>NC_136590.1:25135791-26558291 GCF_910589615.1 Taurulus bubalis | reverse complement strand
CTAGCTTCTGCGTGCTGATCTGTTTAGCTAATGCCGATATTACAACCTAAGTGTCATCAGACCTCTGAATGGCATCTGATCGATTGTTGGACAAACAACGAGCCAATCAGAGCTGTGTAGACAATGTCATCTTCCTCCGCCAGAGCCAGAAGATATGGAGAAAACAATTGTTGAATTATAGCTGACAACTAGTGATTCTTTTCATTATCGATTCATCCGCAGATTATGTTTTGTATTAATCAATTATTTGGTTTGTCCTTAAAAAATGGCAGAAAATATAAAAAGCTGTCATTTCCAAGTTATTTCCAAGTCCTAAATGACATCTTCTGTGTATCCAACCAAAAGTCCCAAAGATATTCATTTAATAAATAATTCATGATATAGAAGAGCAGAGAATTCTCACTTTTGAGAAAATGGAACCTGTGAAAGTGTCATTAAAGGATTGATTGATTATCAAAATAGTTGTCAACTGATTTTCAATCAACTGATCGATCAGTCAGCTCATCATTTGAACTCTGTGTATGAGAGGAAGATGTCAGTCAATTTAGAGAAGTTATTCCTTCAGTCGACATCCGACTGAATAATAACACTCCTTAACCTGTAAACTGAAGCCATGTTTGTCCAGCTGAGAGTGTGAATGTCCTAAAAGGGCCATGATAACCATTGTTTATTTAGATTCCAACATGGCCTTTTTTCTTGCACCCCCTCGGGACAAACACTTTTTTTTTTTAGCTAATATTAACAAAGTTGTCCCTCCACTTTCCTTCCATCTAGTTTTTAGTTTCTAGTCTTCTACTGAGCACTTACTTTAGATCAAACGCAAATGTCAGTGGAAAGATCGAGAGCCAGAAGAGCCCTGCAAATATTCCTTTTGAGAGAAAATGAAATCAGTCTGTTAAATGCAAATTACCGAAAGTCCCCATAACATGTTTTTTTGGGAATCGATTTCTATTTGTGACGATCAAATGTGCATTTAAGCAGATCAAACACTGTCATGTAAAATAATTTTCTCTCTCGGCTCAGAGTAGTTTATTTTTATGCTTTCTCTTCCCCGTGGACCATATTTACTACCCCGAAATATTAAGTTGATGGAGATACAAATGCTTGTTGTTCTTTTTTCATCTTTTCCATCAACCTTGAATACTGTATCAGCACTTTAGAGTGGAATTTGCTAGTATAAGTAAACACACTGGTCACACATGTTGGTTCATTGAAGGAAGAGATACACAGGTGACACTACCTAATGTTTTTGGTGGGTGAAACAATGTGCTTTTTTTCTTATTTTGTCCTTGAGAAGAAAAAACTAATCACACAGATACAGTTTGTTTCATCCTGTGTATGCAACAGGCTGCTGTCGTTACATTTTACTTGAATTTCTTGTGAGACTTTGTTGCAATACAGCAACCAGCGGACTGTTTTGTTGCGCAAGTCTCTGTCACAATGTTTCGTTCCACCAATTAGGGTCGAAGTTTAGGAGGTGTAATTGTTACTTAGTCGAGTTCAAATAAGTAAAAAATAAAACTGTCTGTGTACACTTCAGGACCAAAAGCGCGCACACACACACACACACACACACACACACACACACACACACACACACACACACACACACACACACACACACACACACACACACACACACACTTTCCACCTGTATGTGATCGTTCGACATGTGATTCTGACACCATGGGTGTTAATATGCTGCCATAAAAGCAGTGGTGGAGAACTATTGAGATCCTTTACTTCAAGTAAAAGTACTAGTATCACACTGTTGAAGTCCTGCATTGAAAATGTAACCTCAGTCAAAGTATGTAGAGTATAATGAGGAAAATGTGCCTAAAAATAGAAAAATGTAACTGATATACTATCATACATTAGATTATTATTACTTGTGCATGAATTTATAATCAGGATCTTTTTTGTTGTAGTTCGTTGAGGTGAAGCAAATTTTTTAACTTGTGATTATTATTTTTTTATGCAGTTGGCTTCACCAACTGTTTTATTTCTCCATCAATCAACACTCGTGGTGCTTTACTTTGCTTTACTTTTTTTTGTCTGCCAATTTTCAAGAAATTCACTTCACATTTGTGTTAAATTTAGATGGAAACTTGACTGTAGCTTTAAGAAAAACTTTCGTCTGAGCCCTGAAACGTAGAAATAATTCTTTGTCAGACAAGTAGGAAAAATACAACCAAATATTTAAAAAAAAAAAAAAAAGTATGTTCAGATTTGACTTGAGGCTTCGGCTTTAAAACTCAATTTTGTATTCATCAAGTGACAAACGAACACATTTCTTCCCTTTTTTTAATTTAGCTAGGAATTAAACTATAGTAAAGATTCCTAATAAGACATTGTTCTAATTCCTGCATCAGAAAAACTGCCACAACCTGTTTGTTTCAGACTGATTTGAAATCCACTGAATTCACCAGACTGTTCTTAAATATTAGACACACTATGTTCCGGACTGTTTGACATTAAGAGTTCAGTGGGCTCGGAACTAATTGGTTAGTACCACGTTTATAATGGCAAATGTGTTCATATGTAGTTCAAGCAGCACTGTTACTTCAGTAAAAGTAGCAAAACCGCTGTAGAAATACTCTAAAAGTCCTGCATTTAATATTTTAAAGTTACATTTTTTGCAGAATGGCCCATTTCAGAATGTCAGATTATTGAGGCATTGATGTGTTCTTCACTTTGTTGCAGCTCGTAAAGATGGAGCTTATTTCTATTTTTAAATTACTCCATTTATATACTGGAGCTTTTTGATACCCCTGGGATCAATAAAGTGTGATATGTATCTATAATAATAATAATAATAATAATAATTCATTATTTATTTGTTGATTTATATTGTGTTGATAATCTAAAATCTGAAAAATAACTACTTGAGTAATTGTACCTCCACCAATGCCATTTACTCTAGTTGTTTAAGTCGTCTTGCAGCTCTAAATGACATGTCAAAGCATCGTTGATGACTCTTAATTTACAGTGGCTGTATTTCGGAGATCTTTACGCGCGGAGAGACAGCTTCTCTGCTAATACGCTAACTCTTCCTTCATGACGCGCGTAAAGCCGGTTTTCTTTTGTGAAATCATCTGTTTGGATCCATCGGCGCGCCTCTTCGTGTTGCGACACAGCCGCTGCAGAAGAAGTGGGTGTAAACTCACACTGAGCTCTCGCACTCTTTTCTTATTCTTCGAGGAAGTTGACTTCTGTCCGAGCGGCGCTCAACACAGGTGAGTTACTTTGCTGCGCCTTTTCTTGTGTAAAGATAAAAAAAAAAAAAAAATCATCTGTGAGATGAGAAAGTTGACTCCTAGAATTTGGAAAAATTAAGCCAAAGCTCATAAAACCACCAAACTGTGGATGCCTGTTTGAGAAGATTTAACGAATGCTTTGAAAGAAAACGTGTTCATCCTCCTTATTTCTTCAAATGTGGATCAGCTGTCCTCATTTAACCCTGTGAGATATTCTGCTTCCTTTCTAAAAGAGCTGTATTTCTTCCAGGATATATGTGACTTGAGAAGTAATGTTGGCCTTTTCATTTATTTATGTGCTCATGAATCAACTGGTCTGGTGTTGTTTTCTGTTGCCTTCAGAAACCTGACATGCTCTCTTAAACTTATCTCTAATTCTGCTGTTCCTATAGGTGTGATATGCCTGTCAGTTCAAGTTATTTTAAAGCTGAAATTACAACCCATACTGTCAGTTAGATGTGAGAAAACAAACAATAGACAGCAGCTGAAGTGAGCTAAAGCTAAACATGTCATCTGCTCTGTTCCTGCTCAGGTGAGACTCTGAGGGGCGTGGCCGAAATACAACCTGCATAAATAATACACTGCATCCAAGTGGAAGAAAAGTGAGTGTTACAGGTTTTCATTCATGTTAACAAGGACGGGCACAGATACCCAAGTGTGACGAGTACAGTTACAATCATATGAACTACAGTTTATAAACAGAAATCCGCTTATTGGTTGAAATAAACTTCAGCAGCACCCCTGGGTTCCCTGTAATATGTGGTGAATAATCATTCAAACTTGTATAGGTACACAAAGACGCTTTACATTGGGCACAAGAGACAGAGACAAACGGAACAAAACAAAAATGGAAAGACAAAGCAAACAAAAACAAACAAACAGAACATGTTGGTAACAAAAAAAGGGGCACTCCACCCAAAAACTTGTTTACAGTATGACTTATCCCTTTACTTCAATAAAGCATAAAAGTAATTGCAACACAGAGTACTTAAAGTGATAACATGTAAAGCATGCATTATGCAGAATGCCTCCTGTCAATGTTATGTGTTTAATTATTTGATTATTATTAAGTGTCTCTTTAATGTTGTTGAGGTGAAACTGACTATAACAATGTAATACTTCATTCATCACCATATTCTTTAGTAACCTAAGCTTAATAAAAAAAGGTACAGTGTCCCTCTGAAATGAAGTGGTGTCGAATAAAGTATCATAAAATGCAAATACCAACATTAAGTACCTCAACACTCAGGGTTAGGGTTAGGGTACTTAAATTCAGTCCTCTAGATTAGATCTGTAATCACTGCGGATGTCGCGATCTGAGATCTGAGTGATTTACAATACATTTGATCCATTGTTCACGTGAAAATAGGAATTAGTGCAGCTTTCCAGTTAGAGTTTAGATGATGATTTTCTACTGAGCCAGAATTTAGATACATTATCTAACATGAGCACCTTATATTTCTGTGGGCAGAAATTATTGTAATGAAAAAAGGAGTGATTCAGTAAAACAATCAGCATCGCTGTAGGCCTGCTAGACAATCAATATCCTCAACTAAACATTTGCAACAACAGTTATTAGTTGCAAATGCTTGGTGAGCTGGTTTAAAATATTATATTTTCATTATCCAATTTCAGATAATGTTCTCTGATATATAGGATAAACTCTGGTCTTCAAAGTCCTCTGAATTATTGTTATTATTTGACTTCTTTGACTTAGTTGTACTCATGAATGCAGACACTTACAGTAGCTGGCCTGTGTTCATGAGGTCAACTCCATGTGCTCAATGACTGAAGTTGGAGGCAGCTGTCCTCATCATGTGGATCCTCAATATGTGATTCCTGACCTCAGTACTAAGGGACTTTTAGGTTCTTTGACGGTGCAGTTCCCAAGATAGATGCTTCCTTTAACAGATCACATGGTGATGTTCTCTGGTTACCGCTCCCTCTCCCCGCACATTGGTGGGATGCATTAATGTTTAAAGTTTACTTTCGTTTGGTATTTATACATTACAGTGTGGTCGGACCAGTCTGATGATGGACAACAGGTGGAAGTGAAATAAGGACTTGTTCCCCTTCTGTGTATCACTTGACCTTCATGCGCATGAACTAAATACTCTTAACCACATGATCTTGAGAGAAAAAAAGGATTCTGGGTGTTTTATTTACATTTTTGGACAGTAGTTATTGCCATTTCGCTTCAGAGTAAGTATTTGAATCTCTGAATCCTAAACCTTGACAATAACCTATTTTTTTCAAACAATTCATGTATTAAACTGAATTTAAATAGTTTCAGTTTCATTCTTTCACAAATAGGCCAATAAACAGTGTCCTCTTCCAATTGCCAAAATCACTCACAGGCTGCATACAACTGTGAATGAAACATGCTGACACTCAGGGCTGAAAAAAAATCACAGGCTCTGCATTGTCGGGTTAAAACAATTATTATACAGCTGTTTCTATTTACAGATTACTCACCTAAAAAAAATATGATTTTTAGGTGAAAATATTATATTTCATCCTATCAGGACTGTGAATGTCCAAACCAAAAACAATGTAACCTGCTGGTGGCGCTATAGGAAAAGTCAGAGGGTCGGCAAAGTCAGTAGGATTCATCCTCTGGGAACATAAATAACATCGCTACACAAATTTCACGGCAATACCTCCAACATTTAAAAAAAAATTCAGACAATATGCAACAATAGAACCAGTCCTGCAGGTTTAGCTCTATTTTCAACACTCAAAAAGCTCAAGAAGTCTGATTGGCTTCAGGCTTCAACACCAACATTGGTTAAAGGTGAGTCCACAATTAGCTGAGCATAACAAATATGTGTGTGGCTTGTAAGTCTGTTGATCCACCACTTTGTTCAGGACGCTCTGATATTTTGTGCAGACATTCATGGTCCTCAGATGATACATCGTACTGACTTTAGTGATGCTCTGACTTTTCATCGAGACTCTTAGTATCGTTTAACCCCCAAGAAAAGATTACTTCACCTAAAATACATTAATGTGGGAGCAGAAGTCTCAGCGGTGGAGATCTGAGACTATCTGCATGGTTTTTAACACCACCAGAGATTTGACAATATCCGTATGTTTTGCAATTTGGGTGAACTTGACCCTTTAAACTCTTCTTTTCAGATGAGCAGCAAGCGCAGCGCACCAATTTTCAAGAAGGCCAAAATGAGCGGAGACACCTCGACTCTGCACACTGACGGCATCCCTCTGGACGCGCTCAGTAAGGTACGTGACACCGGAGGAATTTATGTCAGGAAATCAGCTCTTCTGATATGTGAGTTTTTGAATTCTGCAACATTTACCAAACGCAAAGACAAATATTGTTATGTTTACTCCAAATACTGTAAATAAATTTACTCTAAAATTATCTGGCAGCTAGTTACTTTGAATATTAAGGTTTTATATCTAATAATATATACTCATTTTATAAAATATGATGTGTTGTAGATTAATTGCTGTCCAGATTGTACTGTAGATTAAACAGTGTACATAAAGTCACACTGACGGGAGTCATTCTGCCAAATAAGTACATTTTTGTAACACTTTTTTAAAACGTTTTCTACATTTTGATCTTGTTGTGGAGTACTTTTACCCTGAGGTATAAATATGAATGTTGGCATATGAAGAGACGATGTTTCATGCAAGCAGAGTGAAAATAAAGAGTACAAGAACTTTCAGTGTCTCAGATTTATGTGACCGCTTCAATAGGATTTTGTAAAAATATTTATTCGTAACCTTTTGCTCGTGTGATTTGTTACTCACAGTGACAAGAAACAGCCTGTTTTGGGAAGTTGCTGGGAGGCTTCTTAGATGAGGAAATCAGTCGATTAGTCTGATTCATGCAAGACGTTAATTCACAGGATCATTCAGTGTAAGATGAACAGTAATTACGTAACTTTATTAGTTTAATATTACAAAAGAAGACTTCCAGTTTTCCGCTTTATGATCAAAAGTTCAGAAGGTTTATTTAGAAAAACCACAGGAGGACAGATGGAGTCACACCAAACACTCTTATTAGAAAACTTGGTTATTTCCATTTTCTGCAACTGTATACTTCTATTTTCCTACAATTTAGAGGCATATATTATATTTTTTGTTTTCATTTAATTCATTGGAGAACTGTAATTACTTCTCAGATAATAATAAAAGATATATTTCACAAATAAATTAGAATATTAGTATGTTAATAATACTTTATTGATCCCCAGGTGGAAATTTACAACAGTACATAACTTACATTTCTTCAGCTGCAATATGAAAATGATACCCAATAATGCATTAATAATTAAAACACTAATATATATTATTCTGCAAATGACTACGCGAATACTTTTGTACTCTAATACAACTATTCAAGACTTTTAATTTATATTATTTCAGGTACTGTGGTATCACTACTTTTACTTAAGTGAACATGAGTACTTCTTTCACCACTGGTTCATTGCTACGGGGCATGTTTGTGCAAAGTGTGTCTTTACAACATATTCCGAACCGTCAGTCATGATAAAGGAATGGAGTGAGCGACGCCTTCGTTTAGGAAAAAAACAGCAGAGAGAGAGAGAGAGAGAGAGAGAGAGAGAGAGAGAGAGAGAGAGAGTGTGAGACTGAGTGACGGACGGACGTTTACAGTGTTGGTGTCTGCAGAGACAGGATCCAGACCTGATCCAGGTCCCATAGTGCTGGAGCCAGGTTTAACTCGAAGACTATGTAACTATAGCGATAACAATAATACAATTGCATTTATATAGCCCACTTCATATAAATGCATGCAATATAATGTGTTTTATTGTAAGGGAACATATACCGAAAAAGATGTCTGCAAGAACTGGAAACATACAAACAACAACAAGACGATACAAGATATTTAAAACATATTGAAAAAAATAGAACAGTTTCTAGATGTCTGTAAGAGATGAAAAAAGATGACCTGTCAGCTAAAGCCCTCCGCCAAAACATGATATATACATATTATAAAACAGTTTGTGTGGAAGCTAGTTAACATATCTTTGATATATAAAGAGTTTAGAGAGTGCTGTCTTTTTTTTGCAGGAGCAAAGGTGTCAGGAATGGATTAATATCTTAGTTTAACTTGAGTTAGTAGCTATAGTGTGAAAGCCAAGACCAAGGAGCACATAATTAACTCACTACATTATTCAGTGGGTTTACAGTTTACCTGAGAAAATTCCCGGTTCAGGACTGAAGAGGGTCCATGTGTGAACCGGTCCTGGTTGCTATCCGCCTTCAGGCTCAGCTAGGTTTAGGCATTTATTACCCACTGTTCCTCCATGATTGTATTGGTGGATAGCAGGACCAGCAGGACTGTTGTAACTTGCCTGAGCTATTTCAGACACTAACAGTAAAGAAAAAACAACCAGGCTGCCAAGAAAATGATACCCATGATGGCATCACACCACAGATTGGCTATTGGTGAAACTGGTCCTGTAGGTAGGGGAACCAACCCAAGCCTTTGTTGTTGAAACCTGGATCTACACAAACACACATACACACACATCCTGCCCAGACACATTTCACAAATTCACCCACACAGTTGTTAGGGCGTGTTTACTTCAGGTGTGTCTGGATTCAGGAGGTTTAAATATTGGATTAAAGAGGGTTTGATTAATTTGAACTGATGTTGACACAAATAAAACCCAACGTTTTTACAAACATCCTACATGTAAGTAGGATGTACCAATATGTCGACGTGGTCGGCAACAGGAGAACAAAGCTTAGAACACAAACTACATCCTGTGTCTGTAGTTTTGGTGAATTGGTTTATGACTAAATACATGCAAAACATTTACATTCATTTCGCTTGCAAATGTTAGTATGCTAAACTAAGATGTGCACATGATAAACAGACCTGCTTCACCTCCGCATGTTAGCTCTGTCATTGTGAGTTTGTTCGCATGCTGATGTTAGTATTTAGCTCAAACCTCTGCTGTGCCTAGAAGCACACTAACATGGCAGTAGACCACTTCCCAATTTATTTGAAACCAGAGCACCCCTTTAAAGATACCCCCATAACCTATGTCACCACCTCATGTAGCTCCAAACGCCATATGTCACATATGATATATAGAAACTAATAGTAGCAATAAATAAATAAATAAATAACATACATAAAAAAGTTACAGTCATCAAGGCCCTCTTGGAATAAGTTCTGTACCCCGAACATTGTCACAGAAATGTCCGCTCCTCTTAAAGCCTCTATGGGCATTGTTTTTACCCAGAACCTCCCCTCTCTGTGGCCCTGCTCAAAAATGTTTCTATGAAGCATTTTTCTCCAAAATGCCTTTAAATAGCAACAACTTGTGCTCAAGTTGAAGGTTACTTTTATTATCCAAAAAGGAAGTCCTTTTTTTGGGAAGGGCCAATAAAGACAATACAACAAAGGCATAGAAACACAACAGGAAGCTGTTGTCATTCCTATATGTGTGTCCCCTACATCTGCTAAATGTGACTCTTACAAAACAACCAAGTCATAAACCTCTGATTTAATCTCTGACTTTGCGGGGACCAGTTTTTAGTCTCTAAATTGGATGTTGCAACATGACAATTGTGAAAGAAGGTGCCCTGTAGGTGTGATCCCACCCTTACTCTGTAGAGCACGACGTGCTCTAAATGCCATTTGGTATGTCCCAGTGCAGCTTCTGAAATCTGTACAATGTTTCTGCAGTTTTAACCGAAGCGGGAAACAGGATGAGAAGTGTGAATTGTTGCTGCCATCTCCAGAGGTTCATAACAGTCAGGCCTCTTCCTGCAGAATGTGCCTCTGAAACATTTAGCTTCCAGAAATGTTTGACCATAAACACTCGTCTTTATTTCTTTTTTTTTTCCATTGAGCATCGACCACAGTGAAATGTAACAGCAGGTCATACGATGCTATAAATTAAGGGATCGTCACCTTCAACAGACAACCAGGTGAACTTGAAACTGAATTACAGGGATTAAAGCTCCTTATGTTGTTTTAAATCCAGACTGGAATAAAGTTTGCCAGCCAGGCAATATCAGAAGAGGGCTTGTCGTTCTTTTCTTAAACTTTAATTAAATAACAACTAATAGATTCGTAGGAACCCAACACTGAGACACACAAGAACAAAACTCTATTTCTTAACCACAAAGTGTTTTATCCTTAAGATCTGCAGACGCATAATGCAGATCTGGAAAATATATGGGTGTGGATTCTAAATGCAGACAAAGAACATTTCTCCTGCGTCAGCGTCTCCTTTTTTTTTACTTTCATGCAACGCTTCTCCTGATTGGCCAATAATCAAAACACTGAAGTCACTGTAGTTCTCTGATTGGGTATGAATTAAAAACAGCATCATGTGCTGTGACACTTTTACTCACATGGAGGTGCTAATGCACAAAACAACATTATATAACTGAATCGCTTCCCCACCTGTACCTCACTTTAGCGAGCTAGTCTTCAATTCGGTGGAGCCAGGCTCCTCATTATACGGAGACTCTCTGAAGTTCCTTCACTAACGAGCCAAATTACTCACAGGTCAAGAGGATCTACTCCCTTTTTCTCACTCTCTGATTCTCTCTGCTTCTGAAACAAGCACAGGTGCTTCTTGGTCTTTATGTTATTACTATAAACGCACAAACATGAAACATTATTCATTGTGACTTACACTTCCCGAGGAGATCATTGTCTCTGATGTCCATTGAGAATAAATGTCTGTGAATCCATCAATCATAGAAAAAAAGAGGCTTCAGAACTTGCCCGACAAATCCTCACATTTGTAAGTTTTCTTCTGTATCGAAGTGATTCAGTGACCGCTGTCTGTAGGTCCATGGGTACTCTGCAAAGAGGAATGTCTAACTATTACTTCGGCATACTTATGATGCCAATTCTGCAAAATTTAAATATAAGCTTAAAAAACTGGGCTCAAAGGAGAGTTGCTGATATTCTCTGTCGTCATATAAAGGCCTAAATGTTGGTGTTGGCATGTTTTGACAGCTCAGTGCACATTAAATAACTAATGTATATGTATGTCACCTGTCAATATATCACTGTCGACATAGTGAGGAAGTTCATTCATGAAACATGATGTCACCCGGAGCAACAGGGGAGTCAACCCCACCTCTTCTCTGAGCTCAGGATTTCTATTTGTCTTTAGGACTTTTGGTTGTTAGATAAGATCCTTGTCAGCTTTTTTTTTTTTATACAAGCCACATATTTCTAAAATACCATGTGCTGCTTTCTGACTGGTAGGACGACATTGTTGAGGTTTGTTTGAAATGACTTTTGCTCCATAGTAACTCAAAGGGCTGCATTGCAACAACAACGGAAAGGACATGTTTCTAATCCATTGTAAATACCATTTTAATAATAATAATAATGCAATTAATTTTTATCGCACTCTTCCTTCAAAAGAATCTCAGAGTGACAAAAGTTTTAAATATTTTTTAAAGTAGTGTCTCGGGTTTGATAGTGAAGATTATGTGGAAACACTGTCATCTTGTGGATACATTGTGTGAACTATGTTCTGCCTTCACTTTTTTTTAACATGTTCTTGTCGCTCTCTCTCTGCAGGTGCAGGAGTACCTGGAGCAGTTCCATCTGTCTCTGGAGAAGCTGCAGGAGGTTTCTGCTCGGCTGAAGAAGGATCTGGTTCGAGGTTTGGGGAAACACACTCACCACAAGGCGCCCGTCAAGATGCTGCCCACCTTCGTCAGGGCCACTCCGGACGGGACGGGTACCTTTTTTTATATTACTAGATATATATTTTATTTGCACATTCTCAATCCTATTTAATACTCCTGATTCTTACACTCAATGATCAACCAACGCGCTTCCTTGCTCCCGGCAGAGAAAGGCGACTTCTTAGCGCTGGATCTCGGTGGAACAAACTTCCGGGTGCTTCATGTCCGCGTGGTGGAGGAGGAGCAGAAGGTGCTGAAGATGGACAGTCAGATCTGTGCCATCCCGAAAGAAATGATGCTGGGACCAGGAGAACAGGTGATGCAGCATTAAAAAAAATAACATTTTAAGATGAGAAAAATGTTAACTTTAAACTAATTTCACAAATAGATTCACGAGAGCAGTTTTTAGAGAAGTATTAAATAAATGTAATGTAACTAAGTACTGTACTTAAGTACAGTTTTGAGGTACTTTGAGTATTTCTATTTTTTTCTACTCCAGCTGCATCTAGAGGTACATGATAACATTAGTTGCTTTGCAGATTCAGATTAATAATAAACGTTATAATCAGTCAATTATTTTTCATTAAGGGGGAATTTCACAAGCTACCCAGCAATGTATAAGTACTTAAGATTGGACAACACTAAAGGGGTGTTTAACAAATATTCAGCATAATGAGTATTTTTTTTTTAACTTGTGGCTTGTGACAGAGTATTGTTGATTACAACTCCTTTATGTACGGTTGGGTAGTGTAATTGTGAGCAATGCATCATATTCTATTAGATCATCATACGTTTGTAGCGTCGCCTGCTCTGTGAAAACAATGTATTTCTTAAAGGTCAACGTTTCATGAGCTCAGCCTTGTTTTCAACCTTGTGACGATGCTTTTCCCAGCTGATCCAACAGGCTTTTTAAATAATGTATTAAGCTTCAGTAGTGGGAGAATTTTCTCAACACATGAAGGAACACTTCATCATTCTGGTTATCACAAACCTTTGACATCAAAATCTGGAGATACGTGGTTTTCCCTTCACAGAAAGGGGATTAATAAACTGACTAGAGCTGTCAGACGAATGTAGTGAAATAAAAAGTACAAATATTTACCTCTGAGATGAACCGGAGTAGAAGTATATCATTCATATAATGGAAATATATGTTTACTGAACATCTTTGACACTAAAATGTCTTTGGGATAAATCTAGGATAAGTTGTGCATTTTATAGCTTGAGTGTGCAATGAGAAGCTGTATCATTTAGGTAAATATAAGTATCGGATCATATATATATATATATATATATATATATATATATATATATATATATATATATATATATATATATATATATATATATATATATGATGATAAATATCCATCTTTCTCGCCGTCCAGTTGTTCGACCACATCGCCGCCTGTCTCAATGACTTCCTCGTGTCTCAGAATCTGAAGGGACAAACTCTTCCTCTGGGCTTCACCTTCTCCTTCCCCTGCGAACAGAAAGAAATCGACAAGGTCACACTCACACACACACACACACACACACACACACACACACACACACACACACACACACACACACACACAAACACACACACACACACACTCACTCACTCACTCACTCACTCACTCACTCACTCACTCACTCACTCACTCACTCACTCACTCACACTCACTCACTCACTCACTCACTCTCTACACGTTTTAATCTGGGATAGGGTTCCCCAAACCTCACAGCGGTGTTTCATATTAAATGTTCTCTCGACACAGAGCATCCTGATCCGCTGGACCAAAGGCTTCAACTGCTCCGGAGTGGAGGGCGAAGACGTGGTGAAGTTACTGAAGGAGGCCATTCACAGGAGAGGGGTCAGTCTAAAACACTGTGGCTCGCATGGGGGTTCGCATGTTCAGAGCTGCAACGATAAGTCGGTTCATCAGAAAATTAATTGGTGATTATTTTGATGATCTATAATCAGAATTTTTCAAATTAAAGCTTCTCAAATGTGAGGATTTTATGCTTTTCTTTGATTTACATCAGTGGTGGAATCTAATATAAATATTGTACTTTTTACATCTATCTGATAACTGGGTTATTTTATCATTTTAAGTTGTTGTATTCAAAACATGTTAAGAGCTTATAGAATATCATGTTCTATTATTGTTTAAACTGAGTTGATACAAGTGCAGCTGAAATTATTATTACATTATCTTTTCATGCAAACACATTTCATGGTTGCAGTTTTAAAAAATGAGAATGTTTTCTGCTTTTTTTAAAATATGTTAATAATTGTAATATATTAGTAGTATAGTAGTTGTAATATTTTTGCAACTTTTTATGAAGCACCTTTTATAGTCATGCAGATCAAAGTGCTTCACAGAGCAAGATTAAAATAAAAAATTAAAACAATGAGTCAGTTAATGGAGAAAATAATCAGCAGCTTATTACATAATAGATATAATCATTAGTTGCAGTCCAATGCGAGATATGACTTAATACTTCCACCACTGCTGTAAGCATTGGGTTTTGGTTTCGTGGTAAAACAAAAAAGCTATTTCAATTCTCTTTGGGCTTGTGGCAAACTGAAGTATCATGCTGCCCAGCCTGCTTTTGTTTCCCAGAATGCACCTCTAAATCTTTAATCAGTGCTGTGAAGTCGCTTCATGTGGTCATGTATATCTTGGGATGTTTTTGTCTCGTTTCTGTGCTCGGACTCCGATTAGAAGCACTGGGACATTCTGCAGTTTTTCTTTGCACAGTACGTGTGTGTAGGCAGGTTATTTGGTATCCAGATTATAAATAGGAAGCACATACACACCTGTCTGTCTCTCTCTGTCTTTCTCTCTGTCTCTCTCTCTGTCTCTGTCTCTGTCTCTTTCTGTGTCTCTCTCTCTTTCTTTCTCTATCTGCAGGACTATGATATAGGCTCAGTTGCCATGGTGAACGACACAGTGGGCACGATGATGAGCTGCGGCTACAGAGACCAGAGCTGTGAGATCGGCATGATTATTGGTACACATTTATTTTTAATAAGTAAACAACTTCAGCATGTCATCAGGTGAACTCGACAGGAAAATAGTGTTTCACTGAATTTCTAGAAAATATCTGTGATTTTTTTTATTTTGACATATGTGAAGAAAGAAGTATTCATTTACATTTAGTAAAAGTAGCAATACTATATTGTAGAAATGCTCTGTTACAAGCACTAGAAAACGTTTCAAAAGTAAAAATACATATTAGCTTCAAAATTTAAAGTACCAACATTTTTTATATCTATATACAAAATACAATAGTTAAAAGCCCATTTTAATATAATGATTTTATTAGTTGGATATATTTAGTATTAATATTTTCTGAGTAACTAATGTTGTCAAATGAATGTACTGAAGTAAAAATTACAATATTTGCCTCCAAAATGTAGTGAAGCATTACATGGAAGCACTCAGTACATAGTATATGTATATATTCTGTATCAAAGACCTACTGAGCCCAATTAGAAACACATTGTCTTTCTTCATAAGATAAGTATATAGATATCACTCAGCAGTGTTGTTTCCTTCCTTATTTCTGCTTTTAAAAACATTCAGACAGAGGAAGGCAAACTTAAACGAGAACGGCACCAATTTTTTACATTCATGTAATTCCTCAAGTCTAAGACAGTCCAAAAAGATAAGTCAACATTCATAAATCCCTCCAAAATAGCTGCTCCATGGGCAATTATTTGGCAGATATGTTATTGATGACACTGAGAGCACCCAGAGGAATGTTCTGATTATATGGGTGCATTTTCTGTTTCACAAACCGGAGCACCACAATAGAATAAAGCTCATTTGAATATTTAAAAAAAAACGACTCTCGTACACTGTCTCTGGAGCCTATCCAGACTTTATAACATCACACGTGTGATATTTACTTCTCTGGTTTCTGGCTTTGAGAATGAGGAGCTCATGTTCACAAATATTGATTGAACTTTCCTTCGCCATCCAAATAACATATTGTATTTCTTCATTTAGGTGGTGCTCCCATTTAAAAACATTCAAATGGAATTTGTATGTTACAAGAGTTTTGCATCTCATACATATCTTCTACATACAATATGTCCGCTTTTTGGTAGCTAAGCTCATCGTTACAGACATCACTGAAAAAATACAGGAAGTGGTCATATAATAGGCAAGGCTGTCGGTGTGAGAATTAGATTACTATTATATTTAATTGATTAAATTATAATGATTAAAATCATTAACCCAGCCTTGGAACAGAATGTGTTTTAACTACTATATCACGTGGCTCACTTCATATGTTTTCATAAGGATGCAAGCTTTTTGAAAAACGTTAACACTATTTCAGCCCTGGTGGAGTAACTGGTATTGTTGGAAACACACATTACCCCGGATGTTCCCAGGTTTGGTTGTTGTGTGTTTTAATGTACGAGTTGTGAGTTAACATACAAACAACTCCAAATCCCTTAAAGAACCAGTGTGACATCTAGTGGTGACATTGCAGATTGCATCCAGCTGAATGCTCCTCCACTAGTGTCGGAGAAACACAGTGGCCTTCAAAGGGAACCGAAAAACACAAAAGGCTCTTGCTAGAGCTAGCGTTAGATTTGTTTGTTGGGGACCCTCCCTTTGGAGATATAAACGGCTCATTCTAAGGTCACAGAAACACAACGGTTCTTAGTTTCAGACAATTGTACACCAATGAAAACATAGTTGTAAATATGAAATGGTAGTTTATGCCACTAAAATCCTCCTAAATCCTACATATTGTTCTGTTAAATCAGTGCTGCAGATCCTGGTGCATGGAGGAAAATTGTTTCATCTATTCAGAAAATAATCTGACCAAAGCAAATCATTAACATGTTACAGAATTCCAGTGTTATTATTTCAAATCACCAGCAGAAATATCAGGAGTTGCCACATGCTCAGATTATCTTTGTCGTAATATATGCTGGCTGTGTGGTTTTTCATGCTCCCCATCGTGCGTCTCTTCCTCTTTAGGTACGGGAACCAACGCCTGCTACATGGAGGAGATAAGGAATGTGAGGCGCGTGGAGGGCGAGGACGGGCGGATGTGCATCAACACGGAGTGGGGCGGCTTCGGAGACGACGGCTCCCTGAAGGACATCCAGACGGAGTTTGACGTCGTGGTGGACGAGACGTCCATCAACCCCGGCGTCCACACGTGAGCGCGCCAGATCATTTGGAAGCTGTTCTCTGTCCTGAAACAATTAGTCGAACTACAGAACATGTGTCAGAGAACAGATTGTCTGCTTTCAGCTTCTCACGCGAGCGATGACTCGCTGCTTTTGTCTCTAAACTGAAAATCTTTGGATTTTGAACTGCTGGTTTTACAGAACAAAACAGAACATCTGATAAACTAGACAATTAATGAACAAAAAAAATATTAGTCAATAATGAAAACTATTATTGTCTCGAATTCAGATTATTTGTCATGTGTACACAATCAAATGCACATTTCAGTGGTTGTTAAAGATACACTGACTTTAAAGATGATTTGACGGATGCTTATTTATTTCAGTTTTTACACTTTTTGTCAGGCTGTACTTATAGACACAGCATAGCTTTGAGCTAAATGCTAACATCTGTATGCTAACATGCTGCTGTTTAGCAGTATACTGTCTAATGTTTACCTTGTTCACCACATACGTTTAGCATGATAGCTGAGGCTTAATGGGGACGTCATTCATTTTGCAGGCATTTATTAATGAACTAAAGTTTTGGATACATTCATATATTTCCCTGATGATGACACTAGATTAAATGTCAGAGGATCACCAAATGTTATTAAAGTTTATTTTAAGGGGAACATGAACGTCTGAAACACATTTCAGGACAATTTCATCATAACAAAAGTTGTGTAGATATTTCGCTTAAAACCACAGATGTTAATGTTATTGTGGCGCTAAAGTGAGGGGGTTCCAAACAACAGTAGGATTCATCCTCTGGGGACCATGAAAGTCTGTTAAAAATTTAAAATAATTGTTGAGATATTTCAGTCTGCACCAAAGTGGTGGGGCCCCAGACAGATTCATACAATACTTTTAATAACAGGTCTATCTTTCCACACATCCACTATCACTGTCATCTTATGATAAGAACAGCTCAAAGTACACATTTTGACTTTGAAGTTGTTCTTACCAATTTTCTGATGACTAACAGATATTTTGTTGCCTCTTTCTGTGCTTGTTTTCCTCTGAAGCTTTGAGAAAATGATCAGCGGCATGTATTTGGGAGAAATCGTTCGGCTTCTGCTGGTGAGGCTGACGGAGAACAAGCTTCTGTTTAAGGGACGAACATCGGAGGCGCTGCTGACCCCGGACGTATTTGAGACAAAGTTCATATCTGAGATTGAGGAGTGAGTGTCCGATAAATCTTCAAATGTTGTTGTAGTGCTGTCTGGAGTCAGAAACCTTTTGATCTGACGCTGACTGAAAAAAAAAAAAAATTAGGTTTTTTTTTTTTTTTTTTTATCATTCTTGAGCTTTATGTTCCTCACTTGAAGAACCAACCAGGCCTTTATTTTATGTTACACAACAACTTGAACTCTAATCTGTGCGTCTTCACTTCCTGTCTGCGTCTCTGGTTCAGACGGGACGACGGTCTGGAAAACACGCAGAATATTCTGACCGAGTTGGGATTGAAATGGGACTCGGTCGACTCCCGCATCGTGCGTCTGGTTTGCGACGCCGTCTCCTCGCGCTCCGCTCGTCTGTGCGCCGCAGCCCTGGCGACGCTCGCCAACCGTATCCGGGTCAACCGCCGGTTGGACCATCTGAAGACCACCGTCGGGGTGGACGGGACGGTCTACAAAAAACACCCCAAGTAAGAAGCGCGATGGGAAAATACGAAATAAATTCATCACAAATTATATTTGTTTTCCATGAAATTGTATTATTTTTGGGTTTTTTAAAAAGTCAAACTATCATTGAGTTAGTGATGAGAGGAAACATCCACCAAGCAAATGAACCAGGAAGACGATTAGTTTTATGGAGATATAAAATCATATTCATGTGCGTGTGAACAGACGAGAGGCGGCGCATCGTGTCTTTGGAAGAAGAACTGCATGTTGAGAAAATGACACAAATCAAAGCATCTCACTGCTCAAAAGTCCCATTTTCACCTTTGCACCAGTATTATTTTAACAAAACATTTTTGCAGAAGACACTTTCTCATGACTGTGCAATATATTTTACTTGTTAAATAAATATATACATCCTCCCTCCTCCTCCTCTCCTCTCCTCCCCCCTCTCGTAGTTTCAGCGAGGAGCTCCGGGTGACGGTGCGCCTCCTCGCCCCCGAGTGTGACATCACCTTCCTCGTCTCGGAGGATGGCAGCGGGAAGGGCGCTGCCATGGTAACGGCCGTGGCGCAGCGGCTGGCTCACCAGTCTCGGCTGTTGGAGGAGAGTGACGGTGAGGTCGACGATGAAGAGGAGGAAGACGACGAATAGAGAGTGGGTTTCTTTTTTACAGCCAGTATTCTCATCCAGTTAAATGTGTTAACATCATACATAAGCAAGTTTTATTTCTGCACAACAGTGAACTTTTTTTTCTTTTTCTGTTTTGTTAATGGAAATTATTGTTCCTCTTTTAGAATAGAATCAATTGGCAGATAATTAGATGAACTGAAATAGAGCTAATGCGATTTTTCAGTTGGAAGGTTTTCCCCTGTTTACTTGACTCCAGTTTGGTTTCTCTTGATAACAAATAATCTAAATAACGAAAGAAGTTCACTGAAACAGAAAAACATCCGTTTACTTACTTTTGGAAGGCAGATTTAGGTTCTTGCAACCAAAGCTCCCTTTTTCACAATCGGTGTTCAACTTTTTTAAGCAGCTGAGATGACAGGGACATTAAATATAGAAAATATGTGTATAACAAATAATTATGGATTTTAGGGTGAGTGAAAATATGTTACGGTTTTTCTTGGGTTTGCACTCTTTGATAAATTAGTACTTTTTGGAAGAAAGAGAGAAAGAACGGGCCAATCAGAGCTTGGATATATTACTATATAAGAGCAGCAGTCGACCAATTTTCTTGTATTTTGGGAAAAGAGGAAGCAGCTTTTTACTGTCGGCATAATGCAAAGTTTTTTAGTGCTTTAGTCCATTCAGTTGTTTTTGTTTTCTGCACTGAAATGAACAAAACAGGCCTACTGGTGGCTGTAATGTGGCTGTGGACCTTAAGTCTGTTACTTTCCATTGCTACTTGTTTCTTTTGCTTTAGGAAGTTACTGGAGCTCCGTCCAGCTTAGTGCTGCAGTGATTCACAGGGCAACTTTTTTGTGTAGTTAAATTCACAGCAGGTGTTGCAGCAACGCTGCAGCTTTAATTATAGTCTCACTGCTGTTTTTGTTTCAAAGGTGAAATAAAGGGACATTTTTTTAACATAAAGCAGTATGACTTGTTTTTCTGGAGTGATACTAGTGCATGGTTTTAAAGGTGCAAGAACTGAGATTGGGAGCATTTCAGTTGCCTCTCAACAGCTCGCAACATGGCGGCAGCTAGCCGACAGCTTGTAGCTAACGGTGATAACAGTGCAAACTACAGCAAATGTGATGAGTAAATGGTGTTTACGCACTTGTTTTCAACCAATAAATATTCTGCAGCTTTCAAACTTTATCATGGTATTTCTACAATCATGTTTAATTTGCTATAAAGAGGTTGAATTAATGTGGAGAGAAATTACTGACCATGTTCTTGTTGAGAGAATAAGATTATTTCCCCAGAAACTGAATACAGCCAGAGATGTAATTTTCTGTACATCTCCATACGTGTTGTGCTGTGGCTTAAGCAAAATGTGCAACAGTATTTTTGAAAGTGGTGGCAAATCTCTGTCCACAATACTCACCGATCAATGTAACTACCAAACTAAACTGTCCCTTTTAACAATTCAAACGCTATTACTTTATTTATTTATTCTTGCACAGCGGCAATGGATGATTAAGATTCATATTTATAAAGTTGGATTTCACTGAACCGAAGTGTGGTACATGAATGTGGACAAAAACGTCCTCATGATGGATGGTTGGATAGGCGGATGGATGGATAGTGTCGAAAATACAAATATACTAATTTTGTAAGACTTTTCGACATACAATACTATGACTTTTTCTTGACTTGTTTCAACATACTATACTATGAGTTTGGTATTACTTTTTACGACATCATATTCTATACTTACTTTATTATTATTTGTTCATTACTTACTTATTTACTTCATTACTTCCTCCATTAATTACATATGTATTTCATTAATTATACTACTTGTATTCCTTAGGGATACCCGCATGTCTCACAGCAGCAGTCCATCAACAAACCACACATGTAAAACTGCAACAACTAGTGTTCAACACACAGTACTAACGTTAAATCCATACAAGTGTGCAAATTGCAGTACATTTTGAGAAATCAAAGCAATTGTAATTTTTCAGTGAAAAAAATAAATGGATTGCACTGTGCCAGCATACAATGTAATTATGAATTCCATTTAGTCCAGTAAGACTTCCCAGTCCTCTGATTTCTAAGTTAACGTTGTTATGGTCTGTCCCACCCGCAACTTTGAAAGCCAACCTATTTTTAGGCCTCTGCTTGAAAATTGCATACCCAAACTAAAAAGGGTCTATCTCTGCAACCACTAGGGCTATTTGAATAATATTGGTGTTATAATACAAGGCTAAACCTGTGAGATCGGCAGGGGATTGGTTTTGAATTGGTTAAATACCAAGAAGCACATTTTCCATTTCCATCACTACAGTAAAATATGCAAAGTGGCGAGAAGCAAGTCCATTAATGTTGATCTAATATTAAACTAAAGAAGACAAAAAATATTTATCAGACTGACATTTTATAACATCTCAGGTGTTTCACGGTGCTCCCTGGCCTGACAATAGTACGCTATTTTTATTTCTGGGTGAAAATGTCATCAGTATGCTTCACTGCAGAATAACTCATTTAATCAGCAGTGAAGCCTCCACAACTGTGTTGCTGCAGTTCTTGCTGACATGCAGAGGACAAAGTGTTGCAGCCCAATGTGTTGCTGCTGCAGCCTGTTCCTGCCACACGGGTGGTGATACGGGGATGAAAGCAAAGGGTCACTCCATCTGCTCGTCTCAGTACTGCAGCACTGTAGTTAAAGCTGCGGCATAGTATTTATTTATGCTCACAAACCACCTCATGTAGTGTAAAAGTGTGTATCTTCTGCAAATTAGTATATAAATGTAATTCCAGTAACTATACCGTGCCGTGTACAATTGTGCGTTCCATGTACTAGCTTTCATCCATTTTCTACTTTCTACTTCTACTGCACTACATCTCTGGGGTAAATATTTTACTTTTTACTCCATTTATCTGCAGCTTTAGTTTCTTTTCAGATATATTTTTCCATCCCCTTCCTGTGCAGTGAAAACCACGTATCTCCAGATGTGTTGATGTTGAATGTTGGTGATAAACTGAAGTGTTGAGGAACTCCTCCTTCTTCTTCAGGGACATAAACTATTTAAAATGCATCGTCACAAAGATGAAAACAGGGCTGTTTTTCTTCCGTGGTTCTCACAGGACAGCAACGTTACAAACACATGACGCACTGTAAATTAATAAGCCAGCAGTATATAAATGAAAATGCAACATACACATTAATGCAGCAGTTTTATTCATCCAGAAACATAATGGTAAAACACTGACGGAGACACATTTTACTGCACAATATGTACTTGAATGCAGGATTTTTTTCTTGTAGTAGTATATTTTCAAAGTGTGGTATTCATACTTCCTGATCCGATGTGAGGTCCCGGGATAGGGATGTCATGTGTACAGATTGTAAAGCCCTCAGAGGCAAACTTGTATTTGTGATGTTGGTCTATATAAAATAAACTGAATTGAATTGAATTGAATACTTATACATCTTAAAGTAGTGAAATAGGGAAGGTAACTAATACATTTTACTCAGGTACCATACCTAAGTACTGTTACTTTACTTGAGTATTTATTACCATGGCCTATAGTATTTACATGTTATGCTACTTCATGCAAATCTCCTGAATACTTATTCCACCACTGAAAACCAACCTGAAATTATATATCCCATTTTGTTAACTATACAATTCAGAGAGAATGTGAGGGGAATCATGAATTTACAAGCCTGAAAATCTACTTTAATAACAGATAACTCATGTTTTGTTTCCAAGGAGCCTCTGTTGATTTTGACCTTCAGATTAAACACAATCAGAAACAAATTCAATCCGTAGAACAAAGTAGAGCCGACTGAACATGAGATTGGAATAATTATAGCTCATTTTCTTGAGCACAAAGCCTGATGTGAGCGTTTTTATCGGAGGCCTGCCTCTACATGAATGTCATGCTGCAGCCTCATGGAGGGAGGAGGAGGGGTGAGTATAAATCAGACACGTGCTTCCTCCCCCTACTGGAGGCAACCAGCAACAGCAGTTTAAAAATGCTCACAAGGATAGGCCTGCATGAGTCCTGAGAGTGTGATCACGTTTCTCTACAAAATCACAGAGTTCTTAATCACATCTGCTAAAGGAGCTGCCCTCACAGCTACCTCCAGGTCAAATATGTGCATCATGAAGCTTAAATTTATTTTGATGTGTGTACACTGAGCATAGATATATATTTTAATATTTATATTATTTCCTCCTGTGGTGCAGGGAGCAGAATCCTGATATCTTAACCCTTAAAATAAGTTCAAGTCTCAAACCTTTCAAGAGGAAGTCTGTGCAGACAAAACATGTAAAAGAGCTCCATCTCCACCATCTGTGACATTTAAATACGTATACGTTAAAGGTGCTAAACCAGAGATTTTTGAGCATTTCTATTACCTCCTGATGGCTCTCAACATGGCCATGGCTGAGCCTGCAGCTCGAAGCTAATAATGCTAGCTTAAACTGTTGACAGTGTTTACCTGATGGTGAACCAGGTGGATGGGAGCTATATGCTTCTGTGACAGCGCTGCTGGTTGGAACAGTAACTGTTCAAGCCGGTCCGGTTATGCAAACAAAGAATGGTAAAAGAACGGTAAAGCTCTGATAACGAACAAATGTTTGCTGTTTTAATAATGTCCTTAATAATTTCCTGTATTGCACCTCATCAGTCATACCATTCAAATAATATGATAATATAGCCCTGCTTTTTTCTTACCGGGTGTTAGAAGAGAAGACCGATATCATTGCCTCCAGGATGTTATTAGCTTAGCTTAGCACAAACACTGGAAGCAGGGGAGAACTGCTAGCCTAGCTGTGTCTAAGTGGCCTTCCAACAAAGCTTTTATAAGCTCTATATATATTACATGTATATGTTGCATGTTTAACATGGTGTTACAATAAATATATTGAGACTTTGTGGTTCAACAATTGAAAAAAAGTCCAGATACTTTATAAACTCTCCAAACTCTGAACAAAAACCCAGCCTGCTCTTGTGATGGATTGTTGACTAGAGCTTGTTAACTTGGTGCAACATGTGAATAAAAGATGTATTTTTTGGGGGGTGGGGTTGGCTGATGGATCGTTTCCTCCCTGCTCCTAGTCTTTGTGCTAAACTAGGCTAAACCCATCAAAGGTTTGGATTTCTTATTGTTTCATTACTTTTTGTGGGATTTGGTCATGAGTCTATCAGATATCTGCCGTATTTCTATGAATTATAAACATCGGAGCAGTTCAGTAGATGAGCGATTTCCCATTATCAGATTAACTCACTTAAGGAAAGGCCTGATATGGTCGAACTATATTTACTGCAACATTATAAATGTTTTTGTTACATGTTCAGTGGTGAAAAGTGACTTAACTGTGATACTGTACTTGAGGTACTTTGATTAGTAATTTTATATTTACTGATTTCAGATGATTCTGAGTTGTTCCACTAAGGAAACGCTTCACCATAAACTTCTCCGGATTTATTTAAATAACTGTTTGAGGCCCAGAGTAGTAAGATTATCCAATATTTCTCCAAAATAATTACTTTGTGGAGTATTTGTACTTTTACTTGAGTAAAAGATCTAAATACTTCTCCCACCCCTGCAACTAGCATACATTACAGCCTGATCTTTTAATGCATTTAAGCCCTTTGTTGTCCTGGTTATAGGTCTGATTATTAACGTTATTGAATAACCAAGCTTTATATTACCACAGGGACATTTACTTAATCACAGTCATACAGTTATGGAGATATGTTGATTGGTGTTTAACAATTACTGGATGTGAATCTGACAGCTTTAAAATGGACTGCATATTTTAAGACCCAGTGTTTGGCTGCTGTCATTACAGGCTGATTCTACAACAACAACAACAATAATAATAATTATAATAATACATATATAACATTTATAAAATGTATCCAATGAAATGTGGTTTTGGTCGCACTTTACCGTTAGCTGCTTGGGCAACCAGCAGAGCAATAGATCAATGTGTGTTTGTGTATGTGTGAGTATAAGTGTGTTACAATAGAGTTGTAAAATTAAAGAAATAATTTTTCTGTACGGAAGTAAAAGTTTGATTCATTTTTCCTGACCCACAGTTGGAGCTCTTATCCGGCTTGGATCAGCACAACACTTTGATTATTTCTTTTTATAAGTAGAAACTTGTGTACATAACAATTAAGGGGAAGAAGTTAACTACAACTCCCAAGGTCCATTTTGGCAAGAAACATCCAATCAGTGATCTTAAAACTCTGTGGTGGGCGGAGCTAACAGCAGGCAAAAGATAAGCCTGTTGGGAAAAGTTATTTTAAAATCTGCAGCATAAATCAGAAAACGTTTCATTTTGGGTTAAACTTCGGTTGATTTCAGCAACAAGTGCAACAAGGAAGTGTTTTGTAAGCGCTGCTTCTTCTCCCTGGCAACTGCCTTTTATTTGAGATCTAAAGATTTAATTGATTAGTAGATTGACAGAATAAATCTGGTAGATTTTGGACTATTAGCCATTCTTTGAAGCTAAAACAAAATAAAATAATTCTATTTCCAGCTTCTCAATCATGACATTTTGCTGGTTAACTCAGTATTACATTTTATATTTTTGAAAAGTGGATATAGTGCCTATATTGTTTTACCTTAGAACTTAGTTTTCCCCTGTAAATCTGCAGTTATGAACACTATATTTAACCAATAAGCAGTGGTGCAGCCTACATTTGACTAGGTAACATAATTAACTTTAGTATAAATTTAAAGTCTTAGTCTTTTTTTTTGCATGCAACATACTACCTCTACTCCACTGCATCTCAGTCAGGAATAACATTTTAATGTCATGTGGCTGTTGATACAATCATGAAAGTTATTCCAAAAATAATTCTCAATCATGGACGAACAGCTTAACGTTTCTCCGTGGTTTATTATACACTCCACGCGCCAAATTATGGTTTATTTTTTTTGTGCAATTTATTGATATTTTGTCGGATTTGATTTAAGCCCCTTCTCGCATCTAAAGCCAGCCCACACGTGCTGCGTCACGCGGAAATACGTCACACTGCTAAAGATGCTTCAACTGCCGTTTCACTGTGACTTTAACATTAAGTTGTAATGTACTCTGTGGCAAACTTTGGCCACACCTAGATCCTGTCCCATTTCCCAAAAAAAAATAACACAAAAAACAGCCTCTTTTTTTTTTTTCTTCTTCTTCTTTCTGGTGCGTTTGTTTGTGTGACGGCGAGTCCCGGCGGTGTAACCGGAGAGGGGCCTCAGAGAGGGAATGCAGGACTGCAATGGAGCACAATGCAATACAGGTAAAGCCGATATCATTTCCGAATGAATGTCGATTTTTTGTCACATACAACCGGCGGGTTTTCCGACCCGACGACACGGGGAATATTTCCACCGTGTGTCGCTTTGAATTCAGGTCCAATGTGGTGTTTTTATTTCATTTAGTTTGGCCATGTCGTATTGATTGTTTTCCCATATCAACCAAACCCCGAAAGCACCGAGAGTTGGTCTGACTGCAATTACAACTTTATTCAACCAGGGCTCAACTTTTTTTTTTTTTTTTTGCCTCAAGATGTAGAAAGAGAACCGCCGATATGTGTGTGTTTTTTACGGGGAAACAACCTTCTGTGACACCGAGCTGTCGCCTCGTTTTCATATCGGAGAGCCAGCCGTTAAATTCCGGTGTAATATTTCTGATATTTTCTCCGCGTTAATGATTAATTTCTTTGTGTGTCGTGTCGACAGTCTCCGCTTCTCCTGTGCTTACCAACCCCCACTCACACTAACGACACATTAGCGAAATAACATTTTAATTTTCTGGCCGGTTGCCTGGCAGAAAATATGAGGAAACTTTTAAGCTAGTCCACCTTTTTTTTTTTTTTTTTTTTTTTTTTTTTTCTTTCTCAACAAAAAAACCCAGCTAACAGCGAGTCGTTGCATCGACATTTTTTTTTTTTTTTTTTTACATATCTGAACGTTGAGTCCTAAAATATAATTCACATATCGACGTTGATATTAAAGATTTTATTTTTTTTATTTGTTTTGGTCGACAGGGACTAGGTGGAGCAGCAGCAATGTTGGTTATAATAGGAAGCATATTGATATTATTATCAAATCCCCCCCGACATTTTGTCTCCAGTGTAATTACCACAGTTTAAGGAGGAATGTTAATATTGTGTGTCAGTGAAGAAGGGGAAATGTGGAGTTGTTGTACTTGAAATAGCGAAGATTAGTGCTGCCTAAAAAACCCAGGAAACATTCAGAGGACACAGCTTGAGCAATGTGGTGCTTTTAGTCGAAATGACAACGAACTAAAGTAATTTATTTTGACAGGAATCCTGCATGTGTGGCGTGGGGGGTGTATTTGATATTCCAGCGGTGGTTGTGTGTATTTTTTATTATTATTATATCTCTGTTTTAAATATTAATTAATTGCAGTATTGAGAGTTTTGTTTTCCCCTGTGCTGAACTTGTGAGCTTTTTGAATAACAGGATATAGGATTTAGCCAAGGTCAGTGCTGTGGAGACTGTGTGTTTTAGATTCATTTATTTACTGACTAAAGCAGGAGACATTTTATTATTAATATTCGTCGGAGTCCCCCCCCCCCCTCCCCTCCCCTCTCTTCCTTCCCGAACTGAAAACTGTAAAAATAATAATCTCACTGCATTATTACACAAATATCACGAGAACTGACGTATGCAGGGCGCAGATTAAGGGTTTCCATCTTAAATTCTTGTGTGTGTGTGTGTGTGTGTGTGTGTGTGTATTACACATTTTAGACAGAGGGCTGCCTCTCAGTGCTCAGATTATATTATGTGGCTTTTATTTTCCTGCCTGCTCAGCCCTGCCTTGTTTCCACCGCTAGGCTGGAGCACTGTGTCAGCTGGCCCTCCCCCAGGGCCACAAAAAAAGAAAAAAGAGATTCATATAACACTCCTATAGTACATAATAGTATGTTTATGATATTGTATACTCACTCCATGGTAGTACTTATCCTATGGCCTCACTATAATTGAAGTTAAATGCACGTTTAATATTCATTCTGAGGCTAAAACTGTCTGCAAAGCTAATCTTTGATAGCTAGTCTTTGATCTCACTTTGTTGTATGCTTCCTGGCTCTTCCTGCTTTTATATCTCTATCCATAGTGTGTGTGTGTGTGTATATGTATATGTGTATATGTATATATATATATATATATATATATATATATATATATATATATATATATATATATATATATATATATATATATATAAATTAGTAACAGTACTAGTGCTCAAAGCATTTACCTGCAACAACTTTACTCATGAATATTTTTTTAAGCATAAATGCAAAATAAATCTGGTACCAGCTGGTCAAATGTATCTTTCATCGTATTGTTGCTACTCATAATTTATATTACTGATTACTGATTGTTGATTGCTGATTACTGATTGTTGTCTTCACAATATAACTATACATCAAACTATATCGATTGATCAGTTCATGGACAGGAAATACATCTGCGTTGATTTTGTCAATCGTTTAATCATTTGTTAAGCAAAAATCCCCCACAATTATCTGATTCCAGCTTCTCAAATACTGATATTTGCTCGTTATCTCAGTCCTCTATGGTAGTACATTTTATATTTTTGTGTTTTGGACTATTTAGGATATTTGAATAAGTCAATTTAAGATTTTATGAACGGTATTATCAACCTTGTCAAGAATATAGCCACCAGCTCAATCATCATTAAAATAGGAACGTTTCAGCTCTATTAAATAACTCCTAAGCTATTTTTTCTGACTGACTGGTATACTTTAATATTATTTTAATATATTCTGTATCCTTAATCTGACGTTAGTGGCCAATATTGTGTCTCAGAAGTGTTTTTTTATAATCTTAATCTATTCTTCTTTGTACTGTCTGTACTTTGTACTGTCTGTCTCGAATCCTTCTTTATTTTCCATTTCCCATATTATATAAAGTATAATAGTACTTACTTGGAGGGGTTCCTACTTATCTGTAGAGACTTTATCTGTCTCTATATCCATTCTTCAAAGTTATGACCATAATATATTATTTATATATATTTGACAGTGGCTGATACTGTAGCTCACTAGTGATTTTATTGTATTTTATTCTTTCCTTTTATGGTTGCTACTCTAATTCTGAGAAGTAACTGACTACTATTTCTCCAATAGTACTCAATATTGTCCTGATCGCACATAATTATACTTTTTACGTATCATATTAAGTAAAATAATCCTATCTTTATCCTATTTGTAGTGCTAACTAAAGGATATTAATATGTTGATCTATAATATAGGTTCCCTCTCATGGCTTATATTGTGTATGTAGAGCTTAGTAGAGATTTTATAAAATTTGATTTCACTCTTTCCCTTCTTTGTCCAAGAATATGGTTTCACGTTCCTTTTTATTCTTCCTCTAATGTCTAATACCTTGTTTATCTAATTATTACTCAATTATATCCCTCCTTATATTGTATCAATGTGTGATGGCTCAGAAATAAACCTAGAATTCTCTCTAGAGGCTCACAGGAGTCAGTGGCCAATTTATCAGACTTAATGGTGTCTGCATCATGTTCGGCTATAACTATAATATTACTTAAACTATCTATGAAGTACTCATAAGGGTTAATATTCTACCTGTGGAGCTAAATAGTGATTTTACCTTCCTTAATGTTATTCAGCAGTCTCCTTCTGGTCCTTTAAATGCCGGTTAAATAATCCTGCAATACTCGTCAAGAAGCTAATACTGTCGATAGTACTCTATTGTGTCTTTTATTCTATTCACCCTTGTATCATAATATAATACCTGTATTACGACAATATCCCTTGAACACATGGCTACAATATTCACATAGCGGATAATATTGAGTCTATAGAGCTCAGTTCGGATTTGATCTAACTTTTATTTTAACATTTCTCATCAAATGATACTGTTATTGATAATAATACTGTTTAGTCTTTCTTGTTTATATTAGCTGATGCGTCGTCTCCGGTATAGAAATCCTTAAAATCCTTATATTAATATAATATTATGTGCTCTATCTTAATGTATCCACAGTGGACCCACAGGTGGTCATTTGAATGGTTCCCCCAATCAAATTTGTGTTTTTGACAAATTGTTCCTGGTATTTGAATTATGGTTATATTCATGTAAATGTATTTACGAAAACGTTATACAAATAAATGCGAAAACGGCGTCGAAAGTGAGTTTACTGCGGCCGCATACCTAGAACATCACGGATTATTTTCCCTAAATAGTTATATATATATATATATATATATATATATATATATATATATATATATATATATATATATATATATATATATATATATATATATATATATATATATATATATATATATATATATATATATATATAATATAGCTAGCTAGCCTCTGGGGTACTCGGTAGGGATTTTATCAAACTTAATGTTCATAATTTGGACATAACAAAAGCTATTTTGACTCCATAACTCAATATAGCCTTTTTAGAGCCTGATATTGTGTCTGTGTTGCTCTAGTTAATTTTATTTAATCACTTATGTTTCATCAAAGTGCACATCGTTAATATCTTTATATGGACATAAAATGTACCTGTGGGACTCGGTGCTGAGTGTACAGTGAATGTTTAACATTTAATCCTATCGTGCCCTAATGATCTTCCTATAGGCAGTGTCTGCTTATAATCTTGCTATATGGGCTTTGTATTGTATCTAAGATGTCCTGCAGTGATCTCAATTGTGCTCTTGTTGTGTCATTACAATAGTCCACAAGACCTCTGTTTTATTTCATCCTGCTGTGGTTCCTTTGGTTTCACTTCATGTAGCAGGATATAGAGTAAGTTTGACATTCAATGGTGACCTTGTCTGTTGCAGTCGTAATCTCTCTTCAGGTATATCGCCGCAATATTTATTTAAATACAAATAGTACGTATAAATAGTGATGGTGAGCTTGTCTCGCTCGATGTTGTTTGCTGTCTGTTTTTTTGGTATCCTGCAGTTTTCCCACAGGGAAACAGTGTCTGTTATACTCTGCAGTGACGTAATCAAACATCATGACTACATGTGGTAGCGTTTTAAAAATATGTATTGCAGGGGTATTAATATCCATGTTGTATGGCTTATGCATATTTTTCTGCTGTGACATTTATTCAGTATCTTTCTAAAAATTGATCCTGGGCCTGCTGCAGCTGGTCTGCAGAGCTCCAGCGGGTGGGGGAGGAGGAGGTTCTGCCTGTGGTGGGGTATGAGTGTTGGGTGGGGGAGGGTGTGCTGTGCTGGGTGGGGTGGGGATTGTGGATGATCAACACAGGAGTGAGAATTTGAGGAGATTCTGCATTTAGGCAGCAGGCAGGGGAGCTGGATGACTGGCTGGTTTGTAAGACAAATCGAGGAGGAAATACAGTCGGTACCTTTTTTAATTTTGTGAATCTTCATGTCCCATCTATTGAAGTAAATGAAAAGCAGCTGCACAGCCGTATACTGTGTGCTCTGCCTTCTATATCATGTAGATGTGGTGAATGTGACCTCTGCCTGCTTTAATTGAATTGACTTAATATGAAAAGATCTATGTAAAACTGTTCAGATACGCTTTTTTCATTTACACATTAGAGCTGCAACAATTAATTCATTAAAACATTTGTGGGAGTGAAAGAAAACCAACCTTCAACTGTTTGGATTATCAATTCATAATTTATTCATTCATTTTTGTAGCCAAAACTCCAAATATTCTCTGCTTAAAGCTTCTCAAATGTGAGAATTTGCTGCATTTATCTGTCTTCTATCATAGTAGGCTGAATATGTTTGGGTTGGAGACGTTGTTCGGACAAAAAAAATGATATTTGAAGATGTCACTTTAGGAGAAATGTATGAAGACTAAGTGATTAATTGATACTGAAAATAAGCTTGAGTTGCCAACCTAAACAGTGACAGCAAACATTTATAAAATAATTCTTTTGTTAGTTAAGCAAACTGGAAATGCTATACATTTTGTGTAACATTTAAATAAGAATAGAGCTTAAGCAATTAGTCGACTAATTTATTAGATCCATACAAAATGTAAGTATTTGGATAATCCACTTATAATTTAAAAATAAAATGTAATTCACAAATGCCAAATATTCTCTGGTTTGAGCTTCTAAAATGTGAGGATCAGCTGATTAATCAACTAATCATCGGCGCTCTAAACGGAATAGTTTTGGATTTTGGACTTCTCGTTGGACAAACGAGACATTTGAAGACGCCACCTTGGGCTCTAGGAAATGAAGAGTCAAACAATTAATCAGCGGATCATTCAATAGTGAAAATAATTGTTGGTTGCAGCCTCAAACACGACGAATGACAACAACTCCCTTGTTTCAGCACGTCACTGAGAAATATTTGTTTGATATTTTCGGATCATTTGCAGCTTGTATGTTGCAGCTGTGGGGTTGCATATTGTGTTTCACGTAAAGCTGCTGTAATTCAGTCTTTTCTCGCCTCTAACTCCAAACAGGGGATTACAGAGGCGCGACGGCTCATTTGAAGAAAAACAGTATTTTCATGGCATCAATGTCGCCTTTAAGGGCTGTAAAAACAGGAGCATCCTGTCTACTGCGTTGTACATGAAATGGCTTGTTTGCTCGTGTTTTAATTTGATTATCTCAAATCCATTTTGATATCTTCGTGAAGAAAAGATGCCTGATGAATCTTTAATATCTGATATTCGTCACGTTGCATTAAAGGATAAGTCTGGTGATATTCTCAATCTTTCTCACTCTCACCAAATCCATCAATGGACTAAAACTTACATTATTGTGTGTGTATCAAAGCCTAATAAATGTCTCCCTCTGTGCCATAGAGCGCCAATGTTGTCCAGAAACTATTAAAACCACATCAATGAGCCACGGTATTGTACCGAGTCACATTTTCCTTCCTTACAAACACACACGCACATTAACAGTTTATTTATTATTTACACATACAGCGTCCTGCTCCCCTAAATACTCATGAGCACCAACTGTTTGTGAATCCGTAGATGAAAATAGTCCCCAACAAATGCATTTTTACTATATAATTTTTTTTTTTTTTTTTTTATAAATTATTGAACCTTTTTGAAAAATAAAAGTATATTTGTGAATCTTTTTAAAGATTTACGTAATATAATATATAATACATAACAGACTCGGCTAAATCTAATCTTGTATGTTAATATGTTCACTTAGGTTTACTAAACTTTGACTCCTTAATGATCTAATCTAAAGATGATCAAACCAACCACTTGATTAATCAAGAAGGCAGATATTGTGTTCTGAAAAATAGTTTAGTACTTTTCCGTCATTTTATTTGTACGTGTTTATACAAAAACAAATGCCATGTTTTTGCTTAATCTCACACTAACCTTGACCTAATGTTTTTGAACTTTCGTCAGATGTGCCTTTTTTCTTTGGAGAGTAAAAAGCTTTTGAATGAAACCAAACCTTAAATAAATAAGTAAAATAAAAACACTGCTCACTGATGCTTCGGCAGGATCCAAAATGGCAGCTCTCGGTCCTCCCTGACAGACACAGAGATTGAGGAGAGAGTATTTTCTGTTTAAAGGTCTGGTGTTGATGAGCGAAACAAAGGCAACAGACTTAATGACACGCCGTCAGACCTCGAAGCGTCAAAACAGCTTTGGAATCGAGACAAACTGCCTCCATTTCTTTAAGGTGTGTTTTTGGTTTTATGTTTTAGCTCTTTTCCACAAACTACTCTGGGTGTCACAGGCCCGGGGGCTCCTCACACTTCCTCTTACAAAACAGAGAAATCAAAACTGCAGGTTTATTCAGCCAGCAGCACCAGAGGCAGTATTGGCTTTCAGATGCATGAACCCACTCGAGGTGCGCACGATTTATTGTTCGTGCCACGTAAACGCCCACAAGCGGTGGAGCATTGTCTGCTTGTGAGGTAAGAAGCATCGAGTGCTCCTCATCTCTGACAGTGTAAACATACAGGAAGCGCCACGTAAACTGAGCTGTAGATTAAACAAAGACAAACTCCACATGAGATTAACTTGAGCGAAATAGCACATCTGCCATTTTGGATACGCAAAGGGAAACTTGCTCTCACAGAGTGACTGCAGGAAAACCTATTTTAGGTTATTAACAGTTTGTCAATACTCCTGTATGAACCTGTTTTTAATATTGGTCTTACATTTTCCTACATTTGTGATGCGACTGACAATTATTTTCATCATCCATTCATAAAAGTTATTTTCTCTATTTATTAATTATGGAGCTAGAAATTGAGTGTATTGTGTATTAATTATGTCACATATGGCAGATGTATTAATAGATTTAATTAATAACAGGTTTCTGCCTCTGTAAGACTTGTCGGACCTGTAAGACAAAATGGTGGATGTGTCACAACCAACAGTTAAAAATCCAAAGATATTCGGTTTAGAAGACAAACGCACAGAACATAAGCTTGAACATTTTGCACTTTTGCTTAAAAAATGTCTGAAATGTATTAATTGATTCTAAAAATAAATGTTCTGTTGATAGAATAATCGGGAACACGGCTTGTTGTTTCAGCTCTATAGTTTCATCTACTTTCTATACTTAAAATAAACTGTGTTGATTTTGTCAGGGTTACTTCTAAAGATCCCTTTCAGTGTCATGTGATCAATCTATGAAGAATGTCAGTCCAAGAGGGCGTTTATTAAAATCGTATCCTTCGGCTTTGGACTGTTGATCAGGCGAAACAAAAAAAAACGTGAAGACGTCATATTGTGGCGGCATTTCTCAGTATTTTGTGGTGTTTTATTGACAAAAAGATCAACTAATTCTGAAAATAATCAATAGGTTAATACAAATAACCTTTGAACCTCATAAGTTTTGCATAAATATCGTCAATGTACAGAAAATACCTAAAGCATATTTAGTTAGCCTAAATCTGAGCCCAAAACATCATCATGACACTGAGAAGCAGAACGGTTGTTGCAAAGTCGGTGCTGTTGATGCAAACTCAACACTTTCTGTAGCTTTTTCAAAACAAAAGCCTTGTTTTAAAGAGAGGATTATTGCTTTTACTTTGAAGCACTTGCAGGAAGTGGTTAGCTGTGTCACTGGGTGCACGTTAGCTGAAACCTAGCTGCAATGTATACAGGGTTAACTCACTGAATACTTTCAGTCCTCATTTGCAGGAGTACTCTGGGACACGCACACTTTTTTGACGTACATAATTTAAATATGATAAATAAATGATAACAAAGATGGCTTTACTTTCAACGTTTAGTAGCTTAAAAAACAGGAAGCGGGTAGTTTGATATCCAGTTTATATTCTTCTTTACATTTATATACAATGGCTAAATGAGGATGAGTGAAGTTTCTTCCAGTATTGAAGAATGACATTGATGTGTGAAAGGAAAACAGAGATGAGAATAGTCACTTACATTGGTCACGAGGGGAAAATGGGGCTGCTGGACCCTCCGATGAGATCTGACCTGAGAGGAAAGTTCACATAACTTTCTCCCTATAGTGTACACGGTACCCAGCTTACTTCAGCAATTTCATATTTGACCTTTTTGTTTAAAGCATATTCTTCCCATTCATTAAAAAGAGTCCAGAGCTACATAGTCCCTCCAAATTCAGACCTGTGAAAGGTCGCAGGCTTGTGAGATTGAGGTATCTACAAAAAGTGGCAGGAAAACCACAAATGTACTGTAGTTGGATCCTCTACAATACTTTACAGATATTGAATGATTAACTACAGCTGATGATTGACTGCTTTCTGGGAATCATGTGGCCTTCATACTGTGCATCCGGGTGGAAGTAAAGGCTAAAAGGCTGAATTATTTATATTAATGTAACCCTTTTAATTGTTGTTTATTTATCTAACGCACAAGGGTACACAGGCGTTTCAAATCAATTTAACAGGAAGTGTAACCACTGGTGTTGTGTAACTACCGATTACAGGAAGTTAGATGTGTTTTATATTTTATTTTATTCTCATGTGAAGAAGTAAAACAGATGATATCTAAGAAGGAATTGCAACATACATCTTAAGATCCAACAAGTTTATACATGTTCTAATTTTCAGGCTTTTCTTTTTTCTACCATCATATTTTGGATTATTGGTAGTAACACCGGGAGTCATTTTGTAAGAGCAGTCAGTTCATTTTGAATAAAAAGCTGCATCACTTTCTTCCGCTCCAGTGATATCTGAACATAATTTGAGTTGCTATCAGAGGTTGCAGATATGTCTCTGCCACACTAAACAGTCGGAGGAGTTAATTTTTAACATTTCCTCTCCAAGTGTTTTAATAGACTGTATTACAATATCCTGCTCTGAGTTGCTGTTTATACATCTTAATATACTGCCTCATTGCAAGAGGATGCAACTTTATTGTCAGTGGGGTTGATGCCAGAGTTGGTTTCTGCAGAATTATGACTCGAACACACCATAGAAAAGGACACCGTGGGCTCCATGTAGCACACAGGCATTTCAACTTTAATTTCATACAATTTATCTCGAGCATTTTCCCCTTGTAATGCATGGAAATTGTAGAAAAGGCTGGATTTTATAACATTGAGAATACAAATTGATGTATTCAAGCTGAGGGTTTGGAATCTGCTGCCCGCCTCTCTCTGACAATCACTATCAAATTAATGCAAAACACTATCTTAAACAGGGAAATAAGAGATGATATCCCTTAAAATGGGTTCCTACGTAACGGCAATGATGTTCATTGCTGATGTAGATTTCAGTCAGTTTGTCAGTCTGACATTTCTGCACTCTACTGCCATTTTATTTATTACCACTAAATGTGGTCCAGAGAAATGTAACTGAAGACTTTGTGACATAACTTAACTCTTTAACTGTGAGTTGATTATATTTGTGTTTATTCCTACAGCTCTAGATTTTAATTAAAACGTTTTTTTACCAATTTATTTTCATTTTTAGTCTAATTTTACTCCAACAGGAAGCTGTTCTGAGATCTCACTCAACTGTAGATTATTTTTCTGTCTCTAATTTTCATGGTAGTAACATTCTGGCGATCGTTTAATGCCAAACTCAAATCGTGAAAATGCCATGGGTGCCACTGCCTGTTGAGCCACACGGGGGCCATTAACTCTTCCTCATCAGTGCTCTCGTCTCTCTTCCAGTGGTTGGGCGCCCCGTCCTGCCAGCGGGGCAGCTACGCCTTCTATAAGTCGGTGGGCAGCAGAGCTCAACCCGGTGGGCCCGTCCAGGTGTGGAAGCTTGGCGAGTTTTACTTCATCCGCTGTGGACCGCAGGATCCTGTATGCATCGCAGAGGTGAGATTACCTGTTTATATGTTATTTTAAAGTTGCTATAATCTGTTTTCTTATAACAGCGGCTCACACTCCTCTATAATGTTAACAGGGGTTGCTCTTGTTAATGAACCCACAGAGAATGGTCACTATTATACAGATTATGCTACCTGCTCAGCAAATAGCAGACGGACACGGCTAAGACTAGCTGGTGAACATTGGGCAGCTTTTAGCAGCTAAAGAGACAGATAGTTCCCTCAGGAGCTGGTGGAGAACAAAAGCAGAGCTAAAAGAGAGTGAATGTTACTCTTTCATTCATCAGGTGGACACAAACACTCCAAATGGATGTCTGTGTTGCTTTGCATCTGTGTGTTGTGAATAATAGGAAGCTATTGTTATGCATTAGCAATATCAACTACAAGGTGATAATATTTCTAATGTTTTGCTTCTGGCTTGTTTATTATGACTCTTGCAAGGTACTCCGAGGATTTTTAATATTGCATCATAACTTTGACTTTATTTATTTGATGTGGACATCACAGTGACATTAGAATTCAACAGATGCACTGTGTTGAGTGTCTATAGCGAGACGCTAATTTCTAACACTTGTCCACAGGAGGCTTTTTTATATATATGTATGTATGTGTATATATATATGTATGTATGTATGTGTATATATATATATATATATATATATATATATATATATATATATATATATATATATATATATATATATATATATGTGTATGTGTATGTGTGTGTGTGTGTGTGTGTGTGTGTGTGTGTTTATATGTAATCAAATAGAATAAAAAAGAGAATATATCCACAGATACATTCATAGATGCATACATGAAGTAAAAGTATGTGTTACATGAGTGTTAAGTGTGTGAACAATGTTGTTTTTCTCTTAACCATAATTTAAAACTGGAAAAAGCATTGCATTTAAACAATCAAACTAAAGTAGCAGAGGAAAAACTATTCTTCATTTTAGTGCATACAGCTCCATAAACACTGAATACTACAGTTCCCATAATGCAACTTGATATCATTCGTTAGACCATCGCTGACTGAAAAGCAGATCTGATTTTTACAAAGCTTCTGCAGAGCCACAGAAGATATTATTCAACTTTTTCCTCAAAATTGTAAAATTGTTTTTTAGTGCCCCTTTAACTGTTGACACTGTCGAACCCAAACTGAATGTACATATTGAGCCCTAAATGGGTCACGCTGCTGCACTCCTGCCTGCTCACATGAGCTGTAGCAGACTAATAGTATGTTTTATTGAGTCTCTATCCCACGACAAGGCTACATTTACTCGATTCAGGTCGCGAGCTGAAGAAGCGTTAATGAGATTGTATTTAGGTTTACAGTTTTGTATTGACAGTAAATGATTGTATTGACGGATGGTGAGTCTTTGGGTTAAATGACAAACGCTGAAAAGAGAGAAACAAACAGTTAAATCAAACAGTTTAAATGCGTCAACGAAACTGAACTAACAAGTTTTTCTTCTTTACAAAATCGATAAAGAATCTGTAAGAATGTATTGACATATGGGACGGGAACAGGCGGCAACAAATGGTACCGCTTAAAGACCTGCAGCCCGTTAAGTTCAACATGTTGGACTGGTGTCTGAACAAACACTGTGGTCACTTTGATGTAAAAGGCTTGAAAATTCCGACCTAAAACACTTTCAACACTGAATGCCGTCTGATTAACATACAGACTGCAGCATCAACACAAGGTACAGTGGTTCCCACTGAGTAAGCTCATATTTGTGGTGGTAGACCCACAAGGGGGATTCTCAATACCAATTTGAGACCGTGGTGTAAAAAAAAAAAAGTTAAAAATAAATCCCATGTTCTTCAAACATAGTTTAAAAGTTCCAAATTTCCTCTCTATTTGATATTGCTGGGAAAACAACTATATGCTATTCAAGTTTAATTACAGTTAAACACATCATGATAATGTTGTAATTTACCCTCATCCATCACCCAATACAAATTTTTACTGAATAGAGCCTGAACGCATCATAACGTAAATTAATGGTACAAGCTGTTAACGTTGGTTGTTTGTTGGACTTGCCATCGAGAAAATATGACATTGCAAATTCAAATTGGCCTAATACTAATGTTGTATTAATGAATGCATGAATGGGAAATAATAATATAATTAGCACTCAATTAGCGTTTCAAACTTTGCACAGTTAAAATGCAGCTATTATAGTCATTTTGTATTTCGTGTGGCAAACTATCCCTCCGTTTGTTGGTAGCTCTGTTTTTAAAAGCAGTATTGAACTGAGAAGCCAGAAACGGCACAAATAATTTGACTGTGCTATAATACAGATCTATTGCTCTTCATTACTCAAAAATGTGTTCCTGTCAGGATACTGTAGTAGTGATGACTACATGTTTTCCAGTGATGTGATTGGTCAGTATTTGAGCTGTTGGTAGGTTTTATGACACTTGAAATTTAAGTTAAATTGAATAAATGAAACCAAACAAAAACCCTCCCGAAACGTCTCCTTGTGATTCTGCCAAGAATCACTTTTGACATAAGTCTGTGCAATCTGGACCAGTTGAGTTCACATACTGCCCTCTTTAACTCCCGACCCACGAGCTCGTTCAGACCAAACCCGGCTGCTGTACCGTCAGAAGTAGCTTTGTAGGCTGAATATTCTCCTTTCCCCCCCCTTTTTCCTCATCTCTGTATCCAGGTCTGCACTAAAACCACAACAATATATTTATTTAAGCTCAAAGCACCACTGTGTCTACGTATAGTCTCAGAATCTGTCTGGTTTTTATCTTTAATTCTTTAAGCAGTGTATGTCAAACGGTGCATATCTGCCCGCCTGACCTCGCCAGCATCGCCCTTTGACATCTTGTTCAAGGTTACAAGATATTATAATATATTAGACCCATAATATTGCCTGAGGATATCTCTCGGTATCACAAATTGTAGTAGAGTACGCATGTCTTTTACCTCACTTTTAACTTCTTCTCCTTCTCCTTATGTGCAGGTGACCTTACTGTGGGAGGATCAGACAAGTCGCCACCTGCTGGCCAGCGCGAGACTCTACTTCCTGCCTGAGGACACGCCGAAGGGGCGGACCAGGGAGCACGGAGAGGTGGGTCAAAAGTCACGGGTCTCCTTGCTCCACATCTCTCAATGGGAGGATATTTCAGGCTTGTTTATTCTTCCATTTTATTTATATAAATAATTCTATAGTGCACTGTTTATGTTTTTATTACACAATCTGGATTTCATTTTCCTACTACACCAAAAATAAACCACACACATAGAAAAACTTCTATATAAGGCCATATCCCTCACAGGATATAACTGGAGACAAAATAAAAGTTCCTGGAAGACTTTTATTTTGTTCTTTCCATTTATATCAATGAGTGAATGAACTAAATTAGGAAAACATCTCACTTGTTAGCTTGTGAATTTCCCCTTGAGGGTCAAGATCTTATCTTAACATATTATAATAATACATCTTGAGTAAATGTACTGTCTACCACTAAAACCAGAGGATTAATATTCATATTAACCTCAAAATCTAGAGCACTACCTACATTATGAGCATGTATACAGTATAAAGCATGACATATAAGAGTGATGTCATTCTGCAATTCCTGCGGTCTCCTAATGGGAGTGAACATCTTCCTAATATATAATCTGAGGAATGCTTTAAGAACATCTATTAATAATCTTGTCACAGGAACTCTACCTCCTCTTTTTTTTATCTGAACGTCTTTAGCGAAGCACCTAAACCGGTTCAGTCAAAGATTTCTTGTAAATCAAAAACTGTCCTCATGCAAAAATCATTAATGAGCACTACAGAACAAACATTAGTTTACATCTCAGCTCTATGTTGTCTGATATTATTTAATGATCTACAATTATAGAAAAAACAGTAAAATGACTTTAAACACAACATGAATAGGGTAGGGTATGCATTTTTTTTATTTTCCTGGTGAAAAATAATTGAGCCTTCTGAAAGTTGTTTCTACAGGAATCATTGCCTAGTTTCTTTTTATATGAAAACTTATTGTTATGAATTATTATATAAAAGACATCTTTTTTTATCTTGAAAGATGAGTGTGATCGATTAGTGTTTACACACTTATAACATGAAAGCATTTGTTAACGTTTAAGAGGAACAACACATGATCTGTAATATATTGTATATCTTAAAAAACCTTCTCAGATTGGTAGCTTTTATGGTTACACAGAGCCAGGCTAGCTGTTTCCAGTCTTTATGCTAAGCTAACTGACTTCTGAATAAGTACCTTTGTCACTTCTACATTAACTTCCACAGTACAATGCAACCCCAGACTTCTCAAACTAACACGCCGTCGGTACTGTTTTCAAACCCCTCTGTGTTTGGGATGTGGAGGCTCGGTGCAAAAGATATGCGTTTCAAAACAAAAACATAGCAGTGTGGATGTAGCCTTATAGTTAGAATATTTGAGCTTTAAAAACTGTTTATTCATGACTCTGAATAAAACTTTGTTAACATGTTAATGAGCTCACATCTGGCACAAAGGAGGTTGAGGCTTTGTTTGGGGGGGTGGCCCTCGGCCTTCTGGGGGATCTGGGAGGAGACATCAGCTGCTACAACTCCACTTTAGACCGCAGACGTAAATGAGCTACAATATATTTGGTTTGTGCCAATATTATCTAAACAAGTCCACACTGAGTTGAACAAAAAAGAAGATGGAATGAGTTATGTAAAACCACGTGGAACACATTTTACCTCCTTGAACTGGATACAAAAACTAAACAGACCTGCAGTGGTGGGAGAAGTATTCAGAGCTTTAAAAAGTATTTTTTTTAAAAAAAGCAATACCACAGTGTAGATATACTCTGAAAGTAAAAATCCTGCATCAGAAATGTTAGAAGTGAAATAAGAACAAGGCTAATCGTATCTACTCTATTAGCTGTGGAATGTAACAAAGTACATTTACTCAAGTACTGTACAATTTTGATGTACTTGTTCTTTACTTGAGTATTTCCTTAGTATGCTACTATATACTACTACATCAGCACTTCTTAAAGGGAAAAATTACACCTCATACTTCACTAGATTATTAATACAAAATCTACTAACTAAAACCTTATGATGTATTATTATAGATGAATCTACCCAGCGATATATACAGTAAAGTAATTCAAATGAGCTCCACAGTTACCAACTGAAATATTAACGTGACGCATCAATGAGTATAATCCAGTTATCCTTTTTCAGCTAACTTGTTTTTCATTTATATTAGTGTTTACATCCTTGGTAAATATCCCTCGCTGGGATATAAAACAAAGACTAATTGCAGACAGAAAAAAGGTAAGAAGAGAGCAAACCTGTGTTATTGACCAATGAATAAATAGCGATGAGTCCAACATGCATTTCTGTCTCGTAAACTTCCTCTTTTATTTTTAAAGGATGCATCACATGCAGTAGTGGAACAAGTACTCATATCATTTATTGACGTATAAGTAACAATACAACACTATAGAAATACTATTACAAATACAAGTCCTGTGTTCAAAATGTGAATTATGTATAGAGGATTGGAATCAAAATGTACTTTAAGTATTAAAAGTAAAAGTACTCTTTATTATTATTATTATTATTATTATTATTATTATTATTGGCGTGTTTCAATATACATGCAAGCAAGATTTATTGGAGCTCATTTTACCTCAAACTGCAGGGGTATTTAATATGTAATTCAAATATATAATAATATGTATGTATGTGGTGTTACCCAAAAACATTTGGGCAACACCAGAATGAAGAAACCTCCGTGAATATGTAAGCAGGCATTGTTCTTTTACACATTAAGTAATGTCAATCTGGTAACGTTGGTTAAAATCATACTATTTACCAGAAGATGACTGCTTTCCACAGGGCCGACAAGTGATTAATCCGTCAAGTAGATGGTGTAGGCTTTAGTTATTAATGCATGCATTAATTTAGTATGTATGTATGAAGGAGAATCGTGAGAAAGAAAATTTATTTAAAATGATCTTCATGTTACATAGTAAGGCAGAGTGCCATTTTGCCAGGTGGCTTTCATCCCCCAAAAGTTAGATAAGTAAAATAGTATGTAATCATACTTGGAGACAATTACTCAGTGATTTAATAAACAACCAAACACTAAAGTCACAATTTCACCTTTTTAAAAAGTGCTCTAATGTTTTGCTATTTGTTTTGTCAGCTGTTTAAAAGTCTAGAAATTAAATCACTCTTCTTCTCTTTTTTTTTTATGGTGGAAAAAGAAGGATTAGTTCAAGCTAATTTTCTCTTTTCAGCCACACGGCTGTTTACATTTCATATTAAATCCTTATTTGGGCAGGTTCCACCTTATCTCTCTCTCTGCAGTTCTCCCGTAAATGTCAATACTTTGCCAGCAAACCAATCAAGACTTTCTTTTCTAGAGAGTTGGCACATGTTCAGCTCTGATAGTTCTCCTTCACATGATTGAATATTAAAGAGCAGGTGAAAGTTGAGCAAGAGGAGCAGAGTGACGAAGTGCTTCCTCAGACAAGAATCTAAGAATCTTGTTTTAAAGTCACAGTTTAACTGTCAAATGCTTCTGCCCAACATCTCACCCCTTCACATGCGTATGAATGGTCTTTTCTTTCTATTTGCCAACAAGCCAAAACTTGATTTACTTTTTCCTGCTCAAGTTAAAAGTTAGTCCATTGTTGTCAGTCCTCATTGTCTGTGTTCTGGCCTGTTCTCCTTCCTCATGCTTTGTCAAGAGTTTGTGATAACAATCCACGCAGTGTTTCAAATCGTGTTCTCGACAAGATATGCAAATCTTAATTTAAGATCAACTTTGCCAAGTGAAATATATGTATAAATATAAATGGGAAAAACTAGGTGAACATCTGTATTGTGAATGCAGTTACCACTTAAATCATGTTTAGTTTCTCCGAGAAGAAACCTGAATTGTAATCTGCGTAGACATCTGTTTAAATCACACAAATATATCCGGAACCTATTAACCGCATCTATTGATTGATTAAGGCTCCCAGTCTGACTGTGAGCTTGCCTGTTCCGCTACAGATACATTCCCCTCACTCGCTACGGTGTACAGGGAAATAAAATCTATGAATAAATACATATAAACACTGTTGATTTCTTCCCATAGAGCAGACATGGAAATTATTTTGGTTCAGTAAATTTCTTCTGTCAGTCAGCCAAACTTTTCTGTAAATCCATACAGCCTTCATTTTATTTCAAAAATGATAACTGAAAGTAGAAAAGTGAGGAGGACTCATTGTTCTTTAACACATTAAGTAGTATCAATCTGGTGACGTTGGTTAAAATCATACTATTCACCAGAAGATGACTGCTTTCCACAGGGCCGACAAGTAATTGATCAGTTGTCAAGTAGATGGTGAAGCCTTTAATTATTAATGCATGTATTAAATTAGTTTGTCACATGGTTTAGTGTTTTCATTATCCTTAGAATTTAAAGAATTTAATATTCTTTTTTTTTCACATAAAAAAAACCCCACAACAGGTCATCCAGAATATAAGTCTAACTATGGAATGAACCTCTTTTTTGTGTTTTTTAGGATGAGGTTCTGGCGGTGTCCAGGAAGATGGTGGTGCGGGTGGAGGACCTGGTGCAGTGGGCGTGTGCAGAGTCGGCAGGTTGGAGGAGCAGCCCGAAGCCGCCGCCCTGCGGGACCAACGGCCTCCACAAGCCTCTACAGAGCAGCGGTGGTAACTGCAGCAGCGACAGCGGTAACTGCAGCAGCGACGGTAACGGCAGCGACAGCGGTAACGGCAGCAGCGGCAGCAACAACATAAGCAGCAGCAGCAGCAGCAGCGGCGGCAACAACATAAGCAGCAGCAGCAGCAACAACAACAGCAGCAGCGGCGACACTAACGGCAGCAGCGGCGACTGTAACGGTAGCAGCAGCAGCAACAACAACAGCAGCGGCAACAACAACAGCAGCGGCAACAACAACAGCAGCGGCGACGCTAACGGCAGCAGCAGCAGCAACAACAACAACAAAAGCAGCGGGCCGCTCAAAACTCAGAGTAAGAAAATTACTAAAATGCAGCACGAGACCCCAAAGTGATTGGCTAATATGTGTGGTAGCAGCTTGGCAATAACCTAAAGTTGGGAAATGAAGTACATAAATATGAATTATTCATTTTAACAGTTGTTATTTTTTCAATCATTTGTTATGCTACCACCAAAGAAACCACGCTCTACACTTCTTGTAAATGTTTCACAATTAAAGTCTACCGGAAAAGGGAGGGATTATGTCCTTTGAGCCTTTTGAATGGCTTTTATTGTGAAATATCTCTGCAGGAGGTTTTATGTTTTTTTGACAGTAGCTTAACAGACGTTCAAAGAAACTAGACAAGTACAAAGATGAAAAATAAATGGTCAAAAAGTGAAACTGAGCAGCAGAGTGGTGAGTGCCGTACTGATGATGTATGTCGAACGTAGCAACAGAAGTACATCTGGATCAAGCGTCTCATGTCGTCTCCTCTCAGGCCTGGTGGAGCGTCACGGCATCAAAGTGCTCAGCTACCCGCAGTACTGCCGCTTTCGCTCCCTGCAGAGACGCATCCAGGCCGGCGCGAGGGGGCCGGTGCTGCAGGACCTCCACCTGCTGGCCATGGGAGGCGTCAAGGCGCTGCCCAACACCCGGCTGTTGTACTGCAGGGACACCTTCAACCACCCGACGCTGGAGAGCGCCAGCTTCTCCTGGCAGTTCAGTGAGTGTTTTAAGTGAAACCGGTGGTTTCAGGGGAGAGACCAGAGCATGAACCATACTGGGTCATTGAGGCAGATACTTAATGATAATTAAAAAAAATAATAATTCTCTCGCGAAAATGGTTCTCAACGAGTGACAAAAAGAACATTGAGTTGAGCAATATCTTTAATCATTTGATCATCTTCAAACTCCCTCATTAGATGTCTGTAGCTCTCTGAAATAAGTGAAAAGCACTTTGAATTAAGAGCCTTTTTTTTCTTTCTTTTTGGTCCAGGATGTCCATCTTTCAGTCTTCGAGGGCGACCTCGCAAGAGGAAAGCCAGAGACGAGAGTGACTCCCCAAACTCCAGCCAATCGGAGTCCTGGATTGAGAGGATGAAGGTTTGTTCTTATTTTTGTAATTTTCCACATCTGTGTGGCTTATGTTTTTTTTCTTCCACGGCTGTATCTTCTGTATTTATTTAAGAAACTGTTTTTTTTTTTTTTATGAAGGAGACGTTTAAATGCAACAACTACCAGGTTTTTACCAGCTTCTCTGTAGAATTGCTTCTTGGAGGCCCAGCAGGGTTCGTCCACTAAGCCTTAATGTGAGGGGGAAAAAACAAACCAGATATAACAACAGCCCTAAAACAGCTAATCACATGTTCTAGAGAAGGGGTGTCAAACATACGGCCCGTGGGCCAGATCCAGCCCATGGGATAAATGTTAAAATTGCAGAAAAAACTGGCTGAGCTGGGGCTCGAACCACTGATCCTCTGATTGAAAGACAGGCATGCTAACTATTAAGCCACAGTCGCAATCAATTTAGAATCTGACATTCCTAGAGATATTGCTCAACTGCGAGGGAATCTGCAGAGGAGAGCCCATGCAGGTAAACAGTGGGCTGAATTTTTGGTCTTTATGTTTCTAGTTTATTGTAGAAATACTTTTACAATAGGGTTTATCGTCCAAAAACCTTCACCAATGATTTAAACATAGAACAATATTGTCGTTATGTATGCTATGATTTTACTGGTCCGGCCCACTTGAGATCAAAATGGGCAGCATGTGGCCCCTTAACTAAAATGAGTTTGACACCCCTGTCCTAGAGCCAGTGTTATAAAGTAAAACAAATAGCAACATGAAGAAATCACCTTTCAGTCCGAAGCAAAGAAATTCATAATACACAATAAAGTCAGCCGCAGCTGTCCTTTGTTTAGTGCTAATTAGCAAATGCTATGATACCTGCTAAATGCAGCATGTTTACATTGTCATTGTGCTCATGTTAGCATTTAGCTCAAAGCACTGCCGTGTTAAAGTACAGCCGCTATTGTAGATTGTTAGTCTTGTTCATTTAGATATGATAAATGAAGGCGTATTTAACATGATAAAGGAAACTGATCATGACTTTTAACAAATACGGAAAAGACCTGCCCATTAAATTCAACTGACCATAAGCTGCTACCGACCGGGAACGAAAACAGGAGATTTCTTCATTTCGCTGGATAAAAAAAAAAAAACCTGACTACAGCCTCAAAACAACCTCTGAGTTGAATCAACACGTCTGACAAGTTTTTCTGGTAACGCTCCTCTCTCCTCTCAGGAAAACGTGATGGGCAGTGTGGAGGTTGGCTGTGAGGGCAGCTGGCTCCCCGACCCTGAAGAGCAGCTGTTCCTGGATCAGCTCTTAGCCTTCATGGAACGAGGCGGCTCACCCATCCACAAAGTCCCCAACCTCGGCTTCAAGAAGAGTGAGTCTCTCTCGTCTTTTCTTTTTTCTTTCTTTTGTTTGTCTTTCTGTTCTTTCTTTTCAGTCTTCCGTTCTCTCTTTTTCTATTCTTTATTTTTTGTATTTCTTTCTCTTTTTTTCTTTCTTATTGTCTTTCTGTTTCTCATTTATTTCCTTTCCTTTTTCCTTTGTCTTACTTTCTTTTTCTTTGTCTTTTTTTTCTTTCTGTTCTTTTCTGTACTTTCTCTCTTTTCTTTCATTTCTGTCCTTTCCTTCTGTATTTGGTTATTTCTCTCTTTAAAAAGGTGCTCTTGACATTTGAGAAATTAAAAAAAGTTGACGGGTTCAGTTCATCCCTTTCATGCTTGTGGCTTTTCCACCTTTTCATTAAACCAGAATTGACCCGTTGAGATTAAAACTGTCTTTCAAGAAGCCAAAAGTTACAGATCGACAACGTAAATCAGAAACACAAAAAATATCCCCCAAGATAGCAGAGTTTTAAAATCATAAAAGCAATAAAGTCATATAAAAGATCACAGCTTAGAAACAACAGCCGATTAAAACAGCCCTGCATCAGAATATGGACGGCTGGCTGCAGCTGAAAACTCCTGCTCGACTGGTCTGCTCGACTGGTTTCACAATCACACTGGTTTCTGTATGTTTAGGCTTTATATGTAATCTTTGCTGTCGAAGCGCTCTTTCAGTTTACCAACGGCAGGAAAGCCACTTTGAGGCAGACTTTTTTTATTGAGATTGTTAATTTGGTATATAACACATTCTGATCATATCGGAACAATTCTCTTCCACTATAGGTGTACAAATAATAATGTGATTATTTATAGGAATTTGAAACTCTTTTTTTGTGCCTTCACCATCTATTATGTTGATTGACAAAATATAACAATCCATCCATCCATCCATTATCAGCCGCTTATCCGGGGTCGGGTCGCGGTGGCAGCAGGTTCAGCAGGCCGACCCAGGCGTCCCTCTCACCCGCAACACTTTCCAGCTCATTCTGGGGGATCCCGAGGCGTTCCAAGGCCAGCCGGGAGATATAATCCCTCCAGCGTGTCCTCGGTCTTCCCCGGGGTCTCCTACCAGTTGGACGTGCCTGGAAAACCTCTAATGGGAGGCGTCCAGGAGGCATCCTGACTAGATGCCCGAACCACCTCAGCTGACTCCTTTCGACACGAAGGAGCAGCGACTCGACTCAAAGCTCGCTCCTGATGTCCGAGCTCCTTACACTATCTCTAAGGGTGAGCCCGGCCACCCTGCGGAGGAAGCTCATTTCGGCCACTTGTATCCGAGATCTCGTTCTTTCGGTCACGACCCAGAGTTCGTGACCATAGGTGAGGGTTGGAACGTAGACCGACCAGTAAATGGAGAGCTTCGCCTTACGGCTCAGCTCCCCCTTCACCAGGACGGACCGGTACAGCGCCTGTTTTACTGCTGCAGCCGCACCGATCCGTCTGTCGATCTCCCGCTCCACCTTACCCTCACTTGTGAACAAGACCCCGAGATACTTGAACTCCTTTGCTTGGGGTAGGCAGTTTGCCCCCACCTGGAGGGAGCAATCCACCGGTTTCCGGCAGAGCACCATGGCCTCAGATTTGGAGGCGCTAACTCTCATCCCTGCCGCTTCACACTCGGCTGCAAAACGCCCCAGTGAATGCTGGAGGTCACAGTCCGAGGAGGCAAACAGGACCACATCATCCGCGAACAGCAGAGAGGCGATCCCGAGACTCCCGAACCGGATCCTCTCCGCCCCCTGGCTGCGCCTAGATATCCTGTCCATGAAGGTCACGAACAGGACCGGTGATAAAGGGCAGCCCTAGCGGAGGCCAACACCCACCGGGAACGTGTCTGACTTATTACCGAGGATACAAACACAGCTCCTACTGCAGGCGTGCAAAGACCGGATGGCCCGTGCCAACGGGTCCGGCACCCCATACTCCCGCAGCACCCCCCACAAAAACCCCCGAGGGACCCGGTCGAAAGCCTTCTCCAAGTCCACAAAGCACATGTAGACTGGTTGGGCAAACTCCCAGGACCCCTCCAGTAGTCTTGCGAGGGTAAAGAGCTGGTCCACTGTTCCACGACCGGGACGGAACCCGCACTGTTCGTCTTGAATCTGAGGTTCGACAAGCGGTCGGAGCCTCCTTTCCAGCACCCTGGCATAAGCTTTTCCCGGGAGGCTGAGCAGTGTGATGCCACGATAGTTTGAGCACACTCTCCGGTCCCCCTTCTTGAAGATGGGAACCACCACCCCGGTCTGCCAGTCCATGGGCACTGTTCCCGACCCCCATGCGACACTGAAAAGGCGTGTCAGCCAAGACAGCCCAACAATGTCCAGCGCTTTCAGCATCTCAGGGCGGATCTCATCCACCCCTGGCGCCTTGCCACCAAGGAGCTTTTTGACTACCTTAGAGACCTCTGCCAGGGATATGGGAGAAACCACCCCAAAGTCTTCCGGCGCTGCCCCCTCTCCAGGGGACATGTTGGCCGGGTTTAGGAGTTCCTCAAAGTGCTCTTTCCACCGCCCGACGATGTCCCCAGTCCGGGTCAGCAGTTCCCCACCCCCTGCTGAGAACAGCCTGGGGTAGACCCTGCTTTCCCTTCCTGAGCCGTCGGATGGTTTGCCAGAACTTCCTTGAGGCCAACCGAAAGTCCTTCTCCATGGCCTCCCCGAACTCCTCCCATGCCCGAGTTTTAGCATCCGCGACCATCGCAGCTGCAGCCCTTCTGGCCTGACGGTACCCGTCAGCTGCTTCAGGAGACCCCTGGGCCAGCCAGGCCCGAAAGGCCTCCTTCTTCAGTTTGACGGCTTCCCTCACCCCCGGTGTCCACCACCGGGTTCTCGGGTTGCCGCCACGACAGGCACCGATGACCTTCCGGCCACAGCTCCGAGCAGCCTCGTCCACAATAGAGGCTTTGAACATGGTCCACTCGGGTTCCATGTCCCCAGCCTCCCTCGGGATTTGTGAGAAGTTCTTCCGGAGGTGGGAGTTGAAGACCTCCCGGACAGGATTCTCCGCCAGACGTTCCCAGTTCACCCTCACTACACGCTTGGGCTTGCCAGGTCTTTCTAGCCGACTCCCCCGCCATCTGATCCAACTCACCACCAGGTGGTGATCAGTTGACAGCTCTGCTCCTCTCTTCACCCGAGTGTCCAAGACATACGGCCGCAGATCAGATGATACGACTACAAAGTCGATCATTGATCTCCGGCCTAAGGTGTTCTGGTACCAGGTACACTTATGAGCCACCTTATGCTCGAACATGGTGTTCGTTATGGACAAATTGTGGCTAGCACAGAAGTCCAACAACAAAACACCATTCGGGTTCAGATCGGGCAAGCCGTTCCTCCCAATCACGCCCCGCCAGGTTTCTCTGTCATTGCCCACGTGAGCGTTGAAGTCTCCCAGGAGAACTATGGAGTCGGCAGGCGGCGCCCTTTCCAGGACCCCTTCCACCGACTCCAAGAAGGCCGGATACTCTGAACTGCTGTTCGGTGCATAAGCACAAACAACAGTCAGAGCTTTACTCCCTGCAACCCGTTGGCGCAGGGAGGCGACCCTCTCGTTCTCCGGGGAAAACTGCAACATTGCGGCGCTCAGCCGGGGGCTCGTGAGTATCCCCACTCCCGCCCGGCGCCTCTCACCCTGGGCAACTCCAGAAAAGGACAAAGTCCAATCCTTCTCCAGGAGCTTGGTTCCAGAGCCCATGCTGTGCGTGGAGGCGAGCCCAACTATATCTAGCTGGTACCGCTCCACCTCCTGCACCAGCTCCGGCTCTTTCCCCGCTAGCGAGGTGACGTTCCACGACCCTAGAGCTACTCTATGCTGCCGGCGATCGGCTCGCCCAGGTCTCCTGCCTGGCCCGCCGCCCGGTCTGCATAGCACCCGACCCCGATAATTCTCCCCGCGGGTGGTGGGTCCACGGGGTGACTGCTGCTCCATGTTGTTTCTTCGGGCTGAGCCCGACCGGGCCCCATGGGCGAAAGCCCGGCCACCAGACGCTCGCTGACGAGCTCCCCTCCTGGGTCTGGCCCCGGGAGGGTGCCCCGGTTTCCCTTGTCCGGGCGAGGTAGCTTTAGACCGTGGGCTGCTATTCATCAGGGTTTTTTTGAACCGCTCTTAGTCTGGGCTCTCCCCCGAGACCTGTTTGCTTTGGGAGACCCTACCAGGGGCTGACGCCCCGGACAACATAGCTCCCAGGATCACTGAGCCACTCAAACACCTCCACCACGTTAAGGTGGCGATTCATTGGAGGAGATATAACAATCCAAATGTACATTATGCAGAACAATACCACAAACTTTGGGATCTTAACTATAATTTGACTTAAGATAAACTGAATACAAAAGTGTTACTCGTGGAGCTGCCGGAAGCTTTTGTGTGTTTGATAATGTAAATATGTGGCAGCTGGAATCATGATGTGTGAAGTGGTGGTTCTGCTCTTTTTTTCCTCTGAGGATCATAAACATTTCATCTGATCTGTTTCATCACGTTAAAGCCGCAGTCGAACACTAATAATATCAAAACAGGAGGGTTTGTTTCATCCGGCTCTTTATAAGCAGGAGAGAATACATTTATGCTCCTCTTAGTACTTGTGCAGGTTTTGTCTGAACACATTTGTTTGGTCAAATTGAGTGTTTTTATTTCAGTTACAATTTTTATCTGCTCAGTTTCATATTTGCATGTATCATCTGTTTCCACTTGCCGTGCTGCCAAGTTTAAACATGTCCGCCTTCCCTCTCCTTAGTTGACCTCTTCCTCATGTACTCTGTGGTCAAGCGGCTCGGAGGCTACAAAAGGGTGAGTCACTTCAAGTTATTTCAGTTTATTTAGCCCATTGAACCTTTTATTTAGGGTAATAGTTTGATCTTCCTATGTGTTTCCTTGTGGATAGTAGCATTAGAAGTTTGAAGTGTAGTCATAACAGGAGCTTGTTTGTGGGTTGTGCTGCCTTAGAACAGAGCCAGGCTAGCTGTTCCTTCCTGTTTCAAGACGTTATGCTAAGCTAAGCTACCTCATGGCTGGTTGTAGCCTTATGTTTACTCAACAGACATCTAACTCTACGGCAATTGAGAGCAAGCTGTTTTGGGCGGAGAACGGCCGTTGCAAGGAATTCAAATTGCCACCTTTTATAAATATGAATGTGTTTAAAAAAAGTTAAAATGTTGCCATTTGTTCTCAAAATACCAAACCCATCTCAATTGTGGTTTTTAATTGGTTCTACAGCTAAATGATATATTTATTCTACATAAACTATATAATCTACTGGGGCCTGTCGTAACTAGCATACACACACACTGCCCGAGAAGAAATTCATGAAATTCATGGCTTGGAGGTATTTTCAGTACAGAAAAATCTGCTGTACCTTTTTTAATTAACTATCATTCAACTTAATATTTGTCTCTGCACAATGAAAATGTGGAGTTCTGCCTTAAACATTCAGTGACTATCAGTAATTTCTCAGCGGTTTACAGTAAATAAACACACAAACCCAGCTTCACAATCGATGTAAACGGGCAGAGAGAATAGAAACGGGCGGTAAAGTTTCAGCTCAGTGTGGCACAGTTCACAACAAAAGGCCTGTTCAGTCGTTCATCTCTTCCTCTGTACTGAGCTGAGCCTTGTACTGAACAATACTGCATTATGCAACATAGTGTTACACCCGTAATGACACACTGTAAAATGTGTGTAATTGTTTCAACACACCCAAACTACTTATCACAAAAAGAAGTCTAGTTCAAATGAATTTCCAGCCCATGTTTGTCATTCATTTTCATGATGATTACATGTTGAATATTTTAATGTGTGTGTGTGTGTGTGTGTGTGTGTGTGTGTGTGTGTGTGTGTGTGTGTGTGTGTGTGTGTGTGTGTGTGTGTGTGTGTGTGTGTGTGTGTGTGTGTGTGTGTGTGTGTGTTACATTTTCTAATAAAATGTGAACCCAGCAAACGCACGTTCCTTTTCTGCAGGAGTTCAGAATTTCAAATGTGTGTGTGTGTCACAGGTGACATTGGACCGTCTCTGGAAAATAGTCTATAACGAGCTGGGAGGATGCCCCGGCAGCACCAGTGCTGCTACCTGCACCAGGAGACACTACGAGAGGTCAGAAACATTAACCCCTTGTACAAAATCCTGAAACGGATTCTTCACGCTAAAACAAAAGGTCCAAATGTAAAAAGTACACTTAGCATCCCAATACTGTGTGTGTGTGTTTGTCTCAGGCTGATGCTTCCTTATGAAGAGCACCTCAGAGCAGGTGGAACAGAATTCAAAATCCCAGAATCCCCCATGCCTCTGAAACCCAGAGGGATAAGAGGAAGGAAACCATTTCATAGAGGCAGAAAACCAGGACCCAAACCCAAGGACAAGAAGATGACAACGACCCCCGATGCTGCTTCCCGTGCTGTAAGTGGCAGACCAACCGTACACAACAATTAATTTTATTATATATTTTTTGTGTCATGTATTGACTTTGCTACTCATTCAAACTCAATTTGCCTCCTGTTCTGTTTTCTTTTGCTGACAATTTGCACCGTAAACATTTTTTTAATTCAGAAATGTGTTTTTACCAGCTTGGCCTCTTAATCTCTGGTCTTAAAGAAACTCTGTGACGTTATGACTCTTGATGAGTTTCAAAACGATATCAGAACATACCTTTTTAAAAAACAGGTCAGGGGTCATATTCACAAATCATCCTCACTAAAAGTAGCTAAGAAGCGGTTATGTAATGTTTTGGAATAATGATGGAGTAATTACTTTTAAGAGTATATTTTAATCAATCCATAGCGGAGATGATGGTTAGCACATCACTGCGCCTCTGGAAATATAATCAGTTGCATTGCTGATTACCTCGTAAATCCTCAGCTGTCCAAAATGCTCCTCGGACCCCAATTTGTTTGACAGGATATGAAGTGCACAACACAGATTGAATTCAATCAAAAAAGCTGGTTTCATGGCCATCGCTGGATACCAAAGGGTAAAATGTCTGCTGCGGTGTATAAAGGACTGCCCGGTTAAAGTTTGAGCATTTGTTAAGTCAACTGTGAAAAGCATCACAAGTACTTTATTTTGCTTCATGTATGGCATATGTGACTGTCTTTTATTATTATTTTTTTACTTGCTCTCAGCAGCTTTGTGAAAACATATAAGTAAGCTGTTTATTTTAGGAAGATGAACTCTACATTATCTGTACACAGCAATAAGTAACATGTACAGAATACAAAATACAAGAAAGTGCAACGACAGGAAAAGTAAAAAAAAAATACACACAAAAAAGACATGAACAAATCCAGCGACGGCTTAAAGACACTAGACCTGAGCGCTGATCTTCGTCTCTCCGAGTAGATCGTGAACCCGACCGTCACCGTGGTGGTGAAGAGAGGTCGAGGCCGGCCGCCGGGCACACGCAATAAGGCCACGCTCATCGCTCAGGCCAAGCTGATGGCGCAGCAGCAGGCGAAAGCCAAATCTACAGTCGAGTCTCAGCAGCAGAGTCCTCTGCTTCCAGTCAGAGGGGATGGTGGACCGATCCCCATAAGCACACGCAGGGTAACGCCTCAAACACTGCAGTCCTACACTAGATTTACACTCATTTAAATGATATTTCATTCATTCTACTTTCTACCATTATGAAACGATCGCCACCTGTAGGCTTGATATGACCTGAATGTAATACAGAGCTGCAATGTAAATATGATGTGATTAATATAACGAGAATTAATATATTTTCATGTGGTGTAGTCAAATGTATACAGGCAGCTACAGTATTCAGACACATTTAAAGACCTTAATGAATTAAAGTTATAAGATGTACTTCTCTTCTTGTTGCTAGTAGCGACCAGACTACTTTTTCATATAATTCACACAGTGATGATGACGACGATATTATGCGCAATAATAAACAGCGATAAGCTGTTTTAATGTAGATTTGTTAGTATTAGTATATCATCATCATTACTAGATGCATGTTGAAGCCTTTTAAAAGCTGACGACAGATTAATACATTTTAATAAACACTATCCATGACCTCCTTGTTCTTCTCTCCTCCCTTCATGCAGCCCATCCAGCCGGCTATCCTCCCTATCAGCATGCCTCTCACCCCCGACCTCTCCCCCATGTCCGCCCCCTTCCTCCCCTTCCTGCCCAAACCAAAGGAGCTGAAGCCGGACCGAGGGGAGTCAGCGGCTCCTGCTCCAGGTGTACTCCTCTCCACTCTGCCTCTTCCCTTAGTGGGAGGATCTCTGGGCGGCTTCAGCCCCATCAAAGGCGTCTGTCCTCTGGACGTCTTCAGGAACCGCATCGGCCTGAGCCCGGCCCTGGGGCCTCAGGAACCGACCATCTACACACTCCAGCCCAAAAGTGGAAGCCCAAATACGCCTCATCCCAGCGGGGACCAGCTTCAGCCTCAGCCCCTCCCGCTCCACCAGCAGCACAACCACTGCTCGGGGTGTAACGTGGATGAGGCGGCCCAGAGAGGAGGCAGTCGGGACGCCAGGAACCGGCCTCCTCTGCCCCCTCTCCGGGTCCTGCCTCTGAACCTGGACTGCAGTGTTCAGGTGTGCCAGCTGATGAGGACTCGCCTGGGCTCGTCTCAATTCCAGACCTTCACCCGCCGACTGTCCGAGGCTCTGTCCCAGGACCTGAGCACCAAGCCCCCTTGCTCTCCCATCACCCCTCCCCCCGAGCAGGCGCTGCCTCTCAACCTCAGCAAACGCTTAACGACTAAGAGACCCAGCACAGAGGGCCCGGAGTCGAGTCTGGCAACAATCAACGGGAACACAGATCAACCGCCATCCAAGAGACCCAGACTTGGCTGCACGGAGCAAGCCGAGGGCTTCGGCCTGGGAGGCCGGTCAAGCTCTGGAGGAAGTGACGGAGGAGGAGAGCAGGACGTTGAGATGGAGAACCAGGAGGAACCCGCAGACCTGAGCTCCCCGAGCAGGATCAGGGCCTTCCTGCTCGGGCTGCCACCCTTCCAGGTGAAATTTGAGGACGATCTGAACGGGACGAGGTTTGGGAAATTTCTTCCACCGGTATCTATGGCTGAAACCCAGAGGACCGAGACAGAGATGGGAAAGAGAGGAGTGGCATTAAAGAAGGAAGTAAAGGAGGAGGTGGTTGAAATTGAGCGATGTGAAACTGAGAGAAGCAACAAACTACAGAAGTTAGAGAAGGAGGAGAAAGATGCCACCCACCTCTCTGGTCCTGGTCCAGCGGAGCAGAAGAGAGCCGGGCCCTCAAACACTGACACGCACTGTTTTTAGCTGTTGATATTAGCATTTTGTGATCAGAAAACTGTCGTATAAATTGGGGATTTGACGGTTTTGGAACGTGCAAAGTTGTATTCAACGTGGGTTTTGGTTTTGGATGCCGGAAGTTTTGGCAGTTGATCCGGCTCAGGTTAAAGCCTGAAAATGTGGAGCAGGGATGTTTCTTTGCTTCAGATTTCAGAACAATTGAACTCACAACTTCTCTTTGTTTCCCATTTTTGTCTCCTTGTTATTTTTTTTTCCCCCGTTTTTTTTTTTTAGCTCACGTCGTTGATTGAACTTTGCAGAAGAACGACGACGCTGAGACTCATGACAATCACAAATGAGTTTCTCTTTCTTTCTCTGTTGATTTCTGTCTCTTTTAATGTAAAAAGAAAAGAAACAGAGGAGTGAGACTGTGACTCTCAAACAAACACTGCCATAACCCTCCATAACACTATTAACTTGTCTATTCAATGTTTCGGTGGAATATGGAATAAGATCCATATTACTTAAAATACAAATCAATTCTATCTATGCGTGATGCTATGCATCAAGACGTCATACATTAGCATCTAGAGTATACTGTAGTTTCATTATAAAATTGTACTCTACTTCTGTAGAGAGATAGTTATTTTCTGATAAAGTGTCTAGATGTTTTCTGGAGCTCCTCAGTCTTCACATTATAGCTCGTTAGGTGAAGCTTTTCCGTAGTCTTGCTCGTTAGCTGAAAATATATAAACTTACACATATGTGCCTTAAATGGCCGGTGATCTGTTTCATCGCTGGCTTCAAATACATTCAGTTAAAGAGATACCTTGATGTTGGACCTGTTGAGTCTCCCTTCACTCCTCAGTGGGACTGGGTATCTTTTGAAGTATGAGTGTGGATACGATACCTGAGATTCTGTTACTTTGAGAAATGAAACAACAACATTTTTCACAAAAGAAGCCAAAGTCATCACATTTTGAATGTTGTCTTAATATTAGCAGCTGTACTTGTCTGAATGAAACTGGTAAAAGACGTGTTTCACATGACACTAATGCATAAGGCAAAGGTTTGATACCCAGCCCTGCTGTTCCACGTCGTTAAGACCACTGTGGCCACGCGTCTCGCCTTCATCACGACCACTTGTTCAACCGATAACAAATCCACACAGGGAGAAGAATTGTGTGTAGAGATCAAACATGTTGCCCAAACATTCAGACTACCTCAGTCTCTTTATTTTTTTCAAGCATTTAAATTTGTGTCTTTTCCTTGAATTTGTTGACGATAACTAAAATACCGCCAGAATTACCCTTCAAACTGCAATCTGGACACTTACCCTAATATTACTGACCGCTCTCCGTTTCTCCATTCAGACCTTATTATGACTAGATTTGAAATTAGCATTAGACTTATTGTTATCAAGAAAAGGTGGAGATAGTTGACCTTTCAACTTCTCAGGGGATTTTTTTTGTTCTGTGAATACACTTATTTGTTACCAACATCTCTAAAGCTTACTCTGATACTTTAGAACTTAATGTGAGTAAGTTGTGGTCATTTTGGGAGGTTATGGACCACACTATTTGTTTGCTGGGAGCAGTAGCTTCCTGGAGTCAGTCTTTGTGCTGAGCTCAGCTAAGCTAGGCTCATTTTATATTTAGCATGCAATCATGAGTGGTATCAATCTTCTCTAAATCCAGGCAGGATAGTGAAAAAGCTGTTGCTTTAAGAGAAGCGGCCGAACTGCACAGACGTCCATTCTGCTGCATTTACATTAATCTTTCCTTGTGTGTGTATATATACGGATACAGGTCGTAATGTTAACGCCCGGTGAAAGTGAGAAAATAAAACCTTAAAGCATTCACCAAAGAACGTGTTGGCGTTTTCCACTTTATACCAATCCATTGCTCCGCCTCCTTCCTCATTCATCTAAAGTGCCAACGCAAAACAACGACACCATATTGTGACAAAAAAAACCTGTGTAGCTGAAAAAGAAAAATCCAAATGTCAAGGTATCCCTTTAACCGCAGCCTTTTCCTTCCACTCGTCTCGGTTGGTTTCAGATTTGCACACCTACTGTACCCACGTGCTTCATTTTTTATTTTATTTTTCATATTTATATTTGCCATGTTTTATTTTATATTTCTGCCAACATTTTGTTTTTATTTTAGTAGTGGTATCAACTACAACACCAATATTAAATGGTGCTGTTTATTCTTAGTTATGTAGCCACATTGTTGTTGTTTTTATTTTTTTATGGTTAAAGTTGCAAATTCTTTTCATCTCAGCAAGTCATTAGATATCGACTTCCATCTCAAACTGCTTTTTTTCTGCTCTTTAAACCAGTTAAAAATTTCTCACAGAAGATTTATTTGGCCGTAGAGTTATTAAGAAAATATTTGAGAACAAAAATGTAAAGATGACCTGTAGTGAAAATATTTGCAGTTTTATTCTGACTTGTCGGACTGTTGACGTCGCGTGAGACGGATATGAATAGTTTGTGACTGAATGCACGAGAAGAGAAAAGTGCACTCGGTAGATCACAGCTGCGCATATGCACCAAAGCACATGTAACTCCACCAGACCATCACCTTTCTATAACATTCTCATCATGCCCAAGGGAGAGTTGTCATTGATATTTCAGGATATTATTGGTCATTAGAAGATAAAATACTTCTCTCTGTGATTTGTTTCTTGTCACCAATCATCAATGCAGTAGGAGTTGATATGTCTCACAATAAGTCTGATATTCTCACAGCTGGATTCATGTGTTGTCTCACTCTGCTTTATCTATGAAGGTGGCGTGTTTCTGAGCGCTGCTCTCAAGAAAAGAGTTTGTACGTCTGCGGCTAAAGATCAAAGTGTTTATAATCCGCTCTGAGCTTCAACACTCCATTGGTGGGTGAAAAGCCGCATACTTGTATGTATGTTTTGTGTGTCTTGGTGCTGAATTGGTTAAAATGCGGTGGACGGGTTCAAACTTTTACATTTTCACTCGGTTGTACATTAGAAAAGTCACGGAGGATGAGGCGCGCCTGAGATCTCCCTCAGAGTGGATCCCCTATTGTGAAATGTTAGTTTTTTTTAACAATGTAACCCTGCAAAAATATTCTCGTTGGCTGATTAAATTCCTCTTGGCCTTGGAAGAGAAGCTGGGTTAGCTTACCTCTGTAGGGGCTAATGAGCCAGACATGCTAACATGTGTTGCTTACGATAAGCACACTGTTTAATGCATTCCTGACAGAGTTGCAATTTTGGTTTTGGAAACGCTTTTTAAACCCCAGCTGGCTCCACAGTCTTTAATTGGGATGGCTTTGCTCAAATAAAATGACTTTTCTAGGCCAGGGAAAGTTCCACAAATATGTAAAACCTTAAGTCCTATCAAAAAGTTGAACATATTTGTTTTTAAATGGTTTTTAGGCTACAAGATAATTTTTTCTCCATTGCAGTACCTCGAGTGACCACTGGGACAATTGCCAGCGCTGTCCAGCAATCATTACAGCCACAGGACTGTTGTAACTTTCCGAAAACTGGCGCCAACATGTCTTTCAAGCTCTCTCGTTAAACAAATTGTCTCCATATAATTACTCCTGCTACTTTTTGTGTGAATAACCGAGTGCAACACCTTGAATGTCTTTGTGAGCAACTGTTCGAATGTGCACTCCGTTCGCCACATTTCAACGGCTCTTTGCATCTCGGACCTCTCGCCCTTCGAGTGTGGCGTTTACACTTTTTTTTTTCCTTTAGACGACACTTTGTACAAACTAGTTGATTTCATTTATAACACTCACATACGCTGGGAGCTTCTCAGTCAAACCACAGCTCCACGAGGATTTGAGTTTGATGTCTCAGTCTGACTCTCCTGAACATTTTGTTGCCTTACTTAGTTTAAATGTTTTCCTCCCCTGCATGTTCATTTCTTTGTGTTGATGACAACATGCCACCAATGCCTGGTGTGTCCTTCAAAGTGGAGATCTTCTAGTGGAGACTAAAATCAGTATGAGAGTTTAATAGTTTTTCTTCTTCTTTGGTTATTTAATCTTAAATTTGTAAAGGTTTATTTAGGTATAATTTCTTTTTTTTTCTTCTTTCTTTTGATAAAGTTAAAGATTTCAATGTTTACATTTTGTTATGCATGTTCAAACAGATTTGCTATATCGAGTGTTTTGCACACTACTTCAGCATCGGTCTTGAACGGCACTGCTCATTTATGTAAAGTACTTAAAAATGAAGTGCCTGATCCCTTGTTTTAAAGCGCAAGGGGAGATTAAACAAACTGGACCTACAGGACTCAACACCTCGTGGCCCGGTGATGCGATTTCATCCGGTGAGCAGCATTCACCAAGATAAATGATCAAAGTAAAGGTGCTCCGTGTGACATTTTAACATTGTGAATTATGACTGAAGAGAAGAAGCGCGTTGTCGTGAACCCAAACAGATTCATACACTCCAAACCAGGGAATTTGACATTTGTTGGGGGGGTTGGGAGGGGAGACCTAGAATTGAATTAAAATATATTAATTCTTTAATCGATAAAACATGTGGAAATACGTAAAATATCCATCACACAGCGGCCGCGGAAGGGTTTAATGGAAACTGAACTTGTAAAACCTTTTCCATCCCTAAGAAGTGAGAAGTTGATGTTAAAAATGCTGCATGTTGCACCTTTTTCATAAACTGTCGGATGTTCAGTACCAATGAATGTTTCAGTCACATCTTCTTGTGATCTCGGTTTTATCACTTGACAACATTTCCTCATTTTCTTACTGTTATTTCTTTTTTTTCCCTCCTGGAAACAAAAGACAGGACTTTAAGAAGTCGCTCACTTGTTTTGTTTTTCTTTACGAACTGTGTTAAACTTTTGAAGTGAAGGGACACTTCCTAGTATAATCAGTCACCGGCCCTCGTTCATCTACAACGTCTGCCGAGGCGTCTGACTCGATCTGTTGATTGACGCTTTGTGTTGATGTGATGATTGCAGATCTGCAGCACAAACTCCAGTTCCATATTTTAGTTTCTGTAAGCGGCGGCAGTGTCAGGTACCATTCCATTTTAACACTGTATATTTATAATAAAATTAATCCGTTATTAAAACCTTGGTGGGTTTTTGTTGTGTTAGCATCTTTCTGAACAAAGTTGGGTTCATTTCTGCTCCTCCGCATGATGAATGAACGGTTTCTGTAGTTTTCATGCTGTGTTCTCACGGCGAATTTAGATTTTTAAAAGCACGTAGACCAGTGGTTCTTAACCTTATTGGAGGTACTGAACCCTGCAAGCTTCATCAGTGCATTCACCGAACCCTTCGTAATTGGAAAAATAAAACATGATTTCTTCAAAACATAGGTATATATTTTGTTAGTGCACAAAATCACTGTGTTCAAAGAACAAAACCAACAAAACATGAATTTCACACAAAAACATAACTCAATGAATACTTACTGCAAATCAATGTGACGAAAAGATGAAAAATGGTGTGTTGCGGCCTGACATTGCTAGTGTGAACCGGGCTTTACTGTGTGTATCTTGACCTCTGCCGAACCCCTGAGAGTGACCCCTGGGGTTCGATCGAACCCAGGTTAAGAACCACTGGCGTAAACGATTTTAAATTGTGTAAAACATGTTAAGTTGTGAGAAATATGTCTTTAAGTCTCTTTCAAGAGTTGTATGACAAATACAGTCTTGGTTTTAGAGAAGTTTTGATATAATAAAAAAAAGTATTGACTTGAATTTGTAAAAATAAGTCATATGAGGTTAAAGGATTTAAAAATACAAGTTCAAATTTGACTAGAAAAAAATATTTTTAATGACAGAAGTTGTAATGTTACAAGAATAAACTAATAACTTGGAGGTGCACTTTTATATGGTACATTATAAAGCCATACTTTTCTGCAAATTGTCATACTTTTCACAAAAGTCCTGATATTGTAAATAGCTGTAACAACAAATTATATTTGTATAAGAAAAGTAATAATTTTGACAGTCACAATATTATGTGAAAAGTAATATTACAATAATTAAGTTGTTATGCAAATACAAGTCCTAGTTCATTATTAGATAGTTGAGATAAGATCATTTTATATAAATTGAGGATAAAATACCTGAAATATTCTTAAAGTTGGACTAAAGCTGTGATTCTGTGAAATGACCACAAGATGGAGGTAGAGATCTGTTCAAAATGAAGGTGTGTGTGGCTGCACTATGCTCAGCTTTGAGCTTTTATTTTGGGGCCTAGGGGTTATCGCCACAACAAACCCACATTAAGATAATGCAAGTTGTGATTTTAAAATAAATAGATTTTGTTGAGGTAAAAATGTGTAACGTTTGTTCTGTGAGATGTATTTGTTTCTCTTTTTAACAGTTATTCCAAAAGACGAATGGCTGGCTGTCCTGTTCATTTGTTTAAATCTGCAATTTATTCTATAACGGTACAACAATGAAAACAGACTCTAGTCTCCAAAATGTATGAATTGAAATTAAGATAATTTATGGGGCTCCGTTTCTAAAAGAGAGTAATTAAATAGTGCTTTACAGAATAATAAGAAATAACCAGATATAGAGACGTTTCAGAAACTTAAAAAAGAAAAATCAGCATCAAGCTTTTGTGTTTTTACACACACACACACACACACACACACACACACACACACACACACACACACACACACACACACACACACACACACCCCATTCCTTCCCTCCAGGACTTTTATTCTCAGTCCAGTGTGTAAACATTCACACCAAAGAGGAAATGAACACATTCCTGTGTGTGTGTGTGTGTGTCCAAAATCAGTATAACTGGCTCAAGTTTATTTGCCCCTTTGCACAAGGCCATTCAAAACTGCTTTACATAAGACTGAAGTGCATTAAGACTAGCTATAAAATATACAAGTCAAATAAAATGTAACGATGTGTATAAATAATACAAGCGGCTGTGTATATTATTTAATACTAACACTATGAGATGACAATATGTTGGGTGTCTGCACCTCTATGGGATGAGCAGCTGAATCTGCAGCTCCTCTCAGCTTCACGCTTTATTGTGAGTTTCATTGTTTATGTCGGGAAATACACAACTTTACTGTTTTAGCATCGGTTTCAAAGGAACTGTTTACCTGCTCAGCAACAAACAGACGGACACAGTTAGAGACGAGCTGGTGAACAAAGTGGAGCTTTTAGCTGCTAAAGAGCTCCTATTTCCCTCAGGAGTGGGTGGAGACCAAAAACAGAGCTAAAAGAGAGAATATTGTACATAAAGACTCCCAATTGCTCCGTTGCTGCTGAATGTGTAAGCAAGTTGAAAGTATCACCTTAAAAGGAGACAATATGTCAATGTTGTGTTCACAACTTGGTTCTGCTGCTAAATCAGTTATGTATTTATGATTTGTTATAATTTAATGTTGCATACTTGGACACAGGGAGAAAGTTAACGCACCCGAGACAAAGCGAAATATCTTAAAACAGATCAAAATTCATAAAGCTTTAGTTTTCTGGAGCGTGATGAAGGATACTAATGTTGTAGTTCAGTATTTCATGTCATTCAGTGTCCCTCTGGTCTGGGTTCTGTTTTGTGGATTAGAGACTCACCGCGGGGCTCCGGCTCACTGGTTTGCTATGTGAGATGTGTTTTTCCTGCACAGCCTGACCCTTTGAGACTAATAAATATTTTCCTTTGAAGCCTCACCTCTTTGCATGAGAGTCCATCGGCTCAGACTGTAAACAAATAAAAAAAAATCCACATCTAAAGACCGACCTCTAATAATGTACAGCTTTCCATCAGCAAAAACACACAAATGTAAATTTGTTTTCCAACGAGAAAATAATGGTAGTGGTTTGGTTAAGTTTAAGGAAACGTTGCAGTTTGTGTATAAAAAAGTACTTTGTTAAGGTTTCGGGTAAAATTGTGTGGTTAAAAGAAGAGCTCATCTTAAACCTGAGTTAAAAAGGAACTACGATATCACAACTAGTTTGGCGCCAATCGGAGTCAAGTGACTGACAGAGACGTGGGAGCCATCTTGCATCCAGCAGCATAATATTAGAACATTCTGGATTTGTAATGATGGCGGTGGAGCGGATGTTATTCTAAGAATATTTAACCATGTAATTAATCCTTTGTGTAAAACAACATATTAGACACAAATCAGATGTCGCCATGTTAAGAGCCGAACACTTCTGCACGGATTATCCAATTTAGCGCCTTTAACTTATTATAATTGTCCAACGAGCGTCTTTTGTTGGATACAAATCATTATGCGAAGCAAAGTATTATTATATTTCTTAAACGTGGAGGAGAGCTTTAATGTTTTCCACTTGATTTTATTGATGCTGGTTTTGTAACCCGTTTGTTTCAACAAATAAATATTACCATCATAATTTTATCACATTGAGGACATAAAACCGGTTTCTACGACCACAGAGACCTCCATAAACCTCCAGAGACCTTCAGAAACTTCCAGAAACCCAAACCAGATCTGCACGTTGTGCGACTCATTGACGTCTCTGACAGATTTAAAGGGTGACATCCACGTCGTTTAGCATAAATCCTCAGTTTGTTTCCTCCCATAGAGTTTTTATACCCGTTTCCTCTCCACAACCCGTTAGCTCTGTGAGGAAACATACAGAGCATAAAATCTCCACATTTTTCTTTTTCCGTATCGAGTTATTGTTCTTTCACTCGGACGGAATCAGACCGGCGGGGGGGGGGTGTGTGTGTGTGTGTGTGTGTGTGTGTGTGTGTGTGTGTGTGTGTGTGTGTGTGTGTGTGTGTGTGTGTGTGTGTGTGTGTGTGTGTGTGTGTGTGTGTGTGTGTGTGAGGATGAGCCTCCGCTGTTAAACCAGGCTTAACCAGGCTTAACTCTTAACACGTCTCCAAAGACGTGAGCGCAGAAAAGAGAGAATTCAAATGTCTGGAGCTTTTGTTGTCGTCCATCGATTTTATCGCTGAGAAAGCATCAAGAAGTGAAATCAAACTGAAGTAAAAAGAGACTGTGATTATGAGATGACGGGAAATGAGCCTTTTCTTTTTCCTTTTGTTTATTGTCCATCTGTCCAGCTGTCGGCCTCCTTATTTAGAAACAACCCAGTATAGAAGCTGATCAATACAACCAATCAATACCCTTCTGCCACGGAGGGGCAGAATGACTGTAGAACAAAGGCCAAGCATGAAGAGGCCGTGAAACCAACACCGGTTTAAAGCCTTTTGCCCGCTTCCCAACGTTGACATAACTTTATGAATTAAACAACAAAGTACCTGCAGATATAAAAGGGTTTTCTGATCTGAAGCCACAATCAGCAGCACAAGATGCTTAGATAAATAAAAACAGGATAAAGAACATACAGAGAAACATCGTCTATTGTAATTATTAAAGGTTAATAAAAAGTTATCAATAGTTCGAAAGTGAACAAGAGGAATCTAGAGGTGTGGAGGTAGAAAGACTGGAGCTTACTCATCTCTCGAGACCGAATTGTCGTTGGTGGAGTTGCATTGTGGGTAATGTAGCCTAGAAGGTAGTGATGGCGAGATGAAGCTTCCTGAAGCATTGAAGCTTTCCATCCAATTGGTTCGCTTATGGGCCGAAGCTTCATGGAGCTTCATTTGCTCTACAAAAAAAACAGGTACAGTGATCATAACAACACCATGGCTTTGGTGTGTGAAGCTTTAAATTGAATAAATGATGTTTGTGACGCCAATACATCAATTATTAACTTATTAATATTGTCTATCTTTATCATATATTGGCGGGGTCAAAATCAAAACTCAGAACCAATTGGGAGAGGGTTGTGATGTGACAGTGGGTCAGTGGTTAGAATATCTGACTTTCAGTCAGAGGATCTGTGTTTTGAGCCTCGACTCTGTTAGTCCATGTTGATGTGTCCAATTTTGTTAAAGTAAGAATAAGACCTTTTCCACAGTGCTGGGCTTTTTGAGACTATTTCGCCTGCTTTATAAAATACCCTTTCACAGACACACATGAAGCTGGGTACAGAGAGGAAGGGGGGAAAGCCATTGAGTTTCTCTGCCTCTTATATTTCAAATCGCACGGCAAACCCACGAACCATTTTCTGAATCAGTCGCGTGGTACGGCCGGCTCGCGAGGCTTCGAACGTCACCGCATATGTCATCGACACAAGCCTTCACCAAAATCTACCTGGATTACTCGACACGCGCATCGAAGCCTCGACACGAAAGGACACATCACTACTAGAAGGATGAGTTGAGCTCTCGAGGCCACTATAAATATACATTATTTTTCATGTGGATCCCTGTTAGCTTCCACAAAGTATTCACTGCAGTTTTAATGAGTAACATGAGAGAAAAACACAAAACTTACAGACGTCTTCAGGTGTGTAATTATAAGTCATTACATTTGAATCGAGTTCTTCCCTTTTTTTCAGTGCACATGTCGGAAGAAAAGAAGCCTCAACTTAAAAGCGATTTCTTTTTCATAATCAGCGCAGACTCTGACCTAATTCTGAAGGATTTATGGCTGCTTTTCGTAGCCATTCGGTGGATTAAAAACCACCGATTTTCTAAGTGTTATTTATTCCTCCCTGAAGCTGGTAGCAGAGTCGGTGTAATCTCCAGCGTTCAGCCCTGAGAGCCTAATTTGCCCAGTCAGAGGATCCATTAAGAGGAGGTAGTTTAGTGTCAGCTCACTCTGCTCATTAAGGAAGCCTTTCTGCACATATACGACTCGGCTCCACTCAACACTAGCTTTTTTCTGGCTTTCCATTCGCAGACGTTTGTGGATACCTGGCCACCAATTGGTCCACTCTACGGTGGTGATAAACTGAGAATCCCACCCTCCCTTCAGAGGGTGCTATTCAGCACTGTGCCACCAAAGAGAGAACAAAAAGACTTCTTGATTATTAATACTATTTCTAAGCAACTTTACAGGTTGTCTTCAACGAGAACAATCAGTGCCGGGAAACAGTTATGGTACCTAACCCACTTAACGGGAGCTGTGTGTGTGTGTGTGTGTGTGTGTGTGTGTGTGTGTGTGTGTGTGTGTGTGTGTGTGTGTGTGTGTGTGTGTGTTCATGGAGAGCACAGCAAAGTGTAACTCCCCTTTGTGTTTACCTTTAGTCTGATCTGTTTGAGGTGTTTCGTTATATAGTTGTAATACACTTTATTACACAGTGAAGGCAAGTCATTTTTATTCATAATAAAAGTATATTGCCCTCTGTCTGTAGACTATTGTAGTATTTGATTAGTAGTTGACTTCTTTCTTTCTTTCTTGACTGAAACAAAAAAGAACACATTACTCATTGTTGTTATAAGGAACAATTATTCCTTTATTCCTAGAAAAGGACCCAACTATTGAAATAAATACATAACTCACATGGAATATGTGTGAATTCTGCAGTGGTGGAAGATATTATTAGTGCCGTAGTATAAATATTAGTCATTACAAGACCTGCATTCAAAATCTTGCTCAAGTAAAAGTTCAAATAAATTAAGAGTACTCCTTACGAGTGTTATATATTCTCATTTCAAAATGAGAATATTATTGTTGGTACCTGTTTGTAGTTAACATTGTAATGTCACGGTGGAGCTAATTTTGAAATACTGTTAATAAACTTAGTAAAACTTAATTTAGTAAAAATTACAATATTTCTTTCTGAATTTGTAGTCGAGTAGATGTATAAAGTATCAGAAAATGGAAATACTCAAGCAATAATGTTTTATTTTATGTTCCTCGTCTGATTATCTGTTTATTTATCAGAAGACAACCACTGAAAGGATGTTTTGTAAAAGTAAAAATGGGAGTGACCTTCCATGTAAATAAATAATACTGAACATGCACACTGGCAGTGAACACACAACATGCTGGATACACTCAAATTATATAAATAATCAGATAAATTATGTTCCAGCAGGTTCACCTTGTGCTTTGTCGCCGTTTGTGCCAATTAAAGCGCCTCCGCCCCTCTCCTCCATTATCCTCCGGCCTCAGTGTTCGAGCTCCGGGAGCAGAGAGGAAGGTATGTGGGCTCAGAGCCAGCAGAGCCTGGGAGAGAAGCACTGAGGGGTTCAACCCTATGAGGCAAGGCAGGTTACCCCGGCAACCGACCACCGCCGCCACCAGATGGTGTGTGTGTGTGTGTGTGTGTGTGTGTGTGTGTGTGTGTGTGTGTGTGTGTGTGTGTGTGTGTGTGTGTGTGTGTGTGTGTGTGTGCTCCTCCTAAATGACAACTTTTCCAAGAAACAAGAAGAAAAGAAGCTAATTCTCTGTCCATCATACACAAGGACTTTCTTTTTCCTACAAAGGAGCTCTGAGAGGAATTCTTGGACTATCAGCTCACTGAGATGTTGTTCCTTAATTGTTTTAACTTTTATCATCACAACACTTTAACTTAAAAAGTACAGATGGCAATCAAATCAAGCTCACAAAAAAAAGTCCTGTCTAGGTTTTACTTTAGCAAAAGTACAAAAGTAAGGACCAAAATAAAAGATGCAGAATGACTCATTTCAGAATGATATTAAATCATTTGATTATAGTTATTGATGCATTAATGTGTTGCAGTTGTGCTGATCTTAATAACTTTACATACTGCTGAGTAGCTGATGCATTCCACCAAGGGATCTATAATGTTCTATCATAATTTATAATAATATGAATAGTGTTGATTATAGTCTGTATCATAAAGCTGAATCTGCAAAGTAACTCATATAATCACTATCATATAATGTAATCAATTAAACAAAGGATATTTGTCTCTAAAGGTGTAGTGTAGAGAAGCAGAATATGGAAACACTCAATTAAAGTACACACACTTCAAAGTTATTAAATGATTACGTCCAACTGAGGATGAGAAATTCTTGATTCAACTGATGAAAGTTGATCTATGTCTGACAAAATAAGCATCGCCTGATCAATTGAGTCTGAAATAGCCTAAAATACAGACGATACTATCTTCTCCTAACTACCAGGCACAGAGAATAAACTACTTTTATTTAAGTGACACCATCTTTCTTCTGGCTCCACCCTTGGGACAAACTTTACAACTTTTTTGCAAGGTGAGGATAGTAAAAATAGCAAATATCTCTTAGTAGTTTCTTTGTAATGATTCCTGCAGATTCATGTAACACACACATGCATACAAAGTGTTGTACACAGTATCTGTGAATGTTGGTTGCTCATTGGTGCTGATGTTCAGCCTCCTGCACAGCACCATCTGTGAAGCGCTCGCTGTTTGGACACCATGAGGATCTGTGGCTGCTGCAGGAACTTGTTCCTCATTTGAAGCCGGTCCGTCGTGCAGGAACAAGAAGCTGCAGGCCGGATATCAAAAATATCTACACGCTAGACTCCTCCTTGGCTCTCTGAGAGGCTGCAGGGAAACAAGGAGACCCACAGATACATTTCTGCATTCAGGGAGAGTGTGCATGCATGAGAAGGATTTATAATTTGTGGAAAAGAAACTAAAAGTCTGATGATGAGACTAAATTACGGTTTTGTTTCACTTCATTCATTCAGGCATTGTGTTCGTTTGAGGGGATTTCCTCTGTTTCCCTGCCCACTTCCCCCAGTGCCAAGGAACTCTCCATCCACCAGATGCCATCAGACTGGATTCACTGTTACTCCTGTTGCGACTCGTGAACCATGCCAGCAAACTCATATATCTTCATCATTTCATTCCATAACTTAACTAGGGTGACCATATCCATAACACCAAAAAGGAGAACACTATGCGGTATTTTGTGAGGCTGTGAATAATTGCATAAGAGGGGTGCAGTTTGATTTTATTAAGTGTGAAGAAAGGGGATATGGGCCCTTTTTACTGTAATTGATCTCCTTGGAGCATACCCTACTTTATCAATTAGAGAAACGGCATATTGAGAAACGCATATTGAGAAACGCATATTGAGACGCGTATTGAGAAACGGCCGCTGTAGACATCTTAACGCTGATTGGCCAAGACTCGACACATCAAAGATGTTCTATTTGCAAAGATCACAACATCAGATTTTCTCCGTGTCTCACTCCAATCTCAGAAACGCTGGCCGGCCAGTTCACATATTTTGATTTCAAAACGGTGAATTTTGCCGAAAGGTGACAAGTTTGCAGGTATGCAAAAAGGAGGACAAATTTGCGTACAGGGGCATTGAAAATCCGGACGTCTGGTCACCCTGGTCAACCCTAACATGTTTTTATTAGTAGTGTGAGGAGTAGCTCAAAGAATTACATCCATATTGGATGATTTTGCGCCTCATGATACAAGGCCAGTCCATGGAGTGCTGCAGGAATGAGTCCTGAAACCCCAAAATAAGTTAGCATTTTTGCAATTCCAGTTCACTAGTCTCGAAGTCAAAGGCCCAATCCCAACGTGCCGAAATGAGACTACAAGAGGTTAACGGTCCAAACAACATTGAGTTATGAAATCTAGCGGAGCTAACGCTAGAAACTAGCTAACGTTAGCTTCCACAAAGTAGGCTCAGTAAAGATCAGTTGAAGATAAACATGAACAGTCCATCCATATTTTGTTGTAAAATATTAGCCTTAAACATTTCAGTTTGCATTAACTTAAAAACTGTTTAGTTAGAAAAGAGCATCGGCCTCAATGTCCCGCATGTTCTGCCACAAATTTAGTTAAGTCACCATTGGCTTTAAAAACGTTAGCGTAACAGTATTTTTTCATGCAAAACAAAAAAACACTATCTCTGCAGATGTTAAGATTTGGGGGTGGGGGGTTCTCTGTCTGTTGTGATTGCAAACTGAATATGTGTTGGACTTTTAGTTCAGACAAATCTTTTTCAGACCTCACATTTTTTTAATTTTTTTGACATTATAAAGACATCATAAAGAACATAATCGTTATGTGCAGCACTGTCTCTTTTTTGGGGCGAAGTCTACCACTACAATTACATATTTCATTCCATGAAACCTGCATGGTTTAGGTAGTTCTGCACCTATGTGAAATATAGCATTTAATTTTTTGGATCGTTTTTATTTTATTTGACTTCGAGTCAACCTGACAGCAGCAGATATTTGTGTACAGTTATTAAAAATTCACCCGCCGGCACTAGGACCCATCAGCGTATTGAACCGGCGCTAGGACCCCTCGGACACCGTGATAGTCTCTTTGTCTCCACCAGTCAGAGCCGCCTCCTCCTCTCTGTCTTCTCTCTAGTCCCACTCCGTGTCTCTCTCCATCAGCAGCGGTCTGGATGCTTGCAGGGACAGAAACATGGCTGTGAATCTCGGCAAGAACAGACTGGACCTGCTGACCGCCTACCAGGACGTCATCGACGAGACCTCGGACACCGACTGGTGAGTCCTGCGTCTCTGGCACGGTCCTCCTCTCTTCTCTCTCTCTCTTTCTCCATCTCTTCTTTCCTGTTTCTATGGGTTTCTGCTCTCTTGGGGACCCTCGGGGTTTTGTTGTTCGGGTTTTGGTGCACGCTGAGGATGCGCAGGGCACACAGTGCAGCATCATCCTCATCCTCATCATACCCGTAGTGGTGTAAACTATGCAGGCCGGGTAGATTCCCCACTGCTCCACGCGCTGTCAAGTCTGTTTAATTTTTTTTTAAATTTTCTCCAGCTGAAATTCTCGGCAGCTTTACGCGCAGCTGCGAGCCGGAGGAAGCTTTTAAAGCAGTGAAAGTGAGAGTTTTCTTTTTGGGGTCGTACAAATCCGGAGAGCAGCCGGTTTTCGTGTCTGTCCTGAACTGCACTGCAGAGCCGGGGAAATGTGCGCTGCTGCTGCTGTGCAACACCGTGTGCGCACTGGGCAAATAATTGTGCAAGCGGGCCGCTTTGTTTCCCCTCAGTTTGTCCTCTCAGTTGGGACCAGGTTCACTCGCAGCCAGCTGGAAGCAATTTCAGGCTTTTATGCAACGTGATGCAGCAGCAGCAACGCGCGCGCGCGCGCGCGTGTGTGTGTGTGAGAGAGAGAGAGAGAGAGAGAGAGAGATAGGCTTCAGCAGGGGTAAACGGGCCTGGTCCAGAGATACTGATGAGCCTCTGCATCCTCAATCAAGAGGCGGAGAGAAGAGGGGCGAGGCCGGGAGGGGGGAGGAGAGAGGAGAGAGGAGAGAGGAGAGAGGAGAGAGGGGTCTTCCATCATCACTCTTTGCGGCCTTTTCCTCACTTGGAAATAGTGCAGGAGGTGGCAAGCTAAAAGCATGCTGAAATATAGTGTGGAAGTGAAATCGCTGTGCTCAAACCACATAGTATCAGCATTTTGAAAAGGCCAACAAGTACTATAAGTGTGGAAGGGCACGTGTGGGACATTCCTTTGAATTCCAGAAAATCAGCAATACCAAAGTCAGAACATTCAACCTTTAACGTCAATTAATTGTTTTTGGCCACTTGGTGGCAGCAGAAACAAGTCGTGAACACAGCGGTGATATATCTTCACCTTTTAAAGTTGACATGGTGAACAGCAGCTACAGAGCCACTGGCGTTGATCTGAATTTGTGTTTTTTGGCCACCTGGTAAAGTCCAATATTCTCTCTCTTTTTAGCTCTGTTTTTTGGTCTCCACCAACTCCTGAGGGGAATATCTGTCTCTTAAACTGATTAATGCTATGATATCTTGCGGAAAGTTACACATTTTTTGTTAGCTTTCCTACGAAGGCCATTTAGCTGATTCATTGTTTTCACATTGCCATCTCTCTTTTTTAAATTAAATTTAAGCGGTGTAATTGAATTCACAGTGCGTACACAATAGTGACCACTAATTTCCAAATCACTGCAGGGTGTGCAGTGTTTCAGCTCAGGTTACAGATCCTGTTTTGAGTTGTTGGGAGGCACCGTCTTAACTACGAAATGTGAACCTGTGCCATCTGTTGCCGGCCATTAGTCTAAATGAGGTCAGATTGACTTGAAAACGCACAGACTGGTTCTACTTTCAGTTTGTAGCCTCCATGCTTCTATTGGAAGGTTCGGTTCCACATTGTGTTCCTGGTTCAGACACAGTTTTGATGCCTCTAGATACTCGATAATGAAAATAATCTTCTGCTGTGACCCTGCAAATAAACAATTAAGAGAATACCCAATGCTTTTGAGCTTTGGGGATTCCAACATATAGAATATGTTGGATGCACTCCCCTATAGTCGGAGATTGGGAGTGTAATATAGCTTTCTGTATACAGGGAATTGAATAAATACATTTGAAAGCTGCTCCACCACATTTAGGGTCACTATAACAAATTAAGGCAGAATGGGAGTCTTATCAGGCTGTGAATGCTTGTTAACAATACGAAAACCATGTTTTTTGATGAATATGAACATTGTATTTAACAAAATAAGCCAATTGCTGTAAACAGCCAAATCTTAACAAAACGAGGCAGAACAAGTCTGATATAGAAGAATAAGTAAACTTTTCCACATTTTTCCACTCAGTACTATTGAGGTTGGATACCTGGAAACACTTCTCCATCACTGCTCAAGGCCTCTTTTGGAGTTGTTTATTGACTCCAGTCAAACCTGTGACATGCTAGTCAGACATCGACTGATAAAGTCTAATTTGGTTCTCTTCCTGAGCATGCTTGTGTCACAACAGTCTGACACTGAGCTCTGCAGGGATGCAAAGACATCATTGTTAACTGCTTGGTAAGTTGTTGATCCAGACAGACATCTTTCACCCCCCACCACTCTGTCTCTCTGGGCTTCCGCTAAGCTCTGGCATCAAAATGTTTGTGTGTCACCACGTCCTGTTAATGTGAGTGACAGCTGCCAACAATCAACCTAAAGGTTAATGTTTTTCCTCTCAAATGTTTGCTTGTTCTGTCGGATGATCTGGTGGAGCAGAGAGACGATGCAGAGGGCCTCGGGCCTGCCCCCGTTTTTCACACTTGATGAGATTTGAACAAAGGCAGAGACTTCCAAACGCCGCTGACCCCAAACAACACGGGACACCCTCCACCCCCCTCTGTCCTAATAATGATACACCCATCTCTCCATCCAAGATCCTTTAAAGCTGAATAAGGGCAATAGTAGTCTGGCTCCATGGTCTCTGATTTGTTCAGCGCTTTAGAGAGGTCTGGTGTTGGTGGATTAACGTAAAAAAACAATCGACCAATCAGATCCTTTTTAAGGTAGCATTGAGAATTATCTTCCTGCATAGCTTAGCTAGTTTTATAAAGAATAATGACGGATAGTAGGCAGCAACAAAAACTTCTACGATCTACGTGAGACACGTTTAATGGTGAGAGCGAGACAAAACAAAATACTGTTCGCTATTTTACAGACCGAACAATACATAGAGAAAACAATCGAGAAGAAGATTAATTGAAAATTCAAATAGACGACCTTTGCAGCAATAAGTAAAATGTCATTTCTATCATCAGGCTGCTGCAGTAGTTACTGAGATAATTAGTCGTGTTTTAAATAAATGGCAAATGTGTCATAATTCAAGCTTAAAAATGTTTGTCAGCAAATTCCAATTATAGTTATAATCTTTATGGACCATTGGTTGGATAAAACACTTTTGTAAATTGAAATGAACATGACTACGATCTAAATAAATAAAAAATAGTTGAACTGGATTAAAAACAGAGCCTCCATATTTTGGGACAAACTGAGGTCCACAGATAAATTATAGTGTCGGGTGTTGATTCCTTTCGGCTTGTTGTATTTTTTTTTTCTTCCTCATTTTCACATCCTCTTCATTTCCTGCTACGTCGTCTTTATCTTGTAAGGATTTGATTTGTGTCTCCTGCTCTCTTTGTGGCAGCAGTGGAGTGAATCAGGAAGCTGAAACACAAAGGTGTATTCATTAATTACCTCCTCACATAGTGTGTGTCCCTGTGAACGGGCCTTATCTCCACCTCGCTCACAGCTCTGCCACCCTGCAGCTTGTGCCTCAGCTCTCAGAGGAGAACCATCCAGGATTGTTCTCAGGGCTGGGAGACAATCCCATATGGAAATGTATCGCCTTTCAATCAAATCACATCGTGAGGAAATGATATATCGAGATGTCGTGCTACACGATCACATCGTCTTGTTGATAAAAAGCATACTAACCCAAGTGTCTTCGAAAATGGGATTATTTTGCTCCAAAGTTCTTAATTAAATGGGAAAAAACTCTTCACAAGTGTGCACCAACCCATGCCGTAAACTCTTATCCATGATTTGTTTTAAAGACACCACTCGCAGGTCAGCAGCGGGCTCTATGCAGAGTTGTTCTGTCCACCACTTTGGTCCAGATGGACACATCTCAACAATTATGGGATGGATTATCATGACCTTTTGTACAGCCATTCATGGTTCCTCAAGAAATTATCCTAATGACTTTAGTGGCCCTATGACTTTTCCTCTAGCGCCCCCATGAGGTTGATTTTAGTGGTTTTGAGTGCTATAGCTCTACGATTGCATGGTGCTTATTCTAACCTGCTTTGAAAAACTGCTGTATTCAAAGTCAGAAGATCAGCTTGGAGATCTAAACTGTAACAAGATGGGATTGATTTTTCCAGCATTTTCTCGCTATTTCATCCAGTGCCTGAAGGACGAATAAAAGACCGTCTGCTCTCTGACCACAAATGTCAGACCGTAGTGAAAGTGACGTTGTGAAAAAAGGGCAGTGGGCGATTCAGGGTTATCCAATATCAAACAATCCGCAGACGCTCAGGAATGCCGAGCGCTCTGTGGCTGCTGATTGGCCCGAGGCTGCTGTCATATGACCCTTTGACCCCCTCCAGCTGTTGGAGGAGGCCATTACCTGACTAGTCACCTCTGACAGCCTGACAAAAGAAGCAACTGGCGGTAAGAAGAGCCGAGCTGGAGGGTCGGCAAACTCTGAGTCATGTTTCATTAATTGAAGCTCTCAGACAGAGAATAAATGGCTCTGATTCTGATTCTGTGAATCATTGCAGAGGACTGAAGCTGGAACAAAAAGTAGGCATATCTTCGGCGTTTTCCTTTTTCTTATGAGGCGTTAATGCAATAACACATTTGCTGGAGGACATGATTTAATTTGCAGATGTTCTTGATTCATGTCAGTGTACATGGAAAATCCGAACGTGAACTTTGGCACACACGTGGGGGGGTTTGCAGCCGGGTGTGACGACGTCGGGATGAGAGTCGGTACCTCAACGTCTGAGGCCACGGCTCTCTCGTGGAAAACGGGGGATTGCGCCCTCCGGATTGGGAGTGAGTCACTGCCCCAGGCGAGGGAGTTCAAGCATCTGAAGAGTCTTGTTGAGGGTGAAATGGAGGGGGAGATGGACGGGCGTTGGCGTGATGCGGACATTGTGAAGAGAAAGCTGAGCCAGAAGGCAAAGCTCTCGATTTACAAGTTTCCAGATGTTCCCTCCCTCACCTGTGGTCATGAGCTCTGAGAAGTGACCGAAAGAATGAGATCGCGGATACAAGAAGCCGAAATGAGCTTCCTCTTGTCGGATGGCTGGGCTCAGCTGAAAGATGGAAGATGATGGATGACATTTGGATGCCATTAGCGTATTTTATTTGACCAACAGTACAAAAGCGTACCAGTATTCATATTATTGTATTTTTATCAATGACAAAGAAAAAGCATAAAGTTCTCCATTTTGAGAATTGAGATCAATTAATTTGACATTGCCCATCATAACAGCGCTAGTATCAAATGATGAGAGAACATGTGGCCCAACACCAGTCACATGGTGTTTTAGCTTCAGGAGGCTGGAGCTTGTTGTTTTTTTGTGCTCTCATAAATCAAACATACATACATTTAAAAACAGGATAAAATAATCTGTCTCGTTCAGGATGTGAATTGTTGTGTCGTAAAATCTTCCCTGACGGATTCACAGGGAAACCCCTCAGCTGCCTGTTATTGATTATTTCATCTTACTCTTAGACTCGTTGGTGCCAGCGAGAGACAGAACATATCATTAATGGATCCTCGACTTTTTCCAATCGCCCTATTATTTCTAACGACCGATTCTCCTCAAGTGTGTCAGGAGGCAAACGGGAAATGTGTTCAGATCGATCGGACGTCTCCAGATTTGACCTTTTGACCTCTTGTATGTGTTGAGGACATCAGCCAGAGGTTTCCAACTCATTTAAAATACGTAACTCCTCTTTTTCTCTCTGCTCTTAGCAGGTATTAAAGCCGTATGAAGCATGAAACTGTCTTGCTGCAGCATGTTTTCTGCGTTCTCTGCACCGCCTGCACTCTCCTCAGATTAATATAGAACAGGGTTAGTAGTACAACATTCAAAGCAGGCTCTTACCTTCATCATGGCTGCTTTGTCAAACACAGTTGGATATCATCTCCCCAGACAATTAATCTTTCTATCCCTTTTACATTTATAGCTCCTTTACTTGCATGAGCGAAAATACATTCAGTCAGGAAATGGCTGCTTTATGGACAGTTTTATTATTTTTTTAAAGTGTAAGTCTAGAAAGATTTTAGTTTTTTGCTTCATCAAATGTTTCATAATTGACTACAGTCTTACACATGAAGAATCATTCATATTCCACGTGAGAGGCTAAAGTACTAAAGTAACATAACACACAAAAACAGAAACTATCCCTTTATAATTCTGTGATTTGGGGGAACAAAGTAAATGATCACATTTGTACAGCTAGAACAAACCTTTTTGTGTGGCTATTTTGACACAAAAATGAGATGATGCGGTTGTTTGACATCATGAAATGGACACTGGGGTGCTACATTTTTGTAAAGCCAATTATTAGCGGGTGGAGACAGATAAGACATCAAGGAGATCTTTTGTCTTTCGGGAAATTATCTTCCTCGTTGCATTGATCGGTCGCTCTTCCTGACTCCCCTTTCTTCTTCTCCTCCTCTCCCTCCTCCTCCTCCTCCTCCTCCACTTCCTATCTTATTTTTCACCACTTTTAGTCATTGACTCGTCTTTTTTCAAATATATTTTTCTCTATTTACCTCGCCCTTTTTCCCTCCCCTCTCTGTGGCCTTTTTAACACACAGTTTGCTCACTGACAGATAGCAGGTTCCCACGCTAGCATGTTCCCAGTTGGCCAGTGTGTTAGGCGTCAGCACACCAGCTCCAGATGTTCACCAGCTAACACTTTGAGTAGCTACTACTGTACCAAGCATTGAGCACTGCTCATTTCATTTCATTTCCCCCCCCCCCGCTTTTGGTTGAGGCCTCTTCCCTCTCTTCCTCCTGTACGACTTAATTCTCCCCCATCTTATCGTTCTCCATCACCTCCTTCTTCCCTTCTTGCCGGCTCCATAATGGGGTCGTAACCTTCAGCAAATGTCCCGGAGAAATGTGAGATTGCGGGTCGGACGGCGGGCGTGTCAGGCCGGGATTGGCGCCCAGATGAGGAATGAGGAGGGTGACGTTACCTCAGACGATGAAGCCAGCAAATCAAAACCAGACCCGCTTCAGGCCTCACAGGGTTACTTTTAAAGGCCCATTCTGAAATTTCCCCCAGCAGACACTTTGTCATATGGAGGGAAAAGTTACTATTACTACTACTAGTTCATTCTTTTCACTGTAATATAGGCTAAACACATCATTATTCATTAGACATGCTCTTGCCACTTGGAGACCTGAAACAAACACGCCTGTGGCTCATGTGGTCCTGCAGAACCCACTGGTCTCCTCATGGATCTGCAGATTTATCAACGCTGTTTTTGGTACAGGGAGGCGTGCTTAAGCTGAGATGATGAATTCTGTGTCAGGATGACCAGCCCCAGGTGGATTTGGCGATAACTCCCCATGAGGCAGCACATAATCTGTTTGTATTGTACAATATGGAGCTTTGGACAGATGCAGCTGCTGGGTGGTGCAGACAACTGGACTGTAGATACATTTTTATATCCAGAGCTTGTTAATTTATTTTTAACTGAGTCCCTCATATCAGTTCTACATCTGGGAGTAGCCAGAGAGGGTCTCCACTCTGTTCTGATTTAGGGGAACGTATTTGGATTTTTATAAAGGGCTGTTGATAAGAAGATAATATTCATAATTGTTTTGTGCTCTGTGTTGTTGAAATTGAAGGTCAGTATCGGTGCCTCCCTGCTGATCTGCTTGCCTCAGACTAAAAGCTCTCTTTTGATATTTTCCAATGTAACTCCCTTCTTATTGCATTGATATAGACTGTGTGCCACCATAACATGCATTTCTTACGCTTTAAACATTTGCAAAAACTGTACATATTTGGTAACTAGCAGTCGTGTTCCTTATCTTTGCTGGTTCATTGCTATCATGATTCTATGTTCCTTCTATGTTCCGCTGTCAAAGGATTTGAGCTCAACAAGGAGCGTTGCAGTTTGTAACATCTCTGCGTGTGAATCTTTTGCACTCTGCCCTGAAGAAGAAGAAAAGGAAGAAGGAGAAGGAGGAGGAGGAGGAGGAGGAGGAGGAGGAAGAGGAAGAGGAGGAGGAAGAAGAAGAGGAGGAAGAAGAGGAAGAGGAGGAGGAGGAGGAGGAGGAGGAGGAGGAGGAGGAGAAGAAGAAGAAGGCTCCTATATTTAGCTTCGCTTTCACACAAGGAACACATTTAAATTTACAACCGGAGTCACAGAATTCATCCAGAAAGCAGTCAGAAATAATGAAGTGATTTATTGATTTGAATTTGTTACTCCAAAGAGCATGCAGCAGGTGTCCTGTATAGACACCGTTAGCCCAGTTTATTCAAGACTCCCATACGCAATAATGTGAATGTTACTGAAACTAAATAAAGGCTCAAATTAAACCCTCCAATGTGCCCCAATTGTGGTCCAACTGCCAGACAATTGGCTGTCTGCTGTCTGTATGTGGAGTGTTTGAACTATTTCAGTCAAGTATAACAAGCGGCATGCAGAAGTGTGAGGAAGCCCTGATCTGAAGCTTCAGTCAGCGTTGCTGTGGTTTCAGCTTCCCAAGGACAGTGAGAGGCTCTCTCTGGAAGCGACAAGGAGCCAATATGGGGCTTGATACAAGGACATGTGAAAATAAATTCACGTCCAGTCATGTGTGCATGGGGTCAGCAGGAAGTCGTCCGGAGGACTCAGATGAGCCCAATTATATTAAGGAAAGCCTCAAAAAAGGTTTTCAGCGTCCAACAGGCAACTTTGATTGGAGTGAATTTGACGCCATCTTGGAACACAGTTCTGCTCTTGTGATTGCTGGAGTTACAAAACAGCTCAGATAATATGTGCCTTGTACTGTAATAATGCAAATACATGCAGTGCACTGTGACAATTTGAACATGGCACCTTTGCACACTGCAATACTGTATGTGATGTGGAAATGGGACACAGTGGCAGACTTATTGCAGAGTTTATTTCTTCACATAAGATAAACAACACAATGCTAAATCTTCTCTGTGAAGTTCACCTTTCTATTTCGTAGTTTAATATTCACCGAAATATACAAGTCCTGCATGCAAGACTTCTGAATAAATAATGTGGATCTGTAAAGTAACTAATTAAATGTTGTGGAGTATCTAACTTTGAGTAGAAGTACCTCAAAACTCTACCTGCATACATGTGAAGTTAGTATCAGATTCTGATTGCCGCAGTCTGGTCAAATTGCACTTTTCCAGTTCTCAATGAAAAAATAAGTCTCATTTCGATGAACAGACTGTTCAAGTTAATTGAGACATCTGCCAAGTATAGTACAAATACACAGTACTGCACTCAAACACGATGCTAGTGAGACAGGGAAAAAATACGTTTGCTGCAGAATAAAGTCTCCCATGCTCAGTTTTAGCAATGAGATTACTGATACTGACTGTGCCGACCAACGAGCACATATTTAGATAGTTATCTGATCTTATGCCTTATGCATTATCATGTATAAAAAAAAAGTGTTGCAGACGATTAAGCCAGCTGTGATTCTGCAGCCGTTTCACTGCTTAGAAACTGATCTTTAAGTGTTCAGTTTTTCTTTTCTTTCTCCCAGTCTGAGAATCAGAAGCGCTGTCAGTCTAAATGTATTGTTGAGCCCTGAAGCGATGAGCGTCTGATTCAGCCGCGGCCCCGGGATCCACAGTGAGAAAAGAAAAAATTGACGGATGACTTTGCGAGGGGAAGAAAAGCTGTAATTGTTAAGTTTGTTTAAAGGATGCCGAAGCATTCGACGCCCTCTGATTGTATGCCTCGCTGTTTAGACGAGACTCAAGGCTGTTGGGGATGAAACCATTGAAACAAGCTGGAAAAGACTACAGCTGTGTGCGTGCGTGCGTGTGCATGCGTGCGTGCGTGCGTGTTTGTGTGTGTGTGTGTGCGTGTGTGTGTGCGTGTGTGTGCGTGCGTGCGTGCGTGTGCGTGTGTGTTTGTGTGTGTTCTTGGCTGTTGATCTTTTTCAGTTTTCTCAGGTGAAAAGTAAACAAAGGTGTTTGTCCTGCCACATGTAGGCAGCTGTGTCAACTGGTTTCTTGAGGACTGAGCGTGGCTGCTACGTGTTCACATGTACAATGCAACAATGCAATTATAATGAGATCAAAGCAGTAAAACCAATCTCATTAAAAACACAATTATATAATTATTACTGGATGCTCATCGACTAACATAATCACATGTTTTAGCCTTGTCGACACTTTAATCCACAAATTGCCGGCGGGGGAAGAAGCAAACAGACCTTTCTACTCAAGTAAAAGTAGTTAAATCAGGAGGGACTTGTTTTAGAGTTTAACAATAATTTATTACAATTGCATATATTTGAATAGTGCAAAATCTTTGGCGATTGGACTCCATCCTGAATTCGGATAAGTAAGGGGTAGTGATGCTGATATCTGCGAAGGCAGAATCCCCCCTGGAGTCCAGACACTGGTGGTGGTTTTGAAGAAGGGAGTTGCTGTAACCCGAAGATGAATGATGAGCGGGACTGAATGCTGACTGGAGGAGCCTGGGGTGGAGGAGGGTCGCATTGGTTTGAGCTGAAATGAGAACTAACAGCAAGTAGAGCGGGGAAACTATTTAAAAGTTTGACAACATATGGAGTTTCTGGAGGAAGAAGATTTTATTGCAACCCTGTAGTCTATTGTTTCCCCTTTTTCTTTTGGTCCTTTTTTTTCTTTCTTCTTTCACTGGTCACATTTAAGGAATGTGTGAGGAATGTGTGAGGAATGTGTGAGGAATGTGTGTATACTTGTGGGGTATAATATGTATCTATCTGTGCATGTACATATCTGTACATATATGTACATATATGTACATATCTGTCACCCCCTACTGTTATTTTTGTATTTATTTTTTTCTGTTGAGGAACAGTCAGTAACGCATAACAAAAAATACATGCCACTGATATCTTTATTTGAAATGCCTATATGTTTTTTGATGTGCCTTGTTCTGTCTTGTGTTTGTTTGTGTATTGTGGAAAAGACCATTCAAATATTTGTCCAAAAACTGTGGCTCTGCCTTAGATATTCATGCATAATTCAGTCATGGCGGACCGCTGACTCAGTTTTTAATGCTACAGAAAACCCTGCATTAAGTTGCCTTCCAAAAACGGTTGAATTAGCTGTGTTTCTATTCAGATATTTGGAAAGGCATTTATGAAAGTCTGTATGGTAAACGGCAAAATTTGTTAAAACTCAAAAAGAAAAGTTTTGTATTTGTCGAAAAACTATTGATGCGCACAATAGATTGCGTAAACTCCATCGCCGAATAAATTCTGACTTAGCGATTTTTTTAGCTCACAGGTGTTTCGGCTGTCGGAGTGGATATTCCGGTAACATGCAAATGTTTGACATGAAACAACAATTAAAACAAACAAATCTCTCCATTTGTCTCCTGCAGAATGTTTAGATGGCCAAGCTTTTGTTTCCGGTTCACAACCTCTACGTCTCCTCCTCTCCAAAGCAGTGGATGGAGTTGATTTCTCTTTCAATGCGACGTTTCAAAAGATCTCTTAAACTTTGTGCGACGATTGAATGGGAATCTGTGAATCTTGCATCAGAATCGGGCCGTTAGCTTGGGGGAGAACATGTTGGATGCCACGCTGCGAGACTGGCACTCGTTGCTCTTGGTCATCAGTCAACATAAAGATGCGTGTCGTAAATCATAAAAACATTTATCAGTTAGTAATAACGCAGGGTGACATTGACAAATATGTGGACAATAATATCCTTAGAGCAGCTTTTTTTAATTAAACTTCACAGTCCTTCATTTCTCTCTGTTTCTCAGTTTTTCTACAGTATATAGAAGCTCGTACCTGAAGCCATAACCTCGTCCCATTTATATAGGACTGCATTTGTCTGACAGTTTAAGTTATTTTACAGATTATTTCTTTATTTTCCATCCCCTGCCCTTTCCAGTGAAAACCATGTATGTCCAAATGTGTTGATTTTGAATGTTTGTGATGAACTGAAGGATGAATTTTCTTTTTAATGTGTTTTTTAGATCAGTTGGAAAAAGCATCGTCACAAAGCTGAAAACCGGTCTGTTTTTTTTGAGCTCATGAAAACATATTGGAGGATTTGATAGAATATGCTGCATTGCTATAGATTAAACTACCCAACTAAACTAAAATTAGCACAATTTAACACATCTACAGCAGCAAAAAGAAACATTTATGCATGATTATTAATCCAGAAATATGACATATAATAATAAAACAATGCATATCACTGTCTCTGCTGATGGAGTTTTAAAAGTCAAGAATTTACCTCAACACTCAACTTCTTCTGTGAATGAATATAACCTCACGTTTCCTGAACATCTTAGTTAAACCGGATTAGTGAATTTATTTTTAGACGTCTAGAGTGACATGGAACCACCACTTCAACAGCGCATCAGTGGCTTTAGTTCAATGTGAAGTGGCTTCTAAATGCGTTGATAAATCAGAGGAGAAAGAACCAAAAGCATACAGCAGCAGCAGTCGGAGGAGGAGGAGGAGGAGATGGGGGATGGGTGAGGGGAGATTTAGAGGGAGGATTTGGAAAGGGATAGAAACTGAAACTAGTAGCTAAAGAGGTCAATGGATGGGTTGTAAAAACTGCAGCACTGCTACCAAGAGGCCACACCAGACTTGTCTGTGTTCAATTCTATTGAGGTCATCTACGTTACAAAAATGTTATTCATTTTTTATTCCAATTCAAGGCGCAAAAAAAAGAACAAAAAACTTCACGTGAGGTGACGTTTTTAAAGAAGCCTCCTCACCTGCACTGTGAGCAGTTCAAGCAACAGACAGACACTTTAATCCTTTAAGATGGATAGTAAAACAAGTCAAACGGTCATTAAAAGAGCCAGAATTCACTCTACAGTTCAGCGTTTGTCCTTCTCAGGACTTTCACGTTAATAACAATTATGAGGTTTTGTGTTCGGTTTGTCTGTTTGCAGCAGGATTATGGGAAGAACAATTGGCCCAATTATCATGAAACAAGATGGAAGCATGTAGAGTGGACCAACGAGGAACTTATTCATTATTAGGATAATTATAGATGTCAGATTGCAAACAATCGCAATTGAGATCAAACCAATGATTTTGTATTGGTAAAAAAAAAAGACAAACAATCATAACAAAAAATATGTTATAAAGAGTGTAATCAGATACATTTGTCAGTTTCAAGATTAATTTAAGTTAATTTTAACCCAAGAGACCAGCTTAATTTGGTCAATGGCTCAATTTAAATTTTTACTTCCAATGCTAATATTTGAATCGAAGACGTAACACGTTGAAATTGTTAATAATGCCAAACGATATAAGTTTGAAGGCATTTCATGGTGTAAGATGGCAGACACACACACTGACAGGAACATCATTAATATTAACTGATGAGCTGACTCATCATCTCCACCCAGACGGTTAAAACAAAAAAACGTTGGGCACCGGAGACAAAAAAAACACACGGGAAATAAATAAACGTCTGCAGGCTGGAGGGCTGAGGCACGACTCTCCGTGAATAATCCACAGCTGGGACTCGTTCCTCCACTTCCACACGCTGATTTAAGAGTTTCAACAACTCGCTGAGGCCACTTAGCAGCCTGCAGCTGGGTTAGGGCGGGTCACACACACACACACACACACACACACACACACACACACACACACACACACACACACACACACACACACGAGCGCTTCCACAGCTGTACAGTTGGGTCCAAGAAACAAGACTGAACGATACACAGCCACCATTCGAGCCGACGGTAACCATTTAAAGCAACGATGTGAGGATTCTTTCTGGTTTCAACCTCATGCAAATGAAGAAGCTGCAAGTTACATGAAGTCTACCTATTCCATACACACAGTTACTATCACAGCAGGGCTTTACTGTAAACCCTCCGACTGCACTCTGAACCCCCAGCGGAGCTAACCCAGTTCAAATTACTCTAAACTCTTCCAGCTCCATGTGAGAGAGACAGCCGGATAACATTACTCATGTACAGACAATAAATTCCTCTCAACTGTCCTACAGCTTCCAGGCTTTCCAGAGCTGCAGACTGAATGTTTTCTTCTTTTTTTTAATCTTCCAGTTAAAAGAGAAGAGTCTCGCAGGACAGGAAACTGAACATCACCACGATACAGTGCTTGAGCCAGTCTAGAAAATCCCAGCCTAATCTTCACAGCTAGGGGTGAAAGGTTTTAGAAGATTGTCAGTGCGAGCCTGGCAGAGATATTCGGTCGTTAAACCCTCCGAACCAAAACCACTGGTCCGCGAATTCCTCACCAAAGACTCAAGGGCTGGTAGATTTTCAATTTTTATTCTGTTGGCATTTTAAATAAAGACAATATTTTATATACTAAAGGCCAGAGAACACTTGGGGGTTTAATAAGCATGTCAAAATGCATACTGATTTGGGCATTTTAAACGTAAGTTTCTATTGGTGGATGTGTCAGACCGGTCGATTGATTTGTTGGACTTTGCAATAAAAGCGACAAAATGTTTAATGAAACATTCAATGAATTCATATATTTTACGATCCCGAATGGATGGATAGACTTTGAAAAAATGGTTGAATCTGCTTGTATTGCATCTATTGTGAAGGTGGCTGTTATTGGTGATTGCTAATCAATAGGAATGATGACTACTTTTCTGTCAGCAAACGGTCCTTTTGATAAATGAGAAATGTTGAATAACAGTCAGGTTTATTGCTCAGATGCAATGAATTGATGTTTTAGTGCGTAATGGTTACAATAAACATAAATAACAAGAGAAACCACACCAAATAACGAGTACCGCAAAAGATCATGAAGAGATAAATAGAACTCCACAATAAAAATATATGAGAATGTATGTAGAAATATGGGTGTTTTTTGTGAAAAAGCTGTACAGTGTTGAATATGAAAAGGATAGAAAATGCAAATGCACTCTCCCTCAGCTGTTTGCTCGCTTTGAACACAAATTGCTGCTGCATGTTCCATCAGGGAGGAAGAGGAGGAAGAGGAGAAATGGCCTTACATGGGCGCAGTTCACCCATCTCACACACTCACACTGTCCACCTGCTGTATCATTGTGTGTGTGTGTGTGTGTGTGTGTGTGTGTGTGTGTGTGTGTGTGTGTGTGTGTGTGTGTGTGTGTGTGTGTGTGTGTGTGTGTGTGTGTGTGTGTGTGTGTGTGTGTGTGTGCGTGTGTGCACAGCCTGGTGACACAGGGAACTGGCCGGCTTCCAGTTCCCTGTGTTAATAATTACCACAGAGTTGTTTACTTTCCAGAACCGACTTCCAGTGGTGGAAGAAGTATTGTGATCTCAACTAAAAGTACCTTAACATTATTTATTTTCATGCCACTTTCTACCACTGGAAGTCTCCTTCTTTCCCTTTATCTGACATTTTTTTGACATCGAAAACAAATTCATAAAATGATCATCTCTGCGTCCCTTGACCTTCAGATATGTGCTGCGTTAGTGCCGAGAGACTCCACTGGCTGCAGGTGTTTGTCAAACTCAATGAAAATGGAGGCCACCCATCCACAGCGTACTGTCACTTCTCAAACCAGTGGAAATAATCCAGCATGGCACTCTTCACTGGGAGGTGGATGGCTGCCCTTCTGCATTAGCATCACAGCTACGGCATCGGGCTGCAGCTGACAGTGCAGAGCCACTTACAGCACCACATTTACGGCTCAGACACCAGCTGGGGCAAATATATATTTCTCTGTCTGCAAAAAACATCCTCCCTAACAAGTCGCTTTGGGGGCTTTTCACACCTCACTTGTTCGGTTCGGTTAGAACGAACTCTGGAGTGTTTGCCTGTTTGGGCTGGTGTTAAAGCTGTCAATCAGACTGGTGCGGACTAAACAACTGGGCAGACTGGTCTTTAGTGATGTGAAAGCAAAACAAACCAAACTACAGTCTCATTCATTCAAAAGCTAAACTCCTGTTAAACAGTTTGTATAAACAAGTACAGAATACATGGGCCGCCGTTATATAATTAGGATGCAAAAAAGGTAATTCATTTCTGTTACAGTTACAGAAAATAAGATTACTTTATGTATCAAATTACTGATACATTTCATAAAAATGGGGACAATTGGCAGGAATATAATTTTAAATTGCATTTTAAAATACAGTTCGATGCTGTGCACATACATTACAACACAAGTCTCACACAATAGCCTCACAATCATGGGAAAAAATGCTTTCACCATATTTTGAATGTAAAGCAGGAAAGGGGAACAACGTCACAGTGTTTCAAAACACGATGGTTTACACACTTTCCCAGTTCACCAACATTGTTATTTTTTCTGAGCCATCCGAGTGTGAAGAGACGGTTTGTTGTAAATGAGCAATTGTCTTCTACAGCATTTGGTTGTACTTAGCTCCACGTCTTGTGATACATTCTGGTTCCAAAGAAACAAGATGGCGGCGGCCAAAAGCGAGAACTCAAGGCTTCAGAACCGTAGTCCACAAACCAACGGGTGACGTCCCGGTGACCACATCAACTTCTTATGTCTATGTCCTAGCTTTATCTTTCCTCTTCTATTGGTGGTGTAGCTGTAAAACTGCTAAAAAAAGGACAGGAAAATGCCTCGTTTTAGAGAAAATGCAGCTTGCAAATAATAATTAGTTCCACAAGGTGCCTGGCATCTGAAACGCTGCCGGTGGTGTGAAATAACAAACCTATTTTAAATCCTTTTCTCGCACGACGCAGGAACAGTTTTAACACTCCTGGTGATGTGTTGCTGCGTTTCCAGGTTGACTCAAAACAACCGAAACACCAGCTCTGTGAACGCGAGCGCCGTCTGACTCAACAGCGGAGCGTGAAAGCAGGCCACTGTTTTATTTAGAAAGTCAACGTTCTCATGCGACACTGAACCCGGCAAGGTTTCTTCAGGGGAGTCTAAAAATATTCCCCACCTGTCTACGCTATTCTTTAATGTTTTAGTTTATAACTTTTATCGCTCACGCTGTCTCCCTGCTGCATGACGTGACTGTGTTTTTTATACTGTATCGGTCGTGCACTCAGGAGTGATGGCGCTCACAAACTTGCGTTCACCGAAAGTATCACTTTGGCTTAACGCACCCAGATTCTCCTCCTGAAGTGCCAGTGTTTATGTTGCATTTTGAGTAATGGAGGCACCAGTTTTTGACGAGGAAGGAGAATGTGTGGAATAAAAAAAAAAACGTTATTGCTAGTTCTTGAAGGAGCTGTGTTTGTGTTAAGTGCATAGTTTCGAGTACCGGTGAGAAGATTAAATATTTACTTTAAGGCTGTGGCCAAAATCTTTGATCACGCTGTAGGTCGATATTCATCACGCTATAGCATGTTTTCTTGGTCATTCAATAGATACATTGATACTAATATAATATTTTTTTTGTATACTCTTATGTGAATTAAATACTTGACGAAAGTATTTTCTCATTTAATTAAGAACTTTAGTGCAAAATAATCAGATTTTCTGAGAAAATGTATTTGTTATGTGCACATTATCAATTTCGATGAAATCATATCACGATAACTCGATATATGAGTTCATCACGATATGATCCCATTGAAAGACGAAGATTGAAGATTGTTCAATTATCACCTATCAAAAGAGTAGCTTTCTACAAATTATATATATATATTATTTTAGTCTTGTAATGCAACAAACTCCATGTGGAGGGTTTCTGTGCGTATACATTTGTATCATGATTAATAAAAACGCATGTGAAGAAATACTTGGTGCCTTGAGGCCTTAACACTGGTCTTATGGGCTTTCTGTGGCAATTAAGGTAATGATTCCAAACAAAGCCTTTTGCAGGTATCATTTTGTTTTATCTGAAAGTGAAAACCGTGGTGGATGAAGTGTTTCTTCTCGACTCGGTGACGCTCTGGGACCAAAATGTTGCGTTTCTCTGCTCATGCCGTGCGGGAAGCTGAGCTCCTCCTCTTTATTCCCATCCACTTTTCTCCCTCCTTTCTTTATCATCATCCATCTGTTTCTTCCTCGTCGTCTTCCTCTCGCCTGGCTTAATATTCACCATAATTAAATTCAGTTTGCTCCATTTCCATCTCGCTCTTCTCTCTCTCCCAGAATATCGTGTTTTAGCAGAGGAAGCCTCCCGCCACTTGACATGTCTATAAATGATCTCCAGGTGGAAAAATGTGCTATAATCCTCTGAAATAAACCCGTTTTCAAGCTGCCACTCCCCCTCCCACCCCCCCACCCCACTGAAATGCTCACTTGCTGAGGCTTCACTCCGTCTCCTATATCATATGTTCACTCGATGACGCTGAGGCTCAGGGATTTACAGGAGATATCAAGTAATTTATGGAACTGAGCCCGGATTATTGCCTCTGCAGAGGCGCATGCAGCGTATGCCTCTATTTTTTCCTAAAGAAAAGGCTTTTTAATGAGTTTAACAGGTAACTATTGTGAGGGAATTAAGTTTGTAGGAGAAGAGACTGAGAAGGTTCCAGTGAAGAAACTATTTTGAGCAGAATACACTTAATTTCATCATATTTATAAATGAATATTTGGTGGCAGTTGAAGTAGCGAGGCAGCAGAGCAGCATTGATTTGGGCTTTAGTGGGAAGAGGTGGCAGTAGGTCGTTATCCCAGAGCATGATTCAGATTCAGTCCAGTGTATTGTCTGACACACACAGGGCCTGCTGAGTGGGAGCCCTGGTGGGAAACAGATCTATTTTGTTGTAACCATGTATGAGCTCATGTCGCGCTCTCTCTCAGTATTTAAAACAAATCCATATGCAAAACAAAAGTCCTCATTCGTCCTATTAAAATACCCACGCGAGTGATTCCTGATCACTGCTGTGGTTCAAGTTCGGTTAAGTTGAGGCACAGACACTACTTGTTCAAGGTTACAAGCAAACCGATACTGACGGTCATTAAGACACAGGAAACAAACAGCAGTCTCATGAGACCGTCCTCCAAGACAGAGTTCATTGTTTAAGTAAGTAAAGACAACACATATGGTCAGTGCCCCTCGGCGTCTGATACCGACGTACTACAGTGTTAACCCATAAACGTAGGCCTAGTTATTTCAGGTAAACTGTATGAAAGTGGAAACTGTGCATTCTCTGTGACTATGTAAAGAGAGGTCCATAGCTTGAAGCTGATTTTACAACATGTGTTCATGACGAGTGAAAGTGAGTAAGAAAGCCCTCTAGTGGTCAGAGGAAGTATCACCAAAGCGAAGGAGGAAGTCATGTGACATTGTTATCGGTCAACAAAGTCTCTGCTTATGGGCCGAGGTGGACGGACGCATCAACAAAACTACGGCTCGTTTTTGTCCAATAATCAAGATTCTTCGAAAGAACGACAACAATCATTGTAAAACATTGACCATGTGTTTATTGTTGACAATTGTTGACAACCGCCCCAGATCCATAACACATACATTTTTACCCAAATCCAAGTTATTTACATGCCTAATCACATAATCCCGGTATCGTTGTCTCATCATAAAACTGGTTTAGTTCAATTTGTAGCATGGGAAAATGTTTCTACGTGTGGCTCCAGAGAGCTTGGACAATATTATATTTTGTAAAATGTATTTGAAGGACTTGTTGGTCTCTCATGTCAAAGTAACCCACGTTGTTGACCAGTGGCGGGCCGTGCATTTTTGACCGAGGCATTCTGTGCCGTCTGATATCTGATTGGATGAAAGCTCTACTTTAAAAAAGCTTCAGGTGCTGCAGACTGGAAGCAGAGCAACAGAGGAAGACAGAAGCTGTGCAATGAGAAAATAAACTAATAGGGAAAAAATATTATAATACATGTAGTGTATTTGTAAAAAACAATTAAATTATAAAATAGCTATAACTTTGTGATTCTGTTTAGGCCAGCAGAGAAGGCTTAGCAGGCCCTGACGGCCCACCACTGTTGTTGACGGAACCATTCTCCCTGGAACTCTCTCAAATGTGAAGCCAAGCATTTTTCTGGTGAGATAAACGTGCTTCTCCTGCAGTGCCAGAACTCAAGGATTACGTCACACTGACATGTGGAGTAGAGCGTCTCGGCTCGTAATCTTCTCAGTAGTTGCTCGCTGTCAAAATACAGTAGCGCCAATTAGTATCACCGGGAGGCAGCGCCGCACTGGGTGCTCATTTATTTTTACCTTCATAATGATTAAGAAAAATCTCTGCATCCTAATTTTAATGCCAAATTATGAACCAATCAGCCCAGAGGGATTAATTTGAGGACGGAAATACACCAAAAAGATGCTCTTTTCATTCCCTCGCGCTAAAGATAAACAGCGTGTTTCATCATCTCGGCTAAATATGGGAGTGAATTATTATTTATTTACATCACACACTGGCGACTGGAGGCTCTCGTTCGCTGCTATCTGCTCTCCTTTCTTTGAGCGTCAAACGTCTCACTTTCCCATTTCACTCATGCATATTGTAATCTTCCCACTTTTTTCATCCATCTCTCACTCTCCTCCATCCCCCTCTGTCTCTCTCCACATGCGGTAATACTATTAAAATGTCTGTCAATTATTAATTGCTGCAGCCTGCATCAGGAGAGTGAGACTGAGGCTCACTGTTCACTCAGCATCAGTGTTATTTTATTTCATAACATTAAACCTAAAAAAATATGCAGCATTTTGAGGAGATTTGCTCCTTCGCGAATGCGGCTATTAAATAATAACTTGTAGTACCACCACCCAGAATAGTGTGTGACTGTGAACCTCTGAACCTTCGTCGCTGGTTTGAGGCCCGATCAAAACACACGTTTTCTACAACCAAAGAGTTATTCTCATTTTTAATTCAAGAGACCTGAATATTTAATGAGCAAGAATTACAGAGAAGAAAAATACATTCAATGTTTGTTTCGTATCCCTTTAACCATTGTGTGACCCCTCAGATTGATCTAGAGACCCCAGGTTGAAAGCCACTTCTGTCTGCTAGTTTTATTTAGCCAGTGAAGCCAAATGAACAATTCAGAATTCTGAGATACTTTACTTATACATACATATTTCCATTTTATGGAGTTTTTTTTATAAGAAATTGCCCAAAATATGCACCACTTGATTACTGGCAATATTTTGATTCAAGTGAAGGATTCAACATTTTTGGCAAATATTATTTTATTGTTCCACGTCTTAATTACTTCTTTAGAGGTTCGGTTTTTTGGGGTTATTTTGAGAGACAATTTCCCGTAGTTTTCCTGCACTCGGCGTGAAGCAGCTTCTCAAGTGTTCACTGTTGATGTAAATGTCCGTGTCATAAACTCTCCCTCTGCCTCCGTCTGTCTCTCTTCATACAATCCTTTAAGCCCCGAGCCGAGCGGCCTGCTGGCACACGGGCAGCTGAGCACAGCTTGATTCATCAGACTTGTGCTGTCCATAGAGAGTCAGCTCTCCTCTGTGTACCAGGCCAGTGAGCTCTGACTCCACTCAATCAATACATGATATCATTCGGATACACAGGACATCCTGCAGAGACACCATTACATGACAGACATTTGTCGTGTTTTAAGTAAAATAGGTCGCTGAAAATAATCAGCAACTTCAGCGGAGAAATGTCAGTGCATTTTCCTGGAAAACAGGGACTTCGATGTGGAATTCTAGCGTTTTTTGAAATTTTCCAATACATTTTATTTTTGATCTCAAATAGATCAGGCCACCCCTTCTCTTAGATAATAAGTTAATGTCCAAAACATGTGGAGGGATGACCTGGTCCAGCTTGGAGAGCGCACAAACCTGACCAGCTTTGGCCAGAAATCAAGTAACTCACAAAATAATGTTACATTAAAACGCCACTTTAACTGGCGAAAGTGACGGTCAATATCAGATGAAAAGGAGAATTAGTGTAATTTTTTGCCAATCTGGGTGTCAGAATCACTTACATCAGTGAAGCCAAACACTTTTTTAAATATTTCACACAACATATTTAACTCATATACGCAGCAGAATGTTCAGACGGTAGACCCTGGCAGTCTTAAAGATGAGCAGCTTTGCAACACACGCGAAGGTAATCAAAACACACTAAGGGGTCGGCATTGGATGAGGTTTGTTTTTTGCCGATACCGATCTAGTAATAAATGCTCGAATTGGCCTCAATCAATTCGGGACATCTGTACTAATTAGTACAGGAGTCCTACTCTTTGCCAACCGTCCACCAGGACCTCCTTGGTACAGTTTACATGGAGTAAACAATCGTAGAAACTCCTTCACTCAACAAAGAGTATTGCCAATCCAGACAGCCATTATGTTTTCTACAAAGCATATGTGTCAGTTTATGTGGACCACGTAAGTGCCAGTTTGCTCTCCAGTTTGTTGACGAGACTAAATCTGCATGATTTAGCTTATGCCGTCTCTTGGAGAGGAAACATGGCCCTGATTTGTTTTTGCCTCTCTGTGCACCCAGACAGCTGATCCCCGGCATGTCTTCATGTCTGCCTCTTTCTGCTGTAAAAAAGATGAGCTGGAGGAAGTGTGATTGATAAGATTCAACTTCATCATATAGACAATACTACATTGTCATTGTCCTTTAAAAACAGATCAAATGATTCCTTATATGTTGAAGTTTGATTCCATGCTGAATTCATGTTTCAGCTAATGAAAGCCTGGAAATACTTCCACGCGACCTGTTATTTTGTGCTTGCAGGGCAATCATTTTCTATCCCTGTGGATTGAACAGAATGTTTTGCTGAAGCCTCAGGTGGACAGAAGCACACAGGAGGATGGATGAGATGCTAATGCTGTGGTTTGGTTTGAACACACACACACACGCACGCACCAGTTGAAATGCACCTGGATTCAGCCACATGCAGCTGATGTGAGTTAGGTTTTGTGATGGCGTTTGATGGTCGGCTCGATTGTTTTGTGTCTTTGAAGGCACTCTCGTCCACTCTTGGTGGATTGAGCCGCAGGCCGGTCGCCTCAGATCTTCACAGTTGTAGTTTCACCAGAAACTGGGTGAAGCATTTTTGTTAATTTTCTTGTAGCAGAAGATCATAGGCGCTTCATTCTAAAATTCATTTGAATTATGTGAACCACCAAATTATCAATTTCCCATCGTTCTAAATATATCTTAAATTGATTAGTATGGTTTAACTATATGTCATATAGTTATGTCATTTAGTAAAATGTGACAGGGGCCATTTTTTTGTTATAAACATAAGAGCACCTGAGCAGTTGCCGTCAAAAATGATGGCAGAGAAACAAAAAAATGTCATCTGCATTATATATGACAGTAGTATAACTATAATAATCTCATGGCTGTTAGCAGGAGAAAATACTTTGAACACATAATGAGTGATTTCTTTGTTAGGAGCTTAAACTTCCACTTAAAAGCTTTCAAAGTGTTACACTTTATTTATTGACTTTTCCAAGGAATAGTCCATCCATCCATGTATTAGCTCCACCTGCTGATCCTTTGGGGTTGTGGAGGACTGGGCCTGAGCAAGACAATACTTAAAGTATAGACTAGAAAAACCTCCCAAGGATCTGGCGGCCAAAGGGAGATTTTTTAAATTGCTTGTTTAGTCCAACCAATGCACCCAAGCTGTTTAAATATGACTATTATTCTATAAGAAGGGTTAAAAGAACACTAAATGTTCACATTTAAGAATCTGAGATTGACAGATCCCACTGGATATCAAAAAGGTATAACAAACATAAAATAGAATGTAAAATATCGCCTGACTGCTTCATGAAGACTCAGAAATGTATTTCTATCAATATATTAAGGATTTAAGGAATTTCCTCAGATAGTGTCCTCGCATAGATGATGTGATGCAGCTGTGATCCTTGTAGCTTTGTCTGCACTCCCGTTTGATGTTAAGGGGATTGTTCAGGTGTCCTGCCAAAGGCTCAGTGTGTGTGTGTGTGTGTGTGTGTGTGTGTGTGTGTGTGTGTGTGTGTGTGTGTGTGTGTGTGTGTGTGTGTGTGCAGTTGTGTATAAAGTACCCACAAGCCGTACTTGAGTAAAAGTAAAGATACCTACTTTTACTGGAAAATTACTCCAGTAAAAGTAAAAGTCACCTATTAAAACACTACTTGAGTAAAAGTCTTAAAGTATCTGATATTTTCTGTACTTAAGTATCAAAAGTATTTTTCTAATATAAAATGTACTAAAGTAGTGAAAGTAAAAGTACATGCTGTTAATAAAAAAGCAAAGGGTCAGAATTTTGAGAATTATGAAGTTTATTCTTTTAAGTGCTGTGGCCACCATGACCAAGGACAAGGAGTTGTGTTGAAAATAACTGGGTTGGCTGTGATCCATCCATATATATTATGTTCAACATAATATATTGTACCTAAGTATTCTCTTGCATCTACTATGAACGTATCATCATAATTCTCCAAAAAGCAATATGACACTATGAAGGAGTTGTAACAGTGTGGTTATAATTATGCTCATTCCGCCCGGGCCGCACAGAAAGAATGAATGAAAAATTAAATTTAAAAAATCAAGGCCGGAAAGATGTTTTATTGTGAAAAATGACCGGATACATCCGTTTGTGGTAACCTCAGACGGAACCTCTTGACACAGATGTTATGTTATTCTAAAAATGAAACTTAAGTCTGTTTCAACTCTGCCAGTGTTCTGGATTAAAATTATAAGTTAAGCATGACTGGACTAAAGGTTTAGTTTGGAGTAGACTGGACATAACGAACACACGTTGGGTGTCGTTGTCTCCCTTGTCCCTGAGGTCGGACCCGGTCCGTGAAAATATTGTCTTCACGTAACCGGTCCGTGGCGCAATAAAGGTTTGGGAGCGCTGGACTAGAGGATGTAGAGGGAAAATGCAGAATATTGTGATTCGCAAAACCTGCTTGGTGGAGTCTGTGCTCCACCACAGTCCCCGATGTGTTTTTTTTTTTCTAAAGAGAGATTTGATTTTGTAGGGAGTAACGAAGGTTCCAGTGTAAATGTATCGGAGTAAAAGTACCAGTTTTCTTTGCAAAATGTAGTGAAGTAAAAGTAAACAGAAATATAAATTGTAAAGTAGAGTACAGATATCCCAAAAAACTACTTAAGTACAGTAACGAAGTATTTCTACTTTGTTACTATACACCACTGTGTGTGTGTGTGTGTGTGTGTGTGTGTGTGTGTGTGTGTGTGTGTGTGTGTGTGTTTTAAAAGGAGGGATAGTGCCAGCTTACGCGAGACCACAGGGGCATTGTGGGTAGTTGTGCGTGCGTGCGTACGTGTTGGGGGGAGATTCTGCCTCCTCCCTCCTGCCGCCTCACCCCTCTCCATTAGGCTGTCATGTCCTGGTATTAAACAGGGATTTGGGAAGGCAGGAGTGTGTCTGCAGCACAATATTTGGCTGAACATCCTCACTCTCAGCACGGGTGAAAGCTCCGGCTCTGAGTCCCTGAAGACAGCGACGACTGAGAGGAGCTTTATTTACCAGACTTCTCTTCCCACAGCAAAAAATAAGTAAAAATGTTGAATATTATATTTCTGGTAATTGTTAAGGAATTACAATTCAACCTTTTCAAATAAATTATACAATAAGCAACATTAAAGGTTTGAAAATTCAGAACACAATTTAGCTTCAACAAGACCTCATGTATCATTGATTACGGGATTATTATAATTACAATACGAACCTAGATACAGAGCTCGAGCAGATATCGCTGTTTGTGCTATTTTTCAAGTTTAGTTTATGTATGGACATTACAGTAGCGTTAGAATTGGAGCATTTATTGCACAAAGACCAGATGTGTTAAGTGTTGCTAGCAAAACGCTAATTTACAACATCCGTCCACAGGAGGCTTGACAGATGCTGCACTACATGCCTTCTTTGAAATCAACATTTTTGGCCTGGCAGCAGCATTATCGCTTGGAGCGGCCAAGACGATACCAGCTGACACGATACCGCAGGTATCTGACCAAAAACGGGTCTGGAAGAACCGGAAGGTCCTGCCCACAACAGGTGTTCAGCATTAGCTCCCACTTTGAGGTTATACGTGTAGATCACGCAAATAAAAAGCACAGGATCTTGAGGCTTAAGTCCCCAATGAATCCAGGCGAGCTGCCAAAGGTCATACGGAGGTCAGATAGGTCAATCATGTAATGTTGAGTTCAGCATTATTTCTGGGTTCCTAAAGTCATGTACAAGTTCCCAAAGTCATGGTCGAGTCACAAATCTAATGTTTTGGTCATCAAAGCCCTGTCTCATCAAAGTTATGTCATCAAAGCCATGTCAGAGTCGCCAGAGTCATGAACAAATCACCTAAAAAATCATGTTAAGAAATTGTAGAGGCACTGCTGAAGTCCCTAAGCTAATCTATGAGTCACCAAATGTAGAGGTGTTATTGTCATGTTCAAGTCTCTAATCTAATGTTTGGGTCATTAAATTCATGTGCGAGTCACAAAAGTTGTCACAAAAGTCATGAACAAATCACTAAGCTTGTCTACGAGTCTGCAAACTCAAATCTCTTATGGAATGTCCTTTTTTGCATCACCAAATTTCAAGATGCCGAAGTCACGTCTGAGTTAAATGTCAGGTTCTCGGTATTTGATTTAGAGTTTACATTTGGATATTTACAATAATCCAAACTCAAAAGCTTTCAAAATAAATAATAATACATAATAATACTTCAATCTTATATAGCACTTTTCTAAATACCCAAAGACGCTATAAATGAACATTACTAGATACAGGAAAAGCTTGCTAGAAACCATGACTCTGGTCATTTCGGTTTCTGTGCCCACCTTTGTCTGCACATAGCTTCAAAGGACAACAAACATGGCCGACAAGAGGGTTAGGCCCTCTCCTGGGCCCTATTTCTCGTATGTGGTTCAACAAAGTCGAGCAAATGTCCTATAATCCAACTTAAATTAGCAAAATGATTGACATCAGGCTAACTCGGTTTCTCCACGAAAGCTCCGTGCTGAAACGATCTTGTTAATTCCAACCACACGTCAGTCATCTGGATAAATGCGCGTGCCCGCTCTTCTTCAGAAGGGATAATAATCGAGCACTGACACCACAATGTTCTAACAGTACAATGGCAATTAAACTCAGAAGAACCTCTTTTTATTTCTCCGCTGAGAAGCAGGAGATGATCATGAACGCATATGAGGAATTCAGGACCTTAATCATTCACAACTAACTAACTAAACTAACAATGTCTTCTTAAGTTCTCTGACCACTACTGAGTTCTGCTAGCAGCTAGCTAGCTTTCTGTTGACAGAAGTCACGCTGGCCCACTGACCAATCATACATCCAGTGCCAGCATGCTGGATGTTGAAAAACAATTACATTATAAAATAGCTATAACTTTGTGATTCTGTTTAGGCCAGCAGAGAAGGCTTAGCTGGCCCTGACGGTCCACCAATGTCGCAATGTAAAGTTACATGAGTAGAAATGGAGACAGAAAATACTGAGGGCGAGCCAAGAGACCAACATGAGTGATAGCGGCTTGGCCTGCAGTTTGCTGATACAAGCACTCTGCCTTATTGAGGTGTGTGTGTGTGTGTGTGTGTGTGTGTGTGTGTGTATGTGTGTGTGTGTGTGTGTGTGTGTGTGTGTGTGTGCGTGTTTTAAAAGGAGGGATAGTGCCAGCTTACACGAGACCACAGGGGCATTGTGGGTAGTTCCCTCATAGGTTCTCTCCCTCTGCCTGGATACAAGCAGTGCATCACTTCTCATTCTTCGAGTCCGACCCTCTTCTTTCTTCTTGCACACCAGCTGTGCAAACTCCAAATGTCATCTTTGTCATCTCGAAACAAAAATGTGCACTTTTAATGCATCTACCATGCATTTATTAGTGGTGCCTGAATTGAATGTGATATGGAAGACTTTGCACAACATGTTGATTTGTGTGTCTAATCCTGACACTGAACCCACGATTATAAAACAATGCAGTTTGGCGTCTAGCGTACAGAAGATGCCGTTTGGTTAAATCCTGCTGTCGTTGATGTAACACAGCTGCCTGCAGTGCAGTGTGGACTGTGATAATGTGACGGCCCTCCAGTGTGAAGGCCATGAGACGGCACGTCAGGTTTCATAAACACCAGTGAAAGATGTTAATGCACCCGAGGGCAGCCGGTATGTGGTCACTGGGGCTGAGCTAGTTTACAGATATTAGCACTTTACATCAATATTTATCTGACAAGCCTACTTGTCGTGATTTATCTCATCATATCCTCCACAAGAAAGATGTTTCGGCATCAAGCGAGCTTTTTGACAAAAAAGAAACTGCATTGATTTCCTTCTGGTGTTTCTGCTACAGCAGTTCAATTAATGTGCATTACACGTCAGAATTCAACAGACAAAACACGAGAAAACAGCTGGGTGGAAACCCTGCTCATGTTCTCTCTTCCCTCATACTGCGAGGAGGAAGATGTCATCATCTTCATGGCAGCTCCTCACAGTTGCCGAGTTTTCTCTCTCCGGCTGTTTGCTTCCAATAAATCAAGAGTCAGACGCTCGATGCCTCGCAGCTATTTGAGCGAGATCGCGGCCCAATGTACACAGCTTTGTTCCAGAAGTCCTGTCCAAGCTCGAGGAGGAAGATCTTCAGCCCTCTGCACACAACCCATTTTCTCTTATCCCCTTGCTTTCAATCATTTTAGACAGTATCACTCTTTTATTTGAGTTCTCCTTCGTTGAGTTGCCTTTTCTGAGCAGAAAAGCATGAGTTTTTTTGTAATGTTTTGGGTGGGGGGGTTCACAGGCTTTTTGATGTATTCTGAACCAACACTTAACCAGGAAATCAGAGAGAGACGGATATAATTATCCCACTATACTTCTTTCATCCTCCTTCCTACTTTCAGGCCTCACACTTCCTTTCTCAGACCATCTGGGTGCTGGCGGGGTTCAGCTAACCCTGCTGCCTCTCTCCCCTTTTGCCTGACAGCATTACACCGCTACAAAACACTTTGCTGTCTGCTAACATTGGAGGACAATACTATACAGAAGCTGAAAGGCTTTAAGCTAAGCTAACTGGTACAAGACAGCCGTGGAGCTTTACTTAACGGGAGCTCAGACACTGTGCAGAAAACACCTGTATGTACAGTGGCGGCTGGTGGAATTCTTTTTTGGTAGAGCCATCTAATCAATGATTCAAATTTCAATGCAAAAAAAGGTATCACGCATTACTACTTTTCAGTTAAATATTTAACTGAAAAAGACATCTTATTAATACAATTAAGTATATATATATATATATATATATATATATACACAGATACAGGCCCGGGGAGGGTAATCGGGAGAATCGGGAGAGTTCCCGGTGGGCCGCTTCACTTCTGGGCCGGTCGAGAATTTTAGTTGTTGTTATTTGTCACGTTAGTCCATCTTCTCTTAAAGTTGGCTACACACGTTCCGCATTCTGACACCGCAGCCTCTGCATGGGTTGTACCATGTGAGGAAGTTCACCCCTCCCAAATAGAGTTGGTTCGGTCCGTAGCCCGTTTTTTCCAAAAAGTTTTCTCAGATAGGCTACCGATAGCTGGGCCGGCCCGACCGCAACGATACGCGTCAGGGAGGATGGACGGGAGGAAGAAATAGCCAGGTTGAGAAAAAGAAAGGCATTGGAGGAGGACGCTGCCAAATGTGCCAGGCTTACCCATTTATTTTCAAGAGGACAAACACAAGTGGCAACTGGTAAAGAGAGACAAAGGCCTAATGATTAGCAACGTAGCTATTCGGCTAACGTTGTAGCCTTGATTAATATCGTTGTCGCGTTGTCAACCTATTCCCAAGCAAAATATTAAATTGAATTAAAATATTAGCCTTTTTATATCACCCAAAATATGGCGATCCATAGACTTTGCAAATATTATGCAAATATTGATATATAATATTGATATTGATATTGAAGTATGCAGTAATATGACTCTTGATTGTTCTTTGTAGCTTCGGAGCAGCAGATAAGACACTGATGAGCCCGACATTTGCAATGAGGCATTTGCAATGAGGAGGCCATGACTACAGGGACAGGTAGAGAGGATAACAGGGGAAACAATATGAATAAAAGTTATATATTGTAAGAAAGAGCAGTATATGACAGTACTTGATGAACCAATATGCATTGCTTGCTCAGAAGTGGGTGTAGTAAAGGAGTAAATCACCACTATATAATACTCATGCAGAAAAATGATAATGACCATGACAATGACGGCCCCCATGAGGTCTCACTCCAACAAACCTGGCCTACTGCCTAATTCATGTTAATGTGCACAGAGAAGGAAATCCTCATGTCTATAAGCAACGACACAGTTATAGATACAGTGGCTGAACCCAGTGCACTGCTTAGGCGGTTACTGATGCTGTAGATGCTGTTGGTGCTATTCACAATGTAACTGTATACTGTACTGCGAGTTGAACTGTAAACATTAGTTCAATATGCCTCTTTGTTGAAGAGTGGGATACGTTTCAAATGTTTTATTTATTTATTTCTGCTTTTGTTAATTTATCAACCTATCCTTGTGGAATAGTGGAATATTTTTTGTTAACTTTTCATCTGAAGTGGATTATTATTGTTGTATTTAACCTTTACATTATTTGTTGGACCATGGTATTAATACAAAAAACTACAGGATAGTAAGAGCTGAACTGTTGCTTCATTTATCCAATTTCCACTACCATGGAAAAAGTGGGCCGGTCTTGAGCCTGAAATTCCCGGGCTGAAAAGTGGCCCCACTCCTGTCTTACGGTGCTCCTCCAGCACTCAGTCTCGTCATGCAAGGCCAGCTCAAAAGCCCCACAAAAGACGGTGCGTCTATAGGCTAAAACGCGCCGTCATCCGTTGCGATTCTAAGGACGCTGGTGGCTGCATCAATGCTGTGTAACATTAAGCCCCTCCCAATGCAAAAAAACTAAAACATCCAGTGAACGCATGATAAAGGTAGTGCAACAGGGATGACATATGCCAGCCCAGAAGTTACCATCACACTGGTTTCCTCGAACAGAAATGGGAATTTTCCTTGTCCCTTGTTCCTAAATTAGTCTAAAAATGTAAGTCTGTTTCAGAAATAGTCGGAATTCATGTTAATGTGATTCGTAGTTGATTGGCGACAACATGCAAAATCCTAATCAAGTCGATTTACAGGAGAGGAAGTCTTTTTACATGAATAAAGGCTTGAAATGACAAATAAAATATGAACTATGAATCTTCACGCCACCATGGTCATGAACTCCCACTCAGTCTCCTTCTTTCTGTATTCAGAGAGAAACTAAAAATCACTGCTCAGAATCTACCTTCTTTCCTCTGACATTGTATCGCTCTTTAACGGAGCTGAGGCCAAACACTGAACCGAGGATCTTCAAAATGTGGCTGCTGTCCTCTGACTCCCCTCATTATAAAATTCCTCCTGTCGGGAATCGGATTACATTAGTGGAACTTTGTGCACATCGGAAATCATCACACTTTGTGCGGTGCTGTTTCAGTGTTTCTCTGGATTGATCTGAACCAGACTGAACCACACAAGGACAAAACGAATCAAATTATCATTAAAGTCATGGATTAATATTTTTCTTTCTCTCCTGACATACAAGCGTTATGGTAAAATATCTTAACCAGAAGAACTGTGATCAATTTTAGGATTTGTACCTGCATCTTATCATGTTTTTTTGACCCGCCACCAATTAAAGTCACCTTTAACCACCATTACCATGAAGCAGAGTAATACATAATTGATAGTTCAAGTAAGATTTATAATGAGTGACTCAGGGGTCTGACTCTCTTCCTGTAGCTTTGTGAAACACTGAGTAAAGAATGGAGAGAAAATTAGAGGACAAAGACATAAATAAAAGATCTGTTTCTGTTTCAGAGCCAGCAAGAGACTCCTCCCTCTTCACTTTGATTTGTTTTTTTCATGAATTGTGTTGTGTTGCTGTGCCGCTCCTCCTCTCTGTCATTTAAGGTGGTTTCATCTCCTCTGTTTGTTGGCACACAAACTCCTAATACACCGGCAGGGATTATGTTTTTTTTTTTTATGGAAAAGCATAGAGCTGGAGCGCAACGCAGGAAAATGCTATTATGTAAACAAATATGAAGCTTACTCTGTACTCTGGGACAGTTTGTGCCTGATTTCCAGCATAAACACGCACGCACACACGCACACATGCACACAACAGATATCTGCAGCCTTTTTAAAGGCCTTTCCAAACATTTTGCACATCTATATGCTGGAGTGAAATTATTTTCTGACAGACTCACAAGCTCATTATGAGCTTGAGAATATTCAGATTCAAGATGAGTCAAATATCATCAGGGTCGTGAGTTTCACTTCTCCGTCGAGAGTTGCCGTCGTTCACTTAAAATACTTTCAACAGCATTCCACAATGAAACATTAAATTGGTTTGCGTTTAATTTTAGATGAAGGAAGAGTCTTCGAGCTGCCAACTGACTGCAAAATAGGAACATCCTTGGTGGTTTTTAGGAAGTTGCAAATTCTGGTGTTGGATATCACACAGAGAGGAGAGACTAAAATAAACTGCAAAGTATCGATTCTAAAATCTGATGCCAAGTCCTGCTGAGCGATGTGTAAGACTTTTCCAAACACATGAGAGATGACAGATCCCTTCAATGAAGTGATCCAAGTTTCTGCTGGTCAGTTAAAGTCATATTTGAAAGCCAGATATTCTAATAGAAACCCTTCAGTACAAATAACGAAAAACAATGTAAAAAGTTGTCTTTCACAGCTTCGGTCATTTCTGAAACATCCAATCAGAGAGCTTCACACTCTGTTGCTGGGCAGCTATGAACTATTTGTGGAGCTCATCAGATAAAATGAGACATTTTAATCGGATACTGGCTCCATTAAATAGCTGTGGTGCAGCATTTTGTTTCTCTTGTGTTCCTCTGTGATTAACAGTCAATCTTTAAATGCAAATGTACGCCAGAAGAGTACTTTTAGGAGATTTATCCCTCATGCATGCACTCTGTAGTGAGGAATTTATCAAAGTCAAGCATCACAATCTTGTCTTGACCATTGGAAGGATTTTTTTAAATGCTGTTGCCTCTTGAAAACAGTCGCTCTTTAATCTTTTAGCTGATTGTCATAAATCCGACGTCCATATTTCACCAGCTTTCCACAAGATTTTGGACCCTCGCCGCAGGGATTTGCTCCCACTCAGTCACTAGATCTTTAGTAAGGCCCATTAGTAAACATACTTTTAGCAGCAGAGGTATTTTCCAGTGAAATTTGTTATTTCTTTAGAAACATCTCAATATTTCTGTCTTGATTTCTCACCATTTTCTTATCTTTTACATAACCACTTAACACTCATCTCTTCACAAATGACCTCACCTTTTCCGCACTCAATCCGTCCAACATTTACCTGCTGTAATAACCTCCTATCTTGTTGTAAAACACTCCGCCTCAGCTCTAATTTCTTCTAATTTTTCTTCTGCAACGACACCTTCACTCCCACGTAACCACTCAGATGTCACGGGAATAAAGCCGCTTTGCTGCAGCTCTGCCCCGGCTCAAACCCTTTCAATGGCCGATGTTCATCTACAATTTAAAAAAAGGCAAGCTTATTTTGCAGTGGTGAAATACTCAGCAGGGCATCAGTAAAATAGTGTACATTTAAATGTGGGTGTAAATAATAGAAAAGGTGAAGACTCTGTGACAGGTGCTTCAGAAAAGAGGCTATAGATATCCAGCGCAGGCTAAAAATATGCAGCAGGATTTTACCTGTAACTGAAAACGGACGTGGTGAAACAGAAAAGAACAGAGGGTTCTTTTTGTGTCTATTCTTCGGTCCTTTTGTCTTTCTTCTATTTCTCTTATCTCCTGTCTAGAGGGACAAAGACTGAGGAGACGGTTAAAGAGACAAATACAAGTTGTCATACATAACATTAGGTTTCTTTTGGTCTGAATTAGGGATGTCAGGATTGGCGATGTTTAAATAATGAAGCCCTTCCTAAATCAGGCTTTTGTACAGTTCTAATCACAGACTTTCTCCTCAACTAAACCCATATTCATTTGCTAAAAAAGGGACAAAATGCAGAATAAACAAAAGATTAAACATCGATTTGACTGTTTCATTTTCTGTTTCATTTTCTATAGATATAGCGAACAATTTGTCATTGTGATATTGTGAAAGCCAGAGTCTGACTTTTGAGCTGTAGCTGATCTTGAAAGCCCAAAATGATATCATTTGCTAGGATTTTAGAATTGGTTGCTCTTTAATCTTCATACTGAACGGTTAACCTCGCTGAAACATTCTCTGCTTCAGCTTTGTTTACACTTGACTAGCTTTCAACAAGATTTTGGGACGTTGCTGCAGAGATTTGCTCCCACTCACAGATCTTTAGGGAGGCCCAACGCTGAAGATGCTTTTAACTACATATAAAAATAATAGTGTGGTAATAATCCAGCGCCTCCTAAATCACTTAGCGCTTAGTTATGGTCACAGACTCTCTCTCCACCTCCCTGTAATCATATTCATTTGCCAAAAAATAGACTAAAGTAAAAAACAAATGTAAATTACTAAAATGTTCTATATATATCTCAAACAATTTGTTATCAAGAATGCTTTTCGCCACAATAATTGTGCTTTTAAGATTTTATATTTATTTGATATGACAGCAACTAGTCTGAATCTTCAGCTGTGGCTGATCGTGAAAGCCAAAAATGCGGTAATTTAAGAAACTTCTCTCTCCAAGTACAGAACGAATCTTAGTCAACATGAGTCCCTCTCTACCCATACACCCTTAATTACATCCCTCTTAATATTTAGAACATGCGTATTGGTCACCCCCGCCCCATAAAATTATGAAAATATGAGAACTGGAACACAACTCATACGACAATGCATCCGGTAAAGTGGTGTGCAGTATGCAACCTTAAAAGCAATGATTGCAAGCCGCCAGAAAACAAGAAGAAGAAGAAGAAGAAGAAGAAGAAGAAGGAGAAGGAGAAGGAGGAAAAGGAGAAGGAGGAGAAGGAGAAGAAGAAGGAGAAGGAGGAAGAAGGAGGAGAAGGAGAAGGAGGAGAAGGAGAAGGAGAAGGAGGAGAAGGAGAAGGAGGAGAAGAAGAAGAAATGTTGAGGCTCTGCTTTGACAGATAGCACAGAGCATAAAGCTGCTAGCGTGAGAAATGAGATGCGCCATGAGGCAGAATTCTGGTCTGTCAGCACATCCCGCAGAGCCTCACAGTCCCTTGGTGTGAAAGGAATTAATAGATTTCCTACATTTGTAAAGTGGAGGGGAGACGCCGAGCCAGAATGCAGGAAATTAAATGTTTGAGGCTCAACTTTTTCTCTCTCGTGGGGAAGGCCTCCATACCACCTCCGGCTTAGAGTTGGTGTGGTGTCATTCTCACCTGGACACAAGAAGCCAACTGGGGCAGTAAATCGGGCGGAGCTCCGTTAAATCCCCCCACAAACAGGTCCGGTGTGACAGACAGGCAGGTAAACAAAGAATCAGGCTGCAGGAGGCGGGCGGCCACGCTTCACTCTTCTATTTCTGTCGGACTCCCACTGAGAGCCAAAGGTGCCGAGCCAGGTGATAGCAGTGTGAGACAGAGAGGGAGGGACATCCTGGAAAAACACATTCTGCCAGATAAAAAATGCAACTTTATCTTCCGTTTGTCGGAAATATAACATTTATGTAATACAAATACAAAATGAATACAAGCATTTAAAATCCTGTTGAAGATGCAACTTAAAGAATCAAAAACTACAATTTAATACATAAGTTTGGAAGGTTTGAGGCTGATTTTACTGGCAATTAAAGATAGAAATAGACTGAAAGTAGCATAATTAAATTGTTCCATATAAAGGTTTGGCCCAACACAACTCCATGGCTGGAAAAAAAATATGAAAGAGTTGGATGATAAGGACGAACTCAATTAATATTGAATGTGTTGCGCGCCCAAATTGCACTAAATCTGACATAGCAATCCCCAGCTAGCTAAATAATGTAATATAGTGCTGCATTATCGAACAATGCACCATATTATATGCACCATATTATATATGTGAAATGTGGTGTTCATCAGGCTGGCTCTGCTTCTCTGTCGGTGGTTTTGTTTCTGAGCGTCGGCCCATTAATCTAATTATCGGTGTCGTGGAATCACAGATTGGAGGGATTAGCGGACAGGAGCTCTCTGCTAAAGTATTTGATGTGAAGATGTCTGTTAATCTCACTGCCGTCTGGCGGCTCGCTACTGATCTAAATTTGTGCTTCCAGTCAGCAAAAGTAGTTCCCGCGTGTTATATGCGTAAGAGACGGCGTCAGCGGTATCGATCCAGGGATCCTGAAGAAGCGCTCTGTCGCCGACAGTGGGCGGCTGCCTTGCTCGAGGGCACTCCAGCTGATTCTGTTTCAAGGACAAACACTGGGTCGTCCTTCCGCCCTCCAATGCAGTTTGTTCTTTTTTATCTTCATCTTTTTATTTGATTCTGTAATGGCTCCATTTTCCCCCTCAGGCATTAATACTGTTCAAACTATTCAGTGAAAGTTATTAATTGGATCTGAGAGGACTGGAGGCATAGACAGTGAGTGGAAGAGAGAGAGAGCTTGAAGAGGTTAATTGTTCCACTTTAATGTCCAACAAAAGCTTTTCTGTTGACGTAGCACAGTTCTCTTGTTCCAGCTTCAGCTGCAGTTTGTTTTCAGGGCCGTTACTCATTCATTTGTTGATGAAACTCTTCTTGATTTAAATCAAAGTTTCCTTTATTCAGGGATAGGTTCTCAAGACTAACTGCAACACAGATGCATTTGAAATGAGTCAAAGGTTACATTGAAAAACTGGGTTTGACGTTTATTCTTGTTTACTTATTTACTTTGATCGGCTCGTGCCTGATTAAGATTATTCGGTCTGTATTGTTTTCCAGCGTCTTTCAACTTTCTTTTGTTGTTAACTGAAATAATGGTTTTGTCGAAGAGTCCTTTTTTTTGACAAGAATAAATGTACAGAATATATAAAAACGTTCTGTCATATTTACGTGTTGGTAAAACGTGCATGGGAGCTGTGGGGTGTAACGTGTCTGAATCGGGCCTTAGGCTGCAGGGGTTCTCCTCCTGGCCTACTTCTCCGCGCTCTGACCCCTGCTGTTCCACCACAAACTGAGAAGATGATGAGCACATGTTGGAGTTCATGCAGTCAGCGAGCATCAAAGGCGTTTCTAGATCCGGGAGATATCTGAAGTCTGGAGCAGAGCGATACGGGCGGCACGAGAGCTCGTCGTCGCATTCCGCTGGCTGTCGGAGAGTTTATTTTGAGTTTATTCTTCTGTTGCTCTTTTCTCCCGTTTTCTTCTCCTCTCTTTGGTATGTTTGTCAAACAGTCAGCCTGCTCGGTGATGTGGAACACACAACACAGTGCACTTGAGAGGGGAGGATATGGATGGATAGATTTTTCCGTCCCCTGCTCAACTCAGTCACACCGATTTCCAGCCTTTTATTCATAAATGTGTCACACTGACTCAAACGAAAAGCTTTTTAATCTCGACACACGAACAAATCACCTATCATTTTGCAACAATGAATTAACTGTATGCAAAACAAACGGTCACAGATTTGGAGGTACATGTTATTTAAAATTACATTTTTGGGAATTAAAGAAAAAATATTGAATAATGTCTGTCTTCTGCTGACGTGGTGAAAGTAATCATGTCTTCATCTCATCCCGTCTTGATTAACTCTCTATATTCAGCACCAAAAAAAGCAAAACAATCAACTTCAATTGGTCCAAAATGGACGTGTGAGTCTTTTAACTGGAACTGTGTGAAGAGAACACATTACCCCAATTCTTTTATAAACCACTCATTTGCCTCCAGTTTCTTGCAGAGTATCTCTTATCAGACGGTGAATGGATTGGCTCTGAGGTATATTTCTGACCCACTAAGCCCATAAAAGGACACACATTTCAGCACCATCACATCAAAAACACACTTTTATTTTTAACTGGCTTGTGCCACAAGGAAAGGTGCCGTTGCTATAAAGGGTAGTCAATAAAATGACATGATGTTAACACTCTGACAATAACATACCAGGTCGGTGAAGTCACATCTGTACAGCTGGAAACACATCTGGGAAATGCCAGATATCCTTCAAGAGAAGCAAAAGAGTGTGTGAGTGAGAAGAAGATAAACTATTTTCAGCCTCTAGACAGACCTGCAAACACGAGAACAATGCGGTCTTCACAATTCACTTGAGTTTTTATTGAGCTAAAATACCAGTTATATTTACAGACCGCTATTTATAGCACTCGTTAAAGAAAGTGCAAGTATGTCTTGAAGGAAAAATCCACCCCAAAAAACGCTGGTGATGTATATTGATTTCTGCGCTGTTTTATCGTTGATTGGCGAAACATTTTTTTTATTCTCACCTGTACAAAGGTAGACATTGTAACAATTAACGCATATTTCCAGAAGGCAAAACATTTTGAACAAGTGGTTTTAGTCCAAAACCTTGGGCTTTTTTTTCTAGAACTGCCAATTTGCACCTATACTTAACGTAGCTTTCCCTCTGTGTGTGTTGCTATCTGAGTATCTCCGTTCTTTTTTGACATAGCCCTGGCTAGACGCGCATGCTTCCAGTGCATGCTAGTGCCCGTGCCCCACTTTTTTTTTTATCTCACTGCCTTTCATACAGCACTTACAGCTGATAAAGCTGCACCGACCCACAGCGTAGCACCCACCCTCCGGTTACTTACCAGGTAAACACTGTTAGCGCTGTTAGTACAGTTAGCACCAGGGTGACCAGACGTCCGTATTTAGGCCGGACAGTCCGTATTTTCAATGCACTGCACGCGTATTTGTCCTCCTTTTTGCATATCTGCAAACTTATCACCTTTCGGCGAAAATCGCCGTTTTGAAATCAAAATATGTGAACTGGCCGGCCAGTGTTTCTGAGATTGGAGTGAGACACGGAGAAAAGTTGATGTTGTGATCTTCATAATAGAACATCTTTGATGTGAAGTGTCGAGTCTTGGCCAATCAGCGTTAAGATGTCTACAGCGACCGTCTCTCATAATGCGTTCTTCTCTGTACTTGATGAGAAAACTCACAACAGAAAGTTAACGTTCTCTGAATACTACTGTTGTTGAGTCACAACATGTAATTTTAGGATGTTTTCAGGCGAGAAGTTAGTTGTTTAAGCATCAAATCTCTAGTCCGTTTGTCAAGAATCAGCCGACTTAAAAAGATATGCCGACGAGTTGAGGTCCTGCTCACGGACCAGTGAGTCGCGCCAGCACCTGCAGAGAGCAGCCTGATCTCGGCAGGACTTTTTGAAATGATCGGCTGGCTCCGATTTCTCCGTAGCGGATATGAGATATAATTCAGTTTAGATGTGTTGATCACTAGCATAAAGCGTCTTTACACTGTCACAAAATGCTTATTTAGATTGCTCCAAAACTGTGAATCTCAGTGAGGAATCTAATTACTCGTCCACTTAAGCCAAACATTATTTTTAAATGTGCCTCACACCATGTGACCTCAGCATAATACCGTAAACACTGCAGCTCTGGATGCACTTTATTTTATTAAGTGATGCTTTTATGTGAGGAAAATTTGACTCGATGATTGCAGTTACAGTGTTTTTTTCGTTTGTTTTTGGATGGTTTTAAAATACATTCTCTTACATAAAGTGATTTTAGAGTTGATGGAAAGTTTGTCATCAGTTAAAAGGTGTCTTAGTGAACTATAACGCTTGTAGAAAAGGATCAGTCACTTACATAAGGACTCATTGTATTACATCATGGTGACTTTTTAAACACTTTTACTACAATACCACAATTACTTTTACTTCTACTTACTACTCTGCCACTTCTTCTAGTACTATTATTACTAATACAACAATACTATTAAAACTAATTGTACAGTGATTAAACTGCAGACGATTATACAACTGTGATTCTACGACAAGACTACTCCTGCTGTCATTGCTACTGCTACTACTACAGTAGTACCTCTTTAAAATACCACAACTGCTGCTGTTACCAGAGCACAGACTTGCAGCGAAGTCAGACTAAAGTAACAGAATTGAGGAATTGAGACTTGACTTTGGTCTGACTGACAGTCATTAGAGAAACGGAAATTAATATAGTAAGTATAAATAGACATTTGTAAACGTCAGTCACTTTGCAAGATCATGATCAATATGAATTTTCCAATGTCAAAGTTGTACGTTTTCACCCACAACCTTTAATAATGAATTTATTTCATTTGATCTGTTATTTGTGGCTTTTGCAACGGTTACATTTCCAGACCTCTGAGCTGTTATGGTGTACATCTGATTCTAAGCTTATTTTGTCCGGTTCATAACGGTAACATTTCTAAAGTTAGCAAACTTTCACGGCCGCCGGTGGAGAGATGTTGACCTACATCAGGGGTGTCAAACTCATTTTCACCCCGGGCCACATCAGCATCAGCATTGTAACTGTAACACTGTATACATTTAACTGCATGTTCAACTTCTCAAATTGATTTAATGATATGGTGCAGTTTAAACCTGAGAAAGTACACAATATCACAGTATGCCAACACAATTTTTTTTTTTTAAATATTCCCTTTTACACTCAATTAAAAACCAAAAAGTGCATCTTAAGGACATGAGGTAATACAGCACACATAATATTTTTATAACTTCAGCCTTTTATAACAGACTCAGTGTTTTCATGCACAAACATGGAATAAAAAAGTCGGTAATGAAGCTTAACTATCACAAATAGTCAACGTGTAAACTCACGCAAGTAAAGCGTGTTGGGAACGCAGCATTGAGGAGTGTGAATAGATGGCGCTCCGCTGCATAAAAAATCTCCTTCAAAATAAAAGCACATAAAAAATCCCCTTCAAAATAAAAGCCCATGCACGGCTCCGTGAAGCCGTCGCGGGCCACATAAAATGATGCGGCGGGCCGGATTCGGCCCACGGGCCTTGAGTTTGACATATGTGCCCTACATGAACAAGAGAGTATTGCTCCTCTGTGGCAGTGAACGCAACACATGCCCACCGAATACTGATGCACGCTGAGCTTCTCTAGACGTTTCCTGCTGAAATAAATGTGCTTCTCGTGACTCCTCCCACAGTTGGCCCTCTTTTAGTCCATCACTAACTGCTCATGGCTCTGCCTATCAGCACCTATGTGAATGCACATTGCTATCCATACTACACTAATGTGGTCGTCAAACAAGTCATCGCCACACTATGCTAAAAAAGTCATCTTTTGCATTTTTTTTAAATGCTCTGGAATATGAGAGGGTAGTTACCACAGTGCCAGGTTCTGACGCGCCACAATAAAAAATATAAAAGATGGCGACAAGCATGCCACGTGCTACACAGCTTTACTGTATTTATTATGTAATTCTTAGTCCTATTTGACCACCTCCAAGAGAGTAATCAGTAGTTAACACTCCTGCAATGTTCTAATGGAGTACTTGTTACTTGACTTTGACTTGTCCCAAACTGTTTCTCTCTGTTACCACAACTTGTCCTGCTGCCATGGTTAGTACAAGTAAGGCAGATGAAAAAAATTGTAAACATGAGGAACGACGACATGTTGGTGCTCTCAAGTCCGATCTCAGCAGTGCTGAAGCAGGCGCCGGAGGGTCCCGTCATGCTGGCCTCTTGCCAGCGGCCGCCCTTCCTCTTCGTCACTGTCAACAATTACAGACGTAACGACAGAAAACAAACAGGATCCGGCCCTCTGTCCGCTGCAGCGAGCAGAGAGCTCGGCCATCTGTCTGGAGGGTAAATAGCATGTTGGGACCCCATGTGGCGTCCTGGCACAGAGCACCGCAACACTGTCTGATGACAGCCTCTAATCTACGATAAGTTTTTTATTTATTTTTTCTATAAAATGGTGACGCTGTGGGAATAAAAGAGTTTAAAGAATACATACAAGCCATGCATCCGTACAAGCCATGCATCCGTACAAGCCATGCATCCACTAAAAATGAAACTATTCCTCCTCAAGCCTCCCTCCATCCTTGTATCTGTGTCTGCAGACGCGATGTCCCTGCAGGCCGGGGTGTCTCTGACTCACTCTTTGTGTTCCAGCTAAAAACATCTCGACACACATTCTCCTTTTCTGGTCACCGACTCTCTCTGCTCTAATCTACTGTACTCTGCGCTGCCTGGGGAATAGCCAGAGTTCTCCTTCCCTCAGCAGAGATGAATTGTTTCTGCTATCAGCGTAACTGAAGCTAAAGCCGTCTTGTACGATATTTTAGTTGATTTGATCTGATATAAAGTGGGAGGAGCATGGTTTTCTACCCTTTCAGTCAATGTTTTTTTACTGAAACTGTCAATGCAGTGAAATATGTCCGTAGATCTGAAAACGAATGGTTCAAACGAAGACAGATGGCAATGAGTCTGTCCGTATTGGCTCATTCGGGCCACATATGGCAGCTCAGAGGTGTGAATGGATGTCCCTGTGACTGTAGAACAGGATGTTGATAGTCCTTGAATCCGCTACCATTATCACAAATATAATATAGAAGTATTTAGATTAATGTAGATATACTTACGAACTAAAAACTGCATTTGAATTTTTACCTATAAATACACATTAACTAAATTACTCAAGTCTTAAAAGCAGTTCAATGATCACATCACAGTTTAGCATGTTAGCAAGCATGCTAGCATTTGCTAATTATCACATATTATATACATTTGAGACTGATGAAAATGTCTTTTATTCATTGTTTGGCTCAACCAGCATGAATGCTGTAATGAGTTTCTCTAACTTAATAAACAGAAAAACACACAAAACGATCCATTATGATACATATGACGTAATTATGGGATTTTCCTTCACTTTGCTGTGACAGATGTGACACTATAATGTGGTTTGGAATCGTTTATGTGTCCTCAAAAGTAATAAGTTCATATTTTTTAGATGAAGCGGGTTAATACAGGCTTCCAGTAAGTTGCCTATTGTGGATGAATAAGCAGAACAAGGCTGATTTAAGAGCGATATTGTAATCTTTGAGCGGTTCCGCCCACTCAGCGGGCCTCTCTGTTGCTAAACGATCCACCCACATTTACTCGGGGAATCAGAACAGCTTATTTCCAGATTTCATTTCGGGCCGTGCCAGTGCCTTTGCTTTATATCTGATGTGCCCAATAATGCTTGCTGGCTGGTCAACAAAAGAACGAATGAAATGAGAGTCACCGTGATGACTCTCTCGTTTCTATTGCTGCAGTTTATGCAACAACAACTTTGTTTTTTTCCACATTTTTCCACAAAATCTTTCCACTAAATATACTATTTGATCCACAGTTGAGTTTGCTCAGTCAGTCTGTCTATAACCCTCAACCCCGATAAAGTTAATTAATTGCACTGAAATCACAGTTTTTTTATGTTGTGTGTCCTCAAATGTTTAATTAATTGTCAGCATTCATTTAAATGTGTGATGATAGCCATCAGGAGTTTGTACAACCCTGCCCCTAAAAACGTAACGTGGCTTTACCCGATTAGTTTGAGAGGGAAGGTACCCTGATTATGTTTACTCGCAATGTTTTTTTTCCATCTCTGACTGAAACACTTCGGTTAAAGTTCTGGAAAGATCGTGGTTTTGGTTAAACATTGAGAAAGTCACATCCTCGCTAGTGCTTTTCTGGAGACAGTGAGGAGTCAGGTCTGAGTGTCTACAGGCCAGACCTAAACACAATGAGAAGTCCTGCTAGCGTTAGCATTAGCTGACTAATGGCGCCATGCAGCCACATAAAAATGTGCCAGCCACGTCTCATTCATCAACCGGCTCTCAACTCCTGCCTCCTGAAATGTGATTGGTCAGTTTGTTAGAGCCTCTCTGAATGATGAAGCTGTTATTTAGCTCTGAGGCAGCCGGCTCTGTCAAAAAAAAAGAAAGAAAAGAGAGACAGAAAAGAAACGACAGACTGCAGCATCCTCGATGCCGCAAGCTTCAGCCTCTCTAAAGGAATTGATAAGATTTAAAAAAGAAAACTGCTGCTTCACTGTTACAGGATGCCAAGTTGACACAACCGGATTGAGTGTCCGTTAATGAGAGGAAAAAACAACCATCACTGCTTCATCAGATACTTTGTACCAAACCTCTGTTATGGGCTTTAATGATCCAGATTTGTCTTCTTTTATATTTTAAATAAATGCAACGTAAATGGAATAAAACCACACAACCAAAACAGTGTATATAATGGACTCTCAGGCTCTGTTGACAACAATATGAAATGTATGGAAAACCCTGTTGTTTATTCTGCCATCACGCTGACTAATATGTTGGCGAAATTCTCAGGTAAACACAATTGACCATATCAAGGTCAGCAAGAATGGTTGAGGTCATGTCCATAAATTACAGGATAAGTTGATTTCGTAAAAATGGTTGGGGTCATGTTAATTCATCGTAATATATCTAACTTAAAATGATTGAGTTCATGTCCATGTATCGTACAATAAATTGATAATGAAATAATTACAGAGGTCATGTCCATTTTTTCTATAAGTCAATTGTGTAATTATCGATACAGGCCCAATTTCAAATCGCTCAATATAAAAGTGAAACTCCTTGAATCACTTTAAGTATACATCAAAGTTATAGTAGCAGTAGTAGTAGTTATTTACTGAAAGTCAGCTGTGTGATACACACATTTAATTATAAAGATAAGTATTTGTTTGGTAAAAGTACAGTTTTGATTTCATCACATCGATTGATCCTCCTTCTCTCTCCTCTCTTCCATGTCTGCTCTCCCCCTGCGATGCTGTCTGATCACACCAGGTAAGACATTCTCATTATATTGAACAGAAACATCCTCAGTAAGTGCAGATGTGAGAGGTTGACCATCCTGCTTGCATTTGCAGCGGAGCCTCATCACTCTCACAGTTGAAGATTACATCTGAGAGTCTATTGAAGTTCTCTGAAATCCTTGAAGCCAGAGGGTGGGGGAGTTGTTTGGGAATGTTTGGACGGACCGATTTCAGTCGGTCCTAATCAGGTTTTGCTTGAGCTGCTGCATGATATATGACACGCACAACATAAGATTTCTCGATGAGCTAATCAATGAAGTATGACGGTAATAAATATAAAGATAGTGTGCAGTACACCCATATCTCAAGCAAAAAGCTGGTTTATCTGGGATTGAGACGGTTGAGCTTCACGTTCTTCTGCAGCTGCAGATCTTATTTTCAGGTTCTAACTGCAGGTTGTGAAACAGTAATTAAGTTGTCATTCAATCTCTGCCGACGTTGTAGGCTCCACCAGTGTTATACTCAATATTGGTCCGCGCTGTTGCATGCTGGGATGTTTGCGAGTGACTTTAGAAGCAATATTTGACCTTTTATTGAATTTGAAGTTTCCATCACCTCCTTTTACCACGATCAGTTTCCTTCACGCTTAGTTTCAGCTCAAAACAGAGACTGTAGAAGTTTTAGAGCTCTTTCCGCTGCTATTCTTTCTTTTTCTCAGAGCTCCTGCTGCTTTCCGCTCAGTTGCACTTGCCCACTCTTTGTCCGTCTTGAAGTATTTTTAAGGGTCCGTTTCTCCCGCCGTGCCGGTTATTAAACTTCAGCTCTGTTCACCGGCATCGACCAGAAGACATACCTCCAGTCGTTTACACAGTCTGTAGTTTACACAGCAGGGGTGTGTATTATCCCTGCGAGGGCCAGGGACTCAAAGGTCCAGTCCCCAGCCCTGCTAGGAACACTTGGCGACACATTTTTATAAAAATGGATCAGACGGAGACATTGAGAGGCTGAATGTCACTGCAAAGTACAGCTGAACAAACCCAACATATAGTTCATAGAAAGGAAATGCAGGAGGGACCAAGCTCCAAGTCAAAGCAAATACATTAAAGCTAAGCTGCAACTTATTGTTTTCATCCTCAGTTCCTCTGGTGATCATTTCTTTGTTTGTTAGTTGTTTAATAGTTAAGCCTATAAAATGGCAGAGGATAAAAAATGACCGATCGTCATTTTCTTTACAATATTTAAATATTTAGTTTAGTCTAAAATACAACAGATGTTTTGTTTATAATCATAGACATCAGAGGAAAGCAGCAAATCCTCACATTTGAGTGATTTGCTGCTTGATTTAAAATAGTTAATTGAGGAAAGGAAAGTTTTCAAGTATAGCTGTGCTAAAATAATGTAATCATCATAATCGTAATTACTTTCTAGGCAGCAAGAATACCTCAAACACATAAGCCGCAATTTATGATCTTATGTTTTATATCCAACACATTTATAAACATAGATATTCATAGAGGTTAGCACAACTCAAAATGCTTTTGAAGTCAATTTAAAATGAACGTAACAAATAACAACAATTAAACTATGTTTAAGATTTAAGTTGCAATTCTGTATCACAAAACAAAAGCAAGAAAGCATCTTTCAACGAAAAAACAATTCAAAGAGTCACAAATTTGCTTTAAAAGAAGTAAGATAATATAAGAACTAATGTATCGATAATATAATAAAGACCAACATCCAATTTAAGGAGAATAACACAAATCCAAGATTTTCCTTGCTTTAAAACCAGTTCATATTTCATTTGTAGATCTCTCATTAGAACTTAAATGTGTTTTACAGCTTAGCATTTGTTCAGCAGGCTCTTAAATCAAATGACGGCTTCTGATTCATAGAGCCGAGGTGACACAGATGTCCTCTGTTGTTCTGCTGCCCCTCCCTGCAGCATCAGTACCAGGCGTTTAAGTCCAGCCATAAACAAAGTTAACTGAGTTATAAGGGAGGCCTGTGTTGACAGAGCCAATCAATAACCTGCACTCAGCTGTAGAGGGAGGGACAGAAGCAGTTAACATGGGGAGAGAAACGTTACCACTGCTTCAATATTTGTGTTCAGCTGCTTAACGAAGAGAATAGAGACAGACTGTAATAGCTCTTTTGAAGGCGGGATCAAACAATACAAAACATCTTAAACTGGATCCAGTTTTCATAAAGTCAAGGATACATCAGATGATTTATAACTGCTCTGTTTTTTAAATGTTTTTTTAGACAAAAATTCCATTTACATTTGAGATATTTGAAGGTTTTTATTAAGCATTGTGTATCAAAGTCTGATCTTAGAGCGCTCCATTGTTTGAGCACCAGATGTAGATCAAGCCAATGCTGAAAATAGTCCCCAACAACATTTTCTTTCAAACTAGCTTGAGTAGCTGATTTAGAAAGTTATAGGGAGAGTATTCATCTACATCTAATGTGTGGGATCCCTCCTCAGTTGCTACTCCTGACAATTTTTACATTAAAGTGATTTTTTTGTGTGTTATTATTTATTCTTATCTAGTGTCTGAGGTCAGATGTTGTCATTCTGTATGTCAACATGTTCTACAACTCAAATACTGACCCTTGATCATGGACCCTTGGCGTCCCTTTATATATTGCACTGGGTGTCAAATTATGACACATGGTTGCTTTAAACAGGTGGTGAACATTGGGATTGCATTGGGTTTAAGGCAACAACAGCATTCAGTTAGGTTTGGGAAAGCATAATGGTTGGGCTTAAAATAAGTACTAAAACTAAGTTAAACATAAACAATGTGACATAAATAAGAAAAACACAACTTTAAAATAACACTTGGAGACATGAACGGCGGTCTCCTGGTTGAAAGTCCTGTTTTTGTTTGACCCACCCACTTCCCTTCCCGCCCTGCGTGGGTTTTCTTGGTCTGTATACGACGTCATCACACTTTTCTTTGAGCGTCAAATAATGACGCTGATGGGTTTATTGTAGTTACTTAAAAAGCACCTCATACAGACGCTAAAAGTGTGCCTTGTGCGTCGGTATCAGACGCCGAGGGCCGTGACAGAGCGTCCTTGTTTGACACCGTGGGAATGAGAGGCAGCGATGCGTTGAGGAAGATGAAAGAAAGAAATAGGAGGAGTAAGTGAAAAATTAGCAAGCATAAAGAACGAAGGTAACAGAGAATGTAAGGCAACAAAAAGGGATGAAGACGGATTCAGTGGGGAAAGAGGGAGGGAGGATAACAGTGGTGATGGAGGAGGAGGATGAGGAGGAAGAGGGCAGCAGGTGGATGTGAAAGCTCTCCACCTGTGAAAAAGCTTTTAGCTCCGGCCGGACGTGTCGACCGCGGGGGTCTGCCCGTCTCTGTGTCCGGTCCTCTCCACTGTGCTGCTCAGCAAAGGAAGTGGACTCCAACACCAGTGGCAGGTTTCAGCCAACAACTGAAAGAAGAAAAAAAACACCAGCAGCCTCTTTGTATTCACCTGTCAACATGCGTCATAGAAACTAAACTGCAGCCGAGTCTGACAAAGAGACAAATGGAGCCTCTGTTGGTGAACTCTGGTCCACGCTAAAGGCCCCATGAGGTCGTTCACCCACCAGAAAACAAAACTATTGGATGGATTAAAGTTGGAAAGACAACTTTATCCTGACACCTGAGGAAAGGTTGTTACCTAAATCTATAAAACGCTGCATTAATCCCAGTGGTAATTAGGATCAACTGTAGCAAGACCATTTTTGGGCTTCCCTCTCAGTCGACTTCATCTCCAACCGAAGTCAAGCAGTAACCTCCGGTTCCAATTAGTGAAGCTAATGTTGAAGAGGGGGCAACTCATCTGGTTGCAAAAATAAATCAGATTGTATAGAAGTTTAAAAGAAAATGACTACTTCTCGCTTCATTTATCACCTCGAAAACTTTTTTCTGAGTTTATGGTCTCAATATCTAGTTTCAAGTCTTTCAATACAGCCTGATGTTCATTTAGTAAATGATGGTCCCATTGAGAGTTAAATAGACCATAAAGCAGGGTATGCTTTAGGGTGTGGCCACCTTGTGATTGACAAGTCGCTACCATGCGTTGTCCAAGCTGGGATAGTCTGTGTGTTTGTCTTCAGTTCAGGAATGTTCTTGTGTTACTTCTGTATAAACGGCCAAAAGGCCAACCTCAAGGCCTCCAAACGCCAGTTCACAAACCAACGAGTGACGTCACAGTAACTACGTCAACTCATAAGATCTGTGGTTATCATTAATCAATTAACTTGAAGAAAAACATGTAATTTCTGTAACGTTGTTTTACGAAAACATCTACATCTAGGTCCTGATTCCTAATTATCCCTAAACACTTCTCATTGGCTTCATTTCTAGTGTCTTAAGACTTTAAGATATTATTTAGTTTACATTAGAATATATTTTAAAGACAATACACATTAAAAGACTTCAAATCAAGTAAATTGACTTCACGGGCAAAAGTGGGAAGCAAATGTGTGTCAGCAAGTTGTTCTAGTAAATATTCCCATGCAGAATGAAGCTACCGCCATGTTTTACAGAGAAACAGCAGGTGGTCCAGGATCTGCCTGTAAACCTTCTCCCAGACTGTTTACTCAGGAGGTTTTTCTTGTCTCATTGCTCATGTGCAATTTTACTATCAGAGATATGTCGTCTGCAGGCAGACGACTCAGCAGGTCAAATAGACGGTCTTACAATACCCAGCATGCTCGGCACTCTTCACATGGCTCCCTGTAGCCTTTAGGATCCACTTTAAAATCCTCACTCTTACTTACAAACTACTTCACCAGCTCGCTCCCTGAGGTCAAGCATACATTTATTTTTCTGTCTGTTCCACACACTCCCTTTAAGACCTGACTTAATGGAGTTTTTAAGGCACCAGAAATAAAGGCACCGGAAATAAACTTGGACACTCTTATGCCGTGTTCACACCAAAACAGTTGCGAAATATTCGCGCGTCCAGATTACATGTTAAGTCAATGCACAGCTGCGTTAAAGCGAATTTTTCGCCGAGCGTCGCGATAGAAGCGAAACGGCGTCGCAACGGCGCTTTTTCGCTGTTTCGCTGGCGTTCAAATATTTCAACTCCAGCGAATAATTCGCATGACGCGGAGTTGCGAAAGCCAATCAGCGTTGAGAAGCTCCGCTCGTCACCGCCGTCCGGTCGTCTATGTTGCATCAGCAAAATGGAGGACCAACTTATAGTTGCCGTCTGCGGTCACCCGGTGCTTTACAACACAAACTTTTTACTCCTTCCATGGTCGAGTAACGGAAATGAAGAAGGAGATTTTCGCGGCGAAAAGGGACTGAAGCCCCGCCCCCTTTCCCCAGCGATGGTTGCGAAAAACTAAAAAACACCAGCGGCGCGATAGAAGCGAAAAAGCGTTGCGAATTTTCGCAACTGTTTTGGTGTGAACACGGCATTAGAGTGTTTACGCTGGGTTATCACAACCAAACTGGAATCTTGACTGCTTGTTTAAAGCCACAGTTTCTGAACAGGGGATGTGTGTACATCACACGTTTCTATACTTTCATAGCATGGATTTAGCACGTAAGCCTTCTAATAAAAAGAAAACATGAAAATCTCGCTTTTTTACAATATGGGACATTAACGCACTGTGTGGCGTATGTCTGTGAATAAATACATGTTCCCTTTGTGAAACTCTAACTGTGGCTTTCTGCTTCTCTTTCTGTTCAGTATTTAAAAAAGTGAAATATGATGCAGCAGGAAAACTTCAATGAATTATTCCGATGCTTTAGTAACACAGCATATGTCTTTTTGACAAACACCATTTTAGCTCACGGAGGCTTCATCCCGCATCTCTTCCCTTCTCCTGAGCGATGACTTCCATGTCAGGTTAAATATTGAAACAGGCTTTCCATCCACCATCATCGTTACCAGGTGGCCAGGACGGTGTCAGCAGCCGAAAGATGCATCCATTTCAAGTTTGGATCATCCTGAACAAGAAGATGTTCCGTCTTTTTATTTTTTTAATAGCAATTGCAGTTTTTTAGCCATGCTAGCGTCTTTTAGTAGAAACACCAAAGTGCTGATCTGGCAAAGTGAAGCTTCCACAGCGATGTCAAAATGTCTGGTTGTTGTTACATGCAACAGTAATCCCCCAACAGAGATCATAGTTCTTTAATATGTATCTGCTGGCATTGATATTTCCATTCAATATATAATTTAAGTAATTTAGAGCGCTTTATAAGCTCTGCATGCAAGAAATATCGTGCATCGTACCTGTATGGTTCTTTAGCGTTTGTATGAAATGTGAGGAAGCGGTTTGACAGCCTCCTTTCATCTCCGGAAGGACCAAAATGAAAAAAAACAGCTTTTAAGCACTCAAGTGCAGTCAGCTGAGATTATGACAGATGTATCATATCGGTGTATATGTCAACCGTAAGTAACGAGAAATGCAGCACAGAAATCAAAGATGCATTATGTTTGGGGTCATTGAGAAAACAAGATTATTGTTCTGTCAAAAAAACTCTCAGTTCATATCTCAGTCACAGATATTAAATATAAGAAATCCAAAATAGGGCTGATGACATCCACAGCATGCAGCATTACACGAATAGCACCGTTTACGTAGTAGTGAAACCACAGTTTGATCAGTAGAAAGTAGGTCATTCTCGGCACCAGTTGTAATTCTGAATTTCCAGGAAACCAGTTTCAATCACTGAGAGAAGCAGCACCAGTTACACCAGTCATTAATCCAGGTCCGACTCTTTTAAAGCTTCATTATTGAGCAACTATGTAAAAACAACGTTTCAAATAAGACAAACATCCGCTGGGTATCACACCTTAAGGCGGAGTGGCTGAACCCCCGGCTGAGTCCAGTAATTGGAGAGTGGGTGAAGCAGGTGGCATTGCCCGTCTCTTTGAGTGTGTGTGTGCATGTGTGCACGTGTGTGTGTGTGTGTGTGTGTGTGTGTGTGTGTGTGTGTGTCAGCCTCTCCGGTGGGCAGAATGTCATTCTCTGGCCGTTAATTACAGCTCTTTACCGTCTGTGTCACTGAGGGACAACAACTCAGCGAGATGACGGCCTACCACGGCTCGCTTTGTCCCTTCCTGCTGTCTGAGCGAAAAGAGACCGAGAGGTGGGGAAAGTGAGCTTTCTTAAATTTTTAATTGTCTTGTTGAAATTGTACATGGCTTTGCAGACATGCTGATATTTACATAATAAATAATAAACTGGAGAAAGACGTGTTTTGAAGCCAGGGTTTGGGTTCATCATATGCAGGCATTGTGTTAATAACTGGAAGAAAAACCGGAATGAGATAAGATATTGATCCACGGAGGGTAAGTTCAGGTGTTGCAGCAGCATAATAAGTAAGTAACAATATATCGATGGCCAAAGTGCAAAACCTCCTATCTGCACTTTTTTCTTTTATTGGGTATTCTTAACAAATAGCATTCTGCAAGAAAACAACACGTTTGTTTCAGTATTCTCAAAAAAGTTAATTTCTCAGATAGGAGGTTGCTCTTTGGCCAATTATGTATAAAATCAAAAGAAGAATACAAATCAAAACAAAAAATATACAAGTACATACTGTATACTAATTGTAAAGTACCATAAAGCAAAGTAACATAGTTCTGTGGTTAGTAGCAGCAAAGTATAGTAAAGTATAGCATATAGGTATGTATGTAATATATCATCTATCAAATAGGATTAAGTTATTGTACTTAGTGTTGTCCGTATTAATATAGAAAAGAGATTGCAGTATGACATAGAATGGAATATATAATATAAGGTGAACTATAGTAATAGGGTATAACACAATATATTATAGAGTAGTACCGCAATATAAAATAACATAAAATAAGTACGATATATAATGAATAGTAACAACCTGACCTCATAGCGTGGTCGCTGGAGAAGCTGCATCTTAAGGCTCTTTACATTTTGACCCAATAGTGCACTGAGTTCCTCCAAGCTCCCTGCTGGGAACTTCAAAACAATGTACTGGGAGGAAACATGGGAATTTGGGGGAACTAATAGAATCCGTAACAAATTATGTTGGAGAGAGGTAAAGATAGATTGACAAACACCAACCCGACCTCCATCAACACTCCTACAGATGGATCCAAATGTGAGTTTACATTGGTTGATAGTCATAATAATAATGAAAAGAATAAAGCTCATACATATCTCCCCACCGAGACAGAATGAGAGCACGGAGAATGAAGAAATAAAAAACAATGTTACAATAGCAAAAAAAAGTCTCTTATTCATGCTACCTCTTCTCTTTGCTGATATAGCTACCTCCCACACACTCACACAAAACATATATTCATCATCCGCGCATTAGCGGCCACATTCATCCTCCAGACACACATGTGTCGGCTCACTCTGGACCGCTCTTGGAGCCACTTACAACAGAACATCGTTGTTTTATTGTAGTCCAGCTGCAAGTGGTTTATATTTAGAAAACATCTGATTCATCTGCAGCACTGCAGGCTCTGAACTAATAGTCACTCATAGAAATAAGGGGAGTTAGTCATTAGTGGAACAGAATGATCGTCTGTTTTTGTCTTTAGTTAACATTAAATCGTAAGAGATTATTTTACCTGTGGATTGACTGTCTTGCTTGAAACTATTCGATTTGTTTTATTGTGATGATCACATTTAATGAGTTGAACGTTTAGTCAACACATGTTTGTAGTTAATGATAGAAACTAGCTGGTCCTTTAATTCTTTCTTTTGGTTAAACCTGCAACTTATTTGTACATCTTGGTATAATTATTCAAGACTAAAGTTGAGTTTCAGGGACTGATTCAACACAATACTTTATTGATACCCATAACAAATTCAGAATATTGTCATATTCTGAATAATAGGGGAATATTAGTGGCCATGTAAACACTGAGTATATATATATGTATTGCTATCAGCATGTTGAAGTATGTTGGGTGAATTAAGAAATTTTAACCACTTCACATTTGTGAAGAAACGATGCATTTTTAATGCCTGTGACCTCTTTTATGCGTGCGTTTCAGGCAACATGGGCTTGTGAGTGCTGCAGTATTTATTGCCATCCAGGGCAACGAACTCTCACGGGATTGTTCAGGACCCAGAGTTACAAATGTACAACTGATTGCCATGAAAAAAGGATCAATTATTAGGGGAAATGTAACATTTTCCAACAAGACGAAAAGTGCTAGCAGTTCTGTGAGGCTGGGCTTGAGCTAAATGCTAAGATCAGAAGCAATGACAATGGTTGTATTGCAGATGTTACTTATGTACATTGCTTAAGAATTTGTATTTGTTAATGGCGCTGGTGGAAAATCAGAGGATCTTACAATTTTTCTGTGCCAAATGTTTTGAAAATCCATTCAGTGGTTTCAATAAAACCTAAAAATGCCAACCTCATGGAGGTGCTGGATGAAGTATCACCGCAGTCAGTAGGATTCCTCCTCTGGGATCCATTTATGTCTGTACAAAATGTCATAAAAATCCAGATAAGAGCTGTTGAGATTTTTGTCATCCCATAAAGCCCATGTCGCGAGCGTGCCTAAAAATTAAGAAAAGGAAAGAAATAGCAACCTTTCATATGTAAATGTGCTGTGTGAAATGATGCTTCTGGTTCTGCTTTGCTATAAATAATATCGTCCACAGTGGAGCGTTGTTGTGTCACATGACGTAATCATGTTTTTCAGCAGTTTATCCATTAGACTAAGAAATCCATTTTAGGGCGGAAACTCCAGTGAATCAGATATCCTGAATGTCTTTTTCCAGCCTCTCGCTCCAGTTAAAGCCGTGTAACGTCCATAGTATTTTTAATATGTTTATTCAAATGTATTTTAATTTGCCCTTCCTGCCGAAGTGCATGAATGTGTCAAGTCACATTTCATCTGACCTACTTCGCATTCAGCATCAGTGCACTGTGTGTTTGTGTGATGTTGTGATGTGTCAGTCACTTTGGCACGTCGTCGCCCGTCCTTGTTGCATTCACAACGAGAGAGAGAGACAGCAGGAGACGGTGGCAGGAAAATAGAGTGTGTTTTTCGAATTGACAGAATGAAAGAGAGACAGATAGACATAGTGTGTGTACTGTATTAAAGAGAGAGAGAGGAAGTCAGGATGAAAGGCTTTGCTGGCCGACAGCCCACACCGACTCGCCACCAGAGACTGTTCGATCCCAACTCACAAGGGGTCTGTGTGTATGTGTGTGTGTGTGTGTGTGTGTGTGTGTGTGTGTGTGTGTGTGTGTGTGTGTGTGTGTGTGTGTGTGTGTGTGTGTGTGTGTGTGTGTGTGAGTGTGTGAGCCTCTACTACACAGAAGTCTCTGTTTGAGGCTACTACACACAGCTAGATGATCCTGCAGCATCTGAATGAACAGAGACACGGTTATATGATATACGATTAAAAATCCTCGAAGAAGTCCAAAGCAACAATAAATGTATCAACTTAAGTCTTGTCAAAGCCTAATATTTCTTATTCCTCTGTGCCACAGAGCTCCGCTGTCATCCAAAAAATGATTAAAAACACTTCAATGTGTCACAGTCCTTTTAGTTTATTTTGACCCACTAAAGGACCAAAACTGGATTAATCCGCCAGTCAGTAATAGACCCCAAATATTCCTTGTGTTTTTTCACCCTTTGGTGGCTCTATGGGATGCACTGGGCTTCCAACTAACTCCATCCATGTCTTTATTCAAAATCAGACCAACTGAGTTGGTATAATAGCAAGAATGTCCACCCATGGCAGGTGGAAAGGGAGGTCAGGCGGGTCACCACTGTGAAAACAAGTGCACACAGACTTATTTTACTATAGTTTTGTTAGTTATTTTACTTAAGAAACATCTTTTTTTTTAACAATCCTAAGCCTGTTAAAACCTAACCTGGTACTTTTGTTTGCATAAGTAAACCTAAAAACAAAGTAAACCTACGTACAAAACACTATAGATGTACCTCGAGCACTTTAGTTTGAAGCGAAGGGCCACTGACTAAGTATTTGAGGAGTTGAATGAGAATGTGTCAACATACTCTTCCTCCATTCCTATGCAAGCCTTTAAATCTGTCACTGAGCTGTAGCTTATGCCGATAGGGTCACTTTCGATCCATATATGGAGACTATTGCCATGGTTTATCTGAGTAAACGGGACAGTTTGGATTGTGACAGTGATGTGTGATGTCACTGAAACAGAGGGGGAGGTCTGAAAGACGGTTACTGACCACGAAAACTCAGCAGGAATGTCAGGAATAATATTTGAAAACTTTGCTGCTGCACTGTGGGTCACGAGCTGTCAGTCTTAACACCGGGGGAGGGATCCTGTGTCATAGTTGTTCTTTTCTTCAAGTATTAGAAGTGAAGGCAGGTAACAGAAGCAGTGTTTGGAGGAGAGGGCATTGGTCACTTTGTTGAAGGTGTGACAGCCAAAGGGAAGAATCACCTCTTCTTACATGATTTAAAAAAGGAAAATGCTCAAACTTAGCATTTACAGTAGACATATTTAAATCAGGGCAGGAAGAAGTAGGCGAGAGAGAATGTCTTTGAGTTGAGTGAGCTTGTAGGTTGTGTTTTTCCGAGGCCTGCACTATCTCTACAGACGATCAGGTCTGTCCAAACAGTCTCTGTTTCCCCTCCTGTTTACACTCGTCCACTGCTCGCATGGCAACGGCCCAACATTGTGCTGGACGCCGTGTTGGTCAGTGCTGAGATCTGATTGGTGCAAAGGAGACGGCAGCTCTGCAGCCATAGGAAGTCCATTGTAGCCCAGTCCAGTGCACAAAGCAGGGCTGTGAAAGCTGCTGTTGCCTCCATGAAGAGTCCAGACAGAAAGAAACGTTGCCAGAGCCACATACCACATACCATGAACATAAAAAAAAGCATTCTAGGGATGGAGTCGTATGCCTTGTAAATATGAGAAAACTTGTGAAAATCTGTCTGATAATCTCTCCAAAAGTACACATGCTCCTTTTACAATCTCAGTCCGCTGTAACCTGTTACACACACAGATCTTTTGACTTGAACACATTCATTTGATCTCACTCATTATTTAATTATTTAATCACAGAAGCATGATAGCAGAACACTGTCTTCCAGGATGGGAGTGCTTATTTAATTTACTTTTTTTTTAAAGCCCAGAAAGTACAACAAAAGTAGTGACTCGTGTTATCAAAAAGGTTTATTTTTTAATTTATTTTTTATCTTCAGCAGTTGTGGTGACGTAAATGTGGTTTCTTTACTAATCTGCATCAGAAGGGTTTATCATGTCGTGAGCATCACAGTGTTAAGTACTGTGTGTGTGTGTGTGTGTGTGTGTGTGTGTGTGTGTGTGTGTGTGTGTGTGTGTGTGTGTGTGTGCGTGTGTGTGTGTGTGTGTGTGTGGCATCACAGAGATTAATCTGTGGGAGGGTGTCTGAGCTCAAAGATCAACATGTGAAGTAATTTGTGAGATTTGATAAGTGTATGTGGTGTGGGCTGAGCAAATATGTGAAATGAGCTCGAGACATAAGAAGAGCATATCGTAGATATTTTCATTTTTAAGGGAAATGGAGATAAAGAGTGTTGGGGATGAAGTTAGAAGCTCAACAAACTCAAGAGGATCAAATCCATCATGGATACCTGCACATAGTTGCATGGCCATCCAGCCAATAGTATTAAGATAATTGCCTAAAATGCATTGCGTCCTTTCAGCTGTTTTTCAGTCGTTACTCTGCAGCAACTTTGCCTCAAGCGTCTTCTCGGCATACCTGCATCCAAACTGCTGCACCAATTTCACATATTGGATTACCTTCTCCGCTGTATTTAATCGCTGGAATTCTAAACAGATGATTCGAAGTCATCCGTTAGGGGTATGTCGACTATTTCTGGAATAATGCACTGGTGTCCTCACTTCTCCTTGAGACACTTTTATATTCTTCAGCGTAAAGGAGAGAAGGAGCAGACTGAGTAGGGAGAAATACTGAATGCTCAATGAAAACCCTGGAAACAATGTAGTCCCTCTGTCACACAGTGACAGAAGGTGTGTGTGTGTGTGTGTGTGTGTGTGTGTGTGTGTGTGTGTGTGTGTGTGTTGAATAAGTCTGTCGCTGCTCTCTCTCTTTGCTGAGTAAGTGTTCAACCAAACCTCTGAGTCCTGAGACACACACACACACACACACACACACACACACACACACACACACACACACACACACACACACACACACTCAACCCAAAACCCTCATTCTTGTCCCTGGAGAGCTGATTAGGGTGAGTCGAGTGTGCACAGACCTGGGGATGGATGGTGATATGTGTGTATGTGATGTGTCCTAAGGGCCCAGAACAAACCCTAAAATCCCAAACTGCTGACTAAGTCATTCTGACAGACTTTGGGACACAGCCGACGCTGTTGTCACCATCCTGTTCTTCTGCAACACTCACTGCACAAATGCAGCGTTTCAACTTGAAATCTGGACGACAGACCTTATATAGGCGTCCTCTGAAGATGTCTTTGGCACATAAATGAGAGATTCAAGCTAATTTCCTAATGTCACTTTGTTTGCAAAAGTTACAACTCAGTTCTGTTTTATTTGTGAGGGGTTTCATTTCAGTTTCGAGTTGAGGCCTGTAAACATTTCCACTTAAGCTATTTCTCTACAACTCAGGACACCAAACAGTTTCTTTTCCATTTCAACTCCCTTTGTAGGAAACTGCACCATGCATCCATAGCTTTGTGTTGGTTCACGCAACAAGGTGACTTCCTGCTTTTCTATGGTTTTTCTTGTCTTTACGTTTTCATCGTCGTTGCCCTGACGTTTAACTCATTTTAGTATTTAAAAAAAAAAAAAAAATTCTTTTTATGACCAACTTTCCTTTATGTCAACATCTCTCTGGCCTTTTAGGGAAGTGCTGCTATTGTTCAAGTTCTCTCGGCTCTTTCAAACAACACTAAAAAATTGCTGATCTGGGCAGTAATCCTTTTTAAAAGTCAGCCTTTTCCTTCCATCTCAACACTACAAAGAACCCACAGCCAAACACAGAGACAGACAGTTTGGCGAGCGGTGAGCCGGATGGTTTGCTCACCAAATTCTTGAGTGCTGATGGAACATTTTCCCTCCATTAAGTTTGCTGCCTCAGCAGCTACTGGTTTGGCAAGATAACCACACTTTCCATGTGGCGGAGACATTATTAGCTACGAGCATGTAGGATGTGCGATGGGAGACATCTGCAACAGGAATGACGTTGTTGGTAAACTTGTGACTCAAGCACCCAGGGGCCTCATTGGAAAAATGCTTCCCGCTCTTTCATGACATTGAACAAGTAAAATGTCAGGCTCTATTTATTGGTTTTTACATTAGGACAATTGGATAGCATTTAGTATTTTCTTTTTCAAAGCTGGTTTCAGTATTTGGACCACTTGCGTATTCGGAGTAGGAAGTAGATTTGTCTGAAGCATTTTTAATCGCCACCCTCGGTCCTTCTGAGGGCGAGGGCGTGTGTCAAACTGCTTTCGTTGATTCTGTTTGAGTTGTGACCGCTGCATAACCTCAAGAGAGCGGGGGCTTAAATGGAAAGAAAAAGAATGGAAAGGAATGTTTATTTTTGATGTATTCATATGCTTTGCCTCCAGTATTTAAAATGTATTCCAATATATACAGTATTTTTATGAAAAGAAATGTGTCTGGTGGACCAAGTATCAAAAACTACCCAAACTGTCAAATAATTCTAGTTTTAGGCCACATTTGAGTATAGTTTTGCAACATAGACTGCAACATTTGATGCTATTTCAGCTGAAGTAGTTTATTATTATTATTTGAGGCTGCAGGATGGATTTGCTTACCTCTAGTCGTAAATGGCTGTAATATCGCGTTAATTGTTCCCTTCCCTCCACCTCTTCACCTCTCTCTGCACCACACACCAGTGCAATCATAATATACTCAAGGGAAGCCATTACTGGAGACTTATTATTCCCCTCATTATAATTTAATGCAGGCCCAGACAGATGCTCATGTTCAAGCCATCCTTTTCTCCTTTAGTTTCTCCTATCTTGACTTGCTGAAGAGAAATACTCCTTTGTTTGTTATTTTTAAGTTCTTCCACTGTCTTTGTTTATTTATTATGTTTTGCTCTGTCACTTGTCTCTCTGCTGTTTGTGTCAACATGTTCACATCTTCTTTGATTCTGATTCTGAGCCTTTAGGGTCGTCAACTAATCAGAGAATCGGCAGTTCGATCTCCTGAAGGCTGTAGCGTTGCTGTGTGTTGTTGAGCATTAGATCAGATCCTGATGAGCAGGCTTGTATAACAGCCTCTGTCGTCAGTGTATGAATGTGCACTTAAAGCACTTTAAGTGGTCGGATGACTAGAAGGGCATTTGCCATGTTAACTTTATGCATGCTGACATTCTATCATGCTAAATAGTTAATGTTAGCATGTTAGCGTGCCCAACGTTTGCACGTTAACAGAAATGATCTTTATTTACAGTGCGGTGTAAATAGTTTTCTTAACTTATTTATGTAGTTTTACATTCATAAAGAAACAATGGCAAAAAACTAAAGCTAACCAAATAAAAATGCCAACATTAGCTTGTTATGATGTAAATAAGCTAATATGTTAAGTGTCTATCTACAATATCAAGCTCTTGCTTTTTTCTTGCATACAGCTTTTTTTTTTTAGGTGCACGGTAGGGCGGAGGCGGAGGCGTGGCCGGGATTACATTTCTCCCAGATACAACAGATACGTTTTTCTGATTGGCTATTCGTGTAGCCCATTTCTTTTTATTGATTGGCAGGGGATTCAGGGGAGACGTGCTTGATTCCTCGCGGCACATTAAATAGCCTAGAGTTTTTTTTCAGCGTGAGAAATACGATGTGTGGCGGGAGGGCGTGACTTAAGACCGAATTGCGTGACAGTCACGCTCAATGCGTGCCACTTGAGAGCCCTGAAGATTCATAGTTGAGCCTGAGATGTCCTAAAATGATCACAGTCAGGTTGTTCTCATGCAGTGGCCGGAGCTATAATGAACATAAATGCGAAGTAATTCGTAGATTGCATGTAATCCACATAAACATGAACCGATACGTATAAAGATTCCAAAAACCCCAAAGAGATTTTTGTGGGATAGGCTGCGGATGAGTCCAACAAAAAATGGTCTGTCACCCGAGAGGCCGCTGTTCGTTCCCCTTGTAAAATGCGATGTCAGCGGTTAATTAGTCGTCACATAACTTCTGTACTTAAGTAACGCCAAACCACGATCTTTTCCTAAACACAAGGTAGTTTTGTAGCCTTAACCTAGCTAAGTTGTTTCCTGTGAAGACAGTAGTTTATGTAACATGTTCCTGGAACTTACTCCAAAAACGAGGAGTAACGTTTTCATACGATATCATAATGGATTTAGATAACAACAACCCTCAGGACGAACTTTACACTTTTGCCCCAATATTGATAAATCTTCAGTTTTTCTCCATCCACCCCTCTCTGTTTCCTGGTCTGTAAAGAACAGTACAGTCTTGTGGTGCATGGCCAGAGTTTATTGGTCTTCCCATCTCCATCTTTCACACCACTCACACACGTGTGTCTTACTCATCGGATCGGCGTGCAGATTTCTGCATTCCCAGACCGACGGGAACAGGAGTCACGGCTGTTCCCTAATGCCCTCGTTCACTCCCCCCTGAAACATTACCCATGATTCCCGTCCTCATGTCTGTCTGCCTCATTTCTTTCGCATTAAGTCACCATGTAAGTTTTTCTCGCTCAATAACTCCGGCTACGTTATCCGGCCACAGGGATAAGTCATTGCCAGCATAGTTAATCATCCCTCATAGTTCTCTCTGTCCTATCCCACAATGGTCTCTGCCTGCCTGCGTCTGCCTTCACAGCTCTTTGTCTGTATTTACAGCCGCTCCGTTCTGCGTATCTCTTCAACTGCACATATTTTTATTTTCCCCCTGGCCATTAAAAACCCAAGAGGGATCCATAACTCCCAAACCCAGAGGATAAATATTGGATTTGTTTTGGGGAACAAAGCATGCTTTGCTTTTGAAATTGCAAATAGCAGAAAGAAACCTGCTTCTGTTTTGTCTGTATTTGAGTCTTTTTTTTCATACTTTGCCCTTAGTAATTTTATGCATTTGCATTTGATAGCACAATATAAAAGCTATGCTCAATGTCCGGTGTTCTGTAACAACATAAAGGGAAACTTTTTGCACCGCTTTTGCTGCCTCTATTATAATTAAATTGCAGGATGTAGTTGCGTAGCTGCCATCTTTACTGACAGTGGTAACATTCCTCTCTCTCTCTCTTCCATTCACTTTGGTAATGTCTCTTCATTCACTTTGGCAATGCCCCCTGTCTCATTGGTAACTGCTGAGTCCGCTTTATCTTTTCCTAAATGAGCCTCTGCAGTCGGCCTCACTGAGTCAGGATAGCTGACAGCAGCTTGGTGACGCGTGTCCAAGAGGCCTGAAAGTAGCCTTGGGGAGGGGGGTTCAAACCTTTAACTCAGCTTTATTGTCTAGACCTTGGTGCTCTCAATATTACTAATTTCCATCGGGGCTGACATGGCAACTGGTGCTTATTCATACACGCTTATGCCGTGTTCACACCGGACGCGACGCGAATTTGCGGCGCGACCAGTTTACATGTTAAGTCAATCCACAGACGCGCTGCGGCGCGAATTCGCGAATTTGCGGCGAGATAGACGCGTTGGAGGCGGCGCGAAACGTTTGACCTGGGGCGAACAAAGCGAAGGACGCGGCGCGAATTCGCGTGAGTGGAATTATCCCAACTCTGGCGGAGAAATCGCGTGACGCAAAGTTGCGGCAGCCAATCAGCGTTGAGAATCAGTGTTGAGAAGCTCCGCCCGTCACCACCGCCGTCTCCCCGTTCCTGAATGAAACTGCTGCTGCTCCGCCTGAACCAGCGCTGACAGCGGCTTCATTGAGACGCTGTTGTGGGACTAAGGATAATATTATGAACCCAGACACCATGGAGTTTGATGTTCCGACATATGTGGAGTTTACACAAAAAGTATAAAGCAGAACTGGTGGTTATTTCCATGGTGGATGGCATAATCGGTATCGTTTTACGGAGATACGCGAGACGCAGTTCCTGGAGGAGTCGGTGAAATTCACCGAGCTGTGTGCGGTTACGGATGATGTTATGAACCCAAATACGAGGGCGTTTCATGTTCCGACATGTTTGGGACTTCCACAACAAGTATAGAGCAGAACTAGTGGTTATTTATTCCATGGTCCATAGTGGAAATGAAAGCTTCGTCGCTTGTCTCTCACAGAGGCAAGCAACAGAGCTAAGCCACGCCCCTTTGGTCGCCGCGAATTCGCGTTTGGTGTGAACACCCTCTTTCTACTCGCGCGAGTAAACTTCCGCGGTGGACGCGGCACCGCAAATTCGCGCCGCGTCCGGTGTGAACACGGCATTAGAGCTGTGTAAAACTGATTTAATGAGTCTTTTAATGTCATTAAGATGGTAACATCCACAGCACTGATTTGGGCTCTCATTTGAAAAGGCTTGCAAGCGTTAATCATGTTATTTTTCAAAGTTGAACTCGCTGCTCCACATTTTTGTTACGCGTCACTACTTTCAGCAACCGTGACCTCATAGCTTAAACATTCTACCCATCTCTGATGAAATGAAAAACCCCAAAGCAACTGCATACAATGTGATGCTGGCATGTTGGCTGGGCACCAAAACCTAATCTTGGTTCTGCCTAAAATGTGTTTTAGCCTGTTCTCATACACTGTTGTTCTACAGAAATGTAATGTGTAATTTGTACATATCCCACACAATCAATTAGTTTGATATCCACGTAATCCTGAACCAGGAAGTATAAAGGGCCACACACACTGGGAAGAGAGGTCTAGAGTGGTAATGGATCCAAAATGTAACTTTCACTATGACTATTTTATTTATTTTCTTTGTATCAAATTCATGATATGATTTAATTGATCATAATTTAGGATAGGAATATATAAGCATTATGCTACTACTTATACCTTTTCAGTCTTTCCGTTTTGTATATTAGATCGTGGCTTTACTTATTGTATTGTAATGATTGACTGAATAAAACACATACTACTACTACAAATACTTTTGATTGTGTTGATTCTACTTGTGCATGAGCTTTACAGTAAATTGACAAACATGCATGATCATAGCAGAAATATTAAATGAATAGAGACCAATATTAACACTAAGATGCACTAACTATCAACCAACCTGCAGCATTAGCCTCACCAAACTATTACCTCGTCTAGACTTTTTTTACCTTCTCCGTGCACCTCGGGAGTAGGTGAGGTTGTGCAGGACATTTCAACTCTCTGTATCCACACTGCTGACAAACACTGAGCGTACTGTCTGTCTCTGGTACAGGAACGAATGTGGTGAGCCACCAAGCGGTGTCTTCGTTGCTCTACAGGAAGTGTTGGAGGCAGCGAGTGTGCGTTGAGATTTGAGTTCGTAGTACTGAACAATCTCAGCAGCAGCGATGCTGTCTGTCACCACCCTGCACCGCTCAAAACATGCTAGCCCTTGTCACGCAGCACCGAGTAGGTCTGTACTCCCATTTCGAGTCCAGTTAGATTGGGAACATGTTAAGATCACTAAATGAATCTGAAACTTAATTTTTTTTAATTCTAAGCTGTATTCCAATTCAGCAAAGACACAAACTTAATATTTGAGAACTATGATACGGGACCTTGTCATCATTTAGGCACTGAAAATGATACTCTGACCCGCCCAGAGGATAGGCCAATGTGCTGCCTGACTGCGTTTTGAAGCGCTGCAGCATCAGTAGCGTCATTTGCAGGCTGCTACTCAGGAACTTGAGCCGGTCACACAGACAGGCGGAAGCCAATTTAAATGAACATTTTTGGTGTAATTCTTTTGCTAAAATTTGAAATTAAAGTTTAATGACCACACAGTTAACATAATATTTAGTTGATACTGCTATAAATTATTTGTATTACTTGCTGTTTACTGCAGACGGAGCTCCGTACATCGGGTCTGCAGATCCTTTTGAAGTTGTGAAGTGAGTCCAGCTGGATACTCATACGACACATACACACACGTACACTCTGCATGCTGAGTGTCTATGTCTATGCGTGCCTCACCTGTGTGTGTGTGTGCGTGTGTGTGTGTGTGTGTGTGTGTGTGTTTGCCCTCTAGCTGTCCTACAGCCTCCTCCTTCCCTCCATCACTATCTTTACATCGTTGCTCCCCTCAGGTCACAAACTGCTGTTGCCGAGATAACGATGGGGGATTCTGCCCGGTTGCCATGGCAACACTCCCTGCGATGTGTGTGTGTGCATGTTAAAGGGGGCGGGGGGTTTCTTGGTACCTCTTTTTATTTTTTTGCCGATTCTAAATACAGAAGGAGCAAAAATTTGAAAAACCTAAAGCTTTTTTTCTTCAATGCAGTTGAAGTAACTTGTCACACAATATGTCGCCACCTGATTTGAGGACTTTACCTTAACACTACTTTACTCTTTCTCCTCAGACCTCCCACATTTTGACTCCTGGCAGGTCTAGGCATCTTTTCCCTTTAAAACATTTCTGAAAGGAAGTTGTGTTGTAAAAAACTAAATTCAGATTTGTTAATCTCATGTGTTTGTTGAGACTGTCGCAGAGGTGTTTATTCAGTCCGTCCTGTTCCTGTAAGTGAGATTCAACATGTTGCCACAGTTCCTCTTCCCCACTTCTGTTTATTCATCTTCTGAAATATTCTAAAATCATCTCCATTGGTTGCCTCTTGGTCCTGAGAATTTGTGAAGAATTTGAGAATAAGCTTTCACCTTAAAATAACTCCAGTTCTGCAGCTTCTTCCTGTTAAGACTCCCCTTTTTTTCATTGAAAAGATCCATTCATTGTGTGTGTGTTTGTGTGCTGCATTGTGTGCAACAGTATTAAATATGATTGATGTTTTTTGAGCGTGGGATAGACCACATAGAAAGGAGATCGACTAAGGAGGAAGGGGCAGAAAATAAAAGTACAAAAGAGTTAAGTTCCATTCAAAAATACAATGAAACTGGTTAATTAAACATTAAACCTTTCATGACACAACGTTACAGCGATTATTTCATTTAGATTTTCCTCTCCGAGCTTTTCTTCGTCACTCTCGGGCTGCATGTTAGTGCCGCTGAACTCAAATTATAACACCATGTAGGTGAAGGCAGACGCTATCACACTCTGATAACAGAAAAGTAAATGTTAACACCATGTTACATCTTTGTGTTTGACACAGCTACACAGAAACCCGAACAATAATATTAAAATCAGTTATATGAATGTCACTGTTCACTAAGTACACACACACACACACACACACACACACACACACACACACACACACACACACACACACACACCCTCCTACAGCAAAGAGCAGATTAGAGAGGAAAGCTGTTATGCCGCCTCCAGTTTAAAGCACTACAGTGATTCTTCTGCACATCAAAGGCAGCGTGAGCACACACACACACACACACACACACACACACACACACACACACACACACACACACACACACACACACACACACACACAGTATATAGTACATTTCCCATAGGTGTTCAGCTGGTTCGCCAGCCACAGCTCATGATTCGTAACATTTCCATACTCCCTGAGCCATTCAGCGAGGCCTTGTGACCTGCATATAGAGATGTATGCATATCTGTACTATGTGTGTGTGTGTGCTTCAGGGCTGCCCCTTTTTTATTTGAGATTCAACTTTCTGTTTGAACATGGGATGGATGTAATATGCAATTTGTAATGCGCCTTATTCGCTGATGCAAATAGATACAATTATGCCAAACAATCTGGTAAAGTATTGCGAGAAAGAATCTTGGATTTGATTCCATGGATGTGAAATTCTCTCTTTTGAAAGTTGAATAATAAAATAGTTGTTTTTTTCCATGCCTTCAACATTGGCACAAACATTTTCTGATGCCATAATTTGTTTGTGCTTTTCAAAACTGTTCTCTGTTGGAAAACTTTTCACAACGACTAAATTTGGTTGAGGGGAAGATCCTGGGTTTGGGCTAAAGTTACTTCTTGGTTGGGTACATGGTTTATTAAAGCATGGTTGGAAACAGGAAATGAACAGCGGCCTCCTTTTGTTGGCCAATCCAACCACCGCAACACCCAATGATCTCCGGTTCTGAAAAGTGAAGCCGGTGAAGAAGCACCTCACATTATTTCAAATAGCCGTTAGGTGGCGAATGTGGTTGCAAAAATAAGTCATAATGTATATAAGTCTCGTTTATTTAGTAAATTATTCTCCCATTTTGAGTAAAATAGATGATAAAGCAGGGTATGCTTTTTTGTGATTGACAGGTCGCTACCAAGGTGTTGTCCGGTCTGGGAGTTGTCCGTGTTGTCGTCTTTCACAGTGTGTTTTAAGTTGAAGAAAGTTATTTGTAATATGTTTGGTCAATGCTGCACCCTTTCACGTTTCTTCTGGTTGACAAAATAAACAAGATGGTGACGGACAAAATGACAAAGTTGTGGCTTCAAAGCCGGAGTCTACAAACCAATGCGTGATGAGCCAGTGACTCCCTCCACTTCTTACACACAGTCTAAGCTTTACACTGAATTTGTCGCTCCATATTAATGTCACCTGATCTTTTTATTTTCTTCCATTGTACTGGAGTGTTTATAACTGGAACATAAATATGATATAGTTTTGGATAACTTGATTTAACCCCTAATTCTGCTGTTCTTCTTTCTGTAAAAATATGCTGTCTTGTAGCATCATTAGCTCGTCACGCAAGTAGGGTAGTTAATGACTGTGTGGGTTGTGTTCCAATTCAAATCAGCTATAAAAAAAAGGAATTGTTATACATGTTATAAAAGATTCAAGAACAGCCTGGTCTTTCTCACTGATTTGTATGAAAAGAGGAAGCACATTTTGGTGAAGCAAAGGTCAGGGTGATACCCAGAAGAGCTAATTGACGATGACCTCCACACGTGTGATTAGTTGATTAATGGAGTTCTTTCCATCCTTCATTCTTCTTCTAATCTTTCATCCTGCTGCGGCCGGTTTTGTCATCCTCCCTTCCTCCTCCTCCTCCTCCTCGTCCTCCTCCTCCTCCTTCTCGTCCTCGTCCTCGTCCTCGTCCTCGTCCTCCTGCTCTCCACTTGTAACCTCCCTGTTTCTTCTCTCCTCCCTTTTCATTCCTCCTCATGACCTTCTTCGCTTCTCCATCATGTTGCCTATTTCTTCTCCATCTCCTTCCTTTTCCTCCTCATCCTCTTTCTATTCTATTTCCTCTCCTTATTCTTTCACCTTCCCGTCTGTTCCCCCTTTCTCTCCTTTTCCTCCCTTGTATTTTTTCCCTCTTTTATTCTCCTCGCCTTCCTTCCTGTCTTCGTCCTCTCACATGCCCAGCTGCACGCACACGTGCACACTACTAGGCTGTTTCTAGGTCATGGGGCTTTATATGAATAATGAACAGCTGTCTGCTTTAAAGGGAATTATTTATAGAGCATCGAGTGAGTGAGTGAGACTCACATCTCTCTCAGTCTTAAACGTTTGCTCTTTTTCTTTCTCATCCATCCTTTTTTACGCCATGTTTCTTTGTTTCTCGTCTATCATTCAACCTTCAACCTTTCCTTTTCTACCCTGCCTCCAGGAATGTACTTCTCTACTGGTGTGTTGTGGTGCTGCTACTACTGTAACTGGGACTGTAGTAGTAGTAGTAGTAGTTCAAGCGTCTTTGGGTACTTAGAAAAGCGCTATATAAGATTGAATTATTATTATTATTGATAGGAGGATGGATAGGATATATACTTTATTCATTCCCAAGGGAAATGTGGTGGCAGCAGCAATCAAAGATACATACAAGACATTTAAGAAAATCAAATAATAAAAGTGCAAAAATGCATATGATATGCATATGATATATATATATATATATATATATTTATATATATATATATATATTTATATATATATGAAGTGTATACATAAATAAATATAGTATATACAGTGAAAGGGATGTTGATGTTTCAATTTACGGAGGATCTGGCCAGGGGTGATTTATTATACAGTCTTATTGCAGTGGGCAGGAGTGTTCTAGTATATTAGTAGTAGTAGTAGTAGGCACGGTCAACAGCATAGACCTAGATATGTTTCATTGAGTGACGCTCAAAGCCCAGAATCCTTAGGAGAAACATGCATTTTGGATGATTTATTAACGTGACGCGACGTATCCTTTCTGTCACACAGTCCGACAGTGTTTTTTAAATTTTTGCATTATTATTATTGTGAGGATACCACAAATGAGTGCTAACATTATCTTAACTCAAACCACAAACTGTGTATTACCTATTACACAGTTAACAGGTAAAATTTCATGAAAACAGCTCACAAAATAACCATTGTTTCACATTGTACTTTACAAAGAAAGACGTGTTATGGCAGTTTGGTTCTTTGTCTCCCGTTAAAGTCGGAACACATTGGGGTTTTTTTGGCCATTTTGGGGGCACAGACAGTAAACATGGACATTATCATGAGTCAGCAACTCCCAGTTATTAAGCAAAGAGAGGATGGATAAATGGAGCTGATTGGAGAAGATGAGATTTTGGTGATGACATACGCAGTCTGGCATGGACACAGAGAAAAAGGAAGAGGGGGGAGGCTTTGGAAGCAGAGGGTGACTCTGCAGAAACAGATAGTATGGAGGGAGGTGAGGTCAGCGGAAAGTCAGACGGTGGCCAGACTAAAGCTTCAGGCTGAAACAGTGACATGAGGTCATTTGGACTGGTAATACCCGCCATACACAGAGGCTCATGGATGGCGGTCGGATGGGGCATGCAACCGTGAAAATAAAAAAGTATTTAACAAGCAGCATCCAGTTAAATCCGCCCTAAATGTTTGCCAATTATGCATTTATTTAAAAAGCACAACGCTCACAATTCTATCAGTTTAAACTATATTGAGACATTTACTTATTATAGTCATTTGTGTACTCATGCAGTAAAGGGGAGCTTATTAAAGATGTCTATTAAACCTGAATTTCTGAAGATTGCAGATCATTTATAAGAAAGTTGTATCTTCTCCTCCTCAAGTGGTGATCTGAGGGTGTCTTGGTGACTCAGGGGTTCAGGACGCTGACCTGTCTGCTCTGCTATTCTCTGTCAAAATGAAGCCAAAAAACGTCATCAAAAAATATATAGTTTTTCCTATATATAATCTTTCATAGTCACCAGTGCACTGCTCTCCAGTTTATAGTCTCCTGTTAAAACCCTGATAGATAAAAAAGGTAATTTCTCTAACCTCAATCCTTGCATGCATTTAATATGTTCGTTTTCAGTTTCCACCTTTTCCTGATTTGATGGTGAGTCGGTCTGCATTAGAGGGAACACCATGAATACTTTTCCTTCATCCGGATCCAATATTTAATAGCTGGAAGCACTGACATGCTCAAATCCTCTTTAACGCCACCTGACCAAACAGATGATGCAGCATTTAAACTAAAAATCCTAAATACAGGAAAAGCTGAAGCTGACAATGTTGGGGTTTTTTAGATTATTTTCTTTGACATTTGTTGCTTTATTTGATTGTGAGAGAATCGTGCAGGGAGCGAGGAGAGATGACATGCAGCAAAGGGTTGGACTCAGTAAGGACTTAGTCTTCATGGTGAACAGATGAAAGTTTATTAACCAAGTCAGACAGTACGGAGCTGAGTCTGAGATGTCCCCATTTTCACCCCACTAGTGGTAAACAATCCTGAGACAGTTTCCCAAGATATACGGCAGAGAGTATGAATACAGACTTGTTGTGTTGTTGTAATAATTTAATTCTGACCTGCAGGTTAATCGATTTGACGACAGGGTCACAAGAGGAGGTCAAGCAGTTTTAATCTGGAGATGTAATCTCTGCCGCCTTTATTTAACCTCAGCCAAAGAGGTCAGAGGGTTTACGAGTGTGTGAATGCATGAGGATGTGTATGGGTGTGCATATCATATATTTGATATAATGTAGTGAATATATATATATATATATATATATATATATAAATATATATATATATATATATATATATGGAGTGCCTGTGCCTACATATGTACTGTAGGTGTGAACGTAATTGTGTCTGTTATGCTGGAGAAAAAAAGACATTGGTGGAGAAGGCAACAAAGGTCAAACTGTGTGTTTGGTCTGGTTCTTTTATATTTGTGCTTAGAAAAGTTTGAGATCGGAAAGTGAGGACAATCTTTAGGGCCGTCTGAGGATTTTGACTTGGTAAATAGGGTTAGAATTAGGACAACTAGGGAGTGTGTATGTCAATTAAAGTCCTGAATGGTAAGAAAGTATGTGTTTGCTAAGTATGCGTGAACTTTTCTAATCCAGGCAGACCAGAGTTCCCACAGTCATTCATCAAACTGAGTAATCTGCTTTCCACACACACACACACACACACACACACACACACACACACACACACACACACAAACACACACACACACACACACACACACACACACACACACACACACACACACACTTGACCAGATAAAGCAGCTCTATCCTAAAGAAGTGTGTAACACTTTTCTGAAATAACGTGTGAGCATGGAGAGTGTTGAGACACGCTCCTTAAAACTGGGAAAGCGCCGTATGCTCTGGTTCTGTAGCACTGAGAGGGATACACGTACAACCTTTGATAACGTATACCTCTTGTTCATGGACTGTAGCGGTTGAATGCACTAACTGTCGATCACTTTTGGTAAAGCTGTCTGCCAAGCAGTGGCGGGCCATGGATTTTTTACCTGCGCATTCAGTGCCGTCTGAGTCTCAAATAAGCTGTTTAACAGCTGGGCGCAGCGCACCCCCCTAGCATTCTGGCATGGCTCTATGAATGCAAATGTCTGTCTGTCCACATCTTTGGTTCAGGCTGAAACATTTTAATACCTATCAGACATGACATGTTGTGCAGATATGTGTGGTTCCCAAAGGATGCATCCTACTGACTTTGGTGCTCCCCTGATTTTTCTTTCAACGCCATCAGGTCAAAATTTCAATGTGACCAATGCTTCGGTGTATGATCAAATACCTGCAAATCTTACGGCTTCCCATCAGCCTCAGCTGTACTTTGTGCTAAGTGCTTATTCATGCTTGTTAGTGTGCTAGCACACTGCTATGGCTGTCAACTACAATTATTAATTGTTGGCTAATTGTTTCAGGCCTATTTAAAGTGCATACAGAATTTGGAACATATTGCCTATAAATGTTACTGTAAAATTCATAAAGGTGAAGCGTTGTCTCATTTATCTCCCTCTCTGTCCAACAGGGCCTTGTACACATATGAGGATGACAGCAATGATTTGAAGCTGGCATCATCAGGAGGTAAGTATGTCCTTTTTTTTGTTTTTTTGTCAGTAATCAATTAAATGAATTTAATCTCTCCCGAATGGGATGTCTTGCTGTTCTGATAATTTTTTATGTCATAACGAACATGGCTGCATGAGCATGTTAACATCATGCGTGGAGATGTTTGTAATTTGCTGCTGCCGAACATCTTTGATGAGCTCTGCAGGTTCTGATGTTGCTTCGGGGGGAATCATCATGTTCTTTGCCTCCTGATTGTTTCTGAGCTGGATTCATTACTACCACAGTTAATGACGCGCTGCATGATCAACAGTTTAATGAGTCTCCTCTGAATTTGATACACACACATTCAGTATTAAAGGGTCCTACTCCTTCCTCCCTTTAATGACATCACTGCACCATAGTGGATGTGAATCTGCAAATAAACATATGGACCCTAATGCTCTTTAAGGACTGTAGATTTCTCTCCCTTTTCACCCAAATTTGATTATGTCTTAACATAATCAACATTATGTGTAACCCATACTTTGTATAACTAATGTAGTAACTGAGACTCAAATGATGATCATTTCTCTTTATTTGGTCTGAGTGGTAATTTATACCCTGAAGCACACATAGTGGAAAGGAAATCTAATAAAGATATTTATCAAAGCAGTTAGAGTGTAAAAAATGGAAGTAATACATTTCGAAGGACAATAAACTGATAAATATAACCAATGGGGGGGATGTGTAATTAGATACATCCACAATAAAGTGTATGACTTCTGCACAAACTGGAACCTAATAGGTAATAAACAACATGTTCCAATAGCGTTTAAATATACTGTACTTAACCTTACTTTGGGAGGGAAATGGTGAAGGAGCTGCTGGTCTTATTTTAGTCGAATCACCTTACACAGGGTTCCCTTGCGTCCTGGAAAACCTGAAAAAAAGTTGACCAATATTCCAGTCATAGAAAAAACATGGAATATGAGAGAAAAAGTCAAATGTTGTTGAAAATCTTTTGTTGTATAAAAGTATACAATTCTCCTATTTCCCAACAAAACTGATCACAATGTCATCTGAAAGACCAAGTTATGTTCAGGATCATATCATCTTTCAAAAGGTAGACTATTTTAAATAGGCTGTTGAGATGTGAAAAGCTGCACCCAAAATCCCGTCACATGGTAGCACAGGCAGGTTACTACTGAAAAACCCTCCAATGTATACATTAATATTTTTTTCTGTCTCCTCTGACGTACTGAGAGACAAACTAACACATTGTTCGAGACGAATCTCGTGGTCTTACTTTGAAGCACTTTTGATGAGACCCTCGTCTAATGATTACATTAGACTCACATAATTCCTGAATATAAATAAAGACCGCTGATCAGATGAGAGGAGTGAACTGGAGCTACTACAGAGAAGTGTGTGCATCACTAATGTTGGAGAGCTGCACGATGAAGAGACGCTTTTGCCAACAGTAGTGTGAGTTTCCTTCATGTCGGCAGCTTCTCCAGAGAGAGAGACGTGAATATTTCAGCAGCTGCGGAGAGAAAACGCAGTTTGCTCATCCGCACCGTAACCCTCGGAGGGATATATCTGCCTCCTCAGATCTCGGAAACCAGTGGAGCACAGTCTTGTTTGTGTGTTTGTCTGTGAGGTGTTTACAAATGTGTGCGTAGACGTCTCCGAAAGCTACACCGAGATGCAGGAGGCAGGCTCATAATTTGAGGCATAAAACTAGCGGCCTGTAACATAACGCTGCTGATCCTTGATAAGTAAAGGGCATGCATTCAAAACACTACTTAAAGGTGCTACATTTAAAGCTACAAACAGTAATATTAATATAGCACAATTTTGCGTTGTTTGCCCTGTTAGCTGATAGAGTTGCCATGTTGAGAACTATGTGGAGGCAATCTCTCAATCATAGAATTTAATTTCAAATTAAAAAAAGTAAAAGTATCATAAGAGGAAGTATGGCCCCTTCCAGAGTTGTTATATTATTGTTTGAATATACAGTATAATATGATTATTGTTATTATTATGTTATCATTATTACAGTGTAAACTGGTTTTCAAGACCTTTGCATAGCCTACTCAGACATTTAAAATATGTCACATATCTATTTTAACTGGCATTTTAATGCAAAATATGAATCCGCAAAGTAAGCACTTATATATTGGAATAAGAGTTTGAAGTAGCATAAAAGGAAAAATAGTCAAATAGATTTAAATTGTACAGAACTTTCTTAAGCCTAAAAACACAACACAATACCAGAAAAAAGGTAATTATTTGATGTGTAAGGCAAGTCAGCTTGACTTAAACATGGCTTTCTTTTTTTTCATAGATATCAATTATTTATTATTATACACAGGTGCAGGTTCAAAACAATATTGCTTTTAGAGGGTTGTGCATTCCTGATAGAGTGAATATTATATGATCTCCGACTGCTTTATTTCACAAGTTTAATCATTTGTGAATATTCTACCAGTTTGTGTATTTCCATAACAGCTTCTTCCTGATAGAGGACAGTGTAACATAAACATTAACGATGGAGTAACACAGCCTCTTGCTCTGTGGTGCAGGAGGAGGTCTGGCAGAGATCACGCTGACCTTTGACAGTGCCCGGGTGATGTATGGCTTCTGCAGCCTGAAGGAGCCCACCGCCACTCTGCCACGATACATCCTCATCAACTGGGTGAGTCGCCGGGCAGGTGGGGGGAGCGGCGGTGCATGACGCTATGCCAAACGCTCCAGGCAACACACACACACACACACACACACACACACACACACACACACACACACACACCATCATCAAGGGTCACAGAACATTTTTAATGTAACTGTTTGTTTAACAAGGACACGCCATGTCTCCGACGGGGACGACCTGAATCCAGGTTCTATTGCTGAGGCTGCAGCTTTGTGATTGGATGATGTTATTTTTATTTTTGTAAGTACTCAGTGTTTTATTAGGCGTTAGGATAAATCCTTTTGGTCTGTTGTTGAGTCTACTTTCATGATGCTTTTTGTTGTTGTTGACACTGTGATGGAAGGTTAAATTCAATCACTTTATTTTAGCATTGAGGTCATGTTGTACATGTCCCACAATGGAGAAACAACATCCACATAAAAAATGAACTTTATGAACTTTGTTCAGGTATAATGTATTTAATTGCATCAGATTACCCTGGTGTACCTAATAAAGTGGCCACTTAGTAGAAGATGCTGGTCGCCACAAACAAGCAACGATAATACTAGCTCCTCCGATTTGGACACTGGCTCCACTTGCAGGCCTTGACGGTTACAACATCTTTTTTTTTTTTACTTTATGTTTTTATGTGTTTTTCAGGTTTTACGTTGAACACATACAACATCATGTGTCTCAGATGATTCACATCATTGATTAATTAAAATCATCACGATGACGTCACGTGTTCACTTCAACCACTCCCTCGTGCTCTCTCTTTCTAACTGACTTTATCTGGTGATGCAAACTTAAATCAAACCTGAAACAGTTTTACTAGTGAAAAAAATAACACTGACAACCTTGTGACAATGTTATATTGACAACTTTAAAACTTTCAAGAGACATGAACAAAAAAAAACCTGGTGAACTACTTTCATTTTTATAACACTATTCCTGGCCGTCTCGTAGATTTGTGTTTGGAGAGCACAGACGGCGTCTTTACAGTGTGTTGTGGTTTTTTCACTAAGAGAGCAGATGTGGCTGGGATGAACGTTACAGAGACTGAACTTCCAGTAACCAGTAGCCAAGCCAGGCGCCACACATGGAACAGAGAAGAAGAAGTGTGTCCACCAATGAATTCATGACGTAAAGGCAACGTAACCTGAGGAAACTAATTACTTGTGATGCTGGAGCTCATTTAACCACACTAAGGATTCAACAGAGTGTGTTAATAGCATTTAAACACAGTCTGAGTTCATCCGAGAGCCGTGAGATGAATGTTTTACTCCCTTAACCTGACAACAGCAGGAGCGCCCCGAGCGGCTCCATCTGCATAATGAGAGAGCGCAGAGAGGAGGAAAGAGGAAGTGAAAAGAGAAGGAGAGAGGTGGAATCAAGCAATCTACTCTCAGAGAAACTAAGTTTATATACGACTAATTTGTTTTGCCAGTCACACTTAATTGCTGTGCGGATTATGTTCACAAGCGATGATTTTCCAAGTTAAAGTATCCTTTAAATCATGTCTTTATAGTTAAAAATTTACAATAACAAGTATATTTTACAAGAAATAATGTAATACAAGGGTTGTTATGAACATATCTGGCAAGTCTCAAGTGATCTGCATAGTTTGCTGATGTTGTTTACTGATAACATATTTAATTTCCTTTCTGACAATATTGTCATGTCTATCGCCCCATTCGAGCTGGATTTATTTCTCCGGGGGGAGGTGGGTGTGAATTACATCTCGTTTTTAATCAGCTCAGTGTGAAACTTGACTTTTGTGTGAAAATTGTCAAATTTTCTTTTGATGATTTGATCTGATTGATGGAAAACAAATTAACACCAACATATAGATCTATTGGGGAACAGATAAGACATTTTTAATGCATTTAAACTTCTTTAGTTTAAAGTAGGTTTACAAACTATGACGTTCTAGAAACCCCTCTAGGCAAGGCAAGGCAAGGCAAGTTTATTTGTATAGCACATTTCAACAACAAGGCGATTCAAAGTGCTTCACATAAAACCATTAAAAGCATCAAAACATAATGGAGATTTAAAAACAGTTAAGAAAACATTAAAACAGTCAGAAAGCAAAATAAAAAATAAAAGTTGAATAAAAGTTTCAGTGCAGTTTAAGAAATAAAATGCAGTAGTGAGATGCAGTAATTGAATCTGGTTCAGTTAAAGGCAGCAGCAAAGTGTGTCAGTCGTGGTCGTGTCACAATCAGTGTTGGACTGTATTTTTAAAATAAAGTACATGTAAATGTACTCATTAATAATAATAATAATAATAATAATAATACATTGTATTTGTATAACGCTTTACAAGGTACTCAAGGCACTTTACATGGTAAAAAACATAGAAGTAACAACAATATAAACAAGAGAGATGACATCACAGTAAGAATCAAAACAAAAACATACTGAACTAGCATCACAGCTTAAAAGCAGATTTAAATAAATAAATAAAATAAATGTTGTTACATGACTCTAGAAGAAATAAATGATTGCCGTTATAGTTAAGTATATAATACAACTACAGTTAAATAACTCAACCTTGGACACAAACAGAGGTCTCCTGGGTGAAAGTCTGTATTTGTTTGACAGATCCAACCTCCACTCCCACCAGCCCTATGCGGACTTCCACACACTTTATGCTCCAGCGGGTGCTCTGACCGTCTAATCATGGCGTGGATGGGTTTACTTGAGTTTGTTAAAAGCTTGCAGCATCTATTGAAGGCCACTGACCAACTACTTGAGGAGCCTGAACCGAAACTTTTTTATTGCCAAGGCAATTTGTTTTCTTCAAATTGAACAATATATTAACTGTTTAAAGTATACTATACATATAAGTAAATAAATACAAAACACTTAACTACAAGTTCAAACTTTTTAACTTCAAACTATAAACAATATGTATATATATATATATATATATATATATATATATATATATATATATATATATATATATATATATATATATATATATTGTTATATGTATACATTATAAGTATATATATATATATATATATATATATATATATATATATATATATATATATATATATTTCTATATCAGATATCATATATATATCAGACACAGGCATCAGGTGGCCTGATTGGGACCGTATGCAACAGAACTCCACTCAGAAACTGCTGGATTCTACAAACTACTGCTTTACTGGACTACACGTCATCATATCATCATATCATATCAACTGGGAGAGCTTTGTTCCAACAAGCCGAGGACGGTCGGCAAAAGCTCCTGCACTGATTGTCTCCCCAGCGATCACTCTGTGAGCGTTGCCTGCTGCATGAGAGGGGGGCGGAGCAGTGAGTACTAGACCCGTCTTCCTTGGGCAAAATCGATCTAGCCCCACCACGTGTGTGGCGCAACAGAGACGTGCACGGGAGCAGCTCAGAGGACAAGCAGGAAAAAAGTTCTTCATGATATGGCTCCTCCCCCACTTGGTGAATTTATCAAACAAAACACACAGAGTGGTAGACAAACTAGATCTGTGGAGAGAGGTGACTGTATCATCCCCTTTAGGAAAAGTTCCTTTAGCCAGTCTGCATCCTCAGTAAAAGAAGGACACCTCTGGAATGCCTCTGGAATAACCTGTATGTCTATTGCTTTTTATGATGTTTTGTTATAACCATTTCTTTCCTTTAGTGATGGCTTGTTATATCTGGCCACAGGGACTACGGTTGAAATTTAGCCTTAGCTAAGACTGACACATTTACCCCTGGGTTGATTGATGTGTACGGTCCCTGTTCAAATAAATAAAAATGAAATGAAATGAAAAGCAGATATTTTGCGCAGATATCCTATTTTGCAAATATTACTGGATATATTCCATAGGTAGAGAAAGTGATGGAGAGATAATTGCAGTGAACAGAGACGGAAAGGGAAATAAAGCGACAGCGTTGCTGGGTTACGCTATGATGGATTAACAGCCCGGCTGAAATTGACCTGATATCGACACAAAAGTGTACAGAAATACACCATAAAATACACCCAACATTGCCAAAATGTATCGCATCGCAGTCCTAATTACCCTGCAAAACCATTCTCGTTATCTCCCTTACTTCCTTGTTCTGCTTTTTCAAGCAGACGAGCACACAGAGTGGATAAATACTGATATTGAGAGATAAATTGCCACAAGTGTCTTTTTATCTGTAATTGCTGCTTATTGCGTCTGTATTGTGTTGGTTTGAATGAGCCGTGATTACTGTGAATGACATCCGGCCTTTTGTAGTAATATAAGCGGTTAAATAAGCCGACATGACCGCGGCTGAACAAAAGGCCCTGATGAGACCCGAACGAGGGGAAAACACAGACGGCAGCAAAGAAGCACATGTCGTTACTGGTCTCTTGCTTTAAGGTCACCATCTCTCCTCTTTCTTCTCCTCTTCCCTCTGTCTCCCTCTCCAGGTCGGGGAAGACGTGCCGGATGCCAGGAAGTGTGCCTGTGCCAGCCACGTGGCCACAATCGCAGACTTCTTACAGGTCAGACCCTCCATGGTACTGAAACATATTTCTCAAAGAAATCTCTTTCAACATTTGTACAAATGATCTTCTGTGTGTTTTAAACCTGTGTTTTTTATTCTCTTGTTTGTTTGTATAAATAATGGGTTTCAGAGCGCAGTGGTTGACTCGTTGTGTCTGAAAGTGCCTTCAAAGTGCTAAGAGAGAGAAAAAAAGAAAAAAAAAAGTCACAGTTTATACCACTTATTCACACAAGATCACACAATGATTAAAGTATTTCAAGTTCAGTAGAAGGACAGATTTCTACAGCACAACTCTTTTTTGAGCATTTCTTAATATTCAAATATTTCAATATTTCAGTGCCATTAATTATTAAAATGTTTAAGTCTTTATTTAACCTTGTATGCCTATAGATTATAAAACCTCTTCACCCAGAGAGCCCTGGCCCACGACATCACCAATAAGGTGTTTCAAATGGGATTTGTCATCAAATAAAACTACGGCAGCAGTGCCTCTGTAATGTACTGTAAGTGTCAAACATCACATGCTTGACTCCAGAAACAGGGTTACTACTAGAATTATCTATTGCAGCATATCTCAATTGATATTGTGTGTTTCATAATGTGCTTTAGTTCTGTGTCACATACATTATGTGTTAATATTCATCTGTTTTCAATCAACTCTCTGTGGGAAGCTACAGCACATGAAACCTGGAGGAGGATCAAGTGTGTGTGTGTGTGTGTGTGTGTGTGTGTGTGTGTGTGTGTGTGTGTGTGTTACAGTGCATGACTAATAATGTTTCTTTTTTAAGGTAAGCTCTCTGTGCTGAGAGTTCTGAGTTGAATGACAATGCTCTCACACACTGAGTGAGTGACTGAGTGAGTGAGTGAGTGAGTGAGTGAGTGAGTGAGTGAGTGAGTGAGTGCGCGCGTGTGTGTTGTGTCAGACCATGTATTTACACACGTACACCTGGTTGAGTGTCTGCATGTTGTAGTGTCATCATTCTAAGTGGCTTTTGCCCACACAGCATTGACTTCATGACGCCGACGAGGCTTTTAATGGCCCTTTTTGGAAAACACAAACAAACACACACACGCTCACACACAGAGAGTTACAAATATATTACTCTACAATATACTCTACAAGACATTCTGTCATATCAAATGTATAGAATAAAATCTAGTAAGACTCTTGCATTGAAAAGAAGGCTAAAGTGAGAGTTGATTAATCAATTAAATGGCTTTAGTGTCATGATTATATTCTGATACAGTATTGGCAAAGCACCGTATAACTATGCATATATTGAAAAATAAGAATATGGATAACAAGAACATCTCTCTCTCTCTCTCTCTCTCTCTCTCTCTCTCTCTCTCTCTCTCTCTCTCTTTCTTTCTCTCTCTCAGGGGGTGGAGGTTACCATCAACGCCAGCAGTCTGGAAGACATCGACCCGTCAGCCATCGGGCAGCGGCTGACCAACGGGACGGCGGTGGTGGCGAGTCCAGTCCTGAGCCGCCTGAGGACCCGAGAGGAAGAGCACAAAGACGTGGTACGAGGAGCGAGCGAGTGGTGCACATGTGTGCGTTTTAGGTGCACTCTGAGATTGATTAGTCTCATCAATCAGAATAGAAAATTGGATAATATACTAAGGTTGTGATGAAGAACCTTTATAATTACTTTATTACCTTAGAATTACCTTATACATCTTGTTATACACCAACCTCTTCGTGTCAAATTCTCACCTCTAAATTTCCCTTTAGGGGCGTACAGGATTGATATCAAAATGGACAATTTTCAAAAACTAACTTGATGATTCATTGCTGCTGCCTGACGTTTAAAAAAAAAATTTGAATGTGCTGTTACGCTCTTCATTATCTACATAAAAGAAGAAGAAGAAGGTGACTGCATTATGTAGATTTCAGACATCATTTGAAGTTGTTCACTGTTGAATGAGGTGATGAACAAAGTACGTGTCTCTCTCTCTTTCTATCTCTCTCCCCTGATGCAGGGCACAGTGTACGAGAAGACCAACGCAGAGGTGGAGATGAAGAAAATCAATAGAGAGGAGTTTTGGGAGCAGGCCAAGGTAGGTTGGAAGGAAAGAGGAGAGGAGGAAATGATTCCGGGTAGGAAAGAAACCTTTGAATCATGCATCAGTAGTAAACAAAACCAAAAAATAACAAATTATAATTCTGATTTAATACAACTTGGGTTTAGCCATATATCATTTATATCAGTTGCGATAACATTGTACTCACCTGCACTTTATTTGGAGGTCAGACTGAAGGTTAGCATGCACAATTGTGTTTGTCAACATTTAACCAAAACTTGGTTCGTAAACTGTGATGGATTTGATCGTACACCTTCTTTTTTTCCTCCATACCTGTCTGGATGTTTGTTTGACTGGTCAAGTTTCTATTTTTACTAACTTGGAGGGATCCATATATATATATATATATATATATATATATATATATATATATATATATATATATATATATATATATATATTCATTTCTAAAGACAAATGTAAATAGTAGGGAAACAGTTTTTAGGAAACGTTCATGAAGAAACATTTATCAGGAGTTTATCCTCAACAGCTGAGTTTAAACTAAAGGAATAGGTTCATATTTGGAGGGAAATAAAAGCTTATTTGCTTTCTTGCAGAAACTTAGATGAGAAGGTTGATATTACATTGACATGAGTCTGTATCAAAATGTCAAAGTGACTGAGTAGTGTTGAGTAAATAAAGGTAACGTGAACCAGTTGTGCTTGGAGGAGGGAGAGTGGAAGTGAAGAAGGAAGTCAAACATCGCCGCGTCCTCCAGCTGTGTTGCCTTCATCGTGCTTCAGTCTAAACTGGATCAGCTCTTCACGGCTAATTTGTCGACCGACAGACAACAAACTGACGATACACCTTCTGAACGTTCTTCTTTTGCTGCGTTTGCTCTTCAGCGTGAAGAGGAGGTGAGGAAAGAGGAGGAGAAGAAGAAGGTAGCGGAGGAGCGGCAGCGCTTCGAGGAGGAGCGAATGGAGCTGGAGAGGAAAGAGCAGGAGAGCCGAGAGCTGAGGTACCGCGAGAGGGAGCAGCAGATCGAGGAGCACAGGTGAGGAACAGTCGGCATCGTGCTCGGAAGTGTAGAACATCTATTTCAGGGATAACATCTGCAGAAGAGTCAGAAAGCTTCATAAAAGCAGCGCCGCGTCTCAATGATAGAAATGATTGATTTATTTCAATTTGCATGTAAACGTGTGAGTCTTGCACGCTCATGAAGTTTTGTTTTTTTGATTCAGGAAATGCGTCCAAATTAGCAAAATAATAAATGATCCCATGGTGCAAATGTATTGAAACAAGATCCTGACTGTCAAACTAAACGTATATATAATTATAAATATATAATGGAATAACTTTGAATATGTGGTATTTGCAAAGTTGTTTTATTTCCCCAGATACGTTTTTTACGTTTTTTTAGTGAAAACTCATATTTAGGTCAACATATATATTGGAAGCAGACTAATCTATCGTAATACCAATAATGAAGTTCTTAACGGCGTTCGTTGAAAACGCTCCTAAACTTCCAAGATTGATCCATATCATCTATACCTGTGATACTAGTTTTTTATTTTGTTTCTCCCTATTGTCATCTTTCTTGTTTTATTGCTGTTTCTATTGTTTGTCTTTACCATGTAAATTGCCTTGAGTACCTTTTTAAGTGATATACAAATAAAATGTATTATTATTATATCCAGGAAATAGGACGCTGATTTGGGTTTGACGTGAAAATATCGGGTATTTCCCAGGTCTCGGGTGTTTTGTCTAATCTGTGCGTTTATGTCTGTGCGAGCAGGAAGAAGTTGCTGGAGGAGGAAGAGGCCAAAGAGAGGTTGCAGAGCCAGACTACCATGGTAAGTTTCTGTCATTTCTCTGCTGCTGCTCATTAATTATAAATCACAAGATTCTACTTGAAACATCTTCCTCCTGGAGACTTGCTTCATCCCGTTAGAAGTGTTCAGGCTCCTTGTATGCATGTGGGTGTTTTTCATAGGCTTTATTTGTTTCTGTTTCTGCTCCCTCTTCCCACCAAATAATCACTTTCCTTCCCAAAAGACCGTGAGGATAGGGTTTAAACGCCTCTGGTTTTTGTCACGCAGTGACACAGAAATTAAATCAATTTGTCTGACAGTGGGGTTTGTATCTGAAGGGAGTGATTATACGCTGCGTGTGATTTACCAAAATGTCAGATCTGGCAGTTAAAGTGTATTCAGTCCTTCAGTCCGTGTGTGTGTGTGTGTGTGCGCGTGTGTGTGTCCGTGCGTGTGGTTTATTTCTCTCATCTCGCAATCAGCCACCTGCTGGATATTTCAGCTAATCTTCTGAACATCTTGATCTCCGTCCTTGTGGCGCGTTCACACACGCGGAGCGGTTACGATGCCTTGCTCAAGGGAACTTTAGGCACCGTTTGTTACTGGTTTATCAACAGCAGATCGTCGATGACTGGGCTGTGTCTGATGAAGTACATCCCCCTTGTTCTGTTTGTCCAAGCAACTATTTTGCGGACGCTTTTTGGAGAACACGGAGTGCCGCTCGATCGGTAAAGGTTTTATAAAAAGAGATGTAAAGAAATGTGTTGATGCTTCTATATCTGCAAGTCTTGAAACATATTTAAAAGCATTAAATTACATTTACACAACTTAAAAAAAAAGGCTTTTGGTTGATTTTCTTCCCCTGCTTTAGGCTTAAATCCTTGAATTCCTGTTTTGCAGCTAGTTTATTTGTTCTCTTGCATCTTGTATTCTTCTCCTCTGCAGGCAGCAGACCCGAGCCTTGACGACCTCAACCTGGACAAGAAGGAGACTGAGGTAGAGGTGAGTAATGTTGCTCTTATGAAGCACATATTCTCAATCTACAGATAGTAGACATATCTGTAGAGTTAAAGATGTGTTAGATTAGAATGTAACCTATGAACTATATACTTTAGATTTAAACATTACAATATTATTCATTGATCTTATAAGCCTTTAAGATTAAATATCATAACAGTATCAAGATGACTCTATTGTAAATGTATTCCTCCCTTTCTATGCTGAATGAAGCTCAATTAATCATGTATTAATCTTTCTTTATTAGCTTAATTTGCTCGACATAATCTCTCTGAACAACAGGCTCTTTGCTCTGCTGTACAGTCTATATTCATCCGTGTGTTTGCAGGAGGCAAAGGCCATCATCGCTCAGCGGTCAGAAAACCCGCGAGAGTTTTTCAAGCTGAAGGAGAGAGCCATGACCATCAGCGTCGACACCTCACCCGTCTCCATCCACAGGACCGGTAAACACCTCAGAACTCACCTCTCAGTGGTCATCTAAGCGGGTTTATTCTTGTGTAAAACTGGAAGAGTATTCCCTCTGCTGAAGAACTATCTTTCCATCGATAGTCTTAATAACTTAACTCCTGTATTTAAGTTGTGACACAAACAAGTCTTTTAACAGTTAATTTTTTACTTACTATATCCCTTAGTGATACAAACAATAGTATAGTATTTTAGAATAATACAACACTGTAAAAGTACTGCATTATGAGTACTTTTCTTTTTATACATTTTGCTGATAATACTTTTGAATCAGGACTTTCACTTGTAATGGAATATTTTTATACTGGGATAGTACTTCTTCCACCATTGAGTACAAGTTCCTTAAAATTGCACTGGTGGGTGTGGGGGTTCATGGCATCCGAATCATGAAGTGTCAAGTTCCACATGTTATTTATCACGTTCCACATCTCTTCAGCTGCAGTTTCCTTCCTGTCGTTCTCAGAGATGCACATTCTTTGCGAAAAATGTTTTTGCTCTCTCCCATCACTGGCTGCTGTTAAGCCTTGGGGCACATTCGGACCCCTTGAGCTTTTGTTTCTATGTAATTTACATTTTAATTTGCATCGTTGTATGTTGTTTGTGTGCAGCGTTCGTGTTCTGTCATGACCCTGCTTCAAACACAGGGTCAACACCTCAGTGGCGAGGATATAATCTCCACTGGGGAACATGCTCCCCTCACCTTTTCTTATGTATTCGGCCCCTATTTTTTACAGTTTCACGTGGATTTTCTCACTGAAATCCCTGTGTGTCTTTCTGAATAGAGAGGAATCACTCAAATTATTTATACTTATTCATGTCAACTTTAATTAACTGTTCAGTAAGTCTGAACCAGACCTTTGGACAATAAAATATATGCAAGCGCATATTCCTGGTAGATTACTTTTTAATGTGAATGACAATAAATAATATTCGTCATCATAAAATGTTTTCATAAAGGATTTGGGTCTGAGAGGACGGTCTGCAGAGACTACTCATTACTTTTTTTTGGTTAATAAATTTCATTTTTGTATTTTGGAATAATATTGATGTTATTTGATATTGAGCCGGTATTTCTTTAAAGCATGAAAACCAAGTTCATCATAATGTGTTGATTTTCAATAAGCAGGCGATTCATTTCGTCTAAACACCAACAGTTATTCAGTGGCTTAAAAACAAGCTTTTCTTCTCTGTTTCTGACTCTATTCATTATTCTGGAACATAAATCTGCTGCTTCAAAGGAGCACAAATCTTTTGATACCTAAGGATAAAACGGCCACAAAGTCCGTCAGCATTTCATTTCTGCTTAACTGCATGCTTGCTACAACTACAGTTTGTTTAAAATCACACTAACCACTTTTCTCTCTCTCTCTCTCTCTCTCTCTCTCTCTTTGCTTCTCTCATTGCGGGTTTTCTTCTTCCACCCCACACCCCACTCATTTTACCTCACATTTGTGTTCACCATCTTCATTCCTTCTTTCTCATTTCACTCCTTCATTTATTTATTCCTCCACTCCTTGATTTCTCAATTTTTCTGATATTTTGTGTAATGACCCTCTGGCACCTTTCTCTTTCTTCTTCATGGGTTTTCACGGGACTCTATGTCTTTCCCCACAATCCTCTCTGCTTCGTCTTTTTTCCTCTGGGGGTGAACTTCTCGTGTCTTGACTCTGTCTTCCTTCTACTGTCCCTCCCTCTCCTGCTTCTTGTCCGTCTTGTCTCACTGTCTCGTCCGTCTTCCCCACGCCGCTCTGCCCTGGTGCGTCGCTTCGTGTCCTTGTTCTATTCGTCTTTGTGTGTGTTTGAATCTTCGTGTGTGTGTGCGCGTGTGTCCGCGCGCGTGTGTGTGGCTTTGTGTCGTCTCGACCGCCAGGCCGCTTGGACAGCCCTTTCTTGAAGCAGCAGCACAGTCCCAGCAGCCCCAGTCTGACTCCCCCACCCCGGGGCCCGTCGCCCCTTCGCACCTCGCCACACGCACGGACGCAGCCCACCGCTGCAGCCGGTAGGTACAGCACATAACCGATAAACAGCAGAAGAAGAAGACAGATGGATCCCTCCCCAGACCCGAATCCCCCCCACACACAGCTATAGAGGCTGACGTGAAACTGCATGTGAATTAAAAATGTGAGAGATTAAGAAGATATATCTACATCTACAATAACTAATGATTAGTCTCAGACCAACACGGTTCATCACATTTTTACGTCCACATGCATTTTCATGATTTCAGTTTTAGCTCCTCATCTTCGTAGTCCACTCCACCAGCCCTTAAAACCATCTCTCAACCAACTCCCGCTGAATTTACCATCTAACCCTGCCCTTCGTTCCCCAAACACCGAATGAACACTTCCATCTCCAAATAACTTCTTTACATTACAGTTTAAAGAAGCTCATTCTCATATTTGTCATTATCTATTTTGAAGGGTAAGTCGGTTGACATTTTATATTTTTCTTCTTGTCAACAAATAACAATAATCCCATAAAAAAAGACCCCAAACCAACAGCGAACGTAGCTACTAACACATATCGTGTGTGCCCGTTATAGCTCCTTCCTCAGGGCTATATTGCTCCAAAACTGTTAAACCCAATCAGCCACACTGTTTCACAGGGTGTCATGTTCCTTCATTACCATGAACAGAGACACACACACACACACTTTAGTTTATTTATTATTATCACAGACACTAAATGCAGCCCTGGCGCCAATGACGGCATGGTACGTAGAATGTTATCCACTCAGGGCGGTTGTTATTTATTTAGGCTAGTTCGATTGTTGAATTTTGGTTGTTATATTGTGATTGTTTTTTGCAAATCATTATCTTTTTTTCTAACCTCAACCAAGTGGTTTTAGTTTGTTTTGCCAAAACCTAAACAATCATTTTACAACATTAACCAAGTGGCTTTGCGCGTTTCTGCAACCATGCAATGCAGAAATGAAACCTATTCATGAAAAATATTTTTGGTCCAGAAACTTTGACATTCAACGTATTCCCTGAATGCAGAAGGGAACAATGTTGGTTTTGGTCTTTTCATTATTGATGACAATAAGAAAAATATAAAAAATAATGCCATAATTTTCCTTTAAGCGTAGATATTTCCACATCTATCATTTTCACTTTTTATACATACGATAACAGTCGTAGCAATGGTAGCTTATAAGCTTATCAAACACACAAAACATTGCAAAAATTGCAAAAATTATCCTTTAAAAGGAAAGTTAGAAAAAGCAACTAAAGTGTTTGTTTTTGTTAAAAACTACACACAAAAGACCTACTATTGTTTGCATGGATGCTAACAGTGTCTGTACTGTGTTTGACCTCGTGGACATTCAAAACAAGCCCTTTTAGATAATAATAAGCGTTTCACTAACTGCTAGTAGATAATGAAATATCCTTAAACATTATGGCTGTAAACCATAAAGCTGTTTCTCGGTTTGTGTTATAGATGTTGAGTTTGTCGCCTTCAGATGTTGTCCAGTCAGCTGCTGCTGTTGAATTATTTTTGTTAATGTTTTGTTTTTTGTCAGCAACAAGTTCATTTTGCTCCTCACAGGGAGAACGAGCTGTTTCTTTAACTCAAGAATCACTGGTTTTCTATCACCTCCCTTCTCTTCTGATCCTCAATCTCATGCCTCTTCTGATCCTGGATCTGCTTCACCCCTCTGCGCACGCACACTCAAATACACACTCTTCCTGCGGCTTTAAATCCTGACCGACTGACCCAACGTGAGTGTTTGTGTGTGAATGTGACGTCGCCGAGCCGTCCGTCAGTCACCACTGTTGTTTGTTGGCCTTTGACTGAATATGGGTCTTTCGCCTTTGACCTCTGTGAAGTTTGATCTAGTTGTTCTGTTGAAAGACCTTAATGGTGATGTATGTTTTAGCCCACTAACTAAACAGCTGCCAATGTTTTTACTGTAGATGTTTTTCCTTTAGGAACCTTCGACATCCAAGACTTAAACTTACAAAATATGCTGTTGAAAAGCAGACAATCAAAACGATTCTTGGATTAAAATTTCAGCTGATTAGCAGCCGAGTGCTAATTAACAATACTTTTTCCCAAATTCCCTAAATGCATGTACTAAGAAGAGTTTCCAATCTGATTTTCACAACTGACGAACCAAACAAATATACTTTAATGGTTTAACTGTGCAGATGGGTTGGGTTTTTGTCCAAGTTTTGAGATACCTTTATCTGAGATGCCTACCTCCACACTAATACAATGGAAATATGTTGCATTTGTCCTGGACAAAAAAAACAGAAACAAACTATCTGCATCGACGTTCTAAAGCTAAATTGGAAAATGTGCTTTAAAAAGCAAACAGCAAAATGTAGCTAATGGGCAAAACCATGCATACCACCTTTGTTATCTACAGTGAGTGTCATTGCATGTCTGTAGGCGCTATAATGGCAGATGTTATGCTGGGTGGGCAAAGAACCGGTTCATCCCCGTCCCTCGGGACATCTGGCAACAAAGAAAGTTACCTGTAATCGATCCTTCTTTTTAATATGAAATATTGACAATCTATCAGTAAAAGATACATTTTTTTCCCCCACTACTTCCAACAATTAGCTTGAGTCCTTCAGAGTCTTACGAGGCTTTTTGAGGTGAGGTAAACTGGAGAACCCACCATGCAAGTCCCCGCTGAGCTGGATGTGTTTTGTCATTTCAACAGGGTCACACATCTCAGTCAGCCGCTTGTTTGCAGTCAAAGTGACACCGTTTGTTTCCCATCTGTGGCTTATTGTGTTCATGTCCTCGGGGGAACTCTTGTTCTGGTCTCTGAACAGGACGTCTGACTCCAACAAGCATGAAATCACAGAAAACATCTCAAGAGAAATTGACGTGTTCATCGTGGAAGTGATCCTCTAAGACTTTCGTTGTGTTGGTGTTTATCATACAACGAGTTGTATCAGAATGTTCAGAGGGTATCTGATGGCTGTTCAATGACTTGCTGCATTGTAGTGATTGTGTCTTGTGTTTTGGTGACAACTAACCTGGAATATGCCACTGTCCCATTTACTGGTACCGAATTGCGATACTTCCTCTATCTGTGTGACGTGTCCTGTGTTTGCTATCGGCGTCAATTGACAAGGGTCACATGGTAATGCACCCTGTGGTTGTTGCGCTTGTCTTACGTTGCGATTCTGCCTCAGACGGGATTGCCAAGTCTCAAATGGTTTTGCTTTCAGACACAAATATCACACATATAAGACAAAGCAACCAGCCATGGCTCGACAAATAAGACTTTACAGTTATGCTAACGAGACCGTGCCTTCGGCACAGTGATACTTTGTGGTAAATCTGCTGATGTATAGCAGGTATAAACAGAAAAGTAAACAGAAAAGTATAGCTGAGGTTGATGGAAATGTCAAAGTTTTTCAGAAAATTTGTCATAAACCAATGTATGTGACAAATCAAAGTTGTCTAGATAAATAGAGGATCACCAAAGTCATTAGGATACATCCTCAGGGGAACATGCATGTCTGTACAACATTTGACAAAGAGTCTGATTAGCTCAGTGACTGTGTCTGTTTGCTGGTCCTGTAATGAAAACAGTGCTGTGATTGTGTGCGCTGCTGGATGTGTTGAAGTAACTTAGGATGCCATTTGAAGTCAGATAATCAAACATCTGCATCTGATCTTATCTTATTTGGTTCAAGATAAATAAAAAAGAATACCCCCTCTTATTTAAAAGGCAGAATGAGAAGGATTTATCAACTTTCAACCCCAGATTCACACTCGTTTCAGAATGACCTTTGTCCGCTTGGCATTTCGCCTCGGCACCATTTTCAGAGCCTCCTCTTGGCGCCCAGAAACATCTCAAACACAGCAACATAATACAAATACAGGCTGGTCTATTCAGATACAGACACCACCACACACTTCTAGTGGGTCACAAGCAATGATTGAGAGGGATTATTTTTGTCCAAGTCGATACGTTTAGCACAATCCTACTCAACCTGCCTTTCAGTAAACTTTCTAAAAACAGATTGATGTTCATTATTGCAAATTCTGGCATATTTTGACAAAAACAAATGGCAAAAAAAACACCATTTGTGGCATTTCAGTTAAGCATTCTGTGTTATAGATGTTCAACACATCTGGTTTATGAGTGCAATTATGTTGCTAAAAAGGCAATTTTGGTGAATATATTTTTGCTCTGCGCCTTTTCGATGTTGTTGTGCCATTCTGTCCCTCTAGGGGATGATGACGATGAAGCATACATGGAGCGCAACATGGCTGCCGCGTCGCCCATTCCTAAAATAGTCACCCCGTCCATCAAAGAGGACTTATGCAGGGAGGACGACGACGACTGCAGAGACGAGTGGGGTAAGAGTGGAAGTGAAATCAATGTAAAGTCACTGAGATGCTGTTGAAACAAAAGTTTGATGTATCCTTCAACTAAATGTCCTTTTCGGGTCGATGTTTACACATCTTTTGATCTGCAAATCATCAAATCAACTTGTGGCTGTGTTAAGACAAAATATCGAAAACATATCGAAATAACTTTTTCTCCACCAGATTCGGTGCCAAAGCAGGAGCAGAAACCTCCGGTGCAGGAGTCGGCCCCCATCAAGCCCGTGCAGAGCGTCGCCCCGCAGGCCCGCGACTCCTCTGGCTTCTCCGTGTGGGAGTCTGGGACCGACAGCCTGGTCAACCTGTGGGACAGCAGCTCCGACCCTCCCCGCAACCACTCCCAGACCTCCCAGTCCTCTAATCTGGTGGACCTGATGGGTGGCGACGTTGGTGCTCCGCCCGGCACAGCCGCCACTAGCGCCAAGCCTCAGCCCCTCCTCAGCTTCGACGAGATGGTGGACGGTACCTTCTGCTCGGCCACCGCCACCGAGGACGACCCCGCCAGTCTTGTGGACGTGACGGGCTCCGACCAGATGACCCTCAGCTACCAGCATGCACTGCAGCATGCATCCGGGGAAAAGAAGGTGCTGGAGGATGGACAGCGGCTGATGACCAATGGGGACACGCTGCTGAAAGAAGGGACTCAGGTTAGAAAGTGTATTAATAATGCATTAGAAAATATGTTTTCTGTCTTTTTATTTGTTAATAGTTTTTCTCCTTTTATTTGTCTGACGGTTCTTATAGGCGAGTGAGGGCTACTTCAGCCAATCACAGGAGGAAGAATTTGGCCAATCAGAAGAGTCCTCGGCTAAACCTGCGCCTGTCTTTTATAACAAGCCACCAGGTGAGATACTTGTCTGATGATGAACTTTAAATGCTTAAATATTATAATGTAATAATCAACACCAGAGATTTTGGATTTTCTTTTTATTTGGAGCATATTCATTAGTTTACTGTGATAAATCCTCCTTTCATGAAAGTCATAATGTTCAGTTCTTCTTAAAACTGTGTTGATTCTCCTGTAAGATCTAGTTTGTGGTGCTGTTGGAATGTATCGCGTTATACTGACGCGGCGTTTCTATTATTGCGTCCACCACACTTGGCCAAATATAATTAACACCATTGTATATAATGCCTCAATAAAACCTGTTTTTGTGTGTTCAGAGATTGACATTACGTGCTGGGACACGGACCCCGTGGGCGACGAAGACGACGACTAACCAGCCAATCAAACACCACCACAGGACCAAGAGGAAGTAGGAAGTGCGCTTCATGAAGAAACTGTTTTTTTTTTTTCTAAAAAACAAAACACAAAAACAAAAAAAGTAACAATAATAACGAATCTTGCATCAAAAGTACTTCTGTATTATCTTTTAGAGGAAAACAAAACAGTAGCCAACAGGAAGTTTTAAAGATGGTTTGAAGGCTCAGTTATGGGCTTTTTTTTCTGTGTTTGTTATTTTATTTATTTGTCTTTTGTTTCTTTGCTATGCAGATGTAATTGCTGGGAGTGGGGGGACTTTTGTTTGTGTAAATGATTTATTACACATTAACGTAGCGCACTGCTGCATATTAGAGACAATGAAGCCCAGTGTGTGACACACCTAGTCTGTAGTGCTTTAATAACAACCTATACAACTAATACAGTGGATCATTACAGCTGCCATGTATATCTTCACTCTCTGATTCTTTTCTTACCTCTTTTCCACCTCCCTCCTCCTTGCTGCCTTCCGTCAAAAACATCCAGAATTATTCACCTCTGCAAGTCAGTTAATCTTGTATTTAGCCCTCACTTTATTGGGAAAAAGGTGAAACGTTATATTTATTGTGGTGTATCTGGACAGCTGATGGGACCCTAAAGAAATATATTCAGTCAAATTGTGGCTCTGTATATTTTCCTTTTTTTCCGCTCCTTTTGTATGATTTTATGACTGAATTCAAGATTAAATGGCTTGTAAATCTGGTTGCTCTTTTTAAGTGCACTTTTATTTTTTTCTTCTGCTTCCCCGCAGATCAACTGCAGCCTCTCAATCAAACCCTCCCCTCTGGTTCAAGAGAATTCATAGTTTTTATCCCCCTTATATATTTACACGGCAAAAGAAAAAAAGCTCTTCATCTAATCTTGATGAATATACTGTAGATATTTTTCCAAGTGTAAACTGTTTTGTAGGAGAGTTTGGCTTTAAGATAATGAATATTAAGCCGCATTCAGCTTGTGCACAGCAGGTAAAAAAAACAATGAATCCTTTGTATGATTCTGAACTTTCTCCAAAAGCTAAAAATAAGACTTTTTCACCAGGCCCTTCGTACCGTGGGCTTTTTTGGACCGCAGTGAGCACAGCTCCTGTTCAGAGTCGAGGAGGTTTGGGAGCCTTTTACTTATTTAAGAAAAAGAAAACTGTTTTAATGTTTTTTTTCTGGCAGTTAGGCCTTATTGGTCCACTCAGACTGAGGCTGAGTTGGATCCTGGAAGACAGAGGGAGGGAGGGATGACACAGCTGGAAGCAAACTTGGGCCACACTGTGTTTGCAAATATTATTTTTTACAACTTAGTTTTTTTATCTGCATGGAGAACCAGATGCCAAATCAAATCAATCTTATTTATAGATACCAATTTATCTAGGGATCTCTCCACAGCCAGCATCGACAGGAAGAACAATTACAGCAGTCAATAAGCTGTTTAAATACAGGCATGCTAGTAATTTATGACAATGTGAAAAGCTCTGCATCACTCCGTTAACATAACTCAGCCGCTAATAAAGTGCAATACATAATCACCTGAACATCCCCTTTAAGGCTTCGGTAAAGTTAGTAGGAATGCCACCATCAAAGGGGGACATTTTATCTTTTTTTACATGACACTAGACACCTAACCAGGCTAAAGTCATGTGTGAAAGTAGGTCCAGAGGACCGAGGGGGCCGAGCTACTGAGTAGAAACTGAAGTAAAAGAAAGCAATACATTTGGAAACTTAGGGAGTGTCCTGTAAGAAAAAGACACATGTCGCTCTGCCAACATATCCGCATTGTATTTGTGCGACAAGAATTGAACATTTTAAAACTTTTCTGAAATCTGTTCCTCCAAGCAGCTTAAAACAAACACTTATAGTGACTCTTAACTCCTCTCTGACCCATGTCTGCTGCCTCACTGCTTTTGTTCTGTGCCATGCAAAAAAACATAAGTACCATATGTATTTAATTTTTTATTCTCATTGATGCAATATTTAGTTGCCCTGGAAACTGGAGTGAGCGGTGGGGCGGGCTGAGACGGGAGGAAGTGTGTGTGTTTTCAATACCTGTCAAAAAGTGTGCTAGAATTGATTTTCAGGACCTTTTTGAATATTAGTAACAACCGTGTTAGTCTTTTTTTGCTGTAAATTCCTGTAGAAAATAAAAACTCCTAGGCAATAATAACGTGTGTGTGTGTGTGTGTAGTGCACCTGGATACTGTGTGTGTGTGTGTGTGTGTGTGTGTGTGTGTGTGTGTGTGTGTGTGTGTGTGTGTGTGTGTGTGTGTGTGTGTGTGTGTGTGTGTGTGTGTGATGCTTTTGGGGACCTGGTTTGATTTATACCTCTGATCAGGTGACAGGAGGACGACATGCCCACATCCAACATCTGCTTCATTTTATTAAATCCTGTGAAATTAGACTCGATAAGTATATAAATACGCAACTTCTGAACTAATCTTTGTACCATTATTCAGAACTGTGTTGCCAGTAATCATTTATTTGGCCGTTTGCAGATTAAAAGAAATCTAGAAATACAAAATACAAAATTAAACTAAACTAAAAAAACCTAAAGACAAACATCTTTTGAGACAATCCGTTAATGTAATTATGCTCCAAAACATGTGGAACAATAATTGTTTTAAGTAATAGTTTTGCTTCATATTCACTCACAATAGTTAGACTTCCTCTTTTCAGGGACATCGAGTAGTTGTTGGCGGAATTTGAGTTTATACCACAACCTGCAAGGTGTATTTTCTGTTTTGTTTGTTGCTTTACTATAAGTTGATGCCAGCATGCAATTCGTGCATTAGCTTTTAAAAATGAGCTCTATATAGCATTCTGAACATTAATGCATCAGCTTTATGTAAAGCTATAGTGAAGTAAAGTTTACCTGAGCAGAGAATGAAGTCGCTGTCCTTCTGTGTGCGGTGTCATTCAAGCTTCTCCTGGCTTTGTCGACATAGCCAGGCCGGCCAAGCTGCTTTCAGTGCACGTGAGCGTGCACCTGAGTGTGCCCTGCTGGTTAGCTCACAGCCGATGCTCTGCTCCGATCTCAAACTGCGGTTGCAGCTGTTAATGGCGTCCCGATCGACAGCTTGGTCGCAGAAGCGTAGCGTAGCACCCACCTGGTTCCCCCTCAGGTGAACACTTTTAGCTCTGTCAGCTCTTTCGTCGTAGTTTGCTCTGTTAGAACCGTTAGCCATGAGCTGCCAGCTCGCCGTTGAGAGCCGTTGAGAGGCAATCGAAATGCTCACACGCTGGAATCTTGCATCTTTTTAAGAGGTTTAATCGATGTACAAGCAGCTTTGTGGCAGAGTTACAAAAAGTAATGATCAAAGATGGTCTATTTATGGAAGATATGCTTGTTGTATGCATGGATACTTGTTTGAAAACATGGGTCTTCAGCTTTCAGAATCTGTATTTTTTTTTAATAAGTATTTTAACAATACATATGCACAAATATACCCTTGGTAAATATTCAAAAGATCCAGGGTAAGTTTCACAACATGACTGGTATCGCTGGATACAAGAAATTCAGAACTTTCTAAAACATCTAAATGCACTTTGACTTCAGAGACACAGCACCCGCTATGTATGAGGAAACAAAGCAGCCAAACTTCACATTTTACAGTCACACTGGCACAAGTCTATGTTATTGTCAAGACATTTCACCAAGGCATACGTTATTTTTGCCAAAAATAGCAGATTTGTGTTCCATGCAGTGCTACGTGTAGTAAAGTAGAGTCTGCTGTGAAGTGAGAGTGGGCCTTAGGAAGGAGGGAGCAGCCATTAAGTCAAGTATCTAAAGCTGTGGGTGTTTGTGGCCACCTAGTGGCTATCGAAGCAATTACAAAGCCTTATGTTGTCTATTCAACTTGCTTAGACAAATCTGTGTATATGTCTGATTGTGGACCCGAGCATTATCCAATTATCTGCCTGTATAGCATGGAGCTCTTCTCTCATATGAATATTGATCAATACTAATTGTGTTGTATTACTATTTCAATGTTTTGGGAGAATTGTGTTATTTGTAACATAACCATGTGGAAATTAATAATGTTTTGAAGTAAAACTCCCTGTTAACAGTCAATATTTAAACTGTAAACATGGCCAAAACATGGAGGCCAACCATATCTTATAATTGTAATATTGCCTTTGAAATGTAGATTAAAGAACTAGGCGGCATCTTATTGTTCCTTTATTGCTTCTCCATTTACTGATAATATAAATAAGTTTACATACAATTGACTCGCATAACAAAGATTTTGTTTGTGGATTCACTTCCGCTACATTATTTAAAAGAAAATGTGGGTAAAAGCTCTGAGTTAAGAGGTTAAAGATTTTAGGGCAGCGTTAGACGTCAGCAATGCCCCCAAAAACAGCACCTTTTTACATTCAGGTGACAAAGCCCTCTCCCTTACGTAGGAATTATGACTCTTTGTCCTTCAGGAACAAAAGAGGAAGTCAGGTGACGTATCGCTGAGGTTTGTGGCCATTGTCCTGTCGACAAGGGCTTCAGATGAGAAAATACTTGTGTGTGTCGTTCTGAAGGTGCATTTTGTCATCTCATTTAGAGGACACTTATTTGGAAACATCACGACTCCAAGAAGAAACCTGGCTGCACCGTCGCAACAAATTACTAGTTCAGATCCAAAACATGTTCTCATTAAAAGTGTGTACAGATTGTAAAGCCTCAGAGGCAAATTTGTGATTTTGGGCTATACAAAATGCATGTAATTTAAAGGAATGAGCTCATTTAAAGTTGCATCAGAGGTACAAGTCAAACCACAGCAGCACTTCCTTACTAACATTTACATTATACATAACATTAGAAATACATTAAAAGTTAAATAATTTTGAATTGTTCCTGCACCACTAGATGGCGCCGTTGTATTTTCTTTCCACTGCTGGACTACCCCTGAGCAGCTATAGCTCTCTGAGAGGAGGTCTGTCCATTTCCTGTTCACTTCGATCTTAATAAACAAATAACAGTTTTGTCATAATCTGTCATCTCTGTTGCGCTTTTCCTTCTGCTGATGTTCATGGGCGCAATTATCCCAAATATGGCGTCAGGTTTTTTTCTGTCTCACCTGCTAAGAAGGTCAAAATCCAATCAGACAGAGGGGAAATAACTATTTAACTAGGAAATGTTCCTTAAGCACACACAGCCACAGACTGCGGTCAAGTGAGCCCACATCCTCCGAGTGAGCCTCAGTTGCAATTCTAAATGCACCTCTATTCAAGGTGTTACGGTATGGGGGCCAGCTAAATTTCACAATATTCAAACAACTATAAAAACAGATCCTTAACCAAATATTACTGTACAGTTTTGGAGAAAAGTGAATTCAAAGTCTGCTTAAATTTCATAATGATATTCACAATATTCAAACAGCTATAAAAACAGATGCTTAGATTTGTATATTGAAATTCCACTACAGTCTTGTTCAGGGGGACCTCTTGTATGTCTATGTGCATGGCCTCCAGATATTACTGTACAGTTTTGGAGAACATTGAATTCAAAGTCTGCTTAAATTTCATAATGATATCCACAATTTCACAATATTCAAACAGCTATAGAAACTGATCCATAGATTTGTATATTGAAATTCCACTGCAGACACATTAAGCTTAATGGAAGTGTTTGTCTTTTTAGTCATTTTGTACAAAGATACATTAATATTAATAGTTATATTGTTAGGGTTCGGCTTTGGCTGGGCCCAAGCGCAGACACAGGGACGTCAAGGTAGGGTGACGGAATGGACTTTATTTACTAAACACAGGTGATTTGGGTATAGCAGACGTTGAATGCATTTTGTGCGGTGAAGTGACGGGGCGGCTGGGCAGGAATGCAGGCACGGAATCCTGGGCACAGGGAACAGGAGTCAAACAGTCAAAAACAATGTAAAGCATAAGAGTAGTCTAAATCTTTGAGAGGACTAAGAGAGGCCCAGAGTCAACATACTAAATGAAATGGTGAAATAATCTGGCAACTGGAGAGCTGGAAGCCAGGGGTATTTCACAGGAAGGATTTGATGAGATGACAGGTGCTGAAGATGATGTGCAGGTGTGGAGATGAGCCCGGGTGCTTTAAGCCACTCCCACGGCACGCACAAACACACACGTTACAGAGACCAACAGGAGACACTAGACACATGGAAAAACCCCAGGGACCGGACTATATCTAAAAAGAGCCCAAAACCCACAAGAAACAATGTTTGTTGATTTATTTGCACAAACTGCATTTCCAATAAAATTTTTTGATCAGTTCTAGTTGTGTTTTGTTTATCTGCAGGCAGTCGGCATGAAACCACCTGTTACATGCGTCACACTGAATCTGAAAAAGAAAAAATTAAACAATTGAATTTGAGAAAGAGAGACTTTCATTAAAACATGAATTCACCCTAAACGCAAATAGCATATCTATTTTAAATTTTTCATTTTCTAAACAAATGTTTAATTTTATTGTCATGTTCATCGCTTGTAAAATGTTATTTTGATTGACTGACAATCAACTACAGCACAGGTACTATTTGAATTTTACAGCTGCCATGGTACAAATGCAAATAAAATAGCAAGGCAGAGTAGATGGACATATCCGAGTGGCTCGGATGGACAATAGAGTCTCTTTGTCCTATGTTTTTTTTAATACACACATTCCTCGAATTTTTAAACAAAATAAACCATTTTGTTTGCATTGCCAAGATTAAAACAATGGCGTAGGGGTGAACTGCGATTATTGATATGACTCTGGATGGTGACTTTTGTTACATAACGTTCCAATTCTCTCTCTACCCCCTCATTCCCTGTCCACTGTCAGATAAATCTTCACACCGGACGCGATGCGAATTTGCGGCGCGATCAGTTTACATGTTAAGTCAATCCACAGACGCGCTGCGGCGCGAATTTGCGAATTTGCGAATTTGCGGCGAGATAGACGCGTTGCAGGCGGCGCGAACAGAACGTTTGACCTGGGGCGAACAAAGCGAAGGACGCGGCGCGAATTCGCTTGAGTTGAATTATCACAACTCTGGCGGAGAAATCGCGTGACGCAAAGTTGCGGCAGCCAATCAGCGTTGAGAATCAGCGTTGAGAAGCTCCGCCCGTCACCACCGCCGTCTCCCCGTTTCTGAATGAAACTGCTGCTGCTCCGCCTGAACCAGCGCTGACAGCGGCTTCATTGAGACGCTGTTGTGGGACTACGGATAATATTATGAACCCAGACACCATGGAGTTTGATGTTCCGACATATGTGGAGTTTACACAAAAAGTATAAAGCAGAACTGGTGGTTATTTCCATGGTGGATGGCATAATCGGTACGCGAGACGCTGTTCCTGGAGGAGTCGGTGAAATTCACCGAGCTGTGTGCGGCTACGGATGATGTTATGAACCCAAATACGAGGGCGTTTCATGTTCCGACATGTTTGGGACTGCCACAACAAATATAAAGCAGAACTAGTGGTTATTTATTTCATGGTCGATAGCGGAAATGAAAGCTTCGTCGCTTGTCTCTCACAGAGGCAAGCAACAGAGCTAAGCCACGCCCCTTTGGTCGCGCCGCGAATTCGCGTTTGGTGTGAACACCGTCTTTCTACTCGCGCGAGTAAACTTCCGCGGTGGACGCGGCGCCGCAAATTCGCGTCGCGTCCGGTGTGAACACGGCATTAGATCCACAAATCAAATGAATTAAAACAACACATTACCCATTCAGTGACTGGAGGCCCCAGAGTGGGTGGCTTTTTTGCCGAACACATGGCACACTGTGTTTCGTCAAAAACGTCAAAAACTAATGAAAAGAATTATAGAAATTTTAGATCTTTTGTAGTACAATATCACAATATAAATTAATATGAAGAAAATCTGTCACACACCTGATTTGCTGAGTAATTCAAGTGCCATGTTTTGTCGTTCCTCAACAATGTTGTCCAATTGTGTCCCAAAGACCATGCACATGGACATAGCAGAGGTCCCTCTGAACAAGACTGTAGTGGAATTTCGATATACAAATCTAAGGATCAGTTTCTATAGCTGTTTGAATATTGTGGAATTATGAATATCATTATGAAATTCAAGCAGACTCGGAATTAAATTTTTTCCAAAACTGTACAGTAATATCTGGAGGCCATGCACATGGACATAGCAGAGGTCCCACTGAACAAGACTGCAGTGGAATTTCAATATACAAACCTAAGGATCTGTTTTTATAGCTGTTTGAATATTGTGAAAATGAGCTGGCCCCCATACCGCAACACCTTGAATAGAGGTGCATTTAGAATTGCAAGTGAGGCTCACTCGGCGGATGTGGGCTCACTTGACCGCAGTAGTCACAGCCCAGTTTTGCATGAAGACAGTTGTCTTTAAATAACTTCAGTTCACCAAACTCTCCCTTCGTTCAGCAATGTACCATGACAATGACCGTGAGCTCTATTAAAGCTGATCATTTTTATTTGTCAATCATCATCATGACATGATTAACATTTTCAGCCCCGCGGCGCCCATTATCGGACAATAAAAAGAGAAAAAAAAGTAAATTGATATTTCCTAAAGGATCTCCGGAACCACAACGTTGATTAACTTCATTTAAATTGCTGAAATACAGTAAAGCCTTGTGGGAAGAGTTATATGTGCTCAGAGAAAAACAAACTTACCGTAAAGTTTATGCAATTACATAAACCCCTTAACATCGCCATCATTTCCGGGTGTTGGCCATAACGTTTCACTATCGTTAATAAGTACACTTTACAAAGTCGGATTTAAATAAAAGACCCTTCTTCGTAGCCATACAAGCTTGTATAATAATAATAATAATAATAATAATAATAATACTTTTAATTTATATAGCTTTTCCAAATGCTCAAAGACAATTGACAGAGACAAACAGAACAAAAACAAAACAAAAATATAGAAAGACAATGGAGCAAACAAAACAAACAATTCAAAAAAAGAAAAACTGGAGAAACTGTGCTGAGCGAGCATATTCCTTATATGAGTAGCAAAGCCATGTTGAGTGGCCTGTGCAGTGATGTCACGTGGGAGGATGTGTGCCTGTGTGCACTGGGGTGCTGTGCACATGCACAGAATAAACGTTCAGTGAGTTCCCAGACCTAAGAGACGATGGTAGTCTGCCCTTTTTCTCCCGTGAATGCTAGCTACTAGGAGCTACTAGCTAACCATTTGGTGACTGTAATAACGGAGATAGCTGCAGGAATGTCTAACGCTACAGGTTATGGGCCCAGTCAATCAGGCCAAAGGTGGTTCGGACCTTTATTCGACGGTGATGAGAAAAATTACGAGCTCTGGGAAATGAGGTTCCTCGCGCACATGGAGTTATGTCGACTCAGAGAAGTTATCTCGGAAGACCCGGAGATTGCTGAGGATGACGAAGAAGCTCTCATGGAAGACGAGGAAAAGAACGGTGAGACATATGCAGAACTAGTGCAATGTCTAGACAACAAGAGCTTGTCATTGGTAATGAGGGACGCGAAACGTGATGGAAGAAAACCACTGAATATTCTTCGCGAGCACGATGCGGGAAAGGACAAACCCCGCATAGTGAGTTTTGTGAACTTTCCTCGCTCCATAAGGCTAACAATGAAACGGTCACGGACTATATTATTCGAGCAGAGACTATATTCACGTCATTGAGAAGAGCAGAGAGTGATGGGCTTCAGATGGCTATGGTAGTAAAAGGACTACCTGATTCATACAAGCCATTCATCGTGTACATCACTCACAGACAAGTGACACTGTAACGTTCGGCGAGTTTAAAACAAAACTGCGAAGTTAGGAGAGTACTGAAAAATATGGGAAAAGTGACGTGAATGTTGAAGAAGACAACGTGATGAAGACGAGCGGGGCAACGAGGTGACGAGGAAGAGGAAGAGGGAAGAAAATGGTCATGGCTGATGTTGAGTGCTACACGTGCGGTAAAAAGGGACACATGGCCAGGGCGTGTCCTGACGGTTACCAGGTGAGAAGAGAGGAACGAAAATGGGACACACCACAGCGAGGAAGGGGACGCAGCCGAGGACAAGGCCGTGACCATGTGAAGAAAGCTGATGGAGAAACAGAGGCAGAGCATACATCTTTCTGTTTCAGGATGAATGACTGTCCTGCACAAAGAGGAAACAAGAAGGGTCTCATGGTCGACTGTGGCGCCACAACACACATGATCAACGACGACACAAAGTTCAAAACAGTTGACCAGAGCTTCAGACCAGAGGACCACATGATCGAGCTCACTGACGGATCCAAGGTGAGCGGGTTGGCGAAGATGAGGGGAGACGCCGAAGTCTACTAGCTGGACAGCGAGGGACGACAGGTGAACGACGAGGCTCAAGCAAGCATTCTACATCCCATCGTTTCCACAAAACATCTTTTCAGTCAAAGCAGCGACAGCCAACGGAGCTGAGGTCCGCTTCAAGGACGGTAATGACTGGCTGGTCCACAAGGATGGTACCATGTTCAAAATGGACGTGTATGGTAGGCTGTATTACCTTAGCACTGTAGAGGATGAAAATGTTGATGAAGTGTACGGTTGTCATGACATTCAAATGTGGTATAGGATACTTGGTCATTGTAATTTTGATGATGTTGCAAAATTAGAAAAGGTGGTTGAAGGGATGTCTATAAAAGGGAAACATGACAAGTCTAACCAAAACTGTGAAATATGCACACAAGGCAAGTTTACACAAAGCAGAAACAGACAGGCAGATGCTAAAGCTACAACCGTATTAGAGCTAGTACACACAGACCTATGCGGTCCGATAGAACCAGCAGATAAAGATGGCTACAGATATGCAATAGCATTTACTGATGATTACAGTGGGATGATTTTTCCATATTTTATTAAAGCAAAGAGTGACACAACAAAAGCTACAGAAAAATTCATAACAGATGTAGCTCCATATGGAAAGATAAAGTGCATAAGGTCTGATAACGGCACAGAGTTTACCAGGCAGGAGTTCCAGTCTTTACTTAGGAGTAACTTGATAAGGCATGAGAAGAGTGCACCCTACTCACCTCATCAGAATGGAACTGCCGAAAGAGGTTGGAGAACCTTATTCGAGATGTCTCGATGCATGCTATTGGAGAGTAACCTCCCAAAGCAACTATGGACATATGCTGTACAGACAGCAGCTCAAATCCGCAACAGGTGCTACAGTAAGCGGCTAGAGCAGACACCTTACCGTGTTTTCACAGGAAAAACACCTAACCTATCTAACATGAAGATATTTGGCTCTGAATGCTATGTATATCAGCAGGATAAGAAAAAGCTGGATTCTAGATGCAAAATTCTAGATGGTTTTATGCAAAAAGATGCTGATCATTGTGTCTACAGCAGAAAATCTGAGAACGAGAAAGTGATTCTGTTAGTGTGGGTAGATGACTTAATCATAGCAGCGAGTAACAACACCTTACTCAGTGATATAAAATAAATGTTGAAGATAAGGTTTAAGATGAAAGATATGGGTCCACTTAAACACTTCCTAGGTATCGATTTCAGAGAGATCAAATGACTTAAAAGAGACACATAGAGAAAATATTAGCGAAATTTGGAATGTCCGAATGCAAACCGAGATCCATCCCATGTGAGCAAAAGTAAAATTTTGACAGTGAGGGTGAAGTTATTGATTCGACAGGATATAGAGAGATAGTAGGTAGCTTGATACACATTATGACATGTACCAGACCTGACCTGAGCTGGGTTGTGAGTAAACTATCTCAGTACCTAGCAGAACCAAAGCAGCAAAACACATACTGAGGCACTTAAAGGGTACTATAGACCAAGAACTACACTACCAGAAATGTGAGGAAAGCTTACTACAGCTGGAGGGATATAGTGATGCTGATTGGGCAGCCGATAAGGATGATAGGAGGAGCACAAGTGGATACTGTTTCAGCTTAACTGAGAATGGTCCAGTTATGTCGTGGAAGAGTAGAAAACAGCCAACGGCGGCATTATCCACCTGCGAAGCAGAGTATATGGCACTTGCAGCCACTACTCAAGAGAGTATGTACCTTGTACAACTACTTAGAGGAATAAATAGTAGTAACCAGCATGTACCTGTCAAGATATATGAGGACAACCAGGGGACGATAGCTTTATCTAAGAACCCAGTATGCAGACAGAGAAGCAAACACATAGATATAAAGTATCACTTTATACGGTCTGCACACGCAAAAGGGAAAATATCTATAGGATACTGTCCTACTACAAACATGGTAGCTGATGTTCTTACCAAGCCAGTGACAAAGAATAAGTTTGAGAGTTTCAAGGTGTATTTGTTTGGTGAGTAATGTGAACTGACAGATGTAAATGTTTTGAAGTTTTTAGAACACTGCCAGTATGCAAAATGTTTTATTTTGGAGTTATCTATTTTTGTTTTTAATTTACCACCATTGAGAGCTATACACATGTCTTTGAGTGGGAGTGTTGAGCATATTCCTTATATGAGTAGCAAAGCCATGTTGAGTGGCCTGTGCAGTGATGTCACGTGGGAGGATGTGTGCCTGTGTGTACTGGGGTGCTGTTGTGCACATGCGCAGAATAAAGAGTGAGTTCAAGAGGACAAGACTTCACACCTCTTCATAATTCATTACTCCTACAGGCATGAGTAGAAACTGTCAGTGAAGTACAAAACAATGCATGTGATTAAGCCTTTTCATGTCATGTCCAGGAGAAAAAGGTATTATATATATGAATACCCTACTGCTGTCAGTACAAACTCCTCTCACAAAAATTACAGATTTAACAGTAAATTATTCTACTCTGCATATCAAAAGAATAGATTAAGCACATTTAGATAATACATACAAAAGATGTGACGTCTGGCTTGTGGAGGATTTAAAAAAAGGCACATTTGACACATGTGAACAGAAAGTAACAAGTGCTGCTTCCTGATAAAGTAACTTTCCCAACACTGTTGGTTTCATTCAGGCTGACTTCGTGCCCAGCAGAGTAAACACAGGTGTATGTGACCACATTGGTTACGGTCCGTTGTGAGCAAGCAGGCACAACGCCAGGGCCATAATTAATGTTATAATACGGATAGATCAAATCAAGCATTCTGATTGGTTGAGAGTGAGTCACAGGGTGTACTTTATTCAGCCATAAAGTACTGTACAGCCTGTTTACATTTAGAGCGCACTTAAAATAACAGGTAGATTTAGATTGCGCGACCGTTAGTTGTCATTTCAAGCTTGACAGTTTCCAAACATGTTTCGTGTAAACTTTGATATTTTGGGGGAATGACTTTTGATGAGAATGTCAGCGGTGAATAATGTATTTGTGGTCCCTGTTCCTGCTGTACAGTCAAACATTGATACGGCTCACAATCAGGAGAGCAGAGCAGATAACACTCTGAGATCAGACTCTAAACATCATGGAGGAGAAAAATGACGGAGAAAAGACGGACAGAAGCAGCAAGAGCACTTCTTTACATCGGTGGCTGAATGTCATCCTCCACTCGGCTTTCAACCGGCCGGCAGTCAGTTTTATAGTCCCGTATGTGCGGGACTATTTTCTCTGTCGCTAAAATGCGATACACAACGTTTGGTGGCTACAACTATTTTGTGCTGAAAGGGAGCTTACTATTACTATTCATAAAGTCACAGGTAACCGTGTTATAAAAGCAATAAGGTACTTGAGGCAGTACTGTATCTACAATAATGTACAGTTCAAGGGTTTGAAACAACACCCTTGAACAGTACATTATTGACGATACAGTACTGCCTCGAGTACCTTATTGCTTAATTATTAATTACACCTGTGTTTACCCTGCAACGACATGTCAAAATGGCTTTTCATCAACATATTTGGAAAGAATTCACAACCAAAGTCCTTTGAACAGCATTTAAAAACATTTTTATAATCTGAGTTGGAGAGTACATATGAAAAGTAACAACATGCTTGACCTGTGGAGTGTTTATAAAGTCGTGGTTTTGTAAGAATCCATGCATGTCCCCGTGGTCTAAAAATATCTCAAAATGAAATGAAAAAAAACACAAAATGAGCATCATCAAAATAAAGAAGTCATTCTGTGTTTCTGAAAAGCGTCAAGGAGTTTGTCTCTTCTCTCTGCACAGCACTTCTATTACTGGAGAGCACATCTGTAGCTGTGGAAACGGTATTGAATGCCCCCCCTATCTTGCTTTATATAACCTTGCAGGCTGAATCATCATCTTCATCATCATCATCAAGCTGTTTGTCTCGGTGGTGGAATGCACGTCTTTAAAATGAGACTCTTGTCTTCAGTTGCGCAATCTATGTCTCAGTTTTCTCAAGGCCAAGAAATATTTAGTCTGAAGGTGTGAACATGTAATGCTTGATCATCTGTGATTCATCAGCCTGAAGGGACCGGTTTGATGAGCGAGATTATTGACAGCCTCGTGCAGCTCCTGTCATATATATATATATATATATATATATATATATATATATATATATATATATATATATACATACATACATACATACATACATACATATACATACATATATATATATATATATATATATATATATATATATATATATATATATATATATATATATATATATATTATCCAATACGCCTCTGGATCCCCCAGAATGAGCTGGAAAGTGTTGCGGGTGAGAGGGAAGCCTGGGCCGGTCTGCTGAACGTGCTGCCACCGCGATCCGATCCCGGATAAGCAGCTGATAATGGGTAATATATATATACAAATATGTGTATATATATATATATATATTATATATCAGTAATTCCATATAAATGGGACATTGTGACTGTTAAAAAGATCAGCCTGAGTTTGCAGCCGAGTATGCGCAGGATTCGTGTTCACATTGGACGCCCAATGCCAACGTTCAGTGACGGTGCAAGTAGTGTGGTTGCCTATTAGAGAATTATCTTCTTCTTTTTAGGTTGAGAATCAATAAACAGACACGTCAAAACAAACGTAATACGAAAACGTAAAGAGAAAATACGTTCCTTCAAAAGAATTGAACATTCTGTTTCGTGACGTGCTAATGTAATTTTTAGGAAATCATGCTGCTTTTCTCAGTTATTTTTCATCGATAACAAAATTAATTTGCATATCCATGTATAGATTACCAAGGAAAAAATGCCAAAGCACGTCAACACGCAAAATAGAAGACAGAGGGATAAAAAATGCTAAAAAGAACAACAAATGCTGAAGAAAATGTTATACTTTTAACCTACGGCCAATCCGGACCCGTTCCACTTTGTGTGTTATGATGGCTCCCCACCTTGATGGAAGCCAGAGTTGGAAATGATTACAATAATTTAAGACCATTATTGACATTGTTTTGTGGCAGCAGGGAATGAGAGGGTGTTGACATCTAAACAAATGCAGATTGTCGCTCTCAGCCCAACACTTTTGATTTGAAAATGGGATGATCGTAATTGTAGATCTGTTTGAAGGGTGAATCAACACCGATTCTCCTACTGCAGGGTTTAACAAATAAAAATAAACTCTTCATTTGGAGAAGATTTTCACCTCAGGCCACATAATTAATGACGTGAAGCAGTGCTCAACTTTGCACCACTGATGCGACATCTTCGATTCAGGCGTTTAACAACTTTGCTCTTTACAAGGCGATCGGAAGAAGTCAAAGCTACATGATCGGCTTTTAAGCCAATAAAGTTCTGGATTTTGCAGGTGAGCCAGAAGGAAACATGGACAGGCTCAAAGGAATTGACTAATAAACTGCTGAATATCTGATGAGACTATGAGAGCTACAAACAAAAACCACAACTCCACAATGTTGGATGCAAAACTAACCTGATATTATGGCGCTGTAGAAATGTGTAACCGTAAAAAACTAAATCTAAAGTCGAATTACCAGAGTGCCTACAAACAGCAGGGCGACGTTGAGTATTTGATTTCCCATTAAACATGAACTACATGGTAGCTTTGTGAGGCAATGCTGCAGGAATCCCCTACCGCGAAGCACTTTCATGAGCTGTAATCAAACGTGTTAGGAGGAAGGGGAAATGTAATTCCTTTCCATTATTGTTTTTAAAATTGAAACAGTTTGAAACCAAATACTGAGTTTTCTGTGTTTATGTATAGTTGTTTTGGGGCCTAATACTACGAGTACTACTACGAATATGAGTTGCTTCGATGATGGCTTTGCCATTTCTTTGTCACTCAATGAAGCAGCAGCATTAGAACAAATGAGGTAAATACCACAGATTAATAAAGGGGAAATAAAAAAGAAATAAAAAAGAATAAGCACAACAGAACTACAGTCTGTTGTGCTTATTCAAAAGAGAAAGTGAAGATGCAAAGAAGAATAAGATCTAAGGAGGAGAAGGAGGGTCAAAGTGACTCAGGCTGACTGAGGAAAACTGAGAGACTGAAATTCACAATTCACATCGAAAGCTTCGTTCAGAATCAATTCACAGCGGAGAGAAGAAATTACAAAAAGAAGAGCGACTTCAGATGAAGATACGGCAATTTTTGCAACCCAGTCGGCCAGAATAAAATGTTGGCATTGTATGTTTCTGCAAAATCACGAATACGTTGAATCTCAACACTTCTTAATCAATAATATGTTCTTATTATTATAATTTTACCTCTTAAATTATTGGAATAAGCCTCGATGGTGAAGATGCTTTTTTATTTCACAAGAGAAAAGGCATTTGTCACAAAGCTTAAAAGAATTATGTAAATTTGTACATGAAAAAAAAAAAATTGCGCAAATTACCCAAAACTCAAACTTCCAGATTGAAGACAAGCGGCAACAGTCTGTAATGAAGACGTTGTAAACGACGAAGCAGCGTGTTACAAAATGCAATCCAAATCGACTTGGTCCTCTGGAGAGCTTCTGGTCCTCTATCTACCTTTTTTGTTTCGGACACGAACGTCACAAACACGGCGGGCCGAGTCCCGCCAAGGCTTCACCACGTGTTCTTTTGTGACCGTAAATACTCGGACGGACGGAGCTGTGAGCAACAGTCTCAGAAGAATCAGAGCATATAAAAGAGGAGAGGTCGTCGTGGGCAACAGACAGTTCCCGGGAGCCATGGCAACGGCAGACTGGTAGAATAGGTTGCTCAAGGCACAGAGAGACGAGAGGGATGAACAGAAAGAGAGGGCGACATGAGAGAGGGAGGGGGCGGGAGATGAAAATGAAGGGAGACTAGATGAAAGGTAGAAACAGCTGTGCCTGTTGAGCCGCGTTACTGGTCTTTTCTCCTCTGTTGTTCAAAAGAACTTTGACTCAATTAGCATCAACGTGACTTCACAACAACGGCGTGAAACGGTGTGTGATTTCCTCCTTTTACTCGTAGCTGAAAGCCACGATCCCAGCAGAGTGAGTGGCGCCCTTCGCCTTACGGAGCTGCGCCGGGAATTGAACTCCTGACGCCTTTGGCAGTTCTTTAACCCTCTTTTTTTAGCGCTTTCGGGGAATTAAATCTCTAATACTAGCTAGCGGTGTTAGTGCTGCAAACACGGAGCCACAAAGGAGGCATACAGACAGGAAGTCTGTCTTTGTAGATCTCCTCCCTTTTTGAAGGGTCTGCAGAGATGGACCAACTTATTGGTTAGTTAGACTCATCCAGTCAGCGTCCAGGTCTAGACAGCGGTGCTACGACCCAGCAGGGGGAAGGCTGTTGGCAGGCCACAGCTGGGCTCCAGTCCCCTCAGACCATGGACCCCCTGAAGCCCCTGTAAGCCTCCTTGGAACCCCTGGACCCCCCCTTGGAGTCCTTGTGCCCCTCCTCGAAGTCCTTGTATGCCTCCTTGGAGTCCTTGTATGCTTCCTTGGAGTCCATGTATTCCACCTCTTAGCCCAAGTCCATCATGGTGAGTCCTGGGCTCTCGGCGGGGCATGGTAGCCATCGCGGTGGCAGCCTGGATGGAGCGGGCCCCCGGCGGGGTAAGGTTGTTGTGGTTCAGGTCCATGTTGGACAGGAGATGACCCAGAGAGTCCCAGCGCTGGGACGAAGGCAGGCGTATCAGGGAGGAGTAACCTCGCTCGGGGAACATGGCCGTCACGGGAGGCTTGCTGATCTCGGACGTGAACACTGGAGCAGGATCCTGGTGTTCCCTCGGAGGTGGAGGTGCCGCGGCTCGGAGCGGGGCTGGCTTCAGGTAGGTGCCCCCTCGCGGGTCGGCCAAGACCTCACTGTAGGGCGGAGGAGGATCCTCCATCAGAACTGCTTCCTCATAGCAGGGTGGATTCCCAAAAAGCTCTGTGTCTGGAAAAGAAGAAGAATAAGAAGACTGGGATTAATCACAAGAGTTTAGGAAACAAAACCACTTTAGAAACGTTCATCTTGGTGGTTGTTGGACCCATCTGCCCCTCCATCCGGCCCACTCTGCATGTGCTTTTACGGTTTTTATGTCCTCACTCATGATTACGTATATAACATGCAAAATACTTTCATGGGATATCTAAAAATGAATGTGTACACATTTATTTTTGTAGGTACAGCTACACATGCTGGATGAGACCAGACTGTCACTACAAGCACACTTCATTCAGCGAGTCAGCTTTGCCACCAGTTGTCCTAGGTGGCCAACTGCAGAACTGCAACTTAAAATAAATCCCCTTCCCCGTAGACCACCATCATAATGGGACACCTGTAAAACTGTTAACAAGACATATCAAACTGCATACAAGGTCAATCATCCCTCAACTCTTTCTGGTAGAGTCTAGAAAAGCTGACACTGCTGAGCATGTGCACTGGGCTGCTAACTCTGAAGCAAAACACATGTGTGTGTATATATATCTATATATCTATATAGATATAGATCTATCTATATCTATATATATATATACATACACATATATACACATACACATACACATGTGTCAGTGTGGAACACAAAACGCACTTCATCTTCAGGACACAAACCACACTAATGGACGACGTCCTGCTGTGCTGCATGTGACAGTGTGATCAGCTGTGGGAACAAAAACCATTCAAACACATTTGGTCTGAACTCTCGTACACGTTTTCCTTTGTCACTCGCTCCTATTTCAGGCACACTCGAATCCCATCCTTCTGCCACTCGCTGGAGACTGAAGCATCGTTTTCTAATGGAGGAACTGCAATGCAGTGCATTGTGCAACAAGACACGTAGCCACAGTGTGAACAGGTTGCCATTCTGCCTTTTCACTGAGCCCTGTTGTTCCCCAACCGTAACAGTGCTGTTGAGTCTGCACTATACTTCAAGGAGAGTGTTAATATTTAGGGAGATATGTGTTACAAGGTTCTGCAGTAAAGGACATCTGTTATATTTAGTTGTGCTCATTGGTGTGTAATCAGTGCCCATAGATGAACTGTGAAGTCATCAGTCATTTTGAAACATTTTATCAATGGTGATTTCATAATTGTTTTATGATTTGGATGGCTGCTCGGTTTCGTTCACCGTGTGCTCCCTGGTCAGGTGGTATGTTCCAGTTAGATGAGAAGCTTAGAAGTGTAAATGTCATTCAATGGAATAGAGATCGGGACGAGTTGGCAGCTTGCTGCGAGTCTGCAGACTTTTTTTTTTCTTCTTCTCCAGTCTAGTTTAGTTTTATTGAAATTCCTGGGTTTCATTTTCTTCCTTTGTTTCAGTAAACTTTTTGTGAACAATACCAGTTTTGTTTCCTTGTTTATGGAACGGTAGTTTCCCAGTGCCACCTCATCTGCCCTTTTATAAGGGGCGCCGGCACTACACACGGATTCCTTTGCCACTAATTGGACTAATTGGACCACTTACACCTGTTGCTAATTAAAGCAGTTAACTCAACAGTGAAATGTTCAGACTGATGCAGAAATTTGGATTTGAAGTTCAGCGTATTCAGCAGAAACACCCGCCCAGGTTTTTCAGTTGTCATGGTGCATTTAAGGAGTGCTGAGATATGGATCTTAGTCAACACACTCCCTGTGTTGTGCTGAGGGCATTTCAGCGGCTGCAGCTTGCATAAGTAATGCAGCAATGTTTGTATTCTATTGTATCAGATATAATTTCCCCATCATGGGGTTAAAACAACAGAAAACAAAGCGCTACATTTTTAAACTTACTCAAATGTAGAATCGTGGCTTCTTAGAGATGCGTCTGTTACCTGAAAATAATTGGTTTGACATTTTCTTCTGGCTGATATTAAAGAAAAAACCTTTTTTTCCTTTTTAAGGAAATGGCATCTATGCTGCCAAACAAAAGTTCCCACATGCAACATTTCATTCAGAGAGCCTGTGGGCAAATACACTAAGACGGAGTCTATATTCTAATGCATTGCCAGTATAAAGGAAAATATTTTGGGCCCTGGGTATCGCACTTTCGGAACAACTGAAAGCAGTTTCTGATGGATCTGCCCAGATCCTGATCGATATTTGTTGAAATGTTGCACAAGCTCTCTGGTTCTTCTTCAACAGTAACTCGGCTTGTGAATTTCTTGCAGAGGCTCTTTTGGAAAAAATAAGTGGTTTGCGCCCTATAATGCAACTTTTTTGACAATAAGTAAATTTGTATTATTCAAAGTGACTAACATCTGAACTCATTTCCTGATGCTGTAAGAATAGCAACAGTATCTGTGTAAAATTCAGAAAATGTGTTTGGAGATGGCTATTCTGACTGCTGGGAGGAAATACAGCAGGGTCTCTTACACTTTCTCAGCCTGACCCAAAAAATATTTGCCACAAAGTTGACCAGAGCTTCCAAAAATTAGAAGTTCATTTAGTAAAAAGCTGCAATGTTTACGTTTTTATATTGGATTATGTAATAATGAGTAGGACAGAACATGATAAACCTCTATTTGAGGGGTTAAAATAGAAAGTATAATGTTAAAAACTGGACATTTTTAGTGTTTTACAAATATCTGTCAGGACTCGGGGAAAGCCAGCTTGAAAAACTGGGACAATCATGCACAAAGGTTCAAGTCTGCTGTCTGTTGTTGTGGAAAGTTGGTGGAAAATATTAATAACTATGAGATGTAAATGATCCCGAGTTCCTGAGTCCCTGATGATCGCAACCAACCAACAGTTTGAACCTGTTTGCATCCTCAGTATTAAATCTCGCAGTGGTGAATAAACAGCTGTTATGTTGTACTGTTGCTACGGAGCCGGATGTATTTATAGACGCACTTGTGCGCGCTCTTGTGTATGTGTGAGTGTACCTGACCAAACTCCTGCAGGATCAAACTTTCATTGTCAACTCCCCCGTCCGTCACTCTCCGCTGTCAAAAACACCAGCTGCCAAGACGGCTTTAAATAAACATCAGCAGAAACGCATGGGACTGATGTTCTGAGGATCAGAGGGGGTTTGTTTGCAGCAGCCTCTTTGTGACGGTGTGATACAGTGATCTGCCACAGCTAGTGTATAAATCACGGTGATCATATTGGTCATGGTGGGTGGATTACACTGAAACATGACTTAAAGTACAGTACGCTTGGTTGAATCTGCGCTACATCCTTTGTATTCCTGCATGGGCCCAGTTTAAGAAAGCAGGTTTAACAAACCTTAGGTTGAGCCTAAACCTGAACTCTGAGTCGACTAAACTCTGAGTTAGTTTACTCTGAAACTGGCATCGCCAATGAAACTCTACCTCCACGACAACCGGTAAATACAACACACAGCCTCCATTATAATCCAGTCGACGTAGAGATAATAATACATGTAGACTGTACATGGAAGGGCCACTAAGGGTGGGTTGGTGCATGGGCCAAGAAAACAGGACTTTCACCCAGGAGACTGCTGTTGTTGTCTCGTGTGAAACCAAAAGTTGACGTTACCTTTAAGCTTGTTACTTAACGTCATGTAAGAAAGTCCACTAAAGGTGGTTGATATTTATGTATGATATTTACGTTAGGTGGCTACGTTATTAGTTTACACAAACATCTTTTTTTCTAGTAGTTTTCACAAAGTTAATCACGGGCAGAGTGTGCTTCTACAAGCGTGATACCGTGCTGGTATGAAATGTATTCATGACAGGTTGGCATTGTTCATGTTCATGTCTGACAGCCACGCACATGTTGAATGTCACTTCTTTTCTCCTCGTGTCATCCTTTTTTGCAAATATCTTCATCACCTTATTTCATTTAATCTTATTACTTCCCTTCTTATCTCCTCCATTTAAATCTCATGTAATTTATTTTTCTCACATCTTGTTCTCGGCATTCACACTGAACAACTAGATCAAGATGTTCTCATTCACCCACAAATGATATGTATATGTAATCAACATAATCATGAACCAGGAAACGCGCCCACTGCACGGCCACAAGGTCCCTGCAGGGGGGGAAACCAGGGTGGATTGATGCATCCAAAAGCGCTGGACTTTCTCCCGGGTGTCCTCTGTTCGTGTCCCATGTGAAACCAGTTGTCAACGTCGGTTTATTTGCTACATAACGTCAGTGCTTCAGTAATGCCATCCGTAGTTATTTTAACCCAAACCCCTGGCCTTTTTCCTAATTTTTTCAGTTCAAAACTCTGTGGCTGCAGACGGCTGCAGAGGAGGAATCTTCACCCACCACTGGTCTGAACTGAGCGTCTTATGAGAGCTGCTCCCAGTGTGAACACCCTGTCGGATGTAAACGCACGGTAAAAACGTTGTTTTTACCGTCTCTTTACCGTCTTTTGGATGTTTGAAAGTACATTGTCTTTAACGTAAGCGTTCAATGCTGGACTCCGCCTTCTGCTGCCAACTCAGTTTATGTTTCAGCTTCAACTGGATGATACATTTTTTTTGAGAATTTAATTACGTTTTACTGAAAGGTGTTTCTATTGTTATTTTGTGCATTTACATCCATGGGCATAAATAATAGAAACACTATAACCGGCAGCCTCTGTAAAACTCTCAACAAAAGCTTTACATTACAACCTTCATGAAGTTATGATTTTATTGCAGGATTTTTGTATTAGAAACTGGCACCTTAGTGGTATCGGGTTAAACAAACACGACATGTTCATTCCTAAGCTTCTAGTTTCATTCCGTCTCCCATGTTTCTCGGGCGCATTTAAAATTGGCTTTTTTTTCTTCAAATGAGTGTGCGAGCTGTTGTGGTTCTGCTTGTGAGCTTACCGCTCTCAGCATCTCCACGTCCCGCTCTCCCCTCTGGTAAATACGACTGAAGCCATCTCTCTCAGTCCTCTGTTGTGCTCAGCTGGTCGGCACCTGCTTCCCTTTTAGCTCTGCTGCTGCCTGGATACTGAAGCTCTTCATCAGTCTGCTTTGTGACCGAGACTCCAGCAACCTTTTGTTTTATCCGTTGCTGTCTGTCTGTGCTCATCAACTATCTTTGACAGCAACTGATGCTCTTTTACACACTCCAGCTCTCCTCCTTCTCTCCAATAATCCCTCTTTCCCTCGTCTTTACCCTCTACAGAATTTTAGAGGTTTGTGCTGTTTTTCCTCCTTCATAGCATTCTAATTCCTCTTGTATCGTTTTTGGATTGATAGTTTTTTCTTTTCTGTAAATCATTTTAGGATTAATTATTCCTCTCCATATTCTTATGTCAGAGGCAACAGCATCTTTTAAGTTAGTATTTGATGAAACCCTGTTGCACGTAGCTCATCTGCTGTACAAGTTGCTCGAATGTCACTCGACATACCTGTGTTTTTTTCTAGCTTTCTAGGTTGAAGCTTGAACTCCTGAAAAATAACATTGCCTCGTGTTCATGTCTGCCAGGACAACATGTTCTCCCTCCCAACTCGTCACATCACGCCCCTTTGGGCAGTGCCCTTTGGCGTCTGTTGGAGACGCACCAGGCCGATGTAAACCCATCCACATCATCATAAAACGGGCTGAGCAACAGTAGTATAAAGAGTGAGGCATTCACAGGACATTCACTCGGGAGGCTGCTGTTTGTGTCCCGTGTGAAACTTTGACTTGCGTTACTGTAGCTTATTACGTAGTTCTGCACTTTACAAACGATAGTGACGTAACAAATGTAAGAAGTATACTTATTTTAACCGCGATCTTTTCCTAAGCCGAAGTTCTTTGTTGTGTAAGTAAATCGAAAGTAAAAAAAAAAGTAAATCAAAAGTAAACATACTTTTGAAGTTTATTTTGAAAATACACTACGTGTAATGAGCGGAAACCCACACCGTCCCTGGCACGTCCAAAACTGACTGAAGTATGGTCAGTATTTAAAGAGTCACTATTTGAAGAGTTGGTCAGGATTGTATAGCCGAATGTTCGCAAAACTCGTGAATTCCCATAAATATTGTTTTACAAAGCGACTTTTGGCTGAGCAATAATTATCAAGTTTTGGCTGAGGAAAGGAAGGCTCATGGCTGCAAACTCCCTCTCTGTATTTGAAGAGTTGAGATGCCCTCGAGTAAAACACTTAACTGCCAACTGCACAAGTGGAGCAGCTCAGTGACCTGCAGTGTCGGTTTGTGTTTGTAGCTGGCAGCTGCACCGTGTGAACGAGGCAGCGTGTTGATTAAGGAGGGCTTTAATACCCGGTGGATCTGGTTCCGGGTGTCGGAATCATTACCCAAATTGTGTTGATTGATTGATCCAGAGTTGCTGTTTTGCCAGCTGGATAAACAACTGAACTAGTTATTGCCTTTTCGGTGGGAACGTCATCCATCGTGTGGCTGTGGCTCAGGATGGAGGGACGAGTCATACACTAATTAGAAGATCAGCGGTTCGATCGCCGGCTTGCTCCTAAAGGCTATGCCATTGGTGTGATTACATACATTAGACCTTGATGTCAAACAGTGTGTGTGTGTGTGTGTGTGTGTGTGTGTGTGTGTGTGTGTGTGTGTGTGTGTGTGTGTGTGTGTGTGTGCGTGCAAAGCTGCATAGCTTTGAGTGGTCGGGAGACTAGAAAGACGCTATTTTATTGCCATTGATCTGTGCTGAAGCCAGAATACCAATGTTGTAGGAGCCATTAGTTATGTCTGTGTATTTTATTATGATAGTTTATATATGGGGCACCGGTGAAACAGCCAGGTGGGTAATAATGCATGGGTTTTTACAGAAAGCAACACCAAGAATGTACAAGTTGTAATATCCTGCAATATAATTAAATGGGAACCTCACCCAACGATACAAACAGCCTGGACTCTCACCTGAAACAAGCAAGTAAGAAACAGGAACTTCTCCCTCGCCCAGCCAAGTGACTAGATGGAGATCAGTCACTACAGATGTTGTTGGAAATTAACAGGAAAAAAACAGGGTTTGGCTAGGTATTGGGTACTAATACCTAGCCCTAGTTAAAGCGTGATACAATGTCTACTTGATTGTGGGTTGTATCACAGTTGTTTGTTCCTACAAGGGTAGTATTTCGCGACCCCTTTTGATTGAATACACAACCCCTTTTGGGGGTCCTGATCCCCAGGTTGGGAACCTATGAAGTATAAGAAGAGTAAACTCCAACTGGCGAAGCCTCATATTGATTTTGGCTGAACTTGAGAATACATTCTAACAGAACAAGGCCATTTCTTAGAATTAATTACAATAAGAAGAGAGCGCTTCATGGTGGAATAATCAGAGCGATTAATAAATCTTGAAAAACCTATCCTTTTAAGATGGAGATCTCTCTCTCTCTCGATGCTCCTGCTAGCTCTACCCTCTCTACCCTCTGATTGTCTCTCTTTCTTGTCGTCGTTTTGTTTCTCTCTGAGTTTAGCCCGGTCGTGTTGCTGCTCGCTCCGTCACCACTGGGCCTCCACAGTCACCACCCACGCCTCAGCGGCAGCTGTCACCATGACGCCCTGCGGGGGAACGCAGCCCGGCAGGCAGGGAGAAGGAAGCTGAAGCGAAGTGTCTAAAAAAAAATCTGACAGTGAAAAATTCAATCCCCCTCCCTGATTTCCACATATGGATATTGTGAATTTATTTCATATTTCTCACTTTTTGTATTGTGTTTTTGTTCAAGTACACATTGTGCGTCTTCTGAATGAAATGTGCACTTGGTAAATAAAGGGAAAGAGGTTTGATATTTGTCAGTAATTTTACGCTCAGCAGTAGAGAAGAGATTAACGCTCCGCTTGAGAGAAGACCAGCAGTGAGTTTTGTGTTGAGACTAATGGATGCAGTTAATGTTTAGACTGCTAGTGTTGAAATAATGGTTGAAAGAGATGAGGAAAGAAAAACACTCCGCTGTGTGCTATCCACCTATTGTTTCATACACTATTGAGACTGAATATCTTTAACAATAAGCAGCTGGAATTGCGCGCGAGCAGCTCCGTACAAATTAGAGTTTTGGGTCACATTGTTGAACTGAAGGTTGTTGAAATTAAATGATATTTGAGTGTGTGGCGCTTTCATTTCATCAAACGCTTTTTATAATCGTTGACAACTGGCAGCACATAACTTTCTCTCGATACCAGTTCTTCTGGTTGGCATGCTTTGTGCACCTGAGATCTAAACGGTGCATGATTCCAAATATGCAAAAATATCATGTATATTGAGGTCCGAGGCCCTCCACCTTACACCTTCAAGTTCCTCCTTTACGTCCTTCCACACTTCACCTTCCCTCCACTATATTTCATAGTAAAATGGTTCAGAAGTGTTGAAAGAACCGCTCAGCAGTAGCATAAAAACATAGCACAATAACTATTGTGTTACCTGGCATGCTGACCCAGTTTGCTTGTGGCATGAGATGAGGGATCTGCAGAGGAAGAGGCGGTGACAGGGTTTGAGGGGGGCAAAACTGTGGTGGCTCCCTGGGCAGCTGTAAAGGTGGAGGTGGGGCAGGAGGAGGAGGAGGCGGGTATCCCCCGGGGTGACAGTTGAGCGGCTCCATCTCTACGGTCCGCAGACATTGCTCCCTCAACCGCTCCTCGTGGCGGCGCTTCAGCCGCCGCTGCAGGAAGCTGCAGAAACAGCAGAGCATGACGACGAGGGCCCAGACCAACCAGAAGCCGGCGAAACAGGCCAGGAAGGTATAGGTGCCCTGCGACATCACCATGGCGGAGACGGGACGGGCTGAGAGTCGTCGTCCCCCACCCTCCCAACTCGACTTCAGAGGCACAGAATGGGATGTATGCAGGGTCCTGTTTCCCTCTGGAAGCTCTTAAACTTAGCAAGCTCGTGGCTCGTCTCTCTAGAGTTAATAAGACCAATTATGGCACTGTTATCACATTCTGTGATGAAAAACGATGTTGCAGATGTAAATGCTGCTATCCTGTGGGCTGTAATCCAAGGTGGAATCTAACAAAATAAAAGCAGGGGATTGATAGCCGCTTGCTTCTCTGGCGATGACGGTTCAGCCGCTTCCCTTGAAAACCGAGGCAGTGAAGTCAGTTAAGGTTACAACATCCTTCAAAATCATCACAATGACAGGTTTGTTTTAAGATGGCCGCTCTTTCACTCAATACTTGAAACAGACATCAAAATGGTTTCGGCTTTCTTGTTGAAATCATGAAGAAAATTATTTCTAAAATCCTTAGAATTGCCAAAAGAAGTTAAAAGTGATGATGAAGTGAATAAATAACAGTTTAAAATCCAGAAACATTCAGTCATTAAGACGTACTGCAGATCCAGTGTTGGTTGTGTTTATGAAGGACTGTCTGTTAGTAAAAAGAGGCACCCTAAAAAAATGTGTTCCAAGAAGTTGCACGAAGGATCTGGATGCCAAAAGTTGATGATGATGTTAATTGGCTTCAAAACATTGGCGGTGGCTCGTTATTCTTGCAACAACTGATTCTGTCCACCTCGTTTAGAGATTAGTTAATATAAATCACAGGATGTTACACTTTTGAGGCAGAAGATGGGCAGAATTTTTGTGATGTGTGTGGAAAAGAGAAACTTCCTGCACCACCAACAGATTAATTAAAAGACTCAAAGGGAATATTGTGCTTTTTTAAAATATAGTTAAAATACTTTTAACTTTAGTCAAATTTGAGTCTGTGTTTTTTCTAAAGCTACTAAAAGGTCTAGAATAATTGGATCAGAAAACTGCAGGACATATAGAAAAAAAAACTATGAGTCTATCTTCTGTATTTGTCCAGATGTTTTAGAAATCAGCTCCACTGCAGCTCTCCTCATTTACATGGAAATGTGTCTGAGTCCCAGGATAAACACACACAGACGCATTAGTTATTCCACACGATTACAGATGAACTCTGCAGCTTCACAGGTGTTTCAACAGCAGAAAACATTCATTTCAATTCTCCAAAAAGCTCCACCAGGCTCCTTTCAATAATCCACCCACTCAGTGGTGGTGACTGAAAACGTTTCCATCTTTTCTGATGGAAAATAAAGTTGCAAACGGCATCATCACCTGATGTTTGAGGCAGGACCTAAAGTCCAAGATACAAGAGAGAGAAAAAAATAAGTTGAAGCTGGAAATGTGTGAATCCCTGACGTCCGCGTGAAGCCAAAAAGGCTGGTCCCTTTCCGAGCCGTGGGGGTTTGGAGTCTGGGGTCCGTCTGCACCGCTAGGGAGCCGAATTCCTCCCTCTCAGATCCCAGCGGGACTCCTCGGCCTCACACTGCTCTACAAAGACACACAGGGAGGAGACGAGACCGTCGTCAGCGACTATCAGAGGACAAATTCAGACAATATTTTTAACACAGTGAGAACTCTGAGCAGTAAAAACAGCGCAGTGTATGAATCTCAGCTGTTCAGGCAGGATTATGACGGCGACCTCTGGGGTGGGGGGGGTGAGTATCAGTTTCACACTTCAGAGAGACACTCGGAGAGGAAATATTCACGGCGACAGAGTTAAAGTGCCTCTGAAACAAAAACTAAAAAACACTTTTCCTTATTTTTGTTAAAACTAATGAATTACTTGAGTTAATTCTTCCACACTGCACTGTTATCAAAGAACAAGTCCTCCAAATGAAGACTTTTGGGCAGATTCGGAAAGATTCATGGCGAAATTGTTGACCTTTGACCTCCAAAATCTAGTCGGTTCATCTTTGAGTCCAAGTGGATGTTTGTGCCAAATTTGTGTTAATTCCCTCCAGGCATAGAACGGAAATTCTATTCAAATTAAACTATTGTATTAATCGGATTGCTGTATGTTTACATTTATGCACACAAATGCAGTCAGTGTATAGCTGGACATTTATATATTTTCTATAATAATAAGAAAGCGTTATTTATTATTATTATTATTATTATTATTATTATTATTATTATTTATTAATATAGACCCACGTCTTTGTGTATCTAGAAAAGCGCTATATAAATTGAAATTATTATTATTACAAGCCAAGATGCACTTCTGCAAAGAAACAGGCGGGCACTGTGCCAAAATATTAATTTTGTCTTGATTATCTCGTTCTAGTAATATTTCGAATATTTGGTGTATTTAATCGTCCAGCCCGAAACGTCACGTTATTAACTCTTTTGCTTTGGCGTCATTATTTGCTGAAGTGTGTCCAGGGTTGTCCAAATCCACAATTCATGATAACCGTGAAGTAGACAGACCAAACAAAAACAGAAAAATGGGACCACTTGTAATATGACTATCGACAGTCGAGGGTTTGATTTGAATAATATCCAATATCCACCACAAGTCTGAAGGAATTATTAATAATTAAATATTAGATTCAGCCGCAGAGGAAGGAGTAACAAGAAGAAAAAGAAGTAGAAGCAGAAAACACAAGAATATAAGGACCAAAAAGGCCACTTTAACTCCACTGAAAATGTTCTTTTATAATTTGCTTTAACAATAGAAAAAAGTTAGTAATTTATTCTAGCGAAGGCAGATGCGGTTCCCACTATGTTTACATCCTTGATAAATGTGTGCTTTCCTAAAAAAGGTGGCCTCTAAATGGTAGAAAACAGAATACATGAATAATTCTGTTAAAACCCGAGAAGAATAATCACAAACAGCAGCTGTTTTTTGCTTCTTAAATCGCTCCAATCTCAGAACCATTTATGCCTCGTGATTAGCAGCTGATGTCTGCAAAATGTTAGCTGGAACAGAAAGGAAAACTTTCTCTAATTACTGTATTTTTTTGCTTTTTTTTTCATTCCAAATGACGGTGCGGACAGTCTCCTGAGCACCAATATGTTTTCTTCCTTCAGAGTTTCCAGTAGATCAGACTGGACCTGCAGGTTTTCATGTCGGCGACCCCAAACAGACGGGCTGCAGGCCTCCATCTGGTGGGATCTGACACTCAGAGAGATAATGTTATGCCGAACTGTCTGGTGGTGAGGAGTTTAACAAGAACGTTTCAGTGTCGTCTTTGCATTCTCCAAGGGAACTTTTCAACAGACTCCATGTTAAGTGTTTCCAGTTTCCAGCTTCCATAAAGCTTTTACGATGCCATACTTCAAACTGCGGTGGCAGCGTGTGACACACAACCAGAGCTAAATGCTAATATGAATGAAAACACTAACATGCACACTATGACAGTATTGACATTCTGATTTTCAGCTGGTTTAATGTTCACCGTAATCCAAAAGTATTGAACACATTGATATTTTTGACCTGATGATGGCGCTAGATGAAACCAAAGTTATTACGATTCATGCCGAGGACACTAATGTCTGTACAGAATTTCCTGGCAATGCACCAGTTAGATGTTGAGATTACCTCTTTCCACTACTCAAGGACATCTTTACTTTCTCATCTTAAATCAGCCTGTTAACGTTATTAATTTGTGCATTCTTTCAATCAAGCTGAAGACAAACTGCATTACTTGCTCTTCACGCAGATTTATTGTTTTCTTGAACAACAGCTGAGGGCTGGGGGTGTATAGGTGGGAGAGGATGAGCGAGTTTGTAGTGTATATTATGTTATGTATCGCTGTTTTTGTCTGTATGGGTTCTATAATGTTATATTTGTGGCTATACGAGACCAGAATGCTGCATCTCCAGGGAATATCCTTGAAGTAAATTTAAACTGTTTATCGCTTGCGTTTGGATGCTGAATCATCTGCTGCTGTCAGAGACCCTCCAGATGCTCTAATGAGGTGGAAATGTCTGAAACGGACAGTTAAAGGAGGCATAAAAATAAACGTCCCTGATCATGATACAATTTATAGATCATCGACTCCAGGAGTCACCCTGAGTTTTTTTTTCTAGTCGTGGTTCTTCCATTTGTCAGCAGAAATGACAATAAATTGCTGATCAGCTTATGAATGTAATAATTCTTCCATCCTGTCTGAACGGATCCTGAGGGACACATCCTCACCATTTAATACTGTCAACGGTCTCGACTCGTCCCGTCCACTGCAACATTTCATGCTGCCACAAGTCAAATTAAGCTGAACATTTTCAAACATTTTAAATTAAGATATCTGTCCTCTGAGAGATGAGACACCTTTATGCAGAGTTTAAACGTTGTGTTTTGAATTGTCTATTTTATTTCTCAAACGCTAACTGATGACCTCTGATGACAGTTTGCTTTTTTTCTTTTTACACAATCAATACTTTAGGCAACATGGTAAAAATGTCAAATCACGATTTCGATCCACGGTTTAGGAATAACATTGCGATTGGGCTTAAAATAACTACATGAGCAAGCAACGCAAGTACAGAAAACACCTCACAAACATCACCAACGTAACTTCAACAATAACTTTAAAACACTTTTCCATGGTAGTGATTATATAAATCGTTATATTGTGTAGATATTCTGCATTTCATTATTCTTATGTGTATTAGAGTTCAGGTTGTGTGAGGTCAGTTTAACAAGTTTCTGTGAGAACAGTCCGGTTCCTCAAGGTTCCACGCTTTGCACCACAACACTCACACCTGTTTATCAGTATATTGACATTAGGGAAGCAGACTGGTCGTTGCATGTTCCAGCCTTGTGAGAAAAGATGAGGACACGATTCTCCTCCTCTTAGAAATGTTAGAGCCAATAGAAATGTTTGGGGTTCATGACGGAAAACCGTGTATTAAAGAGCCCAACTTCTGGCTGTTCGGGGTGTTTTTTGGACGGTCAACCTGCGTGTTGACTGGACGACTCCCTGCTATCGCGATTGCAGCATTTGTTACTCTACTTGTGATCAAGGAAAATAAATTCAGAGAACGAGAGAAGTTGTTTGACTAAGTTCTTCCGGACGCTACACCAGGCATCCACTAATTAGTATGCATTAACAGTAGTGACTTGAAAGCCATGATACAGACCCTATAGGGCCCTTTGCGTCTGTATCGGATGGCGAGTCGGTATTTGGCGCTCTGCAATGAGAACGGACTGGATTTCTTTTTATATCGCAGCCGCTAATTATTTGTCGGAGGAACCGCTGGAGCAGGTTGTGGAAATGTGTGAATCTCTCACAATCTAATATCCCATATTGCACACCCGTAACTTGAACTGTATTACAGTTACAATATGGAGCCGCAGTGTTCACGCCATGTTATTTTTTTTATCTTCCACCTCCATGTCACCTTTGTGAATCACACTCCTGTGTCTATTGCAATTTAAATCTGTTCAGCAGAGGTGATGCATCAAGAGAGGGCCTTCGTGAGGTCGCACAGCCGCTGATATTTAAATCTGGAAGCGCCGATATGGAGCAGAGCTTTTGTTTATCTCCCCACGCTTCCTTCCCGTCCAATCCAGTCATCACAGAGGCGCGTTATCTACTCGGGCCTCAACCTCCACGCCCACTCGTGTACGACAACGCACATGTACAGTACACAGTCGCGCTATTTATATCCCTCTTTTGTCTTTTATCTTTCTCTCATGTGGAGCACAATCTGAAATAAAAGTCATCTTGCTCTGATTTAAAGGACTGAATGAGTCAGATCAAACGTGAATAGGTAAATACAAAGGCAATAATAGTGGAGGATGTTACATGATTAAGCATTTACAAGCCCCTTTTGTCCATGGAGACTGCTACAACTTTAAAGGGCATGCAGAGTCCTTATTCGGAAAGGAAAATCTTAAAATCTTGTTTCTTTGTAGAGATTATCCACAAATTTAAGAAGCTAGAACCATTAAATGTTTGCCACCTTTGTCATAAAGATACCTTGAAAACTGAATCTGTTTACAAAACTAGTTGTTGATGAATTTATGAACAATTTCCTTGCCTTGTTCACTCAGCTCTGAAAATCATCGTACAGTAAATTAGTAAGAAGAGAAGTTAGAAAATGGGAAAACCTAATCTTGGTCTAATCTTTGGGCCTGGTACATTTTGTGCTGCACCGTTTTCGTGATTAGTAATCGAAACAATAAACAAAAAAACCTCCTCGATAGGCACATAAAACCTGTGAGTCTCCAGTTTTCCAGGCCGATCTCTTCATTCAGCCGCTGAACATGTGAGGATGCAGTGTTTTGCTTTCAGGACGCTCTCCAGGCCTCAGCGGGCCGCTTCATCCCCTCTGCGGCTGCAGAACGTCTGTCGTCACATTTCACTCAGAGACCCACATGATCACCGTTGTGCACGAGAGGTTTGCGTCGCACGGAAATCACAAGATCACAACCCTCTTTTTCTCCAGGAATGAGTTCTCCTACTCGTGTCTTGGCATTCTTTTAAACTCTACTTGTTTTATATAAAGGTGACTGAGCTTTCACACAACTGAAACGGTGATATGTGAGGTTAAACTTAACAAGGTTTTTACATCCATGTTGGATAAAGAGTGTTTTTTTTTGTGGCTGGATGCAACTTGTGTCCGAACAAGTTCTCAACTATTCAATGTTTTTTCGACAAAACGATAAAACGTTATGTCGTCCGTGACATGAACTGATATTCAGACTCTTTATCATGATTGCATTGCAGTGAGACTAGAAGCCGCAACAACTATTTCTTATGAACACAAATATTCCAACAAAATAACATATTAAGTTTTACAAACAAATTTAAGATAGGAAAAGTAAGAAAGCATTTACGAATGACGCTCATTGATCAGAAATATACAGACCAAGGCACAGCGGTCCAAAGTATTATCTGTTTTACGACTGAGGGTTAAAGCAGGAAGACGGTCTTTACTTCAGGAAGCAGTTGCTATGTCTTCAAATAAATACTACTTCCTGTCCCCCTGCTGGTCCTGGGTAGCTGTTCTCTTAATCGCGTTGTCACTTCAGGTGTTCGTAAGTGGGTGAATTTTGCAAGTCTTTATAAAAAAGAGGGGATCCCTCATGTTGTCATGTTTTGTTGCGTTTATCCATGTTGTTTGGTAGTTTTTTGCGGGGAGCATCCGACGACCCAATGCTTCTTTCTTTCTGTTGGTACTAACATCAGCTGACAGAGATGCGAATGTGTTTATTATGTTTATCATGTTTACCATGTTCACCAGCTCAGACTAGCTTGTTGGCATGCTAATAAACACCTTCAGATGAGGGTGATTCTGGGATTGGCTCTTTATCAATTGATCAAATGCAAATTGTGACTTGATGATGGCTCAAAAGGAAAAGTCGTGAATCCCCAAAAAGAGTAGGATTCATCCTCTGGGGACCATGAATGCCTGCAAAAATGTCACGGCAATCCATCAAATAGTTTTTGAGATATTTCAGTGCAGTTTTTGCTTTATTCATACTTGCTAGGCTAACTTTGTGAACACATCCGGCCTGAAGCACCACCTCAACACCAAACACCATCTGTTGCTTTGACTCTTCAGCTTCCAGTGGCGTGTGATAGCTCGCCCTTGACAACACCTGCGCCGTGCTGCCGAAGTGCCCCCTGGCCTGAGTCCCATTAGCAAAAAGTCTCAAATGCTAAATGTGGAATTATGGAGAGACATGAATGTCCTTTTTCATTTTGTAATTAAATATCAATGAAAACATTTTTATCAGCTTTATATTTTTGATATAATCTATGAACTGATTTATCTGACACACAAAATAAAGTAAATTAATTCATATATATTCTCACCGATTTCATCAAGTTATCTGCATGTACACTTCTTCAGGGGTCCTGTGGGGCTCCAGGCTGTTTCCTCTATCAGGGTGTCTTGCTACAGATAATTAAACCCTCACAGCTGCCAACAAAAGCAAAAAGTCTTCACCATGTTTCAGCAGCTCTGAATTAACCTCAATCATGTCTGTGTCAAGTCATACAAAACACAGGCTGCTGATGGTTCTTACATTACGCAACAGACGCACTGCTGTGTATTTGTTTTACTAATGTCGCTTCTTTCATTTCCTCCATGTGGGAACAAGCAGGAGGTTTTGCCATCCTGAAACTGATAATACAGATAATTGGGGGTACAAACGGCGTCAATAAGCCAATGAATAAACGAATGTTTGCAGAGTAAGAATCCTTTCTTCATGGAGATCGTGAGATAAGGTGACAGCGCAGGTAATACAAATCCTTAGACAACAACAACGTCGCTGTAAATTCACAGCTTGTTCACACACACACACACACACACACACACACACACACACACACACACACACACACACACACACACACACCACAGGTCGCTGTTTGAATAAAAAAAACTCACCTGTAATTCTTTTGGAGTCTCCGATGAGACCATTTAAGTTTGGTGTCCAAAATGTTGTAAAAAATAAATTAATTTAAAAAAAGGACAAAACAAACGATGGTAAAAAAATAAATAAAAAAACACACACCACTTGAGTCCGTTCCCTGTCGGTGTATGATATGATGACTGGCTCCGGTCAGACCACCGCCCGGTGAATGATGTGAGCTCCTCCGCTCGCGCTCTCCTCCCTGCCTGGAGAAGCGCGTCGTGTTTTGGACGTCAGAGTAATAAAGAGAGAGAGAGGTTCATCGGTTCACCTTGACAGCCTGGCTTCTCTCTCTCTCTCTCTCTCTCTCTCTCTCTCTCTCTCTCTCTCTCTCTCTCTCTCTCTCTCTCTCTCTCTCTCTCTCTCTCTCTCTCTCTCCTCCCCTCTCCTTCATTCAGTCCCTCCCTCCCTCATGACTGGACCAGCAGAAGGAGCGTTTCGTGACACAGCCTGTCTGCCTGGATGATGGGAAAACAAAGCAGACTGCCGGCAGGGGGTTTCCAAGGACGCACGACTTGGCAAAGGGAGGCAGACGCCGTGGAGGGCGTAAAGATGGAGAGTTGAAGGTGTCAAATATGAGGGTGATATTTACATGAGTGTGCACAAATATTTAGATGATCCACTGATGCATTGTGCTGTTCAGGGCTTCTCCATACATGTCTGCGTTCAAACCTGTTTCAGTGCTGGAATTATACACAGGAATATGTATTAGTCTCTACCGCCAAGCATCTGTGTGAGGTTGTTCCTTTAAGTCATTGTCATGGGGGCCAAGCTGTCAGCAGAATGCTTTTAGTGGTATGAGTGACTTTGAAATTAATATAATTCTGGATTACTCCATGTCTGAAAAAATCCTCAATTGCTGCTGTTTTGTTGTTATTATTCTACAATTTAGGGTCATTGGTAATTGTGCTTTGCTTGAGAAGCCACTATGTGGAAAAAAACCAAGATGCACATCCCCAAGTATTTGGCAATGAAAGTGGCTGATTGTTTGTTGCCCCGCTGCCATTTGATTGGCTACAAAATTACATGTTTTTTTTCGACTAAAAATGCAATTTAACCTTTTGAAACCTGAGGCTCATATATGGTTCTTTTTTTATGTCTTTACTTTATTCAAGTAGTCGTATGAACTTTATTAATTACTTTTTTAACATATTTTGATCATAACTATTAATGTCCAGCATGATCTATGCTAGATTTCCCCCCAAAAAAGTAGCCGACTTTTACAAACTCCATGGTTCAGGCCCTTACCAACATCCCAAATACTAATAGGACACCTTTTTGGAAAGGTTAGGTATTTATCATGGATTTGGAAGCTGACGGAGCAGCAGTATAGTGGGCGTAGTTTATGTAAATACTTAAACTTAACGGTTACTTTAATTATGTTTTACACCATGTGTATCTTCTCACACGGGTTGTGGAACTGTATAACTTTAAATGAAGTTAAACAACGATGTGGTTCTGGAGATAATTATAATAAAAAAAAATAATTAAAATAAAAATTGTCCGAAAACAGGCGCTGCTTTGCCTTGCCGAGCTGAAAAGGTTTTAAGGCCAGTTCCACGTCCGACTGCACATGCACTTTGTTCTGTATTCTGAACTAGTTGTTCTTGTTTTACCTTGTCATTCATCCAAATACAACAATCAAAGAAGCTCTTCTTCCTCATTTGGCCAAAAACCGGAGTATCGGATGAATTCAAATCGTCACTAAATGTCATGGCAACTTGTTCAGTAGTCACTAAATAAAAGTGTCAGGTGATTCATGCAGCAACACCAACAGCTCCAAGTGTACAGGATATCTTTAAAACTAATGACACATTTCCTCTCAGCCTCAGCAGCATTAATGCTAACTGTAAAATAATAAACATTGCAAACAAGCTTGCATGCTAAACTTTGAACTTGTTGGCAATGCTCGCATTAGCGTTCAGCTGAACGTGATGAAGTATATCTTCGACTGATAAATAATGAATCCTATTCAAATATAGAGCTGAGTTTAACGTGTTGAATCTGGGATGTCCTAAAATGTCCACCGTACAGAGATTAAATTAATTTGACCTTTCATCGGACGCCACCCTCAGCACCAAAGCACGGATATTTTTCTCTGCAGCACATATGAGGCGCCGGGACACAGAGTCCCGCTGGGTTTCATTCCTGCCGTCTGTTGATCAGGGACTGGATTTTACCCGGTGAAATAAATGAAAAGCAGCAGGACTGTTCGGAGCACTTCGGGAGAGTGAATTGATGCCTGAGATCAAAGGAACACTCAGAAAAAGGGACAAACACTTTTAATCCGATGTGTCTCTGGTAGATCAGGGGATCAATGCTCTATTGGTTTTCAGTCCTCAGGGCTCAGAGTCTTGCTGCGTCTCTCTACTCGAGGCATCAACATCGCTCCTGATCAGGTTCGATTAATTGGTGAAGCCAAGACCTGAGCAAGTTAATAGCACTAGCATCTCAAAGCTGTGTGTGTTAGTTCTGGTCATTGATCTCCACGCCCTTTACTCTCTCTCTCCTGCAATCAATCTGAACACATGGAGTGCACAATTTTCCAGTATGGAAGTAATACTCGCATACCGGCCTGGTGAAGACGTAAATTATTTAGTCCTTTTATTAGTTCAGAGGCCTTGAAGTGTATTATGACCCTGGGAACAGTATGTGTGAATAAATCATCTCTATCTCAGATGCGTTTGAAAGCTCTGGGGTATGCTTAAAGCCTTTTGTGGCTCTGGAGGGGTCAAGTTTAGGAAAATCACCCTGATGATGATGATCTAAAAAAAAAAAAAGCTGCATCATGGGAAATGTGTAATCCACTGTTATTCAGAACTAGATTCAGACTTAAAGTCAGGATATATTGTTTTCTGCTACTTTGATTCATAACTTGTTATTTCTTTACTTTTTTTAAAAGTCTCTCGTGAGTCCCAATTTAAGGGGAGTGTGATACTTCTTCAAATAGCTGGAGTGCCCCTTTAAAAGAATCACAGTGGTGAATAATGAGTCAGTTATTCTCTCCGTTCAGAGGCTTCTACAACAGCAAAGAGCTGGTGCAGTTTTTAATCATTAACATTCAGTTACAAACTGGTCAGTTGCTATGAATTTAGACCACCTGCTTGTCATATCCAGTGGTGGGCCGTCAGGGCCAGCAAAGCCTTCTCTGCTGGCCTAATCAGAATCACAAAGTTATAGCTATTTTATAATTTAATTGTTTTTCACAAATACACTACATTTATTATAAATATTTTTCCCTATTAGCTTATTTTCTCATTGCACAGCTCCTGTCCTCCTCTGTTGCTCTGCCTTCAGCCTGCAGCATTGCTTTCAGTGCAGCTGGTTTGAAGGAGAGCTTTTCATCCAATCAGATTTCGAGAGAGGGCAAGCTCAAATCGAGGCACCTGCCGGTGCCGCGGCAGCGGAGGCAGGTGCCGCGGGAGCGAAGGCAGGTGCCGCAGGTGCCACGGGAGCGGAGGACGATGCCTCTACGAGCTGCCACTACTTTAGAGGGAGCATTTCCGGTGGCACGTCTCAGGTGGCGGGGCACTTACGAGTTGCCACTCATGTGCCACTAGCAACCTAGAACATAATGTTAACTGTCTTTGTATTAGATTATTGTTTATTCAAGTGTAAAAATATTGTACATGCATTTATATACATGTAAAAATATATGGAAGCAAATTTCTCTGTTAATGTGACAGAAGTCCATTTAATGTAGGGCTAAGAAACCCACATTGCTAAAGATCAAACTTAAAACAGAAGAAAATAACAAAGACAAAGATCAAACGCACGTTATTATATTAACTTTCTTCAAAGCTTTTTTGTCACAGTTGAGAAGGACATAACTGGTCCAACAAATAATTGTGAGCAAATAAAGACATGCATGTGGTCTGGGGCAGTGGTTCTGAACTGGTCAGGCTGCAGGACCCACCTTGACCCTTTCATGACAAGCTGAGATCCAATGCGAGGAACATTTTCAACTTCTCAAATTGATTTAATGATATGGTGCAGTTTAAACCTGAGAAAGTACACAATATCACAGTATGCCAACACATTGTTTGAAATATTCTCTTTTGCACTCAATTAAAAACCAAAAAGTGCATCTTAAGGACATGAGGTAATACAACACACATAATATTTTTATAACTTCAGCCTTTTTAACAGACGCAGTGTTTTCATGCACAAACATGTAATAAAAAAAGTCGGTAATGAAGCTTAACTATCACAAATAGTCCAACGTGTAAACTCACGCAAGTAAAGTGTGTTGGGAACGCAGCATTGAGGAGTGTGAATAGATGGCACTCCGCTGCATAAAAAATCTCCTTCAAAATAAAAGCCCATAAAAAATCCCATTCAAAATAAAAGCCCATGCAAAGGTCCGCGATTCACTGAAAACGGGTCCGTGAAGCCGTCGCGGGCCACATAAAATGACGCGGCGGGCTATGCCCTTCTGCCTTTTTTATGTTATGCAATACAGGTGAGTCAGATGCTGAGAGAGGAGATATAGAGCAACCCTGTCTCCTAAAAAATACGGTCCCCCAGAACTAATACGCATTCCCAATTACGTTTGATCAGAAACGTATCTCCTCCCTGATTATGCTTGTGTTTGACGTATTACACATACGTTGATTATACACGTGTGTTGATTATACACGTATTTTTGTTTTATTGTTTTTATGTTTGTGTTTAACGTATTACAAATACGTTTATAATCGTGTGTTTGTGTTATTGTTTTCTTGCTTTATTTAAGCATATTTTACTCTCGGGCTCCCGGGCGCCAGCTGTACTGGGAGCCCAAGAGTCGGCCGCACCAGGAGCTGAAGACCACTTGCCCGCCATTGTTAGGCCGGTAACGGGCCGGTCTTCAGACCGCTTGCACCGGGGCTCGGTCTTCAGACCGCTTGGCCACCGCCGTTAGGCCGGCGGTAACAGCCTCCTTCGCGCCGGCTCCGGTCTTCTCTGAGTCGGGTTGTTTGTGAATGCAGCCCAAAGTGTGTGATAAACTCCATCTAGTGCAGTAAACCACTGCGACCATCAGCAGACACTCGGATCTCTGTGGTCACATCAAGTGCAGAATCTGACGTGAAAAATATTCAAACGGGCGGAAAGATACTGATATGAATGTGTGTTCAGAACATTTCTGACCACATCCAAACATCTTAACTGTACTGGTCTTACAGAAATGTTGTAATATGTCAAACACAACGAGAGCTGAACTGTTGCTTCATTTTTCCAATTTCCACTAACATGGAAAAAGTAGGCCGGTCTTGAGCCTGAAATTCCCGGGCTGAAAAGTGGCCCCACTCCGGCCCTGCTACGCAGCATTGTGTTGTTTTATTAATAAAGTGAAGTATAGGCGCAAGATAAACCCTCGGCTACATAACTAAATGTGTTGATGTGAACTACATGCATTGTCTGTTAATGACGCAGCATCCTGTCATGCACGTATTTCTGTAAACAATATCAGACGGCACTGAAGACCTAGGTCAAAAATGCACGCCCGTGACTGTATATTACATATTTATAACCTTAATACAGCAATGATACTACACACACACATGAGGAAAAAAACAGACATACACACGTTTTGAGAGGTGCATGCCATCTTGAATTAGAGATGAAAATGTTTGTGTTCCAGCCGGGTTTGAAGGTAACATGACTCTGCATCCGTCATGTGGTTCATGAGAGAGAAAGATGGTGGTTTCCTTAACAACCGTCAGGGTTCAGGCTCTGAGCTCATTCCACCTGCAGCTGATTTGACTGCCAAACACTTCTTCATTAGATTGAATTCAAATCAGTGAGCAGCCGGCCTCTGGAAGCAGAGTGAACATCTCTGGAAGCAGACACCAGAGTGTGCACAGAGAATGAAAAAAAGGAAAACAATTTGGTTATATTGAGTAAAATATCATGGTTTGGTATAAAATTACGTTATTTAAGTTACTATGTATATTATATTAAGTCAACAACATGTACAGCAAGTCTCCTGAGTGAAAGTCCTGTGTTTGTTTGACCCACCCCGATATCCTCCTTACTAGGATTTCTGCGGACTAGAAACATAGAAGTCATACGACAAAAAAAAAATCTCATCCGGGCGAAAATATGTTTTCCATCAAAACCCAATTGACAATGCATTCATTGACCAGGCTGCTATATAACCTATTAATTTAAAATGAAACTCAAGCAAGTTGCTTTGTCAGTTCTATCTCCTCTACTTCCTATAATAGAGCACAAAGGAAAAAAAGCTGATTCATTTTCATCAAAAATAACCTCTTGTAAAGTGTACTTGTGTGAAATCAACCAATCAGCACTGACCTCATTCTCCGCCATTCAGAGCTGTGCTAGAACCTGCAGTGATGATGATGATGAGCTGCTGTCGGCCGCGGCACACTGCGTTTTATCAGTTACTATCCAGAGTCTGTTGAGATAAACACAGAGTCTGTTGTCTTCAACAGTTCCTCCGTCATAAAGATCAGTCTGTTCGTCGCACGCACGCACACACGCACACACACACACACACACACACACACACACACACACACACACACACACGATAATGGTCTTAGCCTTTTGTGCCATTATTGCCTCTTAGACGCCACCAGTTTTGTCACTTGGTGTCACACTGCTGACTTCATTCCTTGCCTTCGCCTGTAGGATTCCTTAAGTTTCCTGAAAATGTAAAAAAAAAAAGTGCACCTAAGCTGATCGAAAAATGTAATAATGTCCAATAATGTAATTACAATGTCCTGACTGATAATGTAGTACACATTTTACCAGTAATTGATGGAAAACCTTTAAGGTGGGTCATTGTTTTTAAAACTTATGATACATTTTGACGGATAATGTAGTGATGCAAAAAAAACATTATGATTAAAAAACGGCAGCGTTACAGTATGTTGTTATAGGGAAAAGCGGCATTAAGCTCAAATCCCAATGGGAAATAAACCTGCGCATACTGATTGGTCCTTAAGCAGGGGTCGTCCATTAGAGCAGTTTAGTTCTTAGACATCTTCAGAAGATGTTACACAAGTGAGCGAGTAAGGGAAAACATGAAATGTCTTTTTTTATTATTGAATAAAGTATCTCCATCAACTTTGTGAAATTCTTGTCTGTGTAACAAACCATTTTGATCATTCTTAAAAAAATCTCAGTTGGACATAAAAGTCATACATTAATTTGGGAAAGCTCAGGAAAAAAAAGACAATTACAAAAGTTGTTTTTGAGGATTTATTAAACAATGTCCTAAAAAATTCACAGTGGGCATCAAAGCTGTGCCACTTGTAAGCAATGAAGCATGTACCAATACCCAATTTAAAATGTATTTTTAATTGTCTCTCTCTTTAAAATGATAACGATAAAGATGCTGCCATACATGTGCAAAGGTCTGAGTGAGACAACTGTTGGATCACTTCCAGCCACCTTCAACACTACCGAGTAGCTAAACACACATGTTATTGCTGAGAGAATGGAGCTGTGATATGTGATGTTGAAATGGAGAGGGAGTGTTACGTGCCGAGGAAACTGTGAAACACTTTTCCGTGTGTTCCTGCAACATTTGCTCGTTTATTTTGAAACATGATTTTGGCAAAAGGAGCCGAGACGTTCGGGCGTGTTTCTGTTTTTGCTTTGTGGTCTCCAACGCTGCAGAGCTCACGAGTTTGTCACCCAGCAGTGAAGAGTCTTACGGTTCAAACTGGCCTCCTCCTGCAACACGGCGGAAATAAAACAATACAGGGACGAGCCGGGACCACGGCATCGCTATGACAACAGCTCTCTGCGGGAGCAAAAGGAATAACAAAAGCTATTACATGAATTACATGAAGAGAGCCGTGAACGCCACCGTCTGTGTGCTGAGAGCAGTTTGATTAAAAAGCCGTTGCACTGTAACTCACTGTTGGGGTTCATCTCATTGAAACGCCCTCATGAACGTGAGTTTGTTGTGTGGTAACGTGACACGACGAGAGGCTCTGTATTCACGATGTATGTGTTAATTCAATGAAACCGAATACTTAACAGATGTAAGAAGTGTCACCCATTGGTTTATGAACGACGTCATTTTGTCCGTCGTCATCTTGACTGACGTGAGAGGGCGGAGCTAAGTACAATTAAACGGCGAACATTGCATTTTTAGGCAGACCAAATTGTTACAATTGGCTTTCATGACCTGAAAACACACAATGTTAACCCTTTAACGGTAAGATAAAAACACAGAGGATTCCCAGTGACCTGTCAATCATATACCTGCTTTATAGTCTATTTCAGTGGTTCTCAACCTTTTTTCAGTGATGTACCCCATGTATAATATGTTTTTCAGCCGAGGACCCCATGACCAAAGCAAAACATTTTTGGTTAAAAAATAGATGTAATACACAGCGCTGTGCCATCAGTGTCTGATTTAATATAGAATATATACATTTCAGTTTATGAACTTACACTTTTTTTAATGGATGCTCATTTTAAATAAAAAAAAAATGTAATCTCACGTACCCCCTGGAGGGCCTTCACGTAGCCCCATTTGAGAACCACTGGTCTATTTGACTCTAAATGGGACCATACTTTAAGTTAATGTTGATTTAACTTTACTAAATCAACATCATGCTGTATTGAAGAGGATTTTAAACTAGTGATTGAGATAGTAAACTCATGTTTACAATGTTTACTGAGGTAATAAATCAAGTGAGAAGACTTCATATACAATAAGATTTATTGTTGCCAGCAGAGGAGTCGCCCCCTGATGGCCATTAGAAGGAATGCAAGTTCAAGGCACTTTCTCAGTGTCTTAACTTTTCAGAGCCAACGGTTGCTGCCTGATATTGCCCTATATGTTGCATTAATAAAGATCAATTTATTCATCCAGTCTATATTCCACATACTTACCTTTTTTTCTTCAAGCAAAAGATGGTTGGAGTCATTTCAGCAAGTGCAATAAAGGTGCTGCTTTATGAAGCGATGACGCATCAAGAAGAAAATAGGATCTGTTGTCCATAGTCTTTGTCTTATTTATTCCTGTTTCTTGAAAGTCGACATTGGACAATAGGATCACGGCTCATTGGGATGCTGATGAGATGCCAAAGGGCTGATTGCTTGTTTTTTCAGAGCTGTTTCCTGCCCTCAGCAGGGACACACCGACTGCTCGCTATGGAGGAGGAAAGAAGCATTCACGAGTCACCTTCAAGTTCTTTTCTCAACTCTCAAACAAAAGCTTGATTCTTCTCCATCGTCACAGCTTTTGGTCATAGAGTAAGTGGGCATATCAAAGCTTTTAAAAAGCCCTTTAGTCGGCACTGAAGTCATATACAGGATGTGCTGTTGATGCACTTACAGGATTTATATGCCGAACATGAAATGTGAAGCTTGATAAAGACAATACACCGCTTTTAGAAAAGAAAGAAAAAGAAAAAGAAACATGCACTTTATTAATCCCTTTGGTGAAATTCTTCTCTGCATTTGACCCATCCCTGGTTAGGGAGCAGTGGGCAGCCCTTTGAGGCGCCCAAGGAGCAGCTAGAGGTTCAGTGTCTTGCTCAGGGACACTTCGACATGTGAGCTATGGGGGGGGGACTGGGGATCAAACCGGGTACGGGACAACCACTCATCCCCCTGAGCTTTATTATAACCTCCATGAAGGGAGGATTTTCTGTAGGTTATGTATCTATTGTATTGTACTGTACTGTTGTATGACAGCATTAGCTAATAAACTGTCCATGCATGACCTTGTTCTTTATGTTCAACACACTTTCTTGTTTTTCAATCTCACTTTTGTTTTTAGGGCTCAAAGCCTTTTCACGTAAGGGTGCTTCTTTTTCTTTCGTGTGATTAATTTGCACATCAATATATACGTCATTCTTTAACACAGAACGAACGAGGGGAAAAGAAACTGCGTAATTCTTTGCTGCACATAATCAATGCAGCTCGTCAGAATAACGAGTCACATTGTTCTCCTGGGTAATCACAACCAACAGGCTTTTCTCACTTCCCATGAGGCTTTGCTGCGGCTGCTGGGAGCTGTGGGTCATTAGTGTCGGCACCAGGGGAGTATATGTATTAAACAAATCCCTCACTTAAAAACACACAAATGTACTCCTCATCTCAATTCTATGGTTAGTATTTTGGCTTCAATGGCTGCTGAACAACTGGCAGCCTTTTTAACAAATGTGTCACATTTTGACATCCAAACAAAGAGCTGGGCATCAAGAGAGACAGTTTTTTAGCTTTATTATTATTTATTATTTTGTTTATTTTATGGATTCTTTTTCGAGTCCAGATCTAGATGATCTGGTGTCAGAGGAACCATCAGGTTACATGTTTAAACGTCTGTGTGACAGTAAACAGATCATAGTCCCTTTTAACTGTCTCAAATCTAATTTTCTTGCGTATATATGGCATGTAACAACTTTAATTAGCTGATCATGAAAAGTCAGAGTTTTGGCATCCAAACAACCCAAATGTGTGGGCTATCGATGTCAATCCCCCCAACAAACACTGACTAGCTGTTTAACCCTCCAGCTGAGATGAGAAGCGACGTAGTAACAGATTATTTTTAGATTGATTGCGCGTCTAAAAATGGAGCCGTTACTGAGCCGCTTGTGGATCCCAGTGGGTGGAAACTCCTCTAAAAGTGGTTTACAGCTGACGCGCGTTCCACTGTTGGAGTACACCCACGCCGAGTGTGAGCCAGTGTGAGTTGTGGGTTACATGTGATGATATGGGATGGCAGGAATCAAATTACAAACTGCCTGGCTCACTTTCCGTCGTACCAGAGGACGCTACCACGCCAGCAGCATGTCGGTCAGTCGGTCTGCCACTTTGGTCCGTTCTGAAATATCTCAACGAGGATCAGATGGATCGCAATGAATTTCCTTCAGACATTTATATCCTGAGATAAATGAACCCTACTGACTTCGGGGATCCCCTGAGATTTTCTCTGGCGCCACCGTGATCCTGGCACATTTGGCTTTTTTAGCTCCTAATTGCCATCAAATTTGGTGCAGATATCCATGGTTGACAGAGTATAACTCTACAAAGTCTCTAGATACTAACTTGCTGATGCTGAACAGGTATAATGTTCTGCATGTGCACAAGTTTAGCAGAGTAGAGCTGATGGTCCTTAGTGCAAAACGCAAAGCGAAAGCAGTGAACCACACCAATACCAGACAATAGTGTAAAATAAAAAGGGGCATTCTTTGAAAAGAAATGTGTTGCTTTGAATCATACAAAGCTGAAATTGACCCCACATGATTTGCCAAAATCGAAACTGGTCGACTCAGGCGGTCAAATGCGAGTGACTCAGTGAAACGGGAATAAAATAACTGAACAATAAGACAACGATCAACCAGTTGCAGCCGAGCGTAGGATACGGCACAGAGGAAGAGATGCTGTGACGGAGGGAGAAGTCGATGAAAGAAAAAGAGGATTCAACAAAAACGATGGTCTGAGTGGGATCATGGTGACGTCACAGCTCCATGTCAGTGTGTGTGTTTAATTTGACATAAAGCGACACAGAATGGTGATGGCAGAGTGTGTGTAAGCGAGCCTGTGTGAAAGAAAGAAAAGTGTGACGCCTGATCCAGAAGTAACACAGCACCACACACACACACACACACACACACAGTGGAGGTCTTTGTGCTGGGACGTCCGTTCAAAACTGTCGACTCTTTTTTACTTCTCATAAAATGTTGCTTCATTGGTATCTAAACAATAAAGTACAATATTGCGAAAGCAGATGTGTGCTCTCTGAGGCAAATTTGTGATTTTGGGCGATACAAAATATACTGAATGGATTTGTTGCTTTTTCAAGCATATTTTTCGAGTGAACATCCAAACAGGGTTGGTTGGATTATAGATAATGTGCATCAACTCGGATAATCAAATGGTGAGTGGTGAAACGCTGAGCTCACAAATCATAAATCAGAGGTATATTTAGATGCATATTGAAAATTGATAGCTACTATTTTTTATTAGCTAAGTATTTTTTTAAACGTTCGCAGTTTGTACACATGTAAATAGTTTCATAATGAAATAAAGTAACAATTCTTCAAGCAGCAGGTAGTAACATGCTGTCAGAGTGAAATTAATCATGACCTTTTTTCTTATGGGAAATAATGAAAAAAAAGGCGTGAAGCAGAGGAAATATGAGTAGTTCAGAGAGAAAGGTGCTCTATTCAATGGGTAGATGAGGGAGGTAGAAAATACAAAAATAACCTAGAGAAGAGCAAAGAATTATGAGAGATTAAATACTAGAAAGACCATGAAAGCAACAGGATATTAGACTTTTTAGACACAAAAGCACGATGAGCTAAAACACAGAAATAAAAGTGACTAACTTGCTCCCTTTTTAAAATTGCTATATATTCACACTGGCACGTCTACATACAGTAAGTGCAGAAGGCCTGTTCTCATACAATCGGTTGATTACGCTTAATCTCAGTCACCTGGTGTGAGTCGCTCCGTCATTAAATGGTGAAATCTACCGCTGCCGTCATTATTTCCAAAGGACAAGATGTTTGGATTTGAATTGGTTGTCCTGTTTGGCAGAGAGCAGCATGTTTTTTATAGTGCGGCATAGGACGTCACGGAGGCTAAATAACAAGTATGAATCACAAGGTTAGGTAGCTGCTGATTAATGCTGCCGCATTTCTGACACCTAGGCCTGAATTTATCAAGCAGCTCGAGCAGGAAATCAGTCCAACCTGGCCAGGAATTCTGAGGGGGAGGTTGTTGTTTTTGTGGCGTGTGCTATTTTTATTTATTATTTGATCAACTTACTTTACATATAAATGCCTACTCGCTCTGCTGATAGCTCCAGAGGGGTGAGAAAGCCAACAAGACATCTAAATTGAAAGACAGAAAGTTTAGGTTCGGGGGAAATGAAAGTTCTAATAGTGGGAAAGAGGTAATATTCAGCAGTCCAATGCTTATTTGATCCATCCAACCTGGATCACAATAGGAACAAATGTTGTCTTTGCAAAAACAAAAATCCCTCACCACATGTTTCGGCAACAGGGAAGATGTAGTTTTGCATCAGTCATGATTTAGCTCCGTCAGTTTTAGCAAGAATAAATCAAACGTTTTGTTGTTTCTAACAGCCCCTCGGACGATGCACTGATGGGGACAGAGCAGACTCTTTCTGCTGAGGAGACTGAGGTCTTTTGGAGTGCAGGGAGGGACTCTGTGGTGGCATCAGCCATCTTCTATGGAGTGGTCTTCTGGTGCAGCAGCATCACGACAGCTGACAGGAGGAGACTGGACAAGCTTGTAAAGAAGGCCAGCAGCGTGCTGGGGTGTCCTCTGGCAACAGGAGGATGATGGCTAAGTTCTCATCCATGATGAACCACGCCTCCCACCCAATGCAGGGCACTCTGGCAGCGCTGCACAGCTCCTTCAGCCACCGGCTTATTCATCCCGGTGTCTGAGGGAGACTTACCGCAAGTCCTTCCTTCCCACTGCTGTCAGGCTGCATAACAAACTGAGCTCACAGTAGACCACAAAACATTTTAATCACTTTGGCCACTTTAATCAGTTGCAATATAAATACTTTTTTAATATACGTTTTATTCCGTCTGTATATTTAATATTGCTATAGTATTCTTATTACTGTCTTACTGTAATAAAGGATTATCTTATTTTATCTAGATTCATTGACTTTCCCAACACTCGACATGGAAGTTCCAAGTGGGGACGTCGCCCGCATGGGGCGGTTCATTTGGGCGGGTGACATTACTAAAATGAATCCAACGTCACAGAAAGTGACAGAAGAAAAGGAAGTTGTCTGATTCTAAGATGAGAAATGTTGATGATACCAAAACTCCATCTTGTCAGCTTCAAGTGATGCGATGGTGTCTGTCCATATATTCAGTCGGTCCATGCAGCCCCCTGAGGTAAATATCGGGAGGCATTATAGGCTCATGCAGAGCTCTGTGGCTGACAAACTGCTGCACACCAGCGGCAAGGATTAACTCTGTGAATACAATGTCCACATGCTACTGATGAGAACGATGAGAGCCAACGAAACAAAAATGAGACCCAAGTTGTGATGAAGTGGAATTATCCTTTAAGGCAGATTACAGTGCATCCTCAACATAAAGGACATAGACTATCTGACAGTAGAGAAACACACGGCACAGCAGCTGAGTCCTGATTTTAAACGTCCATGGAGCTCCTCCGGCTCACAAAGTTCCCCTTTGACCTCTCAGTCTTTTTTTTAAACGAGCAGCAGTAGTCTCTCTGCGACTCTTTCAGGCTCATCGTCCTTGTTTTCACAGAGAGACTCTGCGTCCAGAGGGGCAGACAAGAGACACAAGGTACCACAGACAGGAAGTGGGCCAACGCTGACGCAGCAGCGGTTTGCACGAGGACATGAACAGACACACACAGTTTCTATAAAAAGAGGCGACTACGGGCAGCAGGAGTACCTTCGGAAAAGGCACGATGGACGAGAAGGACTTCATCTTTGATCTTCTATGCAAGACTGGTTTGGTTTTTAATTGACTGGTTAAAATCAAAAACTAGCTGAGAGCTCTGTGGCCGAACAAAAAAGCAGATGGGAGGCTTAAAGAATGATTTATACAAAGAGACTTGAACAATGAATCCATTTCTGCATCAAAAGACACTTTTCGACACCAGAAATAATGAAAAACAGTTGATTATCTTTAAAAACAAATATATAAGCATAAGTCTTTGTTCATTAATCAATTAATCGTGTTACAGTCTTTTTTTTCTTTTGAAGCAAACTTTTGCTGGTTCCATTCTCTCAAACTTAAGAATGCCCTGCTTTTAGTTACACACAGCAGTAATCTAAGTCTTTTGGGGGTTTTGAATGTTGATCAAACAAAACAAGACATTTGAGGATGTCAAATTGAACTGTGTGGAATTATAACAGGCATTGTTCAAGATTTCCTGACATTTCTTATAGACAAAACAATTAGTTTATTCTACTAATGAAAATAATCATCAGTTGCAGCCAGGCTTTATTAAAAGGATAAGCTCATTTACATTACAACAAAACATACTTTTCTCATTTCACTCAGTTTTGGTTTAATTTGGTCATTTTGGTTGAATGCATGCCGGGATACCTCAAGTTCACACATAAGTCAGCTCCAGGACAGCTAGACAGACAATCGTCGATATTTCAAAACCTGAGCAAATAAAATCAATCTGCATGGCTGGATGAGACGAGAGGCAAGTGAGAAGTGGTTGAACTGACCGTTTCAAATGTTGTTTGCCATCATTTCTGAAACTTAACTCGACCTCGCTGATAACTGTAGCAGAGACTTGACTTATCTTGGAGAGCAGAGAGATTGTTGACGGTTGTGTATCATATTCGACAGCAAGAAAAAGAAGAAGAAAAAAACCGCGATGTCTGGTTTCTGTCGTCCGTCTTCTCAAATATCAAAAATAACATAACAGCCGTTTGTACATTCAGAGGTATTTCATATTTAATAGCTTAAAAACCAAAGGCCATTTTCTTCGCGGAAGCCACTTACTGCTGTTATTAATTATTGTTTTCCCTTGCATTGTTACGAACACGCATGAAGCGGTCTACTGACAGGGCGAATTTACGTAAACCTGCACAGTCTGGAAATCATCCGACCGACGTCCGCTCACGAAGCAAAGGAAAAAAGAAGAAAAGGGAATGAATTCTATAGAAACCCTGAGAGACAAGTTAAAACAATAAAACAAGGACAAATAAATGTTCTGACGGTAAGAAAACTATTAATTGACGTTACCGAGGGTATAAAAAAGAAAATACCCCAAAGAATTGTTAGTAAATTATGGGCGCCGTAGAATGTAAGAGTTTTATTCCAGTTCAAGCTCTGCATCGCTGACATAATGTGTGAGTTGTTCATTGTGGATAAAAAATGGGAAAGGTCCAAAAACAAAAAGGTTCTTTGTGATGAAAAAAAACAAAAAGGACAAAAAGGCACAAGCATGTTGGAAAAGTAACTTGTATAATCAGAGCACGAGTTTCATCGGAAATAACTGGATCTTCACACGAGTCGATTGTCCTCAAGAAATTCATAATTGAAAAATAAAAACAAAAAATAAAAACAAAAAATATACTATTGATATAAAAATATCTGCAGATGTAGACAACGTCATGGCCGTTAAAAAATCAAAATATCAAGGGCAAAAAAATTAAAAATCACACTTTTAAAAGAATTAAATAGAAGGAAAATAAGAGGTGAGAAGAGCAGTGAGGTCGGTCGCAGCAGAATGGAGGGCGGAAGAAGAAAAGTGGTCACAGTTCACAAGCTGAGAGTCACTGGTTTGATTTCCCGGACAAAGTGGTGAAAAAAAAGTAAAGACATCGAGGAATGCTCAGTCCTCCCTTAGTAACCACTGTCACAGTGCCCTCTAGCAAGGCACTTTTACAGCAGGCAATTGTTCCAGCGGAGCTGCTCAGCGGTCAGCAGCAGCTCCCAGATCAGTTACATGGACATGTGTTTAAGTGGATGAATGAATGCGAAAGCAAAGCCTTCCCTGGACAATGTGTTTTTGTTTTTGTTTGTTTTTTACAAAGTTCCCATCTCCTCGTTTGGAACGCATCGACAGCCAATATTTCACAACTTTTTAAATAACATTAAACATTATTATATGCTGAAAATATACATTCTGACATCTAGAGATAGTACTATGTTAAAAATACAAATGTGCAAAAGTTGTAAACAAATGAGATTGTGTGTGTGTGTGTACACGTATGTGTGTGTGTGTGTGTGTGTGTGTGTGTGTGTGTGTGTGTGTGTGTGTTTGTGTGTCACAGCCTTGTGGGCTCCTCGTCACTGTCACTGCAGTTACCACAGCAGTCCTGCAGAGGGAAGCAGAGAGCAGAGGGTCACTTGAGATCTCGGTGAACTGAATGGACATATTTTAATACATATATAAATATTCTGTGTGGAATAATAACAAAAAACACACACAAAAAGTAAATAACTTTGTTGAAAGTTCTTAGAATTGCATCTACTCCTTGTGTCTCATTAAGAAATACAGAATGTTAAAATATGAATTTCAAGTTTAACTGCTGGACACAAAATGTCTCCTACTTCACTGAAAAGTCTGTTCTGTGTGCTTTTTGATTTATCGTGTCTTCTACATCACACAAGTTGCATACTGGACACTGATTGGCTCCAAATAAGTTGTGATGTCACAAAATCCTGCTGGTTCGTCCGGGTGTTAAACCGAGTTTTAAGTTGAGCGCATCGGAAACTTTCCCTTTTCAGCAGATTAGTGTGAAAACAAACATTCTGCAGAGTGAAAAAAAAAGCAAAGCACTTTTTCAATGGAAGGTGCCTTGAGATGAGATGAGAGGAGTCTACTGACCTGTCGGCCGAACATCCGCTGCAGGAGTCCCTGTTTGGGCGGAGGAGACGGCTGTCCTCTCCAGTCCAGGTCCGGAGGGACGGTCCCGTCCTGGTGGAAAACATTCAGCTCTGTGAAACACTCCGTCTCGATCATCTGCAGGAAAAGAGACCAAACAGAAAAGTCAGTTAATTCTTTTTTGTCTGCCTAAACTCTAAAGATTCACCTGCTAAACTAAACCAATAAATTAACCAGTGCTGAAAACCAGAACATTACAATACGATTTTGAAATCTGACATCGCAGCAGTGTAAATATTGACTATTTTACCAAAAAACAGACGGATAAAAAGATAAAATATTTTTAAATCATATGTTAGTTGGTTGGTGTGTAGAGTGTTTCGTCTCAATGGATTTTGGTGTCAGCAAAGGCAGCAATAATGGATTATATGGACGAAAGAGAGTTGTTTCATGCACCTCATCCTGCCAGGGAATGGAGACGCTGCCTGTGGACACTTTGCTGTAGAAAGACTCGTCTTTCGGCTCCAGCTCCACTCCTTTCACTGTGGAGAACTGCTCGATGTCCAGCACGTCTTTACAGTAGATGGCCTGCGGCTGCGAACACACAAACCACTAACTTCATAACACATTTTCATCTCAGCTACCGATCTGCTCGGAGAAGAAGAAAAAGAGAAGAACCACATATCAACCACGACTGATGACTTTCTCTGGTCTTTGTTAAGATTGAGATTTGAACTCCCTCAGTTCTTACGTAACATAAAACCTCCTGCAAATCAACAACGTGCTCACTGTGGGGAATCCTTCCGGTTACAGACACTCTGCAGGTTAATTATGCATGCTCCATAAAATAAGCCTCTGTGATATTCTTATTAATTAGATTAATTAATTACACTTCCTGAGCTGTAAATTGTAGATTGTGTTTCCAGCAGTTTATACTTTCCATATTTTGAAAAAGATTTGCTTTCTCCCTGGAAGTTAAATGAGAAAATGTAGACATGCTCTCATTAATGTTATTTACACCTACGCTCTTATTGATGTTCTTAATCACACCTATATTTTCATTCATCCGGGTTCGGACTCAGACGCCGTTGTTTCTGGACCCTGGACCGAAAACCAATTATTATTACCGAATTATTAACTGTTGATGGATCGCCCCGCCCTCGATTCGAGTGCCATATTCACACACACGCAGCGACAGCCAGAGAGACCCGATAGTTGGAAAAAGTATGTGAGTCAGAAGTTATTTCACTTGGCACTCCAAAAAGATAAATGTGGACATCTTAACCAGAGCCTGGACAGACTATTATGTTTATTATTATTCCCACAACCAGTTTAAAAGCAGTATGTCTCATGTTCATAGACATTAAAAGCAGCGATTTGAAGCGCCACTACGAGACAAGGCACACATCTTTAGCGCAAACGGACCGACTCGCAGCCTTTATTTTACTCGAAATAAGAGAAGATAATGTATGTATTATTAGAGTATGTATTATTTATAATTATTCCATTTAAATTGGAAATCTGTAATAATAAATATTGTTTAGATGTTAATGAATTGAACATTTAACTTGACAGTCAGTTGTTGACATACAGACGTTAATATAACTGTTGGCTAATTAAATATATATGGTACAACATCATATAGCACAAATTTGACTTTTTTGTGATGTTCCGGACCTTTGCATGAGGAAACTCTCTCGAACTGGACCTTGCTGAATTTTAGTTGAATACCCCTGATCTACACCTTACCTTGCTACCATTAAGAAAACTAGCTACACCTGTTATCATTACTTCTATTGGCTAAACCTGTTATCATTACTTCTACTAGCTACACCGGTTACCAGTAATGGAACTAACTACACCTTATGATTACATCTACTCACTACTCATGCGTCATCATTAATGCTACTAGCTACACCTGTACTATCATTGTTATTAGTTACACCTATGCTGTAATAATTTTGCTACACTTGTGTTATCATAAAAGCTACAAGCTACACTTTTGCTATCGTCAATGATAATACCCATACCTGTACTATCATGTATTAATACTATTAATTACTGTGCTATTTCAATACACCTGTGCTATCATTTAGTAATGCTACACGCTAAACCTGTGCGATCATTAATGCTACTAGTGGAAAACTGAAAAACACTAAAAGCAGAAACACATTTATCTTTTTATATAAATGTTAAAGATAGTCGAAATAAAAATATGTTTATAGTGTATATTTTCTGTACTATATTCTTAACCCTGCTGAGGTTCAGTGAGCTTAATGTCTGAAATGATATATTGTGGACTTACATCGGGAGTGAAGGGCGCCTGCAGCATGCCGGCCACCAGGCGTTTGAAGTTGATGGAGCGGAAGATGGTATGGGCTTTGACCTCAGAGGCTCCTCCTCCCTGGCAGCCTATCCTCTCTATGGGATCTTTGGCCAGAAGCTACAGGATAAAAAAAAAAACTGTTACAAACAACATCAAAAGTAACAGAAACACAGGTCAGAGGAAAATGTAAGCTTTCTGACCAAAAGTGGAACTGCAATTAATTTACAGCAGGGGCTGCTTTCGTGGGGAATTGTTGCCTCGTGTTAGGTGAGATGATGAAATACAATCCAGGAAGTAAGCTTTGAGTAACGGAATGACGCAAAAACGACGCCAAAACACGGCACAGTGGTTATTAAAACTATGTTAGACAGGATTTAACATATATGGACAGTTCCCACGTCGAGATTGGCAAGTAAACTTGCAATACTGCTCAAATTACAAAGTCATCTACCAGGAATGTGAACGTGCTTCAAATTGATTGAAAAACAAGATGTGCATTTTGTGCAAAAGTTGAGCCAGGTTTAACTCTTTAGATGGACAACCTTATGTGTTTTCCAAGAAAGCTTTGTGTTTTGTATTTGTATTTTGGCGCAGTGCCGATGTTGGTTTGAACACAAGCTGTCTCTCCGACTGGCAACAAAGCTCATACCATGACAACATTTTTAATTGATCGTGCAACTGACTGAAAACCAAACCATACCTGGGCTTTTTCTACAGTGTGGCCAAGCCATCAAAGATCAGAATGGCAGAAGAAGTATGCGCAAAATTCACCCAAATTTACCTTGAGTAGAGAGCTCTGCATGTTATTATTTTACAGGAATTTTGTAAACAAGCATTTCTTGTCAGGAAGTCTTTTTGAAACGGCGAGGTAAACCACTAGAATATAGTAAAAATATGGAGCTTGAGCAGATGGGAGCTGCAGATGGGAGCGAATAAGAGACTTTGGCCGCTCGAACATCAACCCACCATTTTACACAGGGACTTGGCGTCCTCAGAGAACTTGCTGGAATATTCCTCCTCCACCTCCCTCACCAGCCGCTCCACTTCCTCCCTCTTGATCTTCTTCTTCCTCTGCTGGAAGGGTGACTGGCCCTCGATCATCTCGTACAGCAGGCAGCCCAACGCCCACCAGTCGGGGCTGAAGGTGTAGCGCTCATTTTTCACCACCTCAGGAGCTGGAGAGAAGAGAAGAGTGAGAATTTGATAGAGCTGAACTTGATTTAAAAAGAACACAGACTAGATTGCAAATGTGGTTTACTCCCGTTATTCGGTTTCTGTTGAGTGGAGGTCGTTAAAGGTCAGAGATTACTTACCCATGTATCCTACCGTTCCCACCCGTCCCTTGATGGTCTGTCCCTCTGGTACATGAACCGCTAAACCCAGGTCTGATATCCTGATGTGTCCTAAGGAAATACACACAACACATGTTTACAAACGGCTTTCTATATGTGAGAAAAGGAAATTATGTATCTTTATGCTTAGTAGTCAAAGTAGTTCATTGAGGAGCAACACTTTTTTTTATCTTCCTGAATGTTGACTCAAATATATTTACCAGGGCTCTGTTATAAACACTTGTTTTTCAGTTTTGTTGCAGCTCTGTTTTTTCCTCCCTGAATATAAAATAAATCATAAATAAATATTGGAGCTTGGAGTTGAGCTGCTGCTCCTTCTTGTCGAAAAGAGTCAGCTGAGGTGGTTTGGGGATCTAGTCAGGATGCCTCCTGTACGCCTCCCATTAGAGGTTTTCCATGCACGTTCAACTGGTAGGAGACCCCGGGGAAGACCAAGGACACGCTGGAGGGATTATATCTCCCGGCTGGCCTTGGAACGCCTCGGGATCCCCCAGAATGAGCTGGAAAGTGTTGCGGGTGAGAGGGAAGCCTGGGTCGGTCTGCTGAACCTGCTGCCACCGCGACCCGACCCCGGATAAGCGGCTGATAATGGATAGATGGATGGATAAATAAATATTTTTTCTTTTACTTTTAACTGCCAACAAACTGTTAAAATCGTCGGGAGTCTGTTCCATCGAAACTCAAGTGGCTTTATTGGCTGTTTTCGAGGATGGATGTTTCTCTCAAGACTTGTCTTCCTGTTATCACACCAGCTCAAAATAGACTACATTGCAGTCTTAAGATGGAAGATTTTTAATAGTTTTCTTTTTATTATGAGCTCCACCTTGTGTTCTTTTCAGCAAAGACTCACTTTTCTCTGAGAGGTTTAGGTTTTGGGATCAGGCTGCATTGCTGGAGTCAGAGCGCCCTCTAGTGGAAAACTATCTCAGAAACTGCATTCATTCAAACACCTGACTCGTTTACAGACGGAACAATCTCATTGTTCTATATCTATAATACAGGCTGCCATTCTGCATAATGGCACATAAAGACATCACAAGTATTTATCTTCTCAACACAATGCTTTTTGAATAGTGTATGAAATGCACAATATCAACAGAATGGGAAGGAAGCTTTAGCCATGCAGTACTATGCAGTGTGCAAGTAGTATATGCTTTGTCAGTGACTTGTTGTAATGAATGAATTAATAAAGTGCTGACAGTAAATTAATAATAAATCTATTTAAGGCCTCTGTCTTTAAATCGGAAAACGTTTTTTATTAGAAACCGCAGTTGACAAAGCAATTCGGTTCCACTTAGTTTGTTTGCCAGTTCCCAATTGTATCGCATGGATCTCAAAATCCCTAAGAAACAGAACATTTGAACATCTATAGTTCTATGACAACTGAGCAAACTTCATCTGATGATAAAGACCATGTGATACATGGAACGCTCCGGAACAAAAGAGCAAGTGGACTCTAAGATGAGATTGTGTATGCAAATGTTAAAGCAGTTTGTCTCCTGCTTTAACATTTGCATGCCAATTTATGAACGTCAGAGATGATTACATCCTCGAGAAGTGCAAGTCACACTCAAAGTCATAACTCAGAGTTATGACTTTGAGAAGGAGTGTGCTTTTTATGTTTAAAAGTACCTTTGCTGCTGTGTTAATAAGCAGGAAATACAACAATAACTAACAAAAATAAACCAGCATGCACCTGTACCTGACTCAAACGAGTCAACAGCCCACAGAGAGATAACCCAAAGTTTTATATGTCGAAGTTTGACCTATTGACATTTGATTTCTTTCCCTCTAACGCTGCTACTCACCGTGGTCGTCCAGCAGGATGTTCTCTGGTTTTAGGTCTCTGTGGGACGGAGAACGAGAGAGCAGAGTGAGAATAAAACAAGATGAGAGCCAATGAGACCAGAGGAGACAGAAGGGACGTCTTTGAGGTGGGAAGATGCTGACCTGTAGACGATGTGTTCCTGGTGCAGGTCCTCCAGCCCGCAGCAGATCTCTGCGGAGTAGAAGATGGCCCTCTTCTCGTCGAAACCTGCATCGCCCATGTGGTATATGTGAAACTTCAGGTCTCCCCCGTTCATGAGGGTCAGCACGAGGCACAGAGCGTCCTTCGTCTCGTAGGCGTACGCTAAACTCACCTGGAGGCAGAGGAGTGTCACGTGTTAATGATGCTACATGGTCGTGGTTTAGGGGATCAGGTGTCACTGCTTCATATCATGCTCATTAGATGCTCAAATTACAGTGCATCAACCAATGGTTTTGATAAATCAAGCAAACATATTAAACATTTTTAATACATTTTCTCTAGACAAATAAAAACATTTACATTAAGTCATTTTGTGTTGTGAGAAATAGTGATGGATGTTATTTTTATTTTTTTTATTTTTTATAGAATAATTTAAATATTTATTATTTACAGAATAATTTATCATGGTTATAGTCCTCTCAAGCTGTCAGTTAAATATAGTGCGATCCCAAGTCTAATTTGAGTCTAATTTAAACTTTAATTATACCTTGTTTTGCAGGTGTAGTGGACACAGGAGAGAATCAAAACAATAGTAATCATCATCATAGTGTAAAATCACCAGTTCAAAAGATTTTAAGGGCATTACATCTGCATTAACAAGCTGCAAAATTGCTTATTTACACATTCAGCAGATTCTGGTTCAGCAACATTATCACCATGTCTGCTTGCTGTTTTCTGTGGAGCGGGTAGCTTTCTGGGGTGTTTTTGCAAAAAAATAGGATTTGGGGTGATTCTTTCTTCCTTTAACGTGAGATATTCGGGAAGCTGACAACGCCATAGACTGCACGTCCCCACCACTGCAAACACAACCTGCTGCTAAGCTTCTTTAATTAAGTCGTTTGTGTATTTTCACATTGCAGCGACGTTGAACCCTGAGGGATTCCTCAGTCCTGGGAGACCGGCCCAGCCAACTGACTGGAGTCCAAATCAAATAAGCTGAACGGAGGTCATCTGGCAGGGATTCAAACCAAACCAGAGACAGAACAAGCCTCCATGTTGTCTTTTAATTAATGCAGTTGTTAATGTCACATACATCTCGTACTATTGACGCACACACAGAGAATGAGAGAGAGGAAATATGTGCAGTTTCGCCCTATAAATGTCTCATTTTTGAAGAAAGAAATGTCAACCGAAGACACAATTACACCCTCTGAAATGTTGCGTTAAAGGAGAAATCTGGTGATATTGTACATTTCTTCAAATATATTTCCCCTAAATTTAGTTGCAAATTCAAAACCTGCAGGAAAACAGATGATGAAAAAATCGTATGAGACTGCAGAGAAGATGAGACGCTTACTACAAATCTGCTGTTGACTTTCTCCAGAATCTGTTTCTCATTGAGCGCCATGGACTCTCCTTTCCTCTTCTTTATCCTCTTCTTCTCCAGTTTCTTACAGGCGTACATTTTCCCTGTGGCCCGTACCTGACACGCACACACCTGCAGGGTCGTGGGGGGGTGACACAGAGGGAGACAAGAGCTTTTTATTCCCATTCATACATGTACAAAGCTGCGCCAAATAAAGAAACAATTCACTCCTAATAAAACACAGACTTCATCGCCGCCCATCATGTGACTTCTCATATCTTTGAGCACCAGAACACCAAACAAGACCGGGATTGTAAATAACCGGATCATAACACAGGATGGCAGTTTAGGACGTAAAATAAAAAGAAGCTTTCGCACAAAGAGCCACAAGGAAGACTCCTTTTGCTTTTCAACCTGTGGAGGATGTGGTGAAAATGAACCTTTCTGCTCAACATCTGCCACAGTCGGGTGTAGCGGTACATATGAATGTGACAAGTGAAAACACTATGTCCCAGATTTAATTGATTGTAGACGGGATGAAAATCTGAAACTGTTTCAAAAAATCATCACTTTTTTCCCCAAATATTTTAACGCTTAAAGCCAAGTGCCACTGTTTTTAAACTCATTCCCTGTACCGCACACACTAGTTAGCATTAGTATTAAACTAGTTAGCATTTATCTAAATATGACTCCTTAGATTGGAGATGTTGTCGATATGGATATTGAGCAGATATTGTATTGATTAATGAAAGTCTAATTACAGTTTTTTATAATATTTAATTTAGTTTTTTAATCTATATTTAATGCACATTTACTGTCATCAACACACCCTTCCTTATGTGTCTCTGGTAACCCACAAATAGAGAGATAAAATAAATAGAGAGAAGCTGTGCACCAAGTCTACTGATTTATTGAAAACTGCTTTAACCAGTTTGTTTGATCTCCTCACCTGGTCAACTTCATCCTTTTTATTAATAAAAACGTCTCTCTAACTTGTCAGTCACTGATTCCTCTGTCCAGTGTGAGGTGCTATAAACCCAGCGAAAAACATCAAAACAATATCTGACTGTCCTCCGCCTTAAAGGTCAGGATTGTGACTCTAACCAGTCATAATGAGTCCAATCATGCAACTTGTTACTGACGGACCGGAGGGAGCCGGCATCGTCAACTGAGGATGAAATGTTCGTGTGTGCGGCTTTTACACCGACGATGAATCGTGTATGTAACTGGCCGACCAAAGACTGTCCTACTTTTTCTTCGAAGAGTAGGAGAACATGTGTAAAAATACCACCTGAACTATAGAATACTGTATATTGACAAGACAAGAAGGTATCACATCAAATATTTCCTACAACATAAATCCCCTTAAACAATTTGGATGTAAAAGAAAAAAGGGCAACTGGTAATTTTTTCTAATGGTGTCCAGATAATTTAATTTCAATGATCTGTTCAGGATCTTGCTTTGTAAGAGCAGTGATCCGCATTCACCAATATATTGTTTTTGTTTCGTTCTTGAGAAAGTTACTCAACTGCAAATTTGTTTCTACCTGTGTTCTTATAGTGATGCATTGTTCTCGGAAATTGCAGGCGTGTGGCAGTTGATCCTGCCCATCCCCATTCTTTCTTCATTTGTTTATTTCAACTTGTCAATAAGATCATTTATTCTGTGTTTGTGTTGTGCTGTTGTATGTTGAGTCATTTAAAATAGAGTGAACAAAGAACAAGAAAAAACAGAGTGTACTGACCTCTCCAAAGCCTCCTTTGCCTAAAACTCTGTACTGCCGGAATGTGTTTTTCGTCACCGGTTGCCTGTTGGGAAGAGAAGACGTTTATAACTCAGACGGCAACACGTGTGAAAGTAAAATGAACATGACGTTAATAAATCTATATTGCTGTCCTTGATTTAAAAATATATATTAAAAAAATATCTATATATTAATAAAAATATGTATATATATATATATATATTTTATATGTATATGATATATATATATATATATATAAATATATATATATATATATACATATATACATACATATTTACACAGGTCAGTTAGATAGAACACCTTCTAAGAGGGTGATAAGTAAGATAGTTTCTCTGGTAGAAATATAGATACTTCTTTTCGCATCTTTAATTTAATACTTGGTTTGACGAGAAGTTATGGTGAAAAAGATGAAAATGCACAACGCCTGCTGGTGAGGTAATATATTTATACAAAACTCTGCCATGAAAGCTCACTGTGCTTCATCAGCGCGGCGATCTTAAAAACGGTTTCTGAGTCCATAGTCGGCGATCGGTGGACGGATTCATGGCGAGCTCAACTGGAGCTGCTGTAACGATCGCAGAGCACCAATTAACTGGTCCCTCTTGGCATCAGCGCTCCCGTCTCGTCTCCCTTTGGACGGTCTGGTCATTCAAGCAGGTAAATGAAACAGACTAATTAAAGGATGAGTCGTTTGGTGCTTAATTAACCCTGTGATGGTGCATCTCTTGTTTGTTTGCTTTTTTTTTCTTTTTTTTTACCAATAATTGCTATTGGTTTTGTGTATTCTTGATTTTAGGCCCATATTGATCCAGTGACATCATCAGTGGTCTTCTCAACAGACACCAAACTCATAATGTTACATTTATATAATAAGTTAACTACATAGCTGATCAGTACTGTTTGCAGACTTTTGGTCGGGAACACAAAGTTATTGAGTTTTCTACTGAGCCGACTTTTTTAGATGAGTTGCATCTGCTTACCTGTCATAGACAAGTCTAAGCGAAGCAGCGTGGAATGTTTTGTGTCTGTGTGCGTCAGATTTCTTATTTATTTTTTTGCAGTACACAGATGGCATCACAGAACAAAATAGATCTCAATAGCATAGGCAGAGAGAAATTAACAAGCTCTGAGCTTTACTGATTTAAACCCTTCACGATAGCTGATTGAGATCTCATGACAGAGCCTCGTTTGTGCCGGGTTAGACGCACACAGTTAAACTGATTGAGATTAAATAAAAAAAACATTGACGTTGAACAGGAAGTGAACAAATTGGAGAAAAAAAAGAATGTCTTGTCAAAGTCCCGGCTCAGCCGCGAATGACTCTTCCAACGCTTCATCGTCTTTGAGGTCATGTGACGCCCTGTTCCGACCTCCAGAGGTCCCGAGCTCTGGCTGCACTCCTGCATGTGCAGCTGCCTTCCATCAGCCACAGCTCCGTTCAATCAGCCCATTAGTCTGTGGGTAAATAAATCTCTCCAGTTGGTCGATGCTCTAATGTAGAGACCGTACTGGTGCTTAATGTGTTTTGTCCCTTTTTGCAAGAAGCTTTCAGCGATGAAGTGTTAGTCCTATCTGGTTATTGTAAATGGGTCTTCAAGGGTCTGCTCACTCAAGTCTTAAATAAAAGGGCTGTTTTTTCTTCATGTATCACGAAAGGAGTTACATCTGTCAGTTAAGCTTTGTTTTTCTTTATCTTCAGTCTCTCTATGCTAAAATATATATTGTTCGCCACAATGCAGTTACATTTTAGACCATAACAGTATTCAAAATAATGATCTGGCATTTTGGAAAATGCAGAACTTGCAAGCGTGGTGTGTCAGAAGAACCTGCTGCTTCTCTGCAAAACCAGCAGTTGGCCTGAGACCAGGGTCGGGTCGGGTCAGGACAGGAGTTCTCCTTTTTAGGTGTTGTGTTTCATGATGTTGTGCTCTGACCAAAAGCAGCAAGGCAATGTATTGTATCCAGATGGGAATTCATAAATTTTCTTTTAAACTAGGCACATGTATATGCGTCTCTTGTGGTGGAACTGTACATGAAGCTGTTTGGTCACTGCCAAAAGTGCCATAAGAATAATTTGTGAACTTGACGTTTAGTTCCATCAATGAACAGCTGGTGATAGCGGCAAGCTAGCTGACAAACGCATGAATTAATTATATTTATGCAGCACGAGCATTTTATTGCCTGCAGACTCATCAATGTTTTGTGTTTTTTGCACTTTAATTTTAGAGTTGCTGGTTTGCAGATTTTATGTATTTTTTGGCCTTTGGATGGACCCAGACTAACACGCTAAGCTAAGATAACCGCCTGGTTGTCACTCCATATTTTACAAACTGATATGAGAGCAGTGACTGCAACAAAGCTAATAAGCATTTTTCTCCACATTGCAAATTATTCTTTTTTAATGTTGTTAAACAGTGATCGGAGGCCAAAAGGTGAAGCCATTGGTCAGAAGAGTGATCATTTGTGAAAAATGAGGCATTCAGCACCTTTTCTGTTTTCCAGTGTTCATTTTGTTAATGAAAAATGTGACTATACATGTTCGCGAACAACCTTTTATTACGAAGACAAGACGCTGACGAAGCTACACTGACGTTAGCAAACACTAACTGTAAAGATATCAACTTACAATAATTTCAACAAAAAAACTGAAAAGTAGTTTACAAAATGAAATCAAATCTCTTCATTTTCATTGATGAAAAAAAGAGACAAAATGTTTACTTTCTCGTGTTCTGTGGAGCCACATCAGGACACAGTGAGCAGTCAGGAGGAGTCGGAGTAACTCACTTGTTTGAGTTAAAGTTAACAATGTCAACAACTTAGATCGACTAAGATAAGCCTAAAATACCCATCTAAAACTAAATTTGATCAAAAAAATAACGAGAACATACGACACATGACTAGGCCTTTGCACACCCAGTCAACATTTTTCGGCGACCTTTAAAAAATAAATACAACCTTGAGTTGTGTCAATTGCGTTTACACACCGATTCCAAAACTGAACTGCATCAAAAAACCTTGAGAGAGTTGCTTGACCACTCGGAGCCAATGCAAACGTTCTCATTCACTATGGCATCTGATAAGCTGATTTACCTTGTGACCCCCCCTCTGCAAAAAGCACTTTACAATAAATAAAGTTAAGAATACAGAGATGCAGAACTTATAGATTTCAATTGGGGGATGATCTGGAGACTGCTGCAGAATCAGATTGTTTGCATAGCTAAAGCCCACTCACTGTCAACTAAAATATATAAAAGAATGTTTCACATATTTGTTTGTTGGTTTTATTTGTGACACCGTAGAAGTCCTTTCTTCTTCTTCCTGACATGTCTTGCAACATCTCAACACCAACATTTTAACTTCAATTATGGTGGTGCTTTTTAGGTTTTCACTGCAGTTACAGGGTTAGAAATTCTCCTCCGCAGAGGGAATTCAATGACCCTGTGGGTTTTTGAAGACTCCTTTTAAGCCCCATTCAGAAAGAAATGCAAGGTCATCAACCTTACGCAGTTCCTGGAAAGCTAACATGCCAGACACACATGTTTTTTTCCTTTGATAAGCAGCTTGTGGGGCTGGAATAAACAGTCCTGATTCTGCTGTAAATAATGAAGACCGAAGCCAACACTGGTTCCTGGTGGGCACACAGACAAAGCATCCATCTCCCCCTTCTCTTTGTTTTTGTTTTGTCTCCATCTTCTTCTTAACATTCCTCTTGTCTTTAGGTTTCTTTGAATCAAGTTCGTCTCTACGTCACCTTGTGGGTTCCGGCCTGATCTATTTGTATTTATAAGTCACTCAAACAAGACTGCCTGCAGATGGATTGGCCTCCCATGTGGGTTGTTTCAGCTGATCCTTAAAGAACAACAGTTAAGCCATCAAACGTAAACACTCGGTCCACTGTGGGACAGCCGGCGTGTTTACAGCGTCACTGACGTTTTCAAAGTGGGGTCTGGGAACCATCGGTGCTCTGTGATGGGACACAGACCCGGAAAAACCCTCTTGTCTGTAAACAAACCTGATAAAACTCACAATAACCATTATTGTGATGACAGATTTATTTTTCCAACAACAAATTAACACCTCTGTGAATCTGTCCTGACTTACGTCAGACAATACCTCAATTTCTCAGCATTTCTCAGCATGCCAGTGATGTAAATGGATCAACTTTTCCGCTTTAATTCTAAATACTAAAGTATGCTACTGCATGCTAAACTAGCAGTCCAACTTTGTAGTAAATAAAGTCTATGCAGAATATTCTCCAATCCCCTTTCATTGATTGAGAAAGAATGCTGCATTGTTTATTATTATTCTGCCGTGTTTCTTCCCTACTTTATTACACAACCAGCCTACAAACTGTAGCGTCGTTCACAAACACAGTTGAAAGTCTGTGATCACTTTGATCAAACAAATTGATTACGTTATTTTGTTGAACGGAAATAGAATGTGACTGTGCCTTTAAATCATATTCATGCGCGATGCACAGGGTTAAAGGGATTCATAGATATCACCACCGCAAAACTAGACTATATTATTTTCCCGCACCAACTGTGCTCACATTTATTTAGTTTTATAGACCAGAGCTGTGCTACCCACGTACTTTTGAGAGCTGGAGTTGCATCCTGGTAATTTCTAACATTGTTTGGCTTTTAGCTGCCAGCACAAATTTTTACTGAAAGTTAGCAAAGTCTGCACTAAACCAGGTGAAGGAGCTTTTTATACTGTATGCTGCTCCCTCAGCCTGAGCCTTCTGCTACTACATGTCAAATTGTTACCAATGTTCTTTTAAAGTTTTTAGGAGTTGTTTTTAAAGTGCATACACATTTTATACACATGTTGTGTTCAGTTTTCATGCTGACTGTAACACATTGCTGTCTGTCATGGCCAGAACTCACTTAACTTTAATGAGGGTTTCACTGTGAAACTAAATAAATGAACATATATTAGAGGAAAAAGTGATTACGTTTCCACCTTCATAAATGCTCTAAATTGTGATAATGAGACCTGTTTAGACACCAGAATTACCTGCTGCAACAGTCTTCCCTATAATTACAATAAACAAAACCTTCTCAAGTATTCTCGGTAACAGTACAATCGGGGTACATCTCACCTAACACAACACCTCTAAGTCTACTCACTGCTGTAACTGAACTGTGAAAGTTTGCAGTTGAGCAATTTCAAACTCCCGTCTTGAAATATGTGCTGGTGATATCACCCGGATATTGAATTGTTCTCAACCCAGGACATTAGGACACTGGGGAGAGGAAGGAATGAGGCAACTCTCAACGCATGTTGTTACTGGTGCTGTGGTGGATCTTAAGGCTAATGTCGCCTCTAATTGAGTGAGCTCCTAAGTGGTGTGTGTGTGTGTGTGTGTGCGTGTGCGTGTGCGTGTGTGTGTGTGTGTGTGTGTGTGTGTGTGTGTGAGAGATGTATGGCTTATGCTCATGTTCATAATGGGGAGAAACGGCAGCAGAAAGACAGACAAAGACAAAGAAGGAAAGTTCGAGAAAGAAAAACAGAGATGACACAATTTCACAAACTCTACCTCTCCATCCATTTCCACTGGAGGAACCTGTTGTAGTACATGCTGTCGAGGTAGTCTGCAAAGGGCGCCACGCTCAGGTAGTCGTGGATCAATCTGGGTAAAAAAAACAAACGAAAAAACACAACAGAGCATCTGCAGGTTATTTTCTGTCCATTGAAATGTTTGTCTCTGACTTGATGAAACACAGTTTAACAGCAGCATGTGTAGAGTGAGCAAAGTGACTTGGAAGTAGCAGTAACAATATAGGCTCAATAAGCGACTGGTCATATCAGACCAAGTGACACTGTATTGGTTGAAATCAAGCAAGGATGCATTTCTTTTTGCTGATGAATTAATTTGCAAGAGGACAGATGTGTTATTTCTTCTTTCAAAAGCAAACATTTGGATTAATTTCAGATTTAATAACCTTCTGAGAAAGGAGCTTAATTCAGGAATATGTTGCCTTCAGGAGCTACTGCAGTGAGCTAATATAGGATTATAGATTATGGTTTTAGCCACATGAAATGTTCCAGGTCACTGTCTGAATCACTGACAAAAAGAAAATAGTGAAAAGTGTGAACCAAATACCTATAGTGCCCGAAAAACCAACATTTCCTAGTTTCAGATGATTATACATAATAATATATTTTTTTCAATGAATATGATATTCCAAACACTCTGTTCCTTTTTAAGATAACTACTTATATTGACAATATGTTACTGGCAGCATTTTGCCACAATGTGAACAACCCTGAGAAGAATAGTTATATTTCTACATATGAAATAAAATATTTCTTTGGCATTATTGTTATTAAGTCAAAACTTATTTTGAAACAAATCGTGACCCTGCTTTGAGTCACGTTTTTGAGTAATGATCACAAAGGTAACAGCTGAAAGGGTTCATTCTTATTGGATGGATTTTTAATGAGACTTGAACTCAAACTATAAGAGTTTTGACAGATTTCATAGGAGGTGTTAAAAATACAGTGAATGTAGAATATCACCAGACTTGTCCTTTTACCTTCCAACCAGACGTGTGAAGAAAAAGCAACTGCCAGGGTGCAGAGTTTGTAGCGTTAATATATTGTGTGCAGCAGCGTAATAATTACTCATGTCTTGTTCTTGATGTGGTTTGAAAAACAAACCGGCCTTTGCGCTGCAACACACCTACGCAACAAGCATGAACAGAGCCGCGAGAGGATGTTACACAATGTGTGAGTGTTGTTTATGGAATGAACAATTAAGTCTTCCTCATCAAAATATATGGCTTTATTTTGTTTTCCTAACCATTTATGTCTATTTAGTCATTATTTGCTTAAAATATTATGATTTCTGATTCTTGCACGATGAATCATTTCATTTTCTTATTCTTTTTTTTATTTTGTATTCTCTGCATCACTTGATAAACAGCCGAAAGGCCCGGTGCTCTCAACCGTCATGAACCTAACTTCCTCATTTGGGAAATACTGGGGTTACAAATCCAGTGTTACAAAAGCAAGACCTGATGTTACAGGCCGGAAGCCGCTCAGTCATGAGCTTTGTTTTCTGTGTGACCTTTTTTCCCCAACCTGAGTCGTGTCTGCAAGCCCAGCAGTCCTTGCATACAACCCCAACAACCTTCACCAATAAGATAAGATGGTGTGTATCTATCCTGAAAGACAAAACCCAGGGTATCCAACTCTTTTGAAGGGGGACATGTTGCTCAAATGCATGCTGGGATTCTTACCTATTCCGAGTCAGCTCCCAAAGCATCCTTATTAAAATCTATGGAGGAGGAACACTTCCAGGACCAAGTTGCTACCTAATGCAGTCCTCCTCTGGACCAATCAGAATCCAACACACACGCAGACTTGAGTCATACGAAATGGACTTAAATCAGCCTCGGCTCATAAATCTGACAATTTATGACTCGTCATCAAACTAGACAACAGCTGCGAGTCAGTCGAATTTAACAACCGCAGTGACTCGAGCCTTGTGACTTCAAAGACTTGAGACTTAGCCAGAAACCCAAAAGCTGAGACAGAGCCGACATTCAGGTCAGTGTTCAGGCCGTCAGCTATCTGCAGGGACAGCAGCACTTGTTTTGATGTGTCTTCGCATGATTGTAGCTGCACCACAGGATTTTATTTTGTAATGCCTAGAAAACAGAAATCGCGCACAGAGAGAGAGTGATGAGGGTGAGGTTGTTCTGGGAGGCGCTAACACTGATCAATTTCACCCTTTGTGAGAAAGACTGTTTTATTTCATGCCAAACGGATCAAATCTGGCATGTATTCATTCACAAGGTTAAATTCAATAAAACTCCCTTGTGCCATGTATTTTTCAAAATATGCAATATATACATACATAAGTACCATATATTATCGGGTTAGTCCAATACATGATTTCTGTTCTCGTGCAGCTAACTCTTTATCTGTGATTCTAGTTTTAAATGGCTTGATGTAGTTCAATTGATTTGGTCCATACCAAGGAAGCTTTACACTGACTCTTTTTTTAGTGTGTCATAAGTTTTGGGTGAGGCATCATCAGCCCACGACGGACCCTCGTGGGGGTATTAAATCAATTTTATGTGAATACTAAAATACTTCGATATTATAAATAACCGCGTGTGTGTGTGTGTGTGTGTGTGTGTGTGTGTGTGTGTGTGTGTGCGTGTGTGTGTCAGTGAGAGACAGAGAGAGAGAGAGAGAGAGAGAGAGAGACAAAGAGAGAGAGTGAGAAATAAGACCAAGGACGTGACGACTCTGACTGAGCAATGCGTCCGACTCCTTATGTTAAAGGGGATTAACAAAACAACAGACCAGAATAAACAAGCCCGGATTGGGACCCCTGTGATCTTACTTGGTACAGTCCTTGAAGAGCTCTTTACAGGCCACCTGCTGCAGCCTCTCGGTGCACAGAGCCACCATGGCCCCCTCCACCTCAGGCACATGGTCCTCCGCCTGCAACGCAAAAAAACACCCCAAGAAACACATTAAGTCCATTTAAACACAGTGACTCAACTCTGGCAGTAAATTCACAGAGAAAAACCGGATGAACTGGGTCTGAGACGGTGCGGATAGATCATTATCCTTTTCGCACTGCATGTTTAGACTCGTATGTACACCGAAGCAGGTGAAAAAGTTAAACTCACAGAGTTATTAGGAAAAACAGGCGGAGACTTGCAGACAATGAAGAAGCAGTTTTGCCACTCTTTTCTTACAATAATCAAAATTACTGTTCGTCACCCTTTGCTTAAGGAGTTAAAATGGGTAAGATTATTTTCTGGACAAGTCAAAGTGTGCAGACATGATCTCATCTTTAAGCATCATACTGTCACCATAATGACGCCGGCAACCTTTCGCAACGTATCTTGACGCAGAAGATTCGTTGCAAAACCGTTGGTACAGTGACAGTTAGGTTTATGGAACAAAACCCACTTGGTTGGGGTTAGAAAAAACATCAATCCTTGAAATAAGTAAGCTTGTAACACAATGTAAGCTACGGATGTAACGCCATGAACGCTGAGAGTGACAGAGGTCCATGAAAGCAGCAGCTACCTTTGGGTTGAAGTATTTGTCGATGAGTTCCTGGCCACACTCCTTCCTCTTCTCATCTGGGGTCACCTCGTACTCCGCCTGCAGGGAAACACGACAAGACTACATGAGTGGGAGGAGCCAGAGGTGGCGGTCGCTTCGCCATAACCGTCCCTCAGTTGCCCAGATGTGGCAGCTATCCCCCGTCGACGTTGTCCCGACGTATAAACGACAGTATGGTTAAAATCGGTTTGACAGTATGAATCGGAATTTTGGTACTGTATGCAAAGTCCTAAAACAAAAATAGGCAAGGAAGCGTATTCATAACAGATAAAGCGTTACATCAGTAACAGTTCTTATGTGCAAAACAATCAAAACAAACAATGGCATCCTTCATTATACCATGTGACATTTTTCGGCTCTCCCTCGTGATGAAAGTCCATAAACAATATTATTGAGTGACTGTTCAGCTGTGCAACCGACTCTCTGTGTTTCCAATGAAGACCTTGATTACTGCCAAACCCAATTTCATATTTAATTTAAGAGATTTGGGAGGCCTAATCCACACCCTGCAGTACATGAGCTGATTGCATCCTCTCCCCCTCACATCAGCCGTCCCTCTGAATCACTTGCAGTAAACGGAGCCTGACTGGAAAACTCCAAAGTGCTTCCTCTCCCCATCTCGCAGCACGAGGGCCTGTAATGTAACGCTAAGTGACAGCAGAGACGGTTCAAATCTCATTTTCCCTTTTCTATCTCGTCCTCTCGCAGAGTTCTCTGAGAAGAGACGGGAAGTGGTTGTGGGGTGAAAGAGGACATAATTGCCTTGTGTGTGAGTTGTATCCACTGGACGACTTAAAGTTGTAAAGCAGTTTAGCTGAGCTGGTCAGTCAGACTGGAGCCTCGCTCTCTAGCGTCTGTTCTTTCTGGATATTATGTATTAGTGTATGTATAAGTATTGTATTTGACAACAGCTGATTATTTGAGAATGGAGAGAGCGTCAATGCAAAATAAGAACCTACAGCGAGTGTTGCATTGTGGGTTGTTTATAGCATTAATGTTGCTAGGCTAACACTATAGCACTTTTACCCTTGCGCATGCTACGATTTTGTCGAAAAATCTAGCTTTTTTCTCCCATTTGGAATTCTTAGCCAAACAGGCTTCATATTTGGGATTGTAAAGCGTGCATTTACCCATTGCGGTCGTTCAGACCTCCACTGTCATCTTGCACTCGGGGCAGACCTGTTTTGCAGGCTGTGACGTTCAGGCGTACAGGAAGCTCTGGAGTGTCCAGTCGCACGGCGTACTTCTTGCCTTGCTTTTGACACCATCAAGCTAGCTCTGGCCTACGCTCTCCCACTCAGTGGTGAACGTTTTGGCTGTGCTGGCTGTCACTTGCTTGCATGATACATTTTTTGAAATTCTGAATTTTGAAAAAAAAATTTGGAAATGGCAGTCCACAAACCACGGCTAGTGGTCAATTGACGAAGTACAAATGGTCCTTTGTTCGGTTGGCGATGAAAGGACCCAGCGAGGGAGACACACTGTGGTTGAGGCATGTTTGAGGTTGCTCTATCTGCAGGGGAAACAAAATCCAGAAATGTACCTGGACCCAAAAGCAAATCATACCCTCCTGAGACCCAGCCCATTCATTTGTGTCCTCTGTGGTGGACACTTTGGTTTTGCATCTCTCCTTTTACTCATTTGAGTTACCCTATCAACTCCTGCTGTACTCTAATGAGCACATCCTGGGCTTTCCATTGATACCACATGGGTAGGGGTGGGATCATGACAATTTCCTCTTTCTTTTGACACAAGATCAGCTAGCACATTTTATGGAAGGTCAAAGGGTAAGTCAAATATTGCTGACTTATTGTCTTTTTTACTATGATATTCATATATTTTCTTGTTTATTAACATGTCAGGAATGATATATTTAGTTCTGAAACATTGTAGTTATTTGTTTATTTAAATGTTAGTCCTTTTATGAATGTCAATTATAGTGGACACCAGGACAAAATGAATGTATTTAATGACTCAACATTGTTGTCGGAGACAGAACTCAAGTATAAAGGATGCTGTACCAGATAGTTGAGGGAGAATCAGATTTGGAGCTTTCAGATGATGAGAGATGAGAGATGATGATGAGTTTGAGTCTGGTGAGGAAGAAGAGGAAGAAAATACAGGAGGCTCAGATGAGCAGACAGACTCAGAGACAGACAAGGATGAGCAGGAACGACGTGGTCCTCTGTGGGCCAGGAGTAGCACGTAGGCCGATGTTTGATCCCTATGATGCACTACGACCTGACTGCATTTAATCCAAATAGATTTGTGTGCGGTTTCATTATTATTTCTGTTATTAGCTTTCATTTAATGGTGTTATTTTCCATCATAATAGATTCACACCTGTGTTACTTGGGCTTCTATACTGTCAAGATGACTTTACAACCCGTGCAGAGTGGAGTCCAATTCAGTCCTTTTTTAAGTACATTGACAACAAAGTATTTGAAGATTTAGCAGCAATCATTTAAAGATGAAGAATGACTTTGTTTTATAATCAAGTTGAATGCATTATTGGTTTAATATCACTTTATAGCCATAATTTGTTAGTTTTCTTATCTTCTATATTTGGCTGTCTTTTCACACGGAAACTGTCCTGTGGTCCACTACAGTGGACATGCTGGAAAATAAAAAATTTAAATAATTTTCAAAAAGTCTAAATTGCAAGATGTTTTTTTTAAACTCTAAATAGGTAGGAAATCACAAAAAAAATCTGAATTTGGAAGCCACTATTTTCCCTCAGTTCCCAGGAGCATACAGTGGAAATCGGCGTAATCTAACGTATGGGAGTTTTTGCGGCTTATTTCACATTTTGTTTTTCTACGTAAGAATTTCCCTAAAACTTCCAAATATCAACACCTTGATTGCAGAAACAGTATTTCATGTTTCATTCTTACATTAAAAAGGCTTGAAGAATGAGGACTACCTTCTCCTTCAACCAACAATATCTCAGCTCGGTGCTTTCCATCTTCAAAATGTCGTTTTCCAAAAAATCTGCTGAGAAACGGGGGGTAACCTAACATATATTGGACGGGATTGGACGGACGATCATGGTATCTAGTGGATAAAGCCTTTTTTTTGTTTTTATAGTGCCATGAAATATAAAGTAACACAGCCAGCAATCAAGCCATCTTCCTGAATTCAGTCACATATATCTACATCTGCTGGAAGGGTTGGTGGAAAGTTTGGTACTGGTTTGAATGAAATCTATCAAAAAAGTTTGGACTTTATTGCAGCCTGTTATTTTAATTACTTCATGTACATGTGATAGTTTGTATTACATGATTACCGTAGTTCATTTCTATTTTCTATTAATCTGCAACATAACTACAAACTAATGTTGGCAAATAAATGTTGTGGGGTAGAAGTAAAAAGTAACATGGAATGAATACTCAAGAGAACAAATACCTCAAAATGGTACAGTACTTGAGTAAATGTACATCTACTGAAGTTACATTCCACCACTACTGAGGGCTGAAAAGAGTGAAGGAGGAAACCACGGTTTATCATTTGTCAACTGCACACAGCAAGGCAAAACACCATCAATGGGACTACACACACACTAACACATACACATACACTCACACAGTTTGGAATATACCGAGAGTGCGACTGAAACATTCCTTTCGTGAGCAGAGCGAGCAGTGAGCCGTTCCCTGTGACGCAGTTTTCTCTCCAGAAGTCAAAAGTTCACGTTTTTCATTAAACAGATTTTAAACTCAACTTCCTCCTCCTCTGCACTCTAAACGTCAAGTGTCGGAGGCATTTCAGTATAATTAAATTTCCTGCATCAAAAGGTCCCCGCATGAGAACCAACTCGCCATGTTACGTATGTTTAAAAGAGACAGTTCACTCAAATCACAGAAAAAGATGGGGTTTTTTGTGCCGCTTCTCAGATATCTGTCTTTAGAGCTGTTTTGCTCTCATGGCTGGAGATGGAGTTGCTGTGCCAGGCACTGAGCTCTCAGCAGTGAAGCCGGACCTGGGTTTGTCCCGCTGGAGTCCGAGCTGAAGCAGTGTTTTGTCGACATGATTTGGTGTGATTTCGCATAATCCAACCCGGTTGCACCGATGATGAGCATTGAGAATAATTTCCTAATTGCCTAATGTTCTTGCCGATGGTCTTGTTTAGGTCATATAAAGGCATTCATTAATTTCCATTGAGACTGTTTTAGTAAACATTGTAAATGTCACGGCCAGGCCGTGCCCCCTGCCTACACTTGTCTTTTTGTTCACAGTCTCCTGTCCTCCCAGTTCACCACCTGCTCTTCCCCGCCCGGATTCACCCCACCTGGATGTTCCCGTCACTGCCCCTCCATACCTGTTCTCCTGACAATAAACACGTTCTCCCTTCCACTCTCTGGTCCGCGTCTGGGTCCTCCACTATACACCGCAACAGTACAGTTCCTTGTAGTCACTTTAATTAATTTAAATTGTTTAAAAATTACATTTAAAAAATCTTTTAGGAGCAGAAAATGTGTCCTTGTTATTTTGTTATAATCCACAGAACAGTTATGGACAGTTTTCGTTGGAAGATGACTTTGAGGTGGGCAGAAACAAGAAAACACCCACATTCCTCTCTCTTCATTGATAGGAATTGAGCAGACTTTCGAGGAAGACAAACACAAGTCCTTGAGACCCCCCCCATCACACACACACAGTGTCTCTTCCCACACTAGTAGTCATGGAAATGGGCATTTGAGACAACACTTTCAATCTTTTCAACACAAACGCACACACATCCAGGAACAAGACAAACATTAAAAAATCCCATCACACACACACACACACACTTCTTACCACAGCGTCCAAGAACTTGACACAGCGCCTCAGTTCGGGTCGAGTCTCACAGAACTGTCTGAACAGCAGCCGCCCGATAGGCTGTCGCTCGCAGAGGCTGCTGTAGTCCTTTTCTGTGGAGACAAGGAGACACAATGCTGTTTCATGAACTAAAGCAATACCGTCACGTTCCAATCAAAATGTCTGGGCAAACAAAATACATGAATGGGTGCATCTTTCCATCAACTATAGAGAAGGAATACAAAATTAAAGGGACATTTCATTTTCATGAGAAGTTGTTACATCTTTATGATCTAGAATATAATATCCAGTGGCCCTACGTCACACAGCAAAGACCACATATTTATTTAGTTTACTTTAAATTGATTATCAAATTACTGTGTTGATCTTTTAACTGATTGCTCAACTGGTGGTTTCAACTTGAGAATCTTGCGAATTCTCTTAATCTTTTCCTTGCACTGCTTCTTGTGTGATGTATCGTCCAATTCAATGATAACATTTAACAGTCCAATTTGTAGGTTGAACAAATTCTCAAGCAAAAGGCCTGTTCTAGCCCAGTCCAACCAGGGATTTGAACCATTATGCTTTCAGTAATCCACTTATCATCAATAGAGTTGTAAACACTGTAACGCGAGTAGAGTCTAACACAATACAACAATGAATGGCGCCAACACATTTATTAGTCAAATATCAGCACACACGGCTGTGGATGATAATGCTCGATGATAACATTTACACAGATCTGCAGTCTCATTCACAGGAACATTTTTATTAAAGGAGCAGTGGAAAACGTATTGAGGAAAATGAATTGCAGGGAAGCAGTCCAATTAGCCGCGTTACAACACATTAAGAAAATACGAAATAAAGGGTGATATTAACTGTACTTTTATAATATGTTTTAAAACATAAAACATGTTAGTCTCCACATAATCATCTTAAAAAGTATCGCTGCAGTTCGTGTGTGACGGCTGTCATGATTAGGCAACACGCTTTTTTCTAGCTGGACAACTGTTGGAAATGGCGACGTGGGAGCAAGCAATGGAAATACTTTATAGCTGAAAGTTTAGTCAACACACTCACGGAAAATTATTAGAAAATATTTTTTTTCATGCTTTAATAATTTTAGTCATTTTTTTAAACAAAAACTGCTAATTTTACTGATTCCAGCTCCTCGAATGTAGATATTTTCAGATTTTCTTACTATTCTGTGTAGGAACTTGTAATTGACACATTTTACTGTTTAATTATTTCAAGTACAATTTCAGCTATACAATATTTGTCAAAGAAACATTAAAGACAGCCTACTTGATGGATGAGCCATGAGTTTGGCCTAGGTTGCATGAACAATTATTATACATGCTGGGGAGCTTTTAGATGCATATCTTAGGCTGTTTGAGTTCATCTACCTAGCTGATCTTCAGGACAAAAACAAAATACACCAAGAACATTTTAATTTGCATCTGTGACTCATGTGGATGCAAAGTGACTCATGATGCTTCATGAACAAACAAATCGGACTCAGGGAGGAGCAGGGAGGTCAGAAAGAGAGGACAGAAAAGAAAAATCTGCAAGTCAAACAATTTACATCTGTATTCCATTATCACCGACAGATTCTCTGAAGGAAATTACTCTAAGAAGACAAGAAAAACTCTTCCTCATAATTCCTTCCTAATAATGGGATAATGTACAGTTCAAGGGTTTGCCAGCCCTCCGCTGCGCGTCGGGCCTAACACCTCCCTTGAACAGTACATTATTGTAGATACAGTACTGCCTCAAGTACCTTATTGCTTTTATAACACGGTTACCTACGACTTTATAAATAGTAATAGTAAGCTCCCTTTCAGCACAAAATAGTTGTAGCCACCAAACGTTGTGTATCGCATTTCAGCGACAGAGAAAATATTTTCTCTGTTTCCCAGTCTGATCTCAGAGCGTTACCTGCTCTGCTCTCCTGATTGTGAGCCGTATCAACGTTTGACTGTACAGCAGGAACAGGGACCACAAATACATTATTCACCGCTGACATTCTCATCAAAAGTCATTCCCCCCAAAATATCAAAGTTTACACGAAACATGTTTGGTAACTGTCAAGCTTGAAATGACAACTAACGGTCGCGCAATTTAAATACTTAATGGCTGAATAAAGTACACCCCGTGACTCACTCTCAACCAATCAGAATGTTTGATTTGATCTACCCGTATTATAAAACATGATTAAGTGTCCTCTAGAATGTCAATCCAGTGGAGAAAACAATATGAAATGCTATCTAGTGGGAACATTTTTATGAAGTGTCCTCTGATTTCCTTCTAGTGGAGAAAACATGATAAAGTGCTGTCTATGATTTCCTTCTAGTGGAGAAAACGTGATGAAGTGTCCTCTATGATTTTCTTCTAGTGGAGAAAACGTGATGAAGTGTCTATGATTTCTTTCTAGTGGGGAAATGTGATGAAGTGTCCTCTATGATGTTCTTCTAGTGGAGAAAACATGATGAAATGTCCTTTATGATTTCCTTTTAGTGGAGAAAACATAAAAATGTGTCCACCAGGGTACCTCTGCAAGCTGGTGCCCTTTTTATATTTTGTGACCCTGCCCCTTAGACAGCCTGGGTCCGCCACTGACTTCACTTTTTTTCTTATTAGTTTTCTTGTCACTTAACTGAGTAATCTCTGATCAATGAGGCAGTGACAGATGGTAACTGATGCTCTGTTTTACCCCAATTAGTTTTCTTCTGCTCTACTTATCTCTCTCCCTTTGCACTCTGCTACACTGCTACGTCCTCTTTGTTCTCCGTTCTACTTTAATGATCTCTTTTCTTTCCTCTTTGCTCTAACATACTTCCTTTATGCTGCTCCAAAGTGAACAGAGAAGGATCAATGCGAAGTAAATGGGAGCCGAAGGCAAAAAGAACAATGAAGAAGACGGCTGTGGCGAAGTCAAAGGAAGCTGAACAGAAGGGGATATCTAGAGGCCAACAACAAGGAAAACGTCAGGTTGTTCCTTGGCTTAAAGACTAAATAATTAACATTTCTATTTGACAGTCTATGGTGCCTTCTTAGATTAAATCCAAACCCGTTATTGTTGTTCTCAAAAAACACCAGAAATTAGCTTCATTACGGTTCATGAAACTACTTGGCCAATCCCACTCTGGCTACTCGTGCGTAAAATAGAACATCCCCCATTTCTGGGAAATTTTCATTGTGGTTGTGAATCACTGGACTTTCTCAATAGATCACTGGAGGTGTGATGTACATGAAAAGAGCTCTTGGACTGTACGGAACATGCTGTACATCGTCACATAGAGAGCTTATACAAGGAGGCCTCTGTTGGGCCTCCTGCTGGCTCCAAAGGCCTCCGGGTCTGTACACCCGACAGTGAATTTATGAGGCCACATGTTTAGAGTTTTCACTTTTAGCTGTGTTCAGTAGTGTATGTACAAGGTTTTCTATGTTTTAGCCATGCTAGCGGTCCAACAGCTATTGGATGGATTACCATGACATTCTGTACAGTGTACTGTGCGCACGGATGAATCCCACTGACTTCAGCATTTGGCTTAAAGCACTGCAGTACTTAAGTACAGCCTCACAGAGCCACTAGCATGGCTGCAAACTAAAGACAAATGTCCTGAAGATGAAGAACAAGCCACCACATGTTGACATGGTTGTAGAACCTTTTACAGCCGACGTCACCAAAGTCAGGAGTGCGCACGTTGGCAAACTGAGGGGGAATTTTGACCCAGCCATCCTGACAAGTTGGCAAGCTTTAAATATTGAATAACGTTGTCCACAGCATCAAAATGTCTGATTGTTTGGAATAATAATTCAATAGCAGACTCAAGTGCTAGCGCCGTTCATGACCACTTCGTCACGCTACTGGCTAAGTTTCTCTACCAAATACATGTGTATATCTGGCCACTTGCTAATGTATTCTACCTGCTCACTAATAGCCAAACGGATCTGGAAAGTGACTTTTTAGGTTTTTGGTAGATAATGTCTACATTTTGTTTTATAGATGCCTTGATGTCTTTTCAGCTGAAAATCACAAAAGTCTAACCAAGACTACTGGGTTCTGCTGTTGTTAATTGCTTCAAAAGAAAGGAAATGCTTTACATATCAGAGTAAACCTCTTGACGTGTACTACATTCTTTTCAAGGGTGTCCCAAGGTTGGTGTTTGGAATTTTATTAAACCATGTGCTGCATTGGTGAGCAATGCATGAATCCATGGATTGCAAGATTGTTCATCAATAAGTTCACGAATCTTTTGACAAAACAAAAATTTAAAAAATCTGTTGCTGAACTTTAAAGCCGATGTGGACTTGGTCAACTGTAAGATCAGGTTTCTGTAATGGACTGTAGAAGAGGGCTCAAAGCATCTTCCATTTGCAGAGAGAACAGCACGTGTGAACTGAATTTCCTGCACATGTCACTCAGAAAGCAGAACATCCACAGAGACGAAAGCAGCCAAACCACACGAGTAGAGGTAACGGCAACAGTCAAAGACAATCGAAAGGAGGGGAAAACACGAGACAATAGTGACAAACAAAAGATTAGTTTTGAGAACGGGTGACGCAAACACCAAAACCTTCACTTGCTTCAACAAGTGTGACAACTCTAACCCTGGCAACGCAAATCTCAACCAGAACATGAGATTTCCCCACTTTTCATTCACATGCTCCTCCATAATTTTTTTTACATTTTTATTATCTTTCTATTTCTGTTTCCATTTTAATTGGTAAACACCAGCTGACTAATCCGATGCGCCCCTTCACACATGACTGCATACTGATTCAGGAATCACAAATGTTGTATTTGTGTAGTGTGAGCCAACATTGCGGAAACAAATGTCTCTTTATTGTGAACTAGATTGAAAACATAAATAAATAAAATACACAGAAGCAAAGTATCGATATTGTATGTAATCAATTATGGGAGGCATCGGAGAAAGAAATGAGAAATGCACCGTCCGCGTGTAAATCAAATGTCTGGACTTCCTGTCACTCGTAGCGCTGCTGCTCGCACAGCTGTTGCATGGTGCACAGGACAAAGTCCGCGGCACGCCGTTGGTCAAAGACGTAAAAAAAAGCATAAATCAAACTGGCTGCTGGTACTCTCGTAGCGCTGGAAGTGGCCGGTGTTACGGATTAACAGGCGGCTGTGTTAACTGGTGACTTTCGGCCGAAAGTCACCAGTTAAATAGTGGTTATTTTCACGGTGTATGGCAGAAATGAAAACTCTTTGCACAGAGATAAGCCACAGAGATAAGCCCCGCCCCCTTTCATGCACATCCAGCTCGAATGACGCGACTATGCAGACTGTAACACAAGCAGTTCAGTTTGTCAGGTGCAACATTTATGAAAGTGTTGGTCAGTTTGTCCCATTTTCTGCAATAAAAAATATTGAAGTGAGATGAACAGACTGAAAACGTTATGTTATTAGATGAAATATGTTGACAGTTTTCCTTTGGGGACAATGGTAATCAATCGCAATATATTACAATAGTCAATATATCGTAATAGCGTGATAATATCGTAGCGGGACTTAAGTATCGTGATAATATCGTATTGTGGGACCTCTGGTGATTCCCACCCCTACTAGAAGGGCTTCTCCCCCCCTAGGGGGGGAATTAGGGCTCATGACACTTTCAACTCAGGACTAATGGGTATCTTTAGACCGTGCTATTTCCCCTTTTTTATATGTAACGGTGTACTTCTGTCGGCAACACTGGAAATCTGTACTCTGTGTTTACATTTGTGTCCTGATTGGAATGTTATAGTCAAGTGAAAAGCAGGAAACGGCGTGAAGTTTCGATCCCTGCATTTCCTTTTTTTAGAACAAAACTGTGATAACGTGATAACGCATTGCTGTGCGAGATAGAAATGTTGAATGTTGTGTACTAATATACAAGAGAGGCGGAGACAGAAGAAGAGAAGAGAAGAGAAGAGAAGACCTGTTTCTGACAAACAAGGAAGTTGACAGTTTCCTGAAAGTCTTTCTGGAGACTCTCTCCCACTCATCTCTTTCTTCTGGTTTCATAAAGCTGTCGCAGAGGTTTTCAGATCTGAATCCTTCATGAGCTTCTCTTTGTCCATATAATCGCTTTTCACAGCTTTTCACAGCATTTTGTGTTTCTGTGCAGCGCTGCGCTGAACTTCCTGCCTCCGCTGACACACGGTCTGTGAGACGTGTCGGTCAGAGCTCATTCACATCGACGCAAATTTCAAAAGCCGCTCTCAGGAAAGAAGCAGCTCTGTTGTGAATGTGAAGAAGAAAAAAACGCATCGGCTGCTGATCAAGTGAGCGATGCGCTGCTTCAACCAAACTTCATTTAATATACGGGGTATTTAAGCATCAGCAGTTTGAACAAAGAATCCCAGTCGTTAAATAAGGAACTGAATCAAAACGTAAATGTCTCTTTTCACAGTGACGTTTAATTTCAGCACACGTTCAACACAGAGTAATAGTGCAATTGTTGTTTTTTCCAGTTTGCTGGTGCATGACTGTGTGATATTTGAATGTGTGTCGGAAACGAGACGTGCTGAGGCGGACACGGAGAATGAAAAGTCTACAAATCCAAGACACCTGTCTGCAAAGTAGACGCATCTGCATTCAAACAGTTAAATAAAGTTGGTTCATCTTGCTTGCTCAATAGATTTCAATTTTTTTGTGACTATTTTGTAAGTTGGCTACGTAACTTTGACTAAATGCTTAATGCTTAAAGTCCTAACAAGGTTAGAAGGTTAGTTTACAACACAAGGTTACACATGACATGTACGTTGTAACCCTCCTCACGCTACAAACAAACAACATATACTGATGTTTAAATTAAAATATGATCAAATGAACTAACATAAAACAATATATACAACAACTTACTGTATACAAATCCTTATATACATATATACATAGCGAGACTTTGATTCACAGTGGGGAGGAGGATAGTGCCAAAGAGATTCCGGTCCTTTCTCACAGCCGGAATGAGGCCGAACACATGTGGTCGCAGTCTGGAAGTTTAGACGTCATAAACCTTAGCCCAGGGGTCCAGGGGTCAGGGGCCAGATCCGGCCTGGGAGACGATTTTATAAAGCCCCTCACATGTTTACGATCATTTTGTGTTCTCACAATGCTGCAAAATTTGAGTCCAAAAATGAACAACAATTTATGCATGATGTGCCGACACAAACATTTTGCCCTTTTCAGAGGGTTTACGTAACGATCCAATTTTACTGAATAAGTAGTCCTGATGCATTACAATGCCAGCAGCCTCTTATTGTTGTCGTTGGTTAAGGCTGATTTTAACTACTTTAAATGCAGCCTGGTAAATGTGTAACTGTTTAGAACACATCAAATGATCGATGTTAAACTTCAATAACCAGAAACTAGAACTGTCAAATACATGTAGTGGAGTGAAATAAGTCTCATGTTATACATACATCCTCTGGGAGCATGAATGTCTGAATCAAATTCCATCTGAAACCAGTCTGGAAGCGTTACATCATCCAAGTATGAACACCTTAAAATCATTATTAAGGACGGTGCACATCTGCTTTTAGGCAGAAAATAAAAATACGACCAGATTCTAAATGACAGAAGAATATCTTTCTTATTTTGTTCCGAGATAAATTCCTGCAGAGTAAAAGTGCACTTACTTCATGGGACCAATTGGAATAAAATAACAACAAACACCTACTGTCCATAAGTTCATGCTTGTGGCTCCTAGTTATGATCTTCACCCGCCTGTTTGTCGCCACACTGCACCTCAAGGCCATAGTATATGTTTTATTAGAGGTGGCCATCAGCTGGGTCCCAATGCTTCTTCTTCATTTGATGTCCACCTAACAATGTGGCTTGTGTGTCTACTCTGCAAGGCTCCCATGCCATGTATGGACGTATCCTACGAGCAGGCGGTGTGCGGGGACAGTGCCTCCATACACAAACACGCCGCCAATGAATGGGAACTCGGATGTAATCTTGCTGATGGTAATATTTCACATTACACCGACATCACATGTTGCTATAGTTAATCTAACCTTGATCTCTTTTCAACAGAACACACACAAACGCGGGGCTGAAAGATATGAAAGTTGTGAGGATTTGTGTTCTACATGCAAACAAACCCAAATCAAAAGTACCCTAAAGTGTGTGGACGAGGTGTTCACAACAGAAGAGGTGTTGTGTATTGTACGTAGTTCACAAGGTTATCATCAGATCTTTTATCGGCGCTCCTGGTCAGAGAAGGGGATTTTTACTAGTTCTTGGTATTCATGTTGTCTCTCGAAAGAAAGAAGAGAAGAAAAACAAGACTTGTTTGATTTAGCTTTCAGAGACATCCTGACACTCACTCACATCACATGTATTGCAGTTCACTCTGCAGCTCCCAGACTCGGGTGTGACGTGAGGAAAGTCCTCAACTGACCCTCAGCATTGGAGGCCAGTTGGCGGAATCGCCCATCACCCTCTCAGCCACCTTAACCAAAGCAACAGCAATATTTGATGAACATGGTCCCTCACTGGCTTCCTAAAACAGTTTACATTTCAGATGCTTTCTATCCTCTGTCTCACTCTGACGCTTCTTTTTCACTTCCTGGCTGTGGTGAGATTATAATCAACGGTTGCACCATAATAAAAAGGAGCACAATAGACGTTGTTTTCTGTGGTCATTTGACTAGTACAAAAGAAAATGGCGATTGTAATTAATGTTATGGTTTGTTGAGATTTCTGGCTAGTTAGCGAGCTAGTTTGCTAATTCCATTCATACTTATTTCTTAATTTCATATTTAAATGCATTAATCTGGTGCACTTTGAGAGCAAATTAAGAACTTTGCTTTCTTATAAAAATGTATTTATTCTATCGGTGGTAGAAATTAACAAAGTACATTTTAACTACTCAACTACTATACTTGAGTACAATTTTGAAGTATTGTACTTTACTTGAGTATTTCCATTTATGTAAGATTATACATTGAGTAAAGGTACCTGCCAGCCCACCCATTAAGAAGTATAAAATACATGTTGGTTCATTATTAAATTGTGGCGGGACAATATAGACGTTGGAAGGTTGCCACTTTTTATTAGATAATTAATAGGAAACAATGCAGAGCAAAGAAGAAACAAATTGTGGTTTTTGTGCACCCAGTTTAAAGGATATCACATAAAACCTTGAAGATAGCAGAAATAATCCAACAGCTGAACAAATTAATAAAAAAAGTAAACTATAATAAAAGAAAAGAAGACATTATTGGAAAATGGTGTATAATGAAGTTAGGGTTGTCACAATGCTACACTGTAGCAGCTATAGTAAGAGAATGTCCTGATACCTGTATCAACCCAAAAATTAGGATCTCTTTTTCCTCATGTAAAATATTTTGGCAGTTTTGCTTGAAACATATCATATAAATAAATACTATTCATTCATCATGAGAACCAAGCTGCTTGTTAAACATTCTTCCATCCAATTCAGTCAAAGCAAAAGCGCTCCATTTACAGGGGAAGAAACAGTCCACCAAAATAAAGTTTAAAGTTGTGCACATGGCATGAGGGTGAGACAATTCCCTCATTATTTTAGGATCAAACCAAGGATAAGGATAAGAAGAACTTTTGTGCTGCTCAACCCAAATTGTTTTTTACAGTATTTAATGAAACTTTTTATAGTGCAGGGTAGGCGATGGTATTATTTTGTATACACAGTGGTCTGTGTATACTATCCTCTGCCCCCTCAAAAGCCCGGATTTTACAATCTTATTTTCTAAATTTCTGAGAAAAGAAAGTAATTTAAATCACAACCTACAGTGAGCTTTTCCCTTCCTCTGGCCCCTGCACTTCCCCTCCTGTAAGTCTGAGTTCTGGTATCAGTAACTCAAGGCTCTGTCTCGAACCCGTCACCTGTTAAAATTAAAGTACGCATACTGCTGGTTGGAACAGCACAAACACCCGTCTGCTTCCTCTCAATGCGCAGGCCACAATTTCCTCTGTAATACCACTTTTTTGGTTGTTTTTTTAATTGTGCAGGCTGCATGCATTCAGACTTCTCATGCGCTTGACTTTTCTGAACCGGATTAGTGATCTGTTCGGTATGAAAGGAGTCAAATTTAGGACATATTTTAGCTGCTGGGATTTTAACAAAGTTTTGGAAGAACGTAGACAGAGGGTACTCTCATGATTCTGAGGTTCCTGACAATATATTTAGGCAAAACAGAAATTAAGAGGGAAAAGTGAAGAAGAAAAAAACAGAATTTACAACAAAGCATGCTTTTAAGCATGTGTTGGACATGAAGCCTCACGGTTACAAAAGACGACACTCATCCGTCTTGATCAGTTGAAGACAAAGGAAGCACAATCAATCTCCAACTAAAAGCAGGAAGAACACCAACTGGCTTTAAAATGTATTATTCATACATTGATTGATACATTTTAAAAAGGTGCAATGTGTAAACTAGGGTCAGAACTTTAGTTTGAAACATTCAAAAGATGAACTAACATTATCAATAGAAGCTGAAGTACAGCTTGTCAATCCCGTTGAAGGTATGGGGTCCGTGTGCGTTTTGATTGTTTGTTCATTGGATTAAATCCAAAGTGGCAGAAATTAGAGAAAATTTAGATGGTACGAACCCAGCAACCCTAACTGCTTGGAGCATGTGGCCAGATCTTACACATTGCACCTTTTTAAAACGTATATATATTAAGTAAAGTTGTTAATTTGGGGATTCCTGAGGTGTGTTGTATATCCTCATTGAAAAGTTGACTTAGTTAAAGTTAACTTCATTAGATCCTGGAGCACCTTGGTAGGCGAGTGGTTGAAGTGCATGCCGTATAACCACAATGTCCCCGGTTTGCTTCCAGCCCTGGTAACTTTGTCGGCATGTCATATTCCTCAGATTGCCCAAAAGAGATTATCATGATAAAAAAAAAACTTAGTTAGATCCTAAGGGGGTGCACACATTTTCACTGCCTGTATTTCCCCTCAGGTGTTCTGCTTCATTCTGCTTTTACATGAAAGTTCAGTTTGGGGACGATTCGCAATTTATTTTTCTGGCAAAAGGTTGAGCAGGACAAACCAATGACCTCCACCTCCAGGAAAGCTTTGTGATCAAGTGATCATTCATTTAAGATTTTCTTGTCAACTCTATGGACGTTTCTTTAATGTATTTGTCATGACAGGTGGTGGTGGTGGTGTTGTTTTCCGAGTTGCTACAAGGAAGGCCATCCTTATTTTCCATATGTAAACTATTTAAAGGACTAGCTAAATACGTTTATCGTTTTTCTTGAGTTAAATGAGCGGATCGATACCACTTTAATGTCGGCATGCTGATTGTGAAGCAAGAGCCAGTTGGGTGTGTAAGAGTATACCATCCATTTTCTTTTTTTTTATAAGTAACCTGAGGTTTGTTGCTGAGAGAATGGATGTATAGCATATGGATGAATGGATGTCTATTTTTGTAAAATATAATTAGGCCATCACTGCTACACAGATGAAATGAAAAATCAACATTGATCATATGAACTCAGAAATATTACAGTATGATTAGCTCATGTTTCAATATATCTGCGTATCCAATTTGAACCAAAAATAGCCGACTAAACTGACTTCAGTGTCGAGTACACTGTGTGTTGTGTGCTTGATTTGTTTTCTGAAGTGTTTGGAGCCTCAGGGCCACTGAGCAGCGGCTCAAATCATGACCTTTACTGCTGATTTGCTCTTGAAATTGCAGATGCATGCTGTGTATGCATCGGCACCGGCACAAACGCAGCATTTTCTGCCAAAATGGGTGAAATAGTGATCATAACGATGCATAACATGAGCTCTAACAAAGGGCTTTACACAGAGCCTTTAAAATCAATGATAGTAAATTGTACATTTATATCCCAGCCAGGAGGCCTTGATGGGATTTCCCCCAGCACAAAGAAGAAGGAAAAATATATCTTAAAATATAATTCACATGCCATTCCTTTAACACTGTGCAGCTCAGATTTCATTAGTGAATTCGTTCCTGCTCTCTCCATAAAGTTGCACAACACTGTCATGCGTTTAAGTGAACTTTTGCTTTTAATGCAATAACAGAACAAGACTGGGTGGAAAACTAGTGCATGGATGGACCGTGTTTGGGCGAAATTGTGGCACAATGTTTACGTGGTGTCTTTTAATGTAAATTTCTGGATATCAAATCATCTGCAATTTTCTGCAGCGGTCCCGCTAATATTTGTTCTTAAGAGTGTACTGACACAGCATTTCATATGACCATTGTTGGGATTAACGTCTTACAGAAACATTTTTACCTTTGGCAGCAACTAGTACTGTAAGGCTCGGTGTTTGTCACTGTTTGTGTAGCTAATAGTGATGTCACACACAGACATTGTATTGGATTGAAAAAAACACGTGTAAAACGTATACAGAAAATATGAATTCATACAAACAAAAACAGTGGCACCAAAAATGTTTACTATTTTAGCGCTCTGGCCAACACGCCATTTCCAAAGGGACCGTCATAGGATCTCAGAGTGGTGTTTTCACCTTGACAATATGGATGTCTGGTTATTTCTACTTGAGACTTAAAAGGTTAAACAAGCAGCCACCGATACAACAGGTCTGAATCCGTCTCAAGCGGCGTCAGACTTACTCGACACATGAGAGACCACGGAGATGAGAGCACTTGCCTGTGGGAACGTGGAAAGACGGTGTTTTCTCACCTGTGGTTTGTCGCAGCTCTTCACACAAACTTATGTGGGGAAACTGCAGCAGCTGCTTCCATTTCTTGCTTTTTCCTTTTCTGTTCCCGCCGCCTCCTGTAAAACAAACAGGTTTGGTTTGACACTCAAGTCCAAGCAGGATGTTTGCATTTGGTGACAAACTAAATCTACTCTATGGGCGACTGTGGCTAAGTGGTTAGCATGCCTGTCTTTCAATCAGAGGGTTGGTGGTTTGCGCCCTGGCCCCGGCTCTGCTAGTCCCTGTCCTTGAGCAAGACACTTAACCCCTAATTGCTCCCCTTTGCTGTGTCTACGGTGTATAAAGAGCAAAAATGTAAGTCGCTTTGGATAAAAGCGTCAGCTAAATGTAATGTACTCTGAAAAGATGCATAAAAGAAACTTGGGTTTGATTTCCAATGTGTCTATATGCCACTATGTCTTATTTCCTAGCATATTGCATAAAGCGTGGAAGTTGGGGCCCTTGTTCATTCCTATGAAAGTTGCTCAGTGGCGCCTAAGGCCAAAAATAGTTCAACTAGCAGCTATAAAATTACCTGGATCTTCTGCATTCCCAATGGGGCCCACTGGGGGTGTTTCCTTTAACCCCGCCTCCCAGCTGCTCTGCCTCGACTCGCACGCATGAGGGATATTTAAGACTTACAGATGTCTTTTTTCCTAATGTAAGTTAGGGTTACAGCCCCAAAGAAAGTATTCTTGAGCCCAATGACATCATAAACCTGGAAATTGCAATTCCACGGTTTGGCCACTGCAAATGTTTGGCTTCAAAGCCCGGCGCTGTTCCGGGGGTTTTGATCCACTCATAAAAGAAGCCATTTTGTTGCAATAAAAATCCCTGAATAACCACAAAAACGGCCGCTGTACCTTGTAGGATGAGTGTCCAGTGTGTGCAAGGCTACATGACCCGGGCGGGCACTGTTGCATTTTAGTGTTAGTTCCTTTTATTAAGTGCATCTGGCTACCCAGTTGGTAAAGTACTGCATGTATGAAAGCATTATGGGGACTAGGGCTGGGCGGTATGGCCAAAAATTCATATCATGGTATTTTGTAAGATTCTGGCGGTTTTACGGGATATCACGGTATTATTTTTTGAGTGAAAACATTGACGCTGAAAAGGATCACCAGAACTGAAAAGCTGTTGTTGCGAGTGGTGAACAGCTGTTTTTACGTTGGTACATAGAGGGTTTTTAGGACCCAGGGAAACTCCGTTGCAGGAAGAGACAGAACGGAAAAGAGTCTGTAGGCTCGTTCGAGATGAGCCAGTTCTGCGCAGAATCGATTGGCGGCGATCAGCGCGCAATGCATGCCGGTTAGATTTGTGTCCGACTTGCTCCCGACTTGCTCTGACGTCATGCACACGTGGTCAACGATACTCTCACGAGACCAAGCCGGCTGTCGATTTCAGAGTCAGTCGCCGCAGTTGCTCTCAAACGACTGCTTGGCCCAGTGCATGATGGGAAACGCCTGGCTCTCGCCACATCAGAGAGCTGATTGGCTCTTAGATCTGACAGCAAACACCACGTGTTGTAGAAAATCCGTATTTTATGTGTAGTTGTAATACTTAACCCTCGATTATTGACTATTCAGCTCATGTTTAATCTAAAAACACATCTTGTGTGGTTGATAATACAAAATTGTATTTTCATAACACATATCTAAACCAGTAGTAATGTATTTCACAGGCAGACATAAAAATACCAAAGGATGCAGCTACACACTCATTTCGACATAAATATATATATTTATAAACACATATAATAAATCCAAACGTGATCTGTAAACTACAAGTAAACAAAAGTTTGGAACTAACAGGAAGTACTTTTTTCCGTGACTTCCTGTGTATACTTTGAAGGCAGCTGACAACTGTCCGACTTGATTGCAGTTTTTTGTCAACGCCTCCTGCTGCGGCCGCCTGCTCTCGTCTGGATTCCAGGCGAGGCGCAGCTCTAATGCACGAGCCTTGTCTCTTCCTTCAACGGAGTTTCTGTGAAAAATGTTTACCTGAGCTGTGAAAAATAAATGTTGATGCCCGCTGAAGAGTGACAACAGTTGTTATGCCGCGTTCACACAAAAAGAGTTGCGAATTTTCGCAACGCCTTTTTGCCTGATTTTAGTCGCTCGACTTTATATGGTTAATTCGCTTTTTCGCTGCGGAAAGGCTCATCTCTTGTGAATGACGCCGGTGACGACGGGCGGAGCTTCTCCACGATGATTGGCTTTCGCAACTCAGCGCTTTTTGGCCTCATTTGCGATGCCCGGCGCAAAATTGGCTTTTTCACAACCATTCGCGTCTGTGCATTGACCTTACATGTAATCTACTCGCACGAATATTCCGCAACTTTTTTGGTGTGAACGCGGCATTACGGCTACACACCGATATGAAGGTATGTGAAAAATTCATACCTGACACTTGAAACTGGTATACCACACAGCCCTAATGAGGACAGCAACCTATTCACATTGTGAGCGACTTAAATCTAATCTGGGTTACTCGTTTGCTTTGGGATGGCTTCTTGTTATGAGGTGTAGAGTCTTTGGAAAGTCAAAGAAAAGAAAGTCAAAAAAATGTCCTTGTACAAGTGTGCTTGAACATGTCTGTGTGTTTGGATGGGAACAGCTACGCACGGTTTCTTTAGAAACTGCAGCAGCGCGAAACACAAAGAGCGAACGTCACCCGCGCAATCGCCACAAAACAGAGAGAGAACCCAGAGGAAGTTCCTGTCCTCGCTGCGTTAGTGCATGTGATACAGAGGCCAGGGTTCATTCACCACGCTGAGAGACGAGAACAAGAGGCAACACGGTGCTCACCGCCCTGGATTAAGATCTCAAGATCCTGCAAACTGATTTTCAGAAAGAAAAAAAACATTAATAAATCAACGTTTTTGACATTCCAAATCTATTGCTTAGAGTAATTGATAATGACAACATTTACATTCATCCTTCTACATATCAATGTCTGTCTATTTGGTTTCACTAGAAGCAAGGGGTCAGAAATGTTTAATTAATTGTTAAAAAGAAAAACAACAAAAACGATTTCTAACCAATCTCCTGACAATACATTAATAATATTATATTATATATGTATTAATTGTTCTATTACACGTACAGTGGAACTACTTTGAATCTCAGTTTCATCTATTGACAGCTGGTATATTTCAGATATCAATTAAATGCTTAGTCTATAAAATTGTGGTGAGAAAATAGAGAAAAATGTGAATCACAAAGTCTATGAATGTCTTGTTTTGTCACCCAAACCGAACAAACCCTCACGTTAGACACACTGACTAAAGGCACAGCACAAACTCTATTTGGGCCGCTGAATAAATCTTTGATGTGGGCGCCGATTCAGGGGTTTGAAACGTCACTGTTTTATTATTTTTATCAGCACAGAGCTCCCATCATCTGAGTCTCAGCAGCTGTACAACCAGAGGTCACCGTTTAAGAGAGATTTTAAGGGAGTAAATAAATGCGACAGTGAAAAACAAAAGTTATAGAAAAGTGAGGGGGGAGATGTCCAGTGAATATGACGCACTCGTGCTCCATCAACCTCCGTCAACCTCCGTCAACCTCCTTCAGACCTCGTCCGAGGGCGACAGGGGCTTTTGACAAATCAAGTTTGGCTACGCGATGACATTTCCAGGGGCGGGGGACTGATTGCCCCTGAGCAATGCACCAGGATCAAACACATAGTCCCACTATATACACTGGCAACAGAGCGATGTTGTGAATACAGCCGCCGCCTCCCTGTTTGTTCTCAAAGCCACGCTTCAGGATTTGCTATTCAAATACTGCAAGGCAGCTGCGACTGAGAAACGAATCGTCACAGTTCCAATGCAAACGAGATGTTTTTGTTTGCGCCTGGGGAAACAAGAGGATAACATCAGCCACTGGATTGGCACTAAGCTGATTGATAATGATGTCCGTTGTGTGCATTAGTGGAAATGTAAATCAAGACAGACAGTCAGTGAGACAGGAAGGCAGTGAAACAAAGATTCTCCCCACGAAATGATAAACGTGCGTAATTAGACTGAAATGGCACGATTAAGCTTCGAGTCGCAGAGGAGGGAGTCGCCCCACACTGGCACAGCTCTGCGACGACGCAGGTCAAAGTTGACTTCTGAACACTGCTGTTTTTAAAAGGAAGGACATTTCATCAACATGAGAACATGAAAACATACAGAACATGAAATAACAGTCCTGCCATACCAGCTCAATGAAAACACATTGATTTATTTCCAGTAAATCTCCTGAATAACAGATAGACGATTCACTAACTTTCTCAGTTGGAGCATCAATGGCCTTTTTCAAGACGCCCTGTGGAGTTTTCTTGGAAGAAAACAAGTTTTGTTTACATCCTGTGCTACTAAAGCACATGATGTGTGTATGTATGTGGGATCTTGAGTACTGACAATGGGTGAATGTATGGTCTGTCGCATCATAAATACGTAAAAAAAATATATATAATTGTTTCAAACCCAAAGTGATGAGCCTAAACCGTCCCAAACCCAAAGTTTGCTGTAATGTGTGTCTGTTACATATGTCAAAATGAAACATGAAGCCAGGACCATCACAAGTTTTGGACTTTTGATTGAAAATGTACTTTCATTCATTGATAGCGTTATATTATTGAATTAATCGAAACAGTTGCAAATACTCAGTCCACTAATCAATAAGTCGACTAATCATTGCAGCTCTAGTTGAATGTTTTTATTTCCTCCAAAAACATTTGCAAAGATATGTTTTTTTACTTTTGTTTGGGCTTTGTCACCCTTAAATGTTGGTATTCCACCAGGATGGGCTCGGGCCTTTGCAGCAGTGAACACTTCGGCCTTCAGCCTGTGCTCTGAGTGCACGTTCACGTGTTTGGAAATCGAAAAAGCTCATTACGATTGATTTTTATTCTAGAATGGAAATAGTGACACGCCTACGGGGAAGTGTTGACAGAAGAGCAACTTTCTCTATAGATGTGGCAACTTTCAAGAATACTTTAGCAACTTAAAAAAATTAAAAGGTGCAAACATACCTAGAAAGTGGTTGGGCAGACCTTAAAAGGGACAATTCCCCCCAACATCAATAGTACATATTTCCTCTTTCCCGTCGTGCTCTTCATCAATCTAGATTGTTTTGGTGTGAGTTGTCTAGTTTTGGAGATACCGGCCGTAGAGATGTCGGCCTTCTCTCAAATGTAATGGGACTATGGCTTGTGGCGTTCAAAGCACCGCAAAAAAATACATTTGAAAAACTAAACAGTCTCTTTCCAGAAATCATGACCCCATTACCGAGAATAATCCACAAACCTTGTTGCAGTTTCATGTCGGAACTAGAGAAGGCAGACATCTCTAAGGCCCGATATCTCCAAAACTAGACAACTCACACCTTATCACTCCAGATTGATAAAGATGAAAAATACATATTTTGATTATGAGGTGAACTGTCTCTTTAACTCTTCCACCCACAAAGAGAATCTCCAATGCTTCAAGTGGTACATTTAGTTTCAAATTGATCAAATACAGCACAACTTGTGCAGTAATAATAATATCTCAGAATAGTTAGCGAACTAGTTTGAGTCATTTTAGCTTGAATTCTATCTATTCTATATTATTATTATTTTTTGACGTCACAATAGCGTGTGGCGTAATCTATTAACATCTGTCGACTTTTAACTTCAACCACTTTGCATTAAAGACAGCTGGAAATATGTTCCCGGCGGATCAGTGGTCTGACGTCTGCACCATGTAAATCTGCTGTCGGGGGAGATCTGTCACATGTCCCCCTCCGCCGTTTCCACTTTGAAGTCATCCGTAAGCAGACAATTAAATGTTCTATAAATAGTATTTTTCCTGAAGCATAGGAAGGCACATCAGCTGATTGTTGAATGTTAAAAGAGCGAAAACACAGGCAGCAAACTTATTATGTTCCCTTATTGATGAATAGATTGGCGATTTTGACAATTAGTGGATTAAAGTCATGACCAATTACTTTTGAAAATGTCAACACTGAGGTACAAAATGACCGTCACAATTTTGAGAACCAATGGTGAAGTTTTCAAATGTTTGCGTATTAAAATTATAGAGTTACAGAAGTTGGTTCGGAGTAAAGAAAGGTATCAAACAGCAGTTGTTTCTGGTACTGAATGAAATGTGTCGAGCACAGAGGATCCAAAACTGAGGAAAAGAAAAAGTAAAAAGTAGAAGGAAGTAAGAACCCGAGTTTCGTGTCATATTTATAAACTTGTTTACTAGATCAGATTCCTGATTGAAATGATAGTTTTGTTATGGTAGTCTGCATTTAGACCAGTTTGCTGTTCAGCTGCGTGTGTTTCCTTAACATTTAAAGTGAGACAATGTAACTTTCAAAACAAGAAATAACACATTCTTCCTCTTACAAATTGAAGGATTCATTCATAGCCGAGTCCCATTCAGTGCAACACACCCACTGAGTCGGATGCTGTATCGGTATTAGCATAATTTAAAAAAAGAAACGTCCAATGCTCCCACGCTCTATAAATAAGGTGTGGGATTTCTTGCTTAATTGCTTTCTTGTCTTCTATCAGCAGGTTCACGCCGCTGCTCCTGAGCTCTTGTCGACTTTCCCAAACAATAAATGAATCTACGGAACAGCATAAGGAGGCAGTCATGGGCCCGATTAGAAACGGGAATCACTGCCATCGGCATCAATCACAACAAAGTCAGCAATTGTACGTTTGCTCCGACAAACAGAATTAGTCGAGAAGGAAATATCATCGTTCCTTTGACAGCTGCCTCGTTGTGTCGCACATGATGGAAACAAACGGAAACAAGAAATACGTCAGGAGAAAATTAAAAACTAATGGGTTTGCCGGTTGGTATTTATAGGTCTACAATTATTTTCTTTTTTTCTGCCCGTCATGACGTCTGCCACATTCCCTTAAATGCACCTGACAATGAACTTACAGCTGGTAATTTTCTACAAAACATTCAAGGGTGTCTGTTCGGTTTCAGAGGTGGGGATCACATGAAGTGTCTTAGAAAATATATAGAAATGTCTTGTAAATTGTGGTATACATAATACACTAACAGCACTTAAAATTAGATTTAAGTTTAAAGACCTTAAACTCTATGATACATATTATATTAACATATGTAATAAGTGATGTTATTGCTGCTATTTCTTTGATTTAATTATCAGTTTGAGCTTCTTTTTTTTACATTTCAGATTAAATCCTTTTTATCGCAAAAAATCTTCAGAGGAGTTTACACTTCTTTTTTTTAGCCCAGAGTAGTGTCTGCAGGTACAACCTCCACCAATCAAAGTCCAGGACTGTAGCCTCTACGTAGCCGGACCAGGGCACAGAACAATGTGTTAACGTTTCTCTGCTAATGTCAGCTCCGTGTTTTGTTTTTTACGCATAAACGTAACGTTTCAGAAACGTATATATCTCCTTCAAACCTCTCCACCTAACAAGTAACACTATTACCCAACTTTTAAAAAGTTAAAGTTAAAAGAGAAGATTTAAAGCGACTTGAATGAACATTTCAGCATGTTGATCAGCTACTCTCTCTCTCTTTTTTTCATCTGGATTTGGGCAGCTTGACCGTCAAGAGGACACTGTTTGTTTTTTTATATCAAGTTTTGTGAGGAAATCGAACTGAAACCATGAAAGTAGGGTCGACCGAAGACGAGAACCTCTGTCGGATACGAACAGTTCGCCACACACAGGAAGTGACACAAAAGTCGAGTCTAAAATAGAGACTCCTGAACAGTAGAGCGAGCAGAATGACACCTGTTGCCTCTTCGATCGCTGTGTTCTCGGTCAAACTGGTGTGCAACACGGGCGTCACACTGCAGGCTTTTTGGTCATTTCAGTTTTGTTTCCTCTCTTCCTGCCATTTGCAGCCATGAATGGGAAGTTGCCTCATGTTGCATGCTTTTAAAGGAAAACTCCACCCTAAAACTTTAACAACATCCAAAAACGCCTTTGTTCAAATTCTATAGGCCCTTTTTTGCAGACTTCCTTTTCTTCCTTCGACCAATAACTGTGAGAGGTATATGTAGCTACCTTTTTTTTGGGGGGGGGGGGTCAAGCCCTTAGATCCAAAAACTAAGGGCTTCTTTACAGTTTGCAAGCCCTAAAATTAGCAATTGCAGAGCGAGAAATCCACCAAAAAAGAGACAGAGAGGTCTTTGTCTTGTGACAAAGTGCATTGAGAAGATGGCACATTTCCAAAGATCACTAACATTTGCTGGCTTTGTTTGGAAAATGGCCCACGTTAATGTGAAGTATAAGAAAATTGTGGCTGAAGGAGCGCTCCAACGATTTAGTATTGCATTTTCATTAGGTTGTCTGACTCACAGGAGCTGAGATATTATGTTGAATATAAATGCATATAAAAATCTGATCAGGATCCAGAGAACAAGAATTTAAACTGGACTTTTCCTCAAGTCTTTCCGAAAATCTATTACATGGGCGCTCCAATTTAATTAAATTCAAGGATAATTTGGTCACTGAATGTACTTGTCCGAAAACTGAACGACAATTCTTTGATTGATGCAATTAGTTTTAAGTCTGTCGGTTCTCTTTACGAATGTTTCTATGTTTTCATGTTGTCTTTGAACTTTTTGCTGAGTTTTTTTTTTAATCTGTTATTTGTGTTTCTATGTGAAACTTTGTAATTTAATTGAATGGATTCACCTCTTCGTCTGGTGGCTGCGTTTACACATCTGGCTGCGTAATTCTCTGCAATGTTGTTTACCTTCCTTGCAAGTTACATATCTTTGCATACTAGCACGTGCGTCTATTTATACCTTGAATTTAACAAAGGCCTTGCCCGTCTGCAAATTTGCCTGTGAGGCAAAACAGTTATGATCATATAACACTTTTTGTTCCCCATTGAAAGAAAAAGAAAAAAAGAACATCTCGTCCCGGGTCATGAGAAGTAAGAGGCCTTGCTCATGGGCACTTCAGCCGGGCAGATGGGTGCCAACACGGAGGCTTGACTCTTGGTCCTCTATGAGCACAACAGATCAACTGAATTGAGCAGATAAGCTCGCAGTGAGGGGATCATGACACTCATCTTCTCATGTCTCTCTGCAGATGGCACTGGGATTATGATGGCAACGAGTCGCCGCCTGCAACCTCTGGAATAAACATGATAACAATGGGCTCTGATGACGTTTTCATTGTTCACAAAGGAGATGTCTCAAGATTGTCATCATGGACACGAGCCGTAGAACAAACTGTATTGTTTGAAAGATGAAATAATTATGATTGTACATTTGCATTCTCGACATTTAAATGAATTGTAAACCTTCAGTGACTCACAGCCTATAGGTTTCAAAACACAACTTCCATAATCAAATAATAGTCCTTTTTAACACGAGGGCTGAAACACTTTTAAAAAAAATGGTGTGCCCAAAGCACAAACCCCTGTACAGCACATCTGCTTTGCCTCGACATCCTGTTTCGCAAACGACAGAACGATGGTGCAACATCAAGCAAAGGGAAACCCGATGTGTCGCTGCAGTCTCGTTTCACAGTTTCAACCCCTTCCGGACCCCCTCGCACTTGCACGTACATAATCAAGAGCCACACCACACACTCTATGAAAGAATCAGGCGATTTAACGCGCCCCTTCGATTACAACCGCATGACGCTGTACACAGCAAGTTGTTTTCAAGTCCCTCGGTCCCACTCTATAAACATTGCCTAATGTCAGTCGATATTAAACTACATGTTGCTAGCTTGGCATCCCCGCTGTCTACTTTAACCAAGCCATGAAGGTGGTTGAGCGTATTACAACTGTGTTATTGGCCGTTTCTGAGTAACGTCCACCATAAAAGGAAGACGTTGTATCGCAATATAAAAGCAATTTACTAAACAATTTCCATCCCGAAATGGACATTGTTTGCTCAAGAGTTCGCCGCAGTCTTCAGAAAGGCCAAAAGCTCGCGTGTACGTTCACGGACACGCGAGAAAACTTTAAATGGCCAAAATGTATTATGGAGTTTGGTGCGTCGCTCGGACGGCGCGTGTTTTAGGTTAACGTCCTGTTCGTGTGGAGCCGCATCGTCAAACTATGGGACCGCCGGCTTAGAGGAAGTGCAATAACAGTTTATAAAACAGCCCGAGTCTGGGGCATCCCGACTGCTGTGGTCGGTAAGGTGACTTTACTGGGGAGCTGTCAAACTCCCATCTCCATCCTTACCTTCCCGTGCTTTCAGCAGCACCGTGTTGGCTACGATATTCTCCAGCTCCATGTTGACTCTTGCCCGGGTCCGGACCTTTGAATCCGCCCTCACTCCACCGGGCAATGTTGATGCTGTCTGGGGTTAACAGCAGCAGCAAGCAGCGGCAGCGGCGGCAGACGGAGCTCCTGGTCACCCCCTCCCCACCCCTCCCCACTCCCCCCGCCGGCTACAATCTCAGTGTATCCTCCCTAAACACCGTCCACCATCTCCTCCTACCGCCCAGCCAAGGAGGGAAAATCAAACCCTCCGGTTCCGCTTTCGCACAGTTCTTCTGTCCGGTAACCAACCGACCCTCCTCAGCACTTTCTCCTCCTCCCTCCGTCTCCCCGCCCCGAAGCTGCTGTCAGAGAAGAGGAAGAACAAGCAGACTTCTCACTCTGTTATAAAATTACTGTTTGATTAAAAAAAAAAAAAAAAAAAAAAAAAAGTTGAAACAAATAACAGACAGACCTCTCACTCTGATCATTCTTCCTGCCTCGTTTTTTTTTACTCACTTTTTATTTAGCTTTCAACAACATAACAACATATATTTTCAGACAGTCACATTCTTTGTCAATTTTTCAGTTGTATGTCTTGGTACACATGATATTCATGTTCAGTGTACAACACACAGAAAGAACAGCAAACATCAAATGGTGCTCACTCCGAGAAAAAAGAGAAAACAAAAGAGGGGAAATAAGGATAAGGAATAGATTGCATAAATAAATACAAAAGTACAAATAATAATTTAAATAATTTAAGTAGGATAAAGAACCAATAATTGTCCACTCCAGAGTGTAGTATTGCATGTGCTATATATGCTTTCCAGAGAGGATTGTGTGTGCGTGTGTGTGTGTGTGTGTGTGTGTGTGTGTGTGTGTGTGTGTGTGTGTGTGTGTGTGTGTGTGTGTGTGTGTGTATGTATAGAGAGAGTTAGAGAGAGCAGTTCTCCCAGAGGGCCAAGCAACATATAGTAATCACCCTCATTGCTGTAACAGGACTCCATCTTTACTAAATATAGGCTTCGGGAGCCTTAATGAATATGTGATTTGTTCCATTTGATAATGTCCCATACTTTTTGGATCCATGTGTTGTATGTTGAGGGATCCGGTTTTAACCATCTGATGATTAATCCCTTCAATGCTGCTGTGAGTAGTATGTTGAGGAGGTGTTTTTGGGCCCTCCCGTCAGGCCATCAGGTATCGCTCCCAATATTGCTACCATGGGGTCTTGTTGGAAAATCTCTTTGAGGGCCTCAAAGACTTCCCTCCAGTATGTATTTAATTTAGGGCAGAGCCAGAATATACGTGTGTGATTGGCAATTCCGCAATTCCGCCATTCCCGCCTCGTTTTAAAGCGAACTCGACACTGTTTTTTCGCGCCTAGTACTACAGTATATTTACATTATGCAGTTTGCATTATACGTCATACAGGGTTGAATCCAAGTGACTTCCATGTTTGTTTTATTTTACTACTTCTCTACACCTGTTTGATCAAGTGCTAATTACCAGCCAATAAAAACACTTAATTTGTACTCCACAATGAGATAGTTCACGATATTTTTTTATCAAAAAATAATGAATGGAATTCCCCCCCAAAACAAGGTGTTCCCTGGAATATATCAATCAAAAGTGATGCACTGTTACACATGCTTAAATCAATATGTTATGGCTCCAGAGGTGCTGTGGGTCATCTCAGTCTGCAGAAAGTGGATTTCCCTGCAATGATCAATGAAAGCTCATTGGTGCATTAAAAGTGCATTAAGAAAGGCTCATTGTTTGTGTTGTGCAGAATGACGACAGCATCTCACATCACGTAGATGGGTGATTGAGTTTGTCAGTCTGTGATCGCATCTCCTGGATCTGGCTTTCAAAACCCCACTCTCTTGACCCAACTTTCACTTTGACTGCTCATTGATGAAGAGGAGGACAGCGTCACCTGAATAGGTCAGAGGCTGTAAGGTCTCCACTCAAGAAGAAAACGACAGAGCATTACTATCTCGAGGGAACGAGACTGTGCAAGTAAACAGTCTTTAATGTGACTTCCTGACCTTAACATCTTCACAAAGGGATATACTGTTATTACTAAACTTACTAAACTTAATTTAGATGCATAAATGGACTATGATGAATGTGGATCACAAGAGCATAAAGTAGTAATGTGGAAAAGAAAATTGTGTATAAAAATGGAGAATTAGCAGATCTCTCTGGGTTACTTCAGGAATTGATATCATATGAGCAGAATCACGATAATCATCCCACAAGTCAGGGAAACTTAACCTTTCCAACTTTAGGATGCATCTAGCAGAGAGTTGGGGATTTTCGTTTGTATATTTCCTTTTTATTTGTTCAACTATTTGTTTAAAGTTTGTTATTTTCCAACATGCAGGTTACAACTCTGTTCAAATGCCTTCTCTACAAGTTAAATAAAAATAAAAAAATAAGGAAAAATAATGAATCATAACACGCCCACCCACAAACCCACCCACACCCATGGCCTTTACATTTGTTCACAGATTTTTGTAATACATGGATTTGGTTGCAATAAATCAGACAGATGGACAGAACCCAACCCCCAGTAAATCCACACTGATACAAGTTTATTTAACACCATAAGTCATATGAAAGTGAAATATAAGGTTTGCTACATGAAAAAATTCAAATGTCACAGATGCGCGAAAATATGCGCAAATGTGCCAAATGCAAATTTTGGAAACCTCGCCTGAATTCTCTCTGTACTTTACCCAATCTGACTTTGTTCTGCTTCACTTTTTCAAGTGAAAACAGTGCAGAGAGACTGTTCACATATTGTGCTATGATTTGGGAGAGCTTCAGGGCTTAGTGAAGCATCATTTCAAGGAGATAATCATCCTGAAAGTGCTTTTTTCTATAGGCGAACCTGGAACTTCTATTTGTTCTGTGTTTCAATCTTTATTTACTCTTAGCCAGCAAAATATATACTAATATTTACACATCTAACCAAAAGCTCACAAGGGTTGTCTTTATTATAACACCAGAATTATTCAAATAGCCCTTGTGGTTGCAGAGATACACCCTTTTTAGTTTGGGTATGCTATTTCGAGCTAAATCCTAAAAAATGCCTTGGGGCTTTAAAGGTTAAAAGAGAACATGTTAACTTCCTGATATTAGCTTACAGTATATGGCACTTCTTAAACGTGCTTTGTATTTGTGTAAAGCCTTCTTTCCTTGCAATCAACATTCCAGTGTTCAGTTCACCCTACTGCTGTCTGTCTGAATATAATCCAACAAGAGGTGGACAACTTCAGTCTACAGCTTGTGAGTTTTCTTTCTTTTTTTTATGACCCATACTGACATCTAGAGGATAAAACAGCAGCTGCAGGTATTTACAACCCTCCAGAAGTTATCTGAAGGAGGACTAAAAATAATGATAAAAAAGGATTTACAATTTAACAGAACTCTATTTTGTCTTGTTTGTTTTTTGACAATGTCATAGTCAAACCAATCACATTCTTTTTTTAATATTTTAATTTCAGTGATAATTTAAATGTTGTCAATTTTATTATAGATTTCATATAAATAATTGAATATGCTCTATATGTTTTCATCTGTCCACGTGAACTCTGTGTCTCTCTGTATTACACACTGACTACTTATGAGTTGTAATTAAAAAATATCCCGGACTAAATTTCAGTAATTACTTTATTTACACTTTTATTATGATTACATGTTTGATTTCTAAATGTTCTGCTTATGTCCCTAAATAAATATATATATATATATATATATATATATATAATTTGAATGAATTGAATTTGTGTTGTATTTGTATTAATTAGTGTACTCGCGAACAACTTTATCAAACAACTCAAAATTGAACGGCTCAAAGTGAAAACGAGGCTTCCGGTCAGAACCAAACGAATACGCACTTCCTGTTTCTGCACGCTGCCTCCTTCCTCACCACCATCAAACCTCGGCTGTGCTGTAAAGACAGAAAAAAGCATCAACATGCCGAAAGCTAAGAAGTCCGGGAAGAGAAAGAAGTTCGACTACAACCAAGACCGGAAGAAGTTGATGAAGCAGTCCATCAAGAAATGCAACCCGAGGATAGAAAAGTAAGCACGTTAGCATTTTAGCTAGTGTTGGCTAACGGAGGGCATGTTGACAACACGTGAGAAGGGTGGACCTGAGTATTTTACCCGATATTTGTAGTTTATATTCTACAGGAGTGGAACTAGTATACAGATCCTGTAGGTTAAAGTATAATGCCATGGTCTAAATACACTTCTTTACCTGTAAAAGTCCTGGTTCAAAGTCTTTAGTACATACGTAATGAAGTATTCAGCTGCGGATGTTATATTATTCCGTTTTTAGACACTTGTACTACAGTTACTTTCAATCATTTAATATGGAGAATATTTCCTCGATTAATCCACTCAGTCTGTCAAAAGAGAAAGTATAGTGAAATGTTATGCTCTGGCAGGACGATTTCCCAAAACTCAAGACGTCCCCTTTAATTTGAGACCAAACACAAACATGTGAGGTATAGTTTTGCAGTGCAGATTGTTGTATTCATTATTATTTCTTATAATGTATTGAATAATTGTTTCAGCAAATCACAGTGAAGGGTTTTATTAATATAATGTAAGGCCTATTGTGTCAGACTTTGTCTCTTTATTGCTACCAATCTGGGATTAAGAGATTTTAGGGGGGGGTGCTGGGTATTTGATTTCAGATATATAAAATATTATATTCCTCACACAACTTAAAATGCCTATATTATCACAGTTCTGTACCTTGGGCAATGTTGTTCTTAACGATAGTCAGAATATACTAAGAATTATAAAGGTTTCTGTTGTATGCAAACAAACACAGTTTTCACTGGAAAGATAGGTGATACTTCTCATTGAGTGGAACTTTCTGTCAGCTCTGAGATGAATCACTGACGAAGACTTTAACTGATTAATTTAGATCTACAGCCCAGGGGTGGAGGGAGTACCGGGAGTTTTCCCGGTGGGACGCTTCACTTCTGGGCCGGTCGATAATTTTATTTGTTGACATTTGTCACGTTATTTCATCTTCTCTTAAAGTGGGCTAAACGCGTTCCGCATTCTGACACCGCAGCCTCTGCATGGGTTGTACCATGCGAGGAAGTTCACCCCTCCCAAATAGAGTTGGTTCGGTCCATTATGGAACCAAACAACTCTATTTGGGAGGGGAGAACTTCCTCGCATGGTACAACCGGTGTACCATGCGAGGAAGTTCTCCCCCCAAATAGAGTTGGTTCGGTCCGTAGCCCGTCTTTTCCAAAAAGTTTTCTCAGATAGGCTACCGATAGCTGGGTTGGCCCGACCGCAACATACGCGTCAGGGAGGATGGACGGAAGGAAGAGGGCAGGAGGGGCTGAAAAAGCCAGGTTGAAAAAAAGAAAGGCATTGGAGGAGGATGCTGCCAAATGTGCCAAGCTTACCGATTTATTTTCAAGAGGGCAAACACAGGTGGCAACTGGTAAAGAGAGACAAAGGCCTAATGATTAGCAACATAACTATTCGGCTAACGTTGTAGCCTTGATTAATATCGTTGTCGCGTTGTCAACCTATTCCCAAGCAAAATATTAAATTGAATTAAAATATTAGCCTTTTTATACCACCCAAAATATGGCGATCCATAGACTTTGCAAATATATATATATATATATATATATATATATATATATATATATATATATATATATATATATATATATATATATATATATTGAAGTATGCAGTAATATGACTCTTTCTTTGTAGCTTCGGAGCAGCAGAAAAGATGTGTCCATTTAATACTCTCACAGTACAACCTCCTCACAGATGCTTATCCTGTCATTGGGTTAGAATATAAGTTTATGTTGACTTTGTCCATCACACAGGTTGCATGTGATGTCAACCTTAAAATTTGTGAAGAATATGCTACGAAGCTCATTGAGGCAGGACAACTTGGAGGCGTTCATGTTAATGTCCACAGAGAAGGAAATCTTCATGTCTATAAGCAACGACACAGTTATAGATACAGTGGCTGAACCCAGTGCACTGCTTAGGCGGTTACTGATGCTGTAGATGCTGTTGGTGCTATTCACAATGTAACTGTATACTGTACTGCGAGTTGAACTGTAAACATTAGTTCAATATGCCTCTTTGTTGAAGAGTGGGATACGTTTCAAATGTTTTATTTATTTATTTCTGCTTTTGTTAATTTATCAACCTATCCTTGTGGAATATTTTTTGTTAAGTTCTCATCTTAAGTGGATTATTATTGTTGTATTTAACCTTTACATTATTTGTTGGACCGTGGTATTAATAAAAAAAAAACTACAGGATCGTAAGAGCTGAACTGTTGCTTCATTTATCCAATTTCCACTACCATGGAAAAAGTGGGCCGGTCTTGAGCCTGAAATCCCCGGGCTGAAAATTGGCCCCACTCCGGCCCTGCTACAGCCGCAGAACCCTTAAAAAAAAAAGTTGTATATTTGCAATGCCTAAAACAGCGTCGGACTTCACATTTTGCGTCTAACTTGTCCTCTCCCTCAGTAAACAGATCCGAAATGCGTGGGACGACAAGAAGTCCATGGCCAGGAACCTGCAGGAGATGGGCCTGGCCTTCGATCCAAACCGCACGCTGCCATTAAAGAAAACGAGCGTGAGTAGCTGCTGCGACGTAGACACATGATCGAGTGATATTTATTTTATACACACACACACACACATTCTTGCCGATCAGTTTAACGTGAAATCTGAGACTTCAGTCAGCAACACTGATATGAACAACGACTCCTGTCCAATCATATCAGTTAGCTGCCAAAATAATCGTACAGATGTCCGTTGGATCATCAAAGATGTCTCTTTGTGTCGAATCACTAGCTAAATTATTGTGTTGATCAAGAGTTCCTAGCAGCTGCTGCATTTAGATTTGGCGAAGGCATTTAGAACAAGGCTCTTATTATTGAAATAGTAATAAACAAATGTATCTAACAGGTCAAGATTTTAAGACATCTGATCATGTTCTGTAGTTTTCATCATGTGTTTGGTTGTGAGGATTAAACACCAGCCGAAATCTCCTGCAACTCACTTTTCTCCAATTACATTTTTTTTAAACCTTTATTTAACCAGGAGTCCCATTGAGATTACACATCTCTTTTTCGAGGGAGACCTAGCCAAGACAGGCAGCAGCATAAAAAAGTTAAAAGAAACTAAAAGCTTAATAGTCATTAAATGTATTACTTGAAACAAACAACTTGTTTGAGTCATTCAAAATATAGTTATGTTATTATTATGTTGTACCTTTACTGATGCTGTGACTATTTCTCGCTACGGATAATTAAATTAAATGTTGTCCTCTGGGCTGCAGCTTGTTTCCCACCGGCCTGGGACAACGTTTTTATTTAGTTTACTGAAGATGGCAAGCAACCCATAAATTATATATTTTTTGCCTCCCTTGAGGCTCTGGAGCAAGGACAGTAACTGTATTGTTTTCCTGAAACGGCATCCCTGAAGGCTAAAAACCCCCACATGGCATACCTGTCATGTCACATTACAGAAGAAAATTGCAGATCTGTGGCGGACTGTGTTCTACTGTCATCAGTTAACCCAGAATCCAAAACGCGTCAGCTGCTGACCATTGTTTGTTGTCCATTGTTTCCTTCATGATATGTTTTTGTTCCCACGTTTAGCTCCTCGGAAAAAAAGATAAAGTGACTAAAGATCCCGTCGGCATCGTGACCAAGCCCTACGTAATCAACCGTAAGTTATTTATTTTGAACACCTTGTCGTGTAAAGAGACGTGCACTCTCCTTTTTGTTTTGCTGTTAGCCATGTGTTTCATCCTGTAACTCAACGTTTCTGTTCAACCCCTCTGTTCTGCATCTGTTTGGATCAGAGTTTTAACCAATTTGGGTAGTGCAAAAACAACTAATTAGTGTCTTAAAAATTTAAGTCTGTGTGACAAGCTCCCTGTGAACTGGCCTCCGGGAGCAAATCCCATAAACGCGATGGTTCTGTTGTAATGAAAACCGTTCAGTGTTGTAGATGCTGAATGGACCCTGTGCAGCGCTGTACTGATGTAACTCTCTTGTGTTGCTTCTAGAATCTTTTCATTTTAATAATAATAATAATAGCTAGGATTTATATAGCGCCTTTCATGAAACCCAAGGACGCTTAACAAAGACATAAATAAACATAACAAATGCAACAGTAGCTAGAGGACATAGGCTTTGGTGAAGAGGTGAGTTTTGAGGAGTTTTTTGAAGGTGTCCAGAGATGGTGTGTTGCGGAGCTCTATGGGGAGAGAGTTCCAAAGTGTGGGGGCTGTCACACTGAAGGCTCTGTCCCCAAAAGTTCGCATTTTTGTGTGAGGGATGGAGAGCTGACCCGTGCCTGAGGATCGAAGGTTCCGGGACTGTGTGTAAGGATGGAGGAGGTTAGATAGATACTGAGGAGCCAGGGCATTGAGGGATTTGTAGGTGAGGAGGAGGATCTTGTAGGTGATGCGGGACTTGACCGGAAGCCAGTGGAGGTGGATGAGGGTGGGGGTGATGTGCTTGACTCTTGGTGTGATTTTTCACTCTAATTAAACCAATTTTGATTGGAAAAGAGAACTTAATTTGTTGTTGTTGTACTGCTCGGTGACATGGATGCTCAGAGGAGTCGGCCTTCAGCAGCTGCTGCTCTGGATTTCAGCAGTGACTGACTTTTATTCCTCCAGCAACGCTGTCGGTGCTTTTAACACTGTGCTGAACATTTCATTTAATGAAGACCAACCGATTTATATTTTCATTGAGTCTTAAATAAAATGCTTTGCCCTTGTCTTTGCACCAAAATGAAACAGGAAAAGTAAAAGATCCGATTAATCTTTAAATGCTAACAAGATAGAAACGTATGATATAATATGTGTTTGTGTGGCGCAGAGCTGCAGGAGGAGGCCGACCGTCCAGAGATAGACTCCAAGACGCTCTCCTCTGATCTGATCGAGTACGCTCAGTACATGGTCCGAGAGCACCTCGACGACTTCAAGGTGAGAGCAGCGACCAAAGCCTGAACGTGATGGGGCCAGTAATATCATGGTCACATGATGGTTCTGTGTGATTCAGCCCCAGTATTTATATTGAGCACTATCTGTCAAACCATTTCCAATTCAAAAGAAAAAAAACTAAGTAAAAATCACACACGCTTTCATACATGTTTGTGGGAAATTGTAGAAAAACGTTTTCAGAATTTTGGCATTGAGTTGGTGCCGAATTATCGGTTCCTCGTGACATCCCAACCTCAGTGAATTAATGACCGCTCCCGCCAACATCGGACAAGATTGATACACTTTTTTATGTCAGACATTTTTTCAAAAGGGCAGACACGCTCAATAAAGGTGATGTATTTAATACAAACTGACAGTCTTAATTTATAATGCCGATATCAGTATTTGAGAGTTAAAAACGATCTTCCCCTTTTATTAACATAAATGTAAAACTTAATGTTTTATATTCATTAAATGTGGTTTTATACAGTCGCTACTTGGCCTGACTGAAACCACTTTGCATAATACACAGCAAAATCAGCAGTGTTAATTCAACACCAATAGAGTTACATTCAACACTTTGAAAGTGTCTATATTGGTCCACCCTATTTTGAGTTAAAACTACACTTTTAAAAGTGTTAAATGTTCAACACTGTGATAGAGTTGCTTCAACTCTCAATAGTTGACATTTAACACCAGTCAACACAGGCCAGTGTTGAATTTACACAACACTAGTGTGCAGTGTCAGAATTTAACACTATCTGTATATTCTGTTTTAACACCGACTAGAGTTGCTGAGCTATGTAACACTATAGAGGATTTAAAATGAAACTCTGTATTTTACTCTTGTAAAGTTGATTTATATATATATTGTTTAAACACTGTAGGGAGTTATAATTCCTAATGCTATACATGATACAATTTTACTTTTGAATTCAGTATATTCCTAGTACTTAATTACAAAGAAGAAAATCATCAATACAAAAGTTTGTTCAAATAAAACTTGTATTTTCAAGCCCACCACAAACATAGCATTTGCATTACAATAACATTTCTTAATTGGCAGCCTCAATAGCACAGATCACACAAAACAATAGCACGGGTCACACACAGACATGAAAATCCCTCACCTTTCGGCGAAATTCGCCGTTTTGAAACCAAAATAGGTAACCTACGTGAATGGTGTAGATCCGAAGACTTTTTGTTTTTGGGAGGGGGCGTCAACTGTCCGCCGCTTCTGAGACTGGAGTGGGACACAGAAAAAAACTCAGGTCGTGATCATCGTAGCAATAGAAGACCTTTGACGTGTCGAGTCTTGGCCAATCAGCGTTAAGATGTCTACAGCGGCTTCATTTCCCTCCCACCAGTTTTTTAATGGCAAGCTAGTCCGCTTGCTAACACGTTAGCTAACGTTGTTGGAGAGAGACAGCGAGTGAGATTACTGGCAGTCCGTGGCAGCGTGTGACGTCAGCCAGGAGAGCGGAGAGTCAGCGGCACTGCAGTTCTACCTACCGACACCTGACTACAAATATGGAGATTTTATCCAACTTTTATTTTAATAAAAAAAACGAAATGAGTTTCCTCCGTAGGGTGGCCGGGCTACTGTTTATATTGAAGGGTTTAAGATCTACGTGTAGGAAAGAATCTATCCTCCAGTTAATTATAATATATAGAGTTAAGCTAATCTTAGGACTCTTCTTGGGTCCTTTTGCAGTAGGGGGAAGTAGGTGAACCAGCAGTAGGATGCTTGACAGGTCACTGTCCCAGCCTAGGGGGAAACCAGAAGAAAGTAGAAGATTTAAGAAAGACTTACATGTGAAAATAAATATATACACATTATGCTCATACAAGATTTTTGAATCAGGCAAGTAAATGCATGTTTTAAAAAGATGAGCGATGCATCTGAGGATTGATGCCCAGACAAGAGGTCTTCAACATTCTCATTAGAATTATTGCAGTCTGCCAGGATCCTGGGTTTGAAGAAAGTGGGCCATTTTGCCAAGAATCTGCCAGAAACCTCCTCTCCAAACATCATGGTAAAGTCTTGGTCAATCTACAGAAGAAACTCCGTAAGTCCCTGCAACCGTGCTGAAAGTGTAGTCCTTAAGAGTACATTGTTCACTTTAAAAATAAATAAAAAACCATATGCGTTTCTTACCAAGCCAGGTGTATCGAGAAAACGTGGGAAAACATCCAGGACTGTTGAGGAGTTTTGCTGGTCTTGTTGAACTACCGTCTGACGGTATTGAAATGTTGCCCTCATTTTCTCTTTGACAACCGATTCATAAGTTGTATGCTTCAATATGGAGATTGCCTCACGGCATTCCTCGCCAAACAGTTGCTTGTCAGTTAGGAGAAAATCCCTCTTGCTCTTTGGACCACCTTGATAGATACTGGTGGTTGAGCATCTCCGGGATGGAACTGCAGTGTTGAGTTGGACTGTCTTTATCCTCCAGGCCAAATAACCAGATCCACTGTCAGCATCATAGAAGTGCTCCTATAAAATTCGAGAAGAAATAACAAAACTAAACATAACTGATGGGTCACAGCAAAACAAGGCGAATTCAGAATAACCTTCCTGCATAAATTGCAATATAAGCCATTCATTTACAAACTTACGTATCCATTTTTTGAGTAAGGATCCCTGAGGTAAGGAAATAGTGATGATGCCAAGAGCGTATTTTGTTCGCAAATAGGTTGGTGGGATCCTCCTTTTTAAAAGTAGAAAAACATATTATTTTTCAAGCTTTAAAATTGTAAAATGTCAAACTAAAATAAGTATTATTATTATTATTATTATTATTATTATTATTATTATTATTATTATCAAGAAGAAAGCAAAAAAAAAAGACAGTCATCTCTAAAGTACACCGTATTAATGCAAACAAATTATTTGTGTTATCATGATAACTATTCGTCTAGTCTTTTTGTTTACAATACCCTTGGCTTCTTTTGCACTGATCATACATTCGCTTTTTTTTTTTTAGGGATGTGTTCCCATTGGCTAATTAATTTGTATAACTTAATTGTTTTAATATTTTTGCTTCAGAAATGACTTTTAAATATACTGTATATAGCATTTAATAATGTAACTAACTGCACATCTTAGGTTATAAAGAAAAATTTGATTTAAGATGGGCACCAGTGAACATAAAATGCTTACCCATGAACTTCAATCATGTCAGCCACCAGTAGGTTTATCATATGTCGCCGGGTACCATCCGTCAATGTCTTCGTTTTGTCATATTCATGCAACACTTTTTCTCCCCCTGGCTTGGACTGAAGAACATCTCTCACCATCTACAAATAAAAAGAATCAGACAATAAGTTATCATGTTAACCTTTACGGCAACAAGACCACAGCTCGTCTGCATAATATCTTTGTGTTTCAGTTTTATTAACTCATTTCATACATTTAAAAAATTTAATTAGCTTACCGCTTCAGCTGATTCCCGATCGCCGTGGGTCCTTTCCCCCCACCGTCGTTCTCAAGAATTATTGTTGCATCAGATGAATCAGATGGCACAGAGGATAAGGTGTCTGACACATTCGACTTAAAATAAATTTCTGCTAGATCTGGTTGAAGAACAACTGCAAGACAGTTAAAAGAAATACACACAAAAAATTGGTTATACCTTCACATCTCTACAATACTCGTCAGTAAAACAGCTCACAGTACATTACAGTTCATGATCCTCATTTTTCCCGAACAAAGTTAAGTCTTACTTCTAGACTTTTCTGTGGACACATTGATGGTAAGGTCCCCTGCTTGTAAAAGTTCCTCAAACACATCTGCATCCACCTCTGTCCCTGATTCATCTGTCAAGTGCAAGTCTGTCTGTAGAGGAAGACCTAACTTTCCTATTACTGAGAGAATATCAAATTTAAAAAAAAGGTCCTTTGTAAACTTCTATTGACACTTTTATTATTATAATCTCTGAGCAGTGTGCAGAATATGTGATATAAATGCCCCATCATACACCAATTGTCCATTTTGACTTGCTCACAAAACATGATTACAATTGGTCAACATAATAAAACACCAATTGATAGGTGAGGCAAACATATTACTTAAATTAATATAAAAAGACTGACTGACTGACTTACATGAACTGACATTCAAGCAAATAATTAGTTTACTCCAAACAGATACGGCTGTGTAATAAACAAGTAATACCAACCTTTCTCAATAAATGTATTGTAGTCTTCATAGCCTTCTTCGGTTTCTGCCACCTTAACATACTTCTGACTTGAACCAAATCTCACCGTGACCAGCATATTGTCCTACAAAGAAAACAACGTACATTCATGAAAAGTCTACAACTTTTTTTAAAGTCATGTTAAGTGGTTTACGGACCCGCTTAAGGAAAACTTCCTCCAGCCGAATTGAAGGTTATCCGTGGCTCCATAATTTGGCGTGGTTTGCCCAAGTCTGGGGTCCGAATTTCGACCATTTTGGGCGGATTGAAAATCGGGAAGAAATCATCCATAACTGGCGGGTAATCTGGCGGCCGACCTCGTGACACGTTCGTCGGGTAAAGCGGTTTACAGACCCGCTATTGAAAACTTCCTCCAGCCGAATTGAAGGTTATCCGTGGCTCTATAATTCGGCGTGGTTTGTCCAAGTCTGGCGTCCGAATATCGACCATTTTGGGCGGATTGAAAACAGACACGCGTCCGGTTTTTAAAACGGCGATAAAAGTGGTGTACTGACCCGCTTTTCTACACTTCGTTCGGGCCAACCATTGAGGAGATTGTCTGTGTGGGACATGTTAACACAATGCGGGTTATTTGGGCGAGTGGCAGCGCCTTGACTTCTGCGACGATTGCATGGAGCGCCCGGCTCTCCCACCGTTCACTTAAAAGAGCCTGAGCCTGACCGTCTATACACACAAATGCTAGCAAACATTCTTGACTGTACATGCTAGATTAGAACGTTAGCCACATGGCAGCCGTACCCACAGACCTCGACGCAGATTCTCATTCCGACACAAACACTTAAAGCAGTGGTTCTCGAACTTTTTCTGTAAATAACATCATTTTGTGACTCCATCTGTGCTTTTATAAGTAACAGAATAAAGAAAATTGCAATCACTTTCAAGTAAATCAGATTGCAATCACTTAGAACAATGAAAGTAAAGTTCTATCTGTGCAAAAAATAACTAATATTTAGTTACTACTAAATAGCTCATTGTGGAAAACAATAAGCTATTCATTTTTTGCCAAACAAAACAGAATGAGTGCAGATATGTGAGCCATCAGGTTTTTATCAGTATTAGGGGGTTGTAGATTTGATACAACGTTGAGCGGAGATCTGTATTCTGTTTTGAGAGACGCAGCAGCAGAAAGGACGACGTCACGGAGACTTCTGGCAAAACGGCAAAAATCGGTGAGTCAGGCAAGCGCAACCTGTTACCGGCGTACTGTAACCATTTACCCGAAAGTGCAGGCATTATTCCATGTATTTATTAATGACTTAATAAATACATCGCCGTGCGCGATACAAAGAGCAGAGGAGAAGTGTTAACGTGACCATGTAGAGACAGAAATGGCAAGCTGTCGTGTGGATAAGATCAATAAAATACGTCCGTTTAGTTTGTTTAATAACAGAACAAGGTGTGGACCTGTACATTTTCTCACTTTTTCACGTTTACACCGAGATTTCACAACATGTTTGGTCATGGAAATTTGGTTTAAAGTCATGGCAAAGTCATGGAAATCCATTAGTCAGAATGGGTATGAACCCTGAAAAGTCACGCTTGAGTTGTTGCTTCCATCCATCTTTTCTAATTAGACAATTCTCATAAAAGTGTTTGGCTGGGAACGCAGCGTTAACAGAGCAGCGGGGCTCCTTCCAGGAACAGATCCGTGCGCAGTCAAAGACAGGTGTTTCAACGTTGCATGTTCACATTTTAAATTAACCTTCTACAATAATTAACTTTCTGCATTCACATTTGTTGCATAAGGTCAACCTATTTATAGATCTATGTGCAGCAGAGCGAGATGGGAAACACTGTTCCTGCAAACTATTTGAAGATGAATTGACTCCTTTGCCAACCATTGCATAATTTCGATGAGCAGCCATCGACATTAACAACATGGATTTAAAGGCCGAGCTGCAGAGCCAAGCGCAACAGCACCGCCGTGTGGCATGAATTGAACGGAAAAAGACAATTGAATTGCAATTAGGATAATTAATTGTAAATAAATATATTTATGATCGTGACCGGGCTGAGTTGTGACCAAGATAAAGCCAGCAGCTCACAAGCTTTGCCCACCAGCTCCTCGAAAGCTTGCCGATTAACATCGTACAGCTCGTTTATACCAAAGCAGAAGTGTTTTTTACAGGGGTTTCTGTGCCGGTGCTCTTCCTGGAGTTCTGTTTTATCTTTAGTCAGAGCCAGGCTAGCTGTTTCCCCCTGTTGGCTCACTTTTCATGTTTAAGATATCAAGATCTTCTAATCTAACTCCAAGAAAGTGCATTTTTGTTCCTATAAGGCACAGTAGATGAGTGAGTGATTGACTCAGCTGAGGAAATTTACAAGATGTAAATTAACCTTGTAAGTCATTACCAAAACTAAGTTAGTTTGGACCATAGGCCGTATTTAAAAGAAAGTGGATGGAGTCACCTCTTGGTTTGCAGTTATGAAGCCTTGAATTTGTCTTTTTTTAGTCTGCCAGTGTAACCTTCATGAACTGAAAACACTGGGAAAAGATTAAAGGGTTATTGAAGAAGATTTGAAACTAGCGATTGAGTCCCTGAACTAATGATTAAAATGTTTATTTGGGTCATGAATCAAGTTAGAAAAAGAGTAATTTTCTCATAGACTTCTATGCATCAGACTTCTTCAATGTGAGGAATCCCGTCCTGATGGAGTAGAAATAATTCAAGTCTAAATTCCTTCAGCATTGGCTTCACTTTTTAAATTCGGATGTTGCCGTCTGGTTTGAAATATAGCGGGTCATATTTTACACGAGGCATCAAGATTTGATATTTACTGGCTGCATGAGGGTGCGTTTAAGGACATTGAGAAATGAGGACTGGCTGCCAAGGTCGAGGACATTTTCTTTGTGCCTTCCTGGACATGCTCTGTCGCTGCAGAGGAAACCTAATTTGTCAGTTGAATGTTTTTTCCCCCTGATGATAAGAGTGTCCTTTGTTTGGATTCCCTTAAAGTGTTGACGGGCAAATAAGGTTTCAGCTGCGTGATATTCTTTCACAGCCGCAGACTTTTGTTTTTCTCATTAATTTAGATTAAAGGGACACGCTGGTGCATATTTCGTGCAGTGCTGAGAGGAGCTCGGGAGTGTTTTTGTTTTTTGTATTATTACTTAGATTGGCGAGCAGCAGTTTAAATTGCTGGAGCGTTTATCAGAAAAGTGCCACATTCCAACGTTGCTTCAACAGTTGCTTTCAATGGGACTAAGTCATCACTGGGAGTGCTGCCAAGTCACAATCTGTCAATAACAGAGGGTACAATGTAGGGCTGCAACTAACGATTATTTTTATAATCAACTAATCTATCGACTATTTTTTCGATTACAGTAATTTCCGGTCTATAGGCCGCACCTGCTCATTTTTAAAAGAAATTGTACATACATAAGCCGCACTTGTCTAGAAGCCGCAGGTGTCCCTGTTGAAACATGAGATATTAACACAGCAAGATGTTACAGGAACGATTTTTTAAAACTTAATTAAATAAATGCCAGTAACATCCACAACTAGTACATACATACGACAAATGCTTTTTTTCAGAACAGTACTAAAGTTGTCTTCTTCAGTATCGGAATTAAACAGCCTGAAGGTTTGTAATTACTTCGTCACACATTTTCTCGGCGAAAATATAGGAACCTACCAGAAAAAGTAATTGATCACTATCGCCATCGTCCTCCTGTGCACTAAAACCATTGAAGTCTTCTTCTTCAGTGTCGGAATTAAACAGCCTCAGAATTGCTTCGTTGCACTCAGTCTCTCTTTCGTTTGCGCTCTCAGTGTCACTTTCCTCCCGAGGCAAATCCGCTTGCGCTGTCCTCCTCATCACGCAGCAGTCCAGCCTTTCGGAACCCGTTGGTGATGGTGGATTCTCTGACACTGCTCCACGCTGTTAGGATCCACTGGCAGACTTGAGAAAAAGTTGCTCTTCGCATGCGGCCAGTTTTTGTAAAGGACTTCTCGCCGCTCGTCGGAGGAAGTGACGTTGTGTTGTTGATGTTATGCTAGAGTGGGGCTGCTAGTTGAGCTTGTTAGCTGTTACTCCGGAGCTACTGTTAGCAAAGAGCCTGTTGCCAACTCTGTGAACACTCGTGCAAACAACCTGCAAGTTAACGCAACCAAAGTCTGTCTGCGAGTCGTTCCTGCGGACGTTACACTACGCCGTAGTCTTCAACAAATCAGATCTTTAGTTTGACAAACTGGGCGGATTCTTTGACGTGCAGGGCCTGCGAGGTGGCGTAGATGTATGATTGGTCAGCAGGCCAGCGTGACCATTAACATGCCCTGTGATTGGTCAAAGGGGCACAAAGCTACTAGAAACTTCTAGCTGCTACCTAGAACCTAGAAGCTACCTTGCTGGTGGATTTACTGATGACTTGCTGGTGGATTTGACTATTGACGCCTTTGGCACAGAGGATTACGGGCATGTGGTGAGTTAAATGCTTGCTATGTTACTTAAAAAAAAAAGAAGCTGCAGTCGTATTTATGATTTTTTTTATCATACACAGCGCTTTTGTTGCTGCTAGTCAGACAGCTGGAGATGTCTGTGTGTGTGCAGCACTGCAACGTTTTAATGTTGTTGGCTTGTTTCGTTATTACTAAATGTGACTGGTTGTTTGGTGGTTATTTGGACAACATGGGTGCACAACATCGTGAGGCGAGCGCTGCGTCATGGAACAGTGATGATGCTTATAAGGTTAAAACAGCTCCGCAGGTCGGTCCATACTGTGTGACCTCCATGCCTGTAATAGTGCAAAGAAATCGACCGTATAGCCGAGTGAGCGTCTGCTGTCCACACATGACAGTCTGTATGAACGCGCCATGTAGTGGGCAGCGCCGTGTTCAATACACGCGCGGGTCAGACAGGAACTCCGGGGACACTTTTTTCTTCTTCCCCAGTCTGCATCTGATGTGGACACACGTCGTTGAAGGCCTTGTTCTAAAATCTAAAACACTGCACTATGGTAATTAGGCTATGAAATTCCATCAATTAGCCGCATCGTTGTAACTCAAAATAGCAATTAAGCCTCTGAAAGTGCAAAATAACTGACATTCAAAGTCCAAAAGTAAAAAAAAATATCCACCCTACCCGACAATTAAAGTGCAAGGGTTTAAAAGTAAATCTAAATGACTTATTGCAGTCCCATGTATTGCTGTTCCCTCCTTCAGGGCAACACAATTTACACTCGTTTTAAATATTCACATGCTCTGGAGCATGGGGGCCCACACTTTTTAAAAGCTACTTTTAAAATGACCAAGTCAAAAATATCCTGCTGCTGGTGGAACGATGTTTGGACTTAATATTTTTCATGTGAGAAAAGGTAATTTAGTTGGTTGTATTCTGCATGTTTAACTACATGGAGAAACTCCTTCATCTCCGGACAGAGCTCTATTAGCCATCTCACATCAGTGTGCAGAACAGCTGTCTTTGAAGAGTTCTCGCTCCAATAGACATTCTTCGTCACCACCTCTGTGATCTCTTTCCTGTTTAGCATTGTAGCGCATAATGCTTGTTGGTGTATTATGCAGTGGTAATTAAGGAAGTCGGGGAAAACATCATCCTCCCTGCACTTAACAATAAATCCATTCGACCGACCATTGCAGGCGCAGCAGCATCTGTGGTGATTGACATTAATTTGCACACCAGGAGCGGGGTTTTGTCGATAAAGTTTTTCTAAATAGGATGCGATCTACCCGTACTACCTCTTCCGACGTATTGGGCACCCCTGATGTAGTGCATTGCAATGCCGAATGAAAATGACCGGTAGCTCTGAATCCTTTCATCACCAACGATGCGTCGACGACCAAAATACGCGTCGACGATTTTTCATAATCGACATCGTCGACTAATCGTTGCAGACCTGGTACAATGAAATATCCTTCAATAGAAAATATTCCACCTTTTGACTTAAAATTATGAAAAGATGAGTCAGTCACCTGCATATTTCTGTTGCAATTAATTATGACAGCCCTCAATTATTTTTATTTTTGTATGCTTCGCGATCAACACGCTACGCTCAAAGACATATTCTAATACTGGGCAAATGTAAGGTTTCTCCTTTTTAGCCACAGCACTAGCAATAAATGCACTGACTCTTTGTTTGGATAAAAGAAAATAAATCAACTTTCCTTAATGAATATACCTCATCAGTGCGTACCCACTTTGTGTGCGGCAGGCTGGAGAGCTAACCGTTGTTTTGATCGCGGTAAAAATGTGAAAGGCTGAATGCCAACGAACATAGACTTGATGCTGAATATTTCCTGAATTTTGGAAATGATCTTTTCTATATATTTGGACTTTTGGACCTAACATGCTCTGGAGTTATTGTACATGTTTGGATCACATAAGTCAGACACATTCCCACCCAGCAACCACTGAAACCAAACTCGACATGCCAGCGCTGTTATAGATTTTCAATATTGTTCTAATAACATAATTTGAATAATACCATTGCGAAATGTGCTTGCCACCTCGACATTTCACCATTTTCATCTGTAACAACAAAATAACTGAAACCCGTTTGCGCGGGACTGTTTCTCTAGTTTGAACTAAAGCGTCTGTCCTGTCCTCCCTGCAGGCGATGGCCATGGACGAGAAGAACTACTACCAGGACACACCCAAACAGATCAAGAGGAAGATAAACGAGTACAAGCGGTGCCACCCGGAGCACTACTCCGCCTTCGTCACTTCGCTGGCGGACCCGCAGCCGGACCCGCAGCCGACGGTCCAGTAAAATGGACCGTCGGCGCTGTTCTGGACTTTCTGTCGCCGTCTGTGTCGGAATCTCATTCATTGAGACATAGTAGTGCAAGCCGGAACACGAGACCAGTGCGAGGACTGCGGATGCACAGGAAATGGAGACGGACCTGCACTACTACGTCTGTGTCGCGACCCTCCAGGACCTTTCTGTTACTTTCCTCCCTGTAAAAGATTTCCTGTTTTAATCGATTCCATTTTGTCTTTGTGTTCTGACCGACAAAGGGGATTGCCTGAGATGTGTTTGTAATGTAATCATTTAAATACCTTGAAGCTCATTTTTGCAGATTTTTTGCAGTTATTAGTTTTTGCTCCGCACACTGGAGGTTTCTCAGATGTTTCTCATTACTCATCGGGCCGTTTTTAGACCTTCAGTTATATCAAGTGTTGACATCGGAAAGAGTCTCTGCAGCATCCTGCTTTGAGCTGCTCTGGAGATGCGCGCAGTTCTTGTGTTCAAGGCTGCGTTAAATAATGACGTTTATTCGTTAACGCAGCTCACCGATTGACTCAAGTTTGTGTCAGTCTGATAAGAATCACACAACTTCGGTCAGACTCTTGAGAAACATTGCCCATATATTTTTATTTTCAGATTTTTGCTTAAACTCATTAGTGCAAACTCCACACAGTGTATATACTTGCTTGAGCACATGTGCACTCCCTTGAGGGGATCCTCCTGGGAGGCCGCTCACTTGAGTTCTTGGTTACTTCAGGCCCAGGTGTACTGCTAAGATCCCTTGAGGGGATCTTTAGCAATTTTATTCTTGAATGATAATATCAACTTCATCTCAAAATTGCAACAAGTTGCAATTGTTATGACTATTATTAAGACTAATTGGGAATTTTTAAACGATTGTTCAACTTTATTCTTGAACTAGTGAACTTTATCTCAAAATGTTATGACCTTTTCCAGTCGCATTATGGCCATTATTTCTCCTCAACTGAGCAACCAGATCTCATTTTTGAATTATTTTTTTTAATCTTTTAAAGATTAAAGGTACATTTTGATGCTGTAAACCAAAATGAGCCAGGAGGAGAAAAAAAATCAACATTACTATTTTCTTCTATTAAAGACTTCATTGCATATTAATTGAAGAAAAAATAAAAAAAATCTTGTGAAACAGTCGCGTCTTTGGAGGATCTAAAATTGTTAATGTTTAAGGTCATTCAATCGTCGGAGACAAGTGAAGATAAACACGGCGATGCTAATGGACCGTGAACCACTCATGACGAACGCCGGAGAAGGCCTTGAGTTATCTGCTCGGTGTTATTCTTTTCAAAATTATCCCCACGACAGCTTTTGAGATAAACAAGAAATGTTTGCATGACATTCCCCAAAGAGAGGATGTGGTGACAGATTGCTTCTGCCTCCTGAAAAGGGCACGACGGTTTAGGAGACCCATCTGTTGCTGCTTCATATTTGTTTGATTGTCAACAACCAAAAATCTACTGAAGTATTCAGTCTCCCAATACTTTCTGATTATGTCTCCCATTGGATCCACATGAAGGTCTTTCAAAAACATTTCTAGACTATATAGTTTAAATAAAATTAAACTTCAAACAATACTCAAATCAGGAAATACTGCAATTTTTGGGAAATATTTTTCAGTCGTGAATTTATCTTTCGATGCAGGTACATTTGTACACCCTCTGCACTGGCTGCATAAATCAGTGAGTTGTATTTTGGTAGAAGTAAACTATTACTTCGGTGACATCTCCCTTAAACACTTCGTGGTGCATGCAAAGTATTTCACACATTGCTTTTGTCGTGAAAAATGTCCTCGAGATTTTTGTTGAACTGGCCACTTTTTAACAAACACAGACATCTTTGTACCAAAACTACACGGGATAGAATGAAGCATTCACAAGCATTTTCACTATTAAATATTGATGTTTTTTTATTTTGTCTCCATGGTATCATCATGCTCCATCACACTTTAACTTATCCCACAATCCGTAGGCAATGACACACTGTCAAAGCTTCATGCAGGATGCAGTCGTTGAAGTCTAACGCCCCCCACCCCCCTAAAAAAAGGTTTTATCGTCATCAAATGAAGAAAGGCAATAAGAAAAAAGGTTTAGCATGACAGGTTGATAGAAAAACACATGACTCCCAGGGGAGCATCTGGTTTAAGTGTGGGATTTAAAGCTGGTGGAAGCAGCTTCGGTGATGTTTCTCAGTGTCTGTTATCATTCTGTAGTTTGTCCTAAAAGTAGAGGACATGTATGAGCACTGAGTCACGTAACATTTAGCTTCATGTGACTCATGTACGCTGTGCTTTGCACACCCTATAGAGTTTATTCCCATGGCTGCAGAGCATCCGTATGGAATAACAAAGCAAGATAGAACTGAAGTGATGTCTAAAAACATTTGCCAGACCGAAGCCTTCGAACCTTTCTCAACTTTTCACTGTGTTCTTTCAGCTCTTATTCGACGACCTGAAATCAATTAAAATGTCCACGTTCTCCTCAAGGATGTTCAATTCTGATAGAAAACATTGTCTTCTTCTGCGCCAATTCCAGATTACACGACCTTTGGTACTGAAACCTGTGCTCGATGCACAGCTGTGGCCAAAACAGAGATTTTTTATCAAATCAAAAGTATGAGGTTACACCCCCATTTAGCCACAGCATCGGAGCACGGATGAAAATGAGTACATGTGAGGTCGGAAAACTGAGATTGTGTTAGGAGATGGACTGGAGTAATTCAGCTGGAGGAAAAAAAAACACAGTAAAAATTTAAATCAATTGTTTCTAGCGCTGCGATTAATGAGGCCCAAAGCACAGCTGCGCTACAGTTTTGGTAGCAGCATCTAAATGCTCAGGTAATGATGTTAACGTGTTTGTCAGATATCGTTTTGCCGTTTTTTAACCTAAGTTTAGTGTTTTATCAAACTAACAAAATGTTCTAAAGTACGTGATTTGGAACACGTCTACTAGCGAGAGGTCCTCGTCCTCTTCCCTGCATTTGATGGGACATTTCTGCGTAATATTGGAGCATTACTGCGTACCGTGGATCGGTGGTGGGACATCATTGGCCTCGAGGTCAATAACTCCACACTTGAAACCTTTTAACAAGGTCACTCAGGTAATTAAGGGAACACATTTAACATGCACTGTAGTAACCTTGTTACTTTATATTGGTGTATACATGCAGCAGGTCAGTAATTTGATTCCTGCCCCCCTATTCTGGGAACACTTGGCTGTCTAATTTTAACCGTATGATAAAAACAGTTGCTACCTGACTTTGTGTGTGTGTGTGTGTGTCACGGCTCAATGACGTCATAGTGAGGGAAGCACAGTCTATTTCAGTCGGTCTTTGGATGGAGTCATTTAAAAATAAGAAATTTACTTTCTTCTGGAGTAATCCACCTGTGGAAACCAGCCTTTTCTAATCCAACCCCGTTAACGGACACCGGGTTTCTCGTTAACGCGACATTTAAGAAGTTAGCTTTCCTGAGAAAGACTTCGGCACAATCCCAATTTCCACCCTAAACCCTCAAACCCTGAACTGTTAAGTGTGAGAGGCTTTAGGGCTTGAACTTGTGTAAATATGAATGGGACAGCACTTTGCTGCAACATATCACTTGACTACATAAAAAGATATTGTGTCCAATTGTGTATTTATTCTATACTTTTTATTCACTGATTTGAACGTCTTCCCTACGAGATGAGAAGTCATTTTAAATGATCTATTTACTTGTTTTGTCCAAACAAAATGTTTGATGAATGTAAATAAATGTTATAAATATAATTTCTACTTGAATTCCTCTGATTTCATGTGTTTTTATGTGTTTTTATATGTTTTTATGTTTATCCGTAATGTTGTAGTGTAAATGTATTTTATCGGGCTAAACGCCCACGTGTCTCTTTGGTTACCTTTTTTTTTTTTTTTTTTACGTCTTCATGCTTCCATTGGAAACTGCGTGTTTAACATCACATTGCTATGAACTGTGGGTAATTCCCTTAGGCAAAGGGTTCATAAAGGGCTCAAAATGCCTCCCAGAGAGCCCTCAAGCACTCGACAATTTGACAATGGGACACCCCTAAACCCTCACGGACTTCGCGGGAGCGCGCCTTTAATGCCGTGTTCACACCGGACGCGACGCAAATTTGCGGCGCCGCGTCCACCGCGGAAGTTTACTCGCGCGAGTAGAAAGAGGGTGTTCACACCAAACGCGAATTTGCGGCGCGACCAAAGGGGCGTGGCTTAGCTCTGTTGCTTGCCTCTGTGAGAGACAAGCGACGAAGCTTTCATTTCCACTATCGACCATGGAATAAATAACCACTAGTTCTGCTTTATATTTGTTGTGGAAGTCCCAAACATGTCGGAACATGAAACGCCCTCGTATTTGGGTTCATAACATCATCCGTAGCCGCACACAGCTCGGTGAATTTCACCGACTCCTCCAGGAACTGCATCTCGCGTATCTCCGTAAAACGATACCGATTATGCCATCCACCATGGAAATAACCACCAGTTCTGCTTTATACTTTTTGTGTAAACTATGTCGGAACATCAAACTCCCATGGTGTCTGGGTTCATAATATTATCCGTAGTCCCATAACAGCGTCTCAATGAAGCCGCTGTCAGCGCTGGTTCAGGCGGAGCAGCAGCAGTTTCATTCATAAGCGGGGAGACGGCGGTGGTGACGGGCGGAGCTTCTCAACGCTGATTCTCAACACTGATTGGCTGCCGCAACTTTGCGTCACGCGATTTCTCCGCCAGAGTTGGGAGAATTCAACTCACGCGAATTCGCGCCGCGTCCTTCGCTTTGTTCGCCCCAGGTCAAACGTTCTGTTCGTGCCGCCTCCAACGCGTCTATCTCGCCGCACATTCGCAAATTCGCGCCGCAGCGTGTCTGTGGATTGACTTAACATGTAAACTGGTCGCGCCGCAAATTCGCGTCGCGTCCGGTGTGAACAAGACATAAATCCGTGAGTGTTTAAGGGTGGAGATTGAGATTGGGCCCTCAGCAATCCATCCGATGGTTGAGACATTTCACCCTGAACCTGAAAAAGCAACCTCCCTAGAGGAAAGGTCATGAGGATTCATACTCTGGGGACCATGAATGTATTCACAAATTGCAATAGTCAGGTAGAAAAATAAGTCTCGCTGTCAAACCAAGGCAGTAATTTATCTCCCTGCTTGCTGTCTGGTGAACCTTGAACTCATTATCTTTATTTTCTGCTGCTGTTGTTTCAGATTATCCGCTGCACAAGTAAACGGCAAAACAATAGTTTGACTATTCGGCTGCGTTGACCTCGTCTGCTCTCTAAATCATTTGCGGCTTCGTTCCAACAACTCCAAGTTCCTTTGTGACTCGCGCGTTTGACCATCGAGGAAACGCGTCGAGGAGGGAGGGGAGGAAACTTGAGCAGCGGGTATGCGAGGTATGATTGTTTGATGTCAGCTGTGAACATGGATTTTTACTAAAACTCCATTCAAAACAATACATGTTCCTCAATATCTGACATGTAGTGAAAGATGTTGTGTAATTGTATATCTCAACAAGTTTGAGATTAATTACACTGAAAAAAGACAAAGCAAAAAATTGCAAGAAACAGCTGACACTGAAATTTTGACCACATTTGCTCTTTTGCTCTGGTGCTGCACCCTCAGGAAGGACTTTGAAGAATGTGGACGGCAGGCAGTGTATATTACTGCAGTAAAAATCTGTAATATTTTGTATGATATCTCAAGTTAACCAGCAGATCGCGGCCTATATCAAAGTACACACGTTTAAATACTTTTTGCTAGCGAGCTGCCACCGTGTTGGATGTAGCTTGATTGAGCATGATAATTGAGTTCATAATAATATAGTTAATAATATATATTTTAGAAATGAATTGTTAACTTTATGTTCGCAAACATTGTTAACTTACCCCATTTGTTAACTTACTAGCTAGCTAGCGTAACACAGGGCACATTTCACACAGTAATGAAAATGAATGGAATATATCTGCTTTTATGGTGAAAGGTTTGTTTCTATCAGCATATGAAAAATACAGATTTGACAGATAACCCCTGTATCTCCCTCCCCTTTTAATTCCTTTAAATTCCCGATAATTACCATGAAAAGTTTCCCCTTGAATATTTTACAACCCTAGTTATGACCCTTCAAACATTATAATGTAAGGTTAATATTATTATGGTTTGAATACCTTCTATATTGTCACATCCCTGCAGAGGAGCACGTAACCCTTTAAATGTCAACTGCCAAAACAATAATAAAACTCAACTTTAATGGGTTTCACCTAGACAGCATGCTGAGAAAAACACTGTGACTGAGCCAGATTGACGTCTCAGTGAAAAACAGCTTCCTGCTCCACCAGTTGTTGAACTCTGCCCCACAAAAAGTAAGGTCAGGCCCAGATTTGTATCTGTGTTTGCATTGACAAGCCCAGTCAGAAGAGAGAGAGACTTGTTTTCTGTGCTTGTAATCGGTTTGTCCGGGTGTTATCTTATGGATCAATCCATGCTGTTTGAGTACATATTGTGGACACATAGGTTGAGTACATAAACATGTCAAGTCTTACCATCCGGTCTTCCATGCAAAATAGATTTTAATCTTAATGATATAAGATTAAATAAAGGGTTTTTAGAATGTATTTTTAGCGACATTACTTCATTACAAACTGATGTTGTATCTTACTAAAATATTGTTGGACAGTAAAAAAAAACGATAACAATTGATACAGCAAAACTAGAGATTTTCTTTTTATTCCATGCATTCTTCTTCCTCATTTAACCCCGGCACCTACCATACCCACAATGCAACTCGACCGCTGACAGCTTGCTCAGAGATTTTGGTGTGTGACGTTAGTTGCGGCTAATCGAGGATCGAGCCTCTAGCCTGCAGCAGAGGTGAACTCACACTTTCCTTCTGACTCATCGCTAAAAGATATTTTTAATTTTCAAACTTATGGTTTGACGCTGACATTCATCAGACTTCACACAGCTCCCTCTGGAGACACTAAATACTTCATACTTTGTTTTTTACCCATGTACTCAGTAGTATCCCCCAGCACCCTGAAAAAACACTTTGATGTGTACAATCTGTGGAGTTCCCCTTCAAGTCTGAATAACCCAAATGGACACTTTCCATTGAAGAAACTGCAGCGACACGTTAATAACATTTAAAAGAGAATAACAAAACATAAAGACATGCATACATTCCTACCTGACAGTTCCATTTACACAACACATAAAAACAAAAATGTACACACAACAATCCACTGAACTTTTGGTCACTGTGAAACCAATATTACTGCAGAATTACGGTACATCAAAAGGAATAAAACTTCACATTCATTAAAAATGTGTGCGTCAGAAGCAAAACATTGCTGCACACAGCATTAAAAATCAGATTCTAGCTAAGTACAGGTAGATTTAACTCAAATACAGCACTCCACTTCTGCATTTATACATTCAAGGAAGAAATCCATTATCCCATTTTTTACCACACTTTTGTTGCCGTCCGCTTTTATCGGTAGGCCGCTCCAATCTTTCCACCGAGGCCAAGTGCAAAAGATATTTTGGGGATAACCCAGATCAGTTAGAGTTAGATGGCCAAGCCAGTTGGGCTTGGCCATCTAACTCATCTTTACGAGAGAAAAACAAGGGTCTTCCCGAATGAAATGTTCTTTCATGTCAGCTGATCAGTGGTGCGAGTTAAATGTTCGTTACCTCAGAATTTAGCACATCAATTTTTCTTCCAAAACGGCAAAAGCCACGTTTAAGCAATATAGCTTTTCTAATGCGATACTGCAAATATACGCATTCAGTATGTGAATGGAAACACGGCTACTTTAAACTAACTTGGGAGCAAACAGGATTGGGAGTCCATGTTTGTGTGAGGAAGGGAGGGAGGGAAGATAAAAGAAGCCAGATAAGCTAATGGTCAGCAATTTAGGCAAAACAGTGCTAAAGTGGAGCTTTAGCTTCTAATTGTGGGAGGTTTCTTCCTTTTGAACATTCACCTTGTATGACTCCTGATTGTCTACATAGTTCTGTTGGAAGTGTCATCTGATTAAGAAATTCAATGCCTATTTTGCTGATATGTGAGATTTGTAACTGTAGTTTGTGTAGTTTTTCTTGGGACGCGCAACCAAAGAGGAATTGCTTTCAAATGGAGGAGCTTGAAATACTTTCTTGTGGAATAGAGAAGAAACTTTCTCTCACAACCTGACAAGAATCTTGACAAGAAAAATAACGAAGGTTTTCAAAAATGTCACTGGGGGGGTTCCCTTTAAATCCCCTCATGAAATCCACTTGGCTATCAGAAAAGCCCACTTGTAGGAGTATGCGAGTATCTTCCAAAACACCGAGTCGGTTAATGACGAAGCTGGTGCAGTACTAGTCCCCAGGGCTCCAACTTGGCAGCCCTGGATATTACCTTCTCTGGTCACACACAAAAAGGTTTTCAGTAAACAATAAACCAGACAAAATCTGTAAATGGATCTACAAACGCAACATATTCCCGTTTATATACAGTGTAATCTACATGCTTAAATAAACCCGTCACAGTTTGACATTCAGACGAGTCCAAAACCTGAATCATTGGCAGGAGGTGAACTTCGTGGTTGTGAGTCAAACCCTCGCTCTTCTGTCCTCCTCGCTCTGCACCTCCTCTTCTCTGGTGACTAAGACGAGTCGGAGGAAAGCTGTACGTCTAAATTACTCTAAAACAAACTGCCATGGTTGGGCGAGGAGGAAGACAAGGAGGAGGCACGGTAAGGAGGCTTTGCACTCCATCTTGGCATCTTCTTCAGTGATTTCTCTACCACAGTTCCCGCAGCCTTCGGCATAATCCTCCTCCTCCTCCTCCTCCTCTGCCTCAAATACTCCAGAGCTTTAACATTGAGGAGTGAGAGGAGGAGGGAGATTGTAACTTTGTTTCCATCCCTCCATATCCTACTTTTCTGCTCTGGGAATGCGGGTTGGCGAGGAGAGCTGAGATCAGACGAGCTGGAGCAGGAGGTCCTGGAAGGTGTCCAGGCCTCGGCAGGAGTTCCTCAGTGTCTCATCAGAGCCCAGCTGAGCGGCCAAGAGGAACAACTTCCTGTCCTCGGTCACGGAGCCCAGAGACAAGGCTTCATGCAGCTCCGACACGCTCGCAGCGTTGGGCTTATCCTGTGACAAGGGGGAAAACAGTTAAACTCTGTTTGACAACAAATGGCTGTCTCCTTTTTTTACAAGGACAACAAAATATTTACAATATACTGTACATATACACATTTAAAGATGTAAACAATTTGTTGTGATTTGTGCTTGTATTCTATTTATTATAATGTTATCAGTTGTCGCTGTATGCATTTTAATTTACAGCTAATTTAATTTCCTTTATAAATGAAATTGACTTGGCTTGCCTTTTACTAAGAATTATTTATCAGCCAATAAACATTTCCGGTACAACGGATATGAGTTGAAATGTATAGACCCTAACCCTACAATAGACCTATAGACAGATGTTCATAGAAAGGCATAAAAATAATAATAATAAATAACATTTATCTATTGAAACTTGCACCGTCCCAACTGTAAGATTGGTGTGTTCCCAATTCACCACTTCTAATAAGAGCTTGTGCGGTTAGCTAGACACAACTACGTTCGCTTAGTCTGGTTGTGAGCATCAACACAAACAAACAACTGGCTATGCTGTAGTCAACAGAAGCTTTATATTTTGGCCAGTGTTCGGTAAAGTTACCTTTTTAAGAGTATCTTGTTACTTTACACCATTAACTACTGAGAAAAGTACTTTTGTGTTACCAAAATCAAAAATCCCTCTGCAGTTCTTTGCGCATGTTGATTATATTGTCCAGGGGGTGTGTAGCCTACGAAAACCACTGCTGTTTCGGAGCTGCAGCACTGGCTTCACTCTCATTGATGTTCTTGTAATGAATTGCTAATTTGAAAATGCAACAAAATAACTGATTTTTGGCCAATTACATTGCTTCTGCTTTGTCGTTAGTGTTTGCTAACATATGGCTAAATACCCAGCTCTTTGTCGTTTGCATAGTTTTTTTGCGTTTGCCGTTCAAGACTAATGTAAACTTATCTGGGAGACAAATGCAAACCAAAGCTATGTATTGTCCATATCTTGGAAAATAATCTTTTTTTTGTTTGTCCAAACTGATCAAACACGCAGCTTTCTTTTGTTGCTAGCAAAGTTAGCTACTTTCTGGTGATAAATGCAAAGAGTTAACTACTCGATCAACCAACAGAAACGGTACATTTTGCCACAGTTTGGTGAAAATATCGGTGTTAAGAGTACAACAACCAGGTTATAATTGAAATCAGTTGATCAGTTGCAACCATTGTGAATTCCAGCAGATACCAGTTGTCCTGGAGGAGGCAAGTTACGACTTTGAGAGCCTTTCAAGCCTACAAGGGGTGAGTGTTACATACTCGTATGTTTGCTTGATTGTAACTTGAGTTTACTTTTTCATTTTATCCCAAAGAAAAACAAATCTGTTGCAGTTGCAGTACAAACTGGACATAACCAAAAATAGTATTCCAGCTTAAAAAGCTGATTTGACTTCGCAAGCTTGAATAAAATCCCCATTTACTTACATACTTCAAAAAGCGCCATTAAAAATGACTAGATGCCATATTTTCAAATGTTGGTTGCCTTCGTTATGATTAAAGTGTGTTCTTGAAGACAGGGAATTTAACGCCACCCTCCTTCCTACACGAACCATTCCGCCCCGGCTGGAGTCTCGAGATGTCCGCCTCGTTTCTTTGCCACATCTTCTCCAACACACAGGTTCTGCTGGAAACATCCTTTGTGTTGTTTTAAATCGAGCGAGTGCGAGGCAGAGAACAAAGCAGTGTGGTGGGTGAGAGCCAGTATCGCTGTCAAAGAGAAATCCTTCTCCAGAGGACATTGTTTCTTTTATTTCACCTGTGTCGTGTGCACAGCATGTCAAAGGCAGTGGTCTTGTTCATACATATATATACAGTATATATACAGTATATATATATATATATATATATATATATATATATATATATATATATATATATATATATGTATATATATATATGTATATATATATATACATATATATACATATATATGTATATACAGTATATATATATATATATATATATATACATATATATATATATATATATATATATATATATATATATATATATATATGTAAATATCTCTTAACAATTAGTTTTTATCTCGGATAGATATTTTCGCTAATACTGCGAGTAGTGCTCCCTTGAGGGGATAAAAGCTGCAGCGCTCTGACAGTAGATGTGACAAATATTCCTGCTTCCCTCAGAGGGTCATGTATAATTCCACAATCGGGGAGAAGAAATGTGAGCTGAGGAGGAAATGTAGTAATGTTTATTTCATGAGCCTGACACGATCCGGATCATCACTGCTGGGTGAATGATGAGGGAACAACGTGTACCTGCTCGCTCCGACAAGCAGCACTTTTTTGGGGGCACTTTACTTTTTTGACCTCATATGACACTATTTCTTTGTAATCCTGTTTCATTTTGGGCTTGTAATGACGCCAACAGTGCAAACAAGTGCATTATTAGCAGTAACCGCCATGTGAGCTATATTAGTTAGCCTGTGGGGCTCAACAGACAGACTCGTGTGAACTACAACTATGCACGGCTGTACCGGTTATGCAAACAAGAGGGAGAGCAACTAAATGTGATTCTGACTTGAAGTTCATACATTATTTATATCTGCTAATAGTTTGTTTTACAGTTTTAGAAAATGAATACCACGTACAGATTCATTTAAAAAGCAAAAGCGCAACAAAAGCGAGGTTTGGAAATTCGTTAGCTGGGATGTAAGTTACGTTACCTGCTTGTTTCCCAGGACAACCACGGGCAGATGGGGCTGCACTCTGAGCAGGCGGTGCAGCTCGGCCTTCGCCAACGGGAGGCGGCTCTTGTCAGAGGAGTCCACCACGTACACCAGAACGTGAGTCTTTCTCAGGTAGTCCGACCAGTACCGCCGCAGGTCCTCCCCACCACCGACTGCAGCAGAGAAAAACACAAAGGTCTTGTCATAAAATGTTGACTTTCTGGTTTGAAAAGAAACTTTCCCCTGTAAAAGTCAGCTCAAGAAAAAAAACGCCTCACATCCCTGACTGATTGCCTTGCTCATGGGCATTTCAGTGCTGCAGATGTTTGAAGAAGTTTGAATAATTAAAGGGGCAGATCGATAGATAGAATTAGATAAGCCGCTGGAGGTCCTCATTTAATCGAATTGGCCACATATTCATTTCAGATGTGCACCGGACCAAATTAAATCACTAATCTAGGGATTCACTGAGGGATGAAATATGTGAAGACGGCACTTATTATTTATATCCAAGTTTCCATACTGGAGAAATTGACTGGATTAATTTTTTCCCGTCTTGTTGCTTCGGGACACGACATGTCACCGAGCCCCGTTAGGTAGAATTTAACAGTGCTGCTCTTTCTCCCCCCCACCTTTTCAATTTATTTAGTATACTTTGTTCTGTTTATTTACGTTAAAATTGTATTTTTCCCCACTTTATTTGTTTTGTAATTTCCTTCCTATGCACAACATATTATTATTATAACAATTATTCTCTTGTTTATATTTTTATTTTTTATTTGGGAAATTGTATCAGTATTGAGGTGTGTCTTGATTTGACAAAAAGCTGAGCAGCATCTTTGTCGTCATGTTTCAAACATGGATGGTGTCATGATCTTCGTTTAGGAGGATATTTATGAAGGCCAATGAGTATTTTCAGGTAATGTTGAAAGGTGATTACAAAAGGAGGGGTTTACCACGTTTATCATTTTGAACTGTTCTGCTGGGTTACGCAAAAAATACTGGGAAGAGGCTCTGAGATTCGTGGAAAGAGGCCAATCTTGGGTTGAGAGATCTGGTCAATGAATGCAAGACAGATAGTGTTCAGACTCATATGGCTTTTTCATAATTGCATAGAAATTGTTACTTTTAGGCAGGTGGCCAATCAGTTTTGAAATGCTATAAAACATTCTTGCATAGTCTCTGCTATTGTAATTACAACAGTTAGTATGATATTCATGATTTCGTACTCATTTCAATACCCGTTGAGTGTTCGGCAAAATAAGGTCCGGTCAAAGCCTTCAGTACCAACACTGTTTCCACCACACACAGCCACGGGACTTCACACACACGTGAGAACATGTAGTTCTCAGCTTCAGTGCTGGGGGAAACTTTCAAAGTAAGTGAAGGCTTTAATTTCCCACAATCCTGCTGTGCGAGGAGAACCGACCCGCTGCTATAATGAGCATCGGTCGCTCTGTGGCCGAACGAATCCCTGCTCACACACCGGCGGGTTTTCACCGCCTCTGAATTTCAGCGCTGCACAGCTCAGTGGGAATTCATTAGTGGCGGACTTAATGGAGAATGTTGCTAGGAAACTGGGAAGCGGCGTACCTTTTGCTGATGTGATGTGGCAGCAATAAATACCTGTTTACCTGATACGGTACAGAGGGTGGACCTGAGGCTCGGCGCGTGAGCAGCTTGCAATTTTACATGCAGAGGGAGCTCAGCGGGATGCTGCGGCACCCTATTATACACACACCCACATGAGCACGCACAGCCGACTGAGTCATACGGGTGTGAGTGATGCAAGTGTTTATACAAGTATCGAATAAAGCCGCAGTCGTAGTCTCGAGGGGCAAAAACGAACTCTGCAATGTTTTTAATGGAGATTCCAAACACTAGAGTTGGATTTTTAAGATTTGCAGCCAAAGTTCAACTATATTTGACTTTGACCCCAAAATATGCTGAATCCCAAGAAGACAAACATATGTTACGGTGTCGTGTCAAAGTCTGTTTCCCCATTGATTTGTGTCTTCCCCCAAATTCTTTTTGTAACCTTGAAGAAAATACAAAACAGTAACTTTTTGTCTGGCAGCAGTTTGCATCTTCAAATCTATCTAAAGACAAAAGGTGTATAAGAGAAGAGCGAGGCCTGTTGAAACTGATCTTCTCCTTACAACAACAACAAAAAAGAAAAGGAAATTATGAAAATGTAGTAATCTTAATCTCATAATATCTGTACATCATAGCATGGAATAATAGGGCCTGTTTAAAAGCATCCATGCTCTCAGCTTGTGAGTTTGAGTTGAGGGAGTTCCTCACGTCGAGATGAAAGCTAACTAGCACATAGTGTACTAACACTTGAGTGTCTTATCAAATAGGGAAGCTAAGAATATAGGCACCGCATTTTTCTTCCCTTCAGCACAAACCCAAATGTCAGCTGCTGAAGGCCTGAAACTACTTCCCAAACTGATCTGATGATCTGCGTCTTTCCCTTTCGAGTCAAATTGGATTCACCCAGCCCCTGTGCACTGTACTGCTCCCGATGCGTGCAAGTGTGCAATAAGATGTCAACGTGCCTCTGCGTCAACGTCAGCAAGACAAAGACTCCAACATTTAACCGCGCTGAGCCACTGAAGCACTCCGAGTGAGTGGGCGGTGACATGTGTTCCTTCTGACTTTCAGAGATGAGAAAGGAATTTTTTTGGCGCCCACCGACCCCTGTGTTCAGATCATGAATAAATCAGCCGCTGAGCGTGACACATTCCTCCGAATACATCCACAGAAACTCCCTCTGAGGCTGACCGTCTCGCACTCAGACGGTCTTGAATGAAGAGTGATGTGGTTTATATTATTTTTAGTGCAGCAGCGTGGCTCTCAGAGGAACGCTCATTAGCAGGATTTATGAGTTTGTATGTAGATACAATCTAACTGGGCTCATCGCCTCTCTTTTTCTTTTTTTTAAACCGGTGTGATTTTGATCTCCCCCGCATTTCATTAAATGCATATATACAGTACATATCCACCATGCATTAATAATTCATCATATTTGCACCCATTGCAATACTGTATTACTGTTTAAAAATCACAGACACAGTTTGACTAATAGACAGTGTATGTCATTGTTCCTTGTTGTATTATTTCCTATATGCATTTATCTTATTTCTTTACTCTTGTTACGCTTTGGTGTCATTGTTTTTAGCTGCATTTCAATTAACTGCATTTGTGTGTGTACAAAGAGAGCAAGGAAAAAACAGTAAAATGTCTGGTACGTTTATTCATACCAATCAAGCTGATTCTGATTTGAATTAAATGCAATAATATTTGTGGCAACAAGGCCCACAGTTCCAGTAGGATTTCTGTGACATATTTAACTTTCATGCTACTTCGAACAGAAACCATGGTAACTGAACAAATAAGGATGGTATAGTGAGTGTCAGAGAGAGCCTCTGTGTTGTCAATGATGGATGCAGCGAGCTTCCAGGGAGAAGATTGGTGGCAAACAACTGAACTCTGGATCAGCCGGATCAGTTAATTGTTCGTCACAGATTTCAGATTATATTTACCACTACTTAGTTACCCATCAACACTTAAAGCTGCTATAATCCACCTTTTGTTAATTACAATGTGAAAGGACAATGTGAAAGGGGCTGCTCGTGTTGATGAATTTACAGAGAATTATCACCCAAATCTGCAGCTCCACTCGGCTTTACGGAGCTTTATAGGGATTTTCAGATCATTGTATATCTGTCTAGGCCACAACTTTACGGTTCCGGTTCACCCTCAAAACTCTCATAGCATCGTTTTTGTCACAGTTCAGCTATCACTGTCACCTGCCCATCCTACTGCACTCACTCCCTTCTGTATTACCTCGTCAGCTCTATCACTCTCATCTGCCCACTCTGCTGCAATCACCTAATCAGCTCATTCAGTGCACCTGGTAGTCACTCACCCCATCAGCTTATTGTGTTCACCTGGTAGTCACACCCATCTCGTCAGCTCTATCACTCTCACCTGTCCACTCTGCTGCACGTACTCCCTCTAATATATAAGGCCCAGCTTCACTCACTCCCAGATTGTTCGCCGCATTTATGCCAGCAATTACCCTCCGACTACTCTCTCGTTGCCGACCCTGTCCGTTTAGACTTCCCGTTCTTGTCTCTTCCCCGGAATACCGCCATATCCTTCTGGCCCCGACCACGAGAACTGCCTCAGCTCCCTTTGGTTCTTGTCGGCTTTTTCCACGTAAGCAGATCCTGGACTGTCTGTGTTTTGTAAAATCTGCCTGGAATAAAGCTTGTCGAAACGATTCTTGGATCCTGTCGTACTGCATCTGGGTCCTTAACACCCCCAGTTACGTTTTTAGGAGAAAAATCCACTATGCACTACCTGCTCAGCAGCAAACAGCAGAAAGACACAGTCGGAGACTAGCTGGTGAACAAATTGGAGCATTTAGCAGCTAAAGAGACATATTACCCTCAGGGGTTGGTGGAGACCAAACACGGAGCTAAGAGAGAGAGAATATTGGACTAACATTTCTCAGGTGGACAAAAACACAACAAGGCTCCAAATAAATCATGCTGCTCTGTCGCTGCTGGATGTGTGAAATGTAAAAAAAAAAAAATCTGTTATTGCAGGTTAAGTTCATGACAGAATGGAGTGCTTCAGGCAGAAGTCCTAAACTGGAAATGAGTCGGCATTTTTGCACTTCAAGTTTCCTGTATCCAATTTCTTTTTTTAAATGGGTTTTGTTTGATGCCTGCAATATGGTGTGTGGTTAACTCATGGTTGAGAGATTTTCATATTTTTCTTCTCTGATATGAAATACTTCAGTAAATACCCCTCTATTGAATTTTTACGCTTTTGGGAGCCGGCAGTGTTTTATTTCGAGGGATAAAAAAAAAGTCTTACTCTCCAGGAAGTCCAGCTGACAGGCGGGGGCGTCGAGGCTTATGAAGTTGAAGCCGCGGGTGGGCCGGCAGCGGCCCCTCTTAGCCGCCGACTCCCCGGGTGTCAAACTCTGCAGCATGCTGCTCTTACCGGCCCCGTCCAGACCGAGGACCAGGACCTGGCGCTTGCCGCGCTCCTCCTCCTCCTGCGGGCAGAGCACAGACATGTTCAGTGATGTAGAGTAGATGCAAGAAAAATTAAACATACATCATTTATTAAACTCTGAATGCGGGGTTATTTGCTCAGTTAAGAGGAGTTGAGGATATGGAAGAATGGCTGGCTTGCCTTAGGGTTACAAATATGATTAATAGTGTAAACGCTTTGGCGCACATCAAACCACAGCTGAGTCTTAACACAGCGCTATTTACACACCACAGAACAGGAAATCAACAGTTGGCTTTGTCTAATGTAATACACTCACTGATTCATGGGCCAGCTCCATGATTATCCAACATTATATAGATTATAAAACAAACCGTATAGATTATCTGATGATGACATTATTCATTATTTGTAGCCCTGATTGAATAAAACAACTTCTTTTTCCAATCAACATTCATGACATGTGTTCAGTCCACTCTTTGGAGGTTCTGAGCGGTGGATACTTGGCCCAGGTGGTCTCATTGGGCTTTATACCATCTTGATCCTCCACAGCCTGAACATGTTCTTCAAGGTTGATGGTGCGTTCTTTCATTTCTGTGGCCTTTTTATTTTAGACAGAGAATGCCAGTTTTTGCATCGAGCAACTTAAAGATTGTGAATTTTTACAGGACCTGAAATCTTTGGAGCTTGGACTGGTCGATGACCTTGCTCATGTCACTGACCAGGTCCCTCAGGTGATTGAAGTTGATATATTCGCCGTTCATCATCATCGCAACGCAGCTGAGGTGTGTCAGTACTGTCAGACAGGTGTTTGTGGTCTTGGTCATTGGTAGCAGGCGTTGCATTAGCATCTCTCTCCAGGGCATGCCGTGGTCCCTGTATTTCGCATATTTCAACATCTTTCTGACCTGAATAATAAATCAAATCTTTTTTTCATTCATTCTTTCTGTGCGGTTAAGGGCCGCTGATATAGATGGCCAGCTGGAGAAAAAAAAGATTCAGGATGAAGGAGAGGTCCTGCCACAAAAGATGATATCGGCTGATATCGTCTGAGTTCTGCTTCATGATGGTGGGCCTGGTTCTGTCTTTTGGACGTACGTAAGCAAATTCAAGAACTTGGAACTCAGGATGACCAACATCTCATTTGCCATAATCAAGTACAGACTGGTTCATCATTATGTATCAAACTGAATGCACTAAACAGTTGGGAATTCAACCATCGGAGTGCAAAAGACACTTAACAATGTTCAGGACTACGAATCGGTGTCCGCAAAAACCTCTCGAGGTAAAAGTTGTGATATGAAGAGCAGCATCCTGGGAAACACTTCTTTGTTTCTGCATCTGTGGGTCCCATGAGAGCGACCGCGCAGAGAGCTGTTCTTTGAGACTACTGTTTTCTGTACAAAAACGAGTGGCTGACAAAACCTCCACGCTGGCTTTGCACCTGAGACTTCACGATCCCTCCGAGATCCTGCACACGTCAGTCATCCCCCTTCTAGAAGTCACGCAAGGTTAGTCGTTATTCATACTATGTGTTGATGTACGGCTGGGGAGGATTATTAGCAATTCAGATCAGGCCCTTTTGGAGCTGGGATGCATTTTTTGTATAGCTTTCTTGTATATAGACATCACACTTTGCTTTACACTGTTGATTGATGATCGAGCCTTAAAGAGTAGTTGAGACAATTTTAAAATCCTTAGATACAGCTCTGTGTGATGTCTTGACACATGCATCGACAGAACAACAACGCTGTAGTTATATCAGACGAAAGAATTGGGGACGTTTCGGCACCGGATTTAATTTCATCGGACATGTTTGTGGCTGGCGTTGCTGGGTAAACACATCAGATAAGCGTGGCCGCTTTGACGGATCTGGGGCTTGCCTCCATGTTTTCCGCTGGGAGACCAAACCTGAAACCCTGACAGCGTTGAGCTGCTCTGCAGCTGCTAAAGCTTCTCCTTTTTTTGCAGCAGCAGCACTATCAGCGTGGACTTTGTGCAACGTGTTGAATTTGTGCACATTTGCTCTACGTCGCGCCATTCTTATGATTGTATCACAATCCAAAACTTTCGACCAGACAAAACTATAATATTTGTATGAATCTTGGACTGCTGTTTGGATAGTAAATGGATCTCCGACATTTCAATTCAAGGTAGTGCGCTGGTTATTTATCTCCTGCTTCCTGCGGTTCAGACGTTTCTCACAAAAAAAAGCAGTGGTACTTTGATATTGATTTATATTGTTTTTTCCCGCTCCATGTGGGAGAAAACAAATAAAGTCCCAGCTCAGCTGCAGATCGACGCCGCCGAATCTGACAGGGATTTAATGTCTTGCTCAAAGACACTCCAGCGACGCAGATGCTTTGTGACACATTGGCTTCATCACAAGTAAAGCACTGGAGCCCGCTTGCCTGCAGCACTGACTGGAAAATGTAGCGCTGCGTTTTGCTGAGGAGAGAAGTGATGGAAACTGATCCTTGTTCAACGGTGCCATGTTCTCTTACTCGTCTGTTTTCTTTTTCCTTGCACCCTGAACGCCTCTCAACAACCACTCGGTTAAAAAAAAGCTTCAACTTGTTGCATTCAGTGGTCGGCTTTTAAGCAGCAAGGGCAACAGTGCTGGCAAAGCACAGAGCCTTTTTAATTTGCATCCAAGTGCTGTGATCCAAAGTACAATAAATCTGCTTATTTTCTTACTCCTGGAGAGTGAGATGAGACCTTGATCTTGCATCTTAGCTCAGCATAAAGACTGGATGCAGGTGAACACAGCTAGCCTGATGAAAGGTTGAGTGTATTTGGCGGTGTCTATTAATGAGAAGGCAGATTGCAACCAACTGAAACATCTACCGCATGCCAACACGTGTAGGAGAACTAAGGTGGCACTCTCTAGTTTGGTTTGTCCATTCTGGGCTACTGTAGAAACAAGGGCTGGTTCTTATTTTCAGGTGATTCTACACTAACAAAACACTGGCCCCTTTTAAAAAATAAACGAAAACGAGGTACAACGTGTTAATTAGTGTTAGCTGGACACAGCCATCAGTGGTTTTATGTATTTGTAGCTCTCGAGGTTGCTTTTGAAAGTTACAGCGACGTCATTGGGTTTTCTCGGCTTGGTTTAAAAGGCAATCAGGCAGCAAGGATCTGACGAGAGGGCTCTGTCCGGTTGCATTCTGGGAAGGGTAGTTGCTGTGTTTTTGGAGCTTGAACTGTTGCTGCTTTGATTTGATCCATTTCACCCCTTTTTTAATTGAAGCCAAATTGCAATCTACATTTGCTCGAGAATCTGCAGCAATAACAAAAGCAGCGCCTGGAAATCCAAATGGAATCTGACACCGAAGGCACATGTCCTGACAGTGAGCCTCTGGGCCTGCGGCTGCTCTCGGCGTTCGCCCAGCAGCTCAGTCTGTTCCTGCTCTTTTGGGAGCTTAGTTTTTTTCGCCGCCTGCGTAAATGAGCCTGTGCCCTGCCCTCCCACCTGCTGAAAACTCCCCAAGGTCAAAAAAAGAAGGAAAAAAAGAAAAAAACTGCCGCCGCCTGTCAACTCCCTTGCTCTCCGAAGCCGAAGAACGTGATTACAATGCTTCTTGGTACAATGTGGCTCCTGGGATGAAAACATTTACTATTGTTATCATTATTGCCTTCACATAATCAAAGCGGTCATCTTCTGCAACATCAGAATACCATCGGCACGTCAGTTGTTCATGAGCAGCATCATCTTCCTCTTCTTCACCGTTCACATTGTACTGTTGTTCAAATACCATCTTCATCATCCCCACTCTCACTGCCACCAAGCATCCTTCCATCATATAGTCATCAGAATTATGCAGTGTTGTCTTCATTCATTCAGTCAGTCAGATGTAATATCAGTCCCTTCACCACCTTCACGTCCAAGTTAAATAGTTGAATAAACACTATAATAACATAAAGCATGAACAACATGACAGGAAACGGTCCGTGTCACCTCTTTGATCGTGCAGTATTCCGCCTGTGGAGACCATATCCGCCTCTTGTAGAAGAAGTTCAAGGCGATGAAGAGAGCGGAGCCCAGGGCAGCCACGGCGGCGGTCAGGGCGATGGAGATGTGCCGGAGGAGAACCATATGTGGAGCGCACCGATCGGCGGCTGGAGCCGGAGGAACCTGGAGGCGGAGTGGGGGTGGGGGGATCTCTGCTTTCTGAACACCGACCGTGTTGAGAACCGAGCTGCCGCTTCCTCCTTCCTCTGGATTCTGCTGCCGCTGGTCGCGCCACATGTGACCGAGCTCTCTCCGCTTGTTTTTGTTTCGAGACGCGCAATAGGATAGAGAGAGAATGGTGGTGGTGGGGGGGGGGATGCCGCGTTCAAGGGTAGCTTGTGAACTTCGCTTGTCCTCTTGACTCGCTTTCATGAGACAATGGCGCAATTAGACACAGGCGAGTCAAAGGTTTGGAAGTGCTCGTTCGACTCGCTGCTTTGTTATTTGCCACCATGTTGCACCTGTAAGCAGAATTTTTGAAATACTGGTCTTTGAGTGTATGGACTGTAGCTGCCTACCAAACCCTGCAAAATTATTTTTTATACATTTTATTTATTTAATTGTTCAATATTTTCAATATGTAGCCTTGTTATTACAGGTGTGTAATTCTGTTAGAAAATATTCTGTTTTTTTACGTTAAAAAATATTTTTTTAAATATATTTTACAATATTTAGTTTCAAATAATGTCATTGTCAGCTTTGGAAAATGCTCACTGTGTGAACTTTCTGTTATTATAGAGTGAGAACTCGGTTGTGACAGCACTGATGGAGGTGTTGCCAGAAATGAAAAAGACTTAAAAGGTGAGAGAGCAGTGCAGCAGCCGCTTTCTTTCCTACATGTTTTGATATTGTTTTTTAAAATAGTTTGCCTTATAAAGTCTGCCACTCAAAAACGTGTTTGCTTCTAGTCACTTCACTTGAATGTTTCCCTGCACATAGTTATAATGATTTCACCAGCTTCTCCCTGTTCACCTTAAATCTCAGGTAAACACCTGGTTGTCCCAGCAGATTTAGGGTGTCACAACTACCTCGAGCCAATCATGGTCCAGTATGCAACTTATATAAGTGTGACGTGAGACTTAACACATACACTATTTTAATAAACTTTTATTGGAAGTAGCTGAACTTTTGGAGTGAACAATATTTGAAATATCCATACACACACTGAACTTTGTTATATTGATTTGTTATTCAGAGTTGTTAAGCAGAGTTTATATGTCTTATAAGAAGTTTATTTTGTTCAAATGACATTAATAAAAAAAGTATTTTTCCTCCAACCACTAAAATTATAATTTGTTTCGCTATTGCATTAAAAATGTGCAAATCAAGGAAAACAACATTTAAATAGTATGCCAGAAGGCCATCACAAAAAGCCTCAGTCTCTTTCCATCCATGAGAAGAAACAGAGGTGAAGTGCTCCATCTCGAGTCAAGTTCATATAAATATATATATATATATATATATATATATATATATATATATATATATGTATATATATATATATACATACACATGTTTTTCACCATCTCTGACTCAGCATTTTCTTTTTTCAAGATCATTGCTGTCAATATTATTTATGTGCATCCCATGTGTCTTTTACTAGAATGGAAGAAAGAGCCCCAAAGTACATTTAAAATTCAAGTATATCTTTAAAATTCAGTATTACATACACTGGATAATTTGACCCAGCCCAAGCTCTCTAAGAAGACAAGGAAAAATTCCCCAAAATCCTGATGGCAGACGGAAAATGTGAAGAAACCTCGAAAGGCAATTCAAAGCGAGATCCCCTCTCCACGGACGGCTCAGTGTGGGACGGCAGGAGTTAATTACGTTCTCCTTCCTGTCCAAGAGGCAGCCGCATGAGTATTTCAATGATACTTATGCATGGGATTGGATGATATTAATATAATAATTCCAATTACTAACAGGATGTTCTTGTGTAGCAAAGCCTTGTGCTGCAGAATGTATGGCGGTGCATTGAATCCTCAAAGATGTCCAGCAGGAGTTTGTCACGTTCTCCTACCTGTCCAAGAGGGAGAAGCATTCTAACTTGGATGAGAAGTTTGGTGTGTGTGTGTGTGTGTGTGTGTGTGTGTGTGTGTGTGTGTGTGTGTGTGTGTGTGTGTGGGGGGGGCGTTATATCATCCATGGGTGTTGCTTGAGCTGCTCCAGGGTCGGACGCTTATTGGGGTCTTCAGTGAAACAGTTTTGCAAAAAATCCTGGCAATCTGAAGAGAAAGAAGGTGGCATCAGAATGTAAACTAATATCAAGTCATCAGATTTGTGTCTACCGACATGTTTCTGTAAGTTTTTCTTACCTTTGGACAGAGTCTTGTTGACCCTCCGACCGCTTTTGATGAACTTGTTGTGCTTAAAGTTACATCTGTGCAGTGTTTCAAAGAGGACCACTCCCATCTGATACACTGTGGTGGGTCCGGCTTTGTATCTACGCCAACTGTACACCTCTGGGGGGGCGTGAGCCAAAGTACCTATAATTTACAGACGTAATGAAAAGACAGTGACGAGGAGGAGCTTTTTTTCAATGTAAAAGTCACGATGGGTAAGTTTGCGAAGAGCTGGAGTAAAGCTGGACATCTTACCACAGAAGACGCGGTATGAGCTTCCTTTCTTGACGAAGCAGCTCAGACCAAAGTCGATGAGCCGAACTCGCAGGTTCAACTCTCTGGTCTCAATTAAGATGTTCTGCAACTTAATGTCCCGGTGGAAGACACCTTTGTCCTGAAGCTCAATCACTGCATCGACCAGCTGTTTCAGTATAATCTGCCAGACAAAAAGAGAGAGATGAGCGATCGGAGAGACTCATGATCAACAGAAACAATGGCCAAAAACTAAGAAAAGAAACCTTAAATTGCAAAACAAAAATCCTTGACGTAGCCTCCCAGCTTTTGTAAAAAGTTCAAAACGCATAAGGATCCTCCAGGAGCTTACCTTGGCCTCCATCTCTTGTAAGATGCCTCTTTTGCGTTTGACGTAGGTGTACAGGTCCTCGGCAGGGAACGGCCCCTCCAGCACCAGGACCAGCTCCTGGTCCAGATCGTACCAGTCGATCAAGGACACTGGTGCTGATCCACCTGTTTTGTCCGCCAGCTTCAACATGATGGCGACCTCCGAGGGGAGCCACTTCCCATCATAGACCTAAAACATCACAAAAGAGTTGATGATGAGAGACCATGACTCATCCATAATACATTCAGAAAGAGAGTACAGAGTTGAATACAGCAGATCTTAACAGCAGCAGGTGTTGCTCACTCACCACGTGTTTGGAGTAACCAATGATTTTGCAAATGCGTTTGATGGCAACCTACGAGATACAAACAAGACTTTTGTTAGCAGTCCCTGACCATAGTGTGTGTGTGTGTGTGTGTGTGTGTGTGTGTGTGTGTGTGTGTGTGTGTGTGTGTGTGTGTGTGTGTGTGTGTGTGTGTCTGTGTGTGTGTGTGTGTGTGTGTGTGTGTATTTGCAAGAATGTGTTTACACTTACAGGTAGATCATCTGCTTTGCGGTAGCCAGCAAACACAGCTCCAAATCCTCCGATACCAATCATTTTCCGCTGTAGAAATTTTTCCCTAAATTCAGCTGAGCAGACAAAAACATTATTTGTTTTAACCCATAAGAACCCGGGCCCATTTCTCCTTCAAGGAAAATTATGGGGGGCATAATACAGACTAAATAGACCACGTAGAACACATTTCTGACACTGTTTTCAAACTAGTGTCACATTTTTTGAATGTTACATATGTCACATTGGGCGTTAATGGTAAAAAAAACTTTTTTTTTATAAATAATTACAACATGATTTTTTGGTTTTTATTTTTTATATGCTTTGATTGAACAATATAAAATATGTTAGCTAAATATTATTGAATCAGCCAAATTAACTGAGCAGATCATAATTATTTTTCGTATTGTGCGTATATGTCACATTGTGTCACAACGATTTTCATCTGATTTGTTTTATATCAGTTTCTTCAAGAAATGTGTTCACAGCAGGTTCAATACATTAAAGGACATGTTAATTAAGCATTATACTTCTTAAAATGGGTAAATATTACCTTTAACAATGAAAAACAAGCTTTTTAAATTTAGCATTTTCTTCAGTTCTGTCACAACCTGGATCAGCCATCTTGGAAAGGTTGTTATGAGAACACAAAATCACATGACCCTGTCACATGACCCACCAAGATGTTCAGTAGGTGTCACTTAGGGACTTTATGAGTTAAAATCAAGGATGAAGCTGTATATGGAACTTTCCAGAACACTTAAAGGACGTGTGACACCTGTGTCACCGTGGGTTATGAGCAACAACTGTTATATTACATTACCTACGTTCTACTATGAAAACCAATGTTATACTTAATATAAATCCTAATTTTACACTGACATGAGTTAAAAAATAGTATGCCTTCCCAAACCTCAATAAAAAAATGTCTCATCTATATCATGCATGTAGTTTTATTTGTCCTGTTTTTTGACATATCTGTGTTCAGCCCAATACAATCGAGGTGAATTGAAATTAGCTTGTGCTGATCCCAGCATTGAAACATTTAACAGCAAAAAAAAAATCCCCAAAAAAGGATACTCTGGATAATCTACAAGCCTCACTGTAATCAGTATCTTTTGGACCAACCTCATACCAAATAGATAGTCCCAAAGAAAACACAGTTTTTTCATTTTAAAATGTTATTTTGGTGATGCTGCGATCACCAACAATGAAATTCCTCTCAGGGGGGAAATAAAAAAATCTCTCACACAGATCTTTAAAAAAACGGAGGGGACAATTCTCCAAACTATCTGCATAAAAGGATTCCCTTAGAAGGAAGTGAAACTTGGTTTTCTTTGTAATTTAGGTGAACTGAAGACTTTAAATAAATATACCAACACCTCAGTTAATGTACATTTCTGTAATAGATCTGAGCACATCACGACTGTCTGAACCCTTGTTCAGTAAACTAATGACGGTAAACTCCCAAAAGCAGCTTCACATGATCAGCTTACCTTCGGTAGAGCCTCCTTTAGGGACCGCCAACTCCTTTTCAGGCTTGATGAGGTCAATACTTCTCCTTTTCGCCTGTGGTTGTCCATCTCCATCTTCACTGGCTTTCCTCTTTTTTCCGACTACCTCTGGTTTGATTGGGTCTTCACTGTGTGAATACTTCATCCTTTTGTTGTCCGGAGAGTCTGTACTGGACTTCCTTTTAATCCCCCTTTGTAGGAAACCAAATATATTTCCCATTTCTAACAGGATAACTTAAGAGAAAGCACTGTGTTGCTCCAAGGCATGGATCAAAATTAGTGAATTTCCCTCAGAGTGTTCTGTTCAGCTTTGGTGAACGGAACATGGAACCTGATGGCTTTGATTTTCATAACATGACCTAATAATAGAACATGTCAAGTGTTCTGGAATGTGCAATATGCAAACTAATGTTTTTAATGAATTATGTGTATATTTGTAAGGTGTAGGTTATCCACAGAAATGATTCATACATAAAATACACTTCAAATAAGCATCCAATGCTTGATATCGTCTCCCTCTCAGTCATCTGGCTGACTTTCCTACGAGATTTCCTATTAGGTTGTTTTAATGAACTACTCTTATTGGTCTAAACTAACATTTTAAAGAATAAATCCCAAACTATTCTTGCCTTTCTGGTTGGCAATGTTGTCCTGTATGTCAGGCCAACACTTTGGTCCAGTCTGAAATATCTCAACAACAGATGCCTCTTTTCCTTTCCTTTTCTTTTTTTTTTTTTTTTTAATGCAGGTTGTGTGTTTTTGTTAAGTTGGTCATAATTGCTTGTGATTCAAAAATAAAAAATACAATTTTTTAACATAATAGGTCCTCGAGCCATGTTGCACAAAGACGGTCATGTGCATAATTAGAGAAGTTTATATCACGGTGTATTTGGGTCATTGTCGGTTAAAACAAAAACAAATTACTGGGGCGAAGGAGGAAATATTCCAAGAAAAAACGTGGATATTGTCTGAGGAAAAATTCACAAACGGTCAAGAGAAAACCTCACAGAGATCAAAGTTACACATTCACAAGAAAGAAATCTGAAAAAAATATATAGATTTTTTTTTTGTCAAGAAACTACTTTGCTTAATTTTGCAAGATTGGATGAACCTCATCACACAGTAGACACCACCGTTGAACACTGCGGTACCATGAGCTGCGCAGTGGAAAATATATAAATAATGATATTTATTCATGTGCACAAAGAACAAACAAAAAACAATGTATGCATCTTTCAGGACATCCACCTTCTTCAGAGACCATCTTCAACATAAGAGCACTGCTTTAGGGACAATACAATTCAGATGGCGGTTAAATTTGAGACTATTTCTTACAAATGAATGACTTTATCGTCCCATAAAATATTCTCCTTCGGACATTTTGCATGCACTTTTAAGACGGCCCCTTACTTCATATCACCTCTACTTTTATTTGTTTACACTTACATTGAGTCATGGAGTCATGTCATGCTGACAGTGAGCTGTTCCTGTGTCTGCACTGTACAGACAATAGTTGGATTATATTTGCGAAAGAAAAAAATCTGATGATTATGAAAAAGTTAAAGGGGAACAATTATGATTTCTAAAACGGATTTCTGGATGTTTTAAACGTATCAATGCAATATACATATTCAAGTTAAAATCAAGTTGATTTTTGTATGTAAAATAGTTGGATGAAATTATTGGAAATTAAAGTACAATTTTCCCTCTGAAATATTAGTTTCGTGGGGTAGCGGTGTATAACATACTCCAGTAAACTATAAGCAGATTTATCAATAAAACATGTTTTTAGAAAGTCAGGAATCGGCATCGCAGCAGAAAATATAACAAATCAACTGGTAATTGAATGCAGTTCTCCAGACGTTGCGATGTAGTTTTCTGCAGGCAAACCTCAGATTAGTTGGAGGCAAAATACATTTGTGATCAAGATGTCTGACGCAATGGAGGGGTGTCTTTTTTTTAATTATGGACTTTTTAACCATCAAGGAATTTATTCTATTTATTGACACCTTTTTCCAACATGGTCCTACACAAAAAGAGTCCATAATTTAAAAAAAGTCCTTCAAGGTCCAAAATGCTCTGTGTGTCGCAATATTTACAGTATGTCAGTTGAACATTGTGTAATTGATTATATTTTTTCTTTCTTCAATCTTATCGTTAAGGTAATCACTGTTTTTTTTTAATGGCTTAACACCTCCAAGTTTTTGTCAAAGTCAGGGCATAGGTAGCTGAGATGCAGCCTGTAAAAGACAGACACAGCAGTAAGTAGCTCAGCATTCAAAAGGATCCATTTGGCAGTTCAACGTGTTAACCTCTAGAGAGCGCTGCGGACTTGAAAGAAACCTGTAAAGGCCAGCGGGACTAGAAAACGCTGTACTGTATATGCACATGAATAAGTGTGTGTGTGTGTGTGTGTGTGTGTGTGTGTGTGTGTGTGTGTGTGTGTGTGTGTGTGTGTGTGTGTGTGTGCGTGTGTGTGTGTGTGTGTGTGTGTGTGTGTGTGTGTATATATACACATATATGTGTGTGTGTATATATGTATATATATACAAAGCAGATTAATCAAACATAAAGCAAATGAGTCTAACTGTATACAACTACGACAACCACAAGGAAACCACACATAAATGCAATAAACAAACAGAGTAAAAATGTATAATATAAATAATTAAAGACGAAATAAAAGTCGACAAAATGAGGAAACAACTGTGATAAGCTTGAACATGTTACTGAAGATGAACAATGATTTCAGTTTAAAAAAAAGTGTGATCGGAAGTGTCGCCGGCTGCATTTGTCAACAGACGTTTTATTTTTGAAATAACAACCGGAAGCGACAGCAAAAGTTACGTTATGTGACTTGACAGCGCGGTCGACCGGCTGAAGTCACCGGGACTGGGGAAAGACTTTTACCGCCGCCGCCGCCGCCGCTTCTCCTCCCGTCCGGCTTCAGGCGGACCATTCAACAAAATCACACAGAAGTTTATCGTAGGATTCACCGGATATTTTGTTGTTTAACGGCTGCGGGACTCGGTTGTGACTTTCTTCTTTCTCCGCGGCGTTCAACACTGTTCGTTCCCCCGCGGCTGGCGGTTAGCATCGGTTACTGCTGCTAAACATGGTGGCCTGTCGGCGAGAAGAGCCCAGTCCAGTTTGGGGATTTTAGAGTGTTTTTTTAAGCCACTTGGACGGCTCTCATTGTGAAACCCTGCCGCTCTGGGCACATCAGTACTCTATATAGTATATACATTATATATACATTTTTTTCCCGAAAGGTTTATGGACGTGAGGCTGCTTTTCTGTTTACGTTGAGACACGAGCAGCAGCAGCAGCAGCAGCAAAAGCAAACGGACCAGCGCCGTCCGTGTCTGTGGACCGTGAATAATTGTAGTTAACTTAAAAATAATAATACAAAAGTTGTTTCCAGGAAGACTGAAGAGTTTTGCACTCTATTAAAAAAAATAACACAAAAAGTTGCAATACACAACGTGCGCTCGGAAACTGTGAAAAACAAGTCGCATAGCAACCCGGTTTTGTTTCCGGGACCGTTGTGTTTATATTGATGACTTGACACTCGCATAGAAATGAATTGATGCACAAGTGCAGCCTGCTGGAACTATCTTATCTTCTGAGTTTCTTTTTTTCTTTTCTTTTTTTTAACAGTTCCCGCTTTGAGGTTTGATTCCTTGTTAATCAGTGGATTATTATGGATTATTATTGTTACTATTATGGCCTAATCCAAACCGCATCAGACCGGGGATTTTGGGAGTAGCTGCTGATACTGTGGATGGTGGCGCTGGTGATGAAGGTGATGATGATGACAGAGAAAAGCGATGGTTTCCCTTCGTTATGATTTTGAGTAGAGAGGAGTTAATTACATGGAGACTCGCCTGACATGCCAAGGAAGGAGTTGCCACTACCTGAGGGTTGGGAGGAAGCCAGAGACTTTGATGGCAAAGTCTACTACGTTGACCACGTTAAACAGATCACCAGCTGGATCGACCCCAGAGACCGGTAGGAGCCGGAAGTGTGTGTGTGTGTGTGTGTGTGTGTGTGTGTGTGTGTGTGTGTGTGTGTGTGTGTGTGTGTGTGAGAGTGTGTGAGAGTGTGTGAGAGTGTGTGAGAGTGTGTGAGAGTGTGTGAGTGACAGACACATGTTGTATAGCAGGGTAATATTGGAAAAAGATGGATGACCTTTGACCTTGTTTTGTCCTCTGCAAATACAGAGAGTATGCAGGTCTAGGTGACAGTTCACATGAATGCACATCACAAATCGGCAATGCAATGATGAATACAATTTTGTATGTTTATGGAATGCTTTTAAAGATATTTGGTATATTTGAACCGTTGATTATTTAAACCTACCAAAAATGGATGGACCTGTGGTCGGCCCTTCGTTGCAGTTAGCAGCAGGTCCATGTGTGTCCATTTAAATTAGCACAGTACATGAGGACAAGGGGGAATCAAACACCAAATTAAAAGACTCAAAGGAAGCAGGACATAATTCTGTAAAGGCTGTTATTGAACCTTACGCTTTAAAAACTATTGAAACTATGAAACTATTTCCCCTGCAAACTAGAACTTTAATCATCAGACTCTTGACTGTAGATTTACGGACAATTACTCGTTCAAAATGTTGGAGGCGAAACCTCACATCAGAGCAGTTTGAAACCAGTGAGCGCTTAAAAAGTAACTGGAAACAATTATTCCAAGAATAGTTCTGAATAGTCGCCCTAAGTAGGCCGAAGAGTACGCGTTTGCCCTCTGCACAACGTAACACGTTGACCCCCAGACCATTTGGGAGATGAAGATGCTGAGTCAGACCACTTCTTTTTTTTTTAAACCGGACACACGTGTTTAGCTCGTTTATCCCTGAAACTAGCACGACTGTCTCTAAACTCTGATGACCTGTCGCATCCCGGAGTCAAGCTTTGTGTGACACACATCGCGCACTAAACAATGTCACCAAAATATTGTGATGTATTATATCTGTTTTTTTTTTATGTTGACTCTTCTTATTCCAATGTCTTATTTTGCCCGACTCGCTGTTCAAAACTGAGACACAGCTGAGGCTTCCTGCAGCCGTGTTCAATGGAGAAATCCAGATGGGATATTTGCATGAGAAACAGTGTTGTTTTGGGTATGATTTGGACGCGTGAGACTAGAGAAGGCTTAAAGTGCGATTGATGAGCCAGTGAGAAAGGGAATCTTAATGAGAACCTCGAGCAGCAAACTCTCCTGCACACATTAGGTCTGTTTTTCAGAACTACCTTTCCTGGTTTGAATTAGAAAATTCAACCACGAAGCTGGTCGACATCCTCCGCGTGTGTGAACCGAACGCATTAGGAGCATCTTAAGGGGGATGATAAACAAGGTGTTCCTTCTCACGGTGTGCTCCGTTCACAAGTGATGTCTCATTAGCCTTGAAAGGGGAGACGGGGAATAAACTGTTTGAATCATTAGAGACAGAACATGTGATAATTCATGGGGAAAAACTCCCACAAGACCGTACCCTTAAGGAATAGCCCAGATCGTACACTCACTGGGGATGGAGGTGAGATATTTTAGAACGTGGTTATGCTGTACATGATTAGATTTATACTTTACCCCTTGATTTGTGTGCGCTTTTTATTTTAATTTAGGGTATTTAGACAGTTTCTACATGTTCCATCCTTTCTCTCTGCTTTCAGACAATTTGGGGGTGGAGATAACAATCTCACCATAAGGTCCATTTCGTAGCTTTTCCTGGGGCTTTCGATTGTGACATGATTTTCACAAAAAAAAGCTATTTTCACTTTTTAAGGGGCATTTTTGATTTTGCCATCCAGGTCCTTCAGCATGAAAACAACCTGCTTAAGGAGTTTAGGCCGGTAAAATCCCTGCTATCCTTTTCATACTTTTTTTTTTTTTTTTTTTTTTTTTAAAGGCCTGAGATAATTTTTTGGACGCTGCATTGTGTAAAATACAGTAATCAGTTAGTAAGAAGTGTGCAATAGTGTTTACATTGAGCTGTTGAAAACTCCCTTTAGACATCTGTTTTAATGCCACAGTCATCAACATTGGTGTATTTCTTAAAATAAGATAATCCTTTATTAGTCCCGCAGTGGGGAAATTGCAGTATTACAGCAGCAGTGCACACCAGAGACACATTATCACGTTATGAGCAAAAGTTTGTTACAAAATCAAATTTGAATTTTTCATAAATAACTCACTCATATACTTACTTTTATCACTGAATAAGGGATTTGTTTCATATGAAAATGAATACATGACTGGCAACGAGGTAAAGATTCCTCTGAAATGTTCCAAACATTTCCGGAGTGGACAGATGCCATTGGTCAGGGTTATTTTCTTTTCGGCGCTGTATTTTTCCCAGGATGCACCCGATTTCACTTACATTCCTGCAATCAGAAATGGTGTGGAGGTGTGGGTTACCTTTTTCTCATCTCTCTTGGAGAAATCCATCGGTGTAATAGGCTTAGAGTGCTGAACATGCGGCGCTACATGCCACAAGCCACAGGCTTGTACAAAAACACAGTGTATAGGGGAGGGCAGATTTCCATGTGGGGGGCTCGTTTTTCATCTTCACCAGTTCCTTCAAGACCCCTCGGACTTTGACACCAAATCCCTTTAATGGCTTATGTCTGGAATTCTGGAAGCTTAGGCGTTGTTTTTTTTCTTCTTTCTTTGTGGCGGTTTGGTGTGAGAGAACACACAAATTCTTTACTTATTGCATTAGGTTAACGCTGTCTCTGTATTTTACGCACATTTAGTTAATGCTGTTATCAAGACAATGAACAAACTGTACAATGAGCTGCGGTTCCTCAGTCACTGAAGCCGTCAACCCATCAATGGGAATGCACAAATCCCAACTGTTATTCTCTAAGTACATTTTACGTATGTGTCAAAATAATATATCTATATAGCAGCTAAAAGTGATCTGCCATGTTCTTCTCTGACTTAAATATCAATTTTAAAAGAATCGCCACCACTCAGATGTCGTAGGTTGTAGGTTCAGTTAACCTTTTGAGGGTTGAGCGTCAGTAGATAATGTTGGTAAAGGTTAAAGAAGGTCATTCCTTTTTTAGGTGATTAGGGTCACATGGTCTGCACATTTTTGTGTTTTTTCTGAGTGCACCAGGTTGATGCATTTTAACTTTAAAATGTACATAGCTTTATATAGGGCTGCAACTAACGATTATTTTAATAATCGATTGATTATTCTTTCGACTAATCGATTAATCGGATAAAAAAACAAAAAATCCCAAAATAATTAATTTCCAACCCTTTATTCAAAAACAGAACTGACAGTGCAAAACATCTTCAGAAAGCACAAACAGGTTGCTCCTTGAACATCCCTGAGCTGTTAATTAAAAAAATAAAATAAAAATGGACTAACACTAAAAACATACACATGTATGCTTTACATCTGCCAAATGTGAGCCCTTTTTACTGTAATTGATCCCTCCAGAGGCTGCATTTAGCATACCCTGCTTTATCAATATGTATGAAATACTGGGACAGTGGGAAGCTGTACTGCTCCTCTCACGTCTGTTTGGACCTCCACCTGCCTTAAACTCTTTCATTCACATCATCTGATCAATATCTGGGTCTCTTATGACCACGACATCACGTTGTTGGCTAAGCCCAACTACGTGATTTGCTTCATTCTACTTTGAGTAAAAAAATAAAAACCTGCAGCCAGATCCGTCGGTGTGCCGGTTTAATATTAACGAGTGACAGCGTGAACTGAACCAAACAGGGGGGTTACGGCATGTTTCATCACGTTGCGTTTTTTTACAAGCAAGACTGAACTGTAACGGAACATAACGGAACTTTAACGCCAACACTACCCAAACACGTTAGCTAACGTGATAGCAAGCTGACTAGCTTCCATTAAAAACAAGTTTGAGGGAAATTAAGAGCTGGAGACATCTTAACTCTGATTGGCCAAGACTTGACGCGTCAAAGATGTTCTATTTTTGCGAAGATCACGATCTAAACTTTTCTCAGTGTCTCACTCCAATCTCAGACATGCTGGCGGCCAGTTGCTCTACTCTGCTTTTTTTTCTTTCTCTGCGACTTATTGACTGGCGTAATAATCGCGCGACACAACGAATCGATAATGAAATTCGTCGCCAACACTTTTGATAATCAATTTTTATTTATTTATATTTTTAGTATTGACCAAAAATAATCGTCGTCATATTTTTTGCAATAATCGATCAGGTATAGACTATATACCGTTGATGTTGCGAGATATATGCCGATATATATATGTACACAGCTAATTGTGAAGTCTAGAAAAAATCTGGGAAAGTAGCTGGAACCAGCAAACATTGGTAAACCTGTCTCAAAAGGGGCACCTTTTATTGTAAGACTTAAAAAGGTGTGAATCTACCCGAGGATAATTTGCTTATCAAGTTTTTTCTTTAAATACAACTAAAATCTTTCTCAGTTTTTAGTCTCTTTAGTCTTTTTCTCGGTTTCTCAATTGAAGAAGACTTACTTTTACTTTTTAGGACAACAACAAGCAGAGTTATTAAAGACACTTGTGCAACTGGATAAAAGCAGTTTAGTATGTTGGGCCACGTCCCAACATTGTGTTGTACACGGCACGCTCATTTATTGGTAGAGTCGATTCATTTCGACTCGCATTCGTCATGTCGTTGCAGTCTAAGCGGTGGCAGAATCTCTCCTTTTTTAGTGAAACTCTTCTGGTTGCTTTACACTTAGACACTTAGAGGCAGCGGGAAAGAGCAGGAACCCCCAAACAAAGTCATGAAGAAGAAAAAAACGCCCACACATTCCTGAAACCCAAAGTGAAGGACCGAGTGGCGCGCAAACTCGCCAACCAAAGGCATGATTCATCTGAAATCCTTTTCACTGCGTGCCAAGGTGCTCGGAGTCAAAGTGCAGCCTTGCAAACTGTTAACCGGGACCCGAGCAGAGCCCGGCCCGCGCACTGCCGCAGTGTAGTGTTTCTTTAATTCATAACCGGCCGTACCATAACTGATTATTTGTTCGGGGAAGACGGCGGTGAGACGGACCTGAAGGTGTTTCCACCAAACGGACCCGGTGGAGTCAGACGTTGATGCTGCTCTCCATCACAAAAGCCCTTTTTTTTTTACTACAGCGTGTTCTTTTGTTCTTGTGGGAGGAAATAGAATCTACTTCTTCATCTATTCTTGTTTTCAGGGCAGCCCATTCATACCCTTTGCATACGTGCTGACACAATTAGTCAATTTCTAGATCAATGAATTGGATTCTCTCTTTTAACTGCCATTTCTTCATCTCCCACTCTTTTCTTTTTATATCTTTTTTTTTTGCCGTTGTCCCATCACTGTTCACAACCTCAGATTTTAAAAGTACTGCTAGAAATTATCCTTAAAAATTCCCTGTTCTTTGGCTTACATCCAATCAGTATTGATTGAACTGATACATTGATAAAAATTCAACGGTTGGCAACTTCAATATTTGATGAAATAGTAAAATAAAAAAAAGCTAAAGGTTTTGTTGGTTACAGCTTCTCTGATGTGAGGATTTGTAGCTTTTAATGTCTTTAATGTATTATCATAAACAGACTTTTATCTTTCCCAAACGTGTAACTAGAAGTTGATACTGTGGGCTCCAGGCTAAACGTCAACAGCAATTCATGAACAAGAACAATTCATAGAAGCCGGGACGGAAAAACCACCACATTTATTTTTTGTGCTCCGTCACTCATGCAAAACATTTCAGTTCTCTTCTGTGCTGGGATATTTACCAGAGCCAGCCAATCGCTGCTTCTTCGGGGAGGAAAAAGCAGCGAAGATGTCTAAGATTGCTGAAATATTTCCTGCTGCTAAACTTGTACTACCAGCCAGGAAAACCATTGACGACATGTCTGACCAGTTATTATCTACAGAAATAAAATACACCAAAAAACTATACGAGGCCCTAAAAAATGTGAATCACATTTACTACATTGTTTTTTTTTCAAGTGGGCATTACCTTGCTGTTAGCTTTTCAGGTGATTATTGGTGTCTTGCTGTTTGCTTTGCGTTACCATGTCAGCGAAAACCTTTCGGGCCGTTCAGCCCAAGATAGATTCACGTTTGTGGCGTTGATGTTACGTGGCTCTCGGCCACAGAAACGTCACGAGGGCCTTCAGTGACGTACGCGTAAATTCCTACATCGCAAGGAGGCCAAGGACCAGTTTGAAATGATCAGATGAGAAAAATGAGAAGTTCTCAGAAGTAAACAGAGACGGAAACCATAAAAGAAGCTCAAGGACCAGTCGGCTTTGAATTCGCTGCGGCAGTCATGTGAAAACGTTCCCATTTATAGTCCGCGGTTTAGGAATGAAGACGGACAGCAAGCCTTATTTTGACACTGATGGGGGTGCGTGTGCGTAAATATGTATTGTACCTGCAGCCCTACATGACTTCCAGATTGTACTGCTGATTTCATGTGAAATATTCTATTACAGCCATGTTCTTTTTAATGTTTTTTTTGTTTTTTTTATGTAAACATCCCCTTTTTTGGGTTTCCATTTTAAATATACAATATAACAATCACTTCCTAAAGGACGATAACAAAAACAGAAGACAAACCATTTTTCTAATAAACAGCCATGTAGTCCCGATTAAAAAAAAACGTGGCCACACGGGACTCTTAAATGTTCTGCTCAACCTCAGCGGCGCTGATACGAAAAACTAAAGCGGTAGAAAAGCCAAATCTCAGGATGTTCAAAGAAAGATAGAAAGAAAGGCATCAGCCAAGGTTGCCTACTCTTCAGAGCAACAACATCCATCCGCCCTTGCAGTGACTCATTTAAATGCATGTCGTCGGCTGAAAGGAATGTTATCCGGATAACGCGCCGTCACTTTTACGAGGAGGGGTAATGTGCGGAAAGACTGAGGCAAATCTCTGCTGTAATCTGTCCTTTTTTTAATTATACATTTACATTTTATTTGGATGCTTTTGTCTGCAAAGCATCATGGATTACACTGTGAGAGTTAAGGGTGTATATGTGTCTGTGTGTGCACATTTTGTTTTTTACTGTTGGACATTGAAACCTATGAAACATAGTTATAAGCCTTATAACTCCACTTGAGGAATTTATACGCCGCTCTGAATGAAGGTTTCTCTGACTCACCGTTCAGATATGCAGCCCGCCTCTCTGTGTGTTTGCACTTTGCCGCACGCTTTGTCAGTTTGCATTAGAGCGCCGGGGCCCGGCTTGGCTGTTTACCTTGGTATGTGAAACCTGTGTGGGGGTGTGATATTGGGTTTTAAAGGCTGAAATTGCACCTGTGTGAATATCCTGCAGATTAATTTCGGACCACTTTGATGCCAAAACATCCCAAGTGTTTTCCAGATAAGCTCCTTAAAAAACATGCAGAACATCATGTGACACCCTCCGCTGAAACTCATACTTTTCTATAATTGGGAGGTTTAGCAGTTACATAACGCAGAATTACCCACGCTGGACATAAGCAGGAGGTCAAACATCCATGGTTACGTCTGTTTAAAATCATTAAATCCTAATTTGCGGTAAAAAACACAGGTACATTCATAGCGTTTCCTGATTTTATTATTATTTTTATTAAAAGATCATGAATGACAAATGTATTTGTATGTATCTCTTTATGACAAGTGCAGAGATAATAATACTGGTTTTATTTGTCCCCGCTGTAGCCGGGGGTTGACCGTCAGCACAACACCATATGCTTTTGAGGGCCATGACACCTCCGATTAGCGACATTGCAGTGCTCGGATTGATCATTTTGTTGAGTTTAGATAATTCCATGTATTTCTTTTTTGTGTGCGTATTCACTGGATTGGATTTTTTCTCGTTGTCTTTACATCCCAAAAAGTGAACTATTCACAAAGCCAAGATAGTAACGATCCTGAAACATTTCTTGGTGAACAGAACCGCTCTTTAGTTTAGGAATCGACTGTAATAACACGAGAGACCCCCAGACAGCACAACACATGCATCTTATATTATATCCTGACTGTTCTGGGGCTCGTGACAGCACTGAGACACTGACCCCCCCTCACAGACTATTAATCAATTAATATTTGTTTTAGTCACTTTTAAGATCTCCCATTATTTCACATTTTCATCCACTAAAGGTTTAACAAAGTGCTTTACTGTTGAACAAATAAGAGAAATGCCTGTGAGACAAAGGACCAACAGTATTTCATGGTCATTGTTGTGGCTTGTCAAGGGGGTCAAGGGTCAACCTATTACCAGGGTGGCAGTTTCCATCCACTACCTATTCCCAGTATGGGGGCAGTGGGACCACTACAGCAGCGAAGCACGTGGGGAAGCTCCACACGTGGCTATTGAAGGACAGACGGTGCGTGCGCTGGTCCCTCAGTGACGAATGGCGCCACCGAGTTCAGGCGAGGGTATCCATGTAAATAATGGGATGTGGATACTCAGCCAGCCGGCCTATTTTTTTTTTTTTTTTCTGGGATCAGCGGTTCGGCCAAAGCCTTCTTCCATCTCCCTGAGCTAAATTTAGAGCGGAGTTGAGGGGGTCTCTCTACGGGCCCCTTTTCATTATTCATCAGCTGAAAAAGGACCCAGTTCAGTTTCTCTCTCTCTTCAGTGGAGAGCTGGCGCTCTGCTGCGTTTGCTTGTGTCTGCAGTCAGGAAAACACACACACACACACACACACACACACACACACACACACACACACACACACACACACACACACACACACACATATGCAGCAGCAGCAAATGCCAAAGGGAAGAGCTTTTCACTCTGCTGGTTGGCATCGTGAAATCAATAAGAGGTTGGCAACAGGCTTCTTGTTTTTAGATTGTTTAGACTTACAAAATTCAACTATTTGCTGTCGCGTAGTAAACATGTTTTTCAAACCAGTGTCTGTACTCCGGGCCAAAGATGGTTTGTGAAAGGGAAATGCCACTCTGTATTGTCTCAATCTGAGAACTTCCATCATTACTACATTATGCATCACCTTGATTGGGATATCTGGACATTCCAGGCTGAGCTGCAGCTTGTCGTATTGTCTGTTGTAATGCAATCGCACAGAATCAGGAAACCGTAGATGTCAGATAACCATATGCTGCTATGTTGATCGAATAAAATGTATTAAATCAAATAATTTTGTGTCTACTATCATGTTATTATTCTAGTAATACATGTAGCTAGAAAAATGCAGCTTTCTCTTTAATAGTGTGTTGTCAATTTAAACAACTCTCTCTTTGTGTGAGGGAGCGACTTAACATCTGGTTGTGGATTCAGTCACCGAGGATATTTAAATTTGTCATATACCGGGTCACCTCTTTTCTATCTATATTTGATCTTTTCTTTAAAGATTATCTTCTGTTTATGAATGAAGCTTGTAAATAAAACAGTCTTCTGAAGTCTTATCTTTATGTGGGACTAAACATTATCCAATAATAACTTTTTTAAAGTTGTATCACACGTTCCCTCCATTGCTGCCGTTGCCTTAGAAGCTAAACAACATTCAGGCGGGATAAAAAAAAAAGAAAGAAGAAATCTCACTCGGAGAATTGTACCGTTGAGATTTTAGCGTCCCGGCCGCTGTGAGGCCGAGGGTTGCCCCAGAAACCTCCAGGCGATGCGTCAGCGCTGCTTGTGGAATGCCACGGGCCGGTTTCCTCCTATTGTGACCGGCTAGTGAGACCCCCCCCCAACCACCCCTTTCTCCTTCTCCCCCCTTGGAGGTGAATAGAGGACTCGGTGAAACTCCCCACCCCCTCCACTCACACACACTCTCCCTGCCTCTCCCTTTCAACCCTCTGAAGCTGCTTTTTATTGAGCCCGGATGTTTTAGTTTGGTCATTTTATGTTCAGACTTATTCAGCCTCTATAATAACTTTAGTGTCATGTTCGGGTTACTACATACTATATGTATCAATTGATGGGTGTCTTTAAGCTAGGGCTGCAGCTAAGAATTCTTTTAAAAATAAACTGATATAAAAACGGCGCCACAAGTTCCCGAAAGCTTATTCCAAATAATCGCTGTTTGTCTGACCAACAGTCCAAAACCAGCAAGTCCTCACATTTGAGATGCTGGAACCAATTTATGTTTGCCATTGTCCTTAAATAAATGTCTGATAAGATTGTTTTACTGTCAAAATTGTTGACCATTGATTTTTTTTTCGTGGTGTTTATGAACTATTGTTCCAGCTGTAGAACGATTTCAGAAAAATACCCACTTCATCTTATATATATATATATATATATATTATATATCTTAACGTGAACACTCTATTTTACTTTGAATGAACTGAAAGTCAGATTCTTGCAGGTTTTGATACATTCCTGAGTTGGGACGTCTGTCCACAATGTGTGTGCGCATTAATACATCATTTAGTGGGTGTGTTGCCCCACTGATGACTTTCGAGTTTCTTTTAGTTTTTTGAAGATTCAGCCCCCAGCCAAACACAGCTGGAGCACAGTGTGCTCATTCATCCTCATAATTTGGTAACGTTTTGTGCAGATATAGCAGTGATTTGTAAAGAAAAGCATTGATTATTATTATTATTATAATATGTTAATGGCCAATAATTGTTCTGCTTAATTCATCAACCATTTTGTAAAATGTGTGAAACTAGTGACGCATACCAGTCCTTCCAGAGCTGAAACAGTCGTGAAACGGCTCATTTCAGTCTGAAAACTCAAAGGTGCTCAACTTACAATGAAGAGAAAAACTGGAATTTTACAACAAATGTTATTCCCTTCATAATGATGCCGTCATTTGAATTGTCACTAATTGGCCGTTGTTTGAGAACTGCTTTTGTGTCAACAGCAACTGTCAGTTTGGTGTGAGTTATTACAATCTGGCTTATTAACGTGCTCATTATCATCACGTGACGCTTCACATTACACACTATTTTACTTTCCCTGTTCAGCCCATTTTATAGCTTTTAGGTTTTTTTATATTTTGAGTCTAAAGTTGGGTCAGTTAGTTTATTGTACAATTAGTTTTGGTTGTCTCTCTCACACACACACACGCACAAATGGTAGAAAGTGTATGGGAGTGTTTAGAGGGTTCAAATTAGTCTGTTGTGCAGAGGTGCAGGCAAACAAATACTTGTACCAGTTCAGACACATTTTTTTTAAACCACCCGTAAGGTTAGGGAGGTAAGGTTATATTTTGTTGTTCCGAAGGGCAATTTGTTGCTCAGCCGTCAGTTAAAAACAGTCGTCACACTAATCGGCACACAAACATCTCTGGAATGTGAGAGACTAGAGGGACGTGAGTTAAGTTGCATGGTCTGAGACCCAGTGTGACTATAGTAATTGGTTATACTCTTAACTGTTCAATTGGAAAAAACGGTTACTGTTATTATTACATGCCTCAATTGTTTTTTTATAGTACTTTGCAATAGTCTGCTTAAAGTGATCATGTATCAAATAACTTATCAAGGCTGATATTGTCAGCTAATAGGTGATGGAGTGATGATACAGTACATAGTTTGAAACAATTTCGAAATATATTAGATATATCAGATATATCGAGAAATTAAGCCAATGTGGAAGTGCCAAAAATTGCAATTCCTCGGATGGCCACTTGTGGCTGTCTCCAAAACGGAGTCAATCTTCATAGACACCCATGTTTACAGCAGAAATAAACATGTTTACAGCAGAAATGTTTACAGCCGAAATAAATATGTTTACAGCAAAAATTATTATATTTACAACAGAAATAATTATGTTTACAGCATAAATAAACATGTTTTCAGCAGTAATAGACAGGTTTGCAGTCTGGTACAAAAATGTGTCGTGATCGTTTTCCTGCTCGAGACGACTGTACAAGTTGAATTTTCGTATCACTCACCTTTTACAGTTATACAAAGGCTTTTTTGAAATACAGTCTTCGACACTTCCGAGCAGACCAGATAGAATGCAGCCGATGATTGAGCGTCCATCAGAACCATAAGAGACTTTTACTTGATTTTGACTCGATCCGTTCGCTTTGACCGGGCCCTTTCATCTGCAAAATCCTGAAGTTACCCACAATCCCTTTTTAAGAAAACACCAGCACTTGTTGGTGATTAATTCTGTCTTGTCATGTTCTGTCTGGCTTTAGCATCCAAAGCAGTGTATTGCAACATTTCCTGATTCATGATCGAGGTGTTATTTCAGTCTCTCTTGGACTTATGAGGTCTGAGACGTTTGTTGATCGCAGTAGAGAGTTTTTTTTTCTCTTCTTATTTGGATTTCTGAAATCTATTTTCCGACTCTGTTTTCTGCAGGCAGACGAAGCCTCTGACGTTTGCTGACTGCATCGGAGATGAGCTGCCGGTCGGCTGGGAGGAGGCGTACGACCCCGCCATCGGAGCGTACTATGTCGACCACAACACCAGTGAGTGTACTGTCATGTTTTACGTATTCCTTCTGCTCATCTCCCTTGTCAACTCTGAAGCAATGCCCTGTTAACGATCGACACCTAAAAGTATGTCTGATGGATGTGTCAGTGTTTTCTATTGTGTGCCATAATTGTGAATAAAAACGGAGTATGAACTGGTTGAAAGTGAGCAAGATATATGAATTCTGTTTTTAGGTTTGTTTTTTATCTGCCTCTCGGGACTACAGGTGAAAAATAGCCTCTGGTACATTTACAGAAATGTTTGTATTAATGTGTCGCCGTATCAAATAAACCCAAATAAATAAATAAAAGAATCGAAAAACTTGTATTCTATTGTGAAGAAATTATTTTTGCAACAGTCCACTGTTTTTGAGGACCAGTGTTTAAAAAAAGAAAAAAGTTATTGAACAATTTTAAATTCAATTTTCATGCCAACTTTCCTCGTTAAAGTCGACCAATAAATTCCAATGATAAAAAATAAATGAATAAATTCCAATGATTTGATAAATCTGATAAATCATCTCGGAATGACTGAGTAACGTTTGACACTTTTGAAAATATTCGACAACTGGAATTTGGCGGCAGACATTCGTTGTTTTAAACAAACCTGTAACGCTGATTGTGCCAACTTCAATATAAATGTGCAAACCGACAAGTGGTGTTTGCATCTTTTTGCGCAACTCCTAAACCCTCCCTTCCTCCTCCAGAGAGCACCCAGCTGGAGGACCCGCGGGCCCAGTGGCAGCGGGAGCAGGAGTTCATGCTGCGGGACTACCTGGCCGTGGCCCGCGACGCGCTCAGCGCCCAGAAGGAGATTTACCAGGTGAAGGAGCAGCGGTTGCGCCTGGCACAGCAGGAGTACCGGCAGCTCAACGATGCCTGGCGGGACAAGTCGACGTCACAGACCAGCTGTGAGTACCGCGGAGGGGCCGAGGGGAGAGGAACCCCCAGACGCGGGGCAGCTTGGTTTTATTTTAACGTTCAGGGACGTGAGAATTGAAAGTGTAAAAATATGATGGGATATATAATAGGAGTGTGCTACGTGGTTCTGATAGCAATGTTAATGCAGAGCAGGTGCTACTGACGCTGTGGTGTTAGTTATATACTCAATTTAAAATACTAGACCAATGTGAGTAGAGCGCACAGCGGTCCTCCTCTGGTCAAACATCCACACAGAGTCAATAGTAAGAGAATAGTACCACACATGCAAGAATTTGCTTTATATTTACTGATTATACCCATAATCACTCAATTAGTAAACGCTATGTCAATGATTATGTCAATGAAAACATTTATACGTATAAATGGTTTCAGGAAAAAAAGTTATAATAAAAATAAGGTAGTAAGGAAAATAGATACGATAAATGAAAGAATAGAGAGAACAATATATCAAACGGAATAATTGAGGATGAAATAAAAATGTATGAAAAACATATAATATAAAGGGAAAATAAATACATAAAATCAAAGAGGAGAATTTCAATGAGTAAATTAAAGGAATAATAAATCAACTTTAAGAATGTAAGAAACATTTTTCAATCCAATTAAATACAGAAAAAAATACAAATATTAAAAAGAAATAATTGAAAATATGATTCACTTTTACATTTTAACAGGCAGTTATTTTGATTTTGAGAATCCATTCCACCTCTTGTGTACATTAGGAACCAATAATCACGAACAGACTCAATTGATTGCCGCTTTACCTTTTTAAAAAGCAGCAGTTGACTAACACTTCAAGACTGACCGATGCCAACAAAACTAGTTATAAAACATGTGTGGCTAATGTGATTTCATGACCATATGATGACGGAGGAGAGAGGATGAGCAGCAGTGCTTTGTCCGTGTCAGCCAGTTCGCTCTGCGAAGCCAATAAAAAAGAAAAATTCGGTTTCAGGGCGAAGTTTGGTGAATTTCGACACACAACTTTGTGCGGTTTACCAAGTGGGAACTGCCTCGACAGTGCTGACCTTTTTGAGGGAACGGAGAAAAAAGGAAGATGAGAAGGGAGGAAATGCTTCGTAGGATCAGTGTTACTTCATTTTAGTCTCTCAGAAAAGTGTAAAAACATAATTGACATCAGAAAGGTAGATGGTTCCTTACATGTGATGATATACTTTTTGTTTTAAAGTCTTTGCAGAACAAAACATGTCAACAAATCTCATGAGATTTTAACAGAGAGACCTTAGGCGGCTGCTCTGTCTCTTGCTCACATGTTTCTTCTGTCACCTCTACCTGGTGAAATACAAAAAACGGCTGTAAAATAACCAAATGATAGAAGGACATAATGGGCCGTTCTTTAACGCCTCTCCTTTCTCTCCTCATCTTTCCTTTTTCCTGCAGTGAATTCCAGATCGTCGTCCTCCAGCAAATACGACCCCGACATCCTGAAAGCAGAAATATCCACAGCCAAAAGTCGGGTAGGAGCCTCACCTTCCTGTTGAAACCTCGTCCGTCTAATCCCCGATCTTACTAAATGGAAACGTGTCTCATTGGGGCTTCAACTAAACTCTATTTCCCCACCGATTCATCTATATTTTTAATTAAACTATATTTTTGAGTGTCTTTTTTTCTTCATCTGTGTCTCAGGTGAACAAGCTGAAGCGGGACCTGGCCTGTATGAAGCAGGAGCTGCAGTGCAAAGAACAAGGCTTCGAGACCCTCAAAGAGTAAGTGTCCTCACACAGACCTGGATGCACTCTTTGTTGAGCAGGTATTTGTTCTTGGAATGCGCTTTCTCCCATCTAGCCTCCCACCCACCTTGAACTCTCGCGGAAGGACATTTTGACAGGTATATTGCTTGACAGCCGACTCTGGGATTTGATCCTCACGCTTTATGCCGCCGCCTAATTTAATTTGATGAGCAAAGCAAGACAGTCAGAATCTGACCTGAATAGCAAGTGTATGTGTGACCTTCCCTCCATCTTCACAGATTTATCGTCTGCCTTGCAAAACACGTTTACTGTGTGTTATGATTGTGTATATATTAATACATAAAAATGTATCTCTTCAACAAGTACTTTACAGTTACTTTTCCCCCTGAGAATATATGTAACATCTTTCTGTTTTGGCCATCAGTTGAGACAAAGCCAGTTAGAAAAAGGTCTTGACGTGGTCACCACGACGTCACCCAACTAGAAAAATGCAAGTTTAAGGAGCTCGTTGGCTTTGCCTTTTCACAACCAAAAGTCTTATTGTGTTCAACGCTCCAAAACTCTAAACTGCTATGAATGTAAAAATATGTTTTGAGTGACCGCGAACAAATAACACCCCCTTTTTCATATTGAGAATCTGAAAATAAGCTTTCTAGACCCTTTTCTGTCTCCCCTAACTCTGTCTGTGATCAATACATTCAGATGTCAGTGAGCCTCAGCTCATTATTTTTCATCGTTGGACAAAGTAACATCTGATACACATCCCGGGCCCGGCACAGCAGAAGTTATGTTCACCTATTTATATGAGCTGTTATCAAATCAATGTTTTGTGCCTAGCAACAGAAACAAACATGGTACATTTGACTGTACAAAGCGTACACGATCAGGACGAGGTTTCATCAGCTGAGACTCAAAACACATGTTGGTCCTTATCCATGGTTTTGTTGTCTGCTGACAGAAAGAGGATGATGATGAAGACATTTCGCCGTTTTCCTGTTGTTTCACTGAACAGACATCTTAACAAGACCTCCACACATTAAAAAAACACACAAAGGCCTCTGGAATTAGCCGCCTGAAACATTTCTACTCCGCTCCCTCTCACATGCTCTTTCTTCAGACCTCCTTAGCCATATCTCAGCCCAGCTCTTATCCTTCATATGCCCTGTCCTTATCTATGACATGATCCCTCAGGCATCAGAGGCATATCTTTGCACCGTGGGAATGAAGGAGCCAAGACTTCCCTAAAGGGTTCTTGCGCTTTTCGGAGTTTCTCCTGTGAAACAGTAAATGTGAAATGTAGTCGAGTGGAACAGATGAAAGTTAGTGTGAGACTTCAGTGCAGCGGAGTTGCTTATCGCCTTGGTTATTGCCTCAGCATTATCACACATTCCATCCGATCATTAAACACTAACGCCTCTATAAAAGCACCAATGGAACAACAGCTGAAGAATGTGGATTTGAAAAGGGAAACACCCCTTCTTCTATCTGACCTACTTCCACCCCTTAGAATATGAAGTGGGTTCGTCAGAAATGACAAGGTGTACCCATGAAGCCATCAGTCGGGAATGTTGATTTGAAAGGGATTCATGCTCCCATTTGTTCTTTATGTCTGCCTTTTCTTTTTTTTTTTTTTTTTTTTTGCCACATTGGATATGCTGTCGGTTGACGTTGAATTGGAAAGGAATGTCCGGTCTGTTTGTCTTGCCCCAGCACAGTGAGAGTGTCAGGAGGATTAAAGAGTAGCCAAGGCCGAGTGGTTGGGCGGCATTCCTCCGTGACTTTGCTCTCCTGTTACAGTCATCAGACGGCATTCAGCAACCAATCGCTGTTTGCAGAAATACGAATAGGCTTAGACCGGAATGCAGCCGAACACTCTGCTCCTATCAAGATTCCACAGAATGCTGGCTCATGAGAGCCATGGGGTTTTCTGGTTTGTGGAACAGAGAAGTGACAATAACACGGACACATACTTTAATGTGGTTTGGTCTGGGTCTGTGTTTATTGGTTCGGGTTGTGTCCCCCACTTCGAATGAAGGAGAAGAACATTTTTGTTTTGTAATTTAGTGGAGGGTTTTATTTTAGTTCCATAGAAATTCAACAACAATTGGACATAGACGAGTGGACATCACAAGCCAAGAAAGGTTGGGAACCACAGTGTATAAGAATGGTGTGCTTCGGTTCGGGTTCATCCCCTTCCTGTTTCAACGTTCCTGATGGCGTACTTTTTGTTGGCCAACACGGAAGTTACCGTCGCACTGGTTCCCTCGACAAAAAAATCATCTTATCTATATAAACTCATATTTGGTCCAATAAAAAGTTTCCCTTTCATCTCTCCCTCGTCTTACTTCTAAGGGGTGTGTGCGTGGGGGGAGCCAAAGCCCGCCTACTTTCTAGCGGTGCAATCAAATGTCAAGTCAAGGATTTGATTTAAATCCCTCTTGTCACTCTAAACCCCTCAACTATTTAGTCTCACTGTGAGATATGATGCAGTGCAGAAGCTAAAGGTGCTCGGATTTCAGCCTCACTGGGACTTTAGGCTTGTGTTAACCACAGAGATGATTTCAGGGATCTAACCAGAAACCCACAAAAAACAAACAAACATTGGCTTCGTGATGAGTGAACTGGACATAAAAAAATGGGGGGGTTCTTCTTTTTGATCTTGACCCACGCTAGAGATTAAAAGTCAGCATATCTCACCCAGTCACCCAGCACCCACACAGGGAGGGATTCTGTGTTTTGGGATAAAGGCATTTAGGAAAAGCAGATGTGTTTTTGTATTTATTTTATTATAAGCAGGCAGATGTTTGCCTGAACGGGTGAATGTGCTCCCTTGACCATGGCAAGAGGCAAGACAACCAGTACGGTTATATTGGGGAACTTTTAAATTGTTGTAATGTTTCAGCTTAGTCTCTCTCTCTCTCTCTCTCTCTCTCTCTCATTGGAAAGAGGTGATTATAATTATAAAAAGGTTCATAACACTGTTTTCTCTCAGCATAAGTACGTGTTTGAGAAGGACTTAGGGAGGATTACTTGTTCTTTCTGCCTGTTACAGACAAGTGCCTCTCTTTCTCCCTTACTTCCTCATTCCCTCTGTACCTTGTTTTCTCTCTCTCTGTCCAAACCTCCCTCCCCCTCTGAAGAATGTGAAAGGACCTGTTATTCAGATGCATGCATGACTTGCTGATGACAGGGCTTACATAGCTGCTGCTGCTGCTGCTGCCTCCGATGGCCGTTTCCAGCAGCGACTCTTCTGTCGGTTTCCCCCTGCGGCCGGGTCTCCCCCCTCCCCATCCCCCGGTCGGTCCGCCTGCAGTCAAAGAAAGAACAGGTTCACCAGAACGTTCCGAGTTGAGCGAGCATTTAATCCCGCCACTCAAACTGGTCAAGAGGGCGTCCCACTCTGAGCTGGCCCAAATGCGAACGCATTCCAACCGTGAAATGAACTCTGCTAATGTTTTTAGCGCGTTCAGTTTCGGTTGTTTTTTTCCAACGCTGTTGCTGAGTCACCTCCTGCTTCAGGCTACGGGGACACCTGTGCTGCTTTAAACTGCTGAACTCACAATTCAGTTGTTCTCACCAGCCTTTGCCCAATTGTAGCACATGCTGAAGACCTCTGCATCGTATGGGGGTCATATGTGTTGTTTCTGGTTTGCAACCTCTACTTCTACTGGCAGCTAGTCAACCATACTACGCTGTAGTCAAGTTTATTCATTCAAACCAGTCGATAGAAACGTGTCGTATTCGCATTTCTTTTTTACTTGCAACATTAAAATTCACCTGACAATTTAGCACGGCTATTAACACATTTCTCACTTTTCTGTTGTCGGATACAAGTACGTGGTCGTTATTTCAATGTCACTCATTTTGTACCTGTTGTTGATCGCAAACCATATGCACGTGAACCCATCTAACAACAGGGTTTGTGCAGGTCTAAAAATAAATAAAAACTAACTAAAAAAGCATTGAAATCAGTTAGCCTTCGAGTCTTGGAGGTTTTCTACTGTATGTTGGTTATAAAACGTTTTTGTTTAGATGTTACACCTCTAAACTAAACTGGGATTGTGAGGACAAAATACATGTGATGAAATGATACATATTTCTAGACCACATTGTTCATCTGGGTTTCCCATCATAAATTCATGCATTCCGTGTTGCATTTAAAAGGTCTGATAACATCTTTGATTTAATCTGTTGAAGCCTGTGGAAACAAAATAAGCACAAGTTATTGACAACGCCTTGTCACATAGTGTGTGTGATCAGTGAAAAAAAACCTCGAACTCTTGAGTTTAAGGGTTTATTGTGGATAGAAGGCAAAATAACTGTAAAGATGCATATTCAAATATCAGTCTAATAGCCAGCTGAATACACTGCAGTCCCCAGTTGATGAAAAGTCTGGTTTTGATGCTGAGGCTGCAGGTTTCCAAGCGTTGGCCCATCATGTTTTTTTTTAATTTTATTTCCCCTGGAGGAGGTTTACAAATTATGATCTGAGGACGTTGTGACTTACGTTGTTCTGAATCATCATCCAAACTGACCGTGTCTCCCCCCTCGCCCTCAGGATTGACCTGAAGGTGTCCAACAGCCCGTATGGCTACAAGCTGCAGGAGGCGCAGACCATCCTCAGCGAGGTCCGCACCATACGAGACGCCATCAGCTCTGGGGAGAAGGAGAAAGAGGAACTCATGCAGGTAAAATTACATTTGTAATGTCTCTCCAAAAACAGTTGGGAAAACCCGACTCAAAACCCCATAACTCTGTCAAGAATTGTCTTTCTCAGCACACGTTCAGTTTCTAATAATAAGGGAACTTTAGCAATTTAAAATAACCCATTATGGAGTTCCGGTTAGTGAAATGTAACACCAGTTGCATAGGTCCAATCGAATAAGGTTCTAGTAATTCAACACATCATTTTTGAAAAAGCACTTATCTAAGACCGAGCCTAAACTTGAGCACAAATCTGTTAATGCGTCTCAAAGCTCTGCATTGTTTAAAAGTCGCTGAAGGCACGACGTTGAGTGGAATCCACTCAAGTGTCGACTCTTTGACGCACAAAAGATGATGGAAAAGAGAAGACGGATAAACCAAATGCCGACATGTGACACCGGGAGCCACGCGGATCATGTCGGAATCCACAGCGAGGCCCACATCGTCATGTGCATCTTTTTCCCACACAAATCAAATGACTGCGTATCGCCGCCAGGTTTCTGCTGCTCGACAGTTTGAGTTGTAGGGGTAAATGTATTCAACTGCCTTTACTTGTCATGCCAGGTATAAAGTACACCCTAAATCCACTCATTCGATAGATTGAAACGTGGCAGGGATCAGAATTGAAAAACACTCTGGCTTACTTTCCCCAGGATGAACTTTGCAGGAAGAGTACAGTGTAGCTCCCACTGTGGCAGCCAGTGATTTGTGACGAAGAGCAAGAATAAGGAAATGAAGATGTGAAGCGAGGAGATGACTTTGCTTCAGACGACTCCCGGGAGAGTCTTTACGCGCGTTAAAACCCCTTCACGTTATATTGCCATGGGGAAAAAGGTGATATCAGATGGATGTACTAAAACGGATTTAGTGACCAACTAAAGAGCAGCCGAGGCTGCTCGGAAGGCAGGTGGTGTTTTAGTGTCGCGCCCCAGTCGTTGTGATGACTGTCTGTCCTGTTCACTCAGGAGGAGGTGAGGGCTGTGTTTCGCGAGGATCAGTTCGAGATTATTTTTTTTTGGAGTGAAATTAAAAGCATTTTCTTCAAGAATCCATCACAAAATAATTAAGGTTGACAAAAACATCATGTAGAGATTGGGAAGATATTGTTTGACAATAACTACTGATTAGCGACAATTTCTCAACTGTTTCCTTTGCGTCGTAGTATAAACTCCTGAGTACCTCTGAGTGGCTGGCGGTGAAGTTAGGAGCTGCGTTCACAGCCTGTCAGCCTTTATTTCTGTCGGGGCTGACGCTGTATCTCAGAAACTACTGCTTTGAGTTTAGAAAACGACTGGATTTATGGATGCAGCCGTAGGCAGCATTTTTATCATGACATTTCTGTATTTTTTGGGGTTCATTATTTTGTCTATAAAATGTAAAAAAATAGCAAAATCTTCCCATTCTAGAGCCCGAGACGACATATTCAAATGTCTTGTTTTGTCCGACCAGCAGTAAAACTCCCTAAAATATTTCCCAGACAATATTCACTGATATAAAACGGAGATAACCAGCAAATCTTTCTTTTCAAAATTGCTCACGGTTGCATGGGGACCTCAAGTTGAAGTTCCAGGATGCTTTGTTCCCACGAATGTCTCTCCTCCTCCTGTGCTCCCGTCTTCCACATAAAAGAAACAGTTTCATGACTACCCACCTTTTGTTGTGTGTGACAGCATTGCAGCGCAGCGTTGACTCCTCATTCCCAGTAATGCAGGTAATGAGGGGATCGGAGACGAGCATAAAATCGATTTGATACGTAATGAGGCTCCCCCATGCAACGAGAATTAGTTTATTTCTTGTTTGCAAATTCTCCGTACCTCTTCATTACAATGCCTCCAGGTTCTAGTTTAGTTTTCAGTCTTGTAAAACATCTTTTATGTTTCTTAACGATGCAGATGCTCTTTGATGCTCCAGGCACCAACACGTCTGCAAAGGAATAGAAAACGTAGAACAACTGTCCATAAATCTTCTTTTACGATTTGAGCATTTTACACTGCGGTTCTTAATAAGAGGGCTGCAGACTTAACAATCTTCCAACATACACCCCCAAACGTACAAAAACATACAAAATATATCGGGCAGCTCTGGCTGCAGATTTGTTTGGCTCATGCTGGTTTGGATGTAGAAGAAGGGGAATGCATAATACATAATCTGCTCTGTGGACTCTACTCTGCCTCCCTCTTCCTCCCATCTCTCCCCCTCCCCCCTTCTTACCATCTGCAGCTGACGGCTGTGTGTGTGTGTGTGTGTGTGTGTGTGGGGGGGGGGGGGGGGGGGGGGGGTCTGCTTGTGTGTATTTTTCTATGGCTGTGACAGTGACTTTATGCAACCAAGCATTAAGAAGTGCACTCATGTGCAAAAAAAACACACACACAGAGATGACAGCTAGAGAAATGGAGAGAGGCGTATTCTTACTCACAGACCTCACTGACGGCTACAGTTTTGAGCCAAAACAAATAATTGATTAGCCCAGGTTCCCTGCCTTTTCAGGACATTTACCACTATATACCAGACCCAAGTACCAATTTCCAGATGCCGACAGCGAAACAACCAGAGAGCCACCTCTAACTGTGAACAGCCGCTGCTGTTTACTTGTGATGGTAAACGCCATGATGTAGCTTGCCCGGTGACTTCTCCACATTTAGCTCCATGGAAGTGGCGGCGCTCTGACTCTTCTTCTGTCACTTATCACTTCAGAGCCATTTCAGAATCCCAGCCATTCTGCTGCGATCAATGGCCGGGGAGTCCGAATCCGACTGTCACTAGTTCCTTACTATGTCACAAGCTGCGTAATGTTCCGATCTAAAATATTTATCTTACTAACAACTAAGATTGGGGCCTGTTGGAGAGCAATTGTTAGGTCTTTTAGCGCAGCTCCTGCGTACCACTAGCTGCACGTGCGCCCCAGTTTTTAGTCCATCAGCAATAATAATAATAATAATTTTCAAACCAAAATACCAAACTTTTCCAGCTCCAGCTTTCTCAGTTGTGAGTATGTTGCGGCTTTTCTTCACTTTCCTGTGATAATAATCTGAATATCTTTGGGTTTCTTTTCTGAGGGACGTGCTGCTGCAAACGGGAGGACCATCCCTTTAACTTAAATGATGTGGATGATTCTTACAGGAAGTGATGAATGAAGTCGAGCAGAAAACGACCTGCGCTGAACCCGCCGCTGTCCTCCTTTTAACCAAAGCCCCATAGAGGGAATGTAGATCTGACGAGCATGCGGTATATGATTTATGGGTCGTAAAATCTTATAAATACAAACCTATTTATTATCTCCGCTCGCCACTCGGGGCTGCCGCCCTGTTTAACAGCCACCTGGAGCTTCACTCTGAAACAATGCTCAGTGGAGAGAGTCAGTTCAAGATGCCGCATCATCAAAAATACTGTAACGTTACACCGTTATCATAGAGGTTGTATGTTTTTTTTTTTTTTTTTTCTGCCCCATCTGAATAGCAAAGATAAGGTGCATTCCGCGGCAGGCTTTAAAACAAACCGCAGCGTCATATAAGATATTTGTCACGGCTGTAAAGATGAAAGAACGACTGCGACAGCCCTCACTGCTGCTGCATCACTCAACAAATGGTGAACATGGAGCACACACAGATAGAATGGGGTGGGGGGTAATATACACCGAACTGTTTTGTAATTTTGAAGATGCTCGTCGCCCCAAGCTACTCTCACTAATGCCTTTTGTACAGTGAGTCGGGAGGTGAAAAAAAACTTCATTGTAAAAGGATGAAATGTGTGATTCAAAATAGCACCGGAAATAAACCATTTCTGGTGCTATTAATATTGGTTCATCCCATCAGTCCCACTGTTTTATTGTTACTTTTATCTCATGTGTTTTTGCTCTACACCCTATTTTTTTTATATTTATTCCTGGTGTAATTTTTCTGCTACAGTGTGCCAGTTCATTCTGTTAAGTATTCAGTTTAGTGCGCAAGTTCAGTTTTGTTCTAGAGGAACTGATGTAATGTAACCCGTTGTTGTTGTTGGACAGAAGTAAAGCTTTAAACATGAACCTTCGTCACTGGATTCAATGAATTAACATGGTAGCAGAGGATGGTGGCTGGAAATTACAAAACTCCGCCGCAGTTTGACGAGAAGAAGTCTTACGAGAGCTGGAAAAATGAGGTTGAAGTTTGGAGGCTGGTGACGGACCTGGAGGAGAAGAAGCAGGCCTTGGCGGTTGCTTTATCGCAGACGGGAAGAGCGAGGGATAGTGCGCTAGAAATCGCCGCAGCGGATTTGAACGTCGATGGAGGAATGTTTATACTTCTCACAAAATTGGACTCTGTTTTTTTGAAAGAGGAAAAGGATCAGCTGTAATTGACACAGCTTGCACTAGGAGAAAAATGGCTTGACCATTACATGAGTGGACTAACACAACGTGAGTTATTGAAAATGGAGGACACAAAGAGTGCAAGAGCATTCAAGTTTGGTGATGGCAGACTTGTTCATTCTACAAAGAAAGTAAAAATCCCAGCCATGACAGGACAGACTTGATGTCAAATTGAAACAGAAGTAGTTCCAGTAAATATCCCATTGCTTTTAAGCAAAACGTCACTGAAAAGAGCAGGTGCCGTTTTAGACATTGGAAATGACAAAGCCACAATGTTTAAACAACCAGTGGAACTTGAACTAACTTCTTCAGGACACTATTGTGTGAACATTATAGATGAGAGTAACACAGAAGAACATGAGCTCCAGAATGAGGATGACATTCTCACTGTGACAGAAAACAAAAGAAAAACAGAAAGTTCTGTTTAAACTACACAAGCAATTTGGACATGCCTCTGTTGACAGACTGAAACAACTACTGGCCTGCTCAGGTAATGCTGATGCTGAATGCACCATAATCCTTCAGGACAATGTACAAAACTGTGAGACATGCATTAGATATAGCAAGCCAAAGCCAAAGCCAGCAGTGGGTTTGCCCATCAACCTACAATGAAACTGTAGCTGTGGACTTGCATGAGCTAGAGCCGGGAGTGTGGTATCTTCATGCAATTGACCACTTCACACGCTTCAGTGCAGCCACAGTGCAGTCACCACCAAGAAACCCAGGGAGATTGTAAAGCACTTTATACATTGCTGGATAAGTGTTCATGGTCCTCCAAGCAGACTGTTCAGTGACAATATATATATATATGAGGGACATGGCTGAAAGCTTCAACATTGAAGTAAAAACAACAGCAGCTTACAGCCCATGGAGCAATGGGCTTTTGGAAAGGCATAATCAAACCCTCACTGAAATCCTGTTGAAAGTGAAGAGGGACAATGGATGTGACTGGAGGATGACCCTCGACTGGGCACTGATGGCAAAGAACTCCATGCACAACGTGCATGGCTACAGTCCCTCCTAGCTGGTATTTGTACAGAACCCAAATCTGCCTTCAGTTCTCACTAATAAGCCGCCAGCTCTGGAAGGTACTAATAATATGAGTACTTGGATAGCCCAGCATATCACAACATTACATACTGCAAGAAGAGCGTTTACAGAAGCCGAGTGCTCTGAAAGGATCCAAAGAGCCCTCCGTAAACAACTCCGGCCCATTGATGACCGATACGAAACAGGAGACTAGTCTAAAGTCTACTTCAAACGGGTGGATTGTACAGAGTGGAAAGGTCCAGGTGTGGTCATCGGCCAAGATGGTGTGGTGATATTTGTGAGGCATGGAGGCACTTACGTTCGCTAACATCACTCCAGGCTTCGAAAAGTAGATACACAAGCAGTGCTGGGAGAAAGGGAAATTCAGCTGAAAGCGACTGAACATCCTACCACATTACCAAAACCTGACTTTAATACCACATTAACAGAACCTGGCTATAATGAGAATAACTATGACACTGAAAACGAAAGTGAGGAGGAGAGACCTACAAATTATGAGGATAACAGCAAACCCTCTCACACACCAAGACAGCCAAAAGGAGGTAGTCATGTTCAATCTGACGCATCACAGAACAACTCAACCACAACCTGTGAAGACCTAAGTCTGAAAACTGGTAAGGTAGTCACATATACAGATAGTGGGATTGGCCAAACACACACTGGAAAAATCCTCATCAGGGCAGGAAAAGCCACTGGAACATACAAATACTGGTATAATTTGGAGTACATTGAGCCTGAGGAAATTATTGGCACTACCAGTGCTGTTGATTTAGGACGAGTACACAATCTTCAAGTGGTCCCACCTGAGCATGTTGAATTATGTGCTAGCCATCCTGAAGAAGACATTGTGAATGATGATGCCTTCATGTCTGCCAAACACAATGAACTCAGCAACTGGAAAAATAATGACGTGTTTGAAGAGGTAAACGATGAAGGCCAGAAATGCATCTCTACGAGGTGGGTGTGCACACTCAAGGAGACACCTGATGATGTTGCACCGAAAGCTAGATTAGTTGCAAGAGGCTTTGAAGAAAGGAACACCCAGAAGCTCCCAAAAGACTCGCCTATATGTGCCTCAGAGTCTCTAAAAATGATTATGGCAGTGATATGTCAAAAATGGCAGCTTAACTCTATCGACATTAAAGCAGCCTTTGACCCGAAATGTCTATATTCGTCCCCCCCAAGAAGCTCAGAGAAAAGGAATTCTATGGAAGTTAAAAAGGTGTGTTTATGGCCTAGCAGATGCTTCTCTGTATTGGCACAACAGAGTGAAAGACACCATGCAGCAACTGGGAGCTACTGTGTCACAAGTTGATCCAGCAGTGTTCTACTGGCTAGATGACTCCTGCAACGTGATGGGACTCCTTGCTTGTCACGTGGATGACTTCATCTGGGGAGGTTCAAAAACATTCTCCACAACAGTCATTCCTCACTTAAAAGTTGCTTTTCAAGTTGGACGTGAAGAGCACAACACCTTCAGCTACATTGGAATGGAAGTTCACTCTTTGGAGGATGAGATACAAGTGCAACAAAGGATTTACATCAAGAATCTCCAACCCATTCCTGTGGATCTCAACAGAGCCACATAGCGAGAGGCTCCTCTAACAGACACTGAAACTGACATGTTAAAGTCAAAGATTGGCCAAATATTGTGGGTAGCAAGGCAGAGTAGACTCGACATAATGTGCGACACATCTATCCTATCATCAAGTACAAAGCATGCTACTGTTCAGACTCTACACTGTGCAAACAAACTTGTTAGGAAACTGAAATCAGAAGAGGTGACTTTGAGGTTTCAGCACTTGGGAAAAGACAGCTCTCTGAAGCTTGTGGTGTTCAGTGATTCCTCGATGGGAAACCTTCCAGACGGAGGCACTCAAGGCGGACACCTGGTCATGCTTATGGGATAGAATGGACAGTTTTCACCTATATGCTGGCGTTCAAAGAGGATCAGGAGAGTTGTCCGAAGCACCTTAGCAGGAGAGACTTTGGCACTTGCAGATGACATTGACAGTGCAGTCTTTTTAGCTACACTCTACTCCGAACTGACCACAGGTAATTGCACACGGAACAATTTGCCCATTGTCTGTGCAACGGACAATTACTCTCTTCTTGATGCGGTCAAGTCCACCAAAAGCGTGACTGAAAAGAGACTCCGCCTCGAAATCAGCAGCATCAAGGAGCTCGTCCACTCTGGGACCATCCAGCAGATTATGTGGTGAGCGTCCAAGGAACAGCTCGCTGACTGCTTGACTAAGAAGGGGACATCTGCACTCGTTCTGCTGAGGGCTCTCAGCGAAGGTGTCTGGCAACTTAAAGGCTAAACGACCTAATCACAAAAAGCCTACCCTCAAACTCTATTCATTAAAGTTGATAGTTGAAACCTATGTTTATCTTTTTAACGTTTTAGAAAAACAAATGTTTTTTTATCACTATGTTTTTCTTTAAAGAGGAAGGGGGAGTTTGTTGAGTATTCAGTTTAGTGTGCATGCGCAAGTTCAGTTTTGTTCTAGAGGAACTGATGTAATGTAACCCGTTGTTGTTGTTGTTGGACAGAAGTAAAGCTTTAAACATGAACCTTCGTCACTGGATTCAATGAATTAACACATTCATGTTGTGGCTCGTGCACTCTCCTGTTTCTGTCCCCTGTTTGCTTCAGAAACTGGCGGTGTTGAAGGATAGTTTCCGTCTGGACTCGGGCTCCCAGCAGGAGCTGTGGGGCAGCAGTCCCTCGCTCGCCAACTCCGAGCTGTGCATCCCCCGGCTTTACTCCGACGCCGGCTCGCAGACCGACATCCCCGCTGAGGTGAGTCCTGGGCGGAAAAACTGTTTCGCTCTTCATCACCACGGAGAGAAGGATAGGAAAGAGCCACAGAGGAGCCGCAAGTCTGGGCTTTGGTCTGGACTGCAGCAGTCGGCACATCATTCAACATAGTCAGACAAGTTTAAAAAACAAAACAGCAATAACATCAAAAAGTCTCCCAGCTGTTAGCTGTAATCTTCAGGCACCTTTTCCTGAGCTGACAGATCAACACTCTGTCGACCTTTGAAAAGACAGGCTGGATATCGAACCTAAAAAATGTCTTTCTTAGTGCAATGCAAGAGGATTTTAAAACTGAACAATCTCCAGTCGTGAAGTTTTATTGTTTAGGACGTAGAAATGATTAATTCGTAGCATGCTTGATTACCCCTCCCACCCGGGTGCACCTGCGATCATCATTCTACGTGACATTTGGTCATGTCGTCGCTACAGTGGAGAAAAGCGCTGACCAACTGCACGATCCCAAGCCCCCTAATGGTCGACCTTTGCGTTATTCCTCCGTTATTAATGTATAATTTTATATGCAGGATGACTTGTGATGGTTTTACTATGTTGTTTTGCTTCTTAACTAAAGGATCTGAGCACTGGTTCGTGAATTGACGTGTTGATGTTCTGTTTCTGTTCAGTTCATGACGAGCACCAACAAGCTGGCAGAGAAGGTTCGCCTGAGTCTGAAGTACGAGGAGACCAAGAGGAGGTACATGACTGAGTTTGGATGGAGAGACGTGTGTGTGGAGTCGTGTGTTTGACCTGTTTACTGTACTGTACTGTTTAAGTGCCTTTTGTAATGGAAATGTTATGATTTATTAGTAATTTACTTCAGCAAAATTTCTGAGTACTTCTTCCACCTCTGCAAGTTACAGTCAGTTGTTGATCAAACTGACAGCAGTCTGAATCTCCTTCTCTCTTTGTTTGCTCCTCTCCCTTCTTCCCCCCTTCCTTTTCCCCTCGCGCTCCCAGGATCGCCACCATCGAGGTGCAGATCGCCAAACTGGACAGCGAGGCGTGGCCGGGGCTGCTGGACCCGGAGCGAGACCGGCTGATCCTCATTAACGAGAAGGAGGAGCTGCTGAAGGAGCTGCAGTACGTCAGCCCCCGCCAGCGGCTGCAGCCCAACGACGCCCAGAAGCTGGAGTCCGAGAAGAAACGTCTAGAGAGAGACCTGCAGGCCGCCAGGGACAACCAGAGCAAGGCTCTGACTGAGAGGTGGGGGGGACAGGAGGAGAGGGGGGTTCTCTGGGGGGCCAGCATACTAAAGTGGTTAATTAAGCAGAAAATACATACATGAAAACATAGACACTAACTAACTAATAAAAAAGAACCACGAACAGCTGGACCAGTTCCTCTGTTTATATACTCTCACAAGATGGAGAAGGTCAGAGCAGGTGATGACAGCGGTGTGACGTCTGTGTAACTGGGTTCATTATTGTCTCATCTTCTGATGAAACGGCTGACCTTCTACATCTGTTTGATGATTATTAAGAGTATGAGATGAGCATGACAGCGAGCACAATGCGCAGCCTCTCTTCCTCCTTCTACTCTCCTTGTTTCCTCTCCTCTCCCATCCTATCCTCTTCATTCCTTGTTTCCTCTCCTCGTCTCCATTCCCTTCTCTCCTCTCATCTCCTCCCCTCTGCTTGTCTCCTCTCCTTTCTTTTCCTTGTTTCCTATCCCATCCTGTCCTCTTCATTCCTTGTTTCTTCTCACCTTCTCCTCCCTTCCATTCTCTTCTCTCATCTCCTCGTTTCCTCTCCTCTTCTTTTATTTTCTCCTGTCCTCTTCTCCCATCTCCTCACCTTTTCTCCTCTCTTCTCCTTGTATCCTCTCCTTACTTCCTCTCATCTCCTTTCTTCTCCTTGTCTTTTCAACTCTCCTCTACCCGCATCTCCTCTTTTCTCCTGCTGGTCTCCTCACCTCTCTCTTTTCCTTGTCTCCACTCTTGTCCTCTCCTCTCCTTGTTTACTATTCTCTTTCCTACTGCCATCTCTCTTTGTTTCCTATCCTTGTCTCCTCTCTTCTCTGTACATACTTTTACACCTCCATCTTCTCTCTATTCCGGCCCTCCTAAATCTTTTCTTCCACACTTTCTCTTTTCTGAAATAGCAGTAGGCAGCAAACCAGACTCGTCAAAATCCTGCATGTCTCTTCATCCGCTCTCACCCCACTCTCAGTCCACTCTCTCTCCCGCCTCCCCTCTAACAGGACGCTTGTTATTCAGCGTTCAGGTCGGACTCTACCTGAGCTCAGTCTCTCTTTGTCGCCCGTCTCCTGTTTCTGTAACATGAGAGGCTGCAGAGCCCGGTCACAAAAAGTACCTCTTGTAGTCTGCCCCCGAGGAGCAGACGCCCCCCCTACACACACACACACACACACACACACACACACACTCAAAACATGGATCATAGTAACGGTCGTTAATGGACGGGTTTAACACAATTTGTTTACAAATATATTTTCTTGGTAATTTCAGACTGCGACTTCACTGCAAAAGGAACAAGCTGGTCAGAGAGCTGGAGGAGATGGTTCGACTGGCCTCATCACTACACACCCAACTCAAAAGGTTTGTCTCATTTCTGCTGTTAATAGCTCAAAAGATAATTCTTAATATTTCATTTGGCTTAAGTTGCATTTGCACAGTCATTTATTTCATCGATCTTTTCTTTAGTCCGACATATTTCTCCCAAGGTCGTTGACCATCAGATGACTCACTGAAAAAAACCCAATCATCATGTTTTTTAGGTTCAAAGCAGGCAGTCAAAGAGAGCGGAGCTTTGAAGTGAAGGGGAGGAAGAGAGATAAGCTGCGATTGAAGTATTTAACCTTTTAATTACCAAACATTTGCTGAAGATGGAAGGCGTTTTGTTCGTCTTCTCCGATTTCGGTCATGATCGCGCAACAAATCTAATTCTCCAGCCCAGATACATTATACCCAGATACGCATTCCATTCTTACGACATGACACAAGACTGTTGTAAGAGCTGTACAATATGTGTAATATTCACGTTCAATATTCAGCAGCACTGGATTTTTTAGCTTGAGCTAAATCTGAGAGCTTGACAGTTGGTCTCCTCCTCTGGTTTCTGTTCTCGTCTCACGGCTCCTTCATCCTCTCCATCCTCCTTGTCTGATGGACATCAAAAGTGTCCCCCGGTGGACAGGACTTCTTCTGTCTGCGCTAATGAGCCTCCCTGCTTTAATTAGAGAGCCGCTAAGGCAGAGATGGGAGGAAAAGGGAATGAGAGGAGTGTGGAGGACAGAGAGAGCGGAGCAAGAAAACACTTTCCTCTTGAAATGAGTCCCTCAAGTCCAATATTTTAGGTATATTTTGGGTCTTAGATTTGGTTTGACGCTTTCAAATTGGCAATGAACATCTCGCCTGCTGGGCCGGGAGATGTGGGGAAAAAGATGACCCAAAAATGACTGCGTTTATATCACACAATTCATACGGGAATGTTATTGAATGTGCTTTGCAGAATACATAAAAAATACTCAATGAATGACAGAAATACTGTTTTGAAATTGTTGTGATTTGTTTCTCCTGAGGAGCTTTTCAGCTGCGCTCGTGACACGTTGCAGGACTTTTTTCAGGAGAAATTATGTTTCTCAAACAATGAAAAGGAAAAGAGAAAAGAGGAGAGTGAACAGACAGGGAAGGATCGAGGAGACGTACAGAGGGGTAGAAAAGGAAAGTAAGAAATGGAGAGTGTGAAAGACTGACGTGTGCCTGCAGTGTTGCGTGTGGCTTTTTTATTTTTTAATATTAATTTGTCTTCCCTCTTCTTGCTGAAAACTCAGTCACTTTCTCTTCTCTACATCAGCTGTCTCCTCATGAACCTCCTCTGTTCAGTTAACTCCCTGTGAAATAATCCAATACGCCATTAATTACAGCCATAATAGTAAGTTAGTTTTATTATTTCACGTTAATCTTCCAAAGCAACTTGCAAGGACAGCAGCAGAAACAAAGTGGTTACAAATTACATTTTAAGTTGAGTCATCACAGATTCTCCAGAATAGTAAAGTAAACTAGTAAGTTCATTACCTTACACTTAAACAAGCTAAAACAGATTTTTGGCTATGACAGGGGATCTGCATGTCTGCTAGCTCCAATATCTAAGAGGCTGGTTTTCAATCACAAGTTCATACTTTGGCCAGTAGTGTACGTGGAAGATGTTTACAAATGTTGAATATAACTCGGTGAACCCTGCAGAAACCTCGGCCTTTTCAGTGTAGGGCAAGTTATTATTATCATTTGACAACTGTGAAGTTTCCAATTTTGGGATTATTTTTGAAAAGCGTTTCCATTCTAAACATGTTGGATTTTTGAAAAACAGAAGTCAACGCGCATCCTCAGCCAAATGTATGAATCCATCTGCTTCCCAGAAACACAATTCTGCACTTGAAGTCACAGTTTTTTTTCTTTCTGCCACCTTCTGACCAACTGACTCGAATAACACCTTGTAACATGACTTGATACATGACTAGACGTCTGCGACCGTAACTCGTCCTCTCTCCTCCAGCCTGTCAGCCAGCACTCTGTCCTGTTCGTCCGGCAGCAGTCGAGGCTCTCTCACGTCCAGTCGCGGCTCGCTGGCCACCACCTCCAGCCTGGGTTCCACCTCCTCCCTCAGCTTCACCGACATCTACCTGGAGCAGCCGGAGCTGGCCGACCCGGACTTCCAGAACAAGCTAGACAGCCTCCTGCAGGAGGGCGGCCAGGGAGGCTACCGCCCCTCCAGCTCCATCACCACCATACACGAACACGAAGTGGTGACGGGCTCCGGGGAGCTTGAGGGACCAGCAGGCGGGGCGGGAAGAGACATGTTGTGTCCCGCTGGAGATGGAGCAGGAGCAGGAGGAGGAGGAGGCGGAGGTGTCGGAGTGGAGTCGGGGTCCTCCAGGATCCAGGCGCTCAAACTGTCAGAAACCCCTCGCTCCATGAGCTCCCTCTCTCCTCGGTCGTCTCTCTCCTCGCTGTCTCCGCCGTGCTCGCCGCTCGTCACAGACACTAGTTTCCTGCCCGGAGAGACGGCGTTCACGGGCCAGACGGGGTCCGGCGGGCTAAGCCTGGACCTGGAGCTCCACAGCCGGCTAGCAGAGCTGGAGCTCAGCCTGGACTCTCAGGAGCAGCAGCGGCAGGAGGAGCACGAGGGTCCCAGTACGCTCGAGGGGAAGCGGAACCACGACGACGGCGCGCTTGGCGATGAGGTCAAAGGTAAACGGGAAGCTTTTGTTCTTTGGTTCTTCTTCATTCAAAATGTGTGCTGCCGAAATGCCAGCTCATTGAGTAGAATAACAGAAAGAAAACACAAACTGTGGACACCAAGTGGGAAGCATACTATTCTATGACATACCGTTTTTATGCTGCAGCATTAGGAGTTACCGTTATTGGAACAAAGGACCATGAAAAAGTCCACAAGTACACAAAAGTTTGTTGATAGGCTGAAGTGTTTTTTTTCAAGTTGGAAAGTCTTCCAAAGAACTACAGCATAATTAATAAATACAATGTGAAGGGTCATAAAACCTGTGAGGGACTCTGAGGCTCTTATCCTCGAAGCAATCATGTCACGACGTCTCCACAGCAATAAAAAATATGTTTGAATAATAACTTTGCATAATAACTAGCAGGGCAGCAGGATAACAACTCAAATGATGATCGCAGTTAATAGCATGAGGATGATAATCGTGATGAATTGTCAGCAATTAGAGGAGCGCCAATGAGAGAGAGAGGGAGGGAGAGGGAGCGAGACTGACTGACTGCGGCAGATATGCTGGTGATGTAACAGCTTTATCTCTGCAACACAAGAGTGTCGTAGAAAACACTCCAACTTTATTGGAAAACGGGATACTAGGAATCATCCTTCTCCTCCTCACTGTGTGTGTGTGTGTGTGTGTGTGTGTGTGTGTGTGTGTGTGTGTGTGTGTGTGTGTGTGTGTGTGTGTGTGTGTTGAGAAATGTTATACTATGTGTGAAACCTGATTGCTGGTGGGAGCAATGAAGAGAGGAGAACTGAGGGGGGGTGTTGGATTACAGCCACTGGGTCACCTGTGTATTCGTGTGCTACATTTATTATTCTGTGCAGTTGTGTTTCTTTTTTATATATTTTTTTATTATATGTATGTGTATATATATATATATATATATATATATGTGTGTATATATATATATATATATATATATATATATATATATATATATATATATATATATATATATATATATATATATATATATATATATATATATATGGATGGATGGATGGATGGATGGATGGATAGATAGATATAACTTGTGTTTGCCCCAGATTTTTTTTTTTGCAATAATCCAAAATAAATGTAATAATAATAACATTTTTGTTGATGCTAACTTGGCCGACAAAAACAAGTCATCCCTGCAGCTATTGTCTCGAAGATGTGTGAAGAGAAGAAGTGACGGTAGTTTAAGGACCTTAATTTCCCCTGTTTTTGTTTGTATATTTTATTTGTTGTTTTGTTTTCTACTCCATTTGCTCTTTTTGGGTATTTGTTTGGTTTTGTATTCATTGCTTTTATTGTATGGTCCTTTTTGTTTACCGGTATTTAAGTTATGTCTATGCTTTGTTTCTCTGCAGAGCACTTTATAAACTTTGTTTTTAAAGGTGCTATGCTAAGTTATTATTATTATTATTATTATTTTTATTATTAGGAATTTCCTCCATGGGCCGTGTGCCACAGCAACTAGACTGAATGAAAGCTGAATGATCGTAAGGCTCAATTGAAGTTTGATCCGGGCTTTGAGCCCCGGTGCAGCAGCTCAACGTGACTACTTGCTGCTGCAGCCGCAGGTGAAAGGTGGACGTGGTGTCCGGTTCCCTTTTCACTCTCCATCTCTGCTGCTGGAGCTAAACATGGTGCCGGGCTTTATTCATCAGACTTGGATCGGGTCAACAGCAGCACTGCCTCAGTGAGACTAAAACATTAAAAAAACATGATACACAAACAAAGTAAACATTACTGAATTGTTGACAGAGGGTTTTAATAGTATCACTGATTCAACAGGTACTCTGCTGAAGTGCTGAGGCGTTCTACTCTTGGATCGACCTCCGTCGACCTTCCTCTGTCGTTATACTATTATGTGCTCCTTGGATATTAATTTGTGGGAGTTTTATCCAGTCCACAGACTCACTAGCATGTATTTTGAGCAGATTAATATAATATGAGAGGAGTTTACATTTCTGATGAAATATAGAGATGCTTCTCACCGCTGCAATGGGAAATTTTCAAAATCTGTTTAAAAAAAGTCACCCCAAGGAAGTACAATTACCATTTCAGGCCAAGTTAACATGCTGTTTGTGTTACTAACTGGCTCAAAGCTCGGGGCGGATTATGAGGCGATGGGCCCTTGGGCACAGACGCGCAAAAGACTCTGCCGCCTCTCCTACACAGGAGCAAGACACACACGAGTTGTTTAACTCATGGTTTGGTTTCGCTCTGTAGTTGTTTTCTTATTTTTTGTGTCTCTTTGTAGTTACATTTCTTAGGTGAAGGCCAGGGGGGCCCTGACCTTTTGGGCCCTGAGCTTGTGGTCGGTTAGCCTGTACAGTATTGACAAACTAACTAAAATAAACCAATGTTCAGGGTCCATATAGGCAGAAATAGCTCATTATAGTGTAGTAATTAATTATTTTCCGCCCTGATGAATACAATGATGAATACGACATGAACATTTCACTTTTCTCCTTTCGCTCTGTTTGTGTGTGTGTATGTGTGTGTGTGTGTGTGTGTGTGTGTGTGTGTGTGTGTGTGTGTGTGTGTGTGTGCGCGTGCGCGCGCGCGCAAAATAAAAGAAACTAAACTATATGAATTTATTCTGACAATAATGGAGCTCTGTGGAAGCTCAGAGGAATAGGAATCAGCGTGGTCTGGATACACAGAATACATGTTAGAGGATCAATCCATCGTTTTCTTTTTCATTTCTTGACAATACGTCTATGAATATAATATTGAACGTCACCAGACTTATTAAAGCTGTTAAACAGAATTCCAAGAAAGAAAAAAATCTTTTTGTGATGTCTGCGATATCCTCACCGTGTTTTCCTTCTCCTGTTGTCTTTAGACTCGGCTCCCCAGCTGCGAGGGACAGGGGCGGGGCCAAAGAAGATGGGCGTAACCTCAGCGGTGTCTGACGAGTCGGTGGCCGGTGATAGTGGTGTGTACGAGCCTTCGGAGCGCAGGTGCGGAGACCCTTTTATCTAAAATACATTTTGTAAGGGGAACATGGTGACCTTTGACCAGCCCTGGACATTGATATTTGAACTAGAGACATTTATTTTCCTTTTTATATATATTTAAAGAAATATTTCTAATCCTTATTTTTCACACAAGCCTTAAGCACAATACTAGAAGTGTACCACTCCGCATTTCACTTGTGTAGACTTAAAGACTTATATACACAATGATTTACATGATTAAAAAAATTTGATCATTGCACCTGACATTTCCCTTCTTTTTTGTGACAAGTTTGTTTTCTGTTGTTTGTTGAAGGGTGTTTCCCAATAGAAATACCTTTTATGGTGTCATTACATTGCTTTTACACAGCATTGAAAAATTCACATTTGTCAGTCTCGGCTTCCATGATATTTAACGCAGAAGTACACATCTCTTGGTGGTTGTGTTTCCTGCAGGCTGGGCCTCCCTGCAGAACTCCCCCTGAGCTCCTATGAGGAGAGGTTGGCGCTCTGCTGCTCTCAAGTGCAGCTCGGTTTCCGCTACGAGTCCAGAGACCAACGCTTCACCATCTACGTCATGCAGCTATCCAACTGCAGCGCCCTCTGTCTGCCGGCTGACCAGAAAATGTACGTCCTTTTTTTTTTTTTTGCTCACTTAGTGAGTAATCTAGGTTTAGATGTACAAAAAAATAGTAAAAGAAAACAGACTGCTGGAGGGAGATATCACTTAATATATATCATGTGTGGAGAAGAGACAGGTAGAGTAAAGAGCGTTTACTTTTCCCTCAGGCGTGTCCTATTTGTTGCGTGCAGCCTTGCATGTGTAATGCATGTTTGCTCATGCAGATGTGTGTCTGAGAGGGTTCTCTGTAAGTTTGCACTGGAAGAAGCCGTGCTTATGCAAACTAATAACAGGAAACTGATCCAAATGATCCAAAAGTCATCGTAACCAGCACTACTTACTCGTCAATGTCTCATTTGATTTATCAACCTTGAAATTGAGAAATTGCTCCTCCCATGCTACTGTGTGTGTGTGTGTGTGTGTGTGTGTGTGTGTGTGTGTGTGTGTGTGTGTGTGTGTGTGCGGCGTGTGTGTGTGTGTGCGTGTGTGTGTGTGTGAACAGTTCTGACAAAGTTTGTTATGCGTGTTTCATTCGCCTTCAGTTTGACAAATTGATTCACGCAAAAAGAGATATAACACCGCAGGAGCAACATTTCTGTCGTCGGAAAAGGAGGGAAATCTAAGTTAACTAACATGTCGGACGTCATGGGGTCTTTTAATGTTAATCAGAATATGCACGGCTGCATTATATTGGGAATATTCTTGGAATATTTATTTTCAGTAGTCGTGCAAAGAGCTTTGGTAATATAAGCGAAGACTAGTGCAAGTTTTTACTCCAACAGACTTATTAATAGGGTTGGGTACCGAGACACCAACACGTCCGGTACGTGTTGGTGTCACCAACACGTGGTACCGGACGTGTTGGAACACGTCCGGTACCACGTGTTGGTGACACCAACACGTACCTACCGGACCGAAAAGCAACGCAGATTTCGGTGCTTTCTTCCGGTGCCTGAGCCGATTTAAATACTTTTTTTTTTTACACTACTCTGTAATGTTGCTCGGTATATAGATACTAAAAAGGTAGCGCGGTACCCGTATGTTAAAAACGATAGGATTTTGATGTATCGATAATATTAAAATAGCGCGGATCAGAGCTCACTCCTCAACACTGTTGTCCGCCTGCATGCAGAGCGGGGCTCGAGGGGGCGGGGCTTCCAGCGCTCACACAACACTCACAACGCGCGCACACAGAGATCGCTGCAGACACGAGCACGAGCTTTTGAACGTCCACCCTCAAATCTCTCAAGTTGATATTAATGATGACGTGCAGTCCAGTAAAGCAGCAGTTTGTAGAATCCAACAGTGTCTGAGTTCTGTTGCACACGGTCCCATCAGGCCACCTGATGCTTGTGTCTGTTCTTTTTTTAAATATATATTGTTTATAGTTTGAAGTTAAAAGGTTTGAAGCTGTAGTTTGAAGACAAGTGTGTTGCGTGTATTTATTTATTTGTATGTAAAGTATACTTTAAACAGTTAATATATTGTTCAATTTTAAGAAAAGGAATTTCCTTGGCAGGTATCGGTTTAGCACCGGTATCGGAAAAAACCCAAACGATACCCATCCATACTTATTAATATCCATCTTTATGCCGGTGATGCACTCTTTGTCCTGCAGGTATGTGCGTTCTGCGGTGCTGCCCTGCGTGGAAACCACCCGCTGCCTCTTCCGAACACGCGGCACTCTGCCTCAGGATGTCGTGGAGGTCAACGAGGTGTTCAGCATGCAGATCTCCCACAGTGCACTGCGGCAGAAGACGCTGAGGGTCGACGTCTGCAACACCAGCAAGTCGGGCCACGAAGAGTGTCTGGTTAGTAGAACTTGTAGTTGTCGTTTGATTTGTTTTTTGCTTCCTGTTATCATCCTGCTCAAGCGAAGATTTAATTGTGTTATAAATAACACAAAAACACATATAACACACTTTTTTTAAATATATGTTTCATATCAGTTTTAGCTGCTTGTTACTTTCTGTCTTTGTATCTTGTATTTCCAGCCAGAAACTAAATATAAGCAATCCAGATACGATTGTTTAATATGTATTTTTTCCTAATACCTTATTAAAAATTTTATGTGATAATGATTTAAAAGACAGAAACAAAAGACAAGGAAAGTAGCATTTCAAACACTGAGGCAGTTGTCAAAGTGCTTTAGATTAAATTAAACTTTAAAAATAAGTTATTTTTCATAGGAACAAAGGAAAGTGCCTCACAAAAAACTCCAAGTTAAGGGTGTCAGGGAGCATAAATAATACATTTTTGGACAGTCGTGTCCCATTGGATTTGATGTATTCCACGCATCTCTTCTAATTATGATTTAATAATTTTCATTTTATAATTGGGTTGGACAGCGTTTACGTCGGTACAGTTTAAATTGTGTATTTTGGGACAGTGGTGAAAAAAGATTTTGTGCTTTTAGTTTTGACCAAAGCTAACGCGTCTGTATTAAGTCTGAACCATGTGTGTGTGCTGCTCCGTGTGATAACGCAGCAATGACCAAACTTGCATGTGAATAACACACCATCGTGTCTGTGCTGACTAATCGGATCGTTTCATTGAGTGTTTTACTCAAAGGAAACCCAAAAAGGGCAGAACTTTCTAAAATGACACGACGAGCTGCGATGTTTCCTGTCCTCTTAACTGTAACACAACCTACCTTTCTCCTCCCCTCCAGGCGGGGGCCCAAATCAGCCTGGCCGACATCAGCTGTTCGGAGGAGAGATGCACAAAGTGGTACAATCTGCTGAGTCGCGCCTACCTGCGCGAGATCAACAAGGACAAAGTGAGCACAGCAGCAGTCGGCGGCTCTGACACGGTACAGATACTGACTTTGACTTTCAGAGTGACATCCAGCCAGCATTCAACACGGCTCAGAAACGATTAGAAAATGGTTTTGAAAAATGTAACAGTAAGCTTTTAGCTGCTTATCATTAGTGAGGCCAATTCCCCCATTTATTAAACTAGGGTGACATTTCCAAATGAGAGTTGACACCAGCCGGTGTTGTGAAAAGCTAATTGAATGAAAGCTTTTCTCTCTGTGTAAATGGTTTTAGTCCGGTAATTCGTGTTGAACAGGAAATGTGTCAAAAGGTTGCCGCCCCCCCATAGATTACTGCTGCACTGGAATGATCAGTATGAACATATTTCTGGGGTGAAGGAAGGGATGAGTGAGGGGAAAAAAAGAAAAACATTAGTGATTGAGAAATCGTCGGACAAAAGAAAATTAGTGACAATAACCACAAACGATTACTTGTTTTACTGTGAGTGAAACACGTTGACGGCTCATAATGCAGTCGGATAACAAGGCTTTTACATTACGTGGTAAACCTGCGGAGGTTTGGTCCTGATGTGCGTCTGTTCTGTGTTTCAGACTCGCCTTTCCAGCGGTGACCGAGTCGGAGCTCCAGAGGGCAATGAGTGGTGAGTGTGGGCCCTTTCCGACATCTGCTTTATTTTTTAATTCATTCCCTCCTTCGCTCCTGTTTGTGACCAATCCGTTGTCCTCTGTCCATACTTTTCTTTTACCTTTTTATTCCATCCCACTTTTTAAACAACATTTCTCCATTTATTTACCCGTCAACCTCTAGATGTTCATGTGAGGGCATCATCAAACTGCAACATAACTTCATTAAGCCACCTACAATAGGCTAATCCCCCAAAAAGTAATCAATATCCCAATTATTATTTTCATTATTACAGAGAATGTAATATAACGTGTTTGTTAACCTCATATTTTTCTAGTGAAAGACGATCAGTGCCGCCTCACTGAGCAGTCAGTTACCACGTGTGTGTTGGTGGAGTGACGAAACGCACAGACAGAATGTAACCCGGCAGGTTCAGACTATAAATAAAGCTGCTTGAATGACACTTCTACCTTTTCTTGCCCCTCCCTCTTCTCCCTCTGTCTTCTTCCACAGGAAGGAAGGAAATATACCACCTATTATTCAGTTTCAATCTTTTCACTTGCTGTTTACGATAGTGTATATACATACTACATACTTATGGTTAGTTGACTTTTATGGGAGCAAAACAGACAGACTTTTAACTTTCATCTTATTTTATGTTATTCTTTACAACCTATTATACTTTGCATGCTCAGCATGCTTTTAGTCAACTTTAGTGTCTCAGTCTGCAACAAGCCTCCGTTAGCCTCAGCTCCAGCTAATCGCTATAAATGCTGGTAGTTAAGAGGTCGAGGGTACAAAGACTTAACAAAAAAGAAAATATCCAAAAAGATAAACATAAAAAAGTAGCCTGGCAGAAGAAAAAACCTGTAAAACTCGCTTTAGACACTCACACACACACACACACACACACACACACACACACACACACACACACACACACACACACACACACACACACACACACACACACAGACACACACACTCAGCCCTACTACTATAGCAAGATTAAGTACCGTGACCTTTGAAGCCGATACCAAACGATCTTTCTTTTACTCTGAGAAATATAAACTATATATTTCTACAAACCCTAAGAGGGAGTAGTAGGAAATAAAAAAGAATTACTGCAATCATGCATTTTACACCCTCAGACTATGTTTAGTAAATAAATAAAACCCTTTTTTATTCAACAAAAGTAGTTCTTAAATAATAAACGCTTCTGCACAAGACCTTCGCTTCCATAATACACGCTAACGTTGGCATAATTATAATTTAGATCAGATACACCTCCATTTTCTAACGACATCTCTGTTGTTGATCATCAGGCCCGGCGACCCTCTGGACATGTTCGATGACAAGGAGGGAAATGGCGTGGAGGGAGTGGGACCTCTGGAGGAAGAGGACGGGTTTTATCCTGACAGCAGCCGATGGGGAGCAGAGGAAGAGGAAGAGGAAAAGGTGACCAACCCTCCAACAGCAGCAGCAGCCATCACAGAAAGGGTAACTTTTGTGATTTTAGGCACAGAGGGAAACACCCACTCGAGCAGAAAATGGACGAGTAGCGCCTTCCATCGTCATGTTGTCTTCTTCTTGATCTTTTTTTGTCTTTTTGTCAAAAAAGTCAACCAAAACAAGGTTATTTGTCTTTAAAATGTAGACATTCAATTGTCTTTGACTAAATTAAAGTAAACGTTTTATATCTAAATTTATGTTTGGAAATCTTAAAATCGTTTTGTTCTGTCTTCTGATAGGTTGTAGAAGTTTCACTTTAAGTAAAGTAAAGTAGTTTTTTTAGTTATTATTGTCCATTCCGCCAGACATTAAAAAAAGCTCCCAAACTTTACTTACATCTTACTTTAACATCTTCCGACGCCGTTCTCTCATTCGGTCTCCGACTTCTCGTTCTCATGGCCGTGTGCTCTGTCCAGGTGAACAAGGAGACGAGCATGAGCAACTTGTTGCCGTCCCACCACTCCTCGGTGGTCCGACCCAAGGAACGCCGCCCAGACGTCCACCAGCAGAACCCCTTCATGAGGGGGAGCACCATCATCCGCTCCAAGACCTTCTCCCCCGGACCTCAGAGCCAGTACATCTGCAGGGTAACTGAAAAAATTAAAATAAATTAAAGAAAATACCACAAAAGAAGAAAATATCAGCACATCAGACAGAGAAAAAAAGACCTTTAACTCTCTATGTCCTCCTATTAATTTGACAAATGTACAGTTGGATTATTTAACTAATATTGATGTCTTTGTAGGTTAATCGCAGTGACAGCGACAGCTCCACCCTCTCCAAGAAGTCTCCATTTGTCCGAAACGCTTCGGAGAGACGCAGCATGCGCATGAAGAAGGTAAAAAAAACATTTCAAAAAGAATTCCTGTCTCTGGAAATAAAAAAATACTTGTGTGTTTTGAGATGGTCACTGTGTCAGACGGCATTACACTAGAGACGCTCCTGGCGATGCCAGAACTATAAATGGCAGCATACACAACTTATTTTTTTCTTTTTTACTTTCTTTTCGTGGAAACTTTACATTCAATTGTGTGTTCACAATAACACATAGATTTTTCGACTACACAAAACTGCACTGCAAGTTACCAGACCGTTTCTCACTCAAATAAGCCTCAAAGGTGTTATCAATGTTTTCATTTTAGATTGTTCCTCCGCAGCTTATTTTGGGCTAGGTGCTAGTTACTGTGAACTTCAGGTCGTCTTCGCTCTCTGATGACGTGTGTGCGTCACTGAAAAACCATCACGCAGCAACATGTATGTCAACCAGCAACATGTCAAATGCACTGGACTAACTGGCTGGGAGAGGTACTCAGAGAGGAGGTCCTTTCAACAGAAAATAGTCCTCAGCTTCCCTCCGTCATAATAACACCCTTGTGTAGTACTTTTCTTAACGTAGCTGCACATGTAGAAAAAGAAACACAGCGTTAACATTTCATCCACATTATTTAATGTCATCAATAACATGAACTTGAGCCTAAATGACCAAATCTGTGGCTGTTTATTGAGGGCGTCTCCGGGACCGGACTTCTGTCGTCTGCAGTGCGTTTGCCGTCTTCTCCGTGCTTCTCGATGGTCTTGACGGTTTAATAGTGAAGTCGAACCTGCCGGTTTTACAGGCGTCCACGTCGACTGTCTTCTCTTTCCGGATAGCGGGAGACGGAGAGCCCATTTACATTTTTCCGTGTCTCGAAGCCGCCAGACGACTCCCAGTGAAATGACTCTTAATATTTAATAACCCTCTGAATGTTTAATGCAGCTCTGACATTTGCCGGCTTCTATTAATTTAGAGGCATCGTGGGGCTCGACAGCAGACAAAAATCAACAAACGCGCCTCCCGTGTTGATGACAGTATTTGCAAATAGTTCAAGCGTTTGCAGACATTAAACACGTCGCTGTCTTCATCTGTTAGAGTAACATGTAGAGCTATTTGTTACATAACTGTTTTGAAATATAACCGGTCTGTTATACACTTGGCTTCTGTCGCTGCTGGTTAATAGCGGTGAGTCGGAAGGTAATGAAATTAAAGAAGAAAGTTTTCTGTTCTCTCAGGCTGCGTCAGCATGGATTTTCAAAGTTATTTGTCAAAATGTAAGCCTTTTATTAGTGACGACAAGTTCGATGTTCGCTGCAGATTAAATATTGAATATCTGTGGGTTCCGTTTGAGTTTGCGGCCCCTTAACTGTGCCCCTCTCTGCCCCGCCCTCCCCCCGTCAGCTTCCTATGCAGGTCAAAGGTCTAGACGGTCTGCTGCGGACGCCCATGGACTTAGAGATGGACCTCCAGGTGTCTCGGACGCGGCAGTCCCGGCTGGCGCAGGAGCTGCGGGTGCTGCGGGAGCTGAAGGCGCAGCTGGAGAAGGCGAGGCAGCAGGGCCAGAGGGAGCTGCCGGCCTGGGTCCAAGAAGACGAACGCTTCCGCCTCCTTCTTAAGCAGGCCGAGAAACAGGTGAATGAGCGCCTCGAGAATGAAGTGTTTGTGTGTCACGAGCTTCAGTTCCCCGAAGAGGGGCAAGTGAAGGAGAGTTCAGTATCTCTGACACCCCCAAAACCCCCCCTATGCTCTTCTTCCGGTTCAGACTCGTGAAGAGCAGCTGCAGGAGAAGCGGGTGGAGAAGATGATGAGGGCAGCGGCCAAGGAAGTCCACAAGATCCGGGGCCAGAGCCGTAAAGAGGTCCCCGAGGTCCAGACCTTCAGGTAGGGGGGAAACGGCAGACCAGTTTCGAGTCAGACCTGGACAGAGTTGTGAAATATGAGACTCGGATTGTATGTTTCTAGATAAGAGCACCACCAGAATACCCAGGATGAGAATGCACTTTTTTAAAGGTTGCATTTCAGACAGGAAGAGGCAGAGGAAAGTATTTTGAATACTGTGAGACTATGTTCCTCACAGAAATGTACAGTAGGATGAGACAAATAACAACCACATCATTCACCTCATGTGACATATCTATCTGTAATCTGGCGCCGACATGCGGATACATAGTCAAATACAAGGAGGGGCGGTTTCCCATTCTGGGATATGTAAATGATGAGCGACGGCATTTTATGCATTGCATCAAACACTGCAGTGCTCCATGACACAGCAGCAAGTGTTTAATGTGTTTCAATGGAGACATTTTCTGTCCTTGAAGGTCTGAGTGTCTTTATTTTTTTAGGCTGCACAGTTGATTATTGACTTACTATAGAAGCTGAGATTAACCTTCCAAAAAGAAAAAGCTGCATCCTTGCAAAAATGTCTTGCATATGCATAAACACAGTCACACTCATAGAAAAATTGAAAAGCCAAAAATGTCCCTCTTGCAAAAAGAACAAATTTATTTTATTTCTTTCAAACATGTGACAAATTATTTAAAAAACAAAACGACTAATTAAATAGACAGTAAATATAAAACTCTTTATATACAAATTCCGATTATCATCTCATCCAACTACTTTAACCGTAAAAAGTCTTGTGGCGTGGCATCAGGACTTCAGAAACACGTTGAAACTAAAATTTGCATGTTTTTTTCTTTGGGGTTCACACATCTCACTGTGTTCAACTGTTTCATGTATGATTTCAGAGAGAAGATGGCGTTCTTCACACGAGCAAAGACCAGCGTCCCCGACCTGCCGGCTGACGACGTGTAGAAAAGCATTTCAAAGTATTCCCCCCCTCTCCTCTCCCTCCTTTTGAGTCTTAACCTGCTGTTCCCATACAAAATGAAGCAAACGTTTGGCGGTATTATGAAGAATAAAAAACAAAACAATATGATGTGTCGTAGAGAAAACACTCAGAACCGTAAAGAAACCCTTTTTCTTTTCTTTTTTAAAGAGCTCGGCGTTTCTAATGTGGATAGTCTTTGTTTGTAAATTAGTGATAGCACTAGAGCTTTTATTTTATTTTAATTATTATTATTATTATTTCACTCTCTCCTCCACTTTGTCTATAGCATTGTGTTTCTGTTACTAACTGTTTATAGGCTCTTAGGTGTGTAAAATCATTCCAGCACAAAGTCACACAGCCACACATGTGCATACAAAGAGTTTTGTACTAAACTGACACATTTGGACAAATGAATATATATGTATATAGCACAAAACAATGGTACTGAAGCAAAATAAGCAACCTAAGCTAATGATAAAACATAAATACATATCTAAAGTTAAGAGACATTTAATATCGCCCTTCAAGTAATGTGTGTGTGTTTTTTAAAAAGTTTATACACAGACAACCGTAAGCACACCTGAAGCTTGTTGGACGTGTTCAATATTGATGGTTCATCATCGTCATCATCGTCATCATCGTCATCATCATCATCAGCTTGCCTTCTGTTTGAGCTGCGGCCTCGTTAGCTGAACGATACGACAGCAAGAGAGGAAAACTGGACTGTTCCTTTGATTTACAAACGTTTTTGAATGAACTGCATCGGATGATTCAAGAGGCGAGATTCTTCTCGCTACAGGTCAAAAGTAAAAAGAATAAGTCGTGATTGTCTCACACCAGTTACACGCACACACTCGGCAAAGTGTACTAACTCTCACTAACACTCAGGTAGATGATCGGATAGTCTGCACTTTAAGTAACTTGGTTTAAACGTTAAAAAAATAGAGAAAAAGATACTTAATGTGGGTTTTTGGAAAATTTAAGAAAGAAATCCAAAAACCTTTGCCTCGAATGTGCTGGAATGATTGTTGAAACACACACACACACACACACACACACACACACACACACACACACACACACACACACACACACACACACACACACACACACACACACACACACACACACACACACACACACACACACACACACACACACACACACACACACACACACACACACACACACACACACACACACACACACACACACACACACACACACACACACACACACACACACACACACACACACACGAAGTGAAGATCAAATGTATTTTTGATGACTGTGAACTAAAAACGTTGCTTCCCTCTGTGTCCTCTGAACTGGATGTTTTGGATACATATCTGGATGCTCTGCATCTCTGTGACATTAACACGGTGCCCCAGCAAAACCCAATGCTTGATCAGGTCTTTAAAGCTGCACTAACCCATGGTTTTTATATAAACAAAGAGTTAAAATTACTGTTGTTGTGCTGCCCCCAAGAGGCCAAACTAATGAATTACCACATTTTTTATCCTTCATTGTTTTTTTTACCCCATGCCACAATTAATTACAAGTTAAACCCTGCAACCAATCACCTAATATAATATGTGAGATGAAATAATGTTTTGTTTGCAAGGGATTTTCCTATATCAAAGTACCAATGTTTGTTTTTTGATTGTTTGAACGCCTCTAGGGAACGTTTTTAAAGATTTTCTTAAATTGTGCATCAATGTTTAAGGCCTGTGTACTATGCTGGTGCATTGACCAAAACCAGTCAGGAGTCTGATCTATAATACATATATCACCCATCGCCCTCAAAGGTTCCACACAGTGCTGGTGTCCTGCGGGTGCAAACGAAAGGTCGCTGGATAACTGCATTCGGAAAATCAATGTAAAAGGAAATAAGTAATATATATTTTGTTGGTCCTTTCAGGACATGTTTTCATAAAAATCTTTCATAGTTGTTCATAGACGTCTGGGCGTCTTACTTTGTTTCCAAGGCAACCAGACTTCTAGATCAGCAGCAGCCCTAGACTCCGGTGCGTCTCTCGTTTACCAACTTTTTGTGTTTGTACCTGGATGTTGAGGAGCTGTTGTAGAAGTTGTCCTTGGTGCTTTTTTTGTGCTTTTATTTTCAATAATTCACCTGCTTTAAAGCAAAACTTTTTTTTTTTTAATCCTCCTTTAATATTGATAATGACCGTTCGGGTGTCAGGAGGAGGACTTTTATGTTGAGTTTCCCTTTTAAACCGACTTTCACATCAGAGGAGACACACAGAGGCCAAATTAAACAACCACAGGAGTAGGAAATAGACCAGAATGCATTGCAGCAACAAGAGAACAAGAACTGGAAACATGTACTACCTCATTTTTTATGACCAGTTTCTTCTCCTATTTCTTCTCCAGAAAGTGTAGTGACCACAGTCCAAAGACTCATTTAACTGACACAAAAGATACAAACTAAACTACAAAAAAGGACTGCAACAAGTTGCTAAAAAGGCATTCTGGGAGATGTAGTAAATGACTAACTGAAGTAGAAGAAAAGGAGGAGGAAGAACATTTAAAACACTAAATAATTAAACATCTTGAGCATCGCAGATTGAAAACCAGCTAGTTTTGTGGCTCTAAACCACCGTAAGAGTCGGACATTAAGAAAACGAAAAGAAAGAAGAAACAACCAGAAAAATCAACAAAATAATTAGCATATCAGAAGTGAATCCGAATGTGAACAAAAGACATGACGAGTAACAAAAACATGGATCATCACTTGTATAAAAGTGCCAAAACCTTTTGTCCTCGCTACAATCTCTCATTGCTGACGTATAAATGTGATGTATAAAATGGACTTCAAAGTCCCTCACCACGACTTTTCCAGTTGGTACGCATGCTGGTAAATAGACTCCACGCTGCTTTATGAGACAAAATAAAAACGGCGTGCAGATGTGCTGAGGTCATCATCAGCGTTTCACTTTTTGCTGGGTCACCTTGCTAATCGTGTGTTTCGGTACGTTGGGTGCTTTTGGATGACGCTGTTTCCCTCATGTGACACAAGCCCTTCACATCATCATGTTTCCATTCCCAACAAGAATGTAGCTGACAAAGACAAAAAAACAACCTCTCTGCTGATGTCATTCCAGATGTTTCTCTATTTCACTGTTTGTAGTCGCTCATAAGTTTCTTGAACTATAGATCAGATCCAGTGTAGACTCGACCTTAAACTTTCGTGTGTGTGTGTGTGTGTGTGTGTGTGTGTGACCGACCAAAAGAGGAAGATGATTTTGACCCATTTTCCTTCTTAGCTGTCTCTACTTTCTGTTTTTCATTTTAGTCAATCCTTCAGTATTCTCCAAAAACTCCCCACATTTTAAATCCGCCTTGTTTTCTGATTAAGTATATCCTGTAAATGTTTGAAAACCACACAAAATAGAACAGACGGTCGCAACACAAAGTAGGAATATATTGCACAAGTGTTTATGAGAATGATGAATATCGCACAAATATGTCAATAATCCAACAGCACTACAGCTGTTTCGTCTCAATAAATGGGGGGTGAGGGGGGTTCTCTTTTTTTTTTTTTACTGACTGCTGTGAGGACGTTCACACTGCTGGAACCAAACGTTTGACCCTCGCATCAATCTGTGCAGTCGCATGTCTGAACTAAACAATGTGCACAAGATCAATACCAAAGATTCACCACCCGACCCTCACGTAGAGGCACACACACGCACATCTTGTGGCTTAGCGACCTAAATGATAACTTCACCTGTACAAGCTCCACTCATCCATGTGCCCACATGTGTAGACTACATGTGCTTTATGGCCCGTATGGGAAACCTAAAGCTGCTGTTATGACAGATAATTATAGTGGAGTAAAAATAAAGCACAAAAAGCGAGGCGCAGTCCAAGTGGAAAGTAGCGTAACGTGAAAAAGTCCACTTTATCAGGTAGAACTGTACAACTTTATGCCATTCAATACAGTTCAACTGCCATAAAGTCTACTTTTAAGATGCTTTTAATGCTCTTTTTTTTGTAAACGCTGTCATGGAGGATTACTTTTTTGTTTTTTATGCAATAAGGTCATAGTTGGTGGTTCTGGTTCTTACATCTTCATGTTCACAAACCGGAATGGACAAATAATTAGAAACGCCAATCAATGTCATTTAACGCCACCTTTAGCTCTGACCTCGGCAGTAAACATGCTGTGTAGTTGAATTTACACGTTTCCAACAATTCCATCAAAACCTGATTATCATGAACTCTTTAAAAGTTAGAAGTTATGGCTCATTTCTGGTTTTAATCGTTTCAGTTAATCAATGAGTTTTGTCTATTTATCTGCTTTAAAAACACATTTAGGTGAGTTTGAGGTCAGAGTCTTTGTAGGTAATTATGCATCCTTGAAGGGTAAATAATGACCCTTATTGGGACCCCTTGATGTAAACAAATTTAATGCAGAGTATATTTTTCAGCTCCATCGCCACGACCAAACGAGTCCAACGTGAAAAGACGTGCGAGTTCCAATGTGACTGTTCAGACTGAGGTCGAGGGTCACGTGACAGAAGCGACGTCACATCTGGTTTTCCTTCCCGAAGTGTGTAAATGCAGCTCTGACGGGTCTGAGTTTTTTTTTTTTTTACTGTAGCGGGAACACTGAGACGAATGAAAGCCTGTGAGAGAGTTGTGTGTGTGTGTGTGAGAGAGTGTGCCTTTTGGAAGCAACACATCACCTATTTTTATTTTGTTGGTCTCAAATGTTCAAACAAGGCCACCAATATGTGATCCGAGAGAAGCTGGAAATGTAGAGAAATGTTTGCATTGATTTTTACGAATGTAAACAGTTTGTCGTTTTTTTTGTTTTCCTCCACTGTAGAGTGGGTTGTTTTAACCAATAGGACTCCCGCTGTAGGAACAGTCTGTTTTTGAAGTCCATTGATCTTTTGTTATGATTGACCCGAATGTTGTGTAACCTCGAAATCAAAAGAAGAAATAAACTAATTTATACATAACATCTGGATGAAGGAATGTAGGTTTTTGCGACAAGAAAATCACAATCATTCAGAGAAAAACAAATGCTGTTAGTCACAAATAATTATGTTTTCATCATGTAGATTGTGATATAATTCTTTTTAAGTTCAAGTGTATTTTTTTTCTTTTTCCCTCATTTGATTATTGTTTTTCCCTAATTAATCTGTTTGTATTACGTCTGGTCATGAACCTGGTAATGTGTATGGAGGCGGCTATGAGAAACATGCAGCATGTATTTATTGCACTTTGTGATTTGGGTGTGCTTTTCCTGTTTTTCTTTGTATCGCGAGAGTCCCGAAAAGCTGTGAATTTTATTCTCAGACACTGTACTGTCGACCAGATTTGTAAATATTTCACCAGCACAAAAAACAACAACCAAACAATATGTTTTGTAGTTTCACAACAAATTAAAAAAAAGTTCTTCTCTTCTATTTTGATGTTTCGTGAATCCAGAAATGTCTTTTTGTTCTCGTTTGATTTATCTGCCTCTCAAAGTCCCTTTTGACCTTGAAGTGAGGATGTACTTTTTTTCTTCTCCTGGATAACCAGGGCTGTTTGAAAATGTACCAACATTTGATGTAAATACTGAGTGTTGGCATACATGCAACGTGTTGTTTTAATCAAACAATGAGAAACATAATTCATGGAGATCTTATTAGTGATTACAGATTAAATGTTGTCTCTAGCCACTAGATTATTTAGTAAAATAAAATATATAGTGGCTAGAGACAACATTTTATCACTAATAATATCTCCATGTATTGTGTTTCTCAAACAGACATTACTGCTTGTTTGATTATATTAAAAGTAAACTACTACAAGTTACAAAATCCTACTTATTATCAGCCAACTTATACTTCTTTATATAGACGTTTAATCCAATGGTTCCCAACGTAAGGATCAGGCCTCTCCAAAGGGTCACAAGGTCAATCTAAGGGGTCCTGATTGTTTTTGTAAGGTGTCACATGCCCCCAAAAAGTTAGGAAAATATTGCTACAGGTTTAATATGTTTTAAATGTGGGGTGTTTTATAAGCTTATCATTTCTTTATTTTAAATGAAACCATAGCTGTCATGTATTTAGTGCAGCAAAAAGTCAAATATTTACCTATGAAGTAAGTGTAGCCTAGTGGACTGCAGTCATAACGTTCAGTTGGTGCACATACAGCGTCCATGAGGTGGCGCTGTCCTCTTTTTACGATGTTTAACCAGGAGACACGAAGAAGCAGAAGATGACCTGTACCGGAAGTAGATTTCAAAGTTTGCGAACTTCTTCCTCACAGCCCGGTCTGTTTCATCAGCCACGAGATCCCACATAAAGCTGACAGAAGAGTTTATCTCTTGTGTTTCAGGAAGATGGGAGACTCTGTAACCGAGTACACAGCCCGACTGCAGCGACAGGTAACCGGCCGGCCTGCGGGGAACGTAGCTCAAGTTAGCTAGCAGGCTAATTGTGTGTGTTTCTACAGAAGCCTACTGTGCCAAACGTCATTAAGAAAACTATCGATTTAATATTGTTCCGCGTGTCAGTCAAATAAACTACATGGCCGAAGGAAACAAAGACTGTCTACATAGTAGGCGGTTACCACTCTCGTATTCGGCTGACAATAATTTCACCAAACGCCGCTTATTTTATAAATAAATACACTTTTACATTTGGTTTTCCTGTCAAGTTATTTGTCGTGCGTTCAGAGACGCCACATCAGCGCAGTGGTGGCATGTGGCTGTCAAACTGGTTTCTATTGTCACAAAGTGGTGTCGTTTAGTTTCCTCGATGATCTTTCGAGTCTAATGAGATTAAAGAAAGCATTAAAATGAGCATATATTTAAATTAACTCTTGTGTGGGTGAATCCCTCTTCTATCCCTCGGACTATTTTTTTCACCCCCAGGACTATTTTTCGTATATTTTTTTTTTCACCCTTCTTCTTTTCTTTCTTCTTACCGGTCACTCCCCTGCACACTTCATATTTAAACACTCATGCCACTTAATATACACTTTAACTTAAACACACATGTCACTTTAACGTTATCTGTTTGTCTGAGCACATTTTTTAATTTACTGTGTATTGAATTTTTTTCAGATTTCTATTAAATTGAAGTTGAGTCATGAGTGATCATGACTCAGTCATCATAGTTCTGTGTTAAAGTGAAAAATTGATAAAAACTTCTTTTTTTTTTTTTTTTAAATGCGTCTAACAAAATCTATTTGTTTTCCGGATTGTGTGGGAAAGTTTAAAGTTCACATGACTTTCAGGAAGTCGTTTGGAGTCATTTGAATGTTTGTTGCTTTGTGTCCTGACAGTGAGGCAGCTTTTACTTTCATTGTGATCCTCAACTTGAGGTGCTATAAATCTCTTTACGGCCCAAGTTATTATCAGAGCTCCTCCTGGAGGCAGTGGTGGTTTTAATGTATTGAAACCCCAGCTTGGTGGCTAAATGTATAGATTCAGATGTTTATTCTTGAGGAATAATGATAATGATCATTTGGAAAGTGAAAATCACACCAAATCCCCAAAAATATGTGTCAAATCTGTGTGGTAAAATATGACTTTGAGACTGCATGTGAAGTCCAGTGGAGTAGATCCTGTTTTCTCTACAGGAACAAGCTCTTGCACCACAAGTTAACCATTTTGTTTCTTTCTTTTTTGTTTCACAGGAGCAGGAGATCCGGAGTCTCTCTGCAGAGATCGAGAGCCTGAAAAACCCACAGAAGCTGAATCCCTCCCAACAGCTTGATGAGCTGCGAGATGAAAACACCAAGCTGAAGTACCGCCTCAACATCCTCAAGAGGGTGAGTGACATAGCAGGAGTACAGCAGAGTACAGCAAGGGGTGCTCTGCCGAAAACGATGAGTAGGAGCTCCCTCCTGTGCTGCTGCCGGCTGCTCTGGCTTGGTGAAAGCTTCTGAAAAGATGGCCGAGCCGTTCAATTCAGTTTATTTTATATAGCCCAACATCACAAATACAAATTTGCCTCGGAGGGCTTTACAATCTGTACACATAACATCCCTGTCCCGGGACCTCACATCGGGTCAGGAAAATCTCCCCTAAATAAAGATAGTAAAAACCCTTTCACAGGGAAAAAGGGAAGAAACCTGAGGGAGAGCAACAGAGGAGGATCCCTCTCCCCGGATGGACAGAAGCAATAGATGTCATGTGGCCAGAATGAATAATGTAACGGAGTTACAGCACATTCAATGAATATGACAGAAATGAATCATATAATAAGAGGTAGGCATGGTCCATGATGCAGATAACTACGATCCATGAAGCAGAAGGAGGTAGAGAGGGGGGGGCATCAGCAGGGCGCCGATCTAATTTTTCGTCTGTTTGTTAGTTCAGCCGTACAAAAGTCGGTGACGTGTAACTGAATATTTATGATCATTTACGTTAAACTCTGAAAAAACCTAAACCTCTGAAACAATTGTTAAATGTCTCAGCTGTCTGAGCACGCTCGTTCCTACAGGTGCCATCTTGCCAAAATACGATTATGTCGCACATCATCCAAATCCTCTCCTGCGTTTCCTCCTCCTCCTCCTCATTATGTTAATGTTAGTGAAGCTGGGGTGCTGTGTGTCCTCCAGAGCCTGCAGGAGGGGAGGACGGCCGACTGCGGCAAATCCATGACCAACATAAACCAGCGGCTCCAGGAGATTTTCGGCGAGGCCATCCGGGCCGCTTTCCCCGAGCTGGACGACCCTCCGCTGTCCGTCGGGCCCAACCAGCAGGCTAAGTTTGGGGACTACCAGTGCAACAGTGCCATGGCCTTGGCTCAGGTCAGTCTGCCAAGTCCATCTGTGAATCGCAGGAAGTTACTCTTTCACGGCGGCTGAATGAAAGTTGTGTTGTCGATCCTCAAACTGTGTAAATGTCTTGAATTATTGAAATTTGTTTAGTACTAAGTAACTGCTCAACCAGCACTGCCACTGTAGGTTTCATCCAACACATCAGATTTAGAAGTTAAAACACACACACACACACACACACGCTGTTTAGCTCTCAGATCTGCAGAAAAAGTTGCTTTTGTGGGATATTAGTACTTTTTGTGTCGGTTCATTGAACACATTTTAAGCCAAACCGCCTCTGACTTTGTTGCGTTGCAGATGCTGAAGGCACAGGGAGTGAAACTCAACCCGAGGGAAATAGCAGAGAAGATCATCCAGAGTCTTCCAGAAAACGACCTCATCCAGAAAACCGAAATCTCAGGACCAGGTACTAAAACGTCTGGCTGTGATTCTGCTTATTGACTTTTCTCAGATGTGTGCAAAATTTTGGACAAAGCATCAGAGAGCTATTTCCGCACAGGGTTTCCGAAAGATTAGTGTTTTTATTAAACAACAATAAAAACATTACTAAACAAAAGTATAACAAAACGTTGATTACTTGTGGATCATCATTCATTCAATTCCCCGTGGGAAATAGATGGTATTTTAAATGAATAGTACGTAAAATGACAGTGTAGCTTTGAGAAATGTTTGTGAATGAATTTAGGGCTGCAACAACGAATCAATTAAAATCGATTATCAAAAGAGTTGGCAACGAATTTCATTATCAAGTGGCGACTATTACGCCATTCAATAAGTCGTGGAGAAGAAAAAAAAGAGCGACGCAGAGCAACTGGCCTGCCAGCGTTTCTGAGATTGGAGTGAGACACGGAGAAAACCTGAGGTCGTAATCTTAGCAATAAAACATATTTGATGTGACATGTCGAGTCTTGGCCAATCAGCGTTTAACTTGTTTTTAAGCTAGTCAGCTTGCTATCACGCTAGCTAACGTGTTTGGGTTGTGTATTGTCGTTAAAGTTGCTTTATGTTCCGTTACAGTTCAGTCTTGCTTGTAAAAAACGTAAAGTGATGAAACATGCCGTAACCCCCCGGTCTGGTTCAGTTTACATGGTCACACTTTAACGTTAAAGCGGCACACTGGCGGATCTGGCTGCAGGTTTTTTATTTTTACACGTAGTTGGGCTTAGCCAACAACGTGATGTTGTGGTCATAAGCAGCCCAGATATTGATAAGATGATGTGAATGAAATAGTTTAAGGAAGAGGATGCTCTATATGTAGCGCAGCTTGATGCAGGGCTGAGATGAAGTGGAGCTCGGCCTGAAGCTGGAGGTCAAAACAGACGTGAGAGGAGCAGTACAGCTTCCCACTGTCCCAATATTTCATAAACATTGATAAAGCAGGGTATGCTAAATGCAGCCTCTGCTCCACGGAGATCAATTACAGTAAAAAGGGCTCACATTTGGCAGATGTAAAGCATACACGTGTATGTTTTTTGTGTTAGTCCATTTTTATTTTATTTTTTTAATTAACAGCTCAAGGATGTTCAAGGAGCAACCTGTTGTGCTTTCTGAAGATATTTTGCACTGTTAGTTCTGTTTTTGAATAAAGGGTTGGAAATTATTGTTTTTTTTTAATATCCGATTCATTGATTAATCGATTATTAAAATAATCGTTAGTTGCAGCCCTAAATGAATTAAACATTTTGCAAATACTATTAACTTACCAATAATTTAGTAGCTTTGTTTGGATTTTAATAACAATATATGACAAACAGGAATCAACTTTACAAGATAGTCATTGTACTCATTTCAATGTGCTTTAACTGTGACATTTTTGAAAAAGAAGAATAACAATTTGTCTTGTTTTTTTAACAAAATCTTCGAATGTCAAAAAAATTGTTTTAAAGAAATATTTGAAAATGTAAATCTAACAGCTGAGCAGAAATTCACAACTTTGACAGCCTTTCAGCTTAAACCTCCAGGTATTCTAGATACACAAGCTGTTCCTTACTAGATTACAGGTATTAGTGGAACTACAATATTTAATTCAGTCTCTTCAGATAGTCAGTCAGAGGGTTGATGTCGGATGTCGGACTGGAGTCCTGACTCCGGCTTACGCTCTGGTTTTAGTCTCTGATGTCTTTTGTGTCTTCAGGGTTCATCAACATCCAACTGAAGAAACTGTTTGTGTCCAAACTGTTGAGCAACCTGCTGATCAACGGCGTGCAGCCGCCCCCATTGGACTCCAGGAAGCGGGTACCTCACACTCCCCCATGTAGCATGAAGCCAGATGCTGATCATTTTTTTTTTTTTATTGTCTCCACAGCAAGAGAAGTGAAGTCATTGACTGTAATGTGTCCCTTCAGCCTCTTGTGGTTGAAATGAGTATTACAATAACGAACATTTAGAAAAAATATCTTAAAAAACATCCCCCAAAACTTTATTTTTTCTTCATCTGTAGAAAAAGAAAGTGGAAAAATGGTCATGGTCAAAGGAGAGAAAACATGTTAAACGTTCAAGTCTCATGTATCATATACGTCATTATTATTTCACTAAATCTGTTTCCATTGCCCTTTTTTCAATCATTTCCATTTGGTTAGATGGAAACAAACTTATTTTCACAAGACTGGTGTGGGGTAGTCTTATCATAATAAATACAATTTAAGGCTATACATCATGTAAAAAATGCAAAAGAATAGTTGAACAAATAGACCCTAAAGGTTTGATCAGGTTTTATGTCTCAGAGATGATCTTTGTGTGTGTGTGTGTGTGTGTGTGTGTGTGTGTGTGTGTGTGTGTGTGTGTGTGTGTGTCAGGTCGTGGTGGATTTCTCTTCTCCCAACATTGCCAAAGAGATGCATGTGGGCCACCTGCGCTCCACCATCATAGGGGAAAGCACGAGTCGGCTGTTTGAGTTTCTGGGCTACGACGTCGTCAGGTCAGTTCAGTCGCTGTTCACGAAACACACACTGCGAAGCTCACCGTCCCGTACTCGCAGAAAATATAAAACAAGGGGTTACTTGTCTCACTGAAGGTCACATTAATATTCCAGTGAGGCGGCAGTGTTCATTACATTAAATGGAAGGACGTCTTTTCTACAAAAAACTACAGTTTTGTCCTGAGGGTTCCACCTGAGGAAAACTTGTGTTGTTACCTAAATCAATCCTCTATTCGGGGCCCATCTTTGCTTTCGTTTAAATGCTTATGTCGGCATATTGGAGGTCATTGTTTTGCAAGTCTCAAGTCAGTTTAAAGTCTTTGCACTCAAGTCCAAGGTAGGGATGGGTATGTTTTTTTTTTTTTTTTTTTGCTAAAACGATACTTTTAAAACGATACCGGTGCCTGAACCGATACTTTTTTATATTGCCAAGGCAATTTTTTTTCTTCAAATTGAACAATATGTTAACTGTTTAAAGTATACTATAAATAGAAAACACTTTACTTCAAACCTTTTAACTTCAAACTATAAACAATATATTAAAAAAAAACATCAGGTGGATTCTACAAACTCTGCTGCTTTACTGGACTACACGTCATCATTAATATCAACTGGGAGAGCTTTTCTGAACCAGACAGAGCTGCTCTTGAATTCACAAACACCAAATGATCCAAGGAACAAACACGTCCCCTAATATTCTCACTTTGTGTCGTGGCTTGGAGCGTTTCTCAGCCGGTGTTCTTGCCAGTCAGCTGCGGTTTCTCCGCTCTGACGTTGACTTCCATCAGCGAAACAGACGTTTATAGCAGGAAGTTTAGAGTTTATAGTTCAGGAGTCTTTTCTGCAGCTTTCTTGTCCAGATTCCAGTATTTAAAACAGACGTTTCCTCAGCGAGGTTTGGTGGAGGAAACGGAGCGTTTCTCTCCCGGAGTTCGGCTCTTCTTTACACGCAGTTGTTTTGTTGCATTTGCTGCGTTGTTCGAATCTTTTTTTGCAAAATACAACCACACTTTTGACCGTTTATTTTTCGGACTTTTCTCTGTTAAATGTTTGATGGCTAGCTAGCTATTGTAGCTATACTGCCAGGACGGACTCATCAGAGTAGTGTAAAAAAAAAAAAAGTCAGTTTCTGCTCAGGCGCTGAAAGGAAGCACTGAAATCTGCGTTGCGTTCCGGTCCGGTAGGTACCAGTCGTAATGGCACCGGTGCCATAGTGGCAACGGTTTTCGGTACCCAACCCTAGTCCCCAAGTCGATGAAACGCCATTTTGTGCTGCAGATAAATAACAAATTCAATCTACAAAAGTATTGAATACCTTTTTTAAAATGCGTTACTTGATTTTTTTTTTTTTTTTTTTTTTAAATCAAGTGCAACTGAACTGAATCATAAAAGTAGTGTAGACATTGTACTTTCAGAGCATATTGCACTGTAATCTAAACTCTTCATGTTTCTTTGTCTTGGTTGTATTTAACTCCTAATGTTGGAAAGATATCAACACTTTCTCTTTTTAAATTTGTAAGACTATCCTAATATTGTACGTTTCTGCATGTATTTATGTATTGCGTCAAAAGATGAATGTAAACAATCGATGGATAGGCTCTACAATTAGAGGTGCTCACCTACTTTATGGCCCTTCTCAGGTTGAACCACGTAGGGGACTGGGGGACCCAGTTCGGGATGCTGATCGCCCACCTGCAGGATAAATTCCCAGAATACCTGACGAGTTCCCCGCCCATCAGTGACCTTCAGGCCTTCTACAAAGTCAGTTATAACGCCACGTGTTTCCGTCTCCCTGCTTTCCACTGCTGCTCACCGTCTGAATCCTCAGGGAATCACAGGGTGGCAAAGTATCTGAAAAAGACACACAACTTAAACCTAATATGAGTGACGACATGATGCTTTGAAGTTGAAGTCATTGATTGATTAACGCAAATTAGCTTTAAGTTCCTTAAAGAACCACCGGATCTGAAAAGTAAATCAAATGTTGACGCGCCTGCATTCTCTCTACTGGCCAGCAGGGGGTGACTCCTCTGGTTGCAATAAAGTCTGATTGTATAGAAGTCTATAGAAGACCTTGTGTTTGACAGGTCGTTGCCATGGCTTTTTTCGTCCTCCAACTTGCAAAAAAATGAGATGACGACGGACAAAATGCCGAACTCAAGGCTTCAAAACCGTAGTGGCGGGTGACAAACCAGCGGGTGACATCACGGTGACCACGCCCACTTCTTATATGCAGCTTATGATTATTTGTGGATCTTACGGTATAAAACCAAAGTTCACAGGAGGGGTAATGGTTTAATGAATAATATACATTTTATTTATTTTCAAAATGTTAATGTCAATTACCTCAAAGTGAAAGTTAATGCAAGAGTATTCCGTGGAGCATTATGTGCCTGCAGTGCAGTACTTTGCATATGTGTGTATATTGCGTGAACACATTATGTATAAACGCAGAACATTATCTGCTTTTCTGCTCTTCACACCTCATTTACTTTTTACATCATCCACCCTGCTCTTTTCTGTCTTTTCCTTTCTTCCTCCGCTTCCCTCGATAAGGAGTCGAAGAAGCGTTTTGACGAGGAGGAGGACTTTAAGAAGCGAGCCTATCAGTGTGTGGTCAGACTGCAGAGCAAAGAGCCCAACTTCATCAAAGCCTGGAACTTCATCTGTGACGTTTCCAGGAGAGGTAGACTGCATTTGAAATCGTACTATAATAACATATTACATTGAATGAATAATCCTTGGTCTTTAAAAACAGTTCTCAAATTACGCTTATTGAATGTGTGTTTTTAGAGTTTCAGAAGGTTTACGACTGCCTGGACATCAAGCTTGTCGAGAGAGGAGAGTCGTACTACCAGGACATGATGGCAAACGTGGTGAAGGAGTTCGAGGAGAGAGGTCAGTGTACAGCAGGTCAATGAGGTGCCTCCTCAGTGTTCAAGTTGTGCCTTTTTTTTATATCCCCGAGTTATCAAAGGCTTTGCGCCAATAATACAAAAATCCTCAGCATTCCATGGGTACATCCCAAGTCTCTAAATTGCATCCCCATTTCCTTCACTTGCGTCCTTTCCTTGCGTCTTAGTCCCTCCCACCAGGGATGCATGGAGAGACGCAAGGAAACCATCGTCACGTGAAGCAACGTCGATTTCTGAGGACTGCGGCCGCTGATCACAGCTGGTCACATCTGATCAGCTGTCAGTCGGCTTTAACAGCTGACAGAGTTTGTGTCCGTAAACATGATCAGTTTAACAGTTGTTTTCTGGTCCGGACCGTTTTTAGCCAACATTCCAATAAAAATGCACTTCAAATATTGATAAAAATGATCGTATGTTTTCAGTTGATTTAATGGTGTTCAACTACTACTTATATTAATAAAGACAAAGTTATCATCACTGTCAGAGTGGAGATGTTTTCTCTGTCGTCTGTTACCTGTCCTGCATTGAGCGTTTAAAATAATTGTAACTCTAGCGATCAGTCTGCTCAGCTGCAGCGTCCAATCAAATAACAGATGAACGGAGAGGGGGCGTGTTCAGCGTTAAAACACTTCCTGGAAGCCTGCTCTCGGGGCTCCTTGATCATGGCTCCTCCGATTTCCCGCCTCGCTCCTCGGAGCAGAATAAAAGCTTTGGGACGGCAGTCAAGATGGCGACGCAGAACCGCTTCCAGTTCAATCGAGGAGCAAGGAAACGACAATTCAGAGACTTGGGATGCACCCCATGTGACGATGTTCTCTTTGAAATTATAGCCTGCTGTTTGTGGTGTGACCACCAGGGGGCAATATTGACTCGCACATCTTAAACAAACCTTCCTCAGATTGTCACTCTTTTTTGGGGATTGTCTACTTTTCCCCAGTTTACTCATTATCTCCTCTTTCTCATTTTTTTTTTTTTACCTCAAATTACACCCAAATTATTTATCTCTGTCTTTCTCTTCCTCTCTGTCTTTCTCTCTCTCGGTGTGTTTGTCTGTCTCTTTATCTCTTTCTCTCTCTCTTTCTTGTCTGTGTGTCTCTCTCTTTGTCTTTCGCTCTTTGTGTGTCTCTCTCTCTGTATCTCTTTCTCTCTCTCTCTAATGTTTGTGTGTGTACCCCTTCTCACCTATCCATCCATCATCCCTATATTTTTGTTTCTTTCCTCAGGCTTGTCAGAGCTGGACGAGGGTCGTAAGATCGTCTTCGTCCCCGGTCAGTCCATCCCCCTCACCATCGTCAAGTCGGACGGCGGGTACACCTACGACACGTCAGACCTCGCGGCGCTGCACCACCGACTCTTCGACGAGAAGGCCGACATGATCATCTACATCGTGGATAGTGGACAGGTGGGTAGAGAGAGATGAGCGGGCGTTCAGACAGAATAAAGTTTACAGTGTACAAATACAGAAGCTGCAATGAAAAGAAAAGAAAGAAACCTGGAAGGAAGAAGGTAAACAAAGGGGAACGGAAATACCAAAAGTTACACTCTAAAATATCTAATAGGGAGCAGAGGGACCTTTTTTGTTTCACAACAATGTCACTCCTGTTAGTTCTGACCTAAAAGTTTTATTGCACTACTTGTTCTTCAGGGCCGAAAGAGGAGACTATGTACTGTAAACTCAGATTTTTTGTGTTTGTCTTCGCAGTGATGGCATGAAAGACAAATTGTTGTTTAACACCCAAGTCCTAAAATCTATTTAAGCGCAGATTTGTTAGTTTTAAACTTCAACAACATCCAGACTACTAATTATCATTTTAATAAATCTCTCTAATCCTCATTTGGTGCTTCCTGCACAAGTCAAAAGCTAAAACCTTGATGTCATCGTCTCTGTCTCAGACTGCACGTTGGGCTTTAAAATGTGGGTCATGAAGGCCGACATCTTCAGCAGAGTAGGCCTGTCGCGATGATGTCATTAATGACTTATCCTCATAAGATAACACGTTGGAAACTTTACCACGGTGTCAGTTTCTTAAATGGGTTGGAAAAGGACATAAAAGGATGACTGACATCAAGCTTTCACTTATCCTGAGAATATGTCAACATCTATGCTATAGATTGCACTTATTTTTGTATGCACATCGATGGTCCGTCCTACTGACTTATGAGACCCTCTGACATTCCTATTGACCGGCAGCAGTGACATCAAAGTTTTCTCTTTTATCTGGAAAGTATAACATGACATGTATGTAATGTCACTGTTTTCTCCTTTCAGGCCACGCACTTCCAGGTGGTGTTTGCTGCAGCTCAGATGATTGGCTGGTACAACCCCAAGGTGACCCGGGTGGAGCATGCAGGCTTTGGAGTGGTGCTGGGGGAAGACAAGTGAGTTTAAATCTTTGTGATGTGTTTTTAAAAGGTTAGTTTCAATTCACAAAAGATAACACGACCAAACGAGCCGATCGAGGTGGTTAATGGTGTGACGGACCGTTCAAAATAAAGTGACTATCTACTGGCCGATATTCAGGAAAACATTGTTAATAACAACTTGTGGATGATAAAGGGTTAAATGTAGAGGCTCTGTCGCAGTAAAACGTCCGACTGTTGTTGACACTGAGAGCGTTAAAGGGCCACGTGTTGCAGCAGCAAACGGACTAATAATAGTTCAACAGGAATCCAAATTGCTGTCATCAGAGCGGCAACAACGAGCATCGCCTGTGAAGCCTGAGTCTTCTCCACCATCGCCACCCCTCTATAATCATCTGATGTCCTTCACCGTTTCTTTATCGCCGCAGCTCCGTGTTTTTATTGCATTTATTATCCGACATAAAAAAAGAGAATGCGACTGCATCGAAAAATAAAAACGCTACAGTCGGCGTTTAAAGTGGCGGTTCAAATGCAGGGATGCAAAGCTGTTATTACTCAGCATGTGAGGTGCAGGAGGGAACAGAAAAGTTCTGCAGAGGCGGACAACAGTAATTAAAAGTTGGACAATGGCAACAACAGCATGAGATCAACAATTGTGTAACTTTATCTCAATCCGTTTTGTGCCTATTTTTACACATGAGTTTTGCACTTCTGTCGTGTGTTTGTCTGGGGAACGAATCACACTGTTTGCGCGTGTTGTTTTCCCCAATATACTTTAGATGAAACCAAGCCCACTTCCGTATGAGGAGTCAAATATGAAAGCTACAGCAGCTTGGAAGGTAGCGATATGGAGCACTGAGCAAGAAAAGGACTTGTTCTTGTCGTCCTCCTTCCTCATCATCATCTTTTCCCTCCTCCATCTTTACCTTCACCTTCTTGTCGTCCTACTCGTTCTTGCCCTCCTTCTTCCTCATCTTCTTCCTCCTAATGTCTTCTCCCTCTAACTATTCGCTCCACTTCTTGTTCCAAGATCCGTTATCCCAAGCCCTGTACTTGCTGTGCTGTACATACTGTACATCCCTGTGTGTACAACCCATTCCCTTTTATAGTAAGCAGTGATTACTGTGTGGCTGACAGGGTGACCACGCTCTTTAATTTGAACACTATCTGTCACGAAGTTGTTTTTCCTAATCAATCGTCCAGATGAGAAGTGCCAAGCCCGGGCGGGAGGTTGGTGTTCCGCTTCGCAGAGGCCATAACTAAGTGCTGCTAAACGCCCCTCAGTAACCCGAGGGGGTGTAAATTGGCCCTGCAATGTCTGTGCCACTCCAAACTCCATTAGAAATTTATCATGCTGTTTTCGTAATTGCTCATCCAGACAATAAGGGCTTAAAGCAGCCGCGGGGGGAGCTGTAATAGCTGCAAGTAAACAGAGGGGAAAAAAGTGGGTTTATTACATTTTTGGCTCATGTTCTGCTCATAAAGCTCATCTGATTTGGTTGATCGTACGAAATGTAACGCCCCAAGGTGTCAGCAAGCAGAGGTAATTTGCTTGCCGACACCTTTTGTCGTGAATGCTGTTGGCGACAGAAAGTGAAACCTCAGTACCTGGAAACTCATCGTCTTTTATTTTCTCTCCAAGATTGTATGTTTTTGTGGTCTGTGCGGCGTCTCGAGTGACTCAACTGAACTTTTCTTCTTGTCGTCTTTCTCGCTCAGGAAGAAGTTTAAGACGCGATCTGGAGACACGGTGAGGCTGATGGACCTGCTGGAGGAGGGGCTTAAGAGGTCCATGGACAAACTGAAGGAGAAGGAGCGAGAGAAGGTGAGAACGCCATCGTGTCTTTAGCGACTGATGAAGAACGTTGAGGAGGAGAGAGACCTTTCTTCATCATTTTGATGTCCGAACGTGTCTCACCACTGATTTACAAAGAGTGAGAGGATTGTTTGGTATCATTATGTGAGGATATGAAACCAAAACTGCACACTTTTGAACGTCATAAAAAAGTGTCTCTCTGCTGTAGGACACATTTGCTGTCTCCTACTCCGAAAGGGAAAGGTGACAAAGAGCATTTTATTACCTCTATTGGTGTCTAGCCATCCAGACAGCTTTGGTTTTATTTGTCCAGGTGTTTAAAGATATTAGTGTCTGACATTTCTGCCTCCACCCCGAAACAATGGAGGTGAATTTCATTTGTGATACCCACAGAATTTCAATGGCATAAAATCAACACCTCTTTCCAGGAGTTCTTTGTTTACTGCTTTCTAACGAGGAAATAGTCGAGAGGAACGGGAGCAATTGAGTATGAAAGTTCATTCTTGACCTTGGGGCTTCTAGTCTGGCAGATCGATCGTAACGCAACCCACCTTTTGAGCAAATTCTATTTGTTGATGAAGGTTGTGAGATTCGGCTGAAAACTCTGGAAAAAGGCTAGTAAGTCAACCATGAGTAGGGAACCAAATATTGGCTTAACCATTTTATTAGCAATGGGCAGACAGTTAAAAGACATCAGATCGGTTAAAGAATAAAGGTGGTATTAAGATGAGGATAGCAGCAGTCTTAAGGTGGATCAGATCTACATACATTTTCATAGAAAAAGTAAAATGACCAGTTTGATTCCAGCTGGGACCTTTTGTTACATTTCATACGCTCTCGTTTCCTGTCTTTTCTGCACAAAAATTGCATTGGTCCAGAGTAGATGTCTTCAGAAATGTTTGCCATTAACTTTGGTGCAGACATTCGTGTTCCCAGGAGGATAAATACTACCGACTTTGGTGTTCCTCTAACTTTTCTTCATGCTCCACCAAAACGACGAATAAGAAAGGAAAAAAAAAATAAAGAACATTTTATAAATAAAAATAAAAGCAGTCAATGGTCGTAAATGTGGAGTGAGGTATGTTTTTATCTTGGCCTGAAACTCCCTGAAATACACACTGAAACTGAAAAGATTTAAATTGCAGGAACATTTACTTATTTTTTTGTTCTTTGGCTGGCAAAGAAAGTTGGAAGACAAATAAACAAAGAAATCTTATTTCTCCTCAGAATAAACAGTTACTATTGGAATACATCACATTATTTTAGCTTGTGTTACAATCGGTTTGTGTCCATGTTTTTTTTTTTTATCTCCAACGTTTAATCTTTGACAAGCAGCCGTTTGAGTAAAAAGGGATGCCTTGCAGTTAGCCGCTTGTTATTTTCGCTTACTCCCCGGATTCACCCTGAGTGACGAGGCTTATTTTTACTGTCTCTGCAGTAGACAAAATAATTCTTCTCGCCCTCATCCGGCACAAACCGAGCCAAACTCCTGATCAATGTTCCCTCTAATTTTTTTCAGCACTGAGCAAATTTTTTTTCTTTTTCTGAGCGCACATTTCAGCACTGTGAGCAATTCGCAACCACGCGATCTGCCGAAAATGACCACAAGCCTGCGTTAGCCATAGAGGATTCAAAGAGATGACAGCAAATGCATCAATATGTATACAAGGTTGATATTTATTCAATATCCTTTATAATGGCTGGACTTTGGGAACATTTTAATGATGGTGTTTTACCAGTCAGTTTAGTTGAACTTAAAGGATCTTTGTTGAACTTCAATAAGGGGAGGTTATGTCTGGTTCACTGGTTATGACTGATAATTATATATATATATATATATATATATATATATATATATATATATATATCTCAAAATAAAAGTATCAAAGGTGTTTAGTCATTTCTCAGCAGGTACAACATTTAAGTGGAACTTTATTGAAAAAAAAATGCTAATGCAGTGCTTAACAATAATTATAGGCCTATTAAATTGACATGGTGTCATTTTTCCTAAAGGTAGCCTATACAAACAATTTAATAACTTCATATTCTTCATATTTAAATATGTCTGAAAGTTTCATCCTACCTGTGTCAGTTTGGACTATTTCATCTAGCCACTCATGTTTGAACGTTAGGCAGACCTTTTTCTGGGGCGCCTGCTCTGCCTTTCTTTTCGCCATGGTAGCCTATAACTGCTGGAGCAGGGCCCGCCAAGAGGAGCCTAAACAGCGCGGCCCGAGCTCATGTGGCGCTCTGGGTGAGCTTCACTCCTGGCGCCTGGAGGAGGACAGCGGAGTTGGGGGGTGCTAACGGAGGCAGAGTGCTAGCAGAGGTACAGAGAGCGCATGTCGAGAAACGGGACGCTGATTGGCCAAGAAGACTCGACACGTCACAAGATCAAATATCTTATTGTGAAGATGGCTCACTCCTATCTCAGAAACACTGGCGCAAAAAAGATTTTTAACCCCTGGGAAAAAAATCGTTTGTGCGGTCTGAAAAATCTATTACGCGGCCACTTCGACTGGCCTGCGCGGCCGCGCACGCGCGCAGCTTAAAGGGAACACTGCTCCTGATCTTTCTGATCACATTCAGAGACTAACGCGTCTGAAATCTATGAAACGATGCCACCAGGTTTTTTTTCTTTTCTTTCCCTTCTCATCTGCTGAGCTCTGAGGACGGCTCGACTGCATATGGTCTCTCTTGAACACAAAACTCTCTTTTATTCTCATCAGCCTCCTCTTCTCGTGAGCTGGAACCTCCTAACGTCTGCTGCCTCACTGAGGCTTTGCCAGATTTGTTTGTTTTAGTTCAAGAGGAAAAACTTCTAACAAATATTTCTCATTGGAGTGATCATCACCTGATTAGCCAGTAATGCTGAAGCATAACATATTAGATAACACTTAAAAAATAATCACACCTTGCTGTGACTGTCTTCAGGGGGGCTTGAGAACCACTGCTTTAAGTGTTTGTGTCGATGTCGTCGACACCACCCCGAAGCTGTAAATCTATAGGGAAACACTGAAGAGTAAATGAAGATGACAAGGATTCAGGTCCGCCTAGAAAAAAAGCACTTTCAGGATAATTATTTATTTGAAATGATGCAGCTGTAAGGTCTAACTCTAACCCAAATCATAGCACAATATGTGAACATTCTCTCTTGACTTTGATCAAGTGCAGCAGAACAAAGTTAGAAAGGGTTTAGTACTGAGAAAATTCAGACGAGGTCTCCAACATTTGCATTGGGGCACATTTGCGCACATCTGTGACATTTGAATTTCATGTACCAAACCATATATGTCACTGGTATATTACTTATGGTGTTCAATACATCTAAATCCAGCAGTTTTGGGCATACAACAAGCTATGATTTACAGTTTTATATAGCAATCGCTCAGTCTGCCCCCCCCCCCCCCAGGGGGGATTGAAGCTGGGAAACGCACATTTAAAATTAGTCATGATGTTACAAGAACCACAATCCAAGTATTCCTTCTGGTCTGTCGCGGCAGGAGGAAAGTACCAGTAGTCCTTTGATTTTTCTGGAGATTTAGTAAGTAGAGAGGAAACTCTATTATTATACAGCTATTATTTTTGATTAGTCTGTCAATTAGTTTGATCAATGCTTAATTGTTGAAAATATGAAGAAGTGCCCTTCACAAGTTCCCAAAACCTCAAACTGATGTCTTCAAATGTCCCGTGTTGTCCAAAGCCCAAAGACATACATTCTTTAATGATGTAAAATGGGGAAAAAGCAGAACATCTTCAGGGAAAGACGCTGCAAAAAGAGAAGGATTTTATGATTATGTTTTGTGTAATTGCTTAAACAATTAATCAACATTTCCATAATTGTTGATTAGCTTAAGGGAGACAAATGTTTTTTCACCACTGAAATGAACATCCTGAGCAAACTGACTAAAATTAAACTAAACAATACTATTTTTTGTGAGTGAGGAGCAGTTACCGATTATCTAATATAACTGGAGTTACATACAAGTAACCTCATCTTAAGTAAGCTAAATGCTAACATGCTCACAATTAACAATGTGAACATGCATGATGTTTAGCCGGTCATGTCCCCTCTGGTCGTTTGTTAGCATGCTCACATTTGCTAATTGAGAAAATAAACAGACATCTGATGGGAGTATCATTAGTTTAGCAGGTATTTCATTCAAAACTAAATTATTGAACTAACAAACATGTTGACCTGATGATGGCGCTGGATAAAAAAGAAAGATCAAGCGATTGCCACATTCATTAGGATTCATCTCTGACATATAGCTCATGAAACCATAACAAACCCGTGGTAGAGTCTGAGGTTTCATCACGATCATTTCCTCTGCAGCTTTTTCTTCCGTCCAGCGAGGGTTTGATAAGTACTCATTGTATTTTCCCAGCAGCGCCCCGAATCACAAATGACCCAGCTGGGATCTCTCTGCCTACCACACACGTTCTTTGTCACTGTCCCCTGGTGCAGCTGGACCTCGTTAAAAGAAGTGTGTTTGTAGTTTAGGACTTTCGTTCACCGCCCTGACCGTGTAGATTTTTTTTTCTAGCTTTATCGGTTCCCACAAGCCCTTTCCTTTATCCCAAGGCTATCGTTAGCTGCTGTTTTCCCTTTACTTCACTCGGCAAACCCTCGCTTCTCTGTTCATTTGACTGTATGTTTGCAACTACTGACGTTGAGGGGTTTGTATCGGAAATTAAACCTGCTGAGGGATTAGAAAAAAAGAAACAGAACCTGACCTGGTTAAGTATTATGTGAAATACTTGGCGCACTGTAAACAGTCACTGACTTCCAGTTGAACTGCAATGTTTTTTAATGCTTGTAGGTTGTGGGAAACCGGTGGCAACAAAGTTTCCCTGCAGGCCCTTCTGGCCGGGTGCTCCGCTGTCTGTCTGGGTTGGTGCCTGCGTCTCCCATCTGCTAACTCCCCCTCATTAAAAGCAACCCCGGCCCCGGCCTCCATGAACCTCGGCCCGTGCCGCTAGCGCTGCTGCGAATAGTTGTTCTCTCCGCTTGTGTTGTTTAATATCTGCTCTGTTCTTCTGTTTTATAATTTACTCATGTCTGATTTTCTTTCTTCTTCTTAAATACTTTTGTATCCTGTTATGTTCTGTGCTTTCCTGTCTTGTCCTGTTTCACCCTGTCCGGCTGTGTCCTACTGTTCCCTGACCTCTTTGGTCCTGTCCTGCTACCACGAGCCACTGGAGCCCGAACCGTAGCTGTAGCGATTTGTCGATTTTATTAATAAATCAGCTATTGCACAATTAGTGGATTATCAAACTATTATTATTCATCACACTAAATTAACATATGGGGCCCTATCTTGCACCCGACCCAACTGCCGTTGCTCGTGTCAAGACGCCGTAGTTGTAATCTTCACACCCGGTGCCCACGTTATGAAGCAGATGCACCGGCACCCAGCTGTGCAGCCGCACTCTCTTGAAGACACGAGGCTCTCCCACCGTGTTGATGCGACACGGGTTTCGTCATATTTTGAATTTGACTGAATTTCTCTTCTCCCCTGTAGGAAATCTGTCAGTCTGACTTCTCGTATTTTGTCGCGGTCCGAATTGATCCAGCTAAGAATGAGAGCAGTTTGTTTGTTTCCAATTGAAACCGTTTAATTCAACTGTTTTCACAAGAAGACCCGAACCAACAATAAACGTACATCTACTAACCATAGTTTAGATTAATTTGGTCCTTTTCAACTTGTACAACTAAAATAAACCGATACAAATTAATGAAAACAATAATAAATCATGATTTTTGAAACTATAGCAAATGTATACTGACCATTACATTCATTATATTTTCTCGTTAATAGAATACACTGAAATATATGTATATTATTTCACCCCCAAAAGTCCCAAACTAAACTAATTTTCCACGGTAGTGTTTATACCTCCAGTTTGATTTTGTGTTTTTTTATTAGGTAGTCTTATTTTTTAAATATTACCAGTGTTTGTCCGCAGGGGAAAAATAGTCCTCATTAAAGCAATATTTCCTCCCGTTTGAATTATTGTTAAAAATGACACCACAAATTTGTGTTTCATCCCGTTCTTTTCTGTTCTTTCACATCTTCTGCTGTTGTGTCACGTCCGCCCCTTAACTGTCCCGTTTATTCAAGTTCTTTAATATATAATAATAATATGCCATGTTGTGACCTGTCCCTCTATATCTCGTCAACTCCCGTCCTCTCCTCTGTCTCTTGTGCTCTGCTCGACAGAAAGTTTCAGTTTTCCAGTCGAGTCCCCGTCATGGAACTTTGTGCATAAATTCCTCCTCACCCCGTTCCTTCCCTGTGGTATCAGACACGTCACACACGGATTCAAGGGAAGGCGATGACTTAATAAGTCAATTTAATCTTTGTCCTCGGGCTACTAAAATAGATTAATCATTCGGATAAAATTCAACTCGCTGGTTTTTTACTGTTCGAAACATAAGGTGGCGTACTGCCTGCAGTAATTATAAGATGATAAAAGCGAGTTATCTGAATATTTAAAGCTTAAGGATTATTGGAGTGTGGGGGTCAGAGAGTCTCTAAGTCGCCTGTTTTATTAAGTATAACTTTGCTTTGCTGAAACAGGTCCTGACCCCAGAGGAGCTGACCAAAGCCCAGCAGTCTGTCGCTTTCGGCTGCATCAAGTACTCCGACCTCTCCCACAACCGCATCAACGACTACGTCTTCTCGTTCGACAAGATGCTGGACGACCGGGGCAACACTGCAGCGTACCTGCTCTACGCTTTCACTCGGATCAGGTGACGTATCGCTCCATTGTTCACCGCCTGACTGGAGTTTGCATTACTGAAAACATTCAGCTTTGCCACCAGATGTTTTTTGTTTTTTTTAAGCTAACATTCAATTTGGATTTAACCTTCAATATAAAAACAATGAATCATGGCAGCAGCAAAAACTAACATACATGCAGTGTTGGGGGTAACGAGTTACAAAGTAACGGATTACAGTAGCGTAATTACTTTTATAGGTAACGAAGTAAAGTAACGCATTACACTCAAAATATTGGTAACTACACTACTTTACTAGACCTCAGGAACGCGCGTTCCTGCGTTACTCAAGCCATTTGTACTAGTCCAAAAAGTTCTCTTTTAGCGGCACGCGAGTCACACGACACTTCCTGCATGAACAATCTATCACAGAACTCCCATCTGAGTGATTTGAGTGACGTAGCTGCTGGTGCGTAGGAGGAGGGAAGCGGGGAATGCATGAGACGGAGACGGAGTGCCCGGATCCAACTGGGAGGTTCTCTCCACGTTCCCTAGGATTAAGGATATTGCAAAGCAATACAACACTCCAATACCATCAAGTGCACCTGTCTGTAATGACGTGGAGCTTCTAATGAGGACCAGACACGTCTAGTATGAACGGAATCACTCTACTGGTGAACTGCAGTATTACAACTGTTAAAGCATTGAGAACGCGCTCTTGCACCAGACATGTATATATTTTCCACACGTAACATCAACATTAGTTAGCGTCAACAAGCACGTATCACTGTACTTTCTGCCTTCAAAGTAAAAGCACTTCCTGTTTACATGCTGTTCACAATAAGAGTAAATCATGTAATAAAACAAGTTACAACACTGTCAAAAGGCTTTCAGCCTGGGCAGTATTGTTCTGACCCCAAGGAGGAACAGGCTGTCAGATAAAAGATTCAAGAGACTTTTACTCATGCGATACAATCGCTATTTTAAAGAATAGAGAAAAATGATAAACTTCATAGGATATAGTGCACTTTCTGTTTATTTAGGCAAAGATGAAGTGGATTTTCTGTTTATTTAATTGCATTTTCTGTTTCTATTTTATGGGAAAAAGTGCCATTAATTTTTCTTAAACCACTACAATGATTCCTATAACAAGCTGGTTTTGTTCTTAGGAGTCGGCACCCATTTGGTTTAGTGGGGTCTCATGTTTCCAAAAGCCTGTTTTCAATGTGTTATGCTGTTTGACCTGAACGTCCCCACCGTACACAGCCTCTTGTATCCTGTTGTTTGTGGATTTTAAAGTGAGGCATATTTCTTTGGTCAGACAGTGTGAACAGGGTTAATGTTCGTTCAAGTTAATGGCTGAGTTTTATATGCCATTTTGTTTTACATGTTTACAATGACAATACATGTGGAAAGGCTAAGAGATGCCCTTTATTGAAAATAAAGTGATGAAAGGGCCATGATGTTTGTCCATGTATCTTTGCGGTTAATTTGGACATTTGCTTAAAAAAAAAAAAAGTAAAGTAACTAGTAGTGAAGTTACTTTTCAAATGCAGTAACTAGTAAAGTAATCTAGTTACAATTTTCAGAAGTAACTAGTTACTTTTTCTGAGTAACTACCCCAACACTGCATACATGGTACGGGAGTATCGTTACACTTCCATTTTTTTTTTTTGCTGTTGTATCGATCAGCTCTGATGTTTTAGGTAGGTGGTTAAAACAAGGATTTAATTGGTTCACACACATGTTCAACCTGTCCGCCGTGTAAGCGAGCTTGACTGCTCACTCTGCGACGCTGAAAGAATCTCCAAAGTTAAATTGAGTTCCTCTGACACGTCTCTCTCTCTCTTGTCGGTGTCCTCTCCTCCACTCTGCCCTGTCGGAGAACCTCCTACTGGTCCCTGTGTACTTTCATTACCCGTATCAGATCAGCCTTGCTGGCCCCTTGTGGGAGCTTGCGCCAAAGGGATTAGTCTTTGGGGTCCTTTCCAGTCAGCGAGACCCAATTTCTCCTCTCCCCTTATCCCCTGTATCGAGTGGCTGTTTCCCGGCTGCAGAGTGCCGCGTTGATGCCCTTCCTCTCCCGCTTCCCCTTTTTTTTTTTCGCGAGTCTCGCCAGAGAGGATTTGATGTTCCTGCATTTAGTCAATAGAGCGCTCGCTGGTGGCAAGGAGGGACCCTGCCCCCACTGTGGGTGTTCAAGTGTCAGAGGAGACGAGAAAGACAGAAATGCAGACAGAACTTAGAACGTCCAAACGGAAGGGGGAAAAAAAGAACAAAATGGCAGCCACTTTTAGTCACATGGTCAGAGGCTGCAGTAAATATAGACACTTTGGCTGCAAGTCATTATTTCAGTTATCGATAATCTGAGTTTCCCCAATATAAGGAAAAAGTGAAGGCATGACTATGTAAGCTTTGCTTGGAATTTGGTGATTTTGTGAAAATGGAGAAAATATTCTAAACGTTTTTAGATTTTATTGAGGTGTTTCTTCCAAAAGTTACCTTAAAATAAAGTATGTAATTATATATTAGTCCTTCTCCATGTATGTATATGAAGTATAAACTCTATTCCTTCCTTTTAGACAAATTGCAGAGAGCAGCATTATTTCGACGAGCGTCAGTTACTCACATTTGAGAAGCAACGATTTGTCAAAGAAGTTCATTAAATCAGCTCAACTCGAGGCATTTACTGCTTTTAAGAGATGAAAAGTCATTTAGTTTTTTTTTCTTTTGTGTAATACCAGCACACTCGCAATAAAATCACAGGCGAACTTTTAACTCACTTGTTAAACCAAACTTTCCCACTTTTTGGCGGTACTTTCATTTCCAATATAATTTTACTTTAAATTCTGTAATTGCTTACCTGCAAACACACAATATTTAAACAACCGCTTTTGTACCGCATTAAACATATTGCAAAGATGTCGTCTATGTTAAGATATGGAAGAAAAAAAAAGTCAAACTCAGGTTTGCTCCATTCTGATTTTGTGACATTTATTCATGTGCGGTGTATTGATCTATTGTTTGCTTCCCGTAGGTCCATCGCTCGCCTGGCCAACATTGACGAGGCCACGCTGAGGAAAGCAGCGGAGACCTCGGAGGTCCTCCTGGACCACGAGAAGGAGTGGAAGCTGGGGAAGTGCATCCTCCGTTTCCCCGAGATCCTGCAGAAGATCCTGGACGACCTGCTGCTCCACACGCTCTGCGACTACCTGTACGAGCTCGCCACCACCTTCACAGAGTTCTACGACAGCTGCTACTGCGTGGAGAAGGACCGGCAGACGGGTACGTGCAAAGAGAACGCCCACGAGCGAGTGTTCATCAGCACGCATTTGTCAGCACTCTGCTCACGATGGGAGTCTGCAAATTAACGGGAGGTTCCGCTGTGAGAGGGATTTCACTGAAAGCGGTCTGAACACTGTTAGTCCTCCACTTCTTCCTGTTAGAACTTCATCCCTGTGGTGCACTGAAGTGCTACAACCTCAAGTTCAGAGCTGCCTAATTAATAGGGGTGGGGGAAAAAAATCGATTCAGCATAGTCTCGTGATAGTTTGCTTAGCGATATAGTATCGATACACGGAAGCCAAGTATCAATCTTTTTTTTTATGTAATCAATTATGGGAGGCATCGGAGAAAGAAATGAGAAATGCGCCGTCCGCGTGTAAATCAAACGTCTGGACTTCCTGTCACTCGTAGCGGTGCCGCTGCACAGCTGATGCACGGTGTACAGGACAACATGCGCGACACAGCGCTGGTCAAAGACGTTAACTCAAGCATAAATCAAAGTGGCTGCTGGTGCTCTCGTAGCGCCGGAAGCGGCCGGTGTTACGGATTAACAGGTGGGCGGCCGTGTTAACTGGTGACTTCCGGTCGAAAGTCGCCAGTTAACACGGCCGCCTGTTAATCTGTAACACCGGCATCCCGCCGCAGTTCCTGGAGAAGTAATATTATGAACCCAGACACGGCGGCGTTTGATACTCCGACGTCTTTGGGATTTCCACAACAAGTATGAAGCAGATAGTAGTTATTTTCATGGTGGACGGCAGAAATGGAAACTCTTTGCGCGGAGATAAACCACAGAGATAAGCCCCGCCCCCTCTCTGGCGCGTCCAGCTCGAATGATGCGACTATACAGACTAACACAAGCAGTTCAGTTTGTCAGGTGCAACATTTATAAAAGTGTTGGTCAGTTTGTCTGCTTGACAATCACATTTTGCTGCAATAAAAATGATTGACGTGAGATGAACAGACTGAAAACATTATCTTCTTAGATACAATATGTTGACAACGTTTTCCTTTGGGGACAATTTGCGGTGAAAAAAAGGGAATAAAATCGCAATACTCAATATATCGCAGAATCGTGATAGTATCGAATCGGGACCCAAGTATCGTGATAAAATCGAATCGTGGGACCTCTGGTGATTCCCACCCCTACTAATTATGTCTCATTGTTCTCAGTGGCAGTAACCCCAGCTGGAGCTTATTATGCATCATTTAGCTTTGTTAGAAGTTTGGAGTTTTTGTCACTCGGTTGAGTTTGACGGATTGACATACTGTTTCAAAGGGTTTCATTTGAAAAATATATACAATAAAAAGAGAACAAAAGTAGTTTTAACTTACTCACAAAGGCCACTTAGGAACTACCGTAAGACGTAATGTGAAATTACGGCCTCTGACACTGAAAGTTTAAACTGAAAACCTAAAAGTAAAAAAGATTGTGAATGAGATAAAATATTCTCACTTGATTGATCACAAGTAAGAGCAGCTACAGACTAATACGTTCCTGTAAAGTTTCCAAAACGTACGTTTATTTTTTTTTAATAGAAGCGACGCTTTATCTCTTTCAAAGCGTCTTTCTCTTCGGCTTCCCTTCAGCACAAGCAGCTCTGAGTCATCGTCCTACACATGGATGCGCCTGTTTGGGGAAATTACAAAGCAATTTTGCCGTCTGATTATTGACGTTTGCGCCCCCTTTTTAAACAACCCGTGTAATTCAACCCCGCTGCTCATTACGGACTTAATTTATATCGGATTTTCCGCTCCGTGTTGCGATGTAGCCTGATGGGGGCGACGCTCATGGATGTTGCGTGTGGATGCAGATGTCCGGGTCATTGATTTTCCATTTGATGCCGCCACAGCATCATTAAACGTGCCCTCTAACCTTTTGTTGTTTATTGTTTTGACTCTCTCTCGCTCTCTCTCTCTCTGTCTGTGTGTGTGTGTGCCATCCCTCCACTCTATCTGGCTTCCCAGTGTGTCTAATTATTCATCGCTTCTCTTCATCTATTGTTTTTTTAGTTATTTTTTCTCATCACCTAACAAATCTTTCCATTTAATATTTATCTACGCCAAATTCAATCTTGCAATGTCAGCCCGATAACTGAATAAGAATTTAATGTTGATTTTTGCCTCGTGTTGCGTGTCATAATGAAAGGAGTCGCGAGATGATGTACAGGCGGGTTTTTGTTGTTGTTATTGAAACAATTCATGGACTGATGAAACATGTCGAGAGGCCCCAACTGCACGCTCATTTGTTACAAAGGGTCGCAAACCAAGAGGTTTGGAAACCATTGGTTCAACCTGTGACATGTCTGTTTCTCTCCCCAGGTGAGGTAGTGAAGGTCAACATGTGGAGGATGCTGCTCTGTGAAGCCACAGCGTCCATCATGGCCAAATGCTTCGACATCCTGGGTATCAACCCCGTCGGGAGGATGTGATGTCACGGGAGCAGGAGGGAGAAGTGACGACACGGCGACGATCAGCAAACGGTCTCTTTCTCTCGTGTCGCAGCCCAAAACAAACTCACTGAACTTTAAGAATGAATTTCAACAAAGTTATTGGATCCACCCTGGGAGGAGAAATCACTTATGTTCAGTTCAATAATTCATGTAAAGTTTCTTTTTTTTAATTAAAGAACCCCCATTAAAGAATCACCCATTTTGTTGTCAATTATTTTCTATTTGTAGATTTCTCTGTTTAAATACTTCCAAAACGGCCGACGCAGATCTGCGTTTTGACAGTGTTTACGGTTTTTAAATATTCATATCTCCGCCCCTCATCTGTGTGTTCTCACATGCCCGTCACAGGAGCTGACACTCTGTTGAGTCTGTGTCGAGCTCCGCCTTTCACCGTGATTTGTCAATTCAGGTGTGCGTCGTCATTTATTTTTTTTATTTTTTTTGTGAAACTACCCAATGAACACTCAGGAAATCCCTAAAGACCCACCTACGCTGCAAAAAAACACTGGCTTTCACTCCGATAGACAGCTAAATCAGCTAAAAACAAGTGTCTTCTTGCAGTGTACTGCAGAACAACACTTGCCGCAGACACTTGCACGGCACCTCCGCTCCGCTTTTCAGTTTTACTCTGCTGCCCCACTGACCAATCACAGCGAATGTTAATGGTCACGCCGGGCCACTGACCAATCATACATCCACGCCATTTCGCAGGCGCTGCACGTCAAAGAATACACCCAGCTTGTCAAACTAAAGATCTGATTTGTTGAAGTCCATGACAATCAACCACAACATCCACTCCCTGTGTACTTTAATCTGCAAAGGCCTGCTTCAACTGCTTTGCTTCCATAGAGACACAGGAGAAAAAAAATCTGATTGGATGAAACTATCTTTCAAAGTTGCACTGCAGTGGAAGCAGTGCTGCAGTCACTGCTTCCACTGCAGTGCAGAGCAACAGAGGAAGACCGGAGCTGTGCAATGAGAAAATAAGCTAATAGGGAAACATAATTATAATACATGTAGTGTATTTGTGAAAAACAATTAAATTATAAAATAGCTATAACTTTGTGATTCTGTTTAGGCCAGCAGAGAAGGCTTAGCAGGCCCTGACGGCCCACCACTGGTGTGCCCCTATGTGCGCGTGTGTATGTCACTTTAGATACAGAGATGACGAGCAACAGCGCCACTGTTGTTGGTCATTTTTACCACCACAAAAAGAACAGACATATCTGCGCGTTCGGCTGCGTATTTCCTCTGTTGATTGTACTATTTTGTACTATTGTACTATTTTGGTGATTAGGATCTTGTCTGCCTCTTCACCCTGGTGCCCCAATCACCATGGTAACAAGTGACCTGTGTGTCTGAAGTAATAGCTGCTCTCAAGTCCATCACAAATACAGAAATGACACCTATATTGTGACGTCTTAGGGCAGTAGTCGCCACACCATCGAAATTTCTTGGGAAATTATTTAGTTATTCTTAAGGCTTGTCATCGGCGCCAGCAGGTCAGATTGTGGTGAAATCATGCAATAGATCTCAAATGAAATGCAGCAAATACTCACCAATTTAGAAGCTGGGACAAAAATGTGTATTGATTAATGGCTTGGATTTTCAACTGTTTTGAATTATTGATCAAACTCCATGATATTGGATGCGTGTACAAACATTGTTTTTCACTTTAAACAGTGAATTAATGCTTGTTGGATTCTGGTAGGTTTCCAAGTATTCTTTTTCAAATCAAGCTTTTTTAGGATGAATAAAAAGACCACCACAAGCACCAGTGAGGTAAGAACAGTTTTGCCTGTATTTCAACTCTAATTGCTTTCTGTGCATTCGCCACTATGCTTAGCAGCCGTACATAAAACATAAAGTCGCATTAGACTTGAGATGCTTCTTGGATAACGACAATTACAGCTTTTTCCTTCCATGACTCGTGCAAGTAAATGGGCTTTGTTTGCAGAAATGTTGAAGTCAGAGGCAAACAAACCCATTTGATGAAGTAAATTATACATCACAGCCTGGAAGCCTAGAATTGTTCGGTCTGTCTGCACCCACCACCAGACAGTTGTTCGCTTCCATAGATATAAAAGCTGTGCAACTCTGGAAATTGCCATAAGTCATACAATACTTGTTAGAAGATGCGTGCCTGTGACCCATCTTTTGAAACTTATGAAATATCTTCTTTCTAGTAGTCTCTCGTCGTGCCATAAGTCCCAGGACTTTATGGCTCATCTCAGTACCTTCTCAGGCAATAATTCCCAGCTTCATGAAAGATTCATTTAGCTTTCAAAGAGTCGTGCCTCTTGATTTTTTTTTTTTTTTGAGCTGCTGCAGAGGACAGTGTTAAAGGTGTTTTGACAGTCGCTCGGGGGGGAGGGGAGGAGGGAGAGGGAGAGGGAGAGAGAGAAAGAGAAAGAGAGGGAGGGAGGGAGGAGAGGGAGAGACTGCCACACTGCTGCTTCTCGAACGCCTTCGGAAGCAATAACGTTGCACCGCCTCAATGGGATGGACGGATCTCATCAACCGGTGGCTTCAGTTGATATTTATTCCCTTTCTCCCGCGTCTCGGGGTGGATTAGAGAGGCGGGATGGTGACAGGGAGGTCGTCCCTGTGTGAAGGCCCGAGCGGTTTGGAGAAACTGCCTGTGGAAACCGAAAGGTAGTGATGGCGAGATGAAGCTTCCTGAAGTATTGAAGCTTTCCATCCAATTGGTTCGCTCATGTGCCGAAGCTTCATGGAGCTTCATTTGCTCTACTGCGCCACCAAGTGGACAATACATGTAAAACAAGCAGAGTGATCATAACGACACCATGGCTTTGGTGTGTGAAGCTTTAAATTGAATAAATTATGTGTATTATGCCAATACATCAATTATTAACTTATTAATATGGTGTCTATCTTTATGATATAATGGCGGGGTCAAAATCAAAACTTGAAACAAATTGGGAGAGGGTTGTGATGTGACTGTGGGTCAGTGGTTAGAATATCCGACTTTCAGTCAGAGGATCTGTGTTTCGAGTCTCGGCTCTGTTAGTCCATGTTGATGTGTCCAATTTTTTAAGTAAAAATAAGAACTTTTCCACAGTGCTGGGCTTTTTGAGACTATTTCGCCTGCTTTATGAAATACCCTTTCACAGGCACACATGAAGCTGGGTACAGAGAGGAAGGGGGAAATCCATTGAGTTTCGACACAAGCCTCGATATGCGCTTCACCAAAATCTACCTGGATTACTCGACACGCGCATCGAAGCCTCGACACGAAAGGACACATCACTACCGAAAGGAGTGGATTTAACATTCGAGGGCAGGGACCGGGACGTGCAGACCAGAGGTGGAAGGTAAATATGTTTTCTTAATGACTGTACAATCTTTGTGTTCTAGTACTTAAAGCTGCACTATTGGGATGAACCCGCCTACAGAGCGCTTCCCTCTTTTAGCTTCTAGGTTTTGTTTCATGTCACTGCTCTCACGCAGCGGCGGCAGCAGGCGGCAGCAGGCGGCAGCAGGCGGCAGCAGCAGCAGGCAGCCACTTCCAGTGAAAACCCACTGATGGCCGAGCATTTAAAGAGTCAGATATTTCCCCTTTTAAATGGAGACCAAACCAATGTTAAAATAAGAGTGAATATTAAACCACTAACTTTTCTTGTCTCCATCAACTTGCAGGAAACCAGCGAAAGTTTTAAATTGTAATAGTTTAAAATAAAAGTAAGTGTTGAAAAAGTGTTTATACTTTTAATTGTGCATGTTTGTATTTGGTGCTTCAAGTTTCATTCATTGTTGGCCACTTTTTCTCTGTTGTTACAGCTAAATGTATTCAGATCCAGCAGATGTGCAGTAACCACATCGTCCGGTTGGAGCTGTCCACCTGATAAATGAGTCTGACATTTCCTCTTCTTCAATCTCTAGTTTGTGATAAAAGAGAATAAAAAGCTCTGCAGAGCTTATGATGATTCTGCCATTTCAGCACTACAGGCGGCTCATTTCACTTCAGAGTAATTCGATTTAAGGTTACTATTATGAAAATTTATTGAATGTGATCAAACCATGTGATCTCTGGGGCACCAACTAACCACTTTGTTTGCCTTTAACCTTTGACCTTGAGTTTACCTCGTGGTGTTTTAGCTCCATATAGAAGCAACATACTCGTGCAGAAATTAAAAGCTGCCTGCAGGCACTTCTGCACTTCTGTTATTTGTAATTTGCATAAATTATCCTTCTTCCTTAAAATCCTGTTTAGACCGGGGCATGATGTCCTCGCCACAAGAAGTATTTTTACATCACATTGCGTTTGCGCGGCATCTGTCTCTTGCTCCGAGTGTTTATCAGCAATCTGATCTCGGAGATGAATCAATAAGATATGTAAATAAGCGTACAAGTGGGTGTTGTGAGCGCGAGAAAAGAGGTGAGAGTCTCAAGTCTTTTGGAAGTCAGCAGTGCGACCACACCGCCAGGCTTATTAATCTCTTGCGCTTCAGCAGCGCAGTGTGGTACCTCGTCTTCACTCTGCCTGCTATCACCCTCCCTCCCCATCTTCCCCTGAAATTACAGTCAGTAATCTGTTTGGCACTTAGACGAGTCACAGAGGAGGGAAAAAAACAACAGCAGGAAACAGGTTTGGGGAGAAATAAACATTTTAATTAGGTGTTTGGCACTGATAAATCGAGATTTCACACGCACGCCAATAAGAGAACACTACTCGCAGTTAAATAAGAGATTGGCACGCCGACGTGAGATTTGTTTGTTAAGATATACATTGAATGCATTTTTGCTTTTTACACACACACTCCTTGACTCATATTCGATGACACTTTGAAATATATAGGACGAGCCAACTCGGAAAGTGAAGTTGACGCTCGAGTGCCACATGAAATAAGACGAGCACAGAGAGACGTGTGGACATCAGGCTCTTGACTAAGAATAAATACAAATGTTAAAATATTCAGGAAGCATAGAGGGGAAAGTTGTCTGGTCGTTTATCTGTCACAGTGGTGGGATGAAAACACACAAACCCCCCCCCCCCCCAAAAAAAAGGCCTCCGTCAAATTTATAAGCCACGTAACTGCGGCGTCGTCCTGTGGAGAGGTAGATATCGCTCGTCTTTGAACTGACACACACACACACACACACACACACATACACACTTGTGTACTTTTGTTAAATGGGTCGAAATTCACAGGTGCAAATTTATAGCGTTAGAATAGTCACTCGAATGGGATGAAGGGACGTGGGTGGCAGTTGTTTTTTTTACTGTCGTGCTAACCTGGTCACAGCTGGATCCAGCTGCTCTGTGCTGTGTTTGAAGAGAAATGTGTGTCTTCTTGGGATTTGATCTCGCCTTGATGGTTCACTTCATCATGGCGTTGGAACATGGAGGATTGATGGTTTTTGTTTGCGAGTCATGGCATCAGACTCGAGACGACGCCCCTCATCGAGTGACCTCTGCGTTTTTTTCAGGGCTGCCGGGTCTCGCTTCTCTCCGCCGCGTTGCTTTGTTCCTTCGCTGTGGGTTTAGCACAGACGCCGTCGTCCTCCTGCCTTCTCGCCATCCACTCACTACTCTTCCTCTTCTCTCCTTTCAACTGAAGCCAAATGTCTGGTGGCTGAAAGTCTGTTTCCTCATATTCTGTCTATCATATTTCCTGTGTTCATCCAGGCAGCTGCCATGTGTTTCCCCTGCCTCTCTCCTTGTCTCCAGGAAAGAATACGATGGGGAACAATAACTCAATTTGTGATTCTCTTTTTCTTAGTTTGAGGCAACAAAAAACATGTTTCATGTCACCACACTGTCCAAAGTGCTTCATCTCAGCTTTTTTCCTCAGTTAGAAGCCAAATCAGGCCTCAGCTTTTCATATTCCCATCAAAACGTCCTCTGACATAGCTCGCCAGGGTTTGCATTTTCATTATTTTTTTGCGTGTGAACTTGAGTGTGAAGCGTAACAGACGCAGCAGGGAGTGCTGGGGTGCTGCTGGCAAACTGCAAGGTCACTGACAAAAAAAGAAAAGGGAACGCATGCAGCAACTCTAAAAGAAGCCAAAAGAACGTGGTTCAAATGTTTCAGGGAAGCCCTCATAGGTCACCTTCCCTGCTTGCTACGCTATGGGCCACGAGTGGTTTTACTTTGAAAACTTAGAGAAAGTCTTGTGAAAAAGGATGCAAGTTGTTGTCTTCTTGTTTCCAGCCTTCTGCCACGAGGAAGGGATGCAGTTCAACCAGACTGCAGGCTCGAGGTGAGTACTCGACATCCGACGTCGTCATCTTCAGCTGCCACGTCTGCATCGGCTCATATCTTGGTCTCTCTGTGTTCTGCTCTGAAGGAGTCCCTGATCGCCAGGAGACCGGCGGCCAGAAGATGTCCGCTGACTTTGCTGTGCCACTCATGCGACCGGCCCCTGGGAGATGAAACAAACAAGATCTTTCAGCGAAGGAAAAAGGTTGAAAATACACATTTAAAACAGAGAAAGCTTTCAGAAGGTCGTCGATACTGTAAAGATAATCTACCCATTTCCACGGTTTGTTGAGGACAATGTTCCATACAGTAATTATAGAATCATGTATCTAAGAAGGGGGCATCCACATGCCTCCCATCTTTAAGATTATAATGGCGAAAGGCTCTTCGGAGTCAACTTAAATCTATCTTAATATCCCAGTCATGAATAAACATGTCCTGGATACATTTTTAAAACAGAAGTACACACTTTGTGTTGAGCGCTAAACAGGTGTCACATGTTTCTGTTAATGCAGCTGTCCTTCCCAATGGATGTTTTCTGCGACTAGTTTAAATGATATCTTCTTGTGCTACATACGTTTTTTTTTTTATATTTTGAGCTGAATTTTATTGAATAATTCCTCTTAGAGAGTCCGTACCTTTTTCATAAAAGACATTTTGACACAAATGTAGCGCTTTTCTAGTCTTCCGACCACTCAAACCGCTTTATAACACTACATGTTGTATCATTCATACACTGATACAAGCACTGATACCCACAAGGTGCCAGCTGCCCGTCAGGCCTTTCTAATCGTTCATACAGCACAGGAACAGTCTGCCGGGAGCAACAAGTTTAAGTTCTTAAAACATCTCATAAAAAGAAGATGTTTATTATGCTATTATTCACACTCTTATAGTCTTAACATATGATTTTATAATGCGCCTTATGCTTTTCATTGCAGTTTTAAACAGACCGCTATCGATTCCCCCTCACCGAGGCCACAACGTATTTAAATTCCTCCGGAGGCGATGGGAGGCCGGTACTCGTAAAAAAGCCCCGTTGACCTTGATGCTGCGGATCTGTTGTCTCGTCTCGAAAGTTAGCAAGCGCTTCCAATTAATGTCACGGCGAGGTTGTACAGAAACGGTCTAGACGTTTAGCCCGAGCGGCGTCACGAGAGGAAACTGACGGCGAGAAAGAAGCAGGGGACGGCCCAAAAGAAAGGGAGTGAAGGCGTTCATCCCTCTGGGTGTTTTCCCTCCTTTCTTCCAGGATCACTCTTGTAGAACAGGAGCACTGGCTTTGGAAGTGATCTTGGAATCAAAGCTTAGTTCACCTCTGCGCTGCTCCGTGAGACGGTTTTAGATAAATGCCCAAAAGCACGCACACACAGGGTGCTGACTGTAATGAAGCCTGCTGAGGTAATCACACAGCTACATATCAGATCTGTCTTTGCTCTACTTTACAAAAAAAATAAAAAAATGTTTCTCAGTAAAACAATGAACGAAAAGTTATTCAATCAAAAGTGATGACTGACTTTACGATCTGTAAATCAAAGTTATGGCTGCGATTTTGACTTAATGAGTATAAAACATTTGATCAAAATGATGAAACTGATTCACGATTATGAGTTTCCACTTTCTAGGTCAGAACTGTGAGACAGCCGAGCAAAAGCATGAGCTGGCGTCCCAGAATTACAATTTGTCCAATTATTTTTATTTATGATTACATTTCTGCAATAACATTCCCGTTAGCCTCAGCTGTACTTGTTGTATACTTTTTTTAAGCACAGCATCATGTCTTAATGACAGACATGCAGGATGATTGTGTTTTGCACAAAGTGAGTTTAAGTGAGACTTAGTGCGTGCTTTTTGGCAGGTATGAACCTCCAACAGTATAGTTTGTTATCAGCTTTTCATCTTCCACCCCTCCGGCTCTCTGTGTTCTCCACTATATTGCATCTGTGGAGAGGAAAACTCTGTGCTCATAACTAAATTGACCAAATCTGCAATTGCCGTCTCCTGCAGCCTGGGCTGTTAAGAAAATAAAAAATAAAAAACTACAGCGCAGTTTAATGACATAGATGCTCTGAGCCCGGCCGCTCCGTGACAGAGGCGCTACTGCCACCTGTTTCGCGTCGCACAGAGCTCCATTTCATTTAATCAACTGAGACAAATGGAGCCGCGGGGCTCCGCCGGGAGTCAAATTGATCATGTAAGCAGCAGAAAATCTGCTGCAGCTTCGTTTCAAAGGGCATGAATCACGAGAAGAAGGGCTGCTTGTCCTCCTCGCGCTCTCACCTACAGGGAGGTTGTGATGGCGCCGCAGATAGATGTTGGCAGAGGTCAGGAACACAGACCAGGCTCAATTAAGACGGATGAGATTAACTAAGTGCTGTCTTCAGATATTTATTTTAATAGACTTCTCGCAGCAGCCTTAAATCCTCTCGGCTTCTCTGTAGTTCCCGCAGCTCCCTTTGCCCTTGCTTGTACGTCTGTCTCGTCTTTTATTACATGAAGGGCAATTCTGACATTTTTACTATTATTATAACTGTTATGTCGACACATGTCTGATATCTGCCAGCGGTCAAACATATATTGCTATTTATGAAGGAATTAAGACAAAATAAATATAGCCAAGTGTGTCTTTTTTATGTTTTCGAAACAATTGACAAACTGTTAATTATGACTGATTAATTCATAATTATGTAATTAAAGTTTTGACTGTATAGGTCATAGTATCTAATTCTAAAGTGGTAAGCTTTACATTTGTACATGTGTGCTTTTTTTCAGAACTCTGATTCCTTAAACAAACAACATATCGATATATTTCAATTGTAAAGTCATGAAACTCTTTTTGAAGCATTTCAGATTAGGCCTTTAAACATGTTTTCATGCAAAATGTTAGTCATAAAAATGGTTTAAAAAGGGTCATTTCAACCAACTTAAGCACTTTAAAAAACTAATTAAACTTTGTGCATGGTCTGACAACAGCAAGGGTTAGTGAGCGCACAGCCCCTCTTATAATATAGCCTCCTGTGTTTTTATTTTATTTCAGTAATATCTGTCCATAAAACTACCCGATACCTGTGACCACCCTGCAGGTATCCTTCACACATACAGCAACATCTGCTGCAGCCTCAGCCTGCCTCTACGCCCCCTGGTGATTAAATAACACAGAGTTCCCCCCACATCGATCCTCACCTGGTATCTGTGCGACAGAGGTGCGTCAGTCGGGTCCTCCGGGCCCCGGTGGGCTCCAGCAGGTAGAGACAGGAGTGGACGTGGGCCCTGACCCCCACCGACAGCACCTCAGGGTGCTCCGTGGATACAGAGGCCAGGTATAGAGGGCCGGAAGATGGGTCCGCCTGCCAGGTCCTGAGAGAGTGGAGATGAGAAGAGATAATACACTTTCAGAGTTGTTTTGGCTTTGACTCCTCGGTCCCACACATTGAGACCTCAGATGCCCGTGGAGCCCCGGCCTCGCCTTGTTACCTGAGCAACAGATGCTCCTGTGGGAGCCGGGAGCTCAGGGCGTGGCCTTGGCCCACAAGGAGGTAGCGGTAGACTTCAGAGTCCTTGGACACGGTCTGGATGGTGGCCGCCTGGCGCAGGCTCCCCTCCCACAGCTCCTGCTCCCTCAGCAGCCGATGGAGCAGCTCCTTCTCTGGGACTTCAACCTCCACGGAGCCGCGCCACATCCACAGCAGGCCGCCATCGTCCATCTGCAGACCAATGGATACGGAATAATTAGGACTCATTGGAGCCGCCATAGTATATTGTGACTTTTTTTTTATTTTTTTACATGATATCTGTGTGACATACTATTGTATGATTTTTTTTTAAATTAGGTTTATTAAATGCTATACTATCTTCCTTCTGTGTAATTTCCCCATTACCTTATGCCATCTAACTTCTCCCATTCACCTTCTTGAAGGCCAGATCCACATGTTCTGGGGCTTGATGGCTCTCCCAGCCTCTGCTCTTCTCCCTGGCCTCCTTCAAGAGGTGCTTGGTGCTCAGCTGCAGCTTGCTCCTTCTCTTCTCCTGCTCCTCCTCACCTCCACTCTGACTGGGGGACGCCGGGCCTCCTCCTCCCTCAGAGAGGGAGTCCTCACTGGAGCCTGCAGCACCTGAACGCTGACCGGGCCAAAACTCTGGAAGCTGCACAGAGGATAAAAAAAATTAAATCTGTTATCATTATTTTGTTAATTCTCAGAAGCATCACAAGTGTTTTTCTATGCAGGAAACCTGGATTACATTTTCACACCTTTTAGGACCACACCGTCACTTTAAGTTCTAACCTGTTACATCAGCAACACACTTTAATTTACTTTTACTACACATTGATTTAAATAGTCTTAGTTTGTAATAACCCCTGGGACTACTAAAGCATCTTCATTTATTTTAGATAGACTGGGTGGGAACAAAGCACCACAGTGGGAATTGAGTAACTGAACCAATGCATGTTTATTACAAATCATGACTTTTTAATTTCTTTTTCCAACACACTGTACTATGACTTATATTCTATATTTTATTACTTTTGTATGCATTTACTTTTTATAACCTACTGTACTATACTTTTTTACATGCTACACTTTTTTCAACATACTATACAACAATATCACTTTCTAATGAGTTTGTTTTCAACATTCTATATTAAGACTTTTTTTGACATACCGCTACTATATTATCACATACGGCTAGATGAAATCAAGCATTCTGATTGGTTGAGAGTGAGTCACGGGGTGTACTTTATTGAGCCATAAAGTACTGTAAGCCTGTTTACATTTACCAGAGCTTTCCATATAAGTGCGCACTCAAAATAACAGGTAGATTTTGTGCGAACGTTAGTTGTCATTTCAGACAAACATGGTTTGTGTAAACTTTGATATTTTGGGGGGAATGACCTTTGATGAGAATGGCAGCGGTGAATAATGGGGGCGAGCGGAGAGGAGAGCAGATAACACTCTGAGCGAGCAGACTAATCTAATTAGCGGGGAGCGAGTGCGTAAAACCGGAAACTAAGATGAGGAATGAAAAGGGTTTCATAGTTTATCACAAAATTGTGATGATTTCCAGTGAGAGATAATTATCGTCGGGCCAAACAACACCCTTGAACTGTACATTATTGACGATACAGTACTGCCTCTCATACCTTATTGCTTAATTACGGCATACTATATTTTATTACTTTTGAGGACTTACTATATATACTATGGCTTTTCTCACCGTACCATACAATTACTTTTTTATGTATTTGTGATAAAAGATGTCATAAACAGGTAATGGTGTCATAAAACAATCATAATACAGTATGTCACATTAAAATGTTTAGTAAAATTATATTAAACTCAAAAAAGTCAAAGCCAAGTGAGCCATAAAAATATAATATATCATAGTATATTATGCCATGGATACCTGGAAGAGTCTCTGAGCCTCGGTGATCATGTTGGCCAGCCCCTGGGTGGCAGCCAGATTCTCACTCAGGTCCCTCTGGTCTGGGCGGCCCAGGCTGTACTTCCTATGACTTGACCTTCAGAAACAACAGGAACAAGGTCAAGGTCAATTGTATTGTTTGATAATGGCAGCAGGCATACTGAAATCAATCTCGACTAAAGTAGAGACAAAGGTTTTTTTTGATGAGATTACAATGAGCCTGGTTTGGATTTGGGCACAACAGGATGAGATACACCACCGTGTTTTTATTCAGCAGCAGCGAGGAACCACCGATGTTCAGTGAGAGCAACAGCCGACAGACTAGGAGAACAGACAGGTGCCAGTGTTTCCAGAACAGCAAAGTTAAATAAAAGAAACACACTGACAGGAAATGGGAAGAGGGTGTGAAACATATGACATGCTGCCGTCAAAGCAGTCTGCTGAAGCAGTTTTTACAGGCAGCAGATAAGGAATCAGAGTCAGGATTACTGCAACGGACAGATTCAGGTTATTTTAGAAGCTTACGCAACAATAAGTTTTTTTCTTTGATTTTATTTTATATAAAGTTTTATCTTTTATGTTTTTATAGTTTATGATGACAAAAAAAATGAAAAAGATGACGCTCTTGCAAAAGAGTGCAAAACGGGGAATTTAAAGACCAACACTTACAACAAACCGAAGTGGTCAGATGAGAAGTTAGACCATTAAAAAGTGCATATCTCAGGCGTGGCTAGTTCTGTCAAGCAGAAATATGAAAAAAAAAGATTGAGAGGATGAGATTTAATAGATCTGTGGGAGCAGCAGACTTTTTCTCCGATTTATTATTCCCACCACAAAGTGTAACGTGGTCTCTGACAGCCTGGGACTTTGTCTTCAAGGAGACGGGAGCACAATGTGCTGATTGTGTCGTTTTGTCTTTTCCATCTACTGTCCCGTCAGCCTGGAAGGGAGGCAAAGAGACAAAGTGGAAAAAGGAAGCGGTTGAGAAGGGAGGAAGAAGAAGAGGAGTTAGGGAAAGCAGAGTGATTACAGGATTGAGAGGAGGAAACGATGTGGAGGAGGAGGTATCATGTCGGGGAAGGAAGATGTGGATGAAAGAGACAATGTCAGGGTGGATGGAAAAAAGAAGGAGATGAGGATGGACCAATAATGAATGTATCAACGAACAGCTATTGTGTTTATCAAAGCCTGTTGTAGCTCCTTTCTCTGTGCCATGGAGCTCCACTGTTGTCCAAATACTATTAAAAACACATCGATGTGTTACACTGCGTGACATATTTCTTCGTTACTGTGAACACACACACTAGTTTAATTAGACTCAATCCGACATACAACGTCCTGCTGCCCCAAATATTTACTACTTTCAACCTTTTGAGCCGCAGCACATTTTCTACAATAAAAAAATCCCGCGGCACACCAACAACCCAAAAGGTTACAGAATGTCACATTGTAGCATAATACAGCATATACAGTAATTATTGCGCTACCTACTGGCATGGAAGAGTATTCAGTGTTTCCCCTAGGTTTACAGCTTTAGGGGGGGAGCGACTGACAGACGGACGGATATACCACATCGTGGTACCTCACAGTACTACATAGTGGTACCTTACAGTACTACAAAGTAATACTTCACAGTACTAGTTATCACTTTGTTAGAAAAATGAAAAAGTTATATCTGTGCAAAAAATAACTAATATTTAGTTACTACTAAATAGCTTATTGTGGAAAACAACAAGCTATTTTTTTGCAAAACAGAATGAGTGCAGATATGTGAGCATCACGTTGTATCAGTATTAGTGTCTGCAGTGAGCTGACAAGAATCGGCGAGTCGCACATGCATGACCTATTAACGGCATACGATAAAATCAGCACTTGAGGGGGTCTCGCCCGGGGCGTAATTACATGTAAAACCGCCACTGGTGAAAAGCATGCAACATATTTTTCGCCTCTCTCTCTCTGTCCACTGTGTGCAGATACAATCAATAACATACGTCCGTTTAGTTTGTTTAATAGCAGAACAAGGTGTAGACCTGTTCTATAGGAAATTACTAGGCCAGCCACTATATTGCAGGCTCAGATGCTCAACAATGGAACATTATTTGCGGCAGCTAAATAATATTTTTTTGGACCAATTAAGTGAAATTGGACATTTTCTCACGACATACCTGACGATCTCTCACGGCACACTGTGGTTGACAATCACTGTACTAGAGCACCAAATGTGAATTAATCGGCAGCTAAAAAACAGTCCCCAACAAATGCAACTTCCTCCTGTTTGTTACAGTAATCAGTTGTTTCAGGAATTTACTGAGCCTTAAAGACGAGCTGCTTTTAAAGTTTGACATCTTCAGTAGAAACCAAATGGGCTTGGAGCTGAGAGCCCCAGACAGGAAGTCAGAGAGAAATGGACCAACACATTGTTGGGTTTGGTCTTGGGCCTTCTTGACAATAAAGATATGATTACTTTATTGTCTCTCATGGGAGAACATTGTCTTGGAGAAATGCAAATTGCTGCATCAAGACCAGATATCACAATCGAACAAATATGAGCATGAGATAATAAAAAAAGAAAACAGACAATTAATCACAAAAATTCAAAGCCTACATGTCAAAACATACACACTTTAGTGCATGAATGACACGCAAACTTGTCCCGCTTTACATGTTTATGAGCAATCGTGTAATCATTTAAAAACCGGCAGTTCCCTTCTCTTCCGTCTGTCCTTCATCGATCAGTTGAACTGACGGAGGGAGTTTATAAAGATTGCGTTCACACAAGGGGAGTAAGAAAATACATAACATAAGCCATCTCTCTCTCTCTCTCTCTCTCTCTCTCTCTCTCTCTCTCTCTCTCTCTCTCTCTCTCTCTCCCATTTCTAACTCCCTGCCCAGACGGATTCTCTGTGAAAAAGCAAACATAAAATAGATTTTCATATCTGGGAGTGAAGTTGAGGCCAGATGGAAATTGTTGGAGGTTATGTAATGTGCTCTCTGTGTAAACTGTGCCGACAGCTTTTCATCACAGAGAAGAAGAAAGCTGCGAGTGTAACAGCTGGATCGGATCCAGAGGCGATGTCATCTGTGAGAACTCAGAGCCTTGGAAACATGATGTTGAATGAAGCCACAAAGGGAGGAAGAAAAACAGGTTTCTATGGCACCTAAATGGCAACCTGCCGTGGGTAACGGCAAACACACACATTCAGACACACACACACACACATGCACACATTACCCGAAAGCTGAGGCTAAAAGAGAGGCTGAGATTTAACAGTGAACCACGACAAAGTCACAGCCTGAAGCAAAAACACTACAGGAGTAACAAAATGACAGTTATTTTTATTTTTTCCCGCTTTTTTTTGCAAAGAATCATATCCTCTGCGATCATGTGTTGGACTCTAAACATTTACTTGGTGAGTAAAATATTACAACTGATACTAAGGATGTAACTAACTAACTAACTGTAAACTAAAATAGGAATTACACCCTTGGTTGTTAAAGTAAACTCATTTCTTGTTGGTTTTGCACGTTTTAGCTCGATAACTACGATACAAAGTCTGTAATCTTTCCACTATATAACATTCTACTATATGTTTTTAGATCGATATCCCATCCTTCTGACAGCAATATAAAAAACTATCTGGAGATATTTTAAACTGGGCAGTTTCTTTTTTTTTGTCAAAACAGTTCAAGGTATTTCCTGATAACCTACATTATCAGAAAATAAACTAGATGAAATATCATGTTAACAATTTGCAGTTAGCCAATTCCCACCTAACAGCAGAGGTGTAATGTGCTTGTGACCGTGACAATGTGCTTCAGACTCTACATTCACTTCTATCTTTTACTCTGGGATGGTGAGTGAAAATGTTCTTCAGAGTGAAATAGGCTTTGAGTGTCAGTGAATGTGCACCTGATGCAGATCAATCTGTTGTTCTAACAGAGTTCACTCTGTGTCGGGGGCCTCGGCTCACCTGGCTGCGTTTGCGTCTTTTTTCAGGGTGTTGAGGTGGAAAAGCGACGGGGCCAGGCAAACTGCGATGTTGGTTGGAGTCATTTGGTTCTCGTCCACGCAGGAGACCACGTCGCGCAGGAAGAAGAGAAGCGTGCGCAGTGCCATCCTGTTCTCGTCGGGAAGCAACAAGATGGCCGCCTGAGCTGCAAATAGCTGCTGATCCTTAGGGAAATCTGCAAGTAGAAAGATAACCTGTCAATATTTTCATTATGCCTTTGAACTTGAAGAAAATAATGCCAACTCAATGTTCACAGCCGTGGATTAACTTTCTCCTGCAAGACTAAAATCTCTATAAATGCATCGCTGAGCCAAATTCTTTGTATGTGTAAGGTACTTGGCAAAAAACTGTTTCTGTATCTGACCTTTGGTAATTATGTATTTGTATCATATCATTAAATTATTTTGAAAACTAATGCTATGTTTTGGAAAATGGACAGCGTGATAGGTGGTTCAAATGGGTAAAACCAGTGGTATGGTCCAGAATTTTAATTTAAAGATCCGCAAACATCAGTTTATCCAGAATAAATTGAGTGTGTCAATGTGTCAGCTACTACATTAAAATGTGTGTTATCGACTAAATGTCAGCATTTGCATTTTATTTTGCTGATGCCGAGTATGTTAGATTGTGAATTTGCAGTGATGACTGCTCACATTGGTAAATGTGGAGGAAGGACTCGCAGAGTTTGCTGGTGAAGATGGGCTCAGGCAGGTCTCTGAAGTACTGCTTCACCATGTCGGCCACGTCGAAGGCCGACTGACCGTCGTATGAAACGCCGTCGGGGTCGGACTCCACCAGCTCACGCAGGTACTGGATACGAGACTTCACCCCCGACTTACGGAAAAGACCCACCTGAGAGAGAGCACGACGCAAAGAGAACATTTCAACAAAAGCAAACAACGCTTTGCATTTACAAATATTGAATTTTGTTAGGCCTGGTTTTTCTTTTTTTTACTCTCGTTGTAATGTATGTTTTGAATTATCACAAAAAGCACAATGTGATGAAACTATTTTAAATTATATATACATATATATATATATATATATATATATATATATATATATATATATATATATATATATTGAAATGGTCTTAGTCTGTACTGGATCCCATGGTTTCATTAAATCTTTGAAAGAATGGATCTGATTCCCGCTCATGTACAACATTTTTTTAAATCAATGCAGGCTGCTCGTGCTTTTTGGCTACTTACGTGGTCCAAACACTCGGTCCTCAGGTAGACCAACGCTCGGAGGATGCTGGGTGGAAGTGGCTCTCCCGTCTGCTGGACGCTGAGGAGCAGAGGAACCTCAAAAACCCGCCGGCCTTTCATGTCCATCACCTTAGTCTTCCTCAGTGGTTTCGGAACAGTCCTGCGGGTGACACAGATGCCCATTTAGATTCTGGACGCCTTCCATTCCAAGGAAGCAATCAAACAGCATGGACTGGTGCCGAGCGAAGAGTTATGTTACGTTGACAAATTTCGCAAAAATAGTTGGGAATATCTTGGGAATTTGTAATCTCAAGCAGCCAAGTGTAAAAAACAAAACAATTCTCAACTTGACTGCAATTGGATGTGTTTCCTTTTGAAGGAAGAGACAATGTTTTTGATTACAAAAGTCCCCATTGATCTCACAAATGAGAAACCACATACTGATCAAAGAGATTGGACTTGTGGAAGTGTCGAGGTGTGTTCATGTTTCTGAACTGAGATCGGTCATCTTTTAGACATTAATACCAATGACCGATTGTTTGTATTTTTTTTCTTTTCTATTGGACACTAATGTTTTCCAAATGCAGGGAGTCTCCACTGCCGGACTGAAAACCCCTGATAGCTGCACTGTATTTTAGTTTCTAACTCTGGAAGTTGCAGGGCCGAGTGCACTCTGGATAACACTGCAGTCTTGTAAAAGAAATATTTAAAAAAAAGCAGAGATCTGAAGACCTCCAACAATCATTAATAAAAACTCTTCTCTACTTGGTGTAAAGCCATATTGCCGCAGTACCGAGACAAAGACAAAAATAATTTCACACATTCACTCTAAATGCTTTTCAGCTCTCTTTCCATCACACTGTTTTTTGCTCTCTGAAACAAACTGGCAATTTTGAGGAAAGTGCCTCGGAGTATCAGCCGTCCCAATCAGCAGTTAATTGCTGTATTTCGAATCATCTAGCGCTCGCTTTGGCATCAGTGATTAAATCATTGGAATGACAAGACTTAAACTAATTGTTGCAGCCTGAAGAGAAGTTGTCGGTGCCGTAGTGACAGAGCATTGAGGTCTTTACTCGCTGCGTGTGCATCTGTCTGACTCAAAAAAAAAAGTTACTGTTGAGTTTTAGTTAGTTTAGATTATTTAGCTAATTCAAGAGGAATAACAGGAATAACAGGTTTAAAAGCGTCAGTGAGGCTTTCTGCCGTTCAAGTGGGCTGTGTTTTAACATTTTCAAACTGCTCCTTTTTACAGAGATTAAACTTTAATAAAGCACATGAAAAGGGAGCTAAATGAATTAAAGTTGTAGGACTCAAGTTGCATCACTCCTCCATCAGTTTCAACTTTGATTTTGTCGGTCGGTGACCTTTCAATGTGTAACCAATGAGAAGACCCAAAACCATCCCCAAAAAACAACCAGAACTCCAAACAAATGGACTCGCTGGAATTTACCATATTTTGTGGAGATGAATAAAAAAAGGACGGTGTGTCTAAGATGTATTATTGTCACACAATCCAGTTTCAGGTGAATGAACGTTTGATTTATGTAAGAATAAGTAATTTGCACTTCAGAGTGTGCGTTCATTTGAAACTCCTGCTTTGTTGAACTAAACGTTAACTTTATTTATTTTTCTTAATTTATTTAGGTCAATTCTGATGTCAATACTCCTAAATTTTGCTCCTGTTTCATGTAATTTATCAAAAAGTGGAAACTCTGTAAAAAAGGAATCAGTTTGAAATGCTAAAACACAGCACACCTGAACTACGGGAAGCCTCGCTGATTATTATTCCCGTTATTCCCGAACTCCATCCAACACGTTTGATCCCGAAAATTAAAAACGAATATCTGTGAGGAGTAATTTCAGGATGTTTTTTTATTCAACGCTCATTTAACCTTATCTCACTGAGCATAAGAGCCCCTTTTCTATTCTTAAAAATGAATTTGTCTCGATTTTGCACGAGGGCTTATTCCAAAAACATAGTGTAGGAGGCAAAACACTGATCTCATTAAACCCATGAATGTCAATAAAAAGTGAAGTGAAAACATTCCATATATTAAACAAGAAAAGCATTTAAGCTTAACAGTCTGCAAATTACTTAATAAAAAGGCCTTCCCTCACTGCCTCTTTAAGGACATTAAAGACACAGACTGTAACCTGCCGTATTTACAATTAATGTAGCCACCGTCAAAGAAGCTCTGTAACAAAAGATGACGTATTAAAAGCTCCGCCAATGGTTTGCAATGGGATACACTTCCTGTCTCCTAAAGTGGTCATTGCTTGTTCGGCTCTCCCCACATCCCTCCAGCTCGCTTGGAAGCGTTGTGAATGATGTGTGGATGCATTGAAAGCAGAATAGATTAGATTTGCTTAATGTATTTATTTTATTTTGCTAATATCAGATAGTTACGCAACTAAAGAGTGTGTTTTGCTGAGAAATATCTTAAGCAAAGTTCATTTTCTCCAGAATTGTCCAGCTGGAAGATGCCATTTTAGCTTCTGAACGTTAGGGATACGTGTGGCTCATGAGAAGCTTTGAAAGAGTCACCATAATGAAAGTGTTCTCGTTCACTTCTCCCATTGGAGTGAATCGACTCAGGACCTGCTGCAAGTGAAACTACGTTTATTCTGTGGCGGGACATCGTTGTTCTTTTGGCGTTGACCTCGACCACCTTCTGCACATCATGATTTATATATGAGACAGTGAGTGAGAATGAAATGTAAAAACAGAGATTGAGTCAGGGAGACAAGAGAACAGAGAACCCGTCCCAATAACCCATAATTTCTCAGCAGTTAACCGAACCAAACTTCTCCCCAGGAACTCAGACACGAGGTGAAGCACCCACAGTCCTCCCTGGGTTTTTTGGATGTCTGGAAAAAGAGTTTATTGCTCTTGAAGCCTGCTGCTGTTTTTTTTTCTCTTTTTCTTCACGCCGAGGTAAGGTTGCACCCGAGCCACGAATAATATATGAATTTTCTAAATAGGCTGTGTGAAATATTCACCCACCATCGGGGCCACCTGCCCTCATTTCCACTGTTGTTTTCTTGAAGAAGTTTCTCCATGCAGGTGTGAATGAGAAAGAAAAAAAATAATCCAGGAATGTAGAGCTTTGTTTCTCTGCTTCCCTACAACCTCTTTTTTTCAAGCTATGATATCACCCAAAGAAACCTCTGTCTCTACACACTCCTTACCAGTTCCATCCCTGCTTACTGGACGGGGAGTATTTGTCCATCAGAGCGGTGAGTTTGAGCAGGGAGAGTTTCTGCAGCAGGAGGAACTGGGACACGGACTGGCTCTCCACTCCCGGACTGGTGGGCAGGGAGGGCAGGTTCTGCTCGCTGGACCAGTGCAGCTGCTGGCTCACTCTGCTGGACACACAGCAGCAAGAGCAGATGAATACACAAATAGAGCACAAACATGTGAGGCCTATAAATGTTTTTTTTAATTAGAAAATATCAACTTAAAATGTCTCTCTCCTAATTGTCACATGAGTTCTGACGGCAGAGATTTTGTATTTGGTGAAAAAGACCAATTAGACAAAAAAACTGTGACTACATGTAATGATCTATTTAGATACCCGAACAAAAGAGATCCTCATGCACAAAGGAGATTAAGGTTCTGCATGTAGCCGTGCTGGCATTGTTTACCCACCAGAAAACTAGATTGATGAGTTTGTCTGGAGGGTGGTGCAAAGGAAAATCGCAATATAATCACCAGAGTTAAACATCTGTATGGCGGCTATTTGATTTTTGATAATTTCAGCTCTGTCAAGTTGTAGTGTGCTTTTAGCAAGTTAGAGTTAGCATACAAGAATGCTTGTATTTATAACTACATTCAGCTTGTTGCCTAAACCTCTGCATCTTTACGGGCTTACAGATATCATGTAAACATGTATTATGACCTTCAGCACACAAACATATAACATGTCGGCATGCTCACATTTATCATTAACGCGATCACAGCTATTCAACAGGGCCTATGTTTATGTATGTGGACACTGAAGTAGACATTTTGACCTGGTGCTGGGGCGACATGAACAGTCAGGGGAATCGACAAAGCAATCAAGATTCACCCACTAGGGACCATGAACATCTGAACTTTATTCATTGTAGTTCAGTTTAACCAAAGTGCTGCACCAACAGAGCATTCCTGCCCCTCCAACCATGATGCGAGTGTGTTTAAAAAAACAGGTTGAAAGACAAAGCACATTTGTGTGTACAGTGCACAATCTGATACACGTACTTTGGAACCTATATTAAAACTATCCAGTACAACATACACAAAGAAAGAGAAAAAAGCAGCGTCCAGTGGAAGTTTTAGGGGAAATGGGCGATAAAAAAAGAAGAGCACCAGGAGGTTTATGACACTGCATTGCTTCTTTCAATTGTAAGGCCACCATGGAGGACACAGCATCATCACACTTTCTCCACCTAAGATGGCACTTTTGCTGCCCCCCTGCCCCCCGTCTGACCAGTCCACCAGTGGCAGCATCCATCTGCAAACATTGATGATGTGGCTGACTTCACAGTACAGGAGAAGCCTCATAGCTTTTTATTGCTCAAAATCGGTGAACAAATATGCAACAAAAAGAGATATAAAAGCTGCCCTATAAAGAGACGATCAAAACTATTCACCATGTGGTTACTGCTTTTATCTTTAGTGCCTCATAGCAACTCCACTCATACTTTGGTTGATACCTGGGGGAATAAATCCCCATAACTGTCATCATCAGCGCCCTGGTGGACAGAGAGGCTTCTATTTACAAATATCCAGGGCAACTTAAAGTGTTGCTTGGATTTCCTTGAACTGAATTTTGATGCTGGTCAATATTTGTCAAACACATTAGCTTTTAGCTTCGGAAATGTAAACGTCACTCCTGTTCCTGAGATGCTTGTGTCAACTGTCTTTTTAATTACCCTAACCTGTGACACTTTTGAGCTACGTTTCTTTTGAAATATGATATGCTCTATAAATAAACCTGGATTTAATTGCAGTTTTAATTACTTGCATTACACTCCAAACTTTCTCACCTGCATCTGGGTTGTGGTGATCTGGTCTCTCCATTCACAGGTACCTCCTCATGGCTCTTTACCTCCTCCTCCTCCGTCTCCTCTGGAGGCTGCTCCTCCAGGTGGACGTGGCTCGGGGAAGACGGGCACGGGGAGGCTACCGATGAGCCGTGACCAGGTGAGTCCTGGGAGGAAGACGAGGACAAGGAGGGAGAAGAGGAGGAGGAACCTCTTTGACAGTCGTCCTCGGATAGATTTTCAGACCATGTGGACACCAGTTGTTGCAGGTTGCCGATCCTCTCCAGAACGCTGTCCAGAGCGGAGAAAACATCTTCGTCTGCCAACAATTGACTCACCTGAGAGAGGAAAAACAATTTGGGCAGGATCAAGAGAAAATTCCCCAAAGAAACTTTGAACATTTCTCACAAAAACTAGTTGACAAGACACTATACTAGATTAAATTAGTAACTTCACTAAAATAGTATTACAAAAGTATTAAAATGTTCAATTGCCACAGACATAGTTTGATATCTCTTTTAGGAGAAAATGGTAACAATCAAGACAAAACAACAGTATAATTATATTATAATGCCAAAAAGGAGAGTTTTAAAAACATTTTTCTTCAATTGATTGATTCAGCTTTGATTTTAGGAATTTGTAAATAAGGATTTCATTGTGGCATACAGCAGTATTACTCACTTTCAGAATCAGAAGTAAAGAATAATTGGTTCCTTAAAAGCCATTACCTAATGATTTTTATAATACTTTTTGTCAACGTTTACTTCCATGGCTGCCTTTTTTTGTCAAAGAGAGTTCCAAATTGCACCTCTTCCACTGGGTGTAGTTATGTCTGAAGAAGGATGATTAATTCACACCGATTACTGTATTGTTTTAATCTAAAATGGAATTTTTATACGAGCACTCACAAAATTATTTCTGGCCTTATGGGAAAACTTAGCAATATCAATATTCTTGATTGAATGACCCGTGTCTTTATAGACTCTAATTTTAGATTTTCTTTTCATGGGTCTTTATCCATCCTTTACCCGAGAGGCAGGGAAGCCAATGAGAGATTTTTTTTTACATGAATGAATTTGTATTGTATTATCTCTGGAAAACCTTTACTCTAGGTAACAGAAGGTGGGATTTTACAGCCATGTTACACAACATAACCATATTGAATTATACATGTTAATCTCCAATAGTGACTCATCAATTACATCACCCAGTAAATGTTCTTTATTATCACTCTCTGATCTGTTCTGTAATTTTGGAACACATTTTTTCATCCACAAAGTCATAGCCGTGTGCGACGAAAACTATAAATATATATCTGGTCCTTGAACCCACTCATCGTCCACAGTAGTTACTATTAGTGGTGTCAGGGTTCAGCACCATGGACAGACGCCTTTCAACACAGCCGGGTCACCTGTTCAGCACCTGGACAGCTCTACTCCGCTGAAGGAAGGAGCTTTGTTCCCAGCAATTTAATCAGTTTGTTGCCCTCTTATATGAATATCGCACACACATACTTGGATGACTGCTCATTATTTCCATCTATTTAGATTTGTTTTTGCTTCACAACATGGAGAATGAAACAATAAATGAAACAGGGGCATCACATATTTTGCTACTTTGATTAGCTAGTTGTATTCATAGAAAATGTGCCTTTAATGTGTCTCTCCTCTAGATATTTATGTGGTTCTTGCATGAAAAGTGTAGTTGTGTTAAAAAATGAAAAAGGGAACTTGAGAGAGAAGTTCAAACCCTGCATACCTCCACACACCAGATCGGATTGTTTTTCAGTTTTGAAGTTGCTAAAATGATTGGATCCTCACAAATTCTGCTGTTGGAAAGGGGCTTTCAAACACTGTTGGTATGCTTCCAACAAAGCATACTAAGGCCGAACGGTAAATGGATGCTAGGCAACCTTGTAATCCCCTGAACAAAATATATATATCAACTAAATATCCAAGTATGAAAATAAATACAAGTAACTGTGGAGTTACAGTCTTTGGACCCACCTCCGATTCCTCGACCATCCTTTCTGCATCGCTGCCACTTCCGCCACCTTCGCCTTCAGACAGCTGCTGGACGTCAGGCACGTTGTCGTAGATGCTCAGCCGATGATCCAGCACAGCGAGCGGACTGGGGACTCCTGGTACCTGGTCGTTGGTGGCCAGTGATGACGTGCCACGTCGGGAACTGTGTCGGCCCCGATAGCCGTGGAAACTCCCGGTCCTCCAGTTGACCGAGGTGTTGTCGATGACGGGGGAGAGGATGGGGCGTTTGTGTGCGAGAGAGGTGGGGAAGGTCCCTGGCTTGTGCCCGTTGGGGATCTGGAAGATCAAACTCTCGGGGCTGTTGCTGCTGTTGTTGTTGTTGTTGATTTGGTTCCTGACGTCCTGAGAGGGTGAACAGGTGGATGATTGAATGTTTAAAAAGAAAAAAAGGTAATGACAGAATATAATATAGCATTTATTTTCAATGATTCAAAATTTCCATTCAGGCCTACATTCAAACAATATGTTGACATTGTTACCCAATGCTGTATAGGCTGCTAAGCATCAAATGAATGGATTAAAAATTGGACCCGAACGGTTTCCATTTCATAGAACATGTCCGAGTCAATAAATGAAGGGTCTGCAGCCAGTGGCGGTGTTAAAAAACAAGCTTAAACTAAGACGGTAAAAATGTATCTAGACACTAACATCATCATCAACAATTTCCCTTTATTTACATTTAGCAGAATATGGCAACTAATAATAAGACCTCACATTTGTTTCCTGCAAAGTATCTCTTTTCAGAAACAAAGTTGCACTGAATCAGTTTGATGTGATACATAAGAACAACTGACTGACCTCTGTTTCTGTGTGGTTCTGATTGTTCCAGGTCGTTCCATCGACCCCGCTGTTGGAGCGTTTGCAGTTACTCCTGACCCGGGTGACCGGGCTGGGCGTGCTTACGGTGCTGCTACTCTCGGATTGGCTGTTGCTGCTGCTGCTGCTGATGGTGTGAGGAGACGAGGGTGAGGAAGATGCACGGCTGTCGGGTCGACCCTGCAGGCTGGAGACATTCAGGTGGGTACAACTCTACAGTTAGAGCTGCACTGGGAACGACCTGCAGTTATAATTATGGCACAAAAGAATATTCCCCTCCACAAGATAAACAATCTTTCTTAGTCTAAATAAAGGAAGTAGCCGGACGTGACATATCTCCCCGCTTCTTTGGTTGTCCATAAAATGTTTTTACAATAATGCATTTATCTGTTACTATCATCTTACAACTACAAATTGGGAAAACATTGTAAATAGTTCTGTAAATAGCTTTAAAACAGTAGTAAATGTTGTGGAAAATCCCTTCTGGGTTTTTAAAAGATTGTAATCCACAATCCTCACCTGGACGGGCCGTGCAGCCTCTCCATGCTCTCCTCCTCCTGGACCCGAACCGGGCCGCTGATAACATGCCGGGCCCGACTCTCGCCACTGTGAGCAGAAGCGAGAAGGCCCGTTTTTCCCCTCAGCCTCAGTTTTTCCATCTTTCTCAGAAGACTGGTGCCCTTCTTCCTGGGCGGTTTGTCTGGGAAGCAGCCTTCGTCCTCCAGAGTCATGGTGGATGATCCTTCAACACATCCGTCAGGGGAGGGGAGTCCACTAAACGAGGGATCCACAAACAGCATCTTGTTGGTGGAGGAGCAGCGAGAGGAGCTCCTGCTGGTCTCATGGTCGTCTGAGGGGGTTTTGATGGCAGCGGCGTCTCTGTGACCCCTGTGGTGTCCGTTGTGGCCCTCACTCTCAGTGCTGCTGGAGCTGTGGATGGAGCAGACATCATGGCGGTCACCGACTTCACACGGAGAAGCATTCTGGCGTTCGGTGGTGCTCTCAGACGAGCAAAGGACGTCCATCGTGGAGTCGAGGCGACGCCATCGACGGATCCGCCTGTCGTAGGTCCAGTTGGGGCTGATGGCACAGAGGTCTTCTTCGTCAAAGTCGTCTCCCTAGAAGAGGAAGGAGGGTTCAAATGCAGAGACAAGAGCGCACAACAAGCTAATATTACCCACAAATAACATGACAGAACAGAATATGCACCGACACTAATATATGCACGGCGGCATGCACAACAATGTGCAAACAGAATATTATAACAAGGCCTAAAATTCACATAAATTCACACAAATACAAATATTTTCCTTCAATAATTTATACAAGCATGAACGTCATGAACGTCATTATGCAAACACAGCGTATCACATATTGTACTTATAATTTAAAATGTAGTTTGATTGCTTTGAGTGTATATTGTGGATTTAGCAAAACTTCAAGATGACAAATCAATATCATCAACATCATGTCATAAAAAGTTATAAAAGTCTGAGTTAGATTTTTAAAACAAGACAGAATAATGAAGAATGTACTGGATGATAGAATCAAGGTCAAAGCTGTTTTGTTAATCCAGTTGGAATTGACTAAAACAATATAGAAACAAAAATATTTATAACTTCAGCTTCTGTTTTCCTGCACTTTGCTTTCTCCTAGAAAGAGGAACTGGAGGAGTAGGACTGATCACTTTGTATCACTCAAAATCAAGAGATGTTTAATGGGGAGATCTCATGGTGTGACACCCCCCACGGCTTGGGCTGCCTTGATACGATATCCCCGCTGCGTTCGAGTTTCTCTGTGTTTGCTCTCAACACTCACCCTGCGTTTTGATCTCCGTGGCTCCAGCCTCATTTCCTCACTTTTGTTTAAAGTGCTTAATCTCCTGGAGGAGGGGGGAGAGATGAAAGTGGATGCTGGTTAGACTGGCAGCGTCACATAATAACAGTGACCTGCTGTACACATTCTTTAAATTTGCCAATTCATTCCTTACACTGACGCTAACATGTCAGCAAGAGCTGATGTTTCAGAATGCAATAGTTATAATCAGAAAACTTTGTTTTTAGAAAGAAATCGAAAGACAAAACAACACTCTACACTCACTTTAAACACAAGCTTGTGACCAGAAGGCAGTCAGCTTAATCCCTGGACCAACGGGATACAACAGAGGAAAATGCAGCACTTGCCCGTCCCTCATGACCACCACTGTGGTGCCCTTGAGCAAGGCACTAAACATCTAACTGCTCCACTGGAGCATTTTATTGACTACAGATTAGAATGCAGTAGGAAGTGATTGTGAAGCAGAATGTTCCTGCAAAAGAGTGAGACTAAACTAAAGTAAACATTTCCCAGTGGACCTACCATGGTGAAGTACAGTTAAAGTAATACTCAAGAGAAAAGCATGTTCACAATATCACATCCAAACCTCCTGTGGATATAGAAGTGCACTTGTACACCTGTGTTACCTGCAGAGTGAATCAAGGGCGTCCTTATCCAGGAAGTGGTGGTCACGCTTTGCCCAGTCAATGTCAATGGGAACCCTGCAGTCTGACACACACACACACACACACACACACACACACACACACACACACACAAAAGACAAGACAAGACAAATGAAACACTCAGACGCTGCCTGAGACACTGTTTGTATCATCTTCGCGATGACTCCGGGGGCTGTGCGGATTACATTAACACCCTTATATTTACCTTTGAATAATTGCACATACTGAGGGAAGCCGGCCGCTTGCAGCCAATCACAGGCCTCTTTGGCTTCAATCTCTGCAAACAGAGAAGAAAAACAACTTTTGATTCAATTAAAATCATTTCACGCTCCACCCGCTTTAAGAGGGCAAATATTTGCCCTTAATCAGTCGAGTGTTTATGAAGTTAAATCACATTTGCATTTGGGTAAAGAAAAAAAAAATCATTAACAGGGAAAAACTGGAAGCACATGCAGGCTATTAATTATCTTTGACTCTTGGAAGAGGCCATTTGAATTACTGCTAATTGGCTGTGTGTGGAGATGGGGGCTTCTGAGAGAGAAGGAAAATATATAAAATATTTCCCTCCATATCTTCTAGAGAGAGGCCTTGCTTCATTCACCCTCAGATCGATGTGCACATAAAGATGTGCACAAAAGGATTAAATTCAAAAGGTGTGTGCTTTGTCAAACAAACATAGTTCCAATTTCCTCACGGACATCAAATGTACTATGACTATGAGAATCTTGGTGCCAATGTTGAGCTTTTCATCATGATGTAAGAGACCTAGAAGGCCAAACATCACAAGCATCTTCAAATCGGGTTGCATCTACAAAAGTAAAGGCACATTTTCTTCTTGCTTTGACTGATTTTTGAAGGACTATCTGCATTTGAGAACCAACAGACATGAGACCCAAGAGAAAGAAAGACATCAACTCAAATTTCACTGAAGGATTCAGAGGAGCAGAGAGTATACAGTCGGCTTCATGCTTTTTATTTTGAAGAACTGTTTCAATACTCTGCTGATTTAGTTTCTTCTCCTCTTGTTCTTATCATTTAAGTAGAACTGAAATATCCTGTTTTTGTTCCGACTCCACACAAGTTCATCTTCCCAAGGAACATGGAAAAGGATGCACAATAGCTGCACATTCAATTTAGTTTAATTTATTCACACAAATAGTGTAGTAAACATATAATTATCATTAATATTGTGATATATAATATCCCAGTCTATTGTTTCCCAGCTTAGTCCATGCTGATGTGTCCTTATATATAATATAGTCCTGAGCAGGTGGGAACCTGTATGGAAGCCCTTGCTATGAATGGGTGGGAATTGGTGAATGACATGTAGTGTTAAAGTGCTTTAAGTGGTCGGAAGACTATAGACTATCTTCTTTCCTTTAAAGAAAGTTCATGAAATCACTATTTTTCAAAATAATTTTCATTGGTATAAACTAAAAGATGTTGAGGATGAGAAGAAACACGAATATAAACAGGACTATTATCTATTTAACCTAAGTATTTATTTTTTTCATGTGAGAGACTCTGAAGCGAAGTATTATTAGGAAAGACTGAGTGGAAAAGAAAACATTCTGGCGTGAAGCATAAACATGATTTGTTGATCCAGGATATTTACAAACAGACAGAAATCATTTTCTCAGTCTGGTTGCACAGCCCAGAAGAGGATTTGGATTTTCTGAGAAGTCTCAAAATATTTGTCCAGCACAGCCCTCCGTGAAATGCTAAACTTGCTCTCTCTCTCTCTCCGTGCACAAGAGGACCGTCGCGGGTAGAATACTGCCAAGGGCATTTCTTGTTTTCATATTCACACAGCATGAAATATGGCCGACATTAGGCTCCACTAAAGAACAACAGCAGCAGTTTGCCCGTGACTGATTGGGTCTTCAAACACTTCTTGTCTGGTGGTTGTATTTTTTTTTTACTGCCTGTACTTATTCACTTTAGTGAGACTTGAAGGAAAAAGGCAGCTAATTCACATTTAATTTGTTGGGGACTTTTGAAAAGTTTTTTCTTAAAATTCCCTTGACAGCAGGATGGAAACTTGGCGTTTGAAGCGGTCTCCGGACACCCGAGGATCTGGAGAACAGCGCGACATAAAGCAGATGGCCCAGACACGTAAAGAATGCGGGGGAAATTCAGCGAATATGGCAATCATCAAAATGACAGAAAGAAGTAAACTGACTTCACGTGAGTAGCGGCCAAAAGAAATGAACGCCTGTGCGGTAAAATACAGAGGGATCGACGTAAATATGTTCGTCCTGAAACCAAATGTCCTGCTTGTTAAACGTCTGTGTGCAGAGCCCATTCTCCGGCCTCCCGATGGAGATCAATTGGAGTGACATTTGAGATAAAAAAAGGGATCAAGTGTGCTTGCAGAGCGGCGGTCTCGCATGTCTGCGGGAGGATCTGTAAATCCAGGGATATGTGAATCTACCAGAGTCAGAGCCCGGAACTTATAGAGACAGCCGCACCACTTTCTCACTGTTGACGTCACTCTAAGCCCTGTCCCCATCCATCGCCAACAGTGACAAATCACAGCCCGTCATTCTGAGGGTCACAAGTTAAAAGCTCTTGACGTTTAAACCAGTTTTCGACTTTAAATAGGTCTCATATTCTGCATGAAGGCAAGTGCGCCTCAGAGCTTTAGAGAAGGAGCTTCTGTTGGAAATGTTTTGAGGTTACAGCCCTCAAGCCTGCAGGGAAAATCATAGTGGGGGAAATGAATGGTTATCATCTGTAGAATGTTCTGCAGGGCAGTTTGCGGATGTAAATGGATTGGAGCTGCATTGGAGTTAGAACTGAGATATAAATGTGTTGAAGTCAAAATAATGAATCAGAAAAGAGTTGGTCAAACCTGATTCAGAGGAGAAAAAGCCCCAAAACAAATGCTTGTTTTCTTTCATTCCTTACACGCTTACAAGGTGTTTGGACGTTAGAAACATTTTAACATGAAAACACACAAAAACAGGAAGCCCAGACAGGCGAGCTGCACTGGGTGTGTTTGTGTTAAACAAGTCCTGCGCCTGCCCGAAGAACACCCTTCAGAGGAAAAAGATCTAACGTTGTTGAGTCCACTGTTCTCTGCTTGGAGTGCAATCGCTCACTTCTGGACAGGAGATAGACTTCAAACTTCAAATGTGATTCACCTCTGCCATGTGGGTAGATAAGTGTCCAAAGTGTTTGCTTGGCCATGTAAACCATTACGTTAGGATACGGTCTTACTTCTCTTTGTCTGTGGCTCTCAGCCCCAAGCCCATGCCAAATCATTTACTAAAACAGCCGGGAACTATAGTTTAGTGACGTCTGCGTTTCCTAGAAAATGTATCCTCTGTTGTGTGGTTAATTAATTTGGTATAACAGTAATAACGACCTTTTGAGGGGTTGATACAGGTATGCCTAAATATTGTACAGTCTACAATTGTATCTTCAACTTCTCAATTAAAATGGCTTTATTGACGTTACACTGTACATATTGCAAAAGTATTATATGTCATCATAGTGTCTCTAAATACTTGCTCACCTTATGCTACATGTGTGCTGGCTAACGGAGCCTCATGGTCAAATGAATGACATAGGTGCAGCCGGATACATCACCAGATGCATCACTAGTGACTGAGTAGAAAGTTAAATAAACTATAGCAGCATCCTGCACAATTGGCTGATGCCTTATTAATGCCTGATGTGTAAGCTCAGAAACCTCAACTGTGTTCCAAAAAAACAATATGATGTCTTTATCTAGCTGTTTGAAAGCATCCGTGACAAAAAGAACAGTTTGAAAACATATATTGTGAACACACACATTCACACACACACCTTAATGCATAGCTGAGTCCAGCAAGGAACAAAAGATTCACAATATACTTCATACTCTGCTTGTATGTTTGGTCACCGACTTCGACAGCTTCATTGAGGGGCCCCTCTCTACTCCACTCAGCGTTTACGTGAGTGATGCTCTGCCCTGGGCTCCAGTGTGACCGCAGCAGGCAATGGTCTCTTCCCTTTCCAAGCGACTCAGCCTCTGAGGAAGTTGTGATTTGGCCCCTCTGGGCTCTGATAAGAGATTTGGATGTGCGATTAGTGCGGCTCCGCCCTGCTAGCGCCGGATGCTGAGACGTGCTCAGCAGACCGTTTGGGTTTACAGTGTTTTCTGTCAGAGCAATAACTACAAATTGCTTCAGAGACAAAGACAGCTAAATGTGTGAAAGGAACATGTGATATAACCAACATGGATTGGTTCTGACTTCAAAAGTCAAGGTAATCATCAATTAACAACAGTGCATGAATTAGCCAGTTCATACATTTTTACTGGTTTAACTCACAAGGCACAGGGGTCATGTCAGGATACCCAGGCAGAGAACTGCTTGCTTGTTTATCCTTCAAATTTACCTTATTTATCATACGAGAACCACAACAGAATAATACGTCCACGAAATAAACGTGTTTTCCTAAAATGTCACTCTCTCTCTTTGAGTGGAAGTCAACATGTCTGCTATCCGACCATCGGCCATATTTCTGAACCATTGATAAGTCCAATATTTAACTGACGTTTGAGGGCTTTCGCGCCACTTTTATGCCTCACTAAACCGCTGTGTTGCTGTGGGAGGAAAAACAGTCACTTTTTGCTTGAATGTGTCTCACAGGAGTGAGACCAATTTCCAGGCATCTCTGTGATATCCTGAAATAATCGTGCCGTTTATTTTGATTAGCCAGAGGACATTTGGTTTAGAGATTTGCTAGAGGTAAAAACAGGGCTTAGATGAATGAATGGATGTTACTTCATGTGACTCGGTGTCACTCACATCGTTGGTAAAAACTCAATCCATGGTCCTGGCATTATACCTGTTGACTGGGTTAGATCTCAGGAAATAGCTAATGGAGACATGTTTTACTATAATCTTGTCACAATAACAAACCACTTTCAATTCATTTGTCCTTAAAAGTTGTAATTATTGTGTTAGAGGGAAAGTTGAACATGCATGTGAGCATTGACGGAAACCCAGTATTGGATTTCAATGACCTCATCCGGTGTGACAAATTCCCCGGTTAATATAGAAAATACAAAGCCACTATGACTGGGAGCCTGATGCCTGCCTATCATCACCACTGTGGAGTAAAAGAGGGGGAGTTCACTTTGATGAACTCTAAGATCTACAGCTGCCGAGAGAAATCAGTGTCCAAGTGAAGTTACAGAGAACACTTTCACCCATTTGTCAAGCAGAGAAATAACCCAAAGATGATTAAGACCATCATGCAGGTCAAATCTAAAGGGTCATAGGTTGAGTAACACGCAAGGAGAGCAGAAGAAACATATTTCTGCTGCACCAAATTCTGTTTTTTTAACAGACTTGATAAATTATTTTAATGATTCGAATCAACGAAATAGCTAAAAGTGTTGCGAACCAGCAAACACAGGTTTCTTCCGGCTCTTCTGTGAGGACAGGTCTTCACCCATCTCTCGTATTCAGTGTCCACACGTTGTTCAGAAGTCTCTGTGACATCCTTGTCTTTTTAAATCCCTGACATTTGAGAAAATCAATGTTCTCCATCACGGCTGCTGACAGAAAGCGTCATATAGGCTACACATTAAAGTGCATAGAGCAACGAGTGACTTGAGATTATATTAAATAAAATACAAGAACAAACAACAATGACAACCACCAGTCCCCCAAAAACATCACAAGGTCAGCACTCACAAGGGGAGTTTTCCCAATCAGTTGACACTTGATATTAGCGTTACTTCAATTCTCTTAATTTAATTAACTATTCTGCAAACATCCATCCACATGCCCTGTGGTATCAGTTTAGACAACTCAGGGTATTACAAATAGTATGTTTGTACAAGTAGATAGGCTAATTTCTGGATTTTGAATTTTCACATTCACGGCTTTTGTGCTTATTGATTGTTTTTGTAGTTATTCATGTTCTAGTTCAGCCCCTATTTAAGTGAAACCCTTTTGGCTGCAACTTTTCATGACAACGTGCGATACAGCATTGCAGTATTAGATATATATTTGTTGTTATATTCTAATATAATATAATATGATATATATGATCATATATATTATATATGATCATATTGAACATTACTTGGCCCGTCCTCAGCTGGCAGGTGTAGCTACATTAGCCCATACATAGATAGGCATACTCCTGCAGTATAATCATTCCTGCATGCTGTTGCCCGTCGTTGCTAACAACACTGTCTGTCCTGAGACTCTGTGCCAGTGGAAAGATGGCTCTACTAAGTTCGGATAAACACTCTCAGGTTGCCGTGAAACTACAGGGGTATTTCGTAAAAGCAGACATGACAAAGCCCGGCAGCATGTCACCGGGCAGAAAACCAGCTGTCGACAAGCCAAACTACACCTCAAGGAAGGATTTGTTTTTCTTAATTATTTTCTATATTTTCTGAAATCTTAGAGCCCCTCACCTGCTGTGTTCTCCGTCCCAAATTTGCTTTTCAGTTCACCCGCAAATGACCACAAATAATTCAATCTGACAATAAGTTGTTTTTACTCGTCCCATTAAATTATGTGAACTTTTTTTAAAGTGTCACCCCCCTGCAATCAGTTCTGCTTTGTGCACAGAAACATTCTGGCATCCGAGATGAGAGGAGCCGTCTCTTTATAAGTAAAAACAATATGCGGCCTTTCCAAAAAAAAAAGGGTTACACAGCCCAACAGAGGATCCACATGAATCCACTGCTTTACTCACTGTGGTCTGGGCAGGTTCAATGAGTCATTTGGTTGAATTTGGGCGTTGGCAGAAATGGCCAAAGTTACTTTGCATTTCATTCAGGCTGTACAGCAGATGACTGAGAATTATAAACTGGACAAGTAGCTTGACTCTCACTTTGCTTCCATCTATGGCAGCAATGCTGGAAGAATGTCGAAGCTCCACTAGATTATCCAACTAAACTGATTTAATGAATGATCTGAGGAAATGAAATAGGCCACGCATTTGCAGAATCTGGTTTCGCTCTGTCTCCCCTACATCACCTTCTGGTTTGTTAACTTTTTTGTCAAATGGTAAATGGACTTGGATTTGTTGTTCACCCATTCACACATGCATTCACACAATGATGTCACCTTGCATGGCTACCACCTGCCCATCAAGACTATCACATTCAAACACCGCAGGCAAAGACCTTCGGTAGCAATTTGGGATTAGGTGACTTGCCCAAGGGCAGATCGACATGGAGTCGGTGATGAAACTACAACACTTTTAGTGAACTTTTAAAGAGAGAGGAAAGTGTCCAGACTCATGCGGACATACAGTGCGCCTGCAGAAGCAGGAGAATGTTTATGCGGAAGCGCTTTACGTAGTACGGTTTTAGTGAAGACACGTGCGCTTGAGAAGTAGTGAGTGTACGAGATAATACCGCACGAGTTGTGTGAGAGTGTTTTGATGTAGTTTTGCTGTTAACGGTTCATCGCCGTCCTTATGCGGGAAAACCAAAGTTTCCTTCACGACTTCAAGGTAATGCGGGGCAAATTGATGGACAAATGTTAATTTTGTGGGTGAAGTATTTTTTTAGACAATATTTTTAGACACAATAAAGACACATCCATAATTCAGCAGGTGGTTCAGCTGCAATGGGATATGACAAGTTTTAGGCTAATGTGAGGTTAAGGAATAGCGTTGGATTTTTGGTTATGCCCGGATTTTAGCAGCTCAAAGATATTGATGTATTATGATTAAATAGTTTAATTGGGGGAAGCTGACTATTGCAACTGTTGTGACCAACTCCATCACTTCAGTTCACTGTTGACTTACATATACATCTGAAAATGTCAGCATTAAAATATTCTTATTGTGGCACAATTGGAACATGATTGCAGCGTTCCTCATCACAAGCTTCACACATTCACTGACACACAACAACAAAAAAGTTACTCCTCCATGTTATGTAATGGGAGTGCAAAAAATGTAAAGTCCACTAATGTCACTGTTGAAAGCAGAGAGAAAAATAAAACCAAAACTGCAGATCAGGTCACAGATTTCAGAATATAAGCAACAATTGTAGAATAATTTAAATATGATTATCATAGTAGGAGTGCATTGCTACAAAGACATACATGCATTTAAGTTTTTAGACTCAAATTCCTATCGACAGTTTGAATATTTGCAAACTTTTCGTTGGCAGGCGATCAATTCTCCACAACAGATCAAATTTAAAAAGACACCCACACACATTCAGAGCGAGTCCTACGCCGCTTTTGTCAGAGAAAAAAGCTTTTATTCTTCTGGAGTTCAAAACTGAGCTTGTGATGCTGTCAGGCCCACGGCCTTCAAACAATAAAGAGCTCTCAGAGGACGCTGGAGTGCTTCAAATTCCTTTCCTGCCCCATGAATCAAGAACAACCCTGTTACACTTTGACTGCCGATACATATTTACACAAAAATCTGTTAAAAACTAGTGGCCAAGCATTACTCCAGCCTCTTATGCATCTCGTGATGTCAGGTCTGCCTTCGATTAATTCAACAAACTATGAGAAGAGACTTTTAGAAGTAAACCAGGAGCCAAAGTCTGTCTAATTGCGGCTCAGTCAGATCCTCATTAAATACCACTCTTTGAGCTAATTAACCAATCATCTCCTTAATGAATGTCATCAAGCGGCAATTGTCGATTGTCATCAAAAAGAAAACAGGCAGACGTGAGTGCCTAAGATTCTCATTGTCTCCCTGTCTGTCATATAACGCACCAGATGAGCTGCAACTGAACACATACTCACTTGTGATCAACATGCTTCTTCTTGGATGGAGGGAAGTTTAACAAACTTCCATGTTACTCCTGAGAATGGATGTAGTAGAATCAGACACATATAAAAGATATTTAAAGAATTAAGTCCAGAGGGAAAAGTCATATATCCAATGTTGTAGTAAAGCAGTAAATTCCAGTTGTACTGGTCATGTTGGGCATCATGTTATTGAAGTCATTGTTGAAGATTTCCCCTACCACTCCCCTTCCTCTGGCCCGGACTGGACCATCTGAACGCCAGGGGAGGGGGTGGGGGGAGGGCGTCCTAAAAATAACCAGAGGTAAACAGTTCAGTCACATGAGGTTCAGACACACAAACTGGGAACGCTTTGAGTTTCTGTAATTGTATAGAAGTGGAAGAAGGATAGGCAAGTCAAATTAGGGAGATAACATCTGTACATGGTGAATGTTGCTGACCCTTCCTGGAAGGAAATGAAGGATCCCAGAGTGAGCCGTCTGCCCACTTGGTACAGGAGTGACTGCAGATTTCCATAGGACAGGAGTTGGCTTTGAAGCTGGCAATTAAAATAAATATATAAAAATGTCCTCCTAAAATATTATAATTTAAAATAGGCAATTCAGAGGAGTGAGAAGTTCCACTTTGCCTCAAATGAGGTCTGCAAGGAAAAACTCATGATAGAAATAATATCAATATTCTCCTTTCTCAGGCTCTGCATCACAACCCTCAGATGATGAAATTACAAAAAAAGAAAGTAGCGAGGAAATTAACAAGATTTTCTCCTCTCCGAGATTGAAGATTTTCCTCCGGTTCGGATCTATGACCTGCTCATAGCAGTTAGTGTTGGGGGGGGAAGCCACTTCAGACGAAATTAAATACAAATGAACGCCTTAACACGATGAGGAAAAAGTCCTTTCCACGGCCTAATAGCCTGTAGTTCTTCAAGGTTTCATCTTGGCTCAGTCCAAGGTATACCATTAGCGTTAATGGCCTTCCATTTAACACGTAGGTGTTTGATTATGGGATTTTAAATGTGAATAACTCCCTCAGAGGAGAAGAGAGGAGAGCGATCTGCATGATTCGCTACATTAATTCACAAGTGGAGGGGGAGAAAGTGGGAGTATGTAAACAACTAATGGACTCTTTCACAGTCTGTTCAGAGGCTTACAGCAACTGGAGGAAGAGTAGAAAGAGAGAGAGAATAAAAGAGGAAACTTTTTCTACTCTTTGGCAACATTTCTGAGAAGATTTCAGAGCCCTGAAAAGTTAGTTCATAGGTTAAAAAAGATCTGAAACAATCTGGTTGCGGGAAATATAGACGATACAGAGGTTCTACACAGGCAAGTTGCAAGGATTTCCATTTTGGAGAGGCCAAAGGAATTTTTGCTGGGCCTTTTGAAAACAGACGTTAATAGTGAAAGTTTTTTTTCATCACAAGAGAGAAAACATTTTCAGGTATTTCTCACGTTACGCTGCAACAGTGTCAGGATAACATTTTTGTCATCAAATTACCTCAACTCTGAACTGGTTAATTATATAATGTGTAAAGTGTGTACGTCTGTGGGAACAACACAACTTCATCCCGATAGCTGCCTCAGCGGTTGTGAACAGATCTTTATAGATCTTTGGAAAAAGAACCGACCTTAAAACATGACAGCTTTTGTTATTTGCTCAAACTGCTCAATAGTGATATGCAAACACTCAGTAGCAAAGCAGGTTTACTGGAGTTTACAGGAGTATCTCAAAAGTAAATTGAGTAGAGAAAAGTACTTTTTTAAGAAATGTGCTTATTATTTATATATACATACATATTTGTATGCATTCCTAACTTCTGAGCACAACTCTACTGAGTTGTGTTATTACAGCTTTAATGTACATTTCCATGATGTCCTTTCTGAGCTTCTGAAAAAAAAAGAAGCAGAATACTTTTTTTTAAAGAAGCCATTAAATAACTAACCACCAATAGCATTTGTATTCCAGCCTATTTTTACTACACTTTGAGTTATTCATGTATTTATTCATTCGCAACCTCATATCAAAGTCACAGAGGGGAAAGAGAGACCCGCAGTCTCTGGAGCCGACAAGATGTTGATTAGAAATCAGGATTAAAGCAGAGCTCAGGGCCTGACCTCTGGCTCTGCTAACAGAAAGCCCCTCTCTCCCTGTATACGGGTGTCTCTCGGCTGCGTACAAAGGTTACACAAGACTGCATTTCCTTTTCTCAAGCAAGAGCCTCACGGGCGTCAGAGGAGGAAGAATCCAACAATACTCCTAGCGGATGGGAGTTTCTGTGTGTGTGTGTGTGTGTGTGTGTGTGTGTGTGTGTGTGTGTGTGTGTGTGTGTGTGTGTGTGTGTGTGTGTGTGTGTGTGTGCAGTGTTTATATGTGGTACGTGCTTGTGCGTGTACATGTGTGTGTATGTGTGTGTGTTTTGTGTGTTTGAGGGGAGCAGTTACAGTATGCAAGGATGTGATGTGTTGTGTTTACTCTCACAAGCTTAGCCTTGTGTGCGTGCTCTGGGGTGTGTACGTGTTTAAGTTGACTTAGTGCTTGTGAACGTGTGTGTGTGTGTGTGTGTGTGTGTGTGTAGTCCAATCTGAATCCAGCCTCTGAGGCTTCAAGGCTGGTATTTCCGATGTAGCAGGACAGGAAGCGGCCTGCTCTCTTGAACTGTGTCCCTCCTTTTGAAAACTGCAGCCCACATTCTACAGGACCAATTACTTCATCAGTCTGTGTCTGCATGTGGGTGAGTGAGACAGTTTCTGTGTATATCTGTACTTATGTACAGTCTGGGTAATATTTAGTAAAAACACACTTTCTTTTGGGCTTTTTGACTTTGTCAGATATGGAACGAGTAGAACATTTTATTCAAGTACAAGTAAAACTACTTGCATAAAAAACATTTTCATTAAATTAAAATGCATTACATTTTTAAAAAGAGAAAGGAAGGTAAAGAAAAAAACCAAAACAACCGCCAAAAGATCACCAAAACAACCGCCTTCCTGTGTTGGCCTTGGTAGAAATAACCAGAAAAGAAAAACTACTTCATCATAAAAGGCTATGGACACCGCAGAGGGTGCAATTAGGCTACAGAAAGTAAATAGCTTGACATGTCTTAATTAACAGGAGAATAAAAATCAACAAAAGGCAGACAACGTGGGGCTGTATGAACATTATAAACTCACACACGCATACGCTGCCTGGAGAAGTTGACATGCTCCTCTGGAGGGATAGGCTGACGTCCATCCCGATGACGGCAGTTGTCCTCACTTGTATGACTGGCTTTGTGTGAGTCTGGAGCACCACAAAGTCCACTCGGCCTGTCTGGTCCGACTCTGCCTCTAACCAGCCTGCTCAACCTCTCCGGGGCCCACAGCACTCCTAAAGGTTTTACCTACATGTTGAACTAAACGGCGACCACCTCCCGACTGAAGGTAAAAGTTCCAGCTGGAGGAATTATCATGAGCATTTTTTCATTTAACATCTTAGCTAGACCCAGAGTGCACCAGTCTTGTGAGTGTTTAATTTGGCTCACATATTGTGCTCGCCCAACTTTTTATATACATTGATTTGATTTGCCTTTGCCAACGCACAATAATGCAAACCGTTAAACCAATTCAATTCAATTGTTATACTGTTGACGGTTGATGTGCCAGCACCAGATTTCTTTCAAACAATGCTGTGAAAATAGCACCAAGTGTTTTGCTTTCAGTCAAGCAGACATGGTGTTAATATGTAAATCTCCATGAATTATGTGGTTGCCAGCTTGACATGCATTTGTATTACGGTTTTTAAATTAAATTACTATTTTTTTTAACCATAAACAAGTATATGCAACTTCATTTACACATCATAGCAAATCCCCTTCTGCAATTCAAGGAACAACATGCATTTTAGAGTCATCACTCAAGACTGAAGGTCTTGATTAAATGCCTAAATCCTAGTTTATTCATTGTGGAGGTAAACATTCACTGCTGCAGATGACTCAAGCGGCCTCATGGTCTTTGCAATCCATTAACTGGGGGTCTGATTAGAGATGCTCTTTATTAGCACTTATAATGATCTGAGAGTGTGAATTAATGGCTCGTCTGCACATAGTTCATTTGGAAAGTGTCCCGAGTACAACCCCTAAAACTAACGGTTGGATACTCTGGCAGGAGCAGACTTTCTGGGCGCTTATTTTCTTGTGGTCAGTGATCTGGAATCAGAAGAGTATGGATTATTTGGGGATACAACTTTTGTCTAATTTTTGTCGTCTCTGCAGAAAAAGGGTTCACGATATCGCCGCGTGATCTTTCAGGTAATATTAGCAAACACAAGGACGCTTTTCTGCGATAAGAAACCCAACATGTCGTCTATTCAAGTTCACATTTGCCCAAAAAGGATGAAGGACCCTTAGAAAAGAGATCTGGAAGAACTAAAAAGAAAAAAAGAAGAGCAAAATGTTTTCCTTGCTGGTGTCAACAAACTTTATAATAAACTCACTGCTTAGGCTATCCAAGTGAACTCGATTGTTTCCCCCTTTACAGAAAGGAGATATCATTTAAACCATTTAAAATAGAGAGATTATGGATGCTGTTGCAGCATCTGATCTCTTTGTTTCCTGATAATGCTTGTGAGTGAAGGTGCCACTTTTACTGCCAACCCTGTCTCCTAAAAATTACGTTCCCCCAGAACTAATACGCATTCCCAATTACGTTTGATCAGAAACGTATCTCCTCCCTGATTATGTTTGTGTTTGACGTATTACACATACATTGATTATACATGTATAGGTTGATTAAAAATGAATGTTGATTATACACATATTTTTGTTTAAATTGTTTTTATGTTTGTGTTAGACGTATTACAAATACGTTTATAATCGTGTGTTTGTGTTATTGTTTTCTTGCGTTATTTAAGCATATTTTAATTGTTTAAACTCTGCGGAGAAAAAAAGAAAAGAGGGGCGGGGTGAGGCCAGTGACAGCCGGCCAGTGAGAGCCGGCCGGCCCGGGCCGGGCGCCGGCCGCACCGGGAGCCCGAGAGTCGGTCGCACCGGGAGGCGAGCACCGGGGGGACCGGCCGCACCGGGAGGCTCGGGGCTCGGTCTTCAGACGCTTGGCGTCGCCGTCGGTAACAGCCTCCTTCGCGCCGGCTCCGGTCTTCTCTGAGTCGGGTTGTTTGTGAATGCAGCCCAAAGTGTGTGATAAACTCCATCTAGTGCAGTAAACCACTGCGATCATCAGCAGATACTCGGATCTCAGAAATGTTCTGAACACATTCATATCAGTTAGCATTTTGAAAACCGGATGTTAGGTCCCGTGACTAGATTCTGCACTTGATGTGACCACAGAGATCCGAGTGTCTGCTGATAATCGCAGTGGTTTACTGCACTAGATGGAGTTTATCACACACTTTGGGCTGCATTCACAAACAACCCGACTCAGAGAAGACCGGAGCCGGCGCGAAGCGAGCCCCGAGCCTCCCGGTGTGGCCGGTGCTCCGGTGCGGCCGGTCCCCCCTGTGCTCGCCTCCCGGTGCGACCGACTCTCGGGCTCCCGGTGCGGCCGGCGCCCGGCCCGGGCCGGCCGGCTCTCACTGGCCGGCTGTCACTGGCCTCACCCCGCCCCTCTTTTATTTTTTCTCTGCAGAGTTTAAAAATTAAAATATGCTTAAATAAAGCAAGAAAACAATAACACAAACACACGATTATAAACGTATTTGTAATACGTCTAACACAAACATAAAAACAATAAAACAAAAATACGTGTATAATCAACCTATACGTGTATAATCAACCTATACGTGTATAATCAACCTATACGTGTATAATCAACGTATGTGTAATACGTCAAACACAAACATAATCAGGGAGGAGATACGTTTCTGATCAAATGTAATTGGGAATGCGTATTAGTTCTGGGGGAACATAATTTTTAGGAGACAGGGTTGTTACTGCCAACATGATATCATCCATTTTCATTTTTTTTGTAAACATAAAACATTTTGAGAAAGACCTAAAAGGTCACCTCAAGTTTCCCCGATTTCAATGACAAGCACATCTCAAAGCTCCGATGAGTGATGCTTTTGATATCCCCTCTCAATGAAAGGCCTCTCCTGTATTGAGAAAAGGTTTTCAGCTTGGAGCTCTTTACAGCTTTCATCCGCATTCACATCAATGTTTTGGTCCACACAACTCACCAGTGCGAAAGGCAATGAGTCAGAGAATCCAGCGATTGATGGAAGTTTGTAAAATCCGGGGTCGGTGTGTAAAACCCAGGTGGGTGTCAGACGCGAGGAGATACTGGACGAGCAAAGAAACTTCGATGGAGGCCAAACAAAAGACAGAAAATATCAAACTTCTGAAAAATGTTCTGAAAATGTCTGTGCAGCATTATCCAAATGTCTTGTGTCCATTTCTGGGCTCATGGAAATCAAAACCCCAAAACGTTAAAACGTCAGTGCACAGCTTTGGGTCATGGGGGTAGAGTGGATCGTCAATCAATCACAAAGTTGGCAGTTTGATCCCCGGCTCCCACGTGTCAAAAAGGGCAATTCCCGGTTGCCGGTGGTCGCGCTTCCTCCCAAATACATCGAGCCATGTTTGCTGATGGGCAGCCAGCGAGGGCTCTCAACATTGTTGCTCAACTATCATTAACATTAAGGCTGCTCACACCACCACTAACTAACCAACTAACCCACACAGCACACAATCTCGCTCTAACCTGAGAGGCACACACTCAAACCTGGTATATACACTGTCCAACTTTTTATCTTATGCACATAAAATCTATCACAATTTAGTCACAGCATACTGAATTACTATTTTCAACCGCGTCTAAAAATGATGTTAGTGCCATTTCTCAGGTTGTACGAGGTAACGATAGGTTTTCTAATTCAGGCATCATATGCTTTGTGGGCCATATATGGAAGAAGGCCATAGTACAGACAACAACTGTTGTACCTTTTAAATTAGGCATTCCAAAATAATAAAACAAAAAAATGGAAGAAAGTTGGTTGGAAGTTGAAAGCACCAACTGGTTCACTTAACTGATAGATGAGAGCCGTTTGCTTCAAAATGCCCATTCAGCTCCATCTCCAATGTTGTTGATATAACAAGCAGAAATGTCTGTTTGGGGATTTACTTGATGGATTGCTTTCTACTTGCCATCTTGTTATCTTCCTTCCAGAGTTCATCCTTATTTCCATGCCAAAACCTGCATATTACCATACTGTCAGCTATGTTTTATTTTTGATGAATAGCCAGCTGCAGGAGAGTGTTTTAGGACTGGGCAGATGCAAATGTCTGCAGCGGTTTCTGAGCGAAGCTGGGGCCAAAACACCGCGCTCAGGAAATTTCCTCAGATAATTAAGATTAAAAGGAAATTAAGGGAAAGCATTTAATGTGGTAATGATAAAATCAACAATACAGCAATGGAGATTTAAAAAAACAAAACTTGCTCTATGCTATTTTAAACTTGAGAGCCCACATAAGGGTGTAAAATTCTGGTGTCCACATTTGTTGCCATTGTGTAGTCGTTAAAATAGATATAAAGATTAAATATAGGACATGGGTAATGAGCTATATACAAAGCAATCCATTTAAAGTATGATTAGAATATATGCAGCCTGTTAGCATCTCACGCACAGTTCGACAGGCCTGCTGAGTCACAGGGACGCCCCGAAGCTGACCCTTCCAACTGTACTTGTCGACACAAACTATAAATAAAGCGTTCTCTGTTGTTTCGTTCTGGGCAGTGGATGGAAACCCGGGGACATTGCCAAGGGTCAGCAGAGCCCCTGGCACCGTGTTCAGAGATGTTATTACCCGGCTTTCAGGACAATTGTTGTTCCAAAATTCCTCTCAACACCAAGTGTGATAGTTGGCCTGTATACTGCTGTGGTGTTTGACATGGATGGGGCAAAAAAGAGCTAAGCCTTGAGCCATTGTGGCTCATTTCTGTTATAAAAAACCAACACAAGGAAATTAAAACAATTGATAATAATTTTAAAAAAGTAAAGTCTACAAATATCTTAAACTGCTCATACAGTTTCTAATGTCATTATGTTTTGTTTTTAAATGTTGTTTAATTTCTTAGATGTATTGTATTTCTTGCATGAAAAAAAAGAAGAAGAGACATTTGAATTAATTCATACCGCTTTCACACTGTAGTGTTCATACAGAACTAGAGCACACACACAGCAGACGGTCAGCCCTGTGCAAATACTAATCTAAGTATTTATCCTTGTGGATTCATTAACATTATGAGTGAATGAATGAATATATACTTTATTAATCCCCAAGGGGAAATTTTTTTGTCGTCATCAGTAGCGCCTTACAATTGAAGATACAAACACACAAGATAAAAGATCAAATATATAAAGAAGCAACAGGGATGAAAGATATATACAAATTAAAATAAAGTCATATATATATATTTAAATATACACAATAAAATAGAATAGAATACAACTAACTGGAGAATATATTTATATTTACAGCCGCAGAGTGTATTCATTAATTAAGTAAATTAGATAAACAGTAGAAAGTGCAAAGTTCTCCAGAAACTCCTGCTTGCAGCCGATGATGGAGCCGGCCTTCTTAACTAGCTTGTTAAGTCTGTTGGTGTCACCGGCTCCAATGCTCAATGAGTGACACATACTGTCAATGTTATTTTTTATATCTACGCGATCATTGGACATGTCGGTTGTGTGATGACAGAACTGGCTGCTTACCAGGAATCTTTACCAATAAAAGTATCCAAAATGAAGAATTTGGATTTGCTTCGGTAACATTATAAGATTATTGATGTAGTCTCTTAACTTCTCAGTGTATTTGTAAGCGCAGTGGCACTCTCTAAATGAACTGAAGTTTGTTATTCAGCTCACTGTCAAAGGTCTGTGTTCCTGTCAGTAAATCCACCAGTTTCACCACCTTCACTGCAAATCCCCCAAAATGCTGAACTGTTACTTTGACAAATTAATGTTAGTTTCATCATAATTAACTGGAAATAGTAAAAGGAAAACCTAAAATCTTTGGCGATTTAATCCCAAATTTAAAGCTTAAAATAAGTGTGAATAATTAATTTGAGTTTCTAGACATTACTGACTGCATTCATTTGTTGCTAAAACCACATTATTATTTAATGTAAAATGTGTTATGTAACACATCACGTGACATGCATTTGGAAATTTCAATCATACATCAAGTTACCACTTACTGGCATTTAGCCGGTTGCTGGGTGTTCACAGTGTTTCCTCAGAGCGGAAAACCCCACCATCAACACATCAGCAGAGCCAAGATGGCTTACCTCTGGGATTTCCTCTCTCTCCACTAGTGTGTCCAATATATTTCCTAGTGTATTTATTGTGTTTGTGAATGTGTCATACCAAAACTAATTTCTCGGGAAGTCATTACCCCGAGAAGAAAATGACTATCAAATTAACTGTAAAAGCCTGTCTCGGTGAATCCTTTCCATTTATGGTCGCGGAATGTTTCTTCAAAATGTGATGAGAGAATATCAAATATGAAGATGTCTTATGTGGAACATTTCATGCTGCAGTCTTGGCCAGGGCTCCCTCGAAAAATAGATTTTTAATCTCAATGGGAATGAGATAATAAAATAAAGGTTAAATGGAAATAAATGAATCTTGAAAAACAACTTCAGTATCCACAGAAGCAGTTTCAGGCACAAAAGCCAGTCTTCTTAAAAATACCCCTACAATGAAATTGCATCACTAGTTGCTTTGTTTCACAAATATTGTTTTCGGAGTATGCAACAGTGCTCGTAGGGGGAGGTCGAGGTGGATGGGTGGGTCAAACAAACACAGGACTTTAACCCAGGACAGACGTTTGTGTCCCGTGTGAAACAAAATGTTATTATTCTAATTGAATGGAACAAACATTTATTTTATGACATCCCACGATGTTTTAATAAACCTAACAAAGTTGTTTGTTGCCACAACATAACCAATTGTGTTGCAACACTAACCACATGTTTAAAACTGACCATAATAAGGGAGATAATATGCTTCCCTCAAAAAACGTAATTGCACAGTGAAGAACGGGAACGTCCTCTATGAGGGTACATTTTTTCCCAAATGTTCCATTAGAGTGACCAGAGAGGAATGTGGGGTATCGTTTGGGTTACTCAAGTTGCTCAAGAGCCGCGGAGGGGAGTGATGATTCTCAAAGCGCTCTTTATAAGTACAGCTTTAAATTGTAGTTTCAAGTCCCGTATTTGTTTGTCTATGTTGTGACTCGCCCCTTAGGTGTGTTATTATGTTTTTGGAATTAAACAGATGTATTGAATTTATTCATGTGCCCTTGGTGCAATTATGATTATTATTTTTTTTACAAGCTCCCTTTCATCAAAACTATACTGAGAGAAATGTAATGAACTCGGGTGAGGAAGGAGCTTTGTTAACTTTTGTGTCACAGTGTGGACGTCGAGAAAATGCAAAAAGCTCTCGGTTTCTTTCAGCCTGTATGCTCAGAGGCCTCCCCTAATATCCTCACCTCCGAGTCATTGTCACTGCAGTGTGACTGCAGTACAGCGCCGTCCTCAGAATGATACAACCTTTTAGAAATGCACCGTTCTGTTCGCCTGCACAGAAAATCCTTCCGTGATTAACTGACCCTTCCTGAGTGAAGGCCTGTCTGCCTATTACACTCCCCAACTGTTTGTCTCTGAAGTAATATGACCTTCTGCTCACCTGTCTGTGCCATATACCGATCTGATTACCTGTCTGTCTGTCTGTCTGTCTCCCTGCCTGCTGACTTTCTTAATTCACCCTCACTCTGCTTTGCTTTAAGAGTAGCAATAAGGAATATTTTGCTGCATGGCAGCACACTATCTCCCTCTGCACAGGATTGATAGGGTTTGCAGATCAATACCAGTGACTAAACAAATACTTCATCAACTGCTGTGCAAAAACTCACTCTCTATCGGAGGAAACACTTCCTGTCTAGACACTAAATTACTTAATACTAACTCTAGAAAAGCCAGTTGACTGTGAGGTCAAAGAAGCCTTTAACTTAATGAAAGGCTGAAAAAGATTTGTGTTTTCTTTGGGATATTAATTGCTTAATACATTATAATGAATATAATTAAAAATTCTAACAAAAACATTGACATTTGGCGGGTAGATTGTAGTGTTAATTCCAGTATTATAATTGTTTACATATTTTAATTTTAGTCGAGTCCAGTGACTTATGTTTGACATATTTAACTAAACTGATATAAACGAACGATTTACAGAACAAAGTCCAGAGAAAATAATTAAATATTTTGGACACTTGAAATGATGAAATGGCGACCTTGGAAATACAACCACAATATTTCTAACAGTCTCAATTTGTCCATTTATTTTTATTAACAGAGGCTGGTGACTTATGTGACACATAAGAGGCATACTTAAAATGCCTAATCCTAACCAGGACACTTGAGTGCATGTAAACACACTCCTACAGACAGAAGTAGAGAAAGTTCAGGAGGAGAATGTGATTAAATTGCTGCTTTTCTGATACAATATTTTCACGCCACCCATTTACAGCACATCTGACCAGCTGCTGCTGTGTGACGTGCGTGTGATTGCTTGACATTCAGTTTTGTAGTGTGTACTTTTGTAGTTTCATAATTACTTTCTGGAGTCAATGCCATGTTTGTGTTCTCAGTTTCTACTGTTGGTTCGTTCAACTTTGTGGGCTGAAATAAGACGAGGGAGATTTATTTATGCAAAATCCCCCAGAGTTTAGATAATATTGCTCCGAGAAGGCTTTCAGGCAGAAGTTGATTGTAAAGATATCTTGTACCAATAGATGAATGAATGCTCCGCACGTTAATTATGGATGATCCAACAAATGAAATACATTTTTTCCCCCAAGCTGTAGCAACTATAGATCCTGCTCTTCTGGTTGAAGTGACAACATGAAAGTCACACACGCAGACGAGCATTTCTGGAACAGTGGCTTCTTTCTTTCTTACTTTCTTTTCTTTGTTTCCTCTCACTATCTTACTCACTCTGTTTCCAAAACTTAATTCCACTTCACATTCAACTCCCAATTTCCAATTACTCTGGTGGGGCCGACTTCTCCCACGCTGTCCCCTCCCGGGGCCTATAAACCTCTGATGGAAACAATGACTGATAACTCGAGAACAAGAAGAAGAAGAAAAAATTAGGCCGCTTCGTTATTGGTGATTCATAATCCACTTCTGTGGTGTTAATGGGGAGCCGTATTTAAGCTGCCAATGTTTAATATACACTTTCTGCAGTTGCACTAAATCTGCAGTTTTCCCTTTTTTTCGGTTCAGGGAGGGGTGTTAATGGAAGGAGTGGAGGGGCAGGTCAGACTTGGCTGTTTGCCTGGGACGAGACTTTGCTTTTGGGTTTTCTTAGCACTTTAAAGGTGACCTGGATATTCAGCGTGTGGATAACTCTTTCACTCTCAATCTCTCTTTTCATCTCTCTCCGTTACTCTCTCCTTGGGGTTCTATTTTTTTCTTCTGTTTTTCAATCTTTTTCAGTCTTCTTCACCCAGTATCACTGTCTGTGTCTGATTCATCCGTCTCTCTTTCTTTTTCGTTCTCCGTATCTCTTTTTCACCTCTTCCTCCTTTCTCTTGTTCAGAAAATACTCCCCTAATATCCTCTCTGTGACTTTCAAACACTCAGCTGTAGTCAGCTTGGATTCACATGAGATACAATGGTTTCCAATGGTGATCCAATTACACAGCAAAAAAAACCACCCACAGACATTTGCAGAGGCACTTTTCAAGCTTCCCTGTGGTGAATGTGTGATCCTTAAAACACGTTTTTGGTGGTATATACCTTTAGCGCCGGATTCAGTCTGGTTCAGAGGACCACATGACATGAATTTAATGCTTGTATAATCCAAGTATAGCTCTCTTACTCAGCACATACTGTACTGTGCAGTGTCTTTTTGTGCGGTCGTCGATCTCCATGAATCACAGTGAACATAATGAGGCGCAGTGAGACTGATGAGACCCGGCGACCCGGGCAGCGGCACGGTGGAACAGTAAAAATACATTCATTTTCATCTTAATTGCCACAGTGAGTCAGTACCTGAGCTTCGGGGCCTTAATCCCTGTGACATTTGCCTTGAATGCCAAACTTAATAATACGGACCCTCGCACACTGCTAATGGATAAAAGCAGTTTGCAAATAGCAGACCTTTAAAAAGTTCAAAACCCTTAAAGGTACGTGAGAATACCCTGAAGAATAAACATTGTTTAGTGGTGAGATGTAGTCTGATTTACATTTACACATTCTTTCCACAGATCTAGACATACAATGGGACTGCTGACTGCTGCGCAGGACACTTGTCTTTGGACATTTACCATTTAAAAGATTAAAGACTAAAAGAATACATAAAAAATCCACACAAATACAAAGTCCTGCTTGCATGAAAGTACAATATGACACATTTAGCGGCATTACAAGGCCAGAAAGTTTAGAATTTTATTACGAAACAAAACTAAAATAACATAATCAGAATCAGAAACCGTTTATTTGCCAGGATTGTTTACACAAACGAGGAATTTTTCTAGGCGGAAGGTGCATACATTAGATATGAGACGTTAGTCGAGACAAACAACAATCAACAACAACAACAACAGTAAAATGATATTAAATCAAGTATAAGATAAAGTGCTCAGACTTGAGTTAGATGTTAGAAATTGTCCTTCTGAAGCAAAGCCAAAGAGATATAAGAGAGAACATTATAGTCTACAGTCGGAATAGAGACCCTGAGGTGCTGAAATCTGTCAAATACAATTATAAAGTTATTTAACCTGAACAAACTATAAACCATTTCTGCATTGGCACCACACTTCTAAACTCTTGTGTAACACTATACTGCATGTAAGATTTATGTACAGTGGCTTGCAAAAGTATTCATACGCCTTGAACGTTTCCACATTTTGTCACATTACACGCCACAAACATAAATATATTTTATTGGAATTTTATGTGGAAGACCAACACAAAGTGTCACACAATTGTGAAGTACAAAGAAAATTATACATAATTTTAAAACATTTTCAAAAATAAAAAACTGAAAAGTGCAGTGTGCAAAATTATATAAAATATATTTATGTTTGTGGCGTGTAATGTGACAAAATGTGGAAACGTTCAAGGGTTATGAATACTTTTGCAAGCCACTGTATCTTTTCCCGTTTCACCTTTTACATGTAAAAATGATATTGACATCAAATGTCATTGAAATAACAGTTATTATAATTATTATTAAGTCCGGCTTAACTCTTAACGTTCTGCCGTGCCGCGGGCATCTTTTACTGTACATTCTAGTGTACACTGTACCCCCTATTTCGGTTCGGTACGATTCTTGTGATTCCAGCTGTGTAACCCGTTTCAAGATCAGACCACCAAAGCAGCTACAAACGAGACTTTTGTCAGACAACAACAAACAAAGAAACAATAGCAAAATCCAGGCAACTCACCGATGACGCCTCATATTGATCCATAAATCCATAACATTCCAACAAAAACGGCGTTGTTACGTCGTAAAGGTCCAATAAAAATAAATCCCATAAAAGATTTAATCCAAAACACGTAATAACATCCATAAATATCCACCAACTGGCATTGCATCATTTCATATCAGTTGGAAGATATGAAAGAAAAACGGAAAAAAGCACGTTTGCATGAGAGCACAGCTACAAACTCGGCACCAAAATGACCGCCGAAATCTAACGCTTCCAATGAAACCCCACTTGAACCAATAGGAGCTTCACTGACTGACAGGCTACATTACCCAACCAGAAGCTACGTTGAAGTTCAGGCTCAGCCTTTATTTTCTTACATGGCTCAAGCCTGTCACATCATACAGCTCAGATGACAGGCGTTTCGTACAGCCAATAAAATTGCCTAAAAAACGGGTCTAAACAAGAGGGGGTGGAGATGATCCCAGCAGGCTTCAGCTTCACCAGAACAAACTTCTGCTCATAGATCCCCAGTCTGTCATTGAATTAGCATAAAAATGCATTTATACTTCATTTTCTCTGTATCAGCAATACTGGCAGTACATATGAATAGTACCTCCATAAGTTTGCAAGACTATAAGCCTTTTTAATAGGTATATAGTATATATATCATGAATATTTTCAGTCTCAAAATGAAAAAACGCCTAGACATTTCATTAGAAAAACATGTGTAAAATATTCATTTTCTGTGATATTGTTATCTGCTTTTTACTTAGACTAGATACGGCTTTAGGCTATTGTCCCATTGTGTTTTCCAGTTCATAAGTCCCATTTATAGTCATCTATTTACAAAGAAATGTTCAGGCGGAAATAAAAACCTAATACTTTAGTGTGTTCAAACTCATATAACTCAGTGTCAGCAGCACTTAAAGTGATTCTGACTATTGAGGGAAAAAAGCTTCAGAGTGTTACCTTTCAAAAGAGACCAAGACCATACATTTACTCCAAATAGTTCAAGTACAGCTTGCAATTTACTTTGGGTATACCTGGATAGGCGTTTTTCGTCAAATTTTACAGGAATGTTAAGAGGTTAAACAGATTGCTAGATAAAGTTTTTGTTCTGTGCCGTTATCAGCTGTGCCACAAATAGAGGAAAGAAAAGAACAGAAAAAGAAAGCAAAAGCGAAAAGCCTTTGCTCCGTGAAAATAGATCTCACTTTTATAAATCTCCATTAAATTCTCAAGTTTTGATTGCACGCAGTTAAATACCAATATGTTCATCACAGGGCCAATTGAAAGCAACCACTAATGTTATTTTCCCCTAAAGGCTGTGTCATAATTTATTTCAGACTAATCATTTGAGATCATATAACTCCTACCTTCATCCGTTTGAGGAGGCAACTATACCGACCTTGAAACCCTGAAAACATCTCAGTTTTTACAGTCAACGTAAACGTGTTCAAGTTACCTCTGCCGCCGCTGTAATGGCGAGAGATGCCAGATTTGTCTTTTGATATAATATTTTACTTTAAACATCTTATTTCATAATGTGTGGCTCTTTTGTTCAAAAGAAAAAGAACCCACTAACATCTTCATCAAGTTTATAAAAACCTTATTGGATTGGACCGACATTATAACCACAGGTCCTTTAATGCTAATCAGTTGAGCCAGGAGGCAGCAGACATGAACACTGGTGACTCTCTGCTGTGTGTGTGTTTGTTTCTCCATCTTTCTTTCAAGTCATTATTTCATTAACTACACCAACCGCCGTGTGGAGGTCAGAAACAATATTTAAATATGTCACAATCATTCAGAGCTCAGCAGGTATCAAGGGTAAATGTGGATAATTAGTGTGCACGTATGCAACCCTGTCTCCTAAAAATTATGTTCCCCCAGAACTAATACGCATTCACAATTACGTTTGATCAGAAACGTACCTCCTCCCTGATTATGTTTGTGTTTGACGTATTACACATACGTTGATTATACACGTATAGGTTGATTAAACACGTATGTTGATTATACACATATTTTTGTTTTATTGTTTTTATGTTTGTGTTTGACGTATTGCAAATACATTTATAATCGTGTGTTTGTGTTATTGTTTTCTTGCTTTATTTAAGCATATTTTAATTTTTAAACTCTGCAGAGAAAAAAGAAAAGAGGGGCGGGGTGAGGCCAGTGACAGCCGGCCAGTGACAGCCGGCCCGGGCCGGGCGCCGGCCGCACCGGGAGCCCGAGAGTCGGCCGCATCGGGAGGCGAAGACCGTTTGCCCGCCGTTGTTAGGGCGATAATGGGCCGGTGTTCAGACTGCTTGCACCGGGGTTCGGTGTTCAGACCGCTTGGTAACAGCCTCCTTCGCGCCGGCTCTGGTCTTCTCTGAGTCGGGTTGTTTGTGAATGCAGCCCAAAGTGTGTGATAAACTCCATCTAGTGCAGTAAACCACTGCGATCATCAGCAGACACTCGGATCTCTGTGGTCACATCAAGTGCATAATCTGACGTGAAAAATATTCAAACGGGCGGAAAGAGTCACGGGACCTAACATCCGGTTTTCAAAATACTAACTGATATGAATGTGTTCAGAACATTTCTGACCACATCCAAACATCTTAACTGTACTGGTCTTACATAAATATTGTAATATGTCAAACACAACGTACTGTTACAGTTAAGATGTTTGGATGTGGTCAGAAATGTTCTGAACACATTCATATCAGTTCGTATTTTGTTGGGCACTTCTGAACATTTTGCGCACAGAATGTTATTTTAACCCTGAACGACAATCTTTTCCAAAACATTAATAGTTCTGTTGCCTTTCACATTACAAAGTGTTTCAAGATCAAATGCTTAACTTAACCAAGTTCTGTTGCATAAACCTAATTAAGTCGTTTTTTGATAAGACTGTATAAATGTAACGAGTAGAAATTGACGAGTGTTGCTGGCTTTAAAACGCATAAAACAACGAGAAGTTACTTTTCGTGAGGATACATTGAATGAGCACAAAATGAGGCACCATCACTGACACACGCTCAACTGACGTAGAGCGTCATCGTTGTGAGTTTAGCGCCACTGACCAAGCTACGTTATTTGAAGCATTGGTGTGAGAATGTGCTGTTGAATCCCTCTTGTTTATTGAACAAATTATACATTTCCATCACCCTTTCTGACTGAGCGGACTCAAGATTAAAAATCGATTAGGGGTCTGTACTGGCACTTGGCTTTTCCCCTTCATGTAGTCTACTTTTTGTATGAGCCATTTTCCCAAACATTTTGTATACAGTTCACATCCCGCCATCACTGAAGACGGCGGCCAGGAGCCCGATTCTCTCAACAACCTGCCTCCTTGTATTAAGAGGGTTCGGAAAGAAGGCTTTGACGAAAAGGTCAGGCCACCTTTCGCTATTGAAAATCATTGGCTGCTAAAGATCATGACATTAAAAGGTATGAGCCGAGAGGCCGTAAGAGAGCGGCAGCGAGGAAGAACAGATGAGGCCGTGGTGGCAAAGATGGAGGAATGAGAATAGAAAGAACTAGAGCAGGAGAGAGAGTACCAGAGGATAAGAGGACAATGAGACACACAGAAATGCAGGTGGTTGACATTAAGAACAGACAGAAACCTGAAAAGTGGAAGAAGTATTCTGATATTTTACCTATAGTGCCAATAGACCATCCCAAATTCTTCTCTCCATGGATGAAATGTTTTACTTCAGCTTATATTACTCTCCCTCTTCCCTCTTTTTGCTTCTTTTTCTTTGATCAGTTATAGTTTACAAAGTTTTCCCCTAACATTACAGTACAAATTACTCCGGTTGTTCCAGCAGTGGTGGGCCGTCAGGGCCTGCTAAGCCTTCTCTGCTGGCCTAAACAGAATCACAAAGTTATAGCTATTTTATGATTTAATTGTTTTTCACAAATACACAACATGTATTATAATTATTTTTCCCTATTACCTTATTTTCTCATTGTCCTGTCTTGTCTGTTCGCACTGTGAACAGCTTTCGCAGGAAGAACTTCCACGGCCCGCCACTGGGCTATAGAATAACAAGACAATCCGCATTTAGTTCACTTATCAGCCTTGCTTCACTATGCAGTTCGGTCTGCCACGGGTAAGATCTCCCGGGAATTGAAGGATGCAATGGGTCAACAACCCGCAACTGAAGAGGACAGCGCTTTTTGTTTTTTTCCTGGTAGTTATCGGTTTTCAACAAAGTCATTATCAAGACTAGAGTGTATCAGGACTAAAACAAGACTGAGTTTTAAGGGGTTGAGACCGAGTCAAGACTAAGATCAGGTCATTCTTATTATTGCAACAATTGTGTTCTTGGAATACAATTCCAAAGTCTTTTTCTGAGACAGAGACAAAACCAAATTGAACTGCGTTCAAGACCAAGACCTGTAAAAGTGGTCTTGAGACCAGTCTCCGGACCAAGACCAATCCCGGGAACTACAACACTGACAACTACTACCAAAGGCATAATACCCGACAAGTATTAAGTTCCATCCCGCAGACAATGTCACTCATTACACTCATAGAACTTACAAACCTGGAGGGTGTTATCGAGCTGATACCGCGGCCATTTGTGAAGGATAACACTGGTCATGGCATTTACAGAGCAGATGCAGTAGTAGACAATTTACCAAAACAATTTATTAGCAGTTTGACTGGTGTTGGGATGGACTTTTCCTCCAGCTTTGTAATCATAGAGTAAAAAGTTGAGTCCCTACAACAAGGACAGCATATTTTATTGGAGCAGCCAGCAGTGTTTACTGTCCTACTTCATGTATTTAATAAAAACAGGTTTGAAAGCATAAACTGTTGAGCTACATTGATTTTTGCCACAAAAATCAATGTAGCTCAACAGTTCATGCTTTCAAACCTGTTTTTCAACCCACAGTGAAATGAGGCCAATGTGCTAAAGGCTGAAGAATTAGACATACTGTATGTAGGCTAACACTGCGTTAAAAGAAACTCAGTGGAACCAAATGATTAGAGCAGCAGACAAACCCTTCAGAGCAAAAAGTGAAGAAGCCGTGCACCAAGAGCTGCTTACAGAGTGTGTGTGTGTGTGTGTGTATATAAAAGTGGGTTGCTTTAAGCGCAAACCTGATAAAGGCTCTCAGATGTGGTCTTAGACCTAGTTTTGTGACGTTGTCTTGCAGTATGTGTGTCAGTGTTGCATATATGGTCCTGTGGATGTACATACAGAGGAAAATAAATACACTAATTCTTCAGCAGAAACGGCAGAACTGGGTCACTGAATATCACATTGTTGCTCTTTCAGATGTGCAATGGTAAGACAGTAATGTTCTAGACAGCAGGGAATCTCTCCGCTAAGGGCGTCAGATCAGTGCGAGCCCATATGTACTGTATGACGAGGTTCAGTTGCAAAAAAAAGTATGACGAGGTTCAGTTGCCAGGTTCCTGCTCTGACAAAGCAGTGTGCTACTTTTATTACAAATGTGATAGTCTAAGAGAGTATTCGCCAGAAAAAAAACGCCTGAATTGGTTGTTTCCTACCGACTGCCACCGTACGTTTCTTTTAATCTCATTCAACCTTTTCCTGATCTCTTCCAAGTAGTTTTGTTGCCTTCAATTACATTTCTCCAGCGTTACAACTCCTGGATAAATTACCATGAAATTTGGTCCAGCCATTTATGTCTCCAATAGGAAAAAATGGAATAACTAAAACCCTGACTTTTCATCCAGCTCCATTGTCAGGTGGATTTTGTCCAATACTTTAGTTTATGACTACATACATACGAGCAACACTAATGGCACTTTACTTTGCAGAGAATATGTTGTATGCACTTATTCCATTGAAAATATGTGCATAGGACCTCTATGCTTAGCCATATATGGAGTAGAAAACTGAAGAATAAATCGACACTCCTCACTCTCTTGTTGTCCACGAAGTTGATAACCTCAGCCGGTTCTTTTCCCTAGTTGCTCCAGTTGTGCTATACTTCAAATATTTTAATCTTTGACCTTAAGGTGTCCAGAAACTAATTCTTGGGTCAACTTATCTTCTCCTTTAACAACTCTCCCTCCATCTCCTCCATGCTGCTTTTGTTGGTTGATTGTTTCCCCCTCCCCCAGCTCACAGGTGTGGCTCATTTATCGACTCCTTGGCTCCTCCTTCTTTTGCTGTCAGGTTGGAAAAAGATATTCTGTGCTTTTCATTGTCCCTTTCTGCTACAAGGCATACGTGATGGTACACAAAATCGTAATGAGTATGTGTTTACAAATTGCTATGGCATAATGCACTTTTAGGGCAAATGTAAATATGAGATGGATGTTTTCATTAAATACTTGCTATGAAAAACGTTAAACTTTGCCTTTCATTTCTTGTCTTCTGCATGCGGTGTTGTGACGATTGCCCAAATGTGACAGAAGCAGCTAATTGGGCTTTCTGGAAGAATATAGGATGATGGTGGTGTATAATAACTGTAAACACTGCAGGGCCTGATTACAGTTAACATCCACTGGTAAAGATTACTGTTCTAGGAGGCTTGTTAGGGGAGATACATATATATACATTGGGCTAAGCAGTCTTGGCCATTAGGCCGTTAATGGAAGTTCATATCATGTAAAGCATATAAAAACTCCCTTTCACCCTTTGCGTGTCATTCATTGTCAACTTCGAATGCAGCCACTGTCCGCCCTTCGGCTCCTGCGGCCGTTTTGTTCAACTTTCGGACTTCTGACTTGGGAAGAATCTTGGGAGAGAGATTTGCAGGAAACACCCGAGTGTGCAGCATGAAGCAGGTGGAAATAACTGGCAGCACACCGTCAGCAGTTGGTGAAAATGCTGACCAACACAAAGCACTCCATCAACTAAACATTAAATAATCAATATTGTGAGAAACCAAACCCCACTGTATGAGGGGCTGGGGGACGGGGAGAGAGAGAGGGGAGCTGCTACTGTGGTAGAATTAAAAAATAAATCTCATCATGTTGGTGTGTAGATGGAGTTAATAGCATTTCATCGTTGAACAAAGCTACACCTGACAAGCGTGAAACTGCCGCTGAATGTGATCAAAGCGGCTTTAATCAATATTCTTTGTAATAATGTGAGAAAAAAAATGAAAAATGGCAATCTATAAAAACAATGTGACAGTGTGAAAGGGGTCGCTCGTAGTGATGAACATGAAGAATAATCACCACACGCTGCAGCTCCCCTTCGGCTTCACACAGCTTTATAGTGACTTTTAGCGCATTGTTTATTAACGCTGTACCTTTGTTGTTTTGGTTCACTCCCAACGCTCTGATCGTGTTTTTTCTGACCACAGAAGGCATCTGTTTACAAAGAACAAGCTACCTGCTCAGCTGGTGAATACAGTGCAGAATTTAGCAGGAGTTGGCGGAGACCAAAATCTGAGCTAAAAGCAATTTTTTTTTGACAATGTGGGTCTATCAGAGGTTTTCAGCCTAAAACAGCTGCTTGCTTTGGCTGAAATTGATGATGACAAGAGCAGTAGGAGTGGCCCTAATGAAGTAGCCAAAACAATGAGCTGAAATCTCCTAAAAACACTCCCCATAAACCTTTTCCTTACGTTGAGTTTATGTAAGCAGGCATACAGAATTAATTGTGGAATTATTGTGCATGCATACATGTACAAAATAGTTTCCAACATACGTTTTTACACATTGACATGGTGATGTGTGTGTGTATATATTATTGTGAATTGACATGTATGTAAACACATCTTACACTGTGTCTGTATTTGCATATCTGTCTCAGTAAGTCCAGTTCTCTCTTTCTCTTCCTCTCTCTGAGGCCGATTATCTTACGGTTTGACTCTAACACGACACTTGGTGGCAGGAGACCGCCACTACAACATGCCATTTATTCTAAGCATGTGGGTTTGAGTACTTGTTATGTAATCATTATGTACATTCTGCACTAATTGCTCTAGTCCATGTACGGTTTATGGTGGGAGATCATCGTCTGAGATCATCGTCTGCCGCACCTTGAGAGCAGAGAGAGAGCCTGTCTTACTATAGTAGATATATACTATATATTTTAAAGAACACAAGATGCTCCACAAACATTCTCTAGATTAAGGGCTTTTAGATAAAAATGTTTGCATCGTTTGCCTCACATTTGTCTTCAATGTCTTACCATAAGTATTTTTGAGCTGTGCTCAAGTCTATTGAAAGAAAATGTAAATAATACATGCATGACATGTACTGTTGTCATATTTTTGTGCCTTATTTTATATATGTTCTATACTATTAGCATTTATAGCAATGTTTTTTTTGTATTCTTAATTCTAATTAAAACATGTTTTAACCTTACGTTTATTGTAATTCTGTGTGTAAGGAGTGTGTAACCTAGCAAAATAAGCTTTTCAATGTATGGAGTAACAGTCTGTGCACATGACAATAAAACTATCTTGAATCTCGAATCTTGATAACATCACGTTACATTGCTTCTTAAATCACACTTTTGGAAAGTTATGGTTACAGATTCTCTCTTCACCTGCTTAGACTTGTATTTTGTAAAAGAACTCAAAAGTTTTATTGGGGGAAAATCTAAATATAACTGAAAACAAATTTGAAAAAAGAAAAATTGAGAAAATATGACTTTTACTAATACACATACCATCTGATTATTGCTACGGAAACAAATAGTGGATAGGGTGGTTTGGTTTGTATTCCTCAAATCTGAACTTGATCATCAACTAACTATTAACCGCATAAAGAAAAAAAAAAGGAAATGTCAAGTTGTTGAATTGTCAGAGCATTTGTCACCTCGGTATTTAAATTAGAAGTATCATCATCTCCACCTCCACAAATGTTTACAGTCCAAGAGGAGGCTATACCACACAAAAAAACATCCAGTCGGATGAACATCTGCAACAGGATGTGAACAATCTCAGTTGAATCTATAGAGATTGAAAGTAAATGGAGTCATCTGTCAATTCAGATGAAACTCGGAGCTGGAACACTAGTTTCAGCTGATTCTGCTGCTATTTCGTCCCCGAGACCTTCAGTTGCGTCCTGGTGTGCCAAATGAGCACCCATTCGAATGAAATAGGTCAACTAAGGTTGAACGCTCAGGAGAATAATAGCGACATTTGACAGCTGTCCCCCCCCCCTCCCCCGCCCCAAATTCTCAAACTGAAATGACCTCTGGGCTTTGTCTTTAATAGCCAGAGATGAAAAAATGAGTGACATGTGTCCTTTTCTCCCCGTGGAACATTTTTAGAGGGCAGCGTTCTCACACCCAATTTGTCAAAAACAAGCATTTGGTGAGTTACCCTATAGCTGCAAACTATGACGCTCTAGGTCGGCTAACTAGTGTTAGCTTTGGTAATTCCTGCTTGTTACATGCATGGTCTCAATCCCTAGTTTAAAGTATTCTTCAATACAGCATGATGTTGTGCAGATGACACAACGGTGGTGGGCCTCATCAACAACAACGATGAGTCAGCCTACAGGGAGGAGGTCCAGCACCTGGCGGCGTGGTGCACCAACAACAACCTGACCCTCAACACCAAGAAGACCAAAGAGCTTATTGTGGATTTCAGGAAGACAAAGCGCTGCACACACTTCCCCATCCATATCAATGGAACGGAGGTTGAGCGTGTCTCCAGCTTCAGGTTCCTGGGTGTTCACATCTCAGACGACCTCTCTTGGACCCTCAACAACTCAACCCTGGTCAAGAAGGCACACCAGCGTCTCTTCTTCCTGAGGAGACTGAAGAAGATCCACATGTCTCTGATCCTGGTGAACTTCTACCGCTGCACCATCGAGAGCCTTCTTACAAACTGCATCACAGTTTGGTATGGCAACTGCTCTGTCTCAGACCGAAAAGCTCTGCAGAGGGTGGTGAAAACTGCCCAACGCATCACCGGTACTCCACTCCCTGCTATTGAGACCATCCACCTCAATCGGTGCCTGTGGAGAGCGCACAGCATTCTCAGGGACACCACTCACCCCAGCCATAGACTGTTTGCCCTCCTCCCCTCTGGGAGGCGCTATAGAAACCTCCGTTCCAGAACCAGCAGGCTCAGGAACAGTTTCTTCCACTCAGCTGTCAACACCTGTAACTCTGCATCACAGTGACAGCCCCCCATCACCACCACACCTTAACTGCTTCTTTTGCACTCTGGAGTAAGGACAGATGCAAACTCCATTTCGTTATCACAGTTCTTAAACTATGTGCAATGACAATAAAGTTGAATCTGATCTGATCGGATTTAGTCAATTATAGTCCCATTTAGAGTCAATTAATAGAGCATAAAGCAGAGTATGCTTTAGGGCAGGTCTACCTTGCGATTGACAGGTCGCAATCACGGCGTTGTCTGGTCTGGGAGTCCATGTTTTCATCACCTTACAACTCTAACCCTTTCACAGTGTGTTTTCAGCTCATGAAAGATAATTGTAAAATTTTTGGCACATGTTATTCTGCATTTGGTTGTACTTAGCTCCACCCTATCGTGTCCATCGTGTGAAAGTCTGTGTTTGTTTGACCCAACAACCATCCATTCCAACCTCCTCCCTGAAGTCAGTTGTAATAATTTTAAAGCCGTGAGAAAATCGTGAGCTGTCAGAATGCCAAAATGAGATGATTTCCTTCCAAAGAAGAACATATCAACAACTCATTCTTTTAATCGGTATCTGGCTGACTGTGCAACACAGGATGTGTTCTCACCATAATTTCTTAATCATGAACATCCTTTCTGTTCCATGTAAAGCATTAGCAACACTCACTGTGACATTGAGGATATGTTTTCACGACTGCTCTCAGCCATCATCTAATATAACATTTTCTTTGTAAAAAAACCCCTTCTTGGACTCAAACTGAGTAGTTGGTGAAAGTCTGAGAGCGGCACAGAGCTTTGACCCTGATGCTCTGTTAAACAGCTAATGGTTCCCATCCCAGGTGGAAAACGTTTTTTGCTGCCATATTGGCTTCTCTCTGACACACACACACACACACACACACACACACACACACACACACACACACACACACACACACACCGACGTGAGCTCAGTGTTTTGCTGTGGGGCAGCTCGCCTGTATCATCACACTCGACTGCCTCTGAAATCTGATCAGTGCTGCTGGGACCCTAAATGAGAGAGAATAGGCAGGAATCCATGTGTTTGTGTGTGAGTGTGTGTGTGAGAGAGAGTGTGTGTGTGTGTTTGAAAAAAAAGAGTGAGATAAAGTAGTGCAGCCAAGCATGTAGCACAAGCATTTTTTTGTTTGTGTCTACAAGCATGTGTTATTAGTGCATGTCCATCAACAGACTGATTCTCCATGCTGTGTGTGTGTTTGTGTTGTCCATTTTGAGTTTTAAACTCTTTGAGTTAGCGAGAGATTTATCTATCATTTTATTCATGAAAATACAGATGAACACATTTCTCTCAGGATATGAAAAACAACATATTTTTCAACATATGTTGAAACCTGAGGACAAGTTGGGAGTTAGAATGACTTAATTTTTATCTCCGCTACACACCTGTAAAGTTTCGTGACTTTCGTGACCCAATTGTAATGCTGTCACGTCAATGATGTCTGTCCACAGAGAGACATATACACACCTGGCAACTGCTTCTGTGGCATTTCTTGTGTATGTCTTCAGGACACACACACACACACACACACACACACACACACACACACACACACACACACAAACTTAAAAGGGGAAAACATCATAAGCCACACACTGCTGTGGTTAGCCTGATCCCATCACAAGATGCTCTTTAAGTTGTTGAGCTGCTGCTATCATGCTCAACTGTGATTGGCTCAGCTGTCTTCGAGCGATGAGACCTCACTGGCTTTGAGTGTACCCTCTGATCTATATTCACTTACAACCAGCACTTTTGCACTTTGCACTGGTGCACACACATCGTCTGGAGACACCCACACAGTTCATGCGCCCAAGACCTGTACTGCATCGCGCTTGTTATTGTGTATGTAATACGGCCTTTGAAATGTCTTTTAGGGTGCATGTTGGGTGATACATTATGCCACTGAGAGTCCTCACACGTATAGAGGTTTGTGTACGTATGAGTGTGTGTACGTGTAGCTGGCAAAATATCATGTCCTGCTGTGTGTGATTTATGAGACGAGTCCTTCAAAGAGATGAACACCACAGAATCCTACTGCGTGCACACACACACACACACACACACACACACACACACACCCCAACACACACACACACACACACCTCAAGGATGTGTGTTTGAGACATTATGAGACAGAAACTAATGAAGGGACATAAAGGAAATCACTTGTGTGTCTGAGGGATTCCGTTTTCTTTTTACAGCGCAGACGTGTAACCACATACACATTCTTCATCTTGAAACCTGTGTGTTCATGCCTTTACAATATGTGTGTGTGTGTGTGTGTGTGTGTGTGTGTGTGTGTGTGTGTGTGTGTTATCCTTATACGAATTGAAGGTCTGAAGATAGAGCAAATGGTATGCTTTACATGCAGAATGAACTTGACTTCTCAGGAAAAATGTGGATGGGAATACCAATCTTAGAGCTCCTCTCTACTGGCTGATCTACAGTCTGCGTCCCTAAAGGTTTGAATATTTTACCTTTTGCCAATAACCTTTTTTTTTTTGTAAAACATTTGAGCTTCAAAAGCATTTCTCCTGTGTGCTGTGCCTCTGTGTGAACAGGCTATAGAAATGGCATGAACAAAATAAATGCTTTAGTAAAGAAACTGGCAGGAAACCTCAAGAGAATATGAACAGAGAGTTACCCAAACAACAACAACACAGTCCCCTCCCTCGTCCCGGCTAATTGCGGCAGTTTTAAAAAGATTTGCCGGATGCTTTCTCTGCTTATTTTCTCCGTCTGACCTCACACCTGTTTTTGTCGTTACTCTCATTCGACCTGGTCTGCTGCCGTCTATTCACCCTGAGGTGGCCACAGCTTATCAGCAATTCCTCTTCCCAGACTGTCCCATCTCGGCCTTATCTGACCCGTCACAGCTCCTAAGCTGCTTCTTAGACTACATCTCTCCTGCTCTCCCCTGAACCCCTCCCTACTTTTACTGTTGTCTCTCTCACATCTCTTCTTCCCTATTTCCTCTTATCCCTTCCTCTCTACCTTCTGCTTCCTCTCCTCTATTCTCTCTTTATCCATCCCTGCGTTCATACCACCCCCGTTTCTTTTCTATCCTCTTCTCCACGTGATAGGGAGCCCAGGTACCGTGATGGATTTCTGCCGGACCAGGAACAGTTTGCTCCCAAGCTGCAGCGTCTATGCATTGTGCTGGATAAGCAGGTCAGACGGAGTCGGCGTGGGCAAAGAGAAAACAGCTGACAAGAAGCAATACGCAGAGCAGAAAGCTTGGCCACCTAGAGATAAATGCATCACTTTTGCGGCAGGTGGGGCGGATGAGAATAAGCCATTTCTGTGTGAAAAGCTCAGAGGCAGAAAGAGGAAAAGACGGGGAGATCTAAATCAGAGTCACTTTATCCGGCAAGTATGATAAATGTGCAGGAATATGCCTCGGAGGCAATGGTGCAGAGAGGTTGGCACCTCACAGAGTTTCCCTGCACATGCTTAAAATGGAGAAAAAGAGAAATCTGATCCGCAAAGAGCAACAGACGGGCTTACAGGTTTACAGCAGGTTTGTGGAGTGTAGAGAGGTGCATGACATTGATAAAATGTCAGGTAAACTGCGGGAAAGACACATTAAATTAGAGGATAAAGTGGAAAGAGCTTTCGTTTCACCATCACGCCCATCGCTTCCAGGCTCATGGTAAAGTCACTACATGTCTGAGCTGCCACATGGAATTGTCAGAGTAAGATATAATTAAAGCATGAAAATGCACCTTGCGTCGGCTGCTGTTCCCATTTGCAGTGTTACCATAGATGTGCAGACAGCACAACTGGATTCATTTTTGAAATTCACAAAAAGGTTGAAATTGGATGATCGTGCGATTGTTTTTACACGATTTTGAGTGGATTTATGTGCATTTTTCTCAAATGGACGTTGGAGAAACTGCTATTCATGGGAAACAGGAAGTTGCATTTATTCCCGTAAGATGTGTGCGACATGCTTGTGCTCTGGTTTGACGAATACATGACACCAAAACAGAGCAAGAAACAATAAGCATCAGCCAATGTCCCGGGGAACTGCATCCTCTCCAATTTTAACAATAATATTTTGACATTTACGGCCACTTCAGGTTGTGATTGGCCAAGGAAAGTAAGCAACTCTGTGTTGCTCTTATTTTGTATTCTTCAAATCACTGTTTGAGTCACAATCGGCACAACTGATGCTCTCAAATACTGGTCAGACATACTCAAAGGCAATAGCGTTGATCAAACAGGTTTGTGATGATAAATAATGTGTCCTTGATAAGGTGAAATCAGCAATGTAACATTTACTTACATTTGTAATGATAAAATAATGATAAATAATGTGTCCTTGAAAAGGTGAAAATCAGCAATGTAACCTTTACTTACATTTTAAAATTACCATCTTAATATACTGTAGCGGCTGTAGCTCATGGGGATGAGTGGTCGTCCTGCAACCACAGGGTGGCCGGTTTGATCCCCAGTCTCCCCATAGTTCACATGTCAATGTGTCCCTGAGCAAGACACTTAACCCTAAATTGCTTCACTAGGGGCAGCACTGCTCCTTAAAATACTAATGATGGGTCAAATGCAGGGAATACATTTCATGTATGTACTATGACAAATAAAGTTTCTTCTTTCCATACAGTAGGCTTGTACGAGTGAGCCTCAGCAAATGCTCCTAACCTCAGATAACTGTGTCGAACAGCGTAAACACGATGAAGGCCACCTGCGTTCAGGAGAATTGTAAACCGGTGTTACACCCCAACTGGTTTTCAAACCTACTGGTTTCCCTACGCGTGCGTGCGTTGTCTTCACTTCACAGCTGCAGCTGTTTTCTGTCTGGTCACCAGATTCGTCACACATTCACAAACATATTGCTGGAGATCTTCAAGCCACATTTCATCTCCATTGCAGCGATCGTGATCGTATAAGTGAGCGCTGCATCACAACCACGTATGAAGAAATACATTAAAGAAAATATATTCATAAAAAGATCGCAACGACCTGGATTCGATCCCTGTCGAGCAAAATGAAAATCTACTGAAAGATGGTGGCTCAACCTATAGAGCCACCTATTATTAAATAACTCAAGTCATTTCAGGTATTACTCATTTATGTCACATCTCCTCTGTGTCCAGGGAACCTCTTGGTCTAGGTGAGCTGAAACAACTGGTTAACTCGGGTGGATATTAAACCACGTCTCAACATATTTAGCGATGCTTTTTCGCGAGGCTACGGCCAGACACCACTGACGCATTTTGACAAAAACAATTCTACTTTTGTGACGATCGTATTGTGAAAAGACACTAAAAACATTGTGAACACTGAGACACAGGAAGAGTGGAATACTAGTAATGTTCTACCCACAAAACAATGAAGAACATATATTGCTGGAGATCTTCACGCCACATGGCATATCCTTTGCGGTGATTACGGTTGTTTAAGTGAGCACTACATCACAACTGCGTATGAAGAAACACATTGAAGAAAGATAAATGTAAAGATCGCAACGACCTGGATTCGATCTCAGTAGAGCAAAAATTATTACGTGTTGTTATGTGGTGGCGATACGCGATGCGCCACCAATCATTAAGCAAACTTAAGTCATTTGGGAATTTATTGATTAAATCACATCTGCCTTAAGGGAACCTTTTGGTCTGGTGATCTGAAACAACTTGTTTCAGGCGGATATTAAAACACTGTCGTGGAACTCCACAAATATATTGTTGCCGATTCTGGAGTCAGCTATACTTTTGCAAGATGATGCTGCTGCTCATCTTGCTTCCTTCGACACTCGTAATAAAGTTCCCTATCAAGAGATTACATTGACAGCTTTTTAAATGACATTTAAAAACTTGGTTAGGAAAAGATATCACAGTGTTAACTGAGCCGTCGTAAGCCTGCTTGTAGTCAAGTAGTGCTGACTGCAGAAGAGGCAACAACATGTTTGTGGAGTTCCACGACAGTGGTTTAATATCCGCCCGAGGTAACCAGTTGTTTCAGCTCACCTAGACCAAGAAGTTCCCTGGACACAGAGGAGATGTGACATAAATGAGTAATGCCTGAAATGACTTGAGGTTTTTTAATAATAGGTGGCTCTGTAGGGTGAGCCACGGTCTTTCAGTAGATTTTCATTTTGCTCGACAGGGATCGAATCCAGGTCGTTGCGATCTTTTTATGAATATATTTCCTTTAATGTATTTCTTCATACGTGGTTGTGATGCAGCGCTCACTTATACGATCACGATCGCTGCAATGGAGATGAAATGTGGCTTGAAGATCTCCAGCAATATGTTTGTGAATGTGTGACGAATCTGGTGACCAGACAGAAAACCGCTGCAGCTGGGAAGTGAAGACAACGCACGCACGCGTAGGGAAACCAGTAGGTTTGAAAACCAGTTGGGGTGTAACACCGGCACAATTAACGTCCCGATAACACCATACAGTCCTGCTTTCAGAGACAATAAAGGAAAGTCTATAATTTTTAACTGAGTCAGCTGAAGGAATGAAGACAAAATAACGAGTGCTGTTAACGCCGTGTCACCGGAGGGTCGTACTGTTACTGAAATAAAGAAGATATGGTTCCATATGAAAAGCAACATCTTGCCACTGCAGGGTGACCAACGACTGCAACGGGAGGAGGGGGTCAAATAACAAAAATATCTTTTGCAGAACCTTCTGAACCCCAGAGCTCTCAAAAATGGGGGCTCAGCCCTTCGTCGAGCCCTTCGTCGAGCCCTTCGTCGAACCTCTTAGTCGATCTCCCAAGCCCAACCAGTCCAACCATTTCTTTCCCTTTTCTGTGTACTATCATAAACTATTATACCACTAACACATATATGAACTTATTATCTATATTCACACGGGTTTTCTGTATATTATAGCTTTTTAAAATTTTCAAATAGACCTTGGGGTCTAGGAGATATTCAGTATTTAGTTGAATGCAAACCATTCACAATTTTCGCCATTAAATTGGCTGTGGTTGAATTATCAGCGTCAAAAGCCAACGTAGATTAATGGTGATATTCCCCCCCCCCCCCCAATAAAAAGGTATGAACCTTAATAAAATGGAGCAGATCGGTGTGAAAATATCTTTATGTCACGTCAAACAAGCACCTCTCAGATCACTACATCACTATACATGTCTGTTGATGGAACAGAAAGACGAAAGAGGAAGAAAAGGGAAAACATGCAACTGTGCTGCGGATTTTTCACATGATCACATGATCATCAATGAATGATGAGTTTTGGGCCGATTTTATATTTGTTAATCAGACTTTCACTTATTTTATATTCAAGATAGACATGCACTGGATTTCCCAGATTTTCTTTCAAAATTGAAAACCCTAAAATAATACAGAGGATGTTAACTAATTGCATAACCCTTAACCCTAACTCTGGGGATATATTTGTTTTAGAAAATGCCAGCTGGCGTAGTTTTGGAAGACCCCCCCTACTCCTCCTCTCACACATCGCCCTGCTGGCTGTGGATCACAAAATCCACCCACTCATACCTCCTCTCCAACCCTGAAGACCGGCCCGTTACTGGCCTCACAACGGCGGGTAAGCGGTCTTCAGACCGGCCCCGTTACAGGCTTTACCCCGCCCCTCTTCGCTTGCCGCTATGAGGGAATCCTTTTTTTTTTCTCCGCAGAGTTTAGAAATTAAAATATGCTTAAATAAAGCAAGAAAACTATAACGCAAACACACAAAAACAATAACACAAACACACGATTATAAACGTATTTGTAATACGTCAAACACAAACATAAAAACAATAAAACAAAAATATGTGTATAATCAACTGTACCAGTACATTGTGTTCGGCATATTACAATATTTCTGTATAACCAGAACAGTTAAGATGTGTGGATGTGGTCAGAAATGTTCTGAACACATCCATATCAGTTAGTATTTTGAAAACCGGATGTTGGGTCCCGTGGCTGTTTCCGCCCGTTTGAGTATTTTTTACGTCAGATTCTGCTGCAGCTGATTTGACCACAGAGCTGTTACCGCCGGCCTCACAATGGCGGGCAAGCGGTCTGAAGACCGGCCACGTTACCGGCCTCACCCTCTTTGCTTGCCGCTATGAGGGAATCCTTTTTGCTCCTCTCCTGATGCCTCCTCTCCTCTGATGATAACTCCTCTTCCGATACCTTCTCTCCTCTCCCGATACCTCCTCTCCTCTGCTGATGACTCCTCTCCTCTCCCAATACCTTCTCTCCTCTCCCGATACCTCCTCTCCTCTGCTGATAACTCCTCTCCCCTCCCAATACCTCCTCTCCTCTGCTGATAACTCCTCTCCTCTGCTGATACCTCCTCTCTGATAACTGCAGGCTCTGTGATCTATCCACTCACATCTGGAATTATGTGTTGCACCGTTAGTTGTTAGACTTTTTTTTTTCAGGACTCTGAACGAGTTCCAGACACTTTGAACCGCTGCCAAAGTGCACTGGTCCATGCACAGGTGGCATGAAGTGGACACTGGAATTGATTAGGCGAGAGAGAGAACAAATGACTCAATGTTATTCTACTATAACCTTCAATCGGACAGAAGAATTAACCAATGGTGAAAAAGCCTGTGTTATAATGTAATTAGGACCCTTGACTGAACTAGAACCATCACAACATAATGTGGATAGAAAGAGAAGAAGAAAATGGAGCAGCAAGGTTAGATAAAGGTTTTTAGGAGCGGTCTGAATTTGAGGTCCTGCAACCTGACGAAAGTTAAAAAGATGACATGAAGTAAAAATTACTGTCACACTTCTTTTTTAAGTGATAGATGAAGTGATTACGATGCAGACACATCACAGAACAGCTGCTCTTGAATGATGAATCGGCACTTAAAAGATACCTTGCTTTTATTGTGGAAACAAAGGTTTCTCACTAAAACGCGTTGTGTGTCTCCTTGAGGCCATTCAAACTTCTCAAGTCCATTTCTGTCCTTGTACAACCATGCGAGGCTGAATGTTTGAATATTTTGAAACTTGCATTGTTTACATATATTGTAGTATGTGCCTTTCCTTGTGCATTGCTACATTTATTGACACAACTGTTGAATACCAACACAAATATCTAATAGGTTATAACTTCAGACTATTTAGACCTGGCAGTTTGAAAATCATATTATATCTTTAAAAATAAATATTAAATAGCTTTTTTGATGAGGCAAAAAAAAGTAAAACGGTGCACATTTATGATGAAAATAAAAATGGTGACTGTTATAAAAAGTAACAGCTCATTTATATGAATCACAGCTGGGCTTTTTTTTGGATAGCAGATTCTTTTTTTTCTTCTCAATGTTATGTTATTTTAGCAATAGCTCAAGATAAGGGCTGTTTTCTTAGCCATGAATCTCTTTGTTTAGTTTGTAGTTCAGAGAGAGTGGCTTTAACTGCAATACCCTCCTCTGCAAAAAAACAAAAAACAAACTCTGATTCATTTAAGGCTGGGAGGCATGCGCTGTCAGAGCTGCAGAGCTCTTCATTTTGTCTAACTGACACACAAACTCCTGCGGCGTACTTTGACTTAGGTTACAGCTGATTCCGCTCACTCCTTCAGCTTGGGAGCCCCAGAAAAATAAGAAAATGATTGGCTTATCCTGGAAGGCAGACCCTTCAAGTTTCTCAGCCTGGATCACCAGACATGTTGTGTTACTTAATTCAGAATGAGATACATTTAAAGCATATTTAAACTTTCAGCCTCTGGGGTTCCTGAAGATGCCACTCAAGCTGCTTTGAGTTCAATGTGGCAACAGTCTGTCATTCATAATTTTTCCAATACAACTTTTTCGAGAACTCATGGTTACTTTTGCTTTAAAAAGAGTGTTTGATCGATTACATTTTATAGCTCCAATTATCAATAACTTTCATATTAACGATGAATCAAAAGGCTATTAGATTATTCTGCATTACTGAAGGATCCATGTTCTCAACATTGAGAATGATTTACTAAAAATCAAACTAACAGTAGTTAGCAATTAGCAGGTATGACAAAGAGCAATGAAACACCCCCTTTCATCCATAGCCACACCCCTTCATGCGTTCAAATCTACTGACCATTGCAACCATTTGCCTGGGAACCAATTTGAGAGGACCAATCACAACGGTTTGAAAATGGGGCATGTTTGAGACAACGACAGCTGACGTCAAACCTTCTGTTAAGGCTGCTATCCCATTTGTGATTTGGTCTGGCGTTTCCAGAGTTAAATAAAAACACCTTCAATCTTCAAACTCTGATGGCAAAAAAGAGAAAACGCGTTTACAGACATATTGACGTCTACACGTTAAAATACGTTCACAATTCTCCTACTTTACATGTTCTGTTGCTTCTATTGCTTGCAGGTCTGTCCAATTGTGTTCAGAGGCATTTTGGTCGATATTGCCCCTTGGGAATCAAAGATGACAGGCTATGCAAACATCAGTTGCTATCATCATACCATACAGTATAGTCAGCCATTTCAATGCTGCTGAACACTTTCGTACTGGTCTACAGGCGCCAAGGAACTCCAACATTTCCTGGATAATTCAAAGTCAGAAGCTCCAACACCTTCTAACAATGATCACTGATGAAGTAATAAAATCCTCATACATATGTTTTACTTTACAAACCAGCATGACTCTGAACCTGATCCTCTGACAGTGATCTCCCTCCGAGCACCAGCTCAGACACAAACAGATTGTTTTTCAGTCTCCTGCCTCGCCTCGGCTGTACCATGCTCATCTCGTCCATCCCTGCAGCGACAAATGGGGTTTTAAGGTGCCGCATCGCGATGTAATGAGAACCTGGATGCTGACTGGCTTTCATGAACTCGCACTCATCTCAGTGATACCCATCTGCTTCACTTAAAAGGAAAACACCACTCCGTATAAGAATTCAGGTGTGTTATTTATGAGGTCTACAGGCATCCAGTCGGCGCGCCAGACACCAGGGAGCTGGTGTTCAAATCGCTAGTGGAAGTGGGTCCAAGGTCGCGTCGCATCGCATCGCGCGTCACATTTGGTCGATGCTTTTATCCACACGAAGCCATACAGAAGATAGAACCGTCTGAAAGCAACTCCACAGAGCTGAATGTGAAAGTAGCATCAAAGGCGGATAAACTGCTTCTGTCTTGCTTTTAGCGCGGTGCGACGAGCCATTTGCAGAATGCCTTTAAAGCACTATTTGTTTTACCGTGAGTGCATTCAGTGAGGAGTTAGAACTGAGTTGACCCTGACTGAGTCAGTGCCACTGCTGCAGTAAATAGCACATGAGGGTCTTACCACCACCAGAAGAATATGAGTCACATTGAAGGCCTCATACTGGAGGACGTTTGGAGTGCCTCCATAACAATGGCTAAGCAAAGATAATAATACACTGCATGAGGTACAAAACATTGGACAAATTGAAGACAAGCAGGGTGTTTTATTCTATGTCTGGACACCTACATGTAGCACAATGCTAACGCCAATTACACTACATGCATACATAGACCAAAAGTATACGGACACCCTCTAACAACAATAATTTAAATGAAAGAAAATGCCAAAGCCACATGATTATTATACATTATGTATAACTATATTCCAGGGGACATAAAAGCAGCTTTCAGCAGGCAAATGATGTCAGATTTCGAGGTTTGTTTGAATGCAACAGCAACAAAACGAGAAGTTCAAAGCAGCCTCTGCTCACCACCAAGTTTGTACAATTGACAAATGAAATAAATGCAACTGAATGTTCATGAGTGCACATATCTGCAATAGTTCATCATTATTAAACATGTATGCAAATCAGTAGCCTCCAGGAAGGTAGAAATAATTCTTTAAATCTTACATTTAAAAAGATATTGCTAAGGAATATAAAGTAAGCCACATACACAGATAAAACATGCAAAATCACATCCCTTCAGATTAATATTAAAAACATATAGCAGTTTGAGCTGCGTTAAGCAATGAAAAACTAGTTCTGGTGATTCACTGGGACTAATCTGACACCCTGAAGCTATTCATCAGGCCAAACGACTGAACTGAACCAAACCGACCGAATCATTTCCATAGTAAAGTTCTCCAACAATACGTCTGGCAGCGGCGGTGAGGAGGAAACTGCTTCGGCTGGCAGAGCCATCGACTGGAGCCTCGACAGCTCAGAGAGAGCTTTCCAGAACAAGAACAGCACTGCTGCTACCATCAGGAACATCTCTTTCTAATCAATAAGGGTGTTTGCGGCTGGCTATGGATGAGAGAAGAAGTTTGATACAATGCTTTCAAACAAGAAGGCAAACAGGGAGAAAGTTTTATTCAATTAATGTCTCTTTTTCTTTTGTTGTTAAGAGAAGCTAGCATGGAAAAAAAGCATATTTTTGGTCGCTGTCAGAGGAAGGGAAGAGAACCAGAGAGAAAGATAGACATGCTGGAGGAGTCGTAATGACCTGGGGCCTTATTTATAACTGTTGCATATGCACAAAATGACGGAATTGCTAACCCATTCGTACGGACATTTTGGAGACAGTGGACATTTGGCAACACAGATGGTGCGGTGTTGAACTGTAGCCAGATTGTAGATTGAATCATTATACATATATATGATGCTGCTCACACATTTCACTTCATGTCACACATTAGTTATAGATTAAGTGAGGTTGAATCATTCACAAGCCCTCCCTCTCCCTCTTAGCAGACTTTCTTCCTCTTCATACTACATCCGTTGCAAGTGACTAATAATGACGTGGATGCAGATTGGAGTCAGCTGAAAGTCTGTTTCATCTCATACGAACGAAAAAAGCAGCCTACAGAAAGGCCAAGAGTCTGTATTTGCTCCTGTGGGAGGGAGACCAAGCTGCTCTGATGGCCTCCACCTTTAGATCTGCCCACATTTTATTTTTAAATATTTCAGGTACTATCCTGTTTGATGAACATGTTGCCATTCGCTGCATTTGATTTTATTTTTCCTTTCGGTTCCTTCCATGATTTACCATGAAGAACCATTGATCAGCAGGCTCATTTCTATGTTTCAACATTAGGTGCTTTGTATCGACCATTTCCAGTTGGATGTAGACGTAGAGAGCAATATCAGGTTGATCCATGTGCACACATTTCCAGTGGGACTGTGGAAAAAGGGAACACTGCCTGCAGGTGTGGGTACGCACGGTTAAAAACAAATCTAATTATTAACTTTTTCGTTTTCTGTGCGCACATACACTTTAGGTATGGATCCTATGCACAAATTAGGCCCCTGAACAATTATTAGATGAAGAGAAATAGCACTGGAAAGAGATTGCAGCAGGAGGGAGGACAAGACAAAGCAAAGAGTGTAAAGCATTTTATCCCAAATGGGCTCTCGAGACGCTTTACTTCCCCTCACTCACTCTACCCCCGGGCTGTAGCTCTACTTCAAAAATAACAAACACCCTACCCATCATGCCATATGTTTGGTGTCCAGCTCTAAGCGCAAAAACACATGGTGTGTTAACTCTCAATGGAGAGTTTTACCAGCTTGCAGTGGTGACAGAAGAATAACAGACAAGATACAGTCAGTAAGAGGCAACTCTGCTCGTTGGTTTAAAGTGATGCAATGATAAAGACACAGATAATCAGGTTTTATACAGTAACAGGATAAGATAACATCACAAATATTAAACAAATTTGGTCCCAAAGAATTCTCCACAAAGGCAGCCTATAGTCACCAGTAAAAATAACACAAGGGTAGGTGTGTTGCTTCAAGTACATTGGAGAAGATTAAGATTAAAAAATCCAGTTTGAATAAAATATCCACATGTACCTTTGTGCTTGAATTTAAAAATATGATTGAAATGTCAACTCAACACAACTGTATCGACATAGTACTTTACACACAACACAGTTGATCAAAGTGATGTGGAAGTTAAAATCAAATCTGTAGCTAATTGGAGACGGTATAAACAGGACTGGGTGATACCAAAATACAAGCTGCAATGATTCAAACAGGAGGATATGAATCAAATACAATTAAGGTTAAAATGGCATATTAATGCTATTGTAGATAATAAAATAAAAATAATTATGCCACCGGAGGAGGGGGTACTATTCAGATAAAAAACTCAGGATTTATGGAAATAAAGTTGTAAATTTATAAGAATAAAAACTAGGATATTATCTGAGATGAAATTGGCAAATTTATGAGAAAATGTACAAGAAAAAGACTGGAACAATAGTGTTTTTGTGTGGGTTCAGGAACCACATCACTTCACATTGCAAGTTTGGATCTGGGGCTGGGTGATTGTTGTTTTTCCTTCCTCTGTAATCACTATTTTGTACCATGGCTCTTAACACTACAATAGGAGGCCAGACAAGGCAAAAAATAATGGTCAAAGGTTGTAGGCCAAATACTATTTAGTTTTATTCTCATCGAGTTGAAAAAAGTTTGCAATCATCTAGGATTTAGTTAGTTAGTTTGTGAGGTCAGTTAGTTTGTTGTAGTTATTAGGATTAACGGGGAGGTTGAGCTGAGTATCATGCTCAACAGTGAACAGAATTTATTTTGAATAAAATGGCAGAGCAGAACCAAATACACAGAGAAGCGGATTGGGCCAAGTATCGGACCATGGGGGACACCAAAGAACACAGGAGCAGAGGAAGGAGATGAATAGAGAAACTGAATCAGTTGGAAATATGCAGAAAACAAGTTTAGGGCAGAACCACAGAACCCTGCCCATTGGCTTAACCTGTGAATGAGAAAAGAGTGATCAACCGTGCCAAAGGCTGCATTTAGATCTCGGAGCAAGAGGACAAAGTTGCTTGAGTCAGCAGCTCGAAGGAGGCCATTCGTTATTCTGCAGAGATGCAGTTTTGAGCAAGGTTGGACAACAGTTGGTTAAAACTACTTTCTCTTGGATTTTTAAAACAAAGGGGAGTTTGGTCTGCAAATGATTGAGGACCAATTGGTCTATATCCTGTTGTTTTAGTGGCTGAGCCACTGCATGTTTGAAAGATTAGGGGAACATGGCTGGTTTCCAGGAAGCTATTGATGATTGAAAAAAAATACTAGGGCCAATAGTTTCTTTGAAGAGGACAGGGTTTAATGCACTAAAAAGTAGAGATAGGTATCTTACTTTTATAGATGCTGACACTCATTCATACTCCTTATCTATTGGTTCATTTAAGAATATCTAATCTGTTTGAATCGCTTTTTAATATATAATGTAAAAACAGGGTGATCATTTATTTAAATTTTTAATATAACAAACATATTCATGGAGCAGGAACAGTGCTTTTTACAACAGCAAAGTCGCTATATGAACTCAAAAAAATTCTATTAAATAAATGAGCTTGTATGTCACAATTTGCTATTAGTCGAGCTAGCGTGATTGGACTTATTTTGGAAATGGGCAGAGGCCAACTCTGCTTGGTAGTTTTCCATTATTCACTGATGATATGATGATGATGATGATGATGATGATGATGATGATGATGATGATAATGATGATGCCCATAGCAGATCTATTGAATTTCTTCATCAATTACAGAAGAAGCTGCACAAATTTGAGACGATGACAATAAGACTGATGATAAAGACATGTTATGATAATGATGATAATGATGATGATCATCGCATGCTTTAAAAAGTAATGTATATATTCAGAGATAAGAACTGCTCAATAAAGAATTGTGAGGTTTCATGCCAGCAATCAATTTGTCAAAAAAGCAGTCACATTTTATAATTGTGAACGTTTCAATATGGGATAAAATTATAAAGCAATTTTCTCCAAGCGGGATGATGAATCTATGAAAACTATCCATGATGAGCTTTTTAGCTTTGACCTCAAAGAAGTTATGTTTTGATGCTCACATCTGCATATTGTTTGATGTATTGACATGAACACACACACACACACACACACACACACACACACACACACACACACACACACACTAACAAGTATATCATTGTTTACCGCTTGATAGACACAGAGAAATAGAGAGATACTTTGCACAGATGCAAACACAATCACACGTGTATGGGAGCGCTGGTTGAAGGGCTCCCGGCCCGGTGGTGATGGAGCAGCTGGGTGGAGTTTGTGCAATGCTTTCACAAGATACCAGCTCTGAATCAGATGAGAAAACACCAGCCAACAATACAAACGGACATCCAAATTACGAGATTTGCAATTTGTGAAGAAAACAGACCACAATTGGAAGTGTCTTTTGCACTAAAAATGCAGTTTTTCTATTTCAATATTTTTTTGTAGTTTTGTATACTGTGGGAAGCATTCTCACTTGATTTATCACCTCAGTAAACATTGTAAACACAAGTTTATGGTCTCAATCTCTAGTTTCAAGTATTCTTCAATACAGCACGATGTTCATTTAGAAAATGATGGTCAAGAGTATAATAGACCATAAAGCAGGGTATGCTTTAGGGCGGGGCTACTGTGATTGGCACCCACAGCGTGGTCCGGTCTGGGAGTTGTCCATGTTTTTGTCTTAAAACTTTAACCCTTTCACAGTGTGTTTTCAGCTCATAAAAGGAAAATCTAAAATGTTGGTAGTCTAAAATATCGTGATCATGACGTGTACATGGTGATATTAGTTCAAATATGTTAAAGTTAAAGTTACCTTTTGTTTCTGAGAAAATCTGATCTGAAACCAGATATATACTTGGTTTATTGATGATCTCTGGGAGACTTACTAAGTATATATTAAACAGTGATATTAACGGCTCAAAAAAACCTGCAACCAACATGTAACAACACAGCCTACCTCCACACCTGCAGTGCAAAAATGAGGTCACTGTTAATAATTAAAAAAGAGACAAATCACAAGAACTTCAAAACGTTCACTGCCAAATTTCTCTCCAGACCTTCGCCGAATTTTGTCTTCACGAGAGAAAATTTAAGTAATGAAGCACCTCAACAACAGCTCAACTTCACTCTGCTCCTCAGATCCCTGGAGTCTCACATTTAGCCAACTAACTGCAAATGGAAAACAGGCTAACTGCAAATTGAATGTCGCCTGACAGAGGGGTGTGATGTGAGAGACGGTAAGAGTAGCAGGTTGACTCCCTCAAAGAGAAAGTGCCGGGACCGCATCTTTTATTATTTATTTGTTTTAAGATTTTTAAAGAGAAATTTGAGGATTATCTTCAGAAAATGAGGTGTTTGTGTGTCCTTTAGATTTTCCAGAAGACAAGTCACAGATCTTGATTTCTCTTTTTTCTCATCGCTCAGAGGGTTCAGAAGAGGTGAGTCTTCAACAAACTATAGCAACACTCTGTGTGTGTGTTTGGCTGCTGTGTGTTTTGTGTTGCCATCCCTGGCTGGCAGATATGGAGCCTCTTGGCTGGGATTTCTCTCTCTTTTCCTCCACATATCTCAATCCCGAAAGGCCAGTTGTTGATCACCACAAAGCACACCCACACCTAGGGGCAGACTGACTGCTTCACAGAACACGTAAAATTTACTCTAATACCGAATGATATCACTGGCAGAGATTTCCACTCCTCCTCGCGATCTGTACTCACACTCATGGTTTCCACACCCAGCATGCAACACTACTGATCGCGATCTTTATTTACACTCATGGATGTTGCTTGCAGGTTTTCAGAGCTTTTTGGCGATTTTAGGATATTCTGCTTTGATTTTAATCTGGAATACTGGCACTCAGGCAGAGTTAAAATGTACATTTACATTTCATTTTTGGGGTAACGTTATCATGTAACCTCTTCACATGTGTCAAGACTAAGAGGCTGAGACTCCATTTATTCCTTAAGGCTCTGTAGCTATACGTATCATCTGATACTAGCCCAGAGTTAAGCATATTCATCTAGTAAACTACACCTACCTTGGAGTATTACAATAGCCAGTATTATTTTATTTCATGTGTCCATCCAGGCAAAAGTAGTGGAGCCAAATGTTATAAAAAAAAAACATAAATGATGTGATTTCTTTGTAATCGTCCAAAATGATGTTAAGTGTATCGGTATATTTCCAGTATTTCCAAGTAAGCCACTGACTGGTCGATACGTGCGATGCGTTGAGTGGGAAACGCGCCGTGTATTGAGTGGGCCGGTCTGACTGTAACTCCCGGGCCACTTTTTTCCCCCAGTACGCCCCTGCTCACAGTCCAAAACATACCCATACAAACAATATCAGATCATTATCCAAAAACACAAACACACATACACAACAACATTTTGTTTTGTTTTTAATGAAGCTGTCAAAAACTTAGCTCTGTAGGTTATCACACACTCCACTCTCAGCCGACTTAGGGAAGGTAGCAAATTAGACGTTACATGTCCTCGAGGGGCCTCCCAATGTGCCCGCTTCAAAATGAGGAACAATTAAAGAGGAAAATGTCAGTTTATCCAATGCTGTACTGTGTTTTCAAACTTTGCAACACCGTTTGTTCCATTTTCAGAGCACATCTGTTTTATGAATTAAAACAAAAACAAAAATGAGATAAACTTCATAATTTTAAAATGATATTGCAATTGCAAGTGTAAAAATGAAGATGAAGATATTTCATCCTGAAAGTTTTTCTATCGCAGAAAGGAGTTGAATCTTACTATAATTCAATAGCTGCTGTGTTACAAGTAAGCAACACAATAATTTGCCAAATCATCTACAGAGGAGACAGTTGGTGAGGAGAAGAAAGGGAGCCGATACGAGTGATGTAAAGAAAACGACAGAGGGGGAAATGTAAGAGGCAATAAAAATGAGGAAAACAAGAGGCCAAATGGGTGGAGCAGCAAGGGAGAGAAAACTACCAGGGAGAGCATTGGAATAAAAAAAAGGGGACTGCAAGACGAGCGGGTGATAAAACCAAGATGAGTGGGTGATGAAAGCAAGATGGCACTGGGGACTCTGCGGCATCACTGGACCTCGATCCGACCCCCCCCTCTTTTATTTTGGTCTGAACCTCCTCATCTCCCACTGACGGGAACAACAGCGGCCCTGCATCTCCGCTTTATCAGCTGAGACCACATTTGTGCTGCATGAAGATGAATCGGTGGGGGGGTTCGCAGCCACCCCGATGAGCATGGGGGCCAACGACGCAGCAGGAGCCGAGTAATCCTCAGCCTCTAGTATCACAGGACTCTAAAAAGAGCAACTGGATCAGGATTAATGTGGGAGTCACGCTGCCCAGTTCATAGATACAGCATAGTCATGAAAGAAATCTCCACTTCTCTCCTCTTTTTTCCTGGCTGCTTTCTGTGCGACTGCCGCCATCCTGTTCCACTCATGAGGGACGAGGGAAACACAACCGACACCTCGCTGTCTGCTCATTTGTTAAAAAGGTAGAAGTAATGATCTGGTAGCTGGCATTTTCAGAAACAACACAGTTCTGAATTACAGTCATTTAGCAGAACAATCAGAGAGGATTTGTTGCTAGTGTACAAAAGAGGATTTCTGTAGCTGGAGTTTGAATGAGTAACAAGGCCTTGCATCTAACACAAGCTGTATCACTTTATGCAAAGCGCTCGAGGCCACAGTCGAGGTCTTCAACGGAAACTGTGAGCAAACTTGTTTGCTGTCTGGAGGAATCAGTCTTGCACAGCTGGGCTCAGACAGGTAGACGGTGTCCTCAAGGTAAATGAGGACCTTACAACCCCACACATCAACTCTGACAAATCGACTGTCGGCATCAATGTAAACTCATTATTGAAGATAGATGATTTGGGCGGCCCGGAGATATAAAACAGCAGGTTTGGGATTAGGAATGTGAAGTGTAACGCTACAAAATGAAACAAAGTCTAATCAGGACAGCATGGGGCAGCTAGGGATTGGATCTCTACATCTTCCGTCGCAAACTAAAAACACATCTTTTTCGACTACACCTTGAACAAGGAAAGTAGCACCGTAGTAGCACTTGAGTAGCACTTAAATGGCGCTTACTGATAGCACTTTGTAGTTTAACTTTATTGAAGAAATTGTACTTTCTTGATTCTTGTTCTGAGTTTGTACTCATGGCTGAATGCACTTATTGTGTCAGCTTAATTTATAATGACATCTTTAAATAAGAACCATGCCGCTGGTTTTGCATGTTTTGTACACCTTTGCAGACCATTTTAAGGCCTTTAGTTTTAGATAGAGTTCCTAACTTTATTTCCATTGATTACACAAAAAAAGAAGAGAAACCTGGTTGGTATGCTCCAGATTGGTATTTCTCCATCTGTGTTCTGTGTTTTTGTCACTGTCAACAAACAAAACCAACAATGAATTGATCCAATGAACGACACACACACACACGCACACGCACACACACACACACACACACACACACACACACACACACACACACACTCCTGCACTAGGAACCAGTCGGCCAAAATATCCAGATTGTAAAAATTGACAGTTTGATACATTTTGCATTTTAGTTCACAAACTTTGGACAAGATCGATGATTTGGGAGATGGGAGAAAAATAAAAAATAAAACACGGAAAAAGATTTGCACTGCTAATATTTTCACAATAAAGTTCCCAGAATGAGAAAATAATGAGCCCTAGGAACAAATTTCCTGCAAGACACGTGAAAAAACGACTGCACACAGAGCCAGTCACTCTGCAGCTGAGGAACGACAGCGGAAAAAGCTTTTGTTTTGAAGATGCCCGGCTCAGAAGGAGCGTTCGTCCAGACACAACCCTGACCACGAACATACGTCTTCGCCAGACAGGCCGACTCCTTTTAGGGACATAAGGCTCCTGGCTCTTTGACATGACTGTCTGTACTCCGGCAGAGAAGATCCTTAACAACATACACAAACAATCCTGTCACAGTCATTCAAACGCACACACACACACACACACACACACACACACACACACACACACACACACACACACACACACACACCATCGGACGCATTGTGAATATAGATGCTTCACTTACTCTTTCTGAGAACCATTTAGCATCTGCTCATGAGTTAGCGGTTTCAGAATGACGCCATAAAAGAAGAGAAATAATTTCGCCCTGTGATGATGTGAATGGTAGCCTCAGTGGCATGTAGAAGACACAAAACCACCAAAGCACCCATCAGCCACAGTAAGGATCTTCCTCTAGGGTACCACTGCTTTAATAAAAACCTATAAATGTACACGTGAACAGTCTGCACAAATGAGTCTACATGCATGAGTGACAAAAAATACAGAACAAGGAGGATCATCGGCTAGAAACCTCATTATCAAGAGTGTTTGCTTTGTAAAAGCAATTTTACAACAGCAATGCTTTATGATAATCATTATCATGTTTGGGATACACATTTGTCTAATTAGATCGTCTCAAATTACCCACTGTACAAGGTGCCATGCTCTCCGTGTAACAAATAGAAACACATTGCATGCAATATTATGCAGAATTCCAACTCTGCTTCTGGTAGTTTATATTCTCACCCTCAAACTAATTAAACCTTGCTCCTCATGCCGAAGCCTAAGCAACTGAAGAAAAGTACACAAATCCTGAGAGGTGGTGTGGGGAATAATGTCCAGAGTCCGAAATGAGTTATACTAATGATTATTTAATACAAGAATGATGACAGAATAGTTTATGCAATCCCGATCAGGGCCCCTCGATCCCCAACAAACTCCAGACTCGCAGGTCTTGTCTAGTCACGTTGGGAATTCAAAGAGACCGTCCTCTCGCGCGTGTGTTACAGTTTTATTCACTGAGTTTAAAGCCCTTCCTATTGGTTAAAAAATCCTATCATAACACCTTTGGCAATCTCTACTTGTTCATTGGCCTGCAACTTCAGGGGCGCAGCTATTCTTCTTCATTTACTTCCTCTTCTTCAGAAAGGGTTGATTCTGTCATCTCAAAAGTCAATGTTCAGCTCCGCCACCTCAGGCGAACAAGAGAACTACAATTACTTAAAGTGACAGTTCACTGCCTCCAGCATGCAACATTGTCTAACATCCATTCACACATTAGTCATTATCCAGTAATAAAAACAGTGATCTTAATATGCATACAATTACAAATCCTTCATAACAATATCCCTTATTAATGATCATATTTCATGCATTGTAATGTACACAAACATTTCTTTATTTTACACTGTGCAAGTCTAAATTTGACCAACTAAGCTTAAAAAACACTACACAACCCAACCAATGGAGGCAGCGAGTAATAAAGACAAACAGTTGTGAGTTATATCTTTGCCAGTAAGGCGGTCCGATGACGTCATTCTGCATAACAAGGTCAACGTATCTTACGATATCTAACAACAAAATACAGACACAGGCTGACAGACATGATTTATTCATGAATACTGCATTTGTGGAGCACAACATGAGCACATGTGGCAGCTCTTCTCAAAATCAACATGTCTGAATGGACACTAGCAGTGCGATAAATAATCGTGGTCCCAATTAGAAATAACAAAGAAGCTGAATGACGGTGACAGGAGCACGAGTCTGACTTGTTAACCAGCTTCTTTTCACTGACTGAGCAATTGTAATACAAAACTGTTAATCATAGGTTGTTTTATGAATAAAAATAAATAAAAGCCCCAAACTGCTGTATTTGGATGTATTGGACACCATAAGTAATATACAAGTAAAATATATTGTTTGGTACATGAGAAAATTCCAATAGCATTCAAATAGACCAAATGGGCCCCAATGAGACCTTGCCTGAACTAAACTATTTTCTGAACTAAAACCCTCTACCTTTGTTCTGCTTCACTTAATCAAAGTCAACCTTTGCAGAGAGAATGTTCACATATTGTGCGATGATTTGGGATAGAATTAGACCTTACAGCTGCGTCATTTCAAAGAAATAATCATCCCGAGTGCTTTTTTCATAGGCGGACATGAAACCTTTTAATTTTTGCTCTGTCTCATCTTCATTTACTCTTAACCAGTAGCATATAGACTGATATTTACACATCTGAACAAAATCTCAAATGTGTAGTCTTTTATTATAACACCAAAACATATTCAAATAGCCCTAGTGGTTGTAGAGATACACCCTTTTTAGTTTGGGTTTGCAATTTCCGAGCAGAGGCTTAAAAATAGGTACACACCCGGGAGGGTTCTCCTCGGACACAGGTACAGTATCAAACATGGCTGCATGGGCTAACAAGAGTAAAGAGTTTGTTTGAGTAAAAAGGCACCGTCTCCTCAACAAGCCCAAGCAAAGTTGTAACATGCTTCAGGGCATGCAAATCAAAGTTAATAATGCCATTGTCTTTTTCAGGCTTCGTTTTTTTGGATAAAAAAATAGATTTTTAAGCCTTCAGTGTATCATCATCATTATCAGTGGGCAGGAACAACCTTAAAGCTAAACACTCACTGCACTGCCATTTACATGAATACATGTATGACCTGCAGGCCCCCTGTTGTACACCAAACCATTTAGGAAAAGAGAAGAGATTTGATTCTCATGCAGAGAAGCATTTCCTTTACGCACATGATGAGACGAAGTAATCCCAGAAAGACCCAAAACCGCTTAAGCCTGAACAGAAACGTACTGAATAAAAGATGATATTTACACGTTTATGTTTTAAGCATGATGCTCATGCTGCCATCCAAAGACAATCAGGAAAACTAACAAGGTTAGGCTCTGCTCTGAAACACATTACTGTTGCACCGGTGAACAACCAACCTTCAAAACACACCCATCGTTGACTATGTTTGTTGTTATTATATTGAAGCTCAGGCTGTAATGACACGTTTCCATTTGCAGTTTATCTACATGATTATACCATTCACTTTTTACTTGCCATCTGCGAGTCTAAACTGACATAATAAACATGAAAAATGTATAAGACGGTCATGACTAGATGCAGGACCTCGACAAGTTATGGAAAATGGCTTTGAGGTAGCTTCATAGGATTACTGCTGCACATTATGTTAAACACCAGTGAGTGGCACTCGCTATAAAAGACGCCTGGCAGGTTTCAAACAACATACGTCTATTGACATGGCCAAGAAGAAGAAGGACTGCATTGGTTGTTTAGAGGAAACTCTTACAGCTGCACTGATCAATACTATTGCATTTATACGATTAAACAAATTCTAACCCTACATTATGAATTGTTTTAGCAACTTTCAGCTCATCGTTTTGGCTAAATATTTCATGATACACACCTGTACACTACTTGCCCAGCAACAAATGCCAGAACAACATTTTATGTTTCGACGTGGTCATTTTGAATATTGGTATAATATGATATTTTGTAGGTGAAGGGCAGGGGAGGACCCTCACACTTGAAGTTAGCAGGTAGCTGTACCATTATAGTAGCCCTGCTGTCACGTCCGGGTCTGAACAGCAAAAAAAAAAAAAGTGCAGGAGGAGACGACAGGAGTCCAGATAAGGCAAAATCCAAAATGTTCTTTAATCCAAAGACAACAAAAAAATAACAACACTAGAAACACATACGGATGGTGCCGAAACATGCAGGGGTGCGACACGGGCTACAGAAAGACAATCCTGCAACAGGCATGGGGACGACACAGACTAAATACACAGGGGAAGACAGGCAACGAGGCACAGGTGGAAACAACGCGGGGCTTCACAAAAAAAGGCACACGAGGAGGGAGGAGTATGAAACAAGGACAGGTGAAGGGATAAACAATCAGTGGCAAGGCAGACAGGGGGCAGGAAGTGCGGGGACACAGAGGATACAAGAGACACTGTGGAGGCACTTCCGGTTCAATCGAGGATCGAGGAGCGAGAGAAACGACAATTTAGAGACTTGAGATGCACCCTCTGACTACAAAATAAAACAGCAAGCCACCCAACACCGTGACACCTGCAGTGTATGTCAGGGCTCTCAAGTGTCACGAATTGAGCGTGACTGTCACGCATTTCGGTCTTAAGTCACGCCCTCCCGCCACACATCATATTTCTCACGCTGAAAAAAAACTCTAGGCTATTTAATGTGCCGCAGCGCACAAACATGACCTGGTCGCGCTGCCCTCACCATGGAGGAATCAAGCACGTCTCCCCCGAATCCCCTGGAGTTCTGCCGCGAGGTGCCACTCACTATCTGTTGTATCTGGGTGAAATGTAATCCAGCAACCAATGAAAATAAAGCTAATAATAATATGGAGGGGAGGGGGGCTGGTCTGTGGGCATGCGGGGGGAGGGAGAGGATATGGAGGATATGTCACTCTTACCTGTCTTAAAAACTTGAGAGCCCTGGTATGTACAGTTTATTTGTCTCCAACCAGGCCACGTTCCCGGGCGTTGCTCACCACCTGCTGCTATTCTTATGTGAGCAGGCCCAGGGAGGGTAATCAGAAGAATCGGGAGAGTTCCCGGTGGGCCGCTCCACTTCTGGGTCGGTCGAGAATTGTATTTGTTGACGTTTGTCACGTTAGTCCATCTTCTCTTAAAGTGGGCTACACACGTTCCGCATTCTGAGGAAGAGGGCAGGAGGGGCTGAAAAAGCCAGGTTTAAAAAAAGAAAGGCATTGGAGGAGGATGCTGCCAAATGTGCCAAGCTTACCGATTTATTTTCAAGAGGACAAACACAAGTGGCAACTGGTAAAGAGAGACAAAGGCCTAATGATTAGCAACGTAACTATTCGGCTAACGTTGTAGCCTTGATTAATATCGTTGTAGCGTTGTCAACCTATTCCCAAGCAAAATATTAAATTGAATTAAAATATTAGCCTTTTTATATCACCCAAAATATGGCGATCCATAGACTTTGCAAATATTGATATATAATATTGATATTGATATTGAAGTATGCAGTAATATGACTCTTAATTGTTCTTTGTAGCTTCGGAGTAGCAGATAAGACAGTCTCCTGCTGAAAATTATGAGCCCGACATTTGCAATGAGGAGGCCATGACTACAGGGACAGGTAGAGAGGATAACAGGGGAAACAATATGAATTAACGTTATATATTGTAAGAAAGAGCAGTATATGACAGTACTTGATGAACCAATACGCATTGTTTGCTCAACTTTGCAGGACAACTTGGAGGCGTTCATGTTAATGTGCACAGAGAAGGAAATCCTCATGTCTATAAGCAACGACACAGTTATAGATACAGTGGCTGAAACCAGTGCACTGCTTAGGCGGTTGCTGATGCTGTAGATGCTGTTGGTGCTATTCACAATGTAAGTGTATACTGTACTGTGAGTTGAACTGTAAATATCAGTTCAATATGCCTCTTTGTTGAAGAGTGGGATACGTTTCAAATGTTTGATTTATTTATTTCTGCTTTTGTTAATTTATCCACCTATCCTTGTGGAATAGTGGAATATTTTTTGTTAACTTCTCATCTGAAGTGGATTATTGTTGTTGTATTTAACCTTTACATTATTTGTTGGACCATGGTATTAATAAAAAAAACAACAACAGGATAGTAAGAGCTGAACTGTTGCTTCATTTATCCAATTTCCACTACCATGGAAAAATTGGGCCAGTCTTGAGCCTGAAATTCCCGGGCTGAAAAGTGGCCCCACTCCGGCCCTGTAAGTGAGTGACAAGCCGCACATCCGAGTTTTCGTGGAGCGGCTTCTGAGTCAAGTGTGACGCTTACGGCTAAAATTTGGTATAACACTCTGAGACTCTTGAAGCAAAGCGTCTGGCACCCAAGAGATCACGGTTCACGTCCTGTATCCTATAAACAGAGGTTAAAAGTTTTTATTTTAAATATATAACATGAAGGCGACCGTTCTCCAACTTTAACCAAGTAGTTTGAGTGAGCGTAACTTAAGAAGAACACAAAACACTTGTGTGCCGTTTCAACTGTTTTATCGGTCACATGGGTTTATTTGAAGGCAATAAATACACTCGGAAGAAGATGCATTATTCAGTCCCTTGGGGAACTTCAGGCGTCCAATCGCTCACACAATCTGTAACCCTGTATTAATATAAATATTACTTAAAAGTGAAGCCATATAAATAAATAGATAAACAGGGGTAGAGACTCAAAGAAAAACCTGGTATAGAAGTCACAAACTGAAACAACAACGGCAAAAGATTATAATGGATTTTACAATACAGCTGTTGTAGCAGCATTTTCAGAGGTGATTAATTCATTGTAGAGTTTAAGTGCTTCTAACTGTCAAACTTTTTTGGACTATGAATAAAGTCTAGTCCATTCCATTAAAAGACTGAGCAGATAGCGTGTTGAAGCCGACACATTTTTTGTGTCGACTGTCGGGATGTGATTCTGTTTTGGAGAGCTGTGCACTCCGATAACAACGATGTGAGTATCTGTGCCGGGAAGCACTCAATGAGATTCTGGCCAGAATGATGGAAAGAGTTGAAGTTCAAGATTCACATATGGGGTTTTTCTAATTAAATTCTTCTACAACATGCACATGAATGTATACAGTTTATTGTATATCACCCAGTTTCTGAATAAAGCTGTAACCATGTGCTGCTTATGGACCATTTATTTGGATGTAATACTCATTTAAATACCGTCCTGTTGTCAATATCAAGACCTTTAGGCAAACAAAAAATGATCAACATGTCCATGAGTCCAGGATGTGATCCAACATGTGATGAATACTTACATCCAGCTGTCTATACCGACTATTTGTATAAAAGAGGTTTAATAAGAATCAGATCGAAGCTTCTCCCCCAACAGCCGATTGTGTATATGCCAACGCGAGAAGGGGAAAATGAGGTCCGTCTGGGGGCAGCTGTGTGCATGATTTTTTTTGCATGACTTGCCGCCGTCCGCCTCACCGACACAATGCTTCTGTCTTGCATTGTCCCAACCAATTTGTGGCCCACAGCGTTATCATGTGTCCTCCCACGAGATTGGAAAAGTAGCGAGAACAAAATAAACAGCCATTTTCTTTTTCTCCTGGGAAGCAGTATGGAAAGTTATTCAGCCACAAGGGGGGGGCGGGGGGGGGGTCATCCATCCAGGTAGGCCCACGTGCTGGGGGAATCTCTCGTTGTGAAGCGGCAGCAGTCAAACGCTGCATAAACTGAAGAGCGAGGTACATGGCTGGTTTCCAGTTTTTGAACAAAAGCTCACCATTAAAACCCTTCTGTGGACATGGAAACCACAAGACACATCATGGTGGGGCTTCATTTCAAACTGGGCCTGCAGCAAGAAGCAGAGCAGTGACACATGAGGTATTAATTAAAACAACAAGACGAGCTAATCAGTTTATGAGCACCAAAAGGCACGGGATGATTTGGTTTGACAGGTTAAACAAAACAAAAAAAAGTTTGAGAATTTTTATTTCCCAGTGGCGGAAACAGACGCCTGGATCTGACAATGCAGATACTGTCTCATTCTCAACACAAAGACTCTGAGGCCTTGGAATAATTATTTATGAAACTTGTTTTTGTTGTATCACAGAGGGGCTCATTTAACTGATGTTTTCTGAGGTTGTAGATAACGTACTACTGACACAACGCAATTCAATACAACAGCACAAATCACAGTGTCAAAAAAAAGAAGAGTTAAATCATCAACCTCTTTGACAGCCTCAGATACTTGTCTTTTCCTTCCTCGGGGACGTGGTGATGCTTTGGATCCTCCTCACATGAAGATCAAGCAACTACTTTGACAACTAGTCTGTACTTTGGTGGAGCTAGTTGTCTTGTTACTGTAATAACTCTTTTTTAGAATATCTTTGGTGTAACGCAACATGAAATCTCATAATTTTCAGATTTATTATCACCATCATTGAATTTGAAGTCCAACAATGTTTTCTCACAGTTGTCTGTAGTGAAAACCTCAAAGTTGTCAGCATTTATTGGAAATGTGCTTAGCTTGCTGCATAGTTGTGCACGTATACATACATGCATAGTGAGGGCAACACATTTCTATTCAGCAAAAATAAACTAGTGTTTTGTGTAGAATGAGAATGAGTAGTATTTCATGATCGAAATGAGTTCAACTACATTGAAACTGGCAAAAAACAATAATATGTCGTTGCCTCAGGATAAAAAGTTGCCTGTTTAAACAGCCTCTGTAAGCCACAGGTTACCCTGCTGCTCCAAAAGAGCAGAACCATGTCAGATAAGCGCTTTGCCTCTGATTCACCCTGGTTAACTGCCACACCCTTCTTCTCTACAAAGGAAGACAGCGAGATGATGAGAAAAGCAGCCAATTTGGGTCTTTCTTTGGCCTCCTCCTCTCCTCTCCTCTTTTTGGAAGATGCTGAAGCACATTTGCTCCAAGATATTAAAACCAACACAATACATATTATGGACTGGCATGGGGCTTTTCACTCTTTCACTCTGACATCTTTTCAAATCCCTGTCCCTCCACTGCTTCAATACAACCTCAGGTGGTTTTCATTGTGTTGCAGAGTATAGAAACAAACAGCGGTTTTCTAACCTTGTCAACCCCGCCGACCGGCTGGATCTTACAAACCAATGTTGTGTCGAAAAACTTTACTAAAAATGATAACAGATACCAAATGTACTTTACTTACAGGGAAAGATATTTTTTCCTATTTTTTTCTTTCCTTCACTATAAACTGACTTAGAGGCAAAAACAAGGCACTGCAAGGCAGAATTACCAGCTAAGTTTGTTATTATTTATTAATGTTTTCTGTTAAAGTTTTGCATGAAATTAAACGTGGACTTAACATTTTAATTAGAATCACTGAAGAAAAACAAAAGGTACATGAAAAAATATGGATTGGGCCCAGATATATTGTGTTAATGGTTAATGCAATTACATTGCGATTATTATCAAACTATTTAATTCAAATAGTGAATGTTCTGGTTAAAAAGTATTAAGTTGATCAACTTGAAATATTGATACATGAGAGATGTGACACCATCAGCTCACTAATTTCTCTGGAGGAGAATCTCCACTAGTTTACAACCGATGAGGCTCGTACACAAAATTATCTAGAGATAAAATGGTTTGATAATTAATTAATTCACGTTGAATTTAGTGAATGCAGACATTAAAATGGAACCTAACCATTTTCCGTCTGTTAAAATGTAACTGTATGTCAGCCTCCTAGAACTGGACCCGAATTGACCCGATTGATATCCCAAACATACAAGCTCGTTAACAATATCAACTCGCACTCCTTAGAAAAGGTAAAAATGGCCTGGGATTCAGATCTTGGACTGGTTATAACAAATGACCAATGGGACTCTATTTTAGACTTGATATATACATCATATATCATACAGCTAAAAGTGGTCCACAGGGCTCATTACACTAATGCTAGATTGGCAGAAATGTACCCTAATTCTGATCCGTTATGTCCTCGATGTAAAGGCCAGCCAGCAGACCTGGGCCCTATTTCTCGTACCTGGCTTACTGAGTTAGCGGGCTAATTGTCAGGATAAGATGACGTAGGTCTGGCTTTCTTGGTTTTTCGAAGCTAGCTTAGATAAATCACCATAGCAACACATCCAAAAATGTAAACCTGCTCCCGGGCAGGCTTACTGAAATTCACTGGATAAGGTGGACACTCCCACGGACAAAAAAGGCAGCTCCCTTCCTCATTGATAAAGGAGCGATATTAGTTATATTAGTTTTATAGGGAGCGAGTTCTTTCAGATCGCCAGGATCCATCCTTTACATTATCATGACTTCCTGTACACGGCGCTATAGATTTTGCCGGCAAGAAATAATTTATTTACGAGAGCTTCTCGAGCCGCGGACATTGATCACCACAGGCGCAGCTGATCGCCCGTCTCAGACACAGACTATCAGCCGCTGCATGCCGCGCCGTTCTTAAGTTTATTTAGCTCTTAAGAAACTTATGGATGTGTTGAAAGCACTCATAATGATATGACAGTGCTATTAGTACACCATACATATCATTATTGTAGAACATGATTAAGGTGATCGTGATGAGAATACAGAGAATCACACACAATTTATTTTCACTGCTTCAATTGATTGAATTTCTGATTATGAATAATACATACATACTGATCCACCCATACACATATTCAAACTCATATACACACATATAGTACATGATTCATACGTGCATACAGTACATATATCCTCATAAGTATATATTTATTCGTAAATATAATCTGATTGATCTGTGGGATGAAGATGCATTTTCCCAACACTGACGCATTTAACTTGTCTGATATATTTGCGACGCTTATGTCTCGCAGCGGGCGGTGTTAAAGTTGCGTTCACGGCAACAATGTTGCAAAAACGTTGGAATATTCGCAACGCGTTTGCTGTGAATGACTACGGTATTGACTTCCTCATATGCCTTCATGATCATCTCCTGCTTCTCAGTAGAGAAATAAAAAGAGGTTCCTCTGAGTGTATTTTCCATTGTACTGTTAGAACATCGTGGTGTCAGTGCTCCATTATTATCCCTTCTGAAGAGGAGCGGGCGCGCGCATTTATCCAGATGACTGACGTCTGGCTAGAATTAACGAGACGTTTCAGCGCGGATTAGCCGTGAAGAAACCCAGATAGCCTGATATCAATCATCTCGCTAATTTAAGATGGAGATTAGGACATTTGCTTGACTTTGACTACGAGAAATAGGGCCCTGTTACACATGTTTTGGCTATGCCCGAAACTCTCCACCTTTTGGATAAGTATTTTTAAAGCTTATAGTGAGATGTTTGCAACTCAATTTGACCTGCACTCTTAACACCAGAGGAACTCCGTACCCGTTTACCAAATGAAGCCAATGTGGTCGCAGCCTTCACAACACTTCTTGCTCGACGTTTGATCCTTCTGAGATGGAAGCAACGTGCCCCTCCATCGTTCTCCCACTGGGACAAAGATGTCATGTGTTTCTTGACACTTGAACAAATTAAATATACTCTCAGAGCTTCCTCCCAAACCTTTGGTAAAGTATGAAGACCTTTTCTAGAATACTACGACTCCTTACAAGAACCTCTCAACAAAGACTGTGGATCCCCTATCCGTCCCATCGCAACAGTGAGCAGCCCCTCCTCCCCTTTTTATTTTGTATTTATTTATTTGAATTTTGTTTTCTTTAGCTATTAACCATTTTATTTCTTACATGTAACTTCTCACTTTAGTATTTGATGATCGATTAATGCAATTATTTTGATATTGTTTCTACATCTCCGTCACCTGAATGTACCTGCATTTATCTAAATGTATACGTTCCGTAGCCTGTAAGCCTAGAGGGGGTCGGTGGAGGTTTCAAATTTCAATCTGTAATTGCCCTCAGACATGTGTGAATCCTCTTCCCTGGTGGGATAAAAACTGTGAAAATCAATAAAACATATTTACAACAAAAAAAAGAAGTAACTATGATTTTTTTTTTTCAAATAGTAATTTAAATTGACTTTTTTATTTTGATATTGCTCATACAAGAGGCTAAATGGTGTTTTTGTGCTCGAGCCTGCAGCACAATAGTGTAAGCAACAAAAGGTTGCCTGTTAAGAAGACGCACCTCCACTAAGGAGTGGTGTGTTATTGTGAGTAGAGCGTTGGACTGACTGAAAATGCCAACAAAACACTTAAAGGTTGGGAGCAGAGGGAGAAGAACATTCAGCTCCATCTCAGATTTCTACACAAAAACCTTAGCCACAATATCATTTATAATGGCACCACTTAACAAAACTACAGAGGTTAAATATATCTTGGTGGTGGATAAAAGACAGTGATGTACATTGGCCCAATATAAAAACGTTTTGGCTCGTCATAGTGACTTCTTTCAGGCAGGAAGAGTCGTTTCATTTTCCTATCAACTCTGCGCAGCCCGCTCAGCGCTGTAAAGAAAGCCAACAGACCGTTAGGCCACGGGATTTATACTCAGCCTGGTCCATTAAGAGTTTCTGTGGCAGCGCTGTGTTTTCATGAATGCAGTCACAGCCACGGACACATCCAACCGAACACCGAGTTTGTCGAGTTTAACAACCGCCGTTCAGCCTTGGAGGTCACATGATCTGCTAAAACAGGATGTGTTTTCAGTGGTTGTGACCCTGGGAAGTTCTACAAACACAGCGTGCCACCAATTACAATCAGCCTTGACGTAGCTCGTTAAGAAGGCAGCTGCAAATACCAGCCATATGTATTTTGTTTGTCTCATTGCATCAAATGTTGTTTGGCCAATCTCCATGTGTGCTTTGTATTGTTGTTCAATATCTTACAGTTTAAAAGGCAAGTGTGAAGAAGTTGGGATGGAGGTCAACACCTCCTTGTTCGACACAGCAGATGTCAGAAAGCCAATTGCTGCCCCAGGTGAAGAAGCATCTCAAGGGCTTGTTGACGAATGAGACCATGATGGAGCATGAGTTCTTCAGTAATGTGAGACTGTCGTAGGAGGGATCTCCTGGATCTCCGTCCTCCGGTAGATTCGGCCTCCCCTCCTCCTTCTCTCTCTTGCGATTTGCTTTAGTGGGTCCTTTTTGTCCGTCGTCTTTCAAGATCTCCATGGTTGAGAAGAGGTTGTGTGGTCCAAGGTCATATCTGGATGTTACAGAGAAATGAGGCAGTCTGCAGAGGGAGCTTCCATGTGTCACTCTAGAGGGGGACAAACGGAAATAAAATAATTGCTGGCCAAATCAGGCAGCTCGTGTGATAAAACCTTTCTCTTGTTGATCTTGGGAAATTGGCTTACATTGAGAAAACGAAACACGTTCTGGATCCTGCAGAGCCTACCTCCACCATGATGATATCATGGTGCATAAGTGATGGACAAATGGATGGAAGAATGACCACCTTTGCTGTTTTTGTGTGGACTAGAAATCGAAGGGAATCTGCCCATCAGACATTCTCTAAAGAGTTTTATAAAAAACGAAATAAAAAAAGCCACAAAGCTCTGCTGCGATTTGCCACAAAACCATTAGGATTCACTCCTGGAGGAAGATGTGGTCGATGCCGGTGTTAACAGGCTCTTGAATGGCTCAACAAACAAAGCCACTTTCCGTCTCATCTGCTGCAACATTAAAGAGGCATTTTCTTTTCAGCTTTTCATCAGAAAGCCAGTCAGTCATTCTTATCCTGGAGAGGAAACGCTGCTCCTTCCTTATTCTAATCTTCTCTCCTACTGACAGATTTCATCTTCTGCAATCAAACAATTTTTGATAAACATTATTTGGAGGGTCCCATATTGTAAAAATATTCATGAATTCTGAAAAGAAGGCAAGCAGAAGGGAACCTATTACTCAAAAGGACAACTTTCAGATATTCTCTTAGCTGATGTGTGCGTCGAGAAACCTGAAATCTGAATCCTCTCATACTTTATGCCAGCTGTATTTATTTTCTTCTTTTTCTTTTTGAGTTGGGGAATTATTTTACTTCACATCTGGAAAGGTTTTTTAACTGTAACATATAGCCTCAATCAGAGTAGTAAAATGCTCTCTCTCACACACTCTCACACACACACACACACACACACACACACACGCGCACACACACACACACACACACACACACACACACACACACACACACACACACACACACACACACGACCCCTGAGCCTATAGTACAAATACAGTCAGAGTGACAGGAAACAGAGAGGAAAGAAGAGAAGGTTAGAGTGGGCGCGCAGAAAGAAAAATAGCAAAGCAGAGCGAGGGAAAGTTAAAGAATGAAGTGTGCAGAAGGAAGGAAGGAGAGAAGAGGGGAAAAGGCATGTGGTCCCAATGCTCAGTCAGGATGAGGTAACACTGCTGATGAAATCCAGGCTGCTATGACGAGAGACCAGGCTGCAACCTCCCTTTGTGAGGAGTGAAGCCAATGGAAGTGCCTTAATTCAACTAACTACATTTTTTCTTTTCTTTTAATGGCCAGCAGGGGGTAGCTCCTCTGGATGCAAAGAGAAGTCAGATTGTATAGAAGTCGATGAGAAAAATGGCCCTAATTCTCACTTGATTTAATATTTAACATTTTAACATGAGTTTATGGTCTCAATCGCAGGTTTCAAGTCTTCTTCAATACAGCATGATGTACACTCATTAAATGATGGTTCTATTTAGTGTCAAATAGACGATAAAGCAGGTTATGTTTTCGGTCGTGGTTACCTTGAGATAGACAGGTCGCTATTCGGTTTGGGAGCTGCGGGTTTTCATCTTATACTTTATAACTGTAACTTATAGCCCTTTCCCAGTGCATTTTCAGCTCACGAAAGTTAATTGTAACAATGTGGTCCTCTCAAAATGTCTTATTCAGCACATGCAACGAGGAAAATATTTCTTCAAAGCTGCATTTCTTCACACACACACACACATACACACACACACACACACACACACACACACACACACACACACACACACACACACACACACACTTTATTTGGCACCGTCTTGCCCCCAAACTGAATAATGTACCGCACAAGTTGCAAGACCACAACCAAAACTGTGTGTGTGTGTGTGTGTGTGTGTGTTTGTTTGAAAGCTGATGATAAAGAGTCTGTGTCTTAGCGTGTGTTATACTCTTTCTGTCAAAGCTGCGGAGACATGAGGGGGAACTGTGTGTGTGTGTGTGTGTGTGTGTGTGTGTGTGTGTGTGTGTGTGTGTGTGTGTGTGTGTGTGTGTCTGTGTGTGTGTGTGTGTGTGTGTATATATATCTTTGGTTCCCATCCCCCAGATGATGTTTAGCTCGGCCCATCTCTGATCACTGCAGAACAAACACCAGCCTTCACATTGATTCCTTCCATCACATTTGGCTCAGAGCCTCTGTGACTCTCTGCGTTCTCATTTTCAGTTTTAATTATCTTTATCCTCAAGAACCACTTTATTATGTAAGGCTGTTTAGCAGTAAAACTATTGCATATGAGTAGTTGTCTGTTTATGCAAATAAACAGTGGTAGCTTCTGGGTCTCCTTCCAAACGAGAAAGATTCTGACAGTAAATGATCCATTCTTTTGTATGTGCCCTCTCCTAGATTCCTTCTCGGCTGAATATATATATATATATATATATATATATATATATATATATATATATATATATATATGCAGTTTTTCAGTTGTTGTAGGATTCACTTCTTAAATAATTTGGTTTATTATCCAGTATCACAAAGTGGAAAATGGCACACAAACATTAAAGCAAACTAGGAAATGAAAAAACATTTTTTTGTTAATCTATCTAAGTAAAAGTATAAATCTGCATAGGGCTTTGCTCTCAGTACTACCTCATTAAACAGAAACATCTCTGAACAACCGTTGGTGACCTGCAGACATGTGAACAAGATCAGCGGAGTAATTGTAATCACTGCTAAAAAAAAACTTCCTGGCACACCTCTCAGCTGATGTGCCAGTTGCAAAATGTCAATTGCGGTTCTTTACAGATTTTATTTGAAGTTCAACAGGGGTACAGCTTAGACACCGTGAGGACTCGCAGCATGGTGGCCTGGTGAAACCTGAACAATACCTCCAGTCACATTAAAACACCCCTCGAAGTCTATAAAAACACCTTGTGAATCTGGATTAAATCTAAATTCCCTTTGCAATCCTCTCACAATCCTCCCACTCTGACAAAGCCAACAACTGAGCAAAAATACAAGAAAAGCAATTATGTTTATTTTAGTTTTACCATTCAGTTCTCTGTGGAGATTTTACAAAAGTCTCCACCTCTGAATTAACTTCCACTTTGCATCTGAGGTTTCTGGAGACGCGCACGCGATGAGTCCGACCAGGCATAAGGAAAAAGTTAAGCCAAAGTTTACAGAGTGCGACTAGCAAAGACTGTTTGTCACGGCGCCGCCTGTGAGGTTTGAATGGAAGACCATATTTGGGCTGTGAATTATGACAACTTTTTAGCGAAGGGGTAAATATTAGGACATTAGGCTGATGAAGGAGAATGGATGGGGAGATGCTCCTGTGGAGAGACTCGGAGGAAGCCGGTGATGAAAGACAAGTGGAGGACAACGCGAGGGACAGAGACGAGGATTAGAGCTGCGACTCTCGCGGGCCGTGTTCACACTGCAGCTAAATACGGCCGTCGCTCCTCGGGAGAGGCGCAAAGCTGGTTCAGTTCACATGCAGTTCGGTTATGAAAAGTTGAACATTATCGGAGTGCAGACTCGGTTGATTCCACCACTCTGATGAGGTTGTGTTGGAATTTTTTAAATGGCAAAAATAATCTGCCCTACAGTATGTGGGAAATACATTTTATCAACTGTTCGCCAAGTGTCTGCACAGCTGGAATGCAGAGGTTCAGTGGAGCCACTGTACAAGTGTCAGGAAAAATTACTCTTATTCTTATACAATGGGTCTTAATCGAATAGTTTTTTTATTGGTTATAATTTTCCAGGTCTGTACTTCCCTCTTTTTTTTGACAATATGGCAACAATTAAGTTTAACTGAAGTTAATTTGCAGTAAACCTGGTGCAAAACCAACATAAAAATATGTTCCCCGGTTATCTAAACTGAATTCTTAATTATTATTTTAGGGTAGTATTTTAGGTTGTATTTTCTACCCAATTGCAGCTTGAAACCTGTTAAAAAAAATACATAAAACCCTACAAAACTACTTTGTTAGGTTTAGTTAAAAAACATCATGGTTGGTCTTAAATGACTAAAATGTTGAAACAATACATAATACAAATGGAACAAAAAGTACTTAGGTTTAGAAAGTCCCTATGCGGTCTTCTGCGGACTCATTTGAAACGGTTTGGTGATACATTAAAGAGCAAAAGTAAATAATGATGAAATACATTTTCTGAAAAACATAATTCACAATGCAGTTTCTTTGAATGGGATTGCCATATTTAGGAGACAGTAATACACATCTTTGAAAATAAGGTCATCCATTATGCATGTTTTAAATAAATATAACTATCTTCACGGCATATGGAAATGACTGGAAATCAGTGGCTGCTTGGAAGGTATTCAAAATTGAATAATTGTATGTAAAGTAAACAGAGTTTAGTGCAAAGCCATTACTGAGAGTCTCTAAAAAAACAACTAAAAACTTCTCTCACTCTCTCTCTTTCCGTTCCTCCCTCTCCCGTGTGTGTAAATGTGTGAGTGCTCAAGAGGATTACAGAGCACAGGATTACATAATCCATCTCAGCCAATCAGTGAGCATGACCGCACGCGCACACACACACACACACACACACACACACACACACACACACACACACACACACACACACACACACACACACACACACACACACAGAGCCAGGTATCAGTTCTCACAAGAAAAGCAGAACCAGATGTCTGAATTAACCACACTCAGGAAAAAAATAAAAAATACCGTTCCCACACAAACACACTCACCGAGCGGCACACAGAAAAACACACAGGTAGTCAAAGAATCTGAGGTATTCCTTGAACTTTAAGAAGCACTCGCTGAGTCTGGACGTAAACATTCAGCAGAGGGATTATTCCTCCCTCAACTTTTCAGTTTATCATAGAAGTTCATTTAAACCCCTGAAGGGAGCTGCTCTGAATGTTTGCAGCATCCTGACAAAAAACAACTAAAATTCTCACCTCAGAAACCTGCCTCACCAATATATTGTGTGCCATACTGTGTGTTCATGGAAAAGTAACAAACATTAATTTACATTGTCAGGGTCATCAGAGTTCAGCTCTGAGAATCAGCACACACAGGTTTTATTTTGGCCAGTTTCCGAGGCTAGATTAATAAAAAAAATAAAAAAAGAAGATTAATACAGGCTAGATTAATACAAAAAGTACTTTTATTTTCAAGTAAAGTAATGAGCATGAGCTATCAAGATAAAGCCAGCCTACACGACAGATGCCTACACGCTTTGTCCACATGACAGAAAGCGGTAAAATGGTCTCACAGTACCAGGCTAACAAGCCAGCAAAATTGACTAGCTAGCTAACTAGTAAGCCGATGGAAAGTTGCCATTTGTAGAATTTTCAGCTCACAGCTCATCTACCTCCAGGGAAATACAACCCTACCATTCCCTGGAGCTTTAGTTAAACAGCACACCTTTTTCTCCCCACACTCCACAGGCCTGCGTCCCAGGTTCACCGATCTACTGAAACCTGCTTTCTGTTAACGGTGATGGAACACTGCCAGACGCCTGCTGAGGAGGTTTAGGTGTCAGAACAGAGACTTCCCGGCCACTCGTGATCCGTCAGATGGAAAGAGACTCAATGCCTCTCAGTGAGGTAGTACGCACTTCGAGATTGCTGGTTGCCGAGGACTTCATTTAGCAGACGCTGTATCAACAAGTGAGCCACCGTGCAACAAACACCGGAGAGCTGTTTCGGCTTCAGCGAGACGTGAAACCACAATCAGTCACAGCAACCGCTCAAATGCACTGGTTTTGTTGAGCAACTACATGGATGGACAGAAATAAGCAGGCGCTGACCAGGATGCTATGGCAGCTTTGCGATATAAAAAAAAAGGACAAGGTTGTTATTTATATTTATTAATATCAATAACCCCATGAAGAGACCAAAACCAACAATACTGTTTAACTTCCTAACAAGTAAAGCCTGTTAAAGCAGTTCATGCCTCCATGCCATATAAGTTAAGTGTTTCCAGAAATGATTACAAAGTAATCACAGAGCCATGCTCTGACATTGGGTGACATATTACTTCATTACAATCTGTACTTTCACTCTTTGGCAGTAGCTCAATCTGCAGCAGAGGTTCCACCAACTCATTGAAAGTCTTGACCTTTTGCATATCCACCACAAAAGGACTCAAAAGCATTAACTTCTGGATTAATTAATTAAACTGCAATCTGTTGATTGTCACATTGGTTTTCATGTTGCTCAGCACAACTTATTTTTCAGTCGGCCCGACATTACATAACAAACAAAAGATAAGTTTGGGCTACAAAACCATGTCGTAAGGTTTAGGAAAAACATAATTGTTGGCTTAAAATGACAAGGTCCAGTTAGGTTTGGGCAACAAAACAAATTTTAGGTTTAGGGAACAAAACCACTTAGTCAGGTTTAGAAAAAGAACTTACCCATCTACCTCCCGTCCTGTTCATCATTTTCTGTGTTTCTTAAAATCTAATATAATGCCACTAGCTTTGACCATAAAATGCATGAATGTGTTTAATGCTGGTGTCCACCACAAAAAAGATCCTAATTGCACCAAAAAGGACAATTGGTGTCCCTGGACACGAAACTAAAAGGTTGCATTTTGTGACCATTTTCGTAAACTGCCATGAGACCAGGCTGACAATGAGGACCTTTAAAGGCCCAGATTTGAACAAACTGATGCAGGCAGCCACTGCATATGACTCTGAACTCTCAGCTTTCCAGCTTGTGCAAAAAAAACACCACCACAACATCACAGACAAGTGAGTACAACTCCACAGATGCTGACATTCCAATAAAGGGTCACGATATACATGTTGATAGTAATCAAGTTTCACATAATAAAAGATTTTAACCTCATCTCCCATCCCTGATTTCAATTTCTTTCTGAAACCTTGCATGAACTCCACTTTCAAACCTGCCAACCAGTTGAGTAATCTGCATCCACATCATATCATATCATACATCATATATCTCAACTCACCCGACAGCCGCCTCTCCCTCACGCTCCTCCAGAAGACATCCAAAGCCTTGTTGGTGGAATCTTTCACGTGCTCACTGAAGGACCTCCGCAGTGGATTTTTTTTTAACGTCGGGGTCTGAGCCATATTCCACACATTCAGCAGTGCTGCATATAGTTCCACGGAAAAGCTTTACGTTTCTGGAGAGTTTCTAACCCATATGGGCAGATTACTCCTTCATGGCTCATGCCGAGGCTGTGTTTCAGTTCAGCAAAGTGAGGAAGGAGGAGGAGGATGAGAAGGAGGAGGAGGAAGGTTGACACTTGATGCAAAAAGTCTGCATGTAATTTTTGAAACACCCGTTCTCTACCTCCGTCCCCAGAAAGTTGTGTGTGTGTGTGTGTGTGTGTGTGTGTGTGTGTGTGTGTGTGTGTGTGTGTGTGTGTATGTTTAAGGAAGGGCGAGTGAAAGCAAACTTGTGTGAAGGATTGTTTATGTGGATGAACAAACTAGGACAGTGTGTTGCGTGTACATCTGTGTGTTCTCAAGGGGATGAGTGCGAACCAGAGCGGAGTGTGAGAAGTGTTTTTCCTTTTGTGCGTGCGTGCTTGTGTGGGAAGTAAAAGGATATGGCCGGCCAGAAGAGAGGAAATGACATCCAACCTGGGTCAAAGACATCAGCAGCAGCAGCACACTACGCAAAGAGAGACACACTCACTCCATAAATGGCAACTTGAATTATTTCTCCTTGTCACACAAACATACTTTCTCACACATAGCTGTTGACATGTCACTTCAGACTTCAGTCAAATCGGACTGAAACCACCAAGGCCTTAGGCTCGAAACATGAAATCAAAAACTTTCCAGAACAACTTTCTCCAGGAGCGGGTCGGGGGGACGACAACTTGCATTCGAGGAACTTGGTCTCAGTTGCTGTGTAATTTTAATGGCCAGCATGTGGAGACATGTCACAGACATACATGTTGATGTTGACTTGCCTTTGAAGACTTCAAATTACTTGTTTTTATTTTATAAACTTGAGATGTGCTGTGACAGACTCCATACTTGACTTGGACTTAGATCCATCTTGAACATGTCCAGAATGTCTTCTGACTAGTCTCAAATGACCAGAAGACCCAGCTCAAGACGCGTCCCAAAAGACACCACAAACCACAAACCTTTTCTTTCCGTTCTTACCTTTTACAATAATATAATAAATATTTGCCGACGAGTATTTCTCATTTTCTTGTCACGCCCACCTCCGTGTGTAAATGCCTTATACAGTCTGAGCCCTTTATGTCTCCAGTCAGCCTTAAGAAACCAAACAGGCATCGACACACACACACACACACACACACACACACACACACACACACACACACACACACACACACACACACACACACACACACAAACCTGCTGCTAGACGGGCAACTAGAGCGTCTGAAGCAGGGTCAGGTTTTTTTTGTCAACTTACAAACTATCCAAAAATGTTTCTTTTTTTCGTAAGGGAACTGAAACTAAAACAGTGAAGGACAACACAGCCAAGTGTTGTAAAATAACATACTTTGTGCAAGTGGGAAGTGGGAGTTGGAAAAGTGATCAAAATGGTCACGTTCTACATCATGGCTGAACACTTTCTCATGCAGAAATGTGTCTGTAAAGACGAACCCAGCAGCGAGTCCGTGGAACAAAAATACATAACATAACATACACGCCAGAGCTCTCTCCACACACACGCCACAAGTCAAAACCAACAGCTGTCACATCAACAGCAGAAGTCAGCACAAACGGCTCATTTTAATTAGTAATTTATTTTTCTAATCAATTTTCCCTAGTTTTGTTTTGATTAAAATGTAATTTATGGAATGATGCAGCGAGAACATCTTTGTTTAATTGGTTCATTTGGTTCTTTGAGCAACGAGTGTCATTATGTTGACATAAAAGAGGATTTTGGCAGCAATATAAACAATGTTATTTTGCTAACTGGCATTATAAAAATCAAGAAAACTATTGAGATAGATATTGAGCAATTAGAGCCAATTTCAGGATTAAAAGCACTTTTTTTGAGAAACTAAAGTGTTTTTCTGTTCTCTCTAGTCTCTTGTACCTCCACCACCCACTGGCCTCCCTGCATCATTTAGCTCCTTCACTCAGTTTAATGATAATGAAGCAGCTCTTATCAGTGGATTTCAGCAACATGCACACACAGTAACTATGCAGTAGACGTTTTAAAACGGTCCTCCCCCGGTCAACTGAGAGCTCATTTTGGCCAATTTCATTCTCATCAGGAACTAAACATCCTGGTGACTTGACTACCTCTGACACTATGGGAATTCACTTCATGTCGTTGGCTACAATGGGTAAATATGTTGGGTAAATGCGAAGGGTTCTTGGCATCGTGCTGATTAAGCAGATTGTTGAAGGGCCTCTCCGCAAGACTCAGACCTCGGAGTTTAACTTCTCACACTGAACGTGCACCAATCGTCCTGGATGCAAAGCCTGTGTGCAAAATACTTGAAACCCATTCAAAAAAGGTTTTTCCTCAGCTGCAAAATGAAGCCAATGTGTCAACACATAACACAAACACAAAGCAGACACATCATATAAAATGTTCAACTCACTTCAGACAAAAGAACAGCGGAAACGGTAGATGTCACAATGCAGAGACCAAATTTGTCATCGACTGTGTTGGGGTAGTTACTCTAAAAAAGTAACTAGTTACACGTTACTAGTTACTTCTGAAAATTGTAACTAGATTACTTTACTAGTTACTGCATTTGAAAAGTAACTTCCCTACTAATTACTTTACTTTCCATTTTTTTAAGCAAATGTCCAAATTAACTGCAAAGATACATGGACAAACATCATGGCCCATTCATCACTTTATTTTCAATTTTCAATAATAATTTATTATTATAAATTAATATAATTTCCAATAATAATAATCGCGCGAGTCACACAACACTTCCTGCATGAACAATCTACTGTAAACACTCACTTCCCCGCTAACTTCCGCTAGCTCTCCGTTAACTTCCGCTAGCTCCCGAAAACCAACGAAGGTAGCGGGACCAGGCTCGACACCCGACTTGGGCAGAGGGGTCGCGGGCAGTAGCAGCAGCAGCGCTAGCTAGCAGTTTGTTGCTACTGTTCATGCAGGACGTGTCGTGTGACTCGCGCGCCACTAAAAGAGAACTTTTTGGACTGGTAAAAATGTCTTGGGTAACGCAGGAAAGCGCATTACTGAGGTCTAGTAAAGTTGTGTAGTTACCAATATTTTGAGTGTAATGCGTTACTTTACTTCGTTACCTATAATAGTAATATCGTTACTGTAATCCGTTACTTTGTAACTCGTTACCCCCAACACTGGTCATCGAGTACCCGCAGCTTTGAAACTCTGAACTCAAATTGAACTTGACAGGCAACGAGGACTTTTTGATATTTCCTGAAGTTTTGTTGACTCCTAATATATCCGAAGTGAAGCCGTTGGAGAATCTATTCACATCCGAACAATGAGGATTTCCTCGAGCTCCAAAGTTAGACATCAAAGTCCCCAACCCACTCGACACATCAGAAAGTTTCCGCTCGCTCCTACACCTCCAGATTTAAAAACACTTGAGTCAAAGCAAACTTCTTTTCCATTTTATTCTCCTGCTTTTGTTTTCCAAAGCTTTTACACTCAAGCTCCTCAGAACAAAAAGCTCGCCATTTCAATATCAGCACAAACCAAAGCTCGATCAATTCAATGTGGTGTTATGCAAAGTTAAAACCGTTCAATGTCACCATTACCGCATGCCTTCAGTTCCCTTCCAAGAGCCTCTCAGGTGGCTATTGTTGTAATGTGTGATAGAAAGCTTTTCCTCCCCCGCCCCCTCCTCTTTCTCGGCTGGGAGGGTGATGGGAGACATCTTCTGGCACATTTGTTTACCCTTCAAACAAGACCTAAATTAGTTGCATTCCCAGCGGTTTTATCCGAGAGCAGGTAATTAAATAGCACTCGGCTGCACGCCGCAATGTGAACTCTCCTCGCCGAGCGTCAGAGGGAAATGCCAAGCAGCCAAATAAAAAAGAGACACAGGTCTTACTTCTGACAGAGCACATAGCTTGGATTTGCATGCGTCTAACTAATGCACACATCCAGGTGGAAGTTCAGCTCCTTGCTCGGTGGCACTTTGACAGGTCGGCGGCGGCGAGAGGATTCGACTGAGCGCCCTTTGGTTTCCAAGTTGGCTCGTCGAACCAAAGTGACACAATAAAAGTGACGTAAATGACACGAGTTTGAGGCATTAAAGCTGATGTTTATCTTTTTTGAATACACACACATTGACACTAAGTAAGGGATTTCCCTTATTCCAAAGCATAATAAGCTCATTAGCATAATCGTTGTAAATGTGGTGCTCTAAGAACTGGTTCTTGGAAAAAATCCACTATTCTGAGCATGACCCTGTCCTTTAAACCAATTTCCACCAGTGCAGATGTTCACCTTGCCTCTGATAAACATCGGAGGAGACGATAACACATTTATGAAATGTAATATTGGCACCAAGAGAAGCAGCGCACAGACTGCAACACAGCAAAGGCCGTGTAGAGATCAACACCTCTGCTAAGCAATTCCTTGGATGAAAACCCAGACTCTTTTTTTTTTTTTCAATCCCACAAACCAAACACTTGTTGTGCTCCCTACGGAAAAGAAGAGGCTAATCACCACAGTTTTACAGCGCATGAAGTTTAGCAGAGAAGTTTAGCATGAGATTATCACAGTTTGGTAACCTCCAATGCCTGGAAAGTCTGGAGAAAGAAAAACAAATGATGGACCAGAACCTCGAAGACTCCACTAGCAAGGATAAAAACTTTGCAATTTGGTGAGATATGACTGTGTGTGGGTTTTCTTTCTGCTGCAGATGTCTCAGCGATAGCACCTGTACATGAGGTAAAAAAAAAAAACACTGCCTGAAATACACACTCAAGTGTCCAAAGCATCATGACCCCCCCATCCCCCCCCCCCTCTCCCTCCCCACTGCTCACAAACCCAGAATATCTTTGATTGTCAAGAGGACTAAAAGCTTTGTTTAACCCGTCTCCTCTCCTCCAGTTTCTTTCGCCTGCGGGCACAGACTGTATTGTTAGTCTGGTCCTCTTCTCCTCTGCTGCTGCTGTTGTTCCAGCCCAGAAGCTTGTCACTCAACTTGATAAGCTGTCTACCTTACAGCAGCGTTCAGGCCCTCTTGCTGCTGCAAACAGCATCAGTAAACTCTCCTCGGGCGCTGAAAGAGTGAGCAAAATTCTTCCGCACAGATCTTCAGCTTCAGCTTTTGAACTTCTCTTGTCAGTAACATGCTCAGCTGTGCTGATTTCCCTCCTCGTTGTGCTGCCTGCCATTGTTGTTGACCCGTGAACCCTCACCTTAACAGCTTGGACCCTCGCTCATTGCTACCCTCTTTTGGCCAGGAGACACGTGAAGGCTTCAAAACAACAGGAGCCAACTGTTGTTTACCAGATTTTTTTTCAGTCTAAATGTGCATGTGTCTCTGATCAAATTGAAAATGAAGCTTCTTATACTCTTTTCTGCCTGATCGGTTTCTTCAACATCTCCTTACAGGATGCTCCGTTGACACTCGCCGAGCTCCTCGCGTACCTTTGTGGCTACATACAAGCAGCACTGATTAAGCGGAGACTGCAGCTAAGAATAAACACTCCAACACTGATTGGTGTTTAGGAGCCCAGTCATGAGGAGTGGAAGCTGTCCTGGTTTTGACCCTGCAAATAAGGGCCTGAATCCCTTTACGTCTCAGAAGGATTTTACTTTATTTTTAGAACTCCTTCCGTCTCTCGTCGACTACACTTTCACTTGTAGTAAGATGGTGTGATTTACCTTCAGATATGTGAACGCAAACTAATGCATTGTTTATGAAGCTTGAGACAGAAGCCGTGTAACTACCCATGACTACCAGATACATGGCAGAGGAGCGGATTGTGGTGGAGGAGTAGTTTGAGATTTTTTTATAAAACATCTTTCACAATCTGAGCTCACTTTGACACCAAAGCTCTTAATTAAATTAGCATTTAGCTCTTTTATTCAAAGCAAAAATAACACAAATATTTACACATCTTAATGCACATTCACATTCATGGTATTTTTTCATTTTGGCCAAATCATACTGCATGGTTTAAAAAACCTTATTTTAAAGCATTGTTGAGCAATTCTCCTTCACTGGTGGAAACCTGTGAAAGGGGCAGGAAAATAAAAATAACAACAAAGAGCATTAGAAATAAGCTGTGCAACACAGAGACTTGAGGGAATTAAAATAATAGCACCATGCTTGTCCTCAAAGTGAGATCGAGCCAATCCCGTTGATGCAATTCTTCAGACAAACCCAGTCCTGACGCTGCATATTGCAAAACACCCTCAGCTCAGCCGCAGTCCTCTGCTTGAGCTGACCAAACTTCCTTGGTTTGTTTGTTTCAGATTGCACAATTAGATTCAGAGACCCTTCATCTACATGACTGTTGAAAGTCCTCTAACACAATTTGCTGGTGAACTTGACTACTACTTGTCTGCAGGACGTGTCAAGCGTGTGATAGTGATGTCAAATGCAATGCCTCCTACAATGTGACACTTGTGTTCTAAGAACCAAACAATTTTCAGAATGAAGCCAAGTTTTGAGTTTTTCAGTCTGAAGAGAGAGAGAGAGAGAGTTATGGAAAAGCGTACGCTGACTAAGACGAACAAAAACTGCCTACCAAAATTGCCTACCATAGCTTTAAAGAGGATTTATATGTGTGAAATTCACCAGAGGTTGAACATACTGGCTCAAACTGTAGCCAGCAGCTCTTCAGGGAGGATGGAAGTGGTGGTCACATGGCCTGACTTGCCATCTCGTTAAGAAAAAAATTCTGACACCTGTAGCATCTGTAAATTGAGCCCTGTAGCCTTAAGATAACGGCTAGAGATAAAGATGACCCACGGGAGGCCCTACCCCAGTTCGACTCGGCTCAGCGTTTGATCCTAAAGGAGCTGTCTTTCAAATATAAATCCCTTTCATCACATGAGCTGAAAATCAAAAGATCTAAAGGTACCTGCCGCTGAGCGTGACAACCAATCATCGCCTCCGTTGATCTGATATCGGAGCGGGTACAGTGCAGCTAAACTATTCAGTACCTGTCGAATCTTTCGTACGCATTCAAACATGGAAAATGTTGACAAAGCTATGACAACCTCAAACAGCCTCAGGTGATCGGAGACGGATTGACATCAGTGTGTGTGCCGCTCTGCTATACATAGCATTTCACACAACTTAACATGTAAGAAAAACACAACACTGTCAGCTGCGAATGCTCGACTGTGAAGAAAAAGCCGGAAGATCTAATCGATCCGATCAGAATGTTCTGCTGCTGTCAGTACAGTTACATTTCAACCTGTTGGTGTGGGCTCATACACAGTAACATACTGTATTATTCAGTAGTCAGGAATGAATGGAATACAAGTTGAGGAAAGAATGAAAGATAGGTAGAGTATAATGCTCCTTTAAATGTCCTGCTTATAAAAATAAACCACTCCTTTCTTCAGTAAATAAAACATGATTATTATTGTCATGTGATTATACACAAAATAAACTTATGAATACTACGTTGCACCTTTTACATTTCAATCAGGAAAGACTGGTTACCGAGTTTTAACCATAATTTATTATAATTGCATACAATCAAATTGTGCAAAGTCTTTGGCGATTGGACTCCATCCTGAATTAGGATAAGCAAGGGGTAGTGATGCTGACATCTGCGCCCGCAGAATCCCCCCCTGGAGTCCAAACACTGGTGGTGGTGAAGAAAAAGAAGAAGACTAGAGTTGCTGTACCCGTCAATGAATAAAGCAGGACCGATTGCTGGCTGGTGGTGCCCGGGGTGGCGGAGGGTCGCATCGGTTAGAGCTGAAATGACAACTGACAGCCCTGAGGGGAAACTATTTCAAGTTAGACAACAACGCTGTGATTGGCTCAGGGAATTGCTCTGCCAGGCTGGTTCATTTAACATACACGCCCCCCAATCAGCTGATGGAGTCATCGCTGTGAGCCTACAGACTGGCTCCTGAATGAACCAGTGGGTATGAACCCATACCCAGGAATGTCTTCCTTACCGAACTTGCGCTTGAGCTTCATATGTAGTTCATCCACTTTCAGATACCAAAGTCTTATAATAATAATCTGGCAATAATCTGTTAAACACATTTTTTGTTTGCTTCATTGGCAAGAAGTAGTTGTTTGAGATAGTTCTATATATGTTTTGAAGCTTTAATTTCAAGCCACACCAGCATCATGGATAACAGAAATATCTCAACATCTACTGGATGTTGTCAGCCTGTGGAGACAGAAAGAAAGAAAGAAAAATAAACTGTAAGAAAAAGTGGACGCAATATAGAGAAATAACAATAAAGAAAAATGCAGTAAATTAGTGCAATTCATCATCAGACTGAATGCCGCTGCCTCCACCTACAATTAAGCAGACTGAATCAGCCAAACGACCACTGATAAAGAGCCGATGACAGCCAACTGTGCGATACAAATCAAAATGACTACTGACAGTTATCTTCTAAGTTTGTCAAGGCCATTAACCATCTGATGCAGGCATCCAAATATGGCAGTTTTGTGGGAAAATGTAAGTGTGTGTGCCACTGTGTTGACATTGTGTTTGTGCATCGTTATTTAACCCAACTTGTGCAATCCACGGGCTTTTCAGTAAAACACGTTTCCCAAATGAGTTCAGAATTAACAGATGCTGGAATTAACTAGTTACATTTCCATATGGTCGTGCATCTGTCCAATGGGAAAGCATATGACCCTTTTACCTTTTTAAGCTGCAGTGTAGCATAAATGTGATTGGCCCCGGTGCAATTTTTTTTTGTTTTTCCTCGAGCACAAGCGCACACTCACGCACACACATGCACGGACACACACAGGCACTACAAACAGTCGCCTCAGATCAGCACCACGGACAGCAGTGGAAGGGCAGTGACCCAATTGTTAGAAATTGTGTGTTTCAATGTATAAATAACATTTTGTGTTCTTTTTTGTTGTTCCATTTCTGTCAAATAATAATAATAATAATAATTAAAGGTAAAACACATCTCCATTAGATGTGTGCAGAACCCATACTATACATTTAAACACTGTTTTTTAATGGTTGATTAATATAGATAACATGTAGACACAGATAAATCCTGTCCACTGCAGCTGGGTCAACGTGTCGTACAGAGCCAAGGTAAGCTGTCAGACAAAACTCCCAACAAGCCACTTCCTCACCTCACTTCTCCTCTGTGTCAAGACTGACAGTCTTGACACATCTGCTCACCGGGGGCGGCGGGAAGTGCTTTCCGGATCAATACGAAAGAATACCCTCTCAACACACTGCAGATCAGGAACAGGACAGAGGCACTTAAACCGTGAAAAGCAGCGGAACTACTAGCGGATGATAATTTTTCATTAGGAAGTAATAGAAATATCACCTGACATGCTTAACCAGATGCCTACAAACTCAAATATTTGAAAGGATTGTTCAAAAACTCAATTGTTGGCGAAAGCTCTCAATCAGTCTTTTGTACCCCTCCCTGCTGTCTTTGGTAATGCGTCCATTATTGGACTATTGACTCCTCCCTGTTGAGTTTGACCACGTTCCCCGTGAAAGATGTACGAATATCAGAGTAACTCTGGTGTTTATGATGTCCTTAATCGGCACTAAAGCTGCGTTTCCTTCATGTGAAATGGATGGCAGGAGCGTTTCTCACGTTTGTCTTCAGGTCAGGTGACAACTCAACATGGCTGTGTGCCTGAAGGGTTGGTTGTGCGAGGATTTAAAAGAATTACAAATTAAATAGTAGCAGAAAAAAATGTATTATTGAGCGTTTAGTCTCAGATGTTGACATGAGCAGCAATTAGAACTCTAAAACTTCAATTTCAAATAACTCCCATATGACATAAACACGGTGTAAATTATGGAGTGAGGGACACTGACTGTCTGACTTTGGGACTGACTGCTCTCAGGCTCTCCACATCAGGAGGGGGGACGACAAACATACTCACTCACTCACTCGCTCGCACGCGCACACACACACACACACACACACACACCCCTAATGCTCTCAGGATCAATACTAAACACATTTTGTCCTAAACACATTTTGAAGTGAAGTGCTGAACAGCAAGGACGTGTAACTTTTGTCTTTGTCAACAGTCCAGTTCTTTCGCACGGTCAATTTTTAAATCAGGAATAAGAAGGTTTCAACCTACTAATATTTGGGCGTAAACACTGGCCTACCTCTAAAAAGACCCTGGTGACGTTTTAGATATATTACTTCCTCTTTTAAAAGGTCTGTTAAAAAGGTGAAATGTTTGGTGATGCATCATGAATCAGGAAACCTTGCGAGCATGACTGTAATGATTTTGTTTTCTCCCGTTGGCTCAACGTTACCATTTTATTTGTAAAGAACAAAATCTTAAATTTGCATTACACAAAATCCTCTATTTTTAGACCCTACATTCGAGGAAACACAAATAAATAACCGACAGTGAATACAATACAAATATATATAGTTTATTGTTACATTTCTATGCAACAATTTCCTTTCTTTTTGTTGCACATTTTCAGCCAATCCCCCAAATTCTTTGAGCTTAACAGACCCATTTTTCTCTCTTAAATTCTTCCGTCTTGTTTTTCTTTCAGTCTCTTTTATTGTCGCTCAACTTCTCTTTAGTTTTTCCTCCAATTGTCTCAGCTTAGACTTGCCTTCCTCTCTTCCATTATGTCGTTTGTACATTCTCCATGTCCCCCACACACCTTTCAAGGATGATCTGCAGGAAAAGATGTGTTTGCGGCGGTAGCGATTCTGACAGTGACTCGTTCCATCAGGAGACTCAACACAACTTTACTTTGAAATCCATCATGTCTCTTCCTGTGGGCTCAGGAGTGGGCTGGGCATTGTGGATTGAAGGTTGTGGGGGTGTGGGCTTGTTGGTGCTTCGGTCCGGGAATAACGTCATCATGTCTACCTTAATACTTCTGGAAACTGGGATCCACGTCAGACAGACTTCAACTCAAATAAACCCTCCAACTCTTCCCTCTAATGGCTGAGTTTATGTGTGACAATGGAGGGGGTATAGGGCATGTTCCTGTGCTTCAACTCAAAACACACACACACACACACACACACACCTCTTTCTTCAGTTCAGGAAAAGCTAAGCAGCGCAGCTTTGGGATGCAGGCTTGGATCATGATGGATTGATCACAGCCTGCTGACGCGTGCTCGTGGATCCAACATGTAGAGTCCAGGGAGGAAATCATGTGAGACACGAAGCAACTCATGCTTTTCTTCTTCTCCTCTTTTACCCAACCTTATATGTACAGCTGGTGTCAGAGGAAGAAAAGAGCTTCCCTAAGCTTTTCTATGAAAAGCATCTGGGATGGTCTCCCATGCAGTGGATGAAACAGGTTCCTCAGAATTCATCCAATGACCTGAACTACCAAACTATTTAATATACCTGAAAAATATTTAGTATGTCCCAATACACAGTATTTGAAATGCAGTATAACAAAAACACCAGGGGCACTGACGAAGCGCCAGTATTTGGCGAGTTGGGAGTAAGACCGGTATGCAGAAACAGGTGGCCTTTGAGAGGAAGGTAGCTCAACACTTGGAGGCAAGGAAGGCGGGAACAATGAGTGGCCATTGATGTAGACCTGCAGAAGCTTATTGGGTCATCGGAAACATAAGAGGCAGCAGAAAGAACATCAGGACGGCTGTGGATCACTGTTCGACCCTTATCGCTTGGGCAAATAGCAGAAACCAATAAGTGACAAGCCACTCGTTGAAATCAATTTGTATTTTTTTCCTGATGATTGTTTCAGAATGCGGCTCCCTCCCTCTTGAGACTCCCCCAGCATGCTCAGTGCACGCTGAACATCACCTCCCATGTGTTTGTGTCTCATTCTCCCTGGCACACTCTCTCCTCACTCAACAGTTCCTACCTCCCGAGAATGCGGCGATGATTTTTCCACCCAGTGAGGTTATTCAGGCCAAGTGTGTGTTCTGAAAACACTTTGTAGACACAAGTCCCATGTGTTGCGGCCAGCAGGCTGTCCCTCCGGTAGGCCTGAAAGTACAGGAGCTAGAGGGAGGGAAACAGCTGAAATCCATGGAGCTAAGCACACAGCAGGGGCTGCTGCTGAATGCCCAAATGGACCCTTTGTATGATTTGGCGTTTATGTGGGCACACAAATGAGAGGCTGGATTTAGTCAGTGGGTAATTGTTTCAAAGCTTGAACACTCAGAAACTTTTCTGGTCACACATGATGTTTATAGAAACCAAAAAGAAGATAGAGGGAAAAAGCACTAAAGGGGAATCCAGCTCTTTCCTAAGAAGAGTTTGTGATACATGTGGCAAATCAAAAGCGTCTCATGTAAAAAAATATAGTGAGATTTGCAGCCTTTGTTTGTAGTTTAGACTGACAAGCTGTGTGTCACTGTGCACAACTTTGATGTCGATGTTGTTTCAGGCAAAATAGCTTCCCAACTGAGGCGACGATTTCCCATGAAGCAAAGCACAGCGCCAATCAGAGAAGGAAATTGTTGCAGTGACGAATTTGGTGCTAATCACGGAGCCGTTTTGAATACTCAACTGTTTTAATTTTTTTCAGCATGTCACTTCTTGATGAAAAGCATTGTCAAAGATCACAGACAACATATTTTATATTGGTGCAGTTGTTGATTACAGGTACGATAGTGATGATGCACAGTCAAGAAAACAAGATTGTTTTTTACATAAAATGGAACCAACATTTGCAAAAACAGACACAAGCTTTTTTAATATCTCACATTTTACGCAAACATTAAGATGTTATAGTGGCCAGTCTCTGTCTAGCTTAAGACCAAACTGCTTTCTCGATGTTTAACACCTCAAAGTAGTTCTCAAAACATTGTAGCTTCGCAGGAAAGTCTGTACGCCCTCATCAGTGCTATTCTGTTGGTTAAAAGACAGTCCAGTAAATGGAAAATGATCAGTTAATGAACACTTTACTTCAGGTTTCTGACCCGGCAGCACACAACAAGAGAAAAATAAAAATAAACATGAACAATTGCTGCTATTATTTAAGTGAACTTTCACCTCTTGGCACTTCCTCTGCTCCCGCAACCATGCAAGTGTAGGTTGGAATAATATAGTTAATGTCTTGAACTTGTAAGTACAGTGCCTACCTCGAGAGCAGAGCTTCTAATAATCTGCTTACAGCATCACTTGAGGCGTTTACGGGCTGACCTCAGGACAGGAGACAGAGTGTGTGCATTAGTGTGAGGAGAGCCAGAGACAGACTCCGGCCTCGGAGTCTTTGCCGGCGATTTTCTAAGCTGAGGGTCAGGACCCAGAATGGCTCTCGGTGGATCTTCTTATATAATGTAATGAGCTCCGATCCCATGGACCCACCATGGGCTGAAAATAAAATCGCTGCTCTCCCTGTGCGACCGGATTCCAAATGCAAAGGTTTCAGCAGCTAATTACCGGCTCACAAAAAGAAGTTCAGGGCTGTCCAGTGGTCTGTGTGGGGTTTCCACAGGTGCTTAGCTAATAGTGGAGTGGTTTAATTTCAGTATTATTTCATTCATTAAAACAAAGAGTGAAAGAACTGGTTATGATCCTGAGTGTTGGCATGTTTCTCAAGTTAACCAAGGCAGATGCTCTCCACAAGTTTAAGCGTCTTCTACACATTTAGCTGCCTAGCTAACTAGCTAAAATGGTATACTATTTGAAGTGTATAATGTAGTGTATGAAATGGTACATACATAGGCACCTCAGACCGGATTAAATTGTTAGCTCACAGTTGTTTTCAGTCTGCACATTACAGCACATTATGTAACTGGAGCATAATATCTTCAGGTTGCTATCCGCTGACCCGTTTTATCTCTGTGTGACTCACGTCTTGGTACCAAACAGTCACTGAAGCACTCTGCTCAAATCCCTCTCATTTCCCACATTCCTCCGAGGTGACGTCTCCTGCTGTTGTGTAACATCCATCGCCCCATGGAGAGGCCAGTGCACTGCTGGGTCCTGACAGGTACCTCCACTGGTAAACATCAATCCCACGTGCTGGTGAAAAAAAGAAGAAAAGAAAAAAAGAAAATAGCTCCTCTGTATGGAAGCCGTTAAACATCGAGGGACCTGGAGGAGAGACGCGGTCTGGAAGGATGAGAACGTGTGAAAAACAATAAGAGAAGACAGAAAACAAGACTTACGGTGACACTCCACCAAAGGTCGCCTTGTGTAGACTTTAAAACGTTTTAAACATTTTGTAGTTGGCTCCTTTGTGAAGTGCAGTTTTGGTCAACTGGATTTACAGCACTAATGACAGCCAATAGTGACCCAACTTTACTTTTAAAGACGACGATGAGGATTGAGAGTTGCACAATAAATAAGCAAGCTGCCTCATGTAGTTGTGTGTACAATGCAAGCTCGGTCACTGAAAATGTCCTCGTCTGACCAGATTCAGTTTTTATCCCCAAAAAGGGTGAAATCACACTGAAAAATAGCATTAAAAGATATCAATTGTTTTAACTTTACACTTAATCAATGATACCCGTCTGAGTTGGTACCCACTAGTTGCTTCATCATGTGCCCAGCATGCATACCAACTAATCTGCTGATTGACAGTTGGTAATTTGTCAAGATTTAACTACACATGATATCAAGAAACTGCAGCAAGAGTTGAACACACACAGTAGTGACTATAAAAATATATCTTCAACCTTAAGTTTATTCAGATCAATTAAGTGACAGGGATACAAACCACCAAACTTCAAAAGGAAAACAAGGAATAGACAATGGTTCATTGACTCAAAGTCCACAGTGCTATTTTCAGAGAGCTCATCATTGCTGTGTGTAACTGTGCTCCTCTTGCCTTAAGGCATGCTGAGCATCTGAATGTTTTCTGAGCCACAAGGTCAGACAGACAGTCGTGGATCGGAGACAGCTCACACACACACACACACACACACACACACACACACACACACACACACACACACACACACACACACACACACACACACAGTGTTAAATAATTCAAGAGTAGACAAAACCCAGACCTGGTAACTTTTCAAAGTGCGAGAGAGAACGTTGCTCTGTCAGCAGAGTCCCACAGGTCCACCGACGCCAACCTCTTCACAGTCCGGCCATTCAGGCTGAGTTTCCTGTGTGAGAAGACAGACAACACACAGAAAAGAAATGACCGCCGAAAAGGCAAAGACAGACGCGACGCGGGGCAGACCAGGGTCTACTGCATCAGGTTCAATTTTGACCAAGATGTGATATCAGAAAAAAAAGTGGGTCCTGCTCTTGCAAAATCAGGAACATTATATAGTGACAGAGGACTGATGCATTTTAATTTAATTTGTAATCATTAACTACTTCTATGAAAGCTTGAATGCTTATTTTCAAGCAAAACAATTCATACGAGTTTTTCTTCCTTTGCAGAAGAAAATAAACTGCCTTCATATATTTAATCATGCACAGTCAATCGTGTAGTTTCATTAAACTAAATCTTCTGTTACAAGTCTGACATTGGTTACCTTAGATACCCTCTACCACTGAAGAGAAGGTCACATGAGTCATTGTGCCTAAAAAAAGAGCCCCAAATAGACTTCGCGTCCCTTGATGCTATAATCGCTGTTTGTCTACATAAAAGACTACATTTCTGGGTCAAGCGCTGAATTGTGAACTAGTTCTGGCAGAACACTGGTGCACACCAACAGGCTCCATTATGAACGGTTCCCCAGCATTGATTTCTGTCAAGTTTTTCAGTGTACACTAGCACGTGCCATAAAATGCAGACGCTGTACGTTGTCTCTTTAAATTGAAACTGCATTGTGCTTATTGCTTCGCGAAGGTTTAACAATAAGCTCGGTGCTGCTCGTTGTCTGAGAATATTTTCTTACGCAGCTTATTGCTCAGAAGGGAAGAGTAGAGAGTTTGTGAAGGACTGCTGTATAGTTTTCCCTCAGCTTCTGTTCTTCTTCTTGCTTTCCTTTATTTCCTTACTTGTGGTTGTGGGTGGAGAGAAGCATTGTGAACGCAAAAGAACAAGAGCTTCACAGGTGAAGGGAGACAACAAAAAACAAAACAAAACAAAAACAGTGCAACAATGGCCAAGAACTCGATTAATTGATTTTTTGTGATCAAGTTTGAACTAAAGTTCCATTGTGCCCTTTTGGAGATCACATTTATTGGACATGAACAACATTTGCATGGGGACTGTTCGGAAATATTTGTCTGTCTGTTTTCTTTTATACTGGTACATTTTCAGGTGAAAGTGTTTGTGCTGAGTCGGAGTAAATTTCTAGCTTAAAATCTCCTATAAACACACACACACACACACACACACACACACGCACACACGCACACACACACACTACTGTAGATCTGGACTTTGGGAAGAAATGTCAACATCAACACCATTAATACGTTTAATCACAGCATATAAATTAGTTGAATTAGCTTTTGTAGTGTTTTTTAAGCTTAGTTAGTCACATTTGGACTTGCACATCTATGTAAAATATGTTGTTTATGTGTACATTACAATGCATGAAATATGATAATTAATAAAGGATATTATTATGAGGGATTTGTAATTGTATGCATATGAAGGTCGATTTTATTACTGTAGAATGATTGATGTGTGAATGAATGATAGACAAATACTGCATGCTGCATGATATATTGACTGCCGCTGCAGTTGTAGTTCTCTTGTTCGCTTGAGGGGGCGGAGCCGAACATTGACTTTTGAGACAATAGACACTACCCTTTTTGGGGAAGAAGAAGAAGAAGAAGAAGAAGACGGAAGAAAAAGTATATTTCCGCCCCTGAAACGGCAGGGCCAATAATATGTTTATAAAGGTAATAAAACATTAACCAATAGGAAGGACTCTAAGTCCCGCGAATGAGTTGAAAACTAACCGGTACGCCAAAATAACTCGTCCTCTTTCCATTCCGCCCAGCGAACCCCTCGTACCTGTGTTCTGAAGTACGCCGTGGATTTAAAGAGCACGATCGGGAGCATACTTTTACTATAACCCTTTTGGATTCTGGACCTCATTCCCCACCACCTCCCAGGATCTGAACATATATTTTACACTTTAAAAAAAACATATTTAACTGTGCAGTTACTTTTCAAACATTCTCTATTTTGGACACAGTCACGCTGCGAGTGAATCCGTTGACTGCCGTCTTCAACATTGCTGTGACAGAGACCCAACAGTGTGACGTGGCACGTGGCAAACCTACAGAGCAATACAAGTAAAGTTGTCATGCAAAATTTAGTGGTCATAAACCTGGGTAGTGTGTTTGGGCATGGCAGCAGAACGTGGAGGTGTAATTGTTGCCCTTCATGCTACTCACAGCCTTTAACCAGAGCATTTGATTGAAACAGATTGATGCCAGAGGTCGACGCCGGCACCGCAGTCGGGCCACGGCAACTAATACACATCGCTCGGCATTGTCTGTTTTCTCAGCACCTCCACTCACAGGTTCTTCATTAGCTCTTGGCAGTCTGAGCCTCACATGCACCACTTCTTTTCTATGTACATGCCACTTTCAATGAATAGTAATGAGCATTGTTGTTGTTGCTCTGTTTGCTGATCACCTTCTCAGTCTCTCCTGGCAGAGATATTATTCTGTCTCGCAGAAATGAGTTGCGTTGGTACACAGAGACCATCAGCAGTTTTAATGCATGCTTAATAGACCTTCTTGTGTTTGACATCGACTGCTGACTTCCGTCACCCCCGTTACAACATAAATGCGATGGCGGATATACATTATACATGAGGAGATAAGGGCAGTTTGCAGAGCGTACACAGAGGGAACCTCAATGTGACCTTGTTTATATGCTTGTCAATAACAGCATATGGCCTACATATCTGCACACAGAGAGAGTAAACATTAAAACAGCTCTCCAATCCACCCGGGAGTTGGAGCTTGTGGTTTATGTGTGACACTTTTGGTCTATTTCAACCGACGAGGACCGTGAACTAAAAGTGGTCCTCTGTGCATACCTGTTTGAGCTCCCACCACATCTGACTGGTGGAACAGTGGAAGTAAGAAGTCCTTGTTTTGTTGTTTTTAGATTTACGCTTAGTTGGTAGTTTTCTGTTCCGTGCAATATTCAAATGGATGGTCCGAAAGGAGGAAAACAGTTCACCGAGATAAAAAGCATAGCTTCACACTGTAATGAAAGCCATGTAATGAAAGCCATTGGGAACTTCGGGAAGACTCCCAAACGGCTAATCCTTTTCAGAGCCGTCCATGCAGGTCGATTTCTGATGTCAGTAATTACCGTGGCAGGCCAGCCTCACGACGGTACAGAGTGCAATCAGTCCCACTACGGACTTGCTACACTGTGTGGCCGTCGGAAAGTATCCTCCGTGTCGTCACACACAGTGTATCCTCGAGGCCACACCTTGCAGAGTTGTTTGGCCCCCAAAATCCTGCTCGGTTTGTGGACACTGCACCCCAAGAAAAGGTAAAACCACAGGAACAAAACCCTCAACGGACAAATGTGTCTGTAAAAAAAAATAGCCATCGTTGTTTGTACATTCTGCACAACATGTTTAAAGTTCAAATGACACTTTGACTAGATTTATAAATCGCTCATTTTTTGTCTGCAAAGATGTTATGATGATAACAAGCACTCCAAAAGGCATGGATTGGTGCCTGCAGGTGTGGACACCCCCAATGTGGACTCAAAAAAGCTGCATGCACGCCTGCATCAGTGTTGGTTTTTAATTTGATCAGAGCCTAAAAACAACAATTTACCAGTTATATCAGTGGTTATGTTATTGCAGCAGTTAAAATATAGAATGTAGTGCGAGACCAGCTTTAATTGGGTAGAAGACCGAATTGGGTAGTTTAGGGTGCTTGAGATTCACCTCTCAAACACAGAAGGAAACATGTCACTGATACCATACATGAGCCAAATAGATGACTGATCATCGGATAAACTGATCATTTACAGACCAATTATTTTTTTGCTGCAAAACTGAAGAAAGGCACTGAAGCATAAACTTCTCTGGGACAGGCCATCAAACTGATTAAAAGGAAAATCACTTGCAATCCAGTTATGTGACAAAAAGCCCAATTGCTGCAAGGGGTAAAAAGCTCTCAATAACAAGCACAAAAAGACATGTTTCTGTTTTTACTGTATCTCTCACTGCAACAGAACTTAATGTCATCGCTACTTTGTGAGGATTTCTACTTTCAGAAGTGACGGCAAACAACCGGAAGATTTTTCTCTTTTCAACCCACAACTCAAAAAGACTGCACCCCTCCTTAGGTCTGCTGCTGCCGTGCAGCCACATAGCACAATTATGACTTTAATCACTGAGTTTGGGTTTCAACAGGGCCTTCCTGCCGTCATGTCGAGATTGTATAAAACCCACAAAGTGTCCAAGGTGAACAGAGAAACACTGTGAGCAAACCTAAAGCAACAAAAATCAATAATTCGTATAGTAACAGTGAAGCAAATGTGAAATGTCAAGCAGCAGAAGGCAGCTGTTTACAGCATACAACTCTGATGTGGTGCACTGCTGTTGTTATCATGTCAAGTGTTGGATGCTGCTACTTGATACTGTCTCACTTGTAGGAGAAGTCTTAAAATCAATGGAATAAACGTTTATAAAATTGTTTTAATGAAACTTCAACCAGGATATGCCTTTAAATCAACAAAAAAGGAGCAGTCTGAATACAGTCACTATGTGTGTGTGTGTGTGTGTGTGTGTGTGTGTGTGTGTGTGTGTGTGTGTGTGTGTGTGTGTGTGTGTGTGTGCAGTTGCATCACTGAGTTCATGTGCACGTTTGGTTTGTGTTTTTTGTGGCTGCCGCATGTGGACACAATCTGGGCAGAGGCATTTAATCGCTGCCATGCTTTGTTTAGCATTCAATTTGGATACCCGCGGGGCTGATTCGGCCGGGGCTGTCACTTGTTTGACAAACAGCGCACGCTAATTGCAACCTGACAAATATAAAAACAAACCAGAGACGGACACGCATGGAAAGTTCAAAACGATCGGTGGAGCGCCGCATATTTCATCAGCTGCTCCAAAACAAACGTTGGGTGGTCGGGGAAAAAAAAGGAGCATCCCGAACAGATATGTTGTGTTTTCATGGCAATTGGTGGATGAATGGGGGGAACCGCTTGGCCCAAACAAAACTGAATCAACGAACAATAACTAAGTACACCATGCGGTTCGGCGTGTGCCCTGAAGGCTGTAGTTTAAATATTATTAGGTCGAACAAATAGCTGCTGGATTGAACCGAGGCCTTTAGTTCAGTCAGACACACACAACTGCGGCGTGTTTACACTGAGCGGTAAACAGCCGGCGATCATTTCCCTCCAGCAGGATCGGTGTGAAGAATATAAGGGCAACAACTTCAAACCGTAACCAGACCCGAGTTCACCTGAGTTTCAAGGAGTGCTCTTCTGGGCGAATGCTGAACAGCTCATTTGGGTCCACAGAAGTGTCGTAAAGATGAGAATAAACGCTGGTATTCAAATAAAAATGGGGAGAGAGGGAGGAAGAAACCTCATTAAAAGTATTTTAATGCCATCACAACTCCAACATAATGATACCATTTGAGTTGCTTGTTTTTCTAGAAATAACTATTCTTACTCACTGATCAATACATTCTGAACATAACTACATCTGTGTGTGTTCTTGGTTGAACCCAGAACTCCCTGAAGAGGTTCCACAATAATAGCAACAGATAATTAACATAGTATGAGTTAGAGAACAGATTAGAAATAGCCCTGTTTGTGCAGAGGTGTACTTGACAGTTTGACCCGAACCGTGAAGCCTTCTAACGCCAGTAGATTAAACATCTAACTCACTTTCTTATTTCTTTTCTAAATGAGGTCCCTACTATGGTATCAAACACTTTTGAGAAGCAATATGAAGCATTTCATATGAAATCCCTGTTGAACAACAAGACCGAGTTAATGTTTAAATGGTCAAAACTATAAACCAGCTCTTGGCAGTCTTGGCACCAAAAAGACAATAACCAGCATACGCCACCACGTTCTGAACAGACACATTCAAATACACTAACACTTACAAAAGTAAAATCTGCATTTTAGAACCTAAAACGACAAACTAAACCAACTTCTCTGTCCAGAACTCGCTATTAGGCAGGCATGATGGGAAATGTGGGCCGTCCCTAGCGCTCCAATACTTTTTTGAAACTGCAACATTCGTGCTAATAGAGAAAAGATAACGCTTCCAGGTTTGAAAAGGAAATTGTATTTTGTCCAGCAGTGTTTTTCTGAGTTTTTTTTTTCACATGTTTGGAGGGTATTCAAGTTCTCCAGTGTGTTTCATACTTGAGCTTGTTGTGGAAAGTGGGCACCATGTTGTTCTAGCTCAGCTGGCCCAGATCACTGAGGCTTTTGAAAGTCTGGATGTCAGTCCTCCTCCAAATTAAACAGAGAGCTGTTTTCTCACAAGTCAGGTTACGATTCAAGCTAACCACAGGAAACGGACACAAAACACAAGGCTTCATGGGACGTATGTTTACGTTTGATCACGAGCACATGGAAAGTGACAAGTCCATTAAATATCAGGTTACTGCAAACTCTCATCAACAAACTTTTGTTTACCAGCCCCGGTTCTCTGTTTGTTTGTGCAGTGTGAATTCAAACAAAACCCGGTAAAATAAACGTTCCCATTTCAGTTCTGAACTAAATAAGATGTGCAGCTCATGTTAGTATTGTAACAAATCATCAGAAGTGTTTGTTCAGAAACATACGCCGTTTGTATTCTTCGCACATGGCTGCAAGGAGACCTCGAAAAGATCCTGCTTTATGATTTTTAGGGCTTGAAATAAAATAATTCACTGATATTGTTCGGCAATCAGGCTAAAAAATCATGTCTGGCCATGAGGTCAGATCATCTAGTTAGTTAAAAAGCATCAACCTTTTCAAAATCCCTGCTCTGAGATTCAAAGTGCCTCTTCCTCACACTTTATTTGTTCGAACTGTTTCAAACTCCTATGCGGTACACGAGAGGAAAAGATCAATGCAGCTTATTAACTGATGGAAACACTGCTGCAGGAAATAGGAAATTGCTCTTCCTCTTGTGTCCTTGGCCGCCGGCCATTCCTCGCTTATTTAAGACAATGAGATTTCTCAATTAGGCCATCCAGAGCTGATTATTAATCTTGCAGCATGATGTGAGTCAGCAGCAGCTTATTAGAACGAGTTTCACCTCTTCTCTCCTACTTCACTTCAACTTTGTCCCCTCCTCCCATCGTCCTTCTACTTTTTATCCCTTGCTTGTTAATCCTGTCCGCTCCTGCTCGAATCCACCCAGCCCCTGTTTAATAAAACCAAAGCTGTCCACATGGGAGGGCCCGCCGCGATTAGCCGTCGTAATGGATGATGTTGATGCATTATTTAAATCAACGAATGTTTTTTTTTCTCCGTTATGTTAAAGAATGAGTGTTGAGGTCAAACACCAACTACCTTTACTCGCTTAATCCGCCTTCACAACTGTTGGTTTAGTTCAGGGATTCCCAAAGTGAGCTGCCTCTAGGGGGTGCGCGAGAGGAAAAATGTAATGGTGGTCTAATGGTGTAATAATTAATATTACACATTTAAAAAAAATTAAGTTGGATTTTTTAATTATAAAAATTCCCTTTGTAAGATTTATATTTAATTACAATTAAAAACGTACAATTTAATAAATAGATGCACTTCCGGTCCGGCTGCCAGACTGTCTTTTACGTACACACTAGCTAGCCTAGCTTGTGCACCTAACGTCATTTCATTCATTCAGAAACAGCGATCAGTAATAAAAGAGGAGAGGGACAGAGAGAGAGTGAGGAACCGGAGGCGAGAGAAATGGAGAGGTGCGTTGGGGAGAGACCGGGAGAAGAAATCGACCGGGAGTCGGAGAAAGAGGAGACGGAGGAGGAGCACAGAGGCCCATCGCGGAGTCAAGGTGAAAAAAGAGGACACGAGAGTGAGCATCAGACTGGGAAAAAAAAGAGGAAACATGATGACAATTATCTGGGTCTGGGCTTCACTTGGATTGGCAATGCAGATTGCCCGAAGCCACAGTGCGTGTTGTGCAGTGAGGTTCTGGCTAACAGCTGTCTGAAGCCTCTTATTTGCGCCGCCACCTGAACACCAAGCATGCCAGTGCAAGTCAGAAGCCCCTTACATTTTTTAGATCAAAATTGGAAGAGTTACAAAACAGCCAAAAACAATTGCAGTCTCATTCATGTGTTGGGTCTACACCAGGGATTCCCAAAGTGTGGTGCGCGCACCCCTGGAGCCTCCTTTTTTTATTTATATCTGTTTCTGAGCCTATGCATGTGCCACTCTTTGTTCTTTACGTGGCTTACTGTGTTTAAGTAAATAAATGTGAAATGCAATCTGCCTCTGAGCATGTGCGTGTGTCCTCGCCATCCTTATTGCTCTTTAAAAGTGACGCCTTGTGTAACTGAAATTTATACAGCGGACTAAATCTTGTAACAAACGCAACGCGCAAGCAAACAGTTCTCGCATTGGTCCGATTTTATGCGGCTATAAATAGGCTCTGTTGCGTTTTTTTTTTAAGGTGTGGGGTATTGGGGGTGCATGCACCCGGTCGGGATGTAGAAGGGGGTGCGTGGCCTAAAAAGTTTGGGAACCGCTGCACTAGATGGAGTTTATCACACACGCGAAGGAGGCTGTTACCGACGGCCTGACGGCGACGGCAAGCGTCTGAAGACCGAGCCCCGGTGCAAGCAGTCTGAACACCGGCCCATTACCGCCCTAACAACGGCGGGCAAACGGTCTTCGCCTCCCGGTGCGGCCGACTCTCGGGCTCCCGGTGCGGCCGGCGCCCGGCCCTCACTGGCCGGCTGTCACTGGCCTCACCCCGCCCCTCTTTTCTTTTTTCTCCGCAGAGTTTAAAAATGAAAATATGCTTAAATAAACCAAGAAAACAATAACACAAACACACGATTATAAACATATTTGTAATACGTCAAACACAAACATAAAAACAATAAAACAAAAATACGTGTATAATCAACATACGTGTTTAATCAACTTATACGTTTATAATCAACGTATGTGTAATACGTCAAACACAAACATAATCAGGGAGGAGATACGTTTCTGATCAAACGTAATTGGAAATGCGTATTAGTTCTGGGGGAACGTAATTTTTAGGAGACAGGGTTATGCTGTTATGATATAGCATACATATGAAATAGTAGATTTTCATTCATCTAAAAATAATACGCAATTAGAATCGATACACATTTTCAATGACCAGCTTTACCGAATACTCAAAAACTAAGAAATAATATATTGTATATACTGAGGAAACATAGCGTTCCATCTTAACAGCAGAAGACCACAAGATCAGCCGCGGCCCGGTACCGGTTCATGGGTCCCTTGGTACCGGGCCGCACAAAAAGAATGGAAAAAAAAATCGGAAAGATGTTTAATTATGACAAATGACCGGATACATCCGTCAGACGTAACCTCTTGACACATGTCAAGAGGTCAAAAATGAAACTTAAAAGTCTGTTTCAACAAATCAAGGCAGAGAAGAGGCCACTAAGAATCAAACACACAGCCTCCCTCGCCTTCACACTGACACCGAGGCCGGATACAAAACATGTGTTTCGGGTCCCAGGAAGAATTATCACTGCAGCAGAGGTATACAAGCTGATGTAGTCGAGTTCACTGGTGGTGCTGATTAATAATTACATGCATGAGTTGCTTTTCCCTGGATTCTATCATTACTGAATACATGAAAGAGCATCTTGTTCCCAGTGCGCGTGTCTGTGTGTGTGCAGAAATAATGTCTGTACATTATTTCTACTGTTCTTCACAAACCCCTGTGTGCTACGGTTCAATTTTTTTCAGTGTCAGCAAGAGGGAGAGAGAGAGTGAGAGTGAGAGAGAAAGAAAGAAAAGACAGAGATCCATGCTATCGGTCTTTGAGCGAGTGTTTTAATTACGTATGCTAATTGAGCTGTTATGCCAACCTCTGTCTTGATTACACATTGTCTAACTGCTCTCTGGGCCCTGCAGCTCTGCTTTCGGCTGCAGCAGCTCTCACGCTGCATGTGTGTGTGTGTGTGTGTGTGTGTGTGTGTGTGTGTTAACTCCAGTGATTCGGAGTGGTCCCGTCTCCAATCTCTACAGGCTTTGCATGCGTATTATTCTGCAGCCGGCCCATGAGGATGGTTAATCAAACAAATGATTCTCAATCTTTAATTAAGGAATCATTGTTTCATATTGTCCCTTTCTTAAAATAATTTTGTAGTGTTTTTGTATTAGCCAATATCAGTGTGAAATGATAACTAGATACTTAACTAGAAAATGCTAGCAGACCTCCTGTGCCAGGTGGTTCACGGAGGAATGATGGTTTTAATCTACAATTACAGAAAAGTAATTGCTGTCAGGCCTGGTCTAAAAGGAGGACCCAGATGCAGGGGATATTCGTACCGGCGCACTATATTGTTTCCTTTGATTCAAAAACAACTCTCTCACTAATCCGTCAAACAAAGCGCTCCCGAAGGAGGGAAAAAAAACAGGGAGAAAAAAACAACTTACGCACAAAAACTTTCGGGAGAAATCTAACTATGACTGTGGACGCGGGCTTTGGTGCATGGACAAGGCAAAACACTTTGGCACAGGACAGAGGGAAGACGCAGACTATAAGCACATGAGGGTACTGGGGAACAGGTGGAACCACTCAGGGATCAGGGGAGACAATCAGACCAGTGACACATGAGGAAGGGCAAGTGACCTGAAACGAGAGGAGAGTCAGGCTTCAAAATAAAACAGGAAGTTACGAGACAAAAAACCCAAGACAAGACAGCCCTCACCACGGTGTGAACATTGCAGAATGTGATCCTGATTAGCAGGTAATATTAACAACTTTGACTCGTTCTGAAGGCAATTGTCCTGCATTGCACAAGTCAGTGCACAAAAGTGGAATAATGGGAAGCGGCTCCATCTTGAGGCTCTGACGTGCTGATAATTCCTGAAATGCTCGTTGTAGCGATTTGACCCAATGCTTTTATTCTGTCTCGTTTTGTGGAGTTTGGTCGCCTATACTCGGCGATAATAAACACTCTTAACACAAGTTATTGCTTTTGTAATCTGTAGTGCGAGGCTGCCTGAACGCTGTGCAGATACTGGTTTAATCGGCAACATGCTTCCAGGGTTTTGGTCACACGAAAGTGTTACCTCAAAACACAGTTCCGGTTCACTGCACGTGTCTTGTTGTCAAAGTCAAAATTAAAAAATGTCAGTCAGTAATGCTAATCTGAACCCCCAGTTTTCTCAAGAACTTGACACCGACAACTGGTTTCCCTCTCGGCACAGCTGGCCAGTCACCAGCGTTGCAGAAGGTCCTTTTGGAGTCTCCAAAATAACCTTTTGGGTGTCCGCCAAAATAAAAGGTAGAAAAAAAAAAGACAATGAAGAATGGCCAATGTTAGTGTTGATGGAGAACCATATTTGGAACAGGATGCTTACGGCCTTGTGTCCATGGCTGCATTGCATTTATAAGCTGACTAAGCACCACTACAGGTAAACGTATATCTCTATTAAAAAATACAGGAACAGTAAGCATTTTATTTGGCTGTCATTTTCAAACTTGTGTACAAGAAAGGGGGTGCTTGTTATTGCCCTTTGAACTAGCCGTGGATTTGAAAACAAACTTCCTCCTCAGTTTTCTTTGAACTTTACATGATAAAAAGCATACAGAAAATTAAAAAACACACTAATTCACTGCTTTCACCGAAATCCCCTGATAAAAGGACCTGCTGCAGAACAAATTACAAATAAGAAATAAGAAAATATTACTATAATCAAATGTGTCCTGCTTTAGAATTTAATCTGCAGCATTGCCTGCCGGTAGAAAATTATATTTTGTGTCTATTCTGTAATTATTGTAAACAGCAAGGATGGTGTGAGAGGAAATTAAATGCGGCCGGTCGAAAGTCCACGGAGGCTGGAGTGGGATCACCCAGAGAGATGGAATACAATTATGTTTGGTTGTGGTCGTTTTTTTTTTTTAAAGCATGCAACTCACAGTTTATCCTATCGGGACAAACAAACAATTATTCTCCTCCCGAAGCACATGCATCCTCCTCCACCACTACCCAAAGACGACGCTCTCCGACTCCCATCTGTGGTTCTCTATTTTTGACACACAAAGCTCATAAAGGATTTGTTCAATCAATAATTTATTCCTTCCCTCTGTTGCTGGCGCATTCACTCACTCTTCCTACTTAACTCAGAGGCGACTGAGACTAAGTGGTTAGCATGCCCGTCATTCAATCAGAGGGTTGGTGGTTCGCACCCCGGCTCAGCTAGTCCTTGTCCTTGAGCAAGACACTTAACCCCTAATTGCTCCCTGTTGTTGTGTCTGCGGTGTATAGAGCAAACATGTAAGTCGCTTTGGATAAAAGCGTCAGCTAAAATGAAATGTCACTCACTCACTCCTCATTTCACCTCTACCTCCCAATGTCAAGCATCCACTCTCTCACATACTACTTACTTTCTTCACTCACCCTCACCCTCTCCCGCTACTCTCTCTAATCCAGGGGTGTCAAACTAATTTTAGTGAAGGGGCCACATGCTGCCCATTTTGCTCTCAAGTGTCCAGACCAGTAAAAGCGTAGCATAATAATGCATACATAACGACAATATTTCTCTATGTTTAAATCATTGGTGAAGGTTTTTGGATGATAAACCCTATTTTAAGGTCTTTCTACAATAAACTAGAAACACAAAGACCAAACATTCAGACATCAGCCCACTGTTCATCTAACTGGGTTCTCCTCTGCAGATTCCCTCCCTTTGTGACGCGTTTGTGATGACACTTTTCATTTCATACAGTGAAATGTCCAAAAACGTTATCCTCCATTTGCAGCTTGTACTTTCTCCCTGAATTTTTTCACAACGCCTGTTTCTCTCCGGATCAAGTGCTTCTACAAGAGAGTAATTCGCTGGAGTGGTGCCTGTCAAGGGTATCAACTCAAGGAACTTCTCGGGGAACGCCAAAGTCTCATCAACACCACGAATGAATATGGCCAGTTGAGCAACATCTTTAGTGAGGTCAGTGTTTTCATCGATTGCAACTGAAAATGCTTCAAATTACTTTTCTTTATGCTTCTTTTGGCTATCCAAATCTGCTGAAAGATCGGAAATCCTATCCGTCACAGTATTCCTCGTTAGGCAAATGTTGGCAAAAGCCTGTCACTTTTTTTTTTTTTTTAACAGTTATGCGGTGGGCCGAGCTGGACCCCCTGGCGGGCCGTATGTTTGACATCCCTGCTCTAACCCCTTACCCTCACCCACCACTCCCTCCATCCCCTCCTTCCCTTTCCAATTAATGTACCGCCTTCATACCCTGCACCCACTCCTTCCCGTCGCTGACCCATTCTCCTTTCCTCACCACCTGCCTCATTCCCTCCCTTCCTCTTTCCCCATCCCACTTCTCCTCTCTGGCCCATCATCCATCCTTCATCCGTTTGGTTTCAGCAGCAGATTGTCTCCTTTCCTCCCCCCGCTCAGTTTCCGTCCGCTCTGGCCAAGAATTCTTCCATCGGAGACAAACATGGCCGTCTGTATCCGAGCCCCTCCGGAGCTTCAGCACGACGGCTCATAAACACTTAAGCAGCTCGTCCTCGTCTGTCAGTCCGAGCGCCCGACACGGGCAATAATCTCCATCTAATATTCTGAGTCAATCTCTGCGATGTCAGGAGGCGACACAGTGAAACAAATTATGGCGTGAAGTGTGTTTCTTTTCTTCTTTTTCTTTTTCCATCCCCAGAGCAAACTAATGTGTGTGTGTGAACTCAATTAATGCTGGGTGGATAGTTCAGCTGTCAGTTTGAGGTGCTGGCAACACACTCTGGCATATTTCTAGGGGATTTCAATGTGCATTCAGCACCAGCTTCAGATGGCCAGCCTGATTAATTAACATGAGGCAAAATATCAAGAGAGTAAAGTAAAAATATAAATGTAATTCATAAATTATTTAATGTTTTTCCATGTGTTCATGTATGAAAAATAAACTAAACTAAAACACTGTTAGCGGACTCATTGATTACTACAAGCAAATTGTTTAAACAGCATTTGCATAGGAATGATTCTGTTCCAAGCCTTTTAGCCATATAAGCGGTTGATCACCATTATCCTGATCACGAGACGTTTCCATTGTGAGAGGTGTGAGAGGTCCTCAGACAACACCTGCTGAGTTGTGAGATTAAGATTGAGGTCAATGTGTTTGTCCTCTTCTGCTCTCCACACAGACTGCTTCCCTGCATGCAACCAAAGCCTGCTCATTCGTGATCGTTCGACACAACTCGGACTACAAATGGAAAACAGAACGCTTGAGATACAACGTCCCGTTGCCTACAGATTTTCCAAATGTATGTTTACAGAGATTATGTGCTTCAAAACGCAATCAGCAAACCTGTTGACGAAATATCCCCCTATTCAAATATTGTCTAAAAATGACTGCAAGCTGTTCAGTTTCAGATCCTGTCATGAAGTTATACAGTCATCATGATCATCATGGTAATCACACACCAATTAAATTCCTTGATTACAGTTATTTACTGTGAACAATGCTGATGTGTGTCAATATTATGACATTTTAGTTGGTGACATTGTGTCCTTGTATGACCAGTAATATGGTAATTTGTATAAATATTAGTTTTCTCCTGCTTATGTGTAAAGGCAGCACATGACACTGTCACATCCAGCTCCAAATGACTCTGAAGCTGGTGACACAGTGGAAAGGAAACCATAAAACACTGGTTTTCTGTCCATCCGGGGAGAGGGATCCTCCTCTGTTGCTCTCTGATTTATTTGCCATTGTAGCGTTAGAAGATCATGGAATCTGTGCTCAACTATGCTCCCTTTTGAAGAGGAGCGTGCACGCGCAATTATCCAGATGACTGATGTCTTGTTCGAATTAACGAGACTGTTTGAGGGCGGATCAGTGTTTGAGGAACCGACATAGCCTGACGTCAATCATCTCGGTAATTTAAACTGGTGTTAGCACAAGCATTGAGCAATGACTTTTAATTCTCTTCTGATCCCAAGTTGATTAGTGACTCATTTATTTAGTTTATTTATTTAATCAAGACATACTATACAACCACCCACAATCCTACATAAAGTCTGGATCCAACGAGCAAGCGCACACAATGAATATGATATTTGTTCCTGGAGTAAAGTTCAATGTATTTGCTGTTCATTTGTTATGAAGCAAAGAAACATTTTATGAGGGAATAAATAATCTGATTTCATTGTGTTTCCTGGAGACATATTTTAAGGCCAGCACACAGTGTTGATATGAGTTGCATGTTAATGTCAGTTGATATTAAAAAGCTCCTTTGTCTCTCACTCTGTTTACCTCCAAACAAGGCAGGAAGCCTCAGTGGATATCATCAGTCCTACGACTCCCGGAGGCCTCACATTCTCACCCTTACACTCTCACCCACTCGTCTTCTCTCCCTTTATATCTTTTGTTTCACTTTACAGCTCAACAGAGCAGCACAGCTTCCTGAATATCAGCCCATAATTAAAAAGTTTACAGTCCCCACTCAGTCTGGCTTCTTCCCCCTGAAGAATGGTCATGGTTACATTTCTAAAGGTTAGAGTCTTATTTTTAAACATTGTAATATTTTAGTTTTTAAGGGCTAGATAAAGCAGGTCGATGTGTATTTCAGGGGCAAAAGGAAGGCTTAAATGAACCGTAAAAGTATTTTTATATTCAGATATTACTATTCTTTTGTATAAAACAATGCAACGATGCATCGAAGACTACTGAACTACAAGAAACTGACAGCCAGCAACTAACTAACTAACTCTTCTCAAGTCTTTTGCTTCCAAAATAGTTTGATTTAAAATTTACAACAAATCTGAAAATACCCAAAAAAAAGAATACATGTAGACTTAACAAATAACCTATAGTGTATGTATCAAAGCCTAATATTTAATCCCTCAATGCCATAGAGTTCCATTTAATAAATAAACTATTGACTGAATCCAACATACACCATCCTGCTGCCTCAAATAATCACTATAGGGCACCAAACGCGCATTAATCTGCCGCTGAAAATAGTCCCTATTCAAATGTACAATGTTCGTCTGTTTGAGTAAAGTTTGCGAAATCCGACAGTGCCCAACTGTTGTAGAACATTGTAAAGCCACTTTCAAAACTGTTATATTTGTGAACCGTTTTTAAAGATTAAGTGTTGGGACCGAGTGCAACAGACATAGTAAGGAAGTCAAAGTGTGAGACGGACAAACACAATGTTGGTTTTGTTATTTTCATGGGATTTGTTGACAGTGAGTATACAATGCAACAATCCTTTAGTCCTGGTTTTGTCATTTTGTAATGCATCAATAAAAGAGAATGTTAGGAGACTGAGGAAAAGTTAGTTTGTTGGAGAAGATGAAAACAATTCACAACAAACACATTTTTGTCGCCAATCAGCCCCGCACAGTTCTATGGATCCTTTCTCCCAAAAATATCACAGTGCACCTGTTTAAAAGGGACTACAATGACCATTAAAATAGTTTGTGCAGCCCAATCCACTGTTTTGTTGCTTGACAACTGCAGCGCAATTCCCAAAGTGCAGCTTTCTCTCCGGTATACAGGAAGGCTTGCTCCTGTACACCGGCTTTCAATCACAGAACAGTTAATTAGTCCACAGCTTGAGCTGCACACCTCCTGCTGTTTAGAGCCTCCCTTTTTTTTAATCAAAAGCTCTTCATCAGATCAACAAACAAAGTTTAGAGATTCAGGGTCGGAATGTGCTCGGTCTGCAAAGGCGTCAAATAAAATGTTTTATTTGACAGAGGTGATTGAATATGGTACATTTTTAAAACAACATAAGGAGCTAGAATGGTGAGAATTCTCAGTATTAAAACTATTAAATACATGACTTTAGTGAACTGTTCCAGGATCAGTAGACTTTGACCTTTCTGAAAGAATGTACACAAACAACTTTAATCAGAAATGTATGGAGATTCTGGACAAAGACGTCCTTCACGGTTCATTAAGTGACTATGAATGAAACATTAGATGCAACAATGCCCTTTTAATAGACATTCACCCCCTTCACCATTGTCTCGCTATTTAGGCATGCATGAATGTGACTACTATTCCCTCGGGAGAATACAACCACTGTGTAACCACCGTAGATGATTCATTCGATTCCTCCCACGGTATTCTGTCTGGGTGAACAAAAAATACAAATAAAATTCGGAACAGGTTTTGATCAGCTCCAGCGGGGTACACCTCGCCTGAAGCAGAAGAAAGAAAATGTCGACACCTCAGGGCAAGCGGAGGGAGAAAATACTGGCATCACACAAAGCCTTGTGTCGGCACAAACTAAAATCACTGACCAGGAAAAGACCAAAAAGGGGAGAAGATTGGCTGGTTGTGGTCTTTTCTGTGAGGACATGTGCCATCCTACTAGCAGCATTCTCCCGCAACACTGGACCAACATTGTTGTCCGCATTAGTCACCCAGGCACCTAAACATGGGATAATAGGGTCCATATTGAAAACTATCAAAGCTTTAGTTGTGGAACTGAGTTGGCTATTGGGAAATAGTGGTAAGAAAGGTGAGAGGATTCAATGTGTGTTTGGCAATATCTTGTTTTAAAGAAGTCAGTGATTTCATCATTGTAATAGAGGTGATTGTGTTTATTATTTCAAAAGGTTATATTAAAGGGACCTGTTACGCCCCGTGGTGGCTCGACGTGGGACGCAACATAAAAAACAACAGATCCGGACCAGAGCGGGTGCAGTCACACGTTTATTCACAAAAAAAATGGCAACACAGGGAACAACAAGGACTTTCAGTGGCACCAAAGAAAAGAACTTAACAAAACCCCATCCCCCCCCCCCCCCCCCATGGACAGGGGGTGGTGCTCACTCTAACCTAGGGTATAAACAACAAGTAAACCTACATGTGTGCAAGATGTAAACCCCAGGGTATCTTACCTGTCCTCATTGACCCTGTGCGCACAACCAAAGGAAGTAACAAAGACAAGGACAAAACCAAAGTAGGATGCTAACAAGAAGTAGTTTACACAAAAGGTGGGGTAGCTAAAGACAAAACATAAACAAGTAACCAAACAAGCACGCACGGACAAAACCTCAGAGACCCGAGTGCAGCATGCAGGGGGCAGAGAGAGACGTGACAAAACGGAGGACTATTAACAGGGGGACTGGTTGATTAGAGAACTGGAACAGGTGGGTTGATTGGATGACTGGAACCAGGTGTGTACATCTGTGAAGTATGAGAAAGACAACAGGAGGGGGAGACAAAGCAACAACAAAGCAACACAAAACAAGCACAACACATGTGCGCATACCAGACCGGACACCGTCCGTAACACTCCCCCCCATAAAGAGTCAACCCATGGCTGACGATACCTCAAACCATCCCTTAAAACCAAAAATGTGCCCCCAGTAACCACCGGCCTACAGTGGGTACCTACGAGACAGAGCGTCCGCAAACACATTTTCTGTGCCCTTTTTGTGGCGGATCACCAAGTTGTAACTTGTGATTATCAACGACCAACGCATTAGTCGCTGGTTGTGATTGTGCATCCGATGCAGAAACACCAGCGGATTGTGGTCTGTGTAAATCACCACAGGGTCCGTACTACATCCAACATAAACTTCAAAAAATTGGAGCGCGAGTAGTAAAGCCAATGTCTCCCGAGTAGTGCATCTGGCTACTATTGAACTTTTTCGAAAAGAACCCTACAGGGTGGACCAAACCCTCAGAATCCATCTGAGTCAAAACTGCACCGGCACCAATACCGCTCGCATCGACTTCCATGGAAAACGGTTTATCAAAATCAGGAGCACTTAGTACTGGGGCATTACACAATAGTGCTTTGCAGCATTCAAAGGCGACTTGACACCTATCTGACCAGACAAACTTTTCCAATGGACTGATTAAGTCAGTCATTGGGGCTGCAACGGAAGAGAAGTTCTTACAGAACCCTCTGTAGTAACCAGTCATCCCGAGGAATCGGCGTAACTCCCGCCGAGTGGTGGGTACTGGGAAAGACTTGATAGCTGCGATCTTGGCCTCCAAGGGACGCACTTGGCCTCCACCCACCTGTTTACCCAAGTAGGTCACCGTTGCCTTCCCAAACTCACATTTTGCGAGGTTCAGTGTCAGAGACGCATCCGCCAGTCGCTGAAACACTGTTCTTAACGAGTCCACATGAGCAGGCCACTCTGCAGAGTGTATTACCACATCATCCAAATATACAGTACAGTTAGGCACACCACTAAACACAATATTCACCAACCTCTGGAAAGTGGCCGGAGCGTTTTTCATCCCGAAAGCCATCACTGAATACTGCAAAAAATTATCAGGAGTCACAAAAGCACTGATGGCAGAAGCCCGTGGTGAAAGGGGAACTTGCCAATAACCTTTCAATAGATCTAGCTTTGTGACATAGCGAGCTGATCCTATGGTATCCACGCAATCATCTACGCGGGGCATAGGAAATGAGTCAGGCACCGTGACACTGTTTACCTTTCGAAAATCTGTGCAGAATCTGTCAGTCGTGTCAGGCTTTGGAACCAATAAGCACGGAGAACTCCATGGACTGGAACTGGGCTGTGCTAAATTATTTTCCAGCAAATAATCAACCTCTTTTTTCATACAAGCTCTTTTGTATGCATTTATTCTGTAGGGGTGCTGTTTAATAGGTCGGGACTCACCCACATCAATGTCATGCTGTAGCACCGTAGTGCGGGTAGGCACATCTCCAAACAGACAGGGGAACTCGGCGATAAGGCCGAGTAGGTCAGCTTCCTGCTCCCCGCTTAAATGACGCATTAAGGATGGAAGTTTCAACAACATCTCTGAGTTTGACAACCGAGGGGTCAGTTGCTGGGCATTGCGCAAACTCAAGCCATCGTCATCACTCACTACAGTAGGACTCACCGCTACTGACACCGCAGCCGCCACAGTTGCTACAAGAGGCGCACCGCGTGTTTCAGGCTGGACGTCGCCTCTAGTGTAATACTTTTTCAACATGTTTATATGACAGACTCTGGTTTTTCGCCTTCTATCAGGGGTCCTGACCACATAGTCAGTTTCACTCAACCTCCTGTCAATAGTGTAAGGACCTGAAAATCGAGCACTCATGGAAGTACCTGGAATGGGCAGCAACACTAACACCAAGTCCCCTGTTTGAAGAGAACGTGGAAGTGCTTTCTTATCGAACTGCCGTTTCATATCCTGTTGTACAACAGAGAGACTCTCCTTAGCAATACGGCAAGCCTCGTGCAGTCGTTCTCGGAAGCGACTCACGTAGGTCAGCACATTTCGCTGGGTGGGCGAACTCTCACCCGATAGCTGGTCCTTTAACACTCTTAAAGGGCCTCTAACTGTGTGACCAAATACCAGCTCTGCTGGACTAAACCCTAGTGACTCTTGCACTATTTCCCTAACTGCAAATAGAGCTAAAGGGACCCCTTCGTCCCATTCCTTACCGCCCTCCATTATATATTTGCGCAACACTCACTTAAACGTCTGATGCCATCGTTCGAGTGCCCCTTGCGACTCTGGCTGATAAGCACTAGAGACTCTGTGTTATCGACAGTGATGTTAACACCTGCTCGGAAATACCCGAAAGGAAGTTGGTACCTTGGTCGGTTTGCACGATCTTAGGGAGGCCGAAAGTAGAAAAGAACTTGATCAGGGCCTTAACTACTGCCTGCGCTGTTATACTCCTAAGAGGGATCGCTTCAGGGTACCGGCTAGCAACACACAGGATGGTTAACAGGAACTGGTTACCAGACTTCATTTTTGGCAGAGGGCCAACACAATCCACCAAAACATGCTCAAACGATTCCCCAATAGCCGGAACCGGGTGAAGCGGCGCAGGCTTAATAACCTGATTAGGCTTCCCTGTGACCTGACATACATGGCATGTATGGCAAAACCAAGACACATCTCGCTTCAATCCTGGCCAGAAGAACTGCCGCAGCACTCTGTCATAGGTCTTTGTAATCCCTAGATGACCAGACCAGAGATGTTCATGAGCCAGAGATAAAACAGACTGTCGGTACGGTGTAGGCACAACAATTTGAAAGACATTACTCCAATCGTTATCCAAATCAGCGCGAGATTTCCATCTACGCATCAGGAGACCATTCTCCATGAAATACTACGTTTCTTTATTCTGAGCGCTCTCTGGAGCAAGAGCTGCAGCAAAACATTTGGCTAAAGTAGCGTCCTCCTTCTGAGCAGCAATAAGATTACTTCGAACGATAGGCAACCTAGCTGTCTCTAAGGTGGACGTATCACCCTGAACTTTAAGCGGGACACTCGGCTCAACAGTGGACTGAGTAACCACAGGTGGGGAAACAGTGTGCCCAGACAACTCAGTCGCGAACAGAGTATCCGACAAATCAACTGTTTCACCCAACCTACGTGCTTGAGCACGGGTGACCACACACGCTGGGAACACTTCAGGGAAGTCCTGAGCCAACACATCAGGCTGCAAAATCTCAGGTCGTCCAAGAACTTCTAAAACTGGCATAACTTTTCCACCAGCGATGTCATTCCCTAGCAAAAATGTGACGCCTCTAACGGGCAAAGATGGGCGCACGCCCACTTTAAACACACCATTGGCTAGGCCGCAGGATAAATGTACCTCATGGAGAGGCACAGACACAAACCCCATCTCAACGCCTTGCACAATCACACTGGAGTCCCTGACAGTGTCATCACAAAAAGGTAACACGTCTGACAATATAAAAGACTGAGAGGCGCCAGTATTCCTAAGTATGCGCACTGGACACTGGTTCAACCTATCTGCGCTGAGGGAAACCAGCCCGTCCAACATAAATGGCTTATAACAGGGGTCCAGGGTATCACCCTCCATCTCCGGGGCTAGTGACACTGGACCCACCAACGTTCGCACAAACCCAACCTCCTTTGGTCGTTGGCTTGGCTGTGACAGCTTGCGCTTTAACATAAAACAGTCACTCTTTATGTGACCTGTTCGGTGACAATAGAAACACTCCCGTTCCTCCGTGGAGCGGAGTGGCAAAGGACGTGGCGGGCTAGACGGCATTCTAGCCGAGGCAGAAGGAGTAAAAGATCTACTCTCATATTGGGGCATCCCAAAAGTTTGCTTGTGCGATAACACAAACTCATCAGCAAGCACAGCAGCCTGCGCTAATGTCCCTACCTTTTGCTCATTGAGATACGTCACCATTCGATCAGGCAGACTATTCTTGAACTCTTCAATGAGAACTAATTGTGACAGCGTGTCAAAATTAGTCACGTCACTTGCCTTGCACCATCGATTAAACAAAGTCTCCTTCTCGCGGGCAAACTCAACGAACGTTTTGCTAAACAACTTTTTATAAGTCCTGAACTTTTGTCTATATGCCTCAGGCACTAGTTCGTAGGCACGAAGCACAGCTGTCTTAATAGTCTCATAACATAAACTATCTTCTAGAGACAATGCAGCTAAAATCTCCTGCGCTTTTCCTGTCAGTTTACACTGAAGCAGTATCGACCAGACCTCTTTTGGCCATTTCAGTGAGGTAGCAACTCGCTCAAAAGCAGTAAAATAAGCATCTACTTCAGCCTCACGAAATTGAGGGACCAACGCTACATTTCTGCTCACCTCAAAACCTCTGGTAGGCGTGGAGAGACCAGATTGTATGGACCCAGAAGGACCAGAAGACTGAGCTGAACTTACAGCAGCAGCTTCTAGTTCTAGGCGCTTTAGCTTCACCTCCTTTTCTGCTGCTATCTCTAACTCTATTCTGCGGTTAGAGATGTCCGCCTCCATTTCTAGCTCCATCTTCCGAATAGCTAACGTGTGACTATATGCGGCATCTCTCTCTTTTTCCTGAGCCTCAAGTTGCAAACGCGCTAAGCGTAGCTTATGGCGGGCATCATCGCTTACCCTAGGTAAAGAAAAGGGAGAAAATCTGGGCACAGTACGAGGAGGCTTCAGCTCCCCATTAGAAGGCACTGACTCATCCTCAACCAGCTCTCCCTCAACTACCTCTTCCTCCCGGCAGTCCTTTGTACTAGACGACAACAATTTGGGTGGAATAGTAGGCTCACCAGCCGTCGCACTGCTGGCTGTACCAAGCACCTTCTTTTGTACCAGCAGACCTACAACCGCTTCTTTCAAGTCTGCCTTGAGTAGATTTGCTGAGACCGCAAAGTCAAAATGTGCCGCAATGGCATACAAATCTGTTTTTTTTACAGTGATCAATCTGTTCCACAGAAGGATCACTAAGAAAACCAGCAATGTCAAACGTACTCATTATGTCTTTATACAGCCTTAAGCCGAACCTCAACAAACCTAACCAATATTATCAGTCCACTTGACCTGTTGCTTAAAAGGATCAAGGATCCCGGACGAGCCCCCAATTTATGTTACGCCCCGTGGTGGCTTGGCGTGGGACGCAACATAAAAAACAACAGATCCGGACCAGAGCGGGTGCAGTCACACGTTTATTCACAAAAAAATGGCAACACAGGGAACAACAAGGACTTTCAGTGGCACCAAAGAAAAGAACTTAACAAAACCCCATCCCCCCCCCATGGACAGGTGCGTCGCACCCAAAAAGTACAGGGGGTGGTGCTCACTCTAACCTAGGGTATTAACAACAAGTAAACCTACATGTGTGCAAGATGTAAACCCCAGGGTATCTTACCTGTCCTCATTGACCCTGTGCGCACAACCAAAGGAAGTAACAAAGACAAGGACAAAACCAAAGTAGGATGCTAACAAGAAGTAGTTTACACAAAAGGTGGGGTAGCTAAAGACAAAACATAAACAAGTAACCAAACAAGCACGCACGGACAAAACCTCAGAGACCCGAGTGCAGCATGCAGGGGGCAGAGAGAGACGTGACAAAACGGAGGACTATTAACAGGGGGACTGGTTGATTAGAGAACTGGAACAGGTGGGTTGATTGGATGACTGGAACCAGGTGTGTACATCTGTGAAGTGTGAGAAAGACAACAGGAGGGGGAGACAAAGCAACAACAAAGCAACACAAAACAAGCACAACACATGTGCGCATACCAGACCCCTACACCGTCCGTAACAGGACCCAATTTGTGTTTCTTTCAACCGAAAGGGTAATAGTAAGTGGAATTTTTTTCAAGCAGTCAGTGGACTGTTACTCCTCTCCATTCCAAATTAGCTGAACAGTAGGCTCTTTTGAGAACTGCGCCCAGAGAGGTGGACAAAATCCGGCGGCAGCCAGGGTGATGACAAAAAGCTACATTCGTGCGGTCAATGTGTGCATCCTTTAGTCTTTTATTTATATATATTTTATGCTTTCACTTATCCACTCGTGTTAGTCACACAAAATAACGTCAGCAGACGCTACCAATACAGTAAACGTTAATTAGTAACAGTTTGACTACAGCGGAACAGTTAGCATTGTTACTCCCACTCAATCAGGCGAATTAACCCATATTAATTAGAGAGAAGCGTGTGTGTGTCTTGACCTACTCCTAACACTATTCCTCCATTTACCTCGCTCTTTTTGTCCTTCACCCTGGGTCTCTTCCTGACTATTTTCTCTCTCTTCCCTATAACGTCTCTCCCATCTTTTATACCTTCCTGACCTACGACCAGTTACCCCAGGTGGCACTGATTGACACGTACAATAACCAATCAAACGAAATAGCTGGAACTAAAGACACAATAAGTTTCTGTTGATCTGTTTGTATTAGTTTACCCCACTGTTGGCTTTCAACATTGTTTCGAACTGTTTATTTCCTATCAAATTTTGTGTACTCTGCCCCCTCATCTTGGAATATGTTGCATAATGTTTTAAAGCTCAGAGAACTGACACCACTGACTGCTTTTAAATCTAAAATGAAAGAAATAGAGGCAGGTTCCCAAAAATGGAAATGTTTCTTAAATTGACTCTTGTCTCTTAACTTTTAGTTTCTTTTAACTTGTGTTGTTCTGTGTTTTCTGACTGTAACTATGTGTTTTTTATGCTGCTGCCTGTCTTGGCCAGGTCTCCCTCGAAAAAGGGATTTTTAATCTCAATGGGACACTCCTGGTTAAATAAAGGTTTAAAAATGTTTTTGTTTTTATATTTACATCCTTCCGTGTCTATGCATAACTTATCTTAATCTCTCTTTTTTATTTTTTGGGTATTAAACCAAATTACTTTCAATTTAATTGGCTGACTGAATTATTTTTCATCCTATTTATTAGGAACTAATGCCTGATTTATGTCTTGCGTTCGTTGCATGCCAGGAATACAGAGTACTGTTGTGAATTGGTTCCATGTAAATTTGGCCCAACACAACTCTGGCTGGAAGGAAAATGAAGGTGATGGTGGTTGTTGTGACTGAAGTCTCACCTCCCGGCTCTGATGTCCAATAACACTTCTGCGTGGTCCATGGTGCCTGGAGTGTAGTTACATTTCTGGAGGAGCGCCCCGCAAGCTTTTCTGCAGAGGTGTAAATTACTGTACTTTTACAATGGGATTATATGACCATATGTTGCGATGTTTATCTCTGGATACAGTAAAAGTAAGATTAGGTTTGCGTTCTGTGTGTTTGAGGGGTTTCAGTGAAACACTTTGCCACTGTGTCAGGTGAAAGTACTCATTTTAAAATAAGTTTATTGATACAGTTTAGATTGCAACTCATAAATACAAACTGTATACAGAAAGTATAATAAATGTAAGAGCATTTACTGACATAATTCATTGCTTTATCACAATGTGTTCTATATCCCTTTGTTTGCATAGAATGTGTGAGGATCCCCTTTGCGTTCTTCACGGTACACAAAAAAAAATCCTGTAAATTACAAAATGACAAATATAATTCTCGATCTCACAATTCTCAGATTCACAGAACTTTTTTTTAATACTTTTTGAACTGTGAAGAGTACAAAAACCTCCACTGCTCTGAAACAGCTCGCTGTATTTACAGTATTTGAAAATGTGACAGAGTGACATCAGAAGAGACGGATCCTTTCCACACCTCATGAAACAACACTGCAAATATATTGGTAAGCATTTGTTTTAGCGGCATTTGTTTGGCGGCTAAAATCACGGTTTTCCTTTTTTTAAGTAAAAAAAAACCTCTGGCAAGTGAAAACACTTCGTTCGGAAGTATTTATGAACACCATTGATCCAGTACCTACGAGGCACACAGAGAGTTCAAGAAACACCTCCAACAGAAAATATACTTTTAAGGTTTTACACTCATTGAAGATGAAACAGAATTCAAATACATGGCACTCAACATCTTGTGATGAATCTTGGTAACGAGCACAGGCAAAAGCAAATTGATGAACAAAACTGAGAAGAACGTTTCCATCCACCAGTTGAAGAGTTGAAAACTCTAAGAGGAGAATCAGATCCCAGGACAGCGGTAGCTTTCCTGCAAAAAATAACACCTGAATTCAAAATTTGCGAGCCAAATTGTTTGAAACTATATAAAAAAGAGGACAAGCTGGGCCCTATTTCTCGTACCTGGCTAAACAACGTCAAGCAAATGTCCTAATCTCCAGTTTAAATTAGTGAGATGATTGACATCAGGCTATCTGGGTTTCTTCACGGCTGATCCGTGCTGAAACGTCTCGTTAATTCTAGCCAGACGTCAGTCATCTGGATAAATGCGCGCGCCCGCTCCTCGTCAGAAGGGATAATAATGGAGCACTGACACCACAATGTTCTAACAGTACAATGGAAAATAAACTCAGAGGAACCTCTTTTTATTTCTCTAATGAGAAGCAGGAGATGATCATGAAGGCATATGAGGAAGTCAATACCGTAGTCATTCACAGCAAAAACGTTGCGAATATTCCAACGTTTTTGCAACATTGTTGCCGTGAACGCAACTTTAACATCGCCCCCCGCTGCCAGAGATAAGCGTCCAAATATATCCGACAAGTTAAATGCGTCAGTGTTGGGAAAATGTATCGACAAATTTGAAGTGCTTCATCACCCAAATCAATCAGATTATATTTACGACTAAATATATACTTTTGAGGATATATGTACTGTATGCGCGTATGTATCATGTACTATATATGTGTATATACATGTATGTGTAGATTACTATATAACTAGGAGTTTGAATATGTGTATGGGAGGATCAGTATATATGTATTATTCATAATCAGAAATTCAATCAATTGAAGCAGTGAAAACAAATTGTGTGTGATTCTCTATTCTTATCATGATCACCTTAATCATGTTCTACAATAATGATATGCATGGTGTACTAATAACACTGTCATATAATTATGAATGCTTTAACACATCCATACATTTCTTAAGAGCTAAATAAACTTAAGAACAGCGCGGCATGCAGCGGCAATTGGCTGCGCCTGGTGATCAATGTCCGCGGCTCGAGAAGCTCTCGTAAATAAATTATTTCTTGTCAGCAAAATCTATATCGCCGCGTACAGGAAGTCATGATGATGTAAAGGATGAATCTTGGCGATCTGGAAGAACTCTCTCCCTATGAAACTAATATAACTAATATTGCTCCTTCATCAATGAGGAAGGGAGCTGCCTTTTTTGTCCGTGGGAGTGTCCAGCTTATCCAGTGAATTTCAGTAAGCCTGCCCGGGAGCAGGTTTACATTTTTGGCTGTGTTGCTATGGTGATTTATCTAAGCTTGCTTCGAGAAACTGAGAAAGCCTGACATACGTCATCTTATCCTGACAATTAGCCCGCTAACTCAGTAAGCCAGGTACGAGAAACAGGGCCCTGTTCCTGTTCGGCATGGCAACTTTAAACAGCACCAGACTCAAACAACACAGGTGATGTTGATATTTAACCAGGTGAAATCACCTCTCTGTGGAGACATGCTCGACAAATAAACCAGCCTCACTGATCCAACAATGGGCCACATTCTTCTAGATGTTCAAACATTTTCCATATTCATAGTTCAAGTAGGCATTTAGGTAACATTAAATAAAAATGTGAATAAAATAAAAATAAAAAAGTGAAATGAAAAGCCTTTCTCTTTCTCCTTTCAGCTGAGGCATGAGACAGACAGAAGCCCGGTCAATCACTCACTTTTATCTTTGTAGGCTTCTTATTCCAATAATCCAAGAGTAAAGTAATCAAGAGAGTGGCTCTTTGTATGACAAATCAGAAGAAGCTTTTTTCTTCCTTTCCTCGTTTTAAAAAGGGAAAAAAATGGCTTGTGAAAACCATGTGAAATCTTTGCCATTCTGTGAATAAAGTTTGACTTTGAAACGTCCTCAGTTAGCCATCAGTGTGGCTAAAACGACAAAGAAAGAGAGCTGTTGAGCGAAGAAAAAAAAAGAGATCAAAACCCTGATAACAGAGTTAAGTTGGCATATCGAATGCGTGATTGATGGGGAAGCCGCTAATCCCGCTAACTTTCATCCTTTGATAGTTATTGTTAGATAAAGAAATAGAAGGCAGAGAGCATTCCAATGTGACTTGTTGCCAGTCTTGCTCTGATACAGATCAGTGGTTTCTAAAATATCTGCAAATTGGACAAAAACTTTAATGCCACGCTACGAATACTTTTCGCAGTGAATCTGAAGATTGAGGTTAGCCGCTGCTCAGCGAAGCTTGGCTAATGAGCCAACCCGCTGAAAGCCCACACTCCGGGCCTCCAGCTGCTCTGAAACACACATCAAACACTCTCTCTGGAGTCTGGCCCCGCCATCATAGGCTGAAGAAAGCAAGTAGGGCGCCTTAATCTGGGGTGGCACCGGTTCAGTCGGCTGATAACACGACAAACAAGAAAGGAGGCACGACCCAGACTGAACTCTGCCATGGCTCAGCGCGGGGGTCAGATAAAAAACTATCAAACGAAAACACGCTGAAGGAAGTTTATTTTATGCTGTGCAAATGTGGACAGTTGCTCGACAGCAGCTTTAAACTGACCCATTTGTCTGTTTTCAGGGATTGAATATTCAACTTTAAGTAACGGGACGGTTTCTGCGACAACCGTTGGCATCTTGGGGGCAATAGCAGCTTTGAATCAAGGCCTGGACTTGAATAACCGTCTGCATTTTTCCTTCGTGAGAAACACAAAGAGACAGTTCAGACTATTTTCTCAGGAATAAAAAAGCTTCATTAACACCTGACCAAAAAGCTCCAGGGTCTGCTGGTTCAAGAGACAAAGAAAGGCATCAGAACTCTCTCGAAATGTGATTACCCATGTGCCATCAGAACGATATAGCTCCAGAAATGTGGAAACCTGGCGAATCAGGAAACGGCAGATAAATACCAGTGAAGAGACATTTTATGACATTTTGGCTGGAGTAAATCCAGTATCTCTCTTCAATGTCCCAGATTCTGTATGGATCATCAACGATATGATCATGATGACGTATGTATATGTAAAGAAATGGCATAAACTATAATGGTGCATTATTTTTTACATGGGTTTCACTTTTATCTCCAAAATGAAACATTTGAAAACTGATGCACTCACAAACTGCTGAAAATGAGAAACAAATAAATATGATGATATTTTTAGAGCAACAAGTTTGATTTTGGAATTGAAAATAACGATTCCAAAATGATACTTGTGTGACTTTGTGAAGCGTTGTTGTCGTATCAGGTCCAGAACACAGAAATAAAGTCTCAAATGTAATTGTTCAGTTTTTCAGTTAATTGTTACGTTATATTTTCTGTTAAATTGATTTGCGGACATGAACACCTGGTTGTAAACTCCCGAGAATGCAAAGAGGATAGGACATGACCATCATCAGTACAATGTAGCTACGGCCTTGTGTCGTAAATCGGTTAGAAATGAAACACAGACGCAATTAAATACGACGTTGAAGTTCAAAACGGGCGTCTTCATAACTCTGTGTCATCTCCGCTGTCCTATATTCACCCTGAACACTGTAAATGTTTGCACGGCAGATGAAAAAATAAATTTAGTCCATTCTTGTTCAGCCCGAGGCAAGCAGATGACTTCCTGTTTCGTTAAGGATTAGACGCCGTCAAGTCACATTTTTCTCAAGTGGCCTGAAACCAGCGTTAAAAAAAAGAAGAAAAAGTTGTGTTTTGACTTTCTAATGATTGACTTCAATGCCGTGTCTTGTTCTGTGTGTCAGCATTGCAGTATTCAGAGCAGCAGGTAAAGACAAGACCACGAGAATCAGCCTGTTGAACTACCAGCTTGTCCCACTCGTCTTTACACTTCAGTTTTTGAGATATCACTGTCTTTTAAGTAAGTAGGAATATAAGTAAGAGGGATTTTGACTGCTTTAATATGTGTCACTCTCCTGTAAAAACTACAGAAATGTCAACTTGGTGAAGGACCATCTGTATATCATTGTAAACACAACAACCTCAATGTATCCATTCAAGCTCACTAGAAAGTTCTTTAAAAAGAAGCTAGCTGGTCAATATGTGGTTTAACGTGTCAGCAAACTATTAGCACATCGTCAAAGCTTCAGGGAAGTTGTTGGATGCTAACAAGATGATCATTGTATTGCCATGTCTAATTAAATTTAGATATAGTTGAAAAAAAAGAGAGAGGTCACAAAGAAGGTTTTTGTTCTGTAGATAGAATTCCGTCTTTCGTCTTCTTTCTTTCTTGTCAGCGAGGATCCAATGACTACTGCAGTCAATTTGAACAACGCCTTTTATTTTGGCATCCTTGAAAACGAACAACAGTTTCAAACTGAAGAATGAAGAAAAATGCAAATTTTCAGGATGGATGTTAGGAAGAAAGTACAGAGCGTGAACACACAAGGGGCTGCATCACAGAATGTGATCTGGGTGGATATTATTTATTGATCGGCAATATAATCCACTGGGTCATGTCTGATCAAAACAATCATCGGATCACCTTTCGGTTACTTACACTCCAAAATGTGTGCATTGTGCACTCCTAAGAAATGCATGTAGTCTGATTGATAATATAGTTAATTAGTAATATAGTTTACGATCTGATTTTTGTAAATATATTTTTGTTTCTGCATTATTCCCATAGTTGCAACTCTGTGCATCATTTCCTTCTCTGCTTCTCTCTACTTTTGGTTTCTGTGTTTGCTTTTCTGAGATTCATTCAACACGTTCTGTGGAGCATAAGAAATAAACGAAAGCTCACTTGTAGTAACACAAATTTACACACACACACACACACACACACACACACACAGAGAATGCAAAGACCTGGGGCCCAACAGAACAACAAAACAAAAAGAGAGCAGGTTTGTGTCTGTGTGAAACATCTGAGCTCAGCGGGAGAGGCAAGTACAGGAAGGAGAAGGCTTAAAAACAAAACCAGCTTGTTCTCCACAGGTGAACATTGTATACATTGCTGTACATGCTAACTCAATAAATCCTTTAACCTTATTTGTCTGACCTTTTACTATAAAACACATAGTGAAGTACATTATAAAAAAGGATTTCCTCTTCGCAAAAGAGCAGAGTTTGTCTTTCGTCGGCGCATATTGTTTAACCAACGCGGTTATGTATACATTATTTACAAATACAGCCGTACAAAAATTGTATTTCTCTTGTGTACATTTATTTAAAAAAAATATCAGATAGGTTCGACTTGTTGTGAAATATTTCTGAAAGTCCTTTAATACGCAGCAACAGAAAAGCTGAGAGACAGCGAGAAGGTGGATTCACCTGACTCTTAAAAAGGATGTGACACCTTAAACAACATAATATATGAATAAATGCAGTGTACTATAATTGTGTTAAGGAGTTACCACAAGGCACTGTGTCAAAAGGTCTAGTTTCTCGAGGCTGTTGTCGCCAAAGATCTTTACGTCTTCACACGCTACAAGTTATTGTATTAAAAAACAACCCTGTCGGCAGAAAAGAAATGCCATTGTACGTTTCTGCATCACGCTTGCAGAAATGTACAATGTTTGTTACAGCGACCTCCTGGGTGAAAGTTCTGTTTTTTTAATTTTTACGGCAATCACATTTGTAATTAATGACTAAAACGAGCAGTGGAGGAGTAATGTTACGAAGAGGCAGACTAAAAGAGTACAACTGAACAACTTAATGCTTCATCCACACACGTCACAGAGTAAGAAAGCACATTGCTATGGACAGATAAGTGATAACTTTGTTCGGCTAATTTTCTGTTTCCAGTGTAGCGTTAAAGCATGATTAGCAAGCTAGAAGTCACCTGTCTCGTTGCTGATTCCAACATTCTTCAATGCTATAGTGGTTACAGTAAATGCGCCAAATAATGGGCTGCTGGGTCCTAAAGTGCCTCCGTCTCACTCCCCAGCGCTCAGGAAACATACAAGCTACCTGGCTAAGTAGCCAGCCATTCGCCCAGAGCTGCATTTGCGCTACTCCCGGCCCAATTTAGGTACTTACGTGTGTTCTTTTTACCACAACAACCAGCAGAAATGACTTAGGAAAACAGTTAAGTTTCTGTTCTACTCCTATTCTATTTGTATTGTTGATAAACTGTACAACTTTGCAGATATGTTAATTAGAAATGTTTCCATCTTGGCAGTTGCAAATTCAACTCCACGGCCAGACAAGAACTCTGCAAAATATCTAATGACAGACACTTTTTTTTTTACATCTACTTCCAATGTTTAAAAACTACACTATAGATGTACTATTAATGATAATTATGATGGGGTTTGAATAGAGCTCGGCATTGCATATACATATGAAACAAGATTGAAGTGGTCTTGACAAAGTGGTCTCTACCTAAATCATAGGAAAAGAGTTCATACATGCTTTTATCATCTGAACCTGTTCAGTGTGTAAAGACATAAAGATCTCAACATGTTGGAGAAAGCAGATGCTTTCGGCCAAGTAGTCTGCAATAAGAAGTGAAAATCAGAAAACAGTGCTGTAATCTGTGTTAAACTCCACAGGATCATACGTTTGTCACTTCAATCATTAACAGAATACACACATGTCTTCACACAGAATATAAGATGAAAAAAAGCTAAATAAGAAGTGCGTCATCCCAAACAAGCTAAAAGGGTAAATAGAACATGAAAAAAACCTCATCCTTTTGCAGAGTCAGGTGCTGGCAGCAGGGGTCGCTGCAGTCAGATGTGGTTGAAGGTCTTTGCATTCACACAAAGGGAGAGATTGGTGATTGGGAACCGAGATCAGAGATTATGTATTTGTTGATGCCAAATAAAGTCTGTGTGATGTGCTTCTTCTTGCCACAAGTGCATGGACATAAGGCACAGGCACAGTTCCCCTCTTTCAACAGAGTGGCTCGCATTAGTTTGTTTGTCCCTTGTAAAAACGTCCCAGTGCAAGAAACACGTAGGGTGACCACCGCCGAGGTTAAAGTAGTTTACATTGAACATTTATGACATATGTTCTGTGCAGAACAGAACTCTGACAGTCATCATGGGAAATCAAAACAGCTTTCTATTCAGATTAAAATCAAAAGATTACATCAAATTAAAAAAATGTAAAACTGAACAGTGGTTGTTGAGTGGTTCGTACGGCAAAACTTGTGCCGTGTTCACATCATATCACAAGAAGTGTAAGAACTTGGCGACACCTCTCTGCCACAACATGTTGAAATGTCAAAATCAAAGTTAGTGAAATAGATGTTCCCATAATTCCCATGAATTAACTGCTGCTAGCACTGGGAAGCTAATTTGAGTGGTTTATCCCAGTTGGGTGAGTGTGATATGACGTGAACAGTCACAGTTTGCCATGTCACACTTTGAACAGATTGTAACAAAGACCAAATGGAATATGTTGTGGGCTCATTTACTGATAAACACATTCACTGCTATGCTGATTTAGGCCTCAACAAAGAACAAGTGGAATCAACTTTGACCCAATAATGTATAAGTTCAATTGGAAATACCCCACTGTTCTGCTCTTATCCATAATTTTGTTTTTTTCCTCAAAATCCAAAGGTTGTTTTATGTATTGTCACATTGGCATACTCACAGAACGTAATGCTTTTACACAGATACAGCACATACACTTCTGGAACGGGTATGTGTTCAGACTGAAATGGCTGTTCATAAAAGGTCTACCTTCAAAAAATGTCCAAGTCCAGTGGATGTATTAAAAGAGCTGGAACTGGTGTCACTCCAGGGCCACTGTGCAACTTAAATCCATGAAGGTGTTATATTGGTAAAACTTTCAAAGAGTGTAGGAAAGTGATTTAAACATCAGTGACATCATCCCAAAGTAAAGGCTAATGGCCGAGCAGGCCGGTGAACTGGAAACCTTTTTTGCTTGTGTGGCTGAACAAACGAATGGGTGCATTTTGGTATCTAGTTCTTATAATACATCCATGACATGTCTTCATGTTCATTACACCATCTTATATCCTGAATAGTTGCGATTACGTGCTCATAGAATACCTATAGGGCTTTAAAATGCCTTATGAACAAGAGGAAACGTATAAACCCTTCAGTTATCTCAGCTGGGATAACCATCAGAACAAAAAAGAGAAAATGAGTAAAAAGGGCAAGAAGAATGAAGGGGAGGGGGAGTTGGTGGTGCCTGTAGGTGATCACCCTAGTAATTCCCATACTGAAATGCGCTTGAGGGAGAAAGGGAACAGACCAGTGTCTCTTCTCTAGAGCCGTTCCTCTCAGTTTCTACCAGGAGGCTCCTACGAGCAAAGAGTGTCAGTGTGTGTTTACACAGCGTACACCACATGTATACTGTGTGAATGCATGTCTGTAAGCTAGTGTGTGCATTTGCCGTTTGTGTGTACGCTATAAATAAATAGCGGTGCCATGTATGACTGTTAGGGTAGGACCGGTATTTTACCATTAGTGGCCTTTTATTAAACAGCCAGTCAGTGTCCTATGTATATTCCAAATATGACCTCAGTTGTATAAAAACGTTGTGAAAACCTTCAATGAAACCTTTTTGTTCTTTTTTTTTCTTCTTTTATTCATGTGATTTAGTTTAAAAGCCTAATAACTGCTGCAGTGTCGCATGTATAAAGAGCTTCGAGACATGTGAATGACACACTGAAGAGTTGTAGTGTCCTGCGATGCTCTAAATGCTGATTTCAAAGGTTTTCCACTCTGAAACGTAGAAAATTAAGGGAGCAAATATCTTTTAGCATTGAAATATTGGCACAAAAGACCAGCTGTCAGCAGCTTCAATCCAACATTTTCAGTATTGGCCTGTTAAACATATTGGTTTAGCCTAAACATCAGTCTGTGTGTGTAATTGCAATGTGTATACATTAGTGTCTGTAAAGGTACAGATTGTTGATATTTCCCTCAGGCAGTCTTTGTATGGAGTGTTTGCTGTTTATCGATCCTGGAGGCAGGCAATATGTGTACATCTGTCTGTTTTCGCCCGTTTTTCTTTCAGGATATTGGTGTATTTACTTATATTCGTAGCTATCAGTCCTAAAGGCAGACATTGTTGCTGATCTGGCAGGTGGATCCAGTGCCGGCCTGGGACAGGAAAAGCCTCCCGTTGGGACAAACGCAAACCTCGTAGACAGTCTGCCTATTCCCAGAGGATGAGGAGCTGGTGGAGGCCTTCCCTTCAGGCAGCCGCATCAGACGAATCCTCCGAGCATCCAAAGAGATCTGGTGTAGAGGGAGAGAAAACTGGTAAAATTGGAAACAGGAGGGAAACAAAATAAGCAGAACTCCAGCGGGACAAATAGGAAGAGGAGGGAGAAATAGGCAGATTTTGGTGGTATTGAATAGCATTCAAAGTCAATGAGAAAGAAAAACATGTGAAAGACTATAGATGCACATTTTCAGAGGGTCCCAAGAATTGAAAATGTCTTGTGTGTTTCATTTGTTATCTTGTTATACGTTGACAATCATTAAGATTTCAGTCCTTGATCTCAGTCCTTGATTTGTCGACACCATATTTACTGGTGGTAATAGCAAATGTGGTTTAAAAATTCAGCTCCCAGATTTAGATCATCAGATCTGTGTGGGGGGATGTCTTGGATAACCACCTGATGGTTAGGTGGAATAAATGGCGCGGGGAATGGCTAGACAGAACTGCTAAACCTAAGAGTGTAAGGCGCATTGATTGGGAATGTCTGACTGAGGCCCCTGTCTGCGATCGTCTTCTACTCCCACCTCCGGAAGAATTTTTCGGGCATCCGAGGGGAAGGTTAGGACATGGAATTACAAGTGGGCCACGTTCAAAACCTCCATTGTGGTAGTGCCTGCTAGGATTTGTGCTCGGAAGGTTGTTGGAGCCTGTCATGGCGGCAACCTAGGAAGGAGGTTGTCAAGCTGTAGAGGGTCTCCAGAAACAGCAGGCAGGTACCGGCTGCAGTTGCAGCGGTCACCAAAGCAAAAACCCAGGGGAGTTCGGGGAAACTATGGAGAAGGAATTTCGGTTTGAAGACTGAAAGGTAGAGTTTGAAGACTCATAGAAAGAATCATCCATATCCCTGGCAGAAGTCGCTGAGGTAGTCAGTGAGGGTGAGGCTGAATGAGATTCCTGATACCAATCAGATTCCTCAGGAATATGTCAAACCCCAGACCCAGAAGGAGTAATGTGGATTCCATCCTGGCCGTGAACAGTGGACCAGCGGACCAGCTCTTTAACCTTACAGGGCTGTTGAAGGAGTCATGGCTTTAGACCATCACCCTGGTCAAGGGGGTACTTCTGAAATATAGGGGAGAGGGTTGTTGCTGCAAGCCATCTGGTCCTTCTGTAAAACCAAAGCGAGAGAAAATCAAACACCTTTCCAGTGGGTGTTGGCCTTTGCCAGGGTTGTCCCTTGTCACCGGCATTCTGTTTGTCATTTCCATGGACATGATCTCAAGGTGCAGCTGGAGAGAGGAGGGTGTCCGGTTTGAAGACCTGATAATTGCATCTCCACCAGACCATGACCTTCAGCAAGCACTGTGAGTGAGAAGCAGTCGGGATGAGAGTCAATAACTCCAAGAGCTCCGTATGATCCCAGTCCTGCAGTGAGAAATACTTAGCTCTTTCCTAAGTCACCTTGCAGCATCCAAGATTCATCAACTTTAAAATCATTTTCTTTCCCCCACCCCCAAGTAACACATCTTGAAGTTCAGTTATAATGGATTCCGAAAGCCTGATGTATTAGGTTGAAGTTTGGAATGATTGTGACTTTGGCCATGTTATCTACTTGCTGTTTAAAGGAGATGTCTAAGTTAAGTAGTTTCTTGTTGGCTGATGGTGAATTAAGGAGTTTGGACTGAGGCCAGCAGGACAGGGCTGTTCTGTCGATAGTCAAGATGTGTAATTTCTGGCAGAAAACCAGTTACATCTTAACACATCTTCAAATTCCCTGAAATCACCTCTCCTCAATAAATGTCTGCATCTGCATATCCTGCCTTTACCTGTTCATATCGCAACCCGACATAATGTACAGTATGCTTGACCTTTTTACAGTCAGGATTCATTCAGACTAGAATAGTCAATCATTATATTTCTTTATAGGCTAAACACCTATCTTTTTCCATTTCATCTTTACCTTGGATCACTTCCGCTTAATAATGTGTCTCCTCTAGTCTCTTCATTGTAATTGCTCTCAGAGCAAATCTCTTCACCCGCTCTCCATAGCTTAGCTTTTGTTCTTCTTTTCAGAAGTTCTACCTCACAGGATTGGACTTGCACAAATTAAGTGGTCTTGATATGAACTTGATTGCTGAATCTATCCAATTTCCCTGACATCAAATCGTATGGATAAGAGATTTATCAATCCATATTTACAGCGTATTCCAACTCTTTTAGACATTCATTGCACAGTGACAGAATAGCTGAGTGAGTGCAGTGAATGATGAAGGTTGTGTGTGGAATTTGAAGCACACAGTGTGGCAGAATGATATCCATTAGAAAAGTCACCCACAATGCATCTGTGTGGCATCACCTCTACACCTCTATAGACAAATAGCTTATGGATTGAGGTAATGGTAGCCGAGAGGAGAGGGAAGCGGGATTGTCACCAATACAAATCATCAGTTTGAATCCCTGAGGCAGGAGACAAGATGTAGGTAAAGGGTAAAAGGAAGTCTCTTAAAGCCTGGAAAAGTCTCAATGTACTGGGATTCATGTCAGGACACTCACACACTAGAAACCAGCTGTGCATTGTCAGATCTGTCTTTTGCAAATTAAGCATGAATTGTTGACAAAGACAGGGGTAAACCTGAAAACCATGTCCTGCTAAAAGCTGAGCATAACATAACTGTCTGCCGACTCCCGGGCCATTCCTCTTTTCTCCCGAGGAATAAAAAGAGAGCAAAATACCAGAAAAATTAATTCTGCCACACCGCCACGAACACACATACTCGCACACAGCTACTCATCCACTCATTTTACTCCCTTCAACCCCACATTGATTGGAACAAACTGCCCTTCTCCCTCTGCACAGACACAAACCACTGCCGCATGAATCTCATCTATCTGCCTTCTCCTCCCTTCCTCCCTACAGGCCTCCAGGGGCTCGTACAGAACTGGTGTCTCAATGGCCAAGGAGAGGAGGAGCTCTCCAGCCATAAAAAAAGGTAAAGGAGCCATTACCAGGCGCCTTTGGGAGGCATCACCATCAAATGACCTGGAACACTTTTAAAGCAGAGTCTCAGCTGACTACATCCGACAGCTGCTGTTGAACAAATCTTTCACCACGAGGGGCAGACAGTGTGAGAGACTGGTAGGACCTGTGCGTAAGTGTGTGGATAGATAATTTCATGTGTGTGGAAAGCTGAAGCGTGCTTGTTTGTAGTGAAGGACAAAAGTACATAGGCACGTAAAGGCAAGACTCATATATATTTTCACTGATAAAAAAACAATAGTTTAAACAGATTTTTGTTCTCGTTTTCACTTTCTAATTTCACAGGACCTTCCTACTTTGCGCACGATGGTGATATAAGTCCACGCTGCACTTTGCATCTGCATTGTACTCTGTGCACAACCTTGTGGTAAAAGAATAATAGAAGCTAACTCAATACCTACACAATGTCTGTGTAAGTAAAAGCAGCACCTTAACAGAGCAGCAGCTGCGGTCCTCCATCACTGTCTACACGGATGCGTTCAGTCACAGCACTGAGTGTTGGTCACCCACGTTCTTGCAGTGCCCGGAGTCCAATACATAATCACAAAGTGTGTTTGTCTCAACGCAAGAGCAACAAGAGCCCTTATGGAGCCTGCTGAGAGCTGTATTGATGGAAATAGAAAGGTACCTGTTCGAATGAGACGGAAGACTAAAAACGTGGCTGAAACATAGACTGTAAAGCGAACGCAGTCACCATGACCAATTGGTTTGTGGACTACCGTTTTGAACCCATTTGATTTCCCAGACCAGACGAGCAAACCCTGCTTCAGCATCTATTTTACTCTAAGTGAAAATCATGTTGCATTGACAAAGACTTGAAACAAGCTATTTAGACCATAGACGCATGTTTACAATATTTACTCAGGTAAGAAATCAAGTGAGAAGTGAAGTCAGTTTCTCATAGACTTTTATAAAATCAGACTTCTTTTGCCACCAGAGTCTTCCTGTTGGCCATTAGAAATAATGCAAGTTTACGACACTTTTCAGAACCAGAGGTTGCTTCTTTGGTTGAAACCAACCAAACTTTAACTTAAACACACAAGTCACTTTAACATACACTTACATTAATGTTATCTGTTGTCTGAGCACTTTATCCTTATCTTATTTAGACTTTTTGCACTGTTGCTGTCGTTGATTGTTGTTTGTCTCGTCTAATGTCTAATGTCTAATGTATGCACCTTTCGCCCAACTAAATTCCTCGTCTGTGCAAACATTCCTGGCAATAAACGGTTTCTGATTCTGATTCTGATTCTGAAAGGCCTCCAGTGTAAACCAGCCTTAATGTCCACACTACATTTGGGAAAACAATTGCTGCACTGGTGTCTATGTAGTGAACCAAACCCTACAGCTGAGTGTATGTAGGTGCGCTCAGTGGTGGGCTGTCAGGGCCTGCTAAGCCTTCTCTGCTGCCCTAAACATTTAATGTTTTTATTAGTTTCTTTATTTTTTTTTCATAATTAAAAGTTATATCTATTTTATAATGTAATTGTTTTTCACAAATACACTACATGTATTATAATTAGGGCTGGGCAAAGTTGAAAACAATTTAACTGATTAATCGCATTATTTTTCTGAGATTAATTGCAATTAATTGCATTATGCGCCAAATGCAATAATGAAGTAAAAACTAGTGTATTGCGCGCTTTTATTTTAAGGTAATGTTATCAGAATAATATAACAGGCACTCTGGAGCAACAGCAAGTTAACAACAGTATATACAACAGTTTTCTTTTTTTTTATGAACAGGTACCACAATAAACATTTGTCTTTTATCAGGGAACAACATAAACAGCCAGTCCTTCTTTTGTCCATGTTCAAACAGTAATGTAAAAAAAAAAATCTGAAACAGTCAAAACATGTGAAGCAGCACCCACAATATAATGAACTGTGTAAGTAACTCAATGTGTTCTAAAGTTAGAAACAGTTTGTCAATCAATTTGGTTGTTTTTGTTGCATGTTTTTAGTCTGCCGTAAGGAAAATGTATCTGGTTTCCTGTTTTGAGATAAGGTGCTTTTATTTTGAAGGTGAGAAACGGGATTGAAACGGAAGTAGCATAGTGCGCCTTTTAACGGCTAAAGCTACGGTCTTTAAAGACCATCTGTCGGAGGGGTACGTTACAAACTGTGACTCTGAGATAACTGTTACAGGATGTCCAGTAGTCTCAGTGAGAGTCACTTGTGTAGTCATACAACTTGTGTTTTCTCCTGAAGACGGAGCGTCTGGAGGGTCACACGCGCTGTCAATGCGCTGCGTCAATGCTGTGTAATGTAAAGCCCCTCCCAATGCAAAAAAAATAATAATGCAGTTAACGTCATGATAAAATAATGAATGCCTTAACACGGCAATTTATAACGCGATAACGTGCCCAGTCCTAATTATAATATTTTTTCCTTATTAACTTATTTCCTCATTGCACACCTAAGGTGTTCCTGTTCCTTTTTGTGTTTTTTCATCTGCAGTGGCGTTGTGTTGATGTGTCTATGGTGCTGTTTTTACGGGGTTGGGCTGGTCAGGTGGGTCAGTCAGGATGCACAACATCGGCGAGGCGAGGTTGGAGGCGTCTGACCGAGAAGCGCTGCGTTATTACGCGTTGCTTGGTGGGGGCGTCTGCTCGTGGTTGAAGTGGCTTTGTGAATCGGTCCATCAGCTGTTAAACTAAACAGCATGCGTAGGTACCAAATCCACGGCCCGCCACTGGGTGAGCTACAGTACATCACTGTGCATGGTGTGGGAAAAAAATATGGTGTCACTTCTGGTTAGACTGGGGGAAGTTATCCTTTAAGAGAACACGCATGTGTAATCATTTGTCAGTTATGTGACTGAATGGCTGGCTTCAGGAATCAGTGTGTGTGTGTGTGTGTGTGTGTGTGTGTGTGTGTGACAGAGGTTTGACAAATGGAAATCTGCAACACTAATGGAGTGTGAGAACGTGATTATAATTATATGAATTGACCATCACAAGTTCAACAGCCTCACTTTCGACCACACACCCGTGAAAACTGCGAAGCGATGAGGTGTGGGCGTGGCTACTGCGGTTACTTTTAATTGGAGTAAACTAAATCCAAGGGCACCTTGCAGAAACGGTCTCTCTATCCTCGTACATCTCATATCAGAGCTCGTCTCAACGTATGGAAATGTTTTTGTGGGAAACTTTTAAACACTTTATTCTCCCTAATCCTCCCTCACTGATTTGAACAGATCTGACATGACTTGACTGGTGCAACCTAAGGTGGGAAATCCTTTTATCAGCACAGCCGGCTGTGATGAATGTGAGGACTGATGTGTATAACGAATCAGGGGATGGTTGGAGGAATTTAGGAGCAGGGAGGAAGAGATGAAAGAAGCAGTATGAGGGTGAGTAGTGGATCAGCTAAAAGGGGGGAAAAGGATGTTAAATAAGCAAAGTTGAAGACAGAAAATGGGACAAAGGAAGGACAAAGAGGACAGGACCTGACAGGAAGCTGGAAAAGAGTAAAAGATGGATGAAAAAGAAAAAGTCAGCATGTGGAAGAACCAATGAAAACGGAATTGGTGATTGAATGGAGGATGGGCAGAGAACAGAAGGGAAAAACAATACAATTCTGTTCTCTATTTTCCTGCTTTTCTGAGATGCTCTAACACATTCTGGTGGACGGCCAGCATGAAAACTGTCACCGGCCAATAAGCTAAATGCTGGTCCATGTTGGCTGAGGGAGCTAACTATTGTTTGGATCGCTGTTCGCAAAAAATAAGTTTGGACAGGAGAAATATTGGATCGAGATAGATCCCAATCAGCCAATGTTGCCGGAGGACAAGAGAAGTTAAGAAGTTAATTTCTCAACTTGTCAGTACACAGAGTGGGAGGTTTGGCCGAAAGTACGTTCGAAGTAAGAATACTGCATTTAGCTGCACATTTCCAGCTTTGTCATCAAATAAACAACTTAATGAAATTTATTTTACTATTTTACAACTCGGACATGTCTTTCCTGTTAGTGATTAGCTTTAGTGACAGACTAGTATCACATTGTTTTTAAAGGATGAGTTTAGAGGCAGCCTTTTACATATTTTGAATCAAAATAAGAAAAGCTCAATAGAAAAAAAGAAAGGAATGATTCATGATAAGATGGCAAATAAATAAATGGAGGTAAATAAATAGACATAATTTGAATTACTGTTTCGTGGTTTGGGGGTTTGGTTACTCTTTAACTCGGTAAGAACAATTTTATTATTTGTATTGGCGCTACTTATTGACTCACCTCTCCGTCTTTGGACTCCAGTCGCAGCTCGTTCCTGCAGATAGCCTGGATGTCTCCCGCCTCAGCCAGGATCTGGATGCCTTTAGGAGCCTCCATCAGTAGGGAGCGAGTGGGAGACTCGAGCCTGGGAAGAAGGGGAGGGAGAACAGCGCTGTTACCGGTAATGTTTCCACCTAACGTTTGAGTAGGACAGCTAAGTCTTAAAAACTCAATTTGTTTTCTTTGTTATGATCCTCAGATTTTTATTTAGTTCCATATGTTCCAAAATAACACCAAAAATGTCCCCAGTCTCAATGTTTAAAACTTAAATAGGTCCTCACAAAGAAACGCATGTAAGAATACCTTTTAAGGACCACCACCATGAATGGAGTGGTGGAAATTGAGTGGATCTGACACTACGGGCCCACCTGCATGCTGTTCCGGCTTAAGACATTTCTATACGATTAGAAATTGTGGATTAAAAAGCAGCCCACTCCTCTTCACATCTTGACAAAAAACACTCAGAGCCACAAGCCGATCTATACGGGAAGCAGCGGAGGTGTCAAAACGCTTCAGTGGATTCAGACCTGCAGAGGAGGTCTCTGTAGACTTCCTGTCTTCCTGTCACCACAGCAGTTGTGAAAAAATACGTGATGTTTTCTCCATAGGGAAGGTTTTCATTTATATATCACACACACTCTGTATTATTTAGCTTGGGCATTGTGAGCTTTTGTTCTGAGCGAGGAGCAGCTTTTAAAGGTTCTGTTTATATGTACATAATGCAGTATATGAGTCAATCATCTTCTCCAGTGTTCTGGGTTCAAGTGAGAATTTCTATGTATATGTATTCATTTGTAGGATTATGTTGAATTGTTGTCAACATGAAGACACAAGAGTCTATGTCACAACAATGTCATAGTTTCGAGTCATTATTATTTCAGCTTTGTTTTTGAGAATTGTGTATTTCTGTGATTTTGCCATGGTGGATGGCTGAAATACGACGACACCCACGAGCCTCAGCTGCCGAGCCTTGGAGAAGAATCAAGTCAGAGTGGGGCGACTATCAAGACGCGGGAGGAAAGTGACTCCACCAAGACCGCTCTTGTACTTGATCCTGGTTGTGGCAGCGACTGGAAATAAGTTAATGCGCAACACCACCAAAGTTTAGTAAAATTAAGTTTCATCAATATCATGAATGATAATTACATTGTGTCAAATATTTTACAAATTAAGAGATAGATTAAGCAGTGGCGAAACAGGCCAACAATGGTAAGCTTTTTATAAATTTTGCATGCTATTTCATCATTAAATTCACTTCAGAGAATTCAACTGTGTAATTTAGAATTTTGACAATTTTACGCAAATTAATGGCAAAATGAAAACTCCCTGCAGGTGCTAGCTCGCCGCAGGCGCTAGCTTGCTGTCCCATCCATAATGATAGTCTCTCTCCATTCAGGTGTGTCAGTGGTATCTCAAAACACTGTGTTGTTGCTCTTGAGAAACACAAGCCACACAATAGTTGCTGCAGTCCTCTAAAATATCCAAAATATCCAAGAAGAACATCTTTATTCTCGTACTTGACTTTGTGTATTGCTATAAAACATCACTTGTATTGCACACAATGATTCATGGAAAGCAAATTAACAACAATTTGGTTTTATAATACTAATCTCTAAAAACGTGCATATGGCAACACTAACAAATAAAGTGGTTGTACGTATCACAGAACAGTACAAATAGTAACACAAAGTGAAACAGACTGAGTCGAACAAATTGCATCAGCGAAAGTAACAGTCAGAAACCAAAACATGAGCAAGAGAAAGAACAGTGGAGGAACCCAACTATCTTATTTCTTATGTAATCCCCTGTAGTCGGCTGGTGTCATTCTCTGAATATGCTCCTGGCAGGTGAACAAAGTCGCCTAAGCAGTGACCTGAATTCCTCAGAGGATGAGGAGAGGAGGGGAGAGAGGAGTTGCTGTAAAGTAGCTGGTTGCATGTTCCAATAGTAAATGTTGAAACTTTACTTTAGTTTCAGCAAAGTAAAATAACACTATATGTCAAGAACCTATATGTTGGAGTTCAAAGTCAGGTTATCTGGCAGGAAAAATGTCAGGGTGGAGGATGAACATTTTTCATGCCAAAGGTACTAAAAGGTACTACTATTTCTGATGGAGCACCAACTGGCGCATGGTGTGGTATAAGAGAAGAGAAAGAACAAAAGAGGAAGAGAGAGGAGCTTTTTTCACAATTATCAAGCCAAAAGCTTTACTGTCTTTTTGCCATATGTTTTTGTTGTGTTGGGCATTGTTACTGTCAAAAGTAAATTGTTATATTACAACATTGCGGCCATTAAAAATATACTTGTTATGTTCCAGCATTACATATTGAGAAAACGTTTGCATGTCTCTCTGCGCATGTTGGGTATATTGTCCAGAGGGTGTGTAGCCTACTTTTCATTTTTTAATATATAGACTCTGCTGTCCTTTTCCCATTTATAGTCCCCCCTCCCCAGTATTTCATTTAAAAGTACATTTTTATGAAAAAAGGCTGCAAAATTGAAGCATGACGTTTGTCTCTTCATTTCACCTTTAGCATAAGGCCAGCAGCGCCTAACTGTACAACTTGTCAACGTAAACACTTTAGCTGTGACCAACAGCCGTTTGATGGGGAGCTGAAGTGGGGTGCAGACGATTTCAAGAGAGGCATTGCACCTGAAGCCCTGAGAAAACAACAACCTGCCCACTAAAGGGGGATTTGAGACGTTTCAGATGGTAAACAGCAATTAAATGTCCACTGTAACGATACGATGTGCGGTTGTTATTGGCTGAATATTTACTTCCAAAAGGTGAGTTTATTGAAGTATTTCAGGAACAATATTCACGAACATCCATTCTGAGGGGTCCCTCTGATGGATGTGCTGCTCAGGTTACAGTATACAGGGGGGGGAAATGGCCGCCAAACACTGAAGGATGTGAGAAAACAGCCACCGATTAAGAGAGTGAGCAAGTTTCCAAATTAAAGCATTAATCTCCTTTGCATTACCCTTTGCTCTCTGCACCGCAGAAGGTTAAGCCTGAACACACATTAATAACAGTGTGTGAAACACGGCGATTAATCAAATGTACATCATCTAACGCCTCATCATCGTTGTTTGATTTCCAGTTGTGTTCACTTGTCACGATAGGACAAATGTGAAAACGAGCGCTCGATTAGATTGGATTAATTAGCGGTTTTCTTTCCCCTCTCCTCCGAACGCGTCGGGCCGATCACTCACTCGACCAGCTTGTTTTATTTTTGTTTCTCCGTCTGTGCTCGCGTCAACAGTGCCGACACAACCTATTAGTATTCTCGTTAACCGATGCCAACCGGCGGGCGAATAAAAACAAATTAGAACCGGTGCAGTTTCAAACTGTTGCATCTGGACATTAAGTGAACATGGTTGAGACTTTATTTCTTACGATTGCTATGCTAAGACAAGGGAGCAAAAATAAAATTGTCCCACGGAGGCCGTGGTGAGAATGATAAAAGGTTTCCTAAAAGCTCAGGGATGGAGCTTCGAAGTGGAAAAAACAGAATTGGTGGTTCTTCAAATGTCCGACAAGCCATTTTTGGGGATTTTTCGTTGGCAGTCTGAGGCTATGAAAGCCTTACAGGAAGTCTTTGGATGTACTTGAGAAAGAAGGATCCATAAAATAACCAAATTCTGTGGCACTAGGTTGAGGTACCTGGATCGTCACCCCTACAAAGAAATAGTGTAAGAGGAGGAAGAGAGAGGACATTTTTTTACAAAATTGAAAAGAGGTATTCAGTGTGAAGGCCTCCCTCTTTCTCCCAGGTCGCTCCGCGGGGGTTCAGGCCACGGAGTATTTCCACCCCGCGGATATATTACTTTTCATTTCCTCTACACAGCCGTCCCCGTGAATCATTTTACCATTTTTTTTACTCTTATGTCTGTCTCGTTGTAATATAAACGTTGTAATATAAACAGTTTTTCCTATTTCATAAAAAAAGAAGGGAAACTTGAAATCTGTATGTGTACAAAACTTCAAGAACGCCATGCATTATTAACGAGCTGATGTCAAGATATTCACTCTCTTCCACTTTCTGTCGACTACTTATTCTGTTGCTTACATTTTGTCTTTGCTTTCACCTTTTACCAGCGGCGGGCCGTGGATTTGGTACCTACACTTGCTGTTTAGTTTTAACAGCTGATCGCGGCGCGGCAAAACTGAGCTAATAGGGAAAAATAATTATAATAAATGTAGTGTATTTGTTTACATGATAAAATAGATATAACTTTTAATTAAAAAATGATAATAAAAAAAAAACTTTGTGATTCTGTTTAGGCCAGCAGAGAAGGCGTAGCATTGCCCTGACGGCCTGCCACTTTTTACTCTTATGGTTGTCACAAACTCATTTCCCTCAGCGATCGATGCAGCTTCCCCTCCTTCTTGTTATTTAATTTTTACTTTTGTACATCCTCCTCTTACCCTTTCTCTGTAGTTTCTTGGCAGCATTTCACATCTGCAACCGGAATCGAAGGTTAATATCGTATCGTCCGCCTGCATATAACAACAGAGCTGATTGGAGGCTTTTGACAACGGTAAACTCGCACAGTCTGAGAAACTAGTGGACAGCTCTCTCCTTCTCCTCTCTCGATGAACTCCTTTGTCCTTGGCGACGGAGCATTCCTCAAATTATCTGCAACTGTTTCTTGTGCCGTGCGGGCACAGCGGTTAGAGAGGTTTGGTGCTATAAATATATATATATATATATATATATATATATATATATATATATATATATATATATATGCAACGGTGAGTTGAAATGGGCTGCCGTTCGTGCCACGCAGCAAATCACAGGTTAAATGGCAATCTGGGGCCTGAAGCGAGCGCGGCTGATTGCCTTCGTAGGACTCCGCGAACAGCCGGACACTCTGCTCGGGGACACGGCATCCGCTCAATTACTGAGATCAGTGCAAGCTGAAGGTGTGGAGGATGACAAGGGCAGAGGGGAGGGAGGAAAGAAAGGTGTGACTGTGACATGAAAGAGGACAGAAAGGGAAGAATAAGGAGAGGAAAAGAAAGGATCACGGATGTGGGATCTTAATTTGTTACCTATTCTAACGCTAATGTGCTACGGTGTTAATGGTGAAGGCTACCAGCAGTCTGGATCTCTTTTGTCGTATTAAAATATGCTGCCCATTATTTCTAATGGGAATGTGTTGTTTGTTTTTTGGGCCCGAGTTCCGATTGTTTAGTGTCGCTGTACGCTTGTTTTTTGTTAACTGCTTATAACGGCTCCGCGTCGTTTAATGCTAGTTGATAAATCAAACAACAAGGTCAAACAGAGAGACTGTGAAGTGAAGTTTAGAGTCAGAGATTAATGTGGGAGTGGTGAGATCAAGGTAATTGAGGCAAGAAGAAGAGGAGGGTGGAGGGTAAGTGAGGGCAGGGTGAGGATAAGGAGGGAACGTGAGAGAGGGGGAGCAGGCAGGGCAGATTAGGGACGGCAAGAGTTAAAACAAGAGCTGAGATGGAGAGGCGAGGAAGACAAGGAGAGGAAGAGGAAAGGAGACAGAGGAGAAAGAGCTTCGTTCACCGAGTCTCTGATCGCGGCGCAGACCACTGTGGTCAGGTTGAAGTGCAGGCCGAGGGCTTCCTCCCTCATGATTACACTGTCCTGAACCTTTCAGTTCACTTGTTTTTTTTATATTTTTATTCAGTTTAGTAATATAACTACACCATGTATGATTGCTCCCTGCACCTTATACAAATGTTGTGTGCATGCCGGATAATATTGAAGTTAGCCTCCATTCTGTGCGTTTTCCGTCTGTCAGCGCAGTTTCAATCTCAGCACAATAATATTGAGTGAAGATTGCAGGGCGCTAACACTGTCCATACAGGAAGAGCCGTGGGACAAACATCCCCAGATTGACTTCAGGTGAGTCGATCAAAGTTTTCATGATGTACAAACTTTGAGTTTATCGGCTGGTGCTGGAAGTGAGCCACATCTCATTTCACCTCACAATTCTTTTCATCGCTCTTTCTTTTATTTATTTCTGGCTCTCCTAAGGTCCCACATTCACTGTCCTTCTTATTGTTTCATTTGTATTCCTTTTATCTGTGCTCTGAATTGGCCGGGACATAAACCAAGGTGAACTATCAAATTCACGAACGCTGCCATTTCACTTTCCCAAACATGTTTGTCAGACGCAAGGACACATCCTGTTGACAAGGCATTACCTCCCAGATGGATATGACAGTTACGTGTGTGTGTGTGTGTGTGTGTGTGTGTGTGTGTGTGTGTGTGTGTATATGTGTGTGTTGGGGGTTAACGCGATATCCCGAAATGGGGCTTGAATCCTCGATTTCCAAAGGGTGGAGAGAGATTAGAGTAAGATTAGATTTTAGCCATGCACTGACGAGCTCTCTCCACTTTTCTGATATGATTGGATAGTTTGTGCCATATTTCATTCTCAATTGACTTCTTGTCACCAAAGATGCATGAACACGGGGAGGATGAAAAGGGGGAAGAAAAAACAACAACAAACCTCACATCGCTGTAGACTCTGACTGTCAAATTACACAGACAATCACATGATGAGGGGCTTTGGAGCGGCGCTAAGAAATCATCTACGCAACACTGACGGGACTTTTTTTCTCTCCACCGTCTTATTATTTGAAATGACGATTTTGAAAGGAAAGCAGCAGTGATTGATGAATCACAGTTCATCCTGCTGCACACGCCGCTGAAATACTGTTATTAGATATTCGTCATCAAAGTCCTCTGTGCAACCCCTAATTCCTGTCACGCCCGTCATGGCGTTTCTTCTCCGTCAAATAAAGCTCAAACTTTTTCTTTGTATTACGTCTCCATCCCTCTTGTGTCTTTCTTCTTTTTGTCTTGCACTTCTCTGTCTCATTCTGTATCTGACAAAAATGAGTCCTTTATTCTATTTTGGCTCTCTCCTGTATTGCCCGTCTCCTATACTTTGTCCTTTCAAGCGCTTTCATTCTTGCTCACGTACTCTTGCACACACACTTCCTCTCATTCTTTAATCTTCACACTTTGTACTTTAGTCATCGCTTCTTTTCTCTCTTTCTTCTTGTTTCTCTTTCTTCTTTTCAACTCACAGATACTTTGCCTTCCCGCCTCTTTTTTTATTTCAGATAAAAATTATATATTATATATTGCAAAAGACATTTAGGTCTGGTTTCTGCTATTAGCTGCTGGTTTTCAGGACGAAGCTCGATGACTGCTACAGTGTATCTGTTGGTGCACCAAATCAACATTATTTAGCTTTGAGGGAAATATAACGCAAAGATTCCATTCTTTCCATATCATTTTTTAAATATAAAATGTACTTCCAAGAGTATTCCAATCCTCGCCTTGATGATTCAGTAAATTAGTTGTTTTTTCCCCTTGTTGATTTGTTCAAAGAGATTAAACGGTGCTTAAAAGCACATTTGTTTTCAATTGTCTGGTTCCGGATATGGCGTCGTTATGTCAATTCATATTGCACTTCACATTTGTGATCACCCGTTACAATTCAATCTAAGGAAGTTACTCACTTCTTGAGTGGTCTTCTCCTACTCAAGCAAGTTATTTTATTAGTACTTTTATTGAATCAATATACTTATGAAGTGATAATACCTCCACTTGAGAATTTACTTTATTTTTGTCTACTCTGTATTTGAATCAATAAGTAGAAAAAGCCTCAGGGGTTCAACATTTATATCATAATAGGTATCCTGACAAATATGGTTTGCATTTTTCTGCTCCACAGTTCGTCTTTTATTTGCCTTTTTTCTTGTCACTCCGTCACTGTCACACAGCAATGTGTCTCTCTTCTTCTTTCTCTCATTTCCTGTCGTCTCTCTTTTCTCTCTCCCCACCATCACGTCATGTCTCTCTCCGCTCTGATTGACTGCCATCACATCTGACAGCGCAGCCAGGAGAAAGATGATAAACAAGATGTTTACATCAAGGAGTCATCCTTGGCTGTCCACACAGCACAACACACACACACACACAGGATCCGAAGGAGAGCGAGGGAAGATGCAGCCACACAGCCAAACACACCTACACACACACACACACACACACACACACACACACACACACACACACACACACACGCACGCACGCACACACACACACACACACACACACATGAATTTGACTGATGTCCGTCAGTAACACCTGTCTGTCTTAAAGACACAGTCCACCCCAAATCTTGTAATTATCCAACTCTCAGGCTTGAAAGGTGGCTGTAATTTGCTCCCACATGGCAAATGCAGCATTGTGATTTCACTTTCAGATTTTGTAAATCTTTGCCTCAAATTGCCGTCTTTGCACTCAAATAGCGCCGGCTTGCACTGAGACACGGAGTCCTGATACATTATCACCTTATAAGTCCACATGCTATGATGCCACTTAGCAGACACGGAGAAACATTCTCATCCCATTGGTGTCGTGTGTGTGTCCATCTGAGGAAGTTTGGTCTCCACCGACTCCTCAGAAAAAAAATCTGTCTTATTAGCTGCTACACTTTCCACTTTCGTCTCCAGCTAGTCTCTAACTGTGTCTGTCTGCTTTTTGGTGCTGGACAGGTAGTGTACATCGGGTTTATCAGAGCTTGACTGCTGAACCAGCTACCTGCTGCGGCTGGAGACAAGATTGATTGACAGTTTTGGAGATAAGGAGGGGCTCGTTTACTCATATGGAGGACTCTTTACCACTTTTGTATTACACATAGTCATTTGATTCACTATTGGTAAAACATATAGTAAATATAATATTAAATAATTGCAGCTTTTGTTGTAGCGGATGGATGAAGCATACAGTTACGTGTATGTTCTGTAATTGATGAAACTGGATTCATGCCTTAGTTCCCTTTAGAATCACGACTTTTGTCTGCATGGAGCAAAGGAGGAAGTTGGGTGAAATATTAGAGACCCACAAAGACTGCATAGTTTGGGATGGATGGATCAACAAAATGTCAAACCCCACCTTTGACAATTGTCAACTTTGCTTTGTTTTAACCATGAAAACATGAATTCCCCAACTTTAAAGGCGCAAGATTCAGGATCGGGATTCAAATTACGGCTAAAGAGCAAACACGGCGGCTGTAATCCAATTGCAAGATGGTCTTTAATCCTCTCTCTCTCTCTCTCTCTCTCTCTCTCTCTCTCTCTCTCTCTCTCTCTCTCTCTCTCTCTCTCTCTCATCCTAAAACTCTTTGGTTCATCTCCCTTTGATACAGGATGTATTGCTCTGATTTCTGTTGATGTCAATGAACATTTGATGTGGATTTGGAAGTGAAGAGGGCCTGATAAAAAAGGGAAGGGATGATGGGGAGGGGTGAGACATCTGTTGCCAAAGATGGACCCATTGATCTAAAGATAACTTGCATGTGACACAGAACTGATTCTGGTTCCTACAGATGACAGGAGAGCTAATTGCCCATGGAAAAGTGTTATTTCCACCTCTTCATAGATTTCTACATGGAAATTCTGCCTCTTTACTGTGTTTTCCCATTTCCCCTCAACAAGTCAATAGAAAGGGGGCAAAATATGTTATGTACTTGAGTAAGTAGTGTATGTATTGAGACCTCAGGACTGAAACACCTGCAAACACAATTTGCACGGTTTGATAAAATGCATAAATGTCAATAGCTCATAGATTCTAAATCCTTTAATGCTAATTTCTTTTGTCACATCATAGCCTTTGCTTGGGTAAAAGGGGCTAATAAATGCATGTGATGAATCAAGCTGGATCTTAAATCCATTAGTAATGCATTGATGATTCATCCATTAGCCATGCATCACGGATTCCAATACATGGCAGAAAAATGTAAGTGTTGCGTTTCTCTGATTATAATTGGAATATTGGTCTGGACTGTTAATGAATATCATTTGGCAAGTGTAAGTGTGTGTGAAAACTTTTACTAGAGTATTGCTGTAAACAATAATAGGTATAATTGGCTGCGTGTAGTGTTTTCATTGTTTGAACTGTTACTGAAGACTGATCTAAATCAGCAGATTATACACCTTCTTTTCAAAGACAATAGATTTTACACTTAATTTCCTCTGCTCCAACGATCAATCAACAATGACAAATCAGATCGAGTGATCACACACATTTCCAGCAGAAACATACAATTTTGACAGCATAAAACCTGAGTGAGGCTCTTCAATGAAGAAGACACACAATTCTGAAGGCCACAAATTCTCATTAAATATCCCCAATACCCATTTATGCAGACAATGCATATTTGAGATATGGACAGGGTTAAGTTATGTGTACTATATGTATGCGTAATTCTTATGCATGTGTCACAACTATATACATATTTTAGTATATAAGTGTCGGGCCGTGCATTATATACTTAGGCCTGTTATCTGATATCGTATACATAAATACGCGCATGACAGGATGCTGTCCCCCCCCCCTCAGCAGATCCACAGGAAAAGGCTCTGCAGCTACAGCTTCTTCTTCTTCTACAAGTATAAGTGGTGGATCGCAACCAACTTGACTAGGTGCATACTGCCGGCGTCACCTAATGTACCAGAGTGTGTGTGCATGCCTGCAGGGTGCTTTGCTGTCTCTGTGAGGAATCACAGTACAGAACCCTCCCGCTGGCTGGCAGTGTAGCTGCAGGATAACGTCACTTGTTAATGACCTGTTTATACATTATTTGTACATATTTCTGTGTATATGCCGATTGTGGCCTCACATATTTTTGTATTTGTTGCACATGATGTGCGCTGTGATTAAAAAAAAGACTCTGACTCACCTCAGCTCTTTGAAAGGCTCCGCCCTGACGTGTGGGGTCTCCAATGATTTGCTGAACACGGCTCCTTCGGCCCCTGAAATCACAGAAACACGACGTCAGACAGAAAACACAGACCCTTCCTGTCCGTTCAATGGACATAATCTCTGAGACTCCGCCAATCCATACGGCTCTCCAGTCAGCTCCCCCCTCCTCACCTCGGCCCACTGATAGCACAGACTCACACACATTTGATATGGAAGAATACTTTTTAATGTATTTTTTAACTAGAAAAGTGATATGAAAAACACATTGGGCAGTAATCCGGCACAGTACTCGTCGTTGCCATTTGCTATATATTCCTTTGAAAAGGATCTACTTCACGATTTTCTTTTTTTGTGGCGAAAAAGTCAGTAGCAACCTAGAACAAAATAGTATGCTGCTTTTATAAACAAACAATTAAAACCATGATTAGACTATAACAAAAGTTATAATAATTAAATGAGTAATTTCTTATTTTCTTTGTAATTTGTTTGTAATTTACAGATATGCAACGATAATTGCTGGGTACATTTAATGTTAATGTTGTCCATTGTCAGGTTTCTATGTGATCATGTGTGCATATGCATCATAGCTCAGATATTGTTTCGGGCCCCTCACAATAGCGTGCACTGGGGCCCGTTGCCGCTACTTGAGGCCTCTGACACTGACAACATGATCTCAGAAACATGCTCCCTTTACTGTGACAGGCCAGTGTTTAACATCCGAAACCAAGTTATAAAACAAGTAGAGATCCTCAATTCCTGAATGCCCTGAAGTATGACTTACATGCCGTTGCTTGTTCGAGATGAAGTACAAGATAGCGGCATTAAAAAGGTCAGATGCTCGGCTGGCCTGAGGCCCGAGGCTCTCGCCGTCTGTAGTGCAAATACAGCAGCTCAGTTTGAGTAAACTGGAGCAGTCAGGTACATCAAATCAACAAAGCATCAGGTGCAGATCAATGGCCATGACTAAATGTGTTTGAAAAGCGTTTGAGGCACTGCAGGGAAGCCGAGCGCTCCTCGCTCAGCGATACACATTGAAGCTAAACGGAGAAGGAAAAGTTCCAACCTCGTCAATGTAGTATGTGTCGAGTGATAAAGTGTGTGTGTCCAAGTGACGACCCACTGCCTCACTCAACACGTCACACCTTTGACATCACGTGACTATCAAACTAAATGATTTTCCAGTGACAGTGGAGTTTGATTGTCGAGCCTTCATTGTTGTCAAAAAACAAACAAATCCATATTTGACAATTGAATAGTACAAAACTAGACCTGTTTCATCGAGTTAAAATAGCCTGCCACTCAAAGAATAACATGATAATATTTAGTTGAAAGCTTAGTCTACAAGAACATATCTCAGAGTTCAGGCAGACAGATCCAAAAGTGTCAAAGCAGCGTTCCAAGAAAGTTATCAATAACATGGAGTCCATCTCCCACTCCTTCTCTTCTCTCACTTCCTCTTCTCTTACTTCAGTTCCTCTCATGTTCCTCAAACCTATGAATTATTTACTATTGCCTTTTCATGAAAGCTAATGTACTTATGCCTTTTAGAATAGATAATGAGTGGTTATATGTATGGCTCTAAATGAGTCATCCAATCAATTTCTGTCCATTTTTTTTTTTGTATCTTCAAATGTGCCACTTAAATATAAATAAAATATAGCAATCATTTTTCTCATACTATTATAGCCAGAATACATGGTAAAGATTTGCTCCTGTTATTTTGTCTCACAAACATTTCTATGCCTGTTGAATTATTTCAGTAATTAAAAAAGAAAAAGGTATTGTCCTCATTTACATATTTATAGTCATATGGCCACACAAAATAAGGGAAGGCATTATTGCCCAAACATTAGGGAACATTTGTATGGACATCACAAAGTGCAGAAGTAGTTATTTTAGTCGTTACATTGTGCAGCCGCAATTTAAATTAACAACTGTCTCTTATTTGAGTCATTTATGTCAGAGCCAGCAGGCCAGGTTTAGGTGTGGCGGGACAACTTTGACAACTTTGACAACTTTGAGCATTTTCGAGTTAAACGGGCATTTAATGGGCGAGATATTTACAATACTCTCGTCCCTTCAGGGAGCTCTTCATAACACAGCTCAACCTGTCAAAAGAATCAGGGAAATAAAATATCTTTATGCAAAGTGGGGTTTTGGCTGTGGGATAGATTCATTTCCTTATAATGACGACTATAGGTGGAGTCACTTCTGTTGTCTCTCTTTTTTTTTTTTTTTTACCTAAGTGTATTGTACTGTATACTCTCTGTAAATATACATCAAGGATTACCAAGTAAAACTTACGTGCTATGGCATTGAATATTTGGTAATTACCGAGTTATTTCACCCGTCATATATTTAACAAAGTGAATCCTTTTTTGCAGTTAGCAAATATATGCTGAACAGTTCAGAATCTGATTAATTTCCCTTTTTGTTGATTTTAGGGCTCACAAAAAGAAAGAAAAAAATCAATATTCCTAGTAGCTCATGAAAGCTCCGGTGACATTTAAATACCTGTTCAGTCAGTTAGAGCAAAGAGGATGATGTAAAGAGAAGTGGAAGCCTTGGTGCGTGTCACTACCTCTTTCCTGCAGTAAAGCGAGTGAAGATAAAACAGAAGCCTCACATTTGAAATTTCGGCTCTCAGTCGGAATAAAAAGAACAAAAAGCTCTTTACTTTGCTTCTGGCTGTCACTCTGCCTTAAATCGTGACTTTAAAAGATAAATACCAATGTCATTTTATTCATACCACCATTAATATCCCTCATATATGAAGTTCAAACACAGTGATGCTGTCAGCAGACAATCTTTTTTTTAAATTATTATTATTTTAGTTTTTATGATAACTTACATTTTTCTACGCAGGAACACAAAAAGATATATATAGATAGATATATTATAAAGGGTTATTTTAGTTATTCAGTGATGAATGTGTTTTTTTTCGAATCAGTTTTTATCTGTAGTTTGTTACGCAAAAATAGTACCCATGAATCTCAGCAATGACTTCCGTGGAGATTATACCACACAGAGCTGCAACCACAACACAGCACCATGTTACTAAATTTAACTGAAATTTATCCTGAACCCATAAGAGAAGTAATACAATTTGCTGAAATTAGTTAAACAAAGCTTAACCTCTAACTTCACTCTGCTATTAAACACTGCAGATTTTCATGAAATCAAATCCAGTTTTTTAAAATTATTTATAGCCAAAGTTTTTCAGTAATACGCATAATGTGTTAACGTTGAGTAATTACATCTTAATATAGTGTTTTTTGTACTGCAGCTTGGTCAGTGCCCCTCGGCCTATCCCCTCATCTGTGCAGCATCACATCTCAGCACATTTCCGGTTAAATAAATTTCTACTGTGCTATTCATTTTTTTTTATTATGGGCTGATCCACTCCAGCAATGTGCCACATACTCTCTTTGCAGTTGGCGCAAAATTCTCCGTCAAATAATGTGATGCAATGATTGACTGCCGCACGTCGCCACCAGTTTGCATGATATTATATCCACCAACGTTGATTTTCACTCGCATTTGACGAGTGGCTGATGCACTTTGACCTTGCTGACAAGTTTATGATGCATATTTAAGGTATCTTGCTTACAATTATGTAATACAAACAAACATGTTAATGTATTCACTAGTTGTATGTGTATGTGAGGTTCATATTAAATATTATTGGAAACTAGATTGTTATCAGATTTTTGGTCAGTTGTGTGTTAGACATTGATGGAGATTTGAACAGACATTGAATGTCACGGATTATTGATTTTGTGACTCTGCAGATGTTCATATTTGTGCCCTTGTTGTCTTTATTTGTATTCAGCAGCATGTGACAACTCGACCTCTGTGAATAAAACTTGATCTATCTGATTTTCTGATCACAGGCGCCACATGAATACAATACTGAGCAGACAGCAGCAATACGTCACAGCGCTGACAATGTTCATGGACCAGTAGGGGGTCAGGGGAGAAAATAAATGATGCCATTAAAGATGAATGTGTGTGTGTGTGTGTGTGTGTGTGTGTGTGTTTGTGTGTGTGTGTGTGTTTATGAGGTGGTAGTCAGACCAGGGGTGGATATCATCAGTTGTGGCCTGAAGTATCTCATACGTGATGGAATACTAAGATACAAAAAGCACAGAGGAAACTCCCTCCAGGAATAATTTCAATGATTGGTGGTGGTCCTGGCCAATGCATGAGCAATACTAATTAAATTAAATCTAAATTCTAAGAGAAAGTTCTAAGAGATACTAGTGCACAGATGTAGTCATAGTTTGTCCTAGAAAATGTCAAATGTATCCTGCTTTAGTGGTTCTGCGTTTCAAAAAGACCAACAGCCTTATCTTGTTGAACCATGAAGCAAAGTGTTAGTTCAGGCAGAGCACTGACGTCACATTTGCATCCGCTCATAGCCAACAGCTGCTTCATTCATGTTCACTATCACCTGCTCATTACTCAGCTGTTTGGCAGCCTTTGTAAACTGTACTTGGGATTTGAACCCAATACTGCGCACTATTACAGCCCTCTTCATGTGACTAAAGCGTTTGTATTGTTGAGTAAGTAAGTTTAGATCTTTGAAGCGATCCCTAAAACAGCCTTTTCTCCAGCAGATTAAACTTTACATCCTTTTTGCTCTAAATGGGCTGTCATTTTAAAGTTACACATTATATTTGGAGCCTAAGATATAGAGGAGGCTTGCGTGGCCTGGTTTCTAGACTACATATTCCATCAGCTTAAACACGGTAACCATCAACTGAAAAAAAACTCAAAGAATCTCTGCAAAGCCATCATAGATCCCTCTTAAATTACATACATTTGATTCATCGTACTCAACACATTATTATAAAATGTAATTGTATTCACACATTTTTGTTTAATTCCGGACATTTTATTAAACAAAAATCCCTATTTAAATCTTTGAAGCTCTTGCTTCATAATTAAAGTCTGTTTCTTGATGGTGTTGTTAACGGTGTGACTATACAGCATTGCAAAAGTCATACACACATAGGCACACAGACACAAAAACTTGGCTATATCATACATGAATATTAATGGCACATTCCTCCCTGACACATGTAAGCTAGATTAGCATGCACACGACTGTCTGTAAGGCACTTAGTGTATATGTTTATTTCATGAATGCACGGACATGTTAGAAAAACAGGAAGCACTAATGAAAACAAAAAAAATCCTGCTGTATGTAATTAACCGGCGGTGACATGAAATCATGTTTAATTCACAGATGTAAATGATGACTGTTCAGCATGATCACAGTCAAACGCGACCTGAAGCATTTCCGTTGAATCCGACAGCTGGGGAGAAATTCCCACAGGCGGGAGCTAAAAGAGTCTGTGATGATTGTCGGTGGTCAAACCGGGACATCCTGGTCACTGACCGGACGTATGACTGCCTGGAAACCAAGTTTCTCCTCTTGTCTGAGGGAATCTCCCCTCAAGCTGCTGGAGAAAGACGATTTGTGATGTTTTGTGTGTTCTGCAGTGATTTTGTGATGAAGTGTTGTAATTTATCGTCACTGTATGTACCCACTTTCCCACTCTGCCTCAACCACCTATACTGTAATTGATGATTGCCTACATTTCCCAGGATGACTTTGAACAGCAAGGGAACAAGGTTGTTGTCTGTAATCGTGGACATACAAATAGGGTCGTGAGAGATTCTTCAGCAGGTTTATCAAAATAACGTGTTCAGATAGAAATTCCTAGATGTTTTTCCCTGACAGTGGTGCAACAGGATATGCCTTGTTGTTGTGCCAATCAAATTGTACCTTTTAACCGAATGTAGCATCATAATTTAGAATGCTGACATGTGGTATGTAACATGTATTAGTATCATGTTTAGTATTAAGCATTTAGCTTGTTAGAATGCTAATATATACTATTTAGAAAGCAACATGTTGCCTAATGTTTAATGTTTCATATTTACCATATATACTATATATCAGCTTGCTTATAATATTTAGTATTTCATTTTTAGCTTGATAGCATGTTTGTAATTAAACACCACGTTGACATGCTCATGGAGGGTTTAGCATGTTAACATTTAGCTTGCCCATATGCCGGTTTAGGACAACAAGATTAGCACGCTAACGGAGTAAGCATACAGTCACATTAAGCATTCATAATGCAAGTTTTAACTTGTTGGCTGTGCTAGACAAAACATCGTGGGGATCACACACACATCATTATAATTCATCCTCTGGGGACCATGAATGGTATCCAGATATTTCAGTCTCAAGTGTTGGACAGACTGATGGTTTAGAAAACTTACATTACCATCCTAGGAGAAACTAAAATGACGACTAAATGAACCCCATATGGAACTACACTTTGATTTTAAAAATGTTGCTGTAACAGTCAGAAGAGACGACAGACTGGAGGTGAGTCATCCTGAAGACCTGCCGTTTAATATTCATCCATTCAATATTTTCCTCTCTTTGCCCCGTATAATCTTTCTTTCTCATTCCATCGTTTTCTCACTCTCATTTTCTCAGCCTCAGAGTATATAATCATCTTCCCTTTTTGGGATTGCAGTCAGACTGGAGGTGTAGCCAGCAGCCCTTTCTAATAAATAGCCAGCACCCCCTGCTGAGACGCTTTGCCCTTTCTCCTTTGAATGGTGTAAGCAAATCAACAGCTTTCATTGAGGGTGGCAACTCAACCCCAACAGTAAGTCCGGGCTGTCAAATAGAATACACAGCCAGCGGATTAGAAAAAGTAAAGAGAGAGAAGTAAGAGAGATCAAAGTCAGTGAATTTAGAAGGAAAGGGGAGCAAAACTGAGAAAAGGGGAGATGGAGAAACGGAGTGAAAGTAGCAGAAAGAACATGTGAGCAAGCAGGCCAGAAGAAGGAAAAGGAGGAGGAAGAGAAGCTAACTATGCCGTGAGCCTGGTGACAAATGGGTCTCTCTTGCTCAACTCGAGTTTGACTTGTCGTGCATAGGATGCAGGGAGCGGATTACAGCCCGTACAGGAAAGACGTGACAAACCACCGACATGTTCTCACACCTGCAGGTGAATATCAATAATTTAACCCCGGGTCAAATCACTTCCCAATTTATGCTTCTTTTTTTCTGCCTAAATATGCTGACAGAGCGCAAAGGCAGTGCCACTGGAATGACAGGTGAGCCCGACAGTGATACGGCGACAGGCGCTCTAACAATGCCGGTGTGGCATCAGCGACAGAGGATTCATAACAACCGTCCACAGTGTCAGCTGCAACATTCATCCCGGTCTGCACCGAGTGACGAGCTGTCATCCAATACAGAATAATACAGAAAGAACAGTGTGTGTGTGTGTGTGTGTGTGTGCGCGCGCATTTTTGGAAGCATTGCCAGTGGGTTTTTGGAAGATTACAGAGCAGTTCTTGATTTGGATTAACATGTTTAAATCATGTTGGGGATGAGATGTTAACATACGAGCATAAATATGAGAGAAGGATTTTTTTTGGGGGGGGGGAGGGGGGGGGGGGGGGGCGGGGTTGAATGGCGCACAGCTTGCAGTAGGGTGCAGGTCTTGTCTGGTCACCATTAGCCGGGGATGAAAAAAAAGGCCACATTATCCGACTGCAGGTCATCAGCCTGACCCCAGATCTGTGCAGGATTCTCCTCAGCCAGCGCCTCACATTTAAGTCTCTCTTGCTCAGAGCCTGCCTCTTGGTATTTCTTCAAATTAGCAGTTTTTAATCTCGCCCACGAAGAAATGTATGCAAAACAATAAGTGACAACACACAACTACCTGCCAACCTGGCCTGGCGAGAATTGAGTCTTTTGGCTTTCTTGATGTATTCTAGATTCTTATGATCAGTCCAGACAATGAACGGATGGTCAGCCCCCTCGAGCCAGTGCCTCCACTCCTCCAGCGCGAGTTTGACCGCCAGCAACTCCCGGTTACCAACGTTGTAGTTCCGCTCCGCCTTGGATAGCCGCCGTGACAGGAACGCACAAGGATGCACCTTACCATCCTGCTCTGACCGCTGGGAGAGGATGGCCCGACCTCTTTGTTGGAGGCGTCCACCTCTACCACGAACTGTCGTCGAGGGTCTGGCAGGGTGAGGATGGGGGGTGAGGATGGGGGCCGAGGTGAAGCGGTGATGACCGGGTTCACCGCAGTAAAAGCAGCGACCCTCCTGTAGACGTCTCTGTCGCTCCTCGGGTGTTAGTCGGGCTCTCCCTAGCTGCATGGGCTCCCTCTCTCCCCCTGGAGGGGGACAATGACGCGGCTCTGGGGGTGATTGACGGGCGGTCGTCCATCCTGGTGCTTGCATGCGTAGAGGTCTCTCCATCGTTGTGGGTCTCGTGAAGCGTTGGCGCCTGAGTTGGCGGGTTCGGTTGTCCGTCCGGACTGCGAGTGCGATGAGTGAGTCGAGATCTGTGGGTAGGTCCAAGGGAACCAGAAGGTTTTGGATAGGAGCTGCCAGCCCCTTCAGGAACACGTCGTACAAGGCCGCAGTATTCCAGCCACTCTCCGCTGACAACGAGCGGAAACGGATGGCGTAGTCACATACGGAGTCGCCGCCCTGTTTCAACCCGCTCAGCTCCTGAGCCTTTTCCCGGTCGGTCGTTACCGGGTCGAAGGTCTTCTGCAGCGCCTCTTCAAACTCTGCGAGGGATCTGCAAGCTGGCGAACCCCGGGCCCACTCTGCCGAGGCCCATGCTTTGGCTCTTCCGGCAAGGTGGGAAATCATAAAAGCAATCTTGGATCGGTCAGTGGGAAATGCATGGAGGTTTAGTTCATAGTGTATGGAACAGTCTATAAGGAAGGTCTTACATAAACCTAGTTCTCCGGAGAATTGCGCTGGTGGGGCTAACTTACATCCTGCCCCGGTGGCCGGCACGGTCATGGCAGGTCTCACGGGCGTCTCAACCACTACTACTGGAGGCTCCCGGGCTGGAGCCGTCTGCAGCAGATGATCGTGCAGGCTCTGAAGTTGTGAGGAGAGAAGGCCCATCTGGGACGCCATGGCGGTCTGGAACTCCTCCTGACGGGAGAGCCGGTCTTCTTGGGATCGCAGGGCTGCCGTGAGTTGTTCTGTCCCTGCTGGGTCCATACTGGCCAAAGTGTAATGTCAGGCCTGGTCTAAAAGGAGGACCCAGATGCAGGGGATATTCGTACCAGCGCACTTTATTGTTTCCGTTGATCCAAAATAACTCTCTCACTAATCCGTCAAACATAAAGTGCTCCCGAAGGAGGGGAAAAAAAAAAACAACAACTTACGCACAAAAACTTTCGGGAAAAAAAAAAATCTACGACTGTGGACGCGGGCTTTGGTGCATGGACAGGGAAAAACACTTTGGCACAGGACAGAGGGAAGACGCAGACTATAAGCACATGAGGGTACTGGGGAACAGGTGGAACCACTCAGGGATCAGGGGAGACAATCAGACCAGTGACACATGAGGAAGGGCAAGTGACCTGAAACGAGAGGAGAGTCAGGCTTCAAAATAAAACAGGAAGTTACGATACAAAAACCCAAGACAAGACAGCCCTCACCGCGGTGTGACACATATGGTATTTTTGATAAATAAAGTTGACTTGACTTGACAATTAAGTCGTCCTCGAGAGTTACTTTGTTTTAGTTGTATAGCCATACTTTAAAGCTCAGTTTGTGTTTGTAATTTTTACTTTCTCAATAAATTACTGATCAGGTATGCCTGCCTCTATGGAATGTTTCCCATGCAATTGATTATTGACACAAAGTAGCACATGCAGTGCATAATGGGTGCAACCAATATGGATCTCTCTCTCTCTCTCTCTCTCTCTGTCTCTCTCTCTCTCTCTCTCACACACACACACACACACAATCGCCATAGCCATCGCCATCGCCGCCATAGTTGACAGATATGAGACAGGGCAGTGGAAATCAGTCCGGGACAAAGGTGATTAAATCGACTGCCACCTCCAGACCTCCACTCCGTCAACCCCCCATCGTCACGAACACAAGAAAGACATAAGAAAAGGCGTGAAAGCTCAGCGATTTTATTTTACACTGCGGCGTAATGTGTCCAGATTTAGATTTTTTTCACATATGTGTCACAAAGCCAACGCTTTTTCAAATCAGCTTCAAATCAAAAAAGTTCCCTGAAGTTTTTTCCAATGTATGAATGTCATGTACTGAGAAAAACATGCAGAGTCCAGCCAATTTGTATTGTACACCCCGGTACAACTCTATGATAGGTCAATGCCATTCATGGGAATGCACTCGTGATTCCTGAAATGGCAATGTCTGTCGGTTCACCACTTTGGTTCATACTGAATAATGTCATTACTTGGTGGATGGGTCCTAATTTAATTTTGTGCAGACATTCATGCTACCTACAGGGGACATTGAGGTAACTTTGGTGATCCTCTGACATTTCATTGAGAAGCATCATAGGGTTTCAAATTTCAAATTGTCCAATACCTGAAAAAATTAATGCCCTTCCCATCATCCTCAGCTGCAATTTCTAATTAGCATGCTAACGCTCTAAAGGAAGACGGCGGACATGATCAACGTTATATCTGCGAGGAATCAGGGCTTTAACATTGCTCCTGTCAGCATGTCAGCGTGCGGATTTTAGCATTTGGTTTGTTTCCTTCAAAGACCTGCTAACGTGGTTTTGGACTACACGTCTTGTCTGTGGTGCAATATCAGCAGCTCTCACAAGAAAAGTATCCTGTGCTACAAAATGACACCGTCGTCTTCTTGAAACAACAAAGAACACTTTAGTTTTTTTTGGGTTTATATTTTTTTAAATGCAAATACAAAAAAAAAGGACAAACCATACATTATAATCCTACTAAAGTCACATTAGATCACGCTGCAGTGTAAAAATGGAAGTGATGTCATGTGTTGCATTACTCTCAGGTGTAAGTGGCACTAGTGTCCATTTTATAGCACAAAGGGACATACAACAACATCCTCTCATAGGGCAAACAAACATAAAGGCTAAATGATGAGCAGCATTGTAGAAAGGCATGACGGCATGCGGTGCAGACACAGCAGTAGCGACAGATAAAGCTAAAGTGAGACAGGCAGACACGCAGATGGGCATTACTGAGCACACAGTGGGTAACGTCCTTCAATTTCCAACAAAGATTGAAAAAGATAAGTTAAGAGCCTGAACCTTGATGTCCGCCTGCCTGTCTGTCTGCATGCCTGACAGACAGTCTGTACGTGTTTGAAGCCTGCAGCCGGCGGGGCGGCAGTAATGAAGTCCTGAGCCTCTAATGGGAAAGAATGATGGTGAGCAGGACGTTTGATATTCCTCTGCAAATAGGCCTGCCGGGGACATCGACTTGAAGAGTTTTAGGCCAAGCTAATTAGCAAGGCAGCCAGTGTGTGTGTATTTTAAGCTCATTTGAGGTAATTTATTTGCATTTTGTGCATCTTGAAAATAACATATACATAAAATAGTTTCTGAATGCTTGCAGCAAACACATTCGTCCTGCTTTACTGCAAATTACACTTTACAGGAGGAGAATCAGGCTGCGTTTTAAAAAAAATTCAAAATAGAATATCTAAAATATTTTTAGGCCAAAAGTGGATGTCACCATCACTTTTTTTCTGAAGCTGTCTCTCATGGTTTGCAAGGCTGTGTATACTGGAAATATGTTACGTATTATGCATGATGTATTGTGATGTATTGCAATACTGTAGGCAATGCTATTTATTTCGATTTGTTTAATCTAATTCAGGAAAACTGTCAATGGTATAAAAAAGCACAGTCAAAAGTTGTATACAGTATCTTTTTGTTATTATTAGAATAATTATCGGATATTCAATCAACATCTATAATGAGTTATTTCTCTTTTTTATTCTCATGAGACTAACTAGGTTGAAAGGCAGTCAATCAGTCATATGATACACCATACTGTATAGTGTGTAATTTGTTTATGTTAAATATTCCTGCACTGATGTCTAAACCAAGTTTAGCAGCAGCATGCGTCAACATCTATTTATGGCTGCATGGATGTCAGGCTCATGTAGTAAACTATGAGTAAACTATTTCATAATGACTTCAACTTCAAAAATAGACCCAAGCAGGCACACCACATGAGCAGGGACTGATAAATAAACAAATACAAAAAAGACTTTGTTTAGAGTTTAACTTTTAAATTGATGGGTTTTTCACCAACAATTTCATCAAACTGCAACCAATTGGCACACTATCTTCGTAAACCTGCGCTCCATTCACAAGATTAAGAGAGGCAGTAGTTTGACATTGAAATAGTGCACTGAGAGGTGTGTGCAGGTCTTAGGGGTGTCATTTTTCACCTCATATTTTAATTTAAGTATTACACTTTAATGTTACGGCTCATTAACTATGACTGGTATATACTTCACATCGCTGCTGAGCATTTCTCCAAAGCAAACTGAGTTCATGATTTATATCTTACCTTCCATTCATTTAGCTACAGTATGAAAATCAACTCACGCATATTTGAATAATCAATCCATCCACAGTAACCATTTAGATACCTTTATTTTTCAAATCCTGCCTAAGTTCACATCTCTATACACCTGACCAATGGCTGCATAACGAGAATTCATCAGATTGTCTATTTAGAAAGTGAAAAATAGTCAATGCAGCATCCCAGTCAACACGTTTTCACTCCCAACTCCTCAAATACAGAGGCTTGCTCAGTATACGTTTCAAAATATGACGCCCCTCAAAACGTCAGTTTAGGACGTGTCAGGGACAGCGTGTCAGTTTCCAACTAATTACATGCATAGTGTATTTTCAAAATAAACTTCTGTGTTCACGTATCAACTCATTACATGCATACAGCGTCTTTTCAAAATAAACTTCCAAAGTAGGTTTACTCATTTTAGGTTTACTTGGTCAGGCTTAGAAAAAGATAGTTGTTTGGTTTAAACTAAGTATTTTTTAAATGTAACTTGGCCAACAAAAGTATGTTTTTTAAAGTAACTGTGACTTGGGTTTCAAACAAGACACGGACAGTGGTCTCCTGGGTTAAAGTCTGGGTTTGACCACCATCTATGCATACAGATGCTGACCTGTCTCTCACAAACGAATGCCACAGTTTGACCAGCTGAAAGGGGGTTTAAGACCCTCCAACAAGAACTTCATATACTGCATCAGCACCCTCTGGTCTGGAGTATTCTCCACAGGGGAAAAACTATCAGATCTCATCTGGCACAATTAAGATATGCGGTTAAATCTAAACGTTAGCGTATTCAATTCATTCTGGGTTTCATCAAGACGTGAGACACACAAAAAACCACGTCTGACATTGTGATCTTCTTTTATGTGTGGCTTTCCACACCTCTCGGGTCACGCATCGGACAGACCGCTTTATTCTCAAAGCCGTTAATGGTTGCAGAGGGGGGTGGAGGGAACCTGTCGGACCATTACTGCCATGTCCTTTCATGTGCCTCTTAACTGCGGCGTAATCAGTCCTCATCTGCTGCTCAGTCGATGAGGAGCCGGCAGACTCGGATCAATACGGCCCACCTGCATTCACACTTGCTCTTTACCACTCTGCTCCTCCGTCCTCTCATCGGATCGTCTCTCTCTCTCTCTCTCTCTCTCTCTCTCTCTCTATATATATATATATATATATATATATATATATATATTTGCCTCGTAAACATGTACAAACAGACTGAATGGGGGAATCGATAAAATCCATCCTGGGGGTTTTATTTCGACTTCCTCCAGCCAAAATATTACGCATCCTCCTTTCAAATTATTTCATCAGTGCATTTCCAAAATTTGACCTAGGTGGTAATCTTACTTTCTGTCTCTATATTTCTTCTTTCTATTCTCTTTCCCATCCCAATCTCCTTCCTTCTCGCCCACTTTTTATTTATAACCTAATCTCATTTCTTTACACTCTTTCCTTTATCCTTCATCCCCAAAGAGCCTTCTTTCCTGCATTGCCTTTCCTACTTGCCTTCCTTAATTCCTTCCCTATCACTCAGCTTTTCTTCCTTCTTTCCCTAGCTCCCCCCATTGGTTTCAACACCTCGTTCCTTCACTCCAGTTCTTGCTTCTGCATCTCTCTCTCTCCCTCCATGTTCCCTTTCTTCTTCTGTACGTCTTTCCTTTGGTCCTCCTTTCCTCCCCCGCCTCCCCTCCTGTCCTTGTTTCTCTGTTCTTTTTCTCCATCTCATTCCTTCCCTCTCTTTGCGTTCTCGCTTGTCCCTCCCTCAGTGTTTTTGTCGTCCGCAGCTGAGATCAATCAGGAACTTATGAAGCATGCAGCAGGATAAATCGGCGGTGTTTGGAGGCCTCATGAAGATTCACTTAATGGTATTTCATGTACGCGAGCGAGTGGCACTGATGAGGAACAGCAGCCTCGGAGAGCTAGATTGAGAAAACAGAGACAACTGGGGCGAGGAGGAGGAAGAGGAGGAGGAGAGGAAACAGGGGCGGAGAGAGAAATGTGCCTGATAAAGAAAAACGCCCTGGGTGAGGAGACTAAATAAAACAGAGTAAAATTGGAGAAGAAAGATTAACAGTCTTTATAAACCCAATAAGATAGCATTCACACTGGAATTTCAGGCCATCTGCTATACTGAGAAATTATTTTGTTTACCCGGATCAGAGCCAATGGTGTCGGGGAATTATGGGTATTATGTTAGAAAATAGGGTATTATAAAGAACTGCAGCCAGGGGGGAACCAGTGCTGCGCAGTTTTTGCAGTGGCATTAGTACCACAACCGGTTCTCACTCCCAACTAAAATATCGCAGCTTGGTCGCTCCCCCCTGCATCTGAGTCACGGGAGTCTTTAGTCATGGACAAGTTTGACAAGTTGGTTGTGAGAACGTGTTGCATATGCACAAATACTGTATGCAGAGGGAGCTACTGCCAACATGAGAAACCCCAGAGGTATGCAGCTATAGAGAGTGAATTACTGCCGTGAGCTATACTGCTGTGCAGATTAGACTGTTAGATGAAGTAATGTATGGCTCACAAGGTCAGGGAGCATAAATTGATGTGGGAGTTCATAAAATGCCTTTGAAATTAAAAACGAGGGAGGGGAAGGCTGCTGATGATCACATCACCAGGTTTGGATTCTCCCTTTGATTTATGTAGCTACTGTCCCCCGAAAGCCACCGTAGTTAATTTATGGGTGTCTGCCACAAGTGAGAGAGTGAAAACTGAAATCCCATTTGAAAACAAAAGATTATGCAGCCCGAAGCAGAAGAAAACCTTGGCACAACACAATATAAAATAATATGGAAAGAAAAAGCCAACCATGCACACTGTATCATCAAATAGAATGTAATGTCCTTGTATTAATTCGTAAATAGTGGTTTCAATTGTGAAGTTGGAACTTGACAAAGCCACAGTGTGTGACTTAATTAAACAGGTCTGGATACGGCTGGATTTTCTTCATTCTAAACATCAACATGATTATATTCAAAAGTATTAATTTACCAACATGTGCTGAAGCACCGCAGTTAATTCAGCAATAATAAACCGCCTTCCTCTGCTTACATGAGACGTAAGCATTTACACAAGTAAAACAAAAACATTGTTGAAAACAAATTACATTTCAAATTAAACATCTATTTCAATGATTTAGGTTATTTACGTATGAAACACACACACAGTAACCTAATATATTCATATTCTTGCATGTTAATGCTTGTTTCCGCTCATCTCTGCAAAGACGTGCAGTTTCCTCTTCAGACTGTCGGTCAGGTGGTGTGACTGCCTAGCTGCTGAAGGAGATGACGGCAGCAGTTTAGGCCACTGTGGAAGCTCTGATGTATATTTCTATTAGGTCTATAACCCAACCGAGCATCTGTTCCAAAAGCCTTCTCCTGGGAGACCATACTGGGCCATTAAGACCACAACTACTAGTCACCTTAAACGGCTCTTCACCAGAGCTGTCAAACACCCACAGACACGCCTGGAACGAAACACACTATTTAAATTAAGATTGTGTGTGCACATTTACGACGTGTCAGAGCAATTCAAACACCATCCGAAGTTAAACCGCGATGAAGATGAAAGACCGCAAGAAAAGCGCCAATGTCAGGATGCGTGCCACGCTGTAATTAACAGGAATCTCGGTTAAATGAGGAATTATGTTGAGCAAGTCTCTAACAGTAATAAGTATGTTCAACACGATGAAGTGGGGCTGCGACAGAGAACAGCACTACATCACAGCGGTAAGCCTTCCGGATCTGACATTGTTTTGTCACTATATACACAAAAAGCATTTGGTTTGTGTTATATTTATAAAATAACTTCTGCTCGGATGATTTGTTGGACTTTTGTTAAAACATATAAATGTCAAACAATTCCTTAGTTTCAGCTTTTTAAATGTGAGCATATGTGACTTTTCTCTGTTTTATAAAACTGTTGATCAAACATATTTGGGATTTCAGCAAATGTTGATAGTTAATCTTATCTGAATCCCTTTAAATATTTGATAACTATATATTTTTTCTATGAAAAAGAAAGCAAAGTTTAGACTCACTTATTCATAAAATGATGATGTACGTACGTGTTCATGCACAGATTGGGACAGATGTACAACAGCTTGTCAATCTATGCAAGGGCATTGACTGCCAACGATCACAAATGCAACCTTAACAAAAGTACTTTCCAGATTCAAGTACCGTTCATAAGCGTATAGAATACATTAGCACTATACAATACCCAATATACAGTAGCCAGATATACACATGTATTTGGTTGAGAAACTAAACCTGTATCGTACACCAGTGAGAAATTACAAGCATTAACAATGTACAAAAAGTCAAGCAACTTTCAGCTCCAGTGAGTTACTTATGCTTATTATCCTCAGATTCTTATTTTCCTTCCATTAATGATATCTTTTTTCTCAGCAGACAGTTTGTGGAACAGCGGGAGAATAAGAGCAATTGTCGCAATTTAGCTACGTAAAACATTTCCCACCCGTTGTTTGCAGCCTTTCATTTAATTCCATGACTACTATTAGCTGCCAGCCAGATAAGAGAGTAACATGTCACCTCGTCCTCTGTATTAAAGAACCTCCCGCAAGTCGGAAATTTGCTCCAGGTGGCCCAATGCAGGGAAATTGGTGCCATCCGTCTGGCTGTGGTGTATCTCCACCCATTCACCAACAAAATTACATAAATCTGTATCTGCAGGAAGACACAAGAGCCACTGAAAGTAAGCAGTTTTAGGCCATGTTGATCATACAGCAGTTCTAACCATGTTCTCCCCTCACTTACGTCTCTGTTCACTTTCTACTCATGTTCATTTGAGTATTTATATATGGCCCAATATCACAGATAACAATTTGCCCCATGGTGCTATACAACCTGTGCAATATACAAAACCCTCCGTCCTTAGACCTCCCCCATCATTAATGTTTAATTCCTTTCCTCATCTCTTTCACTATCTCCTTCCTTCCACCTTCTCAGAAAGCTCTCTAGAATGTTTCTCCCCCACCTTTCTCTCTCTCTCCATTTGTTTTTATCTCACTGTGATCCCTCCTTTTCTTTTTCTTTCTCTCTGTCTTCGTAGTTATTTCTTCATAATGACTCAGGTGATTAAACCCAGGGAGGATAATAAAGAGGAGGAGGATGAAGGTGTGTGTTGGCTGTGGTGCTGATGAGGGTCAGGGGCTGGACGGGGCCACGAGCTCTAGTCTCACAACGGGACAGTGAGATTTTCACATAATCGTGAGATATATTTCGCTCTCCTCCATCTCATTACGGCAGGTCAAAGGGAGCTGGAGGATGATCTGGGCAGAACGGAGCAAAAACGAGCCACAGGACACATTTACCAAGTAGGGGTGGGCGAGGACGACGGACGACGAACATCCTCCCTTCTTAAACGACAAGAACTACACTTCAGCCCGATGCATTCTAAATTAGGAGAGTGAGTTAAAAAAAAAGTGAGACGCAATACGTTGACTGCTTTGAGACCTTTTAAAAACGTCTTATTCTTTCTTGTGGGTTCATTTAGTTTGAGTATTGAGTGTGTGTGTAATCATTCGCTTGTCTGTGTGTGCAATTATTTTAAAAGAGGCCTTATCTCTGGCCATACACATATTGCACAACCTTAGTGTGAGACCAACACATGAGACTTGTGGCCATCATCGGGTTAATCAGTGCAATTATTGGACTCTTATCTTCCTTTTTAATGCTAATTATGAATATATGAATTCATCAATGAGTACAGAACAGTATACTGTATCTTGATCCAGCTCATTGAACGCAGTGCAAATAAAAACTACAGAAATGGATACAACCAAACCATGGACGTCTCTGAGCACTTGTCCTGTGTCCAGTCTGAATTTTCCATCAATTGCTTATTTTAAAATCCTCTCTGTGCATCCCTCCCATTCAATCAGCACCTGTTAAAATGATAATGAGAGAGCCATATGGCAGACACAAATGAGGGTAGCGCTTGGGCAAATGACAAGAGGCAGAGTAGTCACACAACAGAAAACAAATCCTGACAATTAGAACACGATGTGTAGGTGGGGCGACTCGTGTTTGTCTTGTTCATGTTTGCCTTCCTGTGTGCGCATTAATCAGCTTCTCCGCAGCTGTTCAAGTCAAAGAGAGACAAGTGGAGGTGAAGGAAGGGATTGAGAGGACCTCAATCAGAGCTTCTCAACCTCAGGCTTGAGATCCAATTTGTAGTCACTTGCTATGATTTGATCTTCCAGAGTAGAAACTAACATATTCTAAGTCTAAAAGATGCTCACAACCATCTGTTCCACATAAACTAGCATTCTCGACTCGTGGTTGTACACCTCCGTAAACCAGTCAAGTTTGAGTATATATCCACGTCTTTTCAAAATGTCATCACTTCATCATTAGACATTTGTGTAAAGTCTTCATTATTATCGCATCAATTCTCAAGTTACAGCCCAAAATATATTGACTTTTTGACCACCAAATCCTAATCAGTTCAGTTCAGTCTAAGTGGGATTTTTTGCCATAATTGCATTCATGTTTCTGTACTAATGTGTTCGTTCATCTTCTGCTTGCATTGTTCAAGATGGAATGACAGAAATAACTTATGGTATAAGGCAATACTTTGCTATTCAACAACATCACAAAACTACAGTCTGAACAATGTACAGTATAGGTGACCCAGGAAGAAACACACCATAGTGTACATGTTATCTTCCCACCTGCCCCTTTTCCTCTTTACCACATGTACAGGCCATAGATGACAGTGAAAGTCACCTCAGAGTAAACTCAGCCATCAGTGTTGAAAGAATGGCATCATGGCTGTCGGTTATGCTTCCATACTAGATGTTATGACTGCATTAGCGCTAACTGCACTCCCCTTCTCTCATACACAGATGGCCCTTTATGTGAAGGGGGGGAGAGACAGCCTGAGCCTATAGGAAGGCGACTCCCTCTTCCTGACATATAAGTGCTTTGGGAAAACAATGGCAGCCGCGATCTCCGCAAACAAACTTCGCCGGGGCTCTCGAACGCGCCTCACTTTAGTTGGGTTTGGTGCTAGAGGGGGAGGAGAGCGCGCCTTCCCTCCCGTCACGCTTACAATCTAATCTGGCTCCATGACCGCTGGCGCCAGGATTTACGTCGGCTATCAAACGAGGCCGCGGAAGGTGTCCTCGAACCCTTAAGCCAGCCAGGTGTGAGGGACACCAACGCGCAAGCTCAGAAACCTGCGACTAAACGTGCACGGAGGGGCGCTTTTTGTGCGCGCCCTCCCACTGAAACTCCCATGCTCCAGCATCGATGGAGTCGTCGCACAACTACGGCAATCAAGGGATGTGCATTCAACACGCAAACATACATCGCCAAAACTGAGTGTCCCCTCAGTTCGCCACTCATTTTAATAGTCTGCTTGAAAGCCGATGCAGTAGAGATGAACGGTTGTAACACACACACACACACACACACACACACACACACACACACACACACACACACACACACACACACACACACACACAGATCAGTAGTTGCTGCAGTGACTGAGGTTTAATGGATTCTTCATCATCTCCTTAACGTGGTCAGCTGACAGGAATCCAATGGCTGCTCGCACACAGCACACTTCCCATTCACACCAGATAAAACCATGAAATGTAGGCTGCCTCTGTCTCGCCTTGAATAAATCCTCCGCCGTGACGTCCCCCTACGCAGTAACTCTAAGGTGTCTTTTATGGTCTTATTACGGCTTAACAGTGTCCACTCTGAGGCAAGGAGGGCTGGAAATAAAAGTCTGAGACTGAAGCCTTCGGGGGGGATATATGACCGAGCCTGGGAGAGGTTTGATAGAACATAAAGATGAAGATCACCCCGGTACTTTCATGTGAGGATAGATATTTTCTCAAGTGCAGAACTGTTGACGTTTACCACAAACCAATATGTTTCATTTTGTGTTGCACATTCAAATATATATAGACAGACAGACAATGTCGTCCCTTTGATCAGTCTTGACAAAATAAATTATTTTATTGTAAAAAAATATATATACATCCCTGAAGTTTGAAACTTGTAGTTTCACTTGTTATGGATCCCCAAGTCATAAGAAACCTTTCGTAGTATTCCGTTTCTACGTATTGGGGTTACGCCTTCTTCTTTTTTATAAAGAGGTTTTGATGTAAACGCATTGACTGATTTGGTATCAGTGTTAATGACCGGAGAAATCAAAGACACTGCATTCCTACGCCCTGATAAACAGACTGAAATGAGATTTCCTTTCACTTCATTCGGACACCGTCTCTGGAGGCAGCTGTCAGTGAGAACAAAAGATAATGTGAATCACTAGTCAAATCAGGGAACTGGGCAGCAACCCAGAGGTCTAGAACTAGGCTGGCATTTTCACAACTTGACCCGCCAGATGGTTTGTTACACAGAACTATTAAAGACGCCTTCACTGGAAACTGTTTTATAAAACAAATACCTGGCAGGTGATCAGATGAACCATCTGTCAATCAACTCCAGTCAAAGCTAGTTCGGAGAAGACCAAAAGCCTTCAGTATCGTTCTTGGATCTTCTTCCAATGAAGAAATACCCTACATTTCAGATATAACTGATGCTAATGCAGTAACTACGCTAACTTCATAGGAGCCGCCATTGTTGAACAGTCACCTCTGGGTCGTCTCGCACACACCTGAATTCATTAGCAGCACGTAGCTCCTCACAGGACGCCGATTGGTCTTTGTTTTGGCCGACTGGACACAAACACGTTACTCAACAAGATGGATTTTCGCATCGTACGTGATCCCAGGATTCTCGGGTAATCTTTGTGACATTGCAAAAATCCTTCAAAAGTATTTTTTAGAAAGTGTTTGAAAGTTTTCCAAACTGTTTCCAAAAATGTGTGGTGGCTCAGGCTACTAGTTGGGAGCAGCTCACAAGCGAGGAAGGATTGCTCCTGGGACGCTCAATAGAGGGCGAAAATAGCACTTATCTCAGGGGGCTCGATTTAACTTTGTGGGTTCAAAATTGGTCTGCGATCTTTGTGGCATGTTATCACCCTCTGTTTTTGTCCCATCTTCCCCGTCTGTCTTCCCTGAAAAATAGTCCAGCACATAAAAAGAGCATTAAAAGTCCACAGTCAACTCTGAGAAAAGGCACTCTCCCAAGGGCTACTATTTCAACAGAGGCCCTCATAACATCCGTGGCAACCCTGGAGCCAAAAGGCTGATGCAAGGTTAGCTCCAGGCTACTGAGGGTCTACAGGGCCAAGGCAGGGACGGAATAATACCAGCTCCTTCTGAGCGGCTCAGAGGAAAACATAAAAAAACATAAGCAGAGACTCTCTCAAAAACTGCCGAGGAAGAGCGGGTCAGAACTCTGAGAGTGAGGGTGCAGAGGGCGGCTGATCCGCGAGCCCTTTGTCGGCCATGAACCTGTTGATAAGAGTCTGGTGCAAGCTGTGTGAGCTTTACTCACAGCGGTTGAAGGTCAGAGCTGTTTCCGTAATGACAGAGAATACATTTAGAGCCTGAAGGGAAAGAAAGCTGAGATAGAAGTTGCTGTTAAAACAAAGCCGGAACTCAACTGTAGAGGAACAGAGCGAGAGAGACTTTTGTTAGTTCGGTGATACTTTAAAAACAAATGTATCCCGATGTTTTTTCCTGTCAGTATCCTTAGAATTCACATGTTTTTTTTGTTATGTTGCTGCTGGAGCAGACACTTGTGTTTTGTATTACAAGGTTTCTGAAATCTTATGTTTAAATATGCAAATGAGGCATTATCTAATGCTAACTTTTCATGAATTTAGAAGGAATCTACAGACTCACCTGAGTGTGTATTTTTTATATTGTCTTTCCACCAGTCTGAAAGGAGACATGGTTTGGAAGCAAAACAGACCAAATTCTCAAAATGTATTGCTTTTACAACAATATCTATTTTGCCTGTGGGGTTTGCACCCTTTGGCTAAGATGGTGAACTTGCCGCCAGTGCACTGTTTCCTCTTTGGCTGCCACACCGCCAATGTTAAATTAATCTGCCCCCGTAATTCAATGTTAAATACACACTTTGAGTTTGTGACCTTTGATTAAATTAACAGTTCACATGTTCTGCAGCATTAATGAACTGATCTATAGAGCAGGCTCATGTCATCTGAAGATGACATTTTAAAAAGAGGCTTTGCGATGAGATAAATCCAACAAAGTTCAACAAGGGGTTTAGAAGCAGTTGATAAAATCACCCCACTTCAACTGTAACATGCATTACCCTCTCTCTCTCTTTCTACCATTCTGTTTGAGCGCCAAAGTTTAACATTCAATGTTTGTACTCTCTTTTTGCAGTTTGGAGTGTTGCATTATACAAAGAGGCTGTTAAAGAGTTACGAGTTTGGCATCGTCTCATCCATCTGCCATCGGAAACTCTGATCCCGCTTTCAGCAGATCATCCTCAGCCCGGTCTCTGAAGGACCAGTGGGAGATGCAGATGTTGCCTCAGTCCCACATGTCACTGCATGTTAGCTGAACTGCTGATGTGATTTTGGCATGCACGTCCTTGACTTTGGAAGGGGGTGTGGGGGGGAGTTCAGCAGAAACACAGGTTTAAATATTAAACGGTTTGTTTTTGGTTCGTATGATATTTATTTGGTTGTGGCACTACTAAAATCCAAAGGCGTGAAGTTAAACTCCAAAATCTCCTAAAATCCTAAATCTCCCACAATGCAACTTGACAATTAAACCCTCCCTGCCTGATAAACACCCACAACATTACAAATATTTAGAAAGATGTGAAGGGCAATTAGGAAAAGACAACTGCAGTGTGAAGAGAATCAGGCTCATGCAGTCTTTTTTTAGTAACTTTATTGAAAACACATGAGTAGTGACACACTCACTGCCATACAGCTCAAGCAAGGATTCCTGCCTTAAATAGAATGATACCTCCGAAGAAGGATGTTTTCAATGCATCCATAGTGTAGAATTAGACATCGACTTAGCTTAGCAGAGACGTGGAGTATAGCTTAAAATGTTGCTGCTGCAAGGAATTGTGGGACGACACAATATCCTTCCCTGTTGTGAAGGATGGTCCATTGTCCTTCAGCATTTAGAGAGTCCGACTTTGTCATGTTTCAGTCAAGGACATAAAGCAAGTGAGACTTTTCAACCGCAGCCATATGTCTTTCAAACTGCAGTTTGTATTTGATGACTCATTATATGGTTGAGTGTGGACTGTACCTTTTCAAATAGAGATCTATTTGTTAATTTCAAGTAAATATTGAGGAAGAAAATGTAATTTATATTTATTTGGTGAATGGAATTCATCTTTAACATAATATATTTTCCCGTCAACTACAACTACATAAACTGCTTTGTTTATATTTTTGGCAGCCCCTGGGGGTTACATGTCTAGCTGTCTTGCTTATTGTGCATAATCTAACAACTGATGGACAACTCTGAAAGCTTTACAAAAAAAAAGACTGTTAAACTTCACAAAACATCGGAAGCATCGTTGTTGAGTTAAAATCACGACTCTTTGATGTTTTTGCTCTCGTATAGTTTTCTGGAGTGATTTTTATCTCCTGATGTGTCACATCCTGTAGCTAAATATGTTTTGGGCGTTGTAAATGTGGCCAAACCTGAACATGGATTCATCATTGATCATCATTTTCCACCAAAGAGCTGTCTGACTCATCTCAGACGACCAGACGAAGACAAAGTCTCTGCAACACAGTGCTACGCATTTGTTTTCTCTCTTTCACAAAGCTTCTTTGTAATCATCCAGCCATCCCTTGATTTGGCTGCACAGAATATGAAAGAGGCCGAGGACCATAATGTGGAGTGGTAATTACTCAGTGAGTGCATCAAAGCACACCGGCTGCTGATAACACGTCTCGTACGGAGGAACAACAAAAAGATGTGCAACCCCCCCTAAAAAAACCTCAGTAGGTAATGTCATTATGTCGTGAGGGTCTTTTTTAGAAAATACAAGTCCTTGTTGTGATAAAGACAACGCAGCGTGTTGTGCACTGTGAATGAAATAAACAAATAAATGAAGTGCAAGCACAATACACACCGAACAATAAGAAGTGAGAAGTTATGTGCTTTCCAAACAGAGACGATTCACATGAGCTCACACGCACAAACGCATTTCAGCTTTTGATCCGTGACCACGTTTACCTTCAACTTTGACAACTCCCGGATTCATTTCCAACTCAGGCCAATTAGTTTCTTTCCTAAAGGTTTGTAATTACAGTCAATGCCTCAGCTTGTCAGACGGATGTGAAAAATCCCTGTCGGGGTTAGTCCAACCGTGCCTTCGAATTACATTCCTATACAATCAGTCAGTCATTTACACCGGTTAATACAACAATAAAACATTATGGTCATTACGATAATTCTGCCCTATTTGCATATGTACGTCTATAGAACTACAGAATGATTTACATTTATTTTGATTATGTGTGGGCAACTTAAAGCCTTGGGCAGGAAATATTGTTTTCCTGGGTTATGAAAACATTAATGTTGCTCTGAAGCGAGCGAGTCATGAGAAAATATTATTTAATGAGTTTAGCACCTGTTGAAGCACCCAGGCCTGAAGGGAGGATGGGTGACAAAAATATGGCCTTTGGCTGGGAGTCAGATGAAACTAAAGGTAAGCGTATTTTGTTTCAGGTCAATAGTGTAATGTGACTTGTTTAGTCAGTCAAGTTAAGGCTCTTTTCCGAAACCTAACTAAGTGTTTTAGTTCCAGTGAAGACGGAAGTCTACTTAGAAAAGACACTTTGTGTGAAATGGGGGGAGAATTTGACTTTTTAAATTTCATTTCCTTTTTGTTTTAATTAGTTTTCAGATAGTGTCTGCAATTTTCAGTTTAGTTTTAGTTTACGGTAGTTTTTTTGATTTTGTTGGGGCCAGAGGTAGTAATGTAAGTAGTATGTATGAAGTATGTAGCTATTTATGCATTACAAAATACACGGTTGGAGGACTGTGCAGAATGGATATAATGTGTCATGCTACATTAGTGTCCCGTTTTTCAGGAACAATATTTTTGAGAAAACTCAAACCAAGTGTTTTTTAATTTGATTTCAAATTTGAAACAGGCAATATTGTATCATATTTGTTTTTCTTAAAGGATATATTATTTGTTTAGGTTCAGTTTTAGTTAATGCTAATAACCCTGGGTCCCACACAGACCATTGATCAACCACATTAGTCCTTTCTCCTGCTGGTTCTCTCCAAAGCCGGGGTGTTAACATGAGTCTGATCCTAAGCACCAAGGTGACTCCTGTATTTCTCCCCGTGGGCTCTCAGCCCGTGAAGGTTTAAACACCTCTGGCCTTGTCCAGTCTTCGCTATAAGCTGTGTTCTGTATTTATCTGTCCAGTCGGCTGTGCGGCAGTTTCCCCCTGAGCTCCGAAGGGAAAACAGCATGAACGCATCGCATGGGTGAGTAGAGCTTATTTTGGAACTGGAGTTTGAGTCGAGCGGGCCTGAGCACGCAGTATGGAGAGCACATATGAGTTGACCCAGTGACTTACAAACCTCTGCTATCCTGTACCAGCTGCTTCCCTTCAGGATTTTATTCAACCAAAATCCATGGGACTTGACAGATTCATAAAATTGTTCATAAAATATTTCATTTTTTTCCCCATTTGTTTTAATAACAAATTTCTGGTTCAAGAGGAATAGATTCAAAAAGTATTGACTCATATGTTTTTGTAAGTCTTCTGTGAAGATTTACTGTAGTCTACATTCTACATCTATGATGTTGAACTTTTGAACACGTACATCAAACATTACATTAAAAAGGGATGTGATATTGTATTCTCCGTCAGAATTACATGCTTTGTGTAGAAAAGGCTGTAAACACTGCTGACATTTTCAACTGAAATACAACAAATTGCCATTGCTCGCGGTAAAAAAGAATGAAAACAAAAGGCATTGTATGACGAGTCAAAAACCTGAGATACAAATTGGACTTATGACCACAGTATGTCTGAAGGGCTGCCATGGTCCTGCTTATCTCATGACTAACATGTGACATTATTGAAAGATCAATAAATGGAGTTGTCGATTTCTGGTCTTTACGAGTTAGAGGTTTTTTTAGCACGAGCCATGCTATTGAAACAAAAAGGACACTCATTTCAATCGGACAATTCTGCTATTATCTGTGTTACATCGTCCCATGTAACAAACTGATCTGCTCCCTAAGTGGGATTAAAATAAACCATAAACAAGTCTTTTGACTCTGATTTGACCCAGCCAATCACACTATTCCCCGTTTGTGTTCACATTTACTGTCTGTCTGCCGGGTGCCCGTCAGCGTGTCTGATTGGATTGTAAATAGCTGTAGAAGCCATAATGAAGCCAATGATAGCAGTATCATGGATTTCCAATGACCTCAGTCGGGCCAGTTAAAGTTATATGTAGGGTTGTAATTATGCATTTTATTGGCGTGAAAGGACGGACTTGGTAATGACACGTGGCAGCTTTATAAGCCTCCATAGTGCCTTCATACGTCAACGGGACGAGAAAACAGATAGCAGCTCGTCCGCAGGTCTTATCTGCCCCTTTACAGCTGCTAGTTTACTCGCGCGCGACAGGCAGCCAGGATCACATGCACAGATAAATGTCCACCTCAGATGTCTACATGTGGCATGCATATAAACACGCATCTTAATCAAATCTTTCCAAAATATATTGTGTGCCTGTAAAAGCAATGTGCCGTGTCCATGTACTAATACAACCAAACGCAATCATTTTGAGTACTGACCAAATAATGTCTGTAGAATCGAATATGGAAACGTGTACAATATACAACTGACAATAAAAGCTTCGATTTGCCATATCTGTTTTGGAAGCGGCTCTGAGCCTCGGGTATCTTCGCAGCAGCTATATTGTAAATCTTAAAATGAAGATCTGCAACATTTATCAAGACTTGAGACAATTCTCATCAAGTTCAGACACAAAGACACATTATAATGCAATAATCAGAGGTACGAATGCATACTCAGGTGCGTCACACGAGTAACCTGTTGGGAACTCAAAGGGACGTCTCTTTCTGCTGAGGCGGCGATTGCCAATGTGTTTGATTAGCCGCGCAGCCTTGAGCGGCCTAATCAAACGGCTGTGGAGATAAATGGAGTAATTGGCAAATTATTGGCACTCTCTGCGCCCCTCTCTGCGTTTCTGCTCCGACTCTCTTCCTACACCTGCTCCCGACGGCTTTTTATCGTCACAACAACCGACTGAAGTGCCGTGAAAGACTGAATTCAATAGTGCTGTTTTTTGGGGTTTTTTTACACTGTACTTTACACTAAAATCTCTCTTGCTGCCCTAATATGACGAGGGCAAAACATAGTTTCTTGTGGGGAGGCGCTTTAAAGTTGACTTCTGCTTCTCTTTGTTTGCTCAAACTTACTGAAGCCCAAAAAATCTTCTAAACCACTTTTTTGTTTTTTGTGCTATTCCGGTTTCAAGTAGGAAATCAAAGAGGCGCCTGCGTGAACATCACACAACAGCGATCACAGCAGTGGGTTGGGTAAACATACGCTTGTTGTGTTTATTGATGTTGTGGATGTTAAAGTTTGATACCTAAAAAAGGCAGCGACGGGTGAATGTTCCAATAGATTTGACTTTGAAATAAACACTGCGTCAAAAACAACTCCCTTTGGTTGGAAAAAAACCCACTCACAACACTACCTGTCCTTACTCGTCCCTACACGCCCTCCATCTGTGTCTCCCTCTGTTAAGAGGAGCACTTTGCTGAGGTGGGTGACAGTAATGAACTCTGACTCGGTGAGGCTAGAAAGGATGTAAATGAATGTAGATGAGGATGAAGAGTAATTGCTCAAACAGAGGGCTCTGAGAGGTGTGTGTGTGTGTGTGTGTGTGTGTATGTGTGAGAGAGAGAGAGAGAGAGAGAGAGAGAGAGAAAGAGAGAGAGAGAAAGTCAGCAGGAGTTAGAGAGATTGCTCCCATGTGTGGCCAAGTCAAGAGGGAGACTCTTCAAATATCTGTTTATCTATTAATGAGATTGAATGGATAGAATGATGAACGGGTAGGCGGATGGATGACTGACGGTGAATGATGGCAGATGGAAGCATAATGGTGAATGATATTAGAGAGGAAGCGGGAAAGGGAAGAGAGTTTTCTTAAGAGGGAGGGAGGAAAGGAAGAAATTAAAGAAATTAAGAGCGGGGATGAAGGGAAAGGATGTACAAAATAAAAAACCTGAAAAGATGATAAATCAAAGACATCACAACTAAAGACGTGTGTGTGTGTGTGTGTGTGTGTGTGTGTGTGTGTGTGTGTGTGTGTGTGTGTGTGTGTGTGTGTGTGTGTGTGTGTGTGTGTGTGCGTGCGTGTGTGTGTGTGTGTGTGAGTTGGCCGGCTCGACACCCAGCGTGTTCTCAAATTTTTATATCTTAATTATGCTCTCTGCAAGTTATTTTAGTTAGCTCCCAATTATCCCGCAGTATGAGTAAGTGTACAAAATATAAGAAATAGGCGATGATTAAATCTGTCTTCGCGCAGCATGGTCGGCTGCTTTCTTTAAACCTAATTAATACAGAGAGTTTTAAATTTGGAAAAGCAGCCTTTAATGGTGGTTGTCATGTTTGGAAGCCTATCTGTCTGCATTAAGCGGAGATGTATAAAAATATATTTCGGGCTAATGCTTTCCATGACATCATTATTGCCTTCTTTTTTTTCAGAGTCGCCTGTCTCACACTTATTTACACTCGTTCGCCTGGCCGGATTCCAGCAAATATTCACTTGGTAAATTTATTTAGCTACTATAAATGTTGCGGCCGTGCCCCCGTCTCTCCCTTGAGTTTCCCTGTTTTTCCTCCTGTGTCTCCTGTGTCTGTTTTTTTTTCATCAAAATGAACTTGAAGAACGAAAAAATATTTTCATTGATGGCTGCTACCTCAACCTTTGCTGATATCATGACATCCTGTTTGTACCTCTTAAACTTCACTGACACTATGGGTGCACGCGAGTCAAAACTTTTAGAGGCCGTCGCAATGTGCAAGTGAAATAAACAGCATTAGAAATAAACAGCATAAAGATTGGGCATGCTGAATGGTAAAAACTGTATATTTACTCACAACATTACGCAATTTGTTTCTCACAACATTCCTTACTTGTCTTATTTTTGTTCATGAACCGGTGTGGTCACAGGGACCACAGAAAAGGGAACCTTTCATGTGGGCAGACTATTTCCCATCAGACTTTGCTGTAAATCTATAGGATTCATAGTGAACTAATTATGCCTTCATTATTAAGCCTGTGCGCTCTCACAGGAAATCAAACGTCGACGTGTTGTCCCCGACTGGCTGACTGGCCTTTGCAGTCAGGACAGTTTCGTGTCACTTACCTCACATCTAAGAACCGCATGCCATCTTCCGGTTGGCAAATACATGGGCTCATTTGTCTCGTGACTACGTCAACTTCTCCTTCCTGAGCCGTCATAGAAATCCTCTCACGCTAGTTGCCATCTTACTCCCTTCATACCAACACACTCTCACCCCAAAGCATTGAATATTGCAGCTTGGTCAGTGACGCTTTACGTAACGTAACCCTCTACCGTCATCTTTGGACATGTCGGGGACACCGTGTCCAAAGATGCTGGTAACATGCGTGGTATCTTTTCTAAATAGACTTGAGATTGGGTTGCTCCTACACGCGTCCTGCCTGAGTAGATCTGAACCCTGCTCTCCTCACGACTGACTGCTTATGATGCTAATCTAAGCATTACATTATTCTACTTTATTGTGGGTCAATTTGACATGCTACAGCAGTGTGTGTGTGTGTGTGTGTGTATGATGTACGTGTGTGTGTGTGTGTGTGTGTGTGTGTGTGTGTGTGTGTGTGTGTGTGTGTGTGTGTGTGGAATGTAGGCTACATTGCCGGTTTGAGTAGGTAAAGTGACAGCTTCCCGCTTCAATGAACAAATAGGAGTTATAAATTATACTTCCACGAAGGAATAAAATGTCCCTTTCATATCGTTGAAAGCTTGTCCCACTTTTCCAAAAGGGAGTTCAACAGCAGCAGCTTGAACTTCTTGAAGTTAATATTAAACCAACCACAACTGAACAAGAAGCAAAGAAGCAGCAACAAATATCTTATTAGTAAGAAAAAAAATATTGCCGGTAAAACTGATTCAATAAAAAAAGCAGTTGCTTTAAACACATTTTTGGTCACATCATGACCAAACGGTCAGTTTACGTACACATCAGCGGGCCACTCACCCATCACCCGGAGCCTCTCGGCGCCCACCACCACCTCCTGCTCGTCGGCAGAGAAGAGGAGCTTCCCGGAGGTGGATTTGACTTCAAACATCTTGCCTCGCGCTTTAAATCCACTGGATCCTGCACCAAAGAGACAGAAAGAGAGGAGACATCAAAGAGGAGCGACTGCAGCCGGAACTGATTTCTTACTGAATTAACTCGGTATTGGAACGTTTAAAATGCATCCAAGTGGGAGACGTTCAAGGTGTCCTGCGGGACTTGCTGACTAAAGCAAAAACACTACGAGCCCCCATCATGCTGTTGATGAATGTTGGTGTCACTCATGACACTGCTGAATATTAAACAACCCAGTGTTCTGGTTAAAAGGGTCATTACAGCCAAAGAGGACCCGGAATTTAAACAGGAGTTGTCACCTGAATGAACAGTTATAACTTCATTGATGATTAAAGACAGGCACGCCCACCGGGTTTGATGTTGTTTTGTACGTTTTCGGGGTCAACCCTTCTGAATCTAGAAAAGGATATGGAACAAAAATACTGTTGGTCATATAGAATGAAGCAAACTATTTGCAGCAGAACTATTTCCTGCCGGTGAAAGAGATTTGCAACATTTCACCGAAGGTCTGCAGGAAACTTTAAAAGAACATGCTCCACGCTTGTTGTAGTTCCAAGCTGCCAAAACTGTAACCGGTGTCATGACAAACCAGAAATGCAGACAACTTGTTGTTCCAACTCAAATGGCTTCGTCTCATGCGGCGGCAGAAAACACTCGACGCCGGAGGGGAGACTGATTGACACCCGCGCAATTGATTCTGTCACTCTATGTCTGGGATGAGAAGACGGCTCATTCCTCCAAGAGAAACATCCAAGCGGACTTCGTCTTCCTGCTCTTCAGACCCCGGAAGGCAAATGTCGGCACACTTTTTAAATGTGACACTTCCTTGTGCATCTTTACACAAAGTGATTTCCATTCACAGAAGACTGCTGATTCTATTGGAGAGTGACAGGCAGAGAATGGGGGGAGGGGGGTTATGGTGGTGCAACTGAGGCCTCTTCTGGCACAGATCAGGGGATCAAGGGGAAGAATTTTTTTACAGATCTAATTCTTGATCTGTAAAAATAAAAGAGGCAGCCACTCCTGACCTGAGAGTGCATCTGTTGCATCTGATGTCGCCACTATTCTCAGGTTTAAAAACAAATTAAAACGTGTTTTACATAAAAAAAAAAACATCATTACACTACATGAAAGCATGCTGTTGGGGGTCTTACCTGTTACAAGTTGTGTGAGCAGCTGGTTGTTGCTGTTGACAATATTGACCGATATGTTTCTGGACGACTGCAGGAACAGTGGGCGGCCCTGCGAAAAAGATGGACAAGTTTCTTTATTAGGTTTGTGGTGCAATGTTTGTTTTTTTAGGAAGAAGAATAATAAAAAATAAAATAATCTGCTTTCGAAGAGAAAAGACCAGAATGACCAGATGAATTTTTATAAATGGGACACAACTAACTGAATGGGTGCCTACTTTTGTTTAATAAACTAATAAGCTTCATTACATTTTGTCATATTACATACTTTTTACATATATACAATTATATCTCTTTTTTTAACCCATGGGTTAAACAACTAAGCAAATGGGGGGGTTCAGTGTCTTGCTCAAAGGAGACACAATTTTGGGGAGACCGGGGATCAAACCGCTACCCTTGCGGTCGCAAGACGACCACTCTACCAATGGGCCACAGCCACCCCTTGTTTGTACTAGAGGCTGCCCTGTTTCCAATTCCATATTTTGACACGCATTTTGAAGTATAAGAAAAGCTGTATCGAATTGTTGAAATTCAATAATACTTCAACATTTGCGGAAAAATGTTTTTACGCTCTTTCTATGCGGAAAAATAGTTGATGCGCTAAATGGGTTTTGGAACAGTCTGGAGACAAAGACATACATATGTGGGTTAAACATTTTCTACTTAGACTATCTGATTTTTCCGTATTAACTTATTTTTCAACAAATTCCGAAACCACCTCAAGCTAGCGTTTTAACTTTTCTTCGTACTTAAGGAAGTATCATCGGTTTGATGTCGTTTCCATACAGCTTTATTAATGCACGACTTAAACATGTGTATACATATGTGTGATCATGTGGGGCTGGGGCTTACCATCTGAGCCAGCTATAATACCAAAAGAAAAAGTACAGGAGCACATACACATACAAATGTACACCTAAATCCTCAAACACACAGACACCATCACTGACCGAGGGCAGAGAATCCAGCCTCCTGCTCAGTTTGATAACTTCCATTTCCCAGAGTGCCCTGCACCGATCGGTAATGCCGATCACGTCGGACACTCTGCTCTTTCTGCGCCCGTCTAATCTTCATGCCTCAGTCAACTTCTTAATTAGAGATAACGGCCTGACCATTGTGCTGCGCTCGCAGTCGAGGAGGGGATATGTCTTGTGTGTATAATACTGATAACATTATGGCTCTTGCCAAAGTTATTGAAGTTCTCACAGTAAATACACCAAATGTACATTATGCAAGCAAGGAATGCAATGTGTTGTGACCTGAATGAGTTGAAAAATAGAGCGCAGTCCACTCTTCTGTTTCAAGGTTGAGGTGTGTGTGACTAAGACTACTTTGCCTTTTTAATATAAAAATGCTGATGTGCCACAGTCATTCCTATTTTGGTTAATTTCTGACTTTATCAAAAAATATCATGACCCAAGTACGCTAGTCATTGTCAAAATGTAATAGTTGAGGAGAATCAATCCCTGGGCGGATTTTAAAAATACAATATTTTCTGGAAAGTTAATCATAGTAACCAAATATTCAAAATTACGAACAATTACAGTCTCCTATCTATTGGTGCACCTACATTTATTTAAAAAAGACTTTGTCTCACACCAGTGCACGAACACACAGAGCCCAGACCATATACGTGCTTTTGCTAAAAGCCTCCTGAAGGGGATCCAGCTAAAACTTGCTTAAAACTAGTCAGGAAGTTTTACTGACAAACTGTACTATAGAGAGAGAAATCATAAAAAGTAATGCGACAAACTCTGTGAGAAGTCTATCCAAACAATTGAACAGTGATTCCTTGACACAAACAGACACTTTTCAATTTAACTTCACTTAAACATCACTGCAAAAAAAATGTTTTAATGTTTCATACACGTTGTAATAGTGGTTAACTGTGTTGCATGTCTCACGTTGCATGTCTCACTGTACGATGAAGTCTAATGAAATCTTGGTCTGCAATCTGTCACAGACTGCATGATGTCTATTTCGAGGCATGGCAGATGATGAGACAAATGCCTGGCGAATTGTACAATGTTTACATTGCTGCACTAAAATGCGATAAGATAAATTAATAAGGGCGAGCTTTGGCCATGTATGTGCTCAGAACAGATTTATGAGCCCCAGTGTGCACATATTTTTCTATAGTTTGGCTGATGGACTAGAACCCACCTTTTTGGATACACAACCAAAGATCTCACTTTATTTTTGTCTCATGATTTCCAGTGTTTGCCGGCAGCGGCCGCCAATCGTACAGCGTTTGGTTGAAAGCGGTGCCCCAGTGTTCTGAGGAGTCACCGCTCACTCGTTAGCACTCATTACCTGCAGCAGTGCTGACATCAATACAAGACTAAAGATAGAGAACATGAAAAACACGTCTGATCAGTCAACAATTCGGTGTTCAGGGAGTATAAATGGGCAGTTAGCAATAGGACCAACATCAGACAATCTTTTCATTTATTTTCCTCAGTTCTTACAAAAAAACTTTGCAAAAGTTGCTCGATAACTTGCTTGTTTCAGAAAATATTAGTTTTTTTTGGAATTACACATATAGCAAGTATAGTGCATCATACGCTTTTACTTAGATTCATGTTTCTGGCAATTTGTAAATCCAGTATTTATTCCCTTTTTAGCTCTAACTAACTCAACTAAATTTAACTCAAGTTAAAATATCGGTCTCTTTAGCAGCTGCATGTTTCACAATGTTCACCAGCTAGTTTAAATAAATATAGAATTATTAAATATCGAATTATTTAAATATAGAAATATAGATAAGAGCTATTTAAGGTTATGCGTTTGATCCGGATCATTATGTACTACGTTAACTGATCTATGATGCCAGATTGTCAAGGTCACTTTCTGAATCATTGAAGTAAAAGTTTTTTTTTTAATCACATTCAGGAAACAATGTCCAAAATTCTGAACTGAAGCAAGTTAAACTAAGAAAGACAGAGGGCTTAAAAAAAAGGTCTAACAGGAAAAAGAGTGTAGGAGGTATCGGCCAATACACTGAGAAGAGACTGCCATCATTTAACAGAGAAATAACTGCAATGCACAGCAGGGGTCTTCCTTGTTTTTTTTTTTTTATCTCTCTTCCTATCCTCTACCGGACTCACCAATTGCTTTTTGCCATCTTCTCCTCCTTGATATTACTATTCCTCTCACTTCCTCTGCTTAAGCTACAGTACCAGCCACCCATCCTTTTATCTGTCCTCTCCTCTGTTAACTTCTCTCTCATCCCTACTTATAGTATAATCATCTAGTGTTTGGAGGAAAAAAAATAATTTACAACACCTGTGTGCAGGTTACCGTGCACGGCAGCTGGATTCAAGCAATGTTTCATAGATCGAGCGACAATAATGGGATTACCAAATCACACGGAAATCCGCCTCGTCAGGGGTCCAGTGACGCGTTTGTATCTGGCAAATTAGTGAGCGGCCAATTAGCGCCCTCTGAGGAGGCGTGGTTTAGGTGGTTTAGGTCAATGGCTGCTCCTGATGTGGTTGCTGCTGCAGGAGCGTCAGTTATATCAGAACTGGAGAGTATTTCCTCATTAAGGGAAGAAGAGAAAACCGTGAAATGAATGCACTATAAATACGCAGTCATTCAGAGCTGCTTCTTGTGCCGTTTGGTGAAGATATAAATATTTTTACCCGGCAATGATATCACACTGCGAGCATGTTGTGCTTGTTTGAGTCAGTGTTGAACTTGGCCGCTCCCTGCACGTCATTGCCTTTCAGAATATGCTCGCTGGCTTCTCATTGCTCTCGTTCTAATTCAGTCCTCGTCCATCTGTCACCCGGTTTCTGTCTCCATTACTGCCCCTTCTTCTTCCCTCTCATTCCCCATCTTCATCTCCATCTCCACTCGGCTCTCTTTCGCTTCCTCGCCGCATTGTGCTCCATCGCTCATCCTCCCTCTCAGCTTGCGTAAGGTCCAAGACGGCAGAGATAAAGCCTGCTGCTCTCTTGCATTATCAAGACATCCGTCCACAACCTGCACACGGCTGTTATTACTGCCAGAAGTAGAAGAGACACAGGGAGAGAGTGCATATCACTTTATCGGGGCCATCTCTCCATTGCTCTGACATCTCCAGTCCCAGATACTCCTCTTGTAGTTGCAACAAGGACAGCAGGAAGCACATCTGAATGTTCATTTTGTAAACAGAACATACCAGGGCACCTCAGACAGACAGAACATTTGGATCTCTAAGCGCTAAAGATTTCCTGAAAGAAAACGGTTGCTGAAGTCGTGGCTCCCTGCTGCACACTGGAGGCTCCAGGAATGTTGCATGTGTTTCTTTCCCCGCAAAGACCACATGGTCGGAAACGGGTGCACTCACTAAACCAGATGCTGCTTGGCATGTTGTCGTGTCTTACCTTATTGTCTTATGACGATACACGACATGACACAGCATGGCTCGTCTTCTCTTATTGTGGCGTGAAATGACTCAAAACATGGAGTTATGCATGGGGTTACCATATAAATGGTCTCTAAAAGGAAAGTCACGGGAGGACTCATCATGTCTGGAATCACCTCCTCCTGTCTCCTCTTGTCACGAGACCGCTTAACGCCACACGCCACCGAACTGTGGCAGGTCACACTACACACATCTTGCCGAGTCTTTCTTGATCCGTCCAGTGGTGACATGGCACAAAAGGTTTGGATTTTTCTATGGTATGACATTTATTGGCATGGTGTGGCCTGACTTTAAATGGCATGTCTTGTTATGGATATGGAACACCATGTCTTGTCTTATTATGATGTTTCTTAACCGGACCTGATGCGATGTGACATGCTTTGTTTTGTAAATGCGACTGGATGGATTAAGTCCTTGCTAAATCTTCTCTTTTACAAAGCCATGATTGATACCAGAAGAAGTCCGTGCTAAGATCTCTGCAACAAACTGCTTTTGAAAACATCTTTAGCTAACATGCATGAAGCCAGGGTTCATTCCAATGACCCCGCCTTTGCTCCTGATTTACTGTCACTGAACATCACTGCCTTAGGGTCACAATCTTTGGGTGACAAACAATCGGAGGTACAAAAAGCTAAAATGACTACTTGGCAGAGTATCTCAGTTTGGCCCTTTGGGGCAAAAGGACATCAGGGACAATCGTTGGACTACAACCCTACTATTGCCCCTTCAGCTGGAAATAACTGCCTACCTTTGGAGGTTCTTTGACACAATAGCAGACCGCTGCAGCAACCTACAGTTCTGAAAAGTGATGCCAATGCGATAGTGCCTTATACTTGCTTTCTTACTAATGACCATCAGGGGGCGACTCCTCTGGTTGCAAAGAGAAGTCTGGTTGTATAGATTCTATACTATATAATCTATGAGAAAATGACCTTTGCGCTCACTTGATTTATTACCTCATTAGTTGGTTGTCTCAAACTCTAGTTTAAATTCAACCTCAATCCAGCAGGATTCAGTATGTATTATCAGTATAGTCATTTAGTAAATTATTGACCCATTTAGAGAAAAGTAAACAATATAGCAGGTTATGCTTTAGGGCGGGGCTACCTTGTGATTTACAGGCTGCTACCACGACATTGTTGAGTCTGGAAGTTGTCTGTGTTTTCATCTTCATGAAAGTTAATTGTAACAATTTTCAAAAAAATGCATTTGGCGCCACCTGCTCGGGTCACTACTGGTTCCAAAATTCACAAGACGGCAATGGCCCCAAAACTATTTTGCGACGGTCAAATTGTAAAATTTGAGGCTAGAAAAATGCAGTCCAAAAACCAATGGGTGACATCACTGCAACTACGTCCTTTTCTTATATACAGTCTATGTGGCTGACCAACAGCCCACTAGACAGACCACATATCCTATCTGATGAAGTGTGTTTCAGGATCCTTCAGGAGGAGAGGATAGAGTACATGTGGGTGACTCAGCTTAGTCTGCTGACACCGTAACCTGACTCCAATATGAAGCAGAAACCGGGTCGATGGCTTCCAGCTACCTTTGGGAGAACATCTAGTGTAGTAGCGCCTATCGTTCCGCAATCTCCATGGTAGGGAGAGTTTAAAGCCTCTGCTAACGCAATTTAAGCTTCGTTAGAGCAACATTTAGACACTTAATGAAATCAATACAGGTTGTAAATGCAGGCGGTGTGGGACCACTTGTAGTTTGATGCTTCCAGTATTAGTCCGAACAGGATTGTCTCGCATGCTTTTTCAACTGTCTTTGAAGTATGGCTCCAGGTGTCAAATTCACACCGTCACACTCACAGTCATTAGACACTCGTCTCTTTACACCATCGCAACTTCTATCCTCAAACTCTGTGTTGTCATTTGCCTAATGTTACTACTTACATTGAGATAACAAAAGGCAGTTATGCATGTGTCTCTCCTCACGTACAGGACATGCGCTGTGTATTCCCAAAGGTACGAGCTAAGCATGGCTAGCTTGGCCTTTGCAAAGGCACCAAACACAAATCAGAATTCTTATGTGTGTCTGTCTAAAATAAAATTAAAATATATAGGTGTGTCTTTCTGTGAGTGACTTACTGGTTTGGAATGGATTTCTTTGGCATAGAGGGGTTGGAGGAACTCAGAGGCCCCTTCCAGTTTCAGGCCCTTCTCTGTTATTCTCAGGTTGCCCATGCCGTCCTGTAAGGAACAAAGACACAGTAACAGTTAGTTCATGTTCTCTCATTGTGCATTTAGAGCAACTATATATCAACTGGTTAGTGGTTATTTATATTTAAAAAAAACATATAATTCAAATGATAAGATAATAAAACATTGTAATTTTCTTGATTAATGACAATCTTGGCATTGGCAGTTTTAATGAGATAATGTAAGCTGCTTTGAGTTAGTGTTTCGCACCAGAAAACTACATTTCACAAGACTACATTTGAAACGCATTATTTAAATGTTAAAATGTACTTCTGGCCAATAGTACCTTTTACTGAGAAAATCATGAATACTTCATAATGTAACATTAATTTAACATCTAGCTGTTAGCTCTAGTGCTGTGAATGCTACAAACTCTCCTCCTGACAAGGTATACACAGATTTGTTCACAATGCAGCTTTATCAGGGATCGGCGACTGAAAAGCATTCATGCCGATCTCCTGATCGCATATCTTCACTGAATATCTGCTGATAATGATCGGAAGTAAAAAGGCATTTTACACTATGATGGCTCAGCTGTGTATTTAATCCTCGGTTCAACTACACTCAACGCAACCATCAGTGTTTCATGAAGTCAAAGCAATCGCAGAAAGGTATACATACGGAGAGATAACAAAGATTGTAAGATATGTGAAGTTTTAATCATGTTTCCTCAATGTGTGTTCTATTTTTGCCACCAACATCAAAGACAGTCAGTGCAGCACTCGTGGGCAAGCCAAGACTCTTCACAGTTTCTCTTCATGAATTTCCTGCCAACATGGTACAGAGCCATGCACATGAACCACTGGCTGGGTCTAACAGCTGCATTTTTTTATTAGAAACACCTGTTATTCATCTGTGTGGCAAGATCGCTGTGTGGGGAAAAATGTAACTTAATATCACATGCGCCTGATGTTTAGAGGAAATATGTTATGGTGCAACACAATCACAGATTATCAGGAACAACCACCGCACACTGCACACAGACTCATTAAAATGTCTCCCTAGTTGATCAGCCGCCCTAATCTCTTTTAATCTTTTTCAGTGGTTGATACTTGACTCCGGCATTAGCTTTACAAACTGATCCATTGGTAAACGTGGCGTACACAGTGCATACAAAAACAGAGCACAGGCTCATTAGACTTCAAAGTGTCAATGTATTTCATCGTGCTTACAATGTGAGCCATATTTCTATAAAAGAGAATTGTTAAATATTATTATTTATTTTTTACATTTAATTGTGTCAATTGAAACGCAGCTAAATCGTTTTACTGAGGAGCTCTCCGAGGATGTGATGTGTACAAAATCATTAAATATGGAAAACTTCATATCATTCAGTTATAAAGAAGTTAATTCACTTGGTAAAAACAACTTAATCGTAACTTGCCTGAGTCAAAATGTAATGGTAAATTTAAACACTGAAACTTTTCACATTTTGTTCTTGTTCACATTCTTTTCACATTTTGTTCCCTTTGGGTGGCTGTTTACATTCTTAAACAGCCACCCTAAGGGTACATTTTGTTTCTCTCTCTGGAAGCCAAGCTCATTAAAACATCCAAAAACACCACATGCTTATGCATACTGTATATTTGATAAATACAGTCAAGTATTTTACGGTGGCAGCAGGCATATAATTTTTTTAGGAAACGGGGTAAATAAGCAACCCAGACCCAGGGGCAAGAAAAACCCATTTAAAAAGCTGGTCCCTGAATGAAATCCTCCAATAAACAGCAAAGAGTAAAACACTCATGCTTTCCCCTTACTGCACCAAATACAGTCAAGGTATATACAAGTAAGACATCATCTTCTATCAACATTGCTTTTTATTGCTCTTTTCTCAGGAATAAATAAATACAAACTAGATAATGCAGTGCAGGAGCTTGCTTGGTCAGTCAAAGGCATTGCATCAGTGTTACCGGTGCTTCCATTGTCTAAGTCTGTATACTAGTACAGCAACGAACCAAAGGATATTAACCAGCAATGATAAGAGGAGATTGGCTCCGGGGCTGCTTTGATTCAAACACAACTAGCAAGGCTGACCCTTCACTTTTCATGCAGTCATTATATATATTAAATGAGATCACCCCCTGGATCGTTTCAAAGATAAGAGACACCAGTGTAATAAAAGACTAAGAAAGAGAGAGAGAAAAAAAAGACGTCTATCTGCCCATGTGATCTTCTCCTGCCAATACTTTTTTTGTTTCCCCGCCGTCTTTTGATCCCTCGGGTTTTGATGAGCAAATGGAGATCAAGACCCCTTGAAATCCCAATGTAACTGAGGACAGTTTTCAAGCCTCCTTTGTGTAATCCCGCCCCCCAACTGTGTAAAACATATTACAATTCTGGCACTGGTCTGGCAACAGGGGGGGGGGTGAGTCCTGGACGTGGTGGGATTTTGAATTATCCCCAGGTGGAAATCAGCAGGCCTGTCAGAGGAGCCCGGCAGACGCTATTTAAACTCAATTTCCCGACACTTTGATGAAGAAAATCCCCCCTAAGAAAGAAGAAATATGTTTCCCCTTCTAGAATATTCTTAGATACAGGTCCTCACAGACATGTAGATGTTAGAGATATTAGAGATTTATAAAAATAAAAGAAGAAGAAAAAACAGATTCATGTGGACCCTCTTCAGTGAAATGTGCAGCATGCACTCAGTGATTCCTCCCACTGGCTAGTTCATATCTCAGTCTGGATAATCGCTGAGGAGGCATAATAGATGAGAAATAATGTTCTGCTTCAGTCTCTATCTCTTCCTCTCCATTTCACACACCTTTTTTCTCTGTTGAGCTAAGTCTTAATACACACTTACAAAAAACTGAGTTTTAGGAATTCCACATATGCACTCTTGAAATACAGCCCAAAGTTGATTATTTTTCATAAAGAAATCACGGAAATAGTAATACAATATTAACAGGTATACATTCTGGTGTTTCTTTCTCCTGTAAAAGTAAGTCTCCAAAACAGCCACAATGTGTGCCTTTATCCAGTGGAGAACTGAAAATCTGTGTGTCTAAGAAAAACGAAGGAAACCTAAGAAGATACAATGACGAATGTCGGAAACGGAAATGAATAGCCATTCAGGATGAACATACTAACTTCACTCGTTTCATGGATGTCTGTGAAATAAAAGGTACAACCACCCTCAGCTGCAGTTAATCCATCTGTCCTTATTACTAAAACATTCTCATATTCTCTAACTGAATACATGTTGACACTTCAAGGTACACAATGTTGATTTCAAAGGCAGTAGTGTAAGTATTGGTACAGTAACAGTGGTTATACACTGAGTAGTACTTTTCCATTTGAAATGAGTGTGTAAACTGACATTTATTCAGAAACAGAAAGATGACCAAGATACCTCGTCTAACTTTCTCAGCAAAGAGACTGGTTTTGGCCGTTTCAGCACCACGGAGAGAGACACAAAGACAGAAACAAGATGCACTCCATTCCACAGTGTATACAAAGCCTGCTCCCTCTTCAAAACTTGTCGGTTAAGGGAACTTCCCTCCATTCCTTAATTTGCGAAAACCCTGCAACGTCCCCAAAGAGTGTGTTACCTTGTCTTTTACGTATCTAGTAGATACCTGTAGCTGCTATTGTGGAAATGTATGAACAATATACTGCCCTAAAAAATCCTTGTAATCCAGAGCATAATATGTTCATATCTGTTACTATGAAAAGGTACAGAGAACTGAACACAGAGAGATATTTTTAAAACAAAGCTTTCTCTCTGGGCTCCAGCACAGAAACTCATCCGTTTAGCTGCTGGGGACACACACACATGCTAAGGGGAGGCCAGCGCCTCAAAATGTCCCACGATGGAACGAGCACACCAGTGTACAGCTCTGATGCAAAATGGCGATTCACAAGTGTCCGACTTCTCAGTTTGAATGAATGACGGAGCAGAGGGAAGCAGATTGTTTACAGTAATGAAAGGAAGAGTGAGATAAAAGAGACTAAGTATTTTCAATGTAGCATTTATTGGGTTTTCTTTATGTTACGAGTCTTCGTGATTTGGGACGGTGAATGGAATTCCTGCGACAAAAGACGTCAGGTGATTTGATCTTAGAATGTTAGGTAATAATAACAACATTTGTTTTGTTTCACTCATTCCAGCTGCATCCGTCAGTCAAATTGTGGTCTCCATCTCACTGAAAAGCTGCAATTAGAACCTGATTCAAAACACTGAACACAGCTCCACTGTTTGCAGATTCTTTTCTAGTCAGAAACTTTTTCTTTTTCATTCTCTGCAGTGAGCAGTGCGCTGCCGACAGCACAGCGTGGCGAGCACCATGAATAATTCAGGACCGCTCTTACTAGGACAGAGGCCTCTGAACACTCAGGTGTGCCTCCTTACCTCCCTTCCACCCTCTTCCTCTTCCTCGCCCGCTGCCTTTCATCTTCTCATAGTCCACGCTATTGTTCAGGGCCTTTGCTAATGATCTTGTTTGACAGTTTTGCATTCCTCTAGTCTCATCTTTTCATTCCGTCTCTGTTTGTCTTCTCTCACTTTTCACCCCTCCCTCAATTCTCTCTTCTCAGCTGGAAGGCGTTTCTATTACAAATCAAAAAAATGCCATGCTGTCGGAGCAAATTGACAGGCAACAGATTATGTCATGATTCAATTGGCAGCCTCACACTGTCATAACACTGCAATCATACTTCTCACTTGTCACTAAGGCAAATAAAACATGCATATTTTGTCCGACGAACTGCAGGGTCAAAACAAACTGCCGTATGATGACATCTATTATTAGTCATGTTGCCCTTACATTGACCACAAACACAGTATTTATGGCAATGTTTCCTACCACCACCATCTGATCATCTCCCTTCAGCCAAACAATTATACTGTGTAGATATTCATGAATATCAGTTGATTAATCATTAGTTTTGCCAGTTGTATATCACCAGAGAACTTAAGACAAAATCAAACGAACGTGAGCAAATATATATATATATATATATACATATATATATATATATATGTATATATATATATATATATATTTAGTTTTTTTATTTGTACTTTCCTCTTTTCTCTACCACCCCCCTCAGGACAAAATGTTAACTTTGGAAGTTGATATGTTCAGTTTTTTATTAAACTGCATGCTCATTTTGGAGGGGGCAGTTAGAGGTGCTTGGGAACTGCGTTATGCAGAGAGGTGCATGCAAAGGATTTAGCTAGGTGTACCTAATAAACTGACAACTAAATGAATGTCACAATCTAATCAGTAGTTTATGAGCAAGTCCATCCCTCCATTTATCAAACTGTATATCCTCTGTTCGGAATCCATTCTCTTCCCAATTCTGCAACACAGAGCGCATATACAAGAGGCAGGATGCGGGATACGACCTGGAGAGACTGCATCCCACATTCCATCAGCGTCGGTGCTTTCAAATGGCGTCATGTTTACAGCAGTTATGACGAGAATTTACTTGAATGACTGGCTGACGTAGCATTTGCGATTTGGTAAGCGGTACATGTGGAAACGTTCTGAAAGCTAAGAATTCACTAGTTGTCACGCAAACTGGTGATTTCAAAAGTGTTACAAATCGTTGGCGTTTCTATCAGTCAATCGGTGTTGTGTTTTTTTCATTGTTCTCATGACGATAACAACTGAAACCGCTCACCGTGTGTATTATGTGTATGTGTGCTTAGCTTCTCATGTTATAAGTATGAACCCTGTGAGCAACTTCTCAACGGCAGCATGAGTAGCTTTTCGTCCGACACTTTGTGCTCTTTGACTTGTCGTGTGCAATGACCACTGCAGCCTATAAAGGGGTTTCAGCCCGACACAACTCTTTGGATCTATTTCTCCATCTGCTCGTCTGTAGCTGTGAGAGATTTGGGCATAATTCATCGCACAAGTTCGCCTTTGTCCCGCCACCTACATCTCTCTCTCTCTCTCCCTCCCTCTCTCTCTCTCCCTCTCTCTCTCTCTCTCTCTCTATCTCTCCCCCTTCCTCTCCCTCTTCCCCTCTCTCTCCATCTCCCCCCCCTCTCTCTCTCTCCCGCCGCCCACCCCAGCATTTGCTGCAACAAGGACCAAATTGATCGACACTCATCCCAGCATTGCCTCCACTGTCGCCACTCTGTTAGCTTGATAGTTATTGATAATGTATTGTGTTTGTGTGTGTACTCGGCCTCCTTTTTGAACGTGTGCTTCTTGGACTGATTGTGTGCGTACGCGCATTGTGTCCCTGTGTTACGCTGGATGTGTGCGTGTGACTAGCTGCTCTGTTTACCGGGCTGTCTGCGGCTGTATGGGCGCGGGAGAAAACAAATGTCTTGTAAATAACATTGGTGCCTTCAGCTCCCTCTGTTATTCTCCAGATTGATTTGGTTCGGCTGTGTGTGCTACAGCGGGGACGGGGGGGATATAAGGTCTGATGTAATACTGGATGTTTGAATCACTCTGCTCACACCTGCCCTCTGTCCCTCTCTTTATCTATTCCATCTCTCTGCCTATTGTCTCCCTCCGTCTCCTCCTCTGAAGTGGACATCTCCAGAGAGCTGGGAGTCGCTGCTGTCAATAATGAAGAGCTCTCGGCCTATTATTGAGCGTCTGCATCGATATGCATCAAGCCACCACCCAAGGCTTAAGCAAATACAGACGCATTAAGGCTTTTGGGGGGAGGGGATATCAGGAGGAGCGAGACTTTTTGCATACCGTTTATCTAAGGTCAAGATGTACATGTGGATACTCCCACACAGTAAAGGTTATTGCAGAATTAAGTGTTGGAATCCTGCAATTACGAGAAAAGCAACACAAAACCTAAAGTCAGGCCCACAACATAAAGTTTGTTGCCAAAGATGGGTGTTTTTTTCTGTCTTTACATCTTTTATTTTAAAACACTCTTTTCTCTTATACCTTATGGATGGCTCTTGTATGTAATCACAAGTTAACACCATTGGCAGACACCACATACTTTCTTGCATGTATAGGTTTGGGATACAGGCACTTTGATTTAAGTTATTTCAATTTCATTCAAATGTTAATTCTATGAATTTAAAATATGATGGGCAACATGGTAAACAGCGAAGCAGGTTAATGGTAAAGATATCCAGATGCATCCATATCTATGTTTTCCATTTATCCATATCCATACGTCTTCCATGTATCTGTAACAGTGGAACTTTTGCTTTGTTTTCACTATTTACAATTGGCAGTGAATCTGTTTAAGTTCACACAATGTCTTTAGGATGAATATTATCTATCAATCCAGTGGTTGGTAAAGGTTTAGTTCCTTTATGTACCAAACTTAACCCACCAGATGTTTCGTGAGATGGGGTCCATATTATAATGACGGGTCAGTTGGGTTACCAATATCGCTGCGGACCACACAGTGAGGACAATCCGCCCCGTTTGACAGTCGCACCTGGTGCATGGGGGACTTCAAGGTCCGGGCAAGGGGTGCTGGAAAGCAACACCCTCACCACCCCGGGCCTTTCCAAGCCAACCTACACCCGGTGCACCACCACAGAAGAAAAAGCGGCCAGCAAGGCCAACCTACTGCTGTAAGAGGAAAGGTGGGCGTTGCATCCATAACTGGTAAATTGCACACCCATAGCCGGAGCCTTAACCGCACCAATCGTCTAAACCAGGATCGCCTCCTTATTTTACAAACAAAATCAAACAAACAACAATGCTATAATCACATCAAATCCTACACATGGTGGCTTCAAATAACTGACTGACCCAGAATACTTAATGAGACAATGAAGGTAGCACAGATCCAGGGCAATTCAGGCTGTGCTTCTTTGCTGCAAAAAAAGGAGTCTTACAAATGGAACTTCAGACAACCTGGCCCCTTAACTGGCACACAGGCAAGAGACAAAACAAAGGCTTTCATGAATTTGCGTCACACTTGTACTTCCACAGCAGGGAGTGAGACACAATGACAGCATTATGAAGATAACATAGGAATTGTGAATACTGTAGCATTGCAGATTAACAGACTTAAATCACAGCCTGTGTAAATCTTCCCCTCCAGGCAGCTTAAACGCTTCTCTTCCGGCACATGTCGGCAAATAATGGCGAGGGCCTCGGAGAGTAGAACCGAGCTGCGCGTTCGCCACAGGTAAACACGCGGCGGTTGAGGCTGAGGCTGAGGCCGCGTACTTGTTTATTCTCTCATTTACCAGCAGGATCTACTTTAGCGTTTTTCAAATGCAAATAACTACATGAAAGAGCTCTCTGGCCACCTAAAAAAAGCACATGAAGCAAATGAAGCACCGTCAAGCGGCAACAATGCGCATCTCGCAATCCATTCCCTCCACAGTCCTGCAACGCTGAGTGCTCTTTCAATCAGCCTACCGTTGGCCCTGTGTGTTATGCAGGCGCCAACATGGCCGAACTCCAAACTAATAAATTTTTCAATTGATCTGCTTGATAACAACAAGAGAAGAAAAAAAGTTGTCCCCTCTGTCCTACAGTCTGAGCGAAGCGCTCCCTCTCTCGCACTCGTTCAACAGGTGATATCTGCGACGTCATGTTGCAACACCCTGCGATGGCTATCAGTGGAATTGGCTTTGAGATTGCTCTCCACAGCGAAACCCCCGCTCCTCTGATTGAGGCCCTCGACGCAGCGCCACACCATCCATCAATGAAATGGGAAAGCAGATGGGGGGGGGGGGAGCCCGAGAATGAAAGATGAAAGAAAGGAGAGCAGGAGGGGGTATTGATAAAAGTCAGGGAGAGATAAGACTGGGTAAAATAGATAGATAAACACAGAGAGCAAGATAAGAGTAAAGAGAAAATGAGACATACGACGTGTTGGGGTGTAAATGAGGCGAAAGATGCCGACTACAATTGGAGTCAAGATAAGGGGGGAGGAGGAGGAGAGGAAGGAGAATGATAAAAACATTAGAGGGCTGGGGGGGGGGGGGGGGGGAGGATAAGTGTGGGAGACTGAATTAGAGGCCGAGAAAGGAAAAAAAAGAAAAAGAAGGGGACACGTCGGGAGAGAGATTTCATGTCCACACTAATGTTGATGAATTTTGAAAGCCATCTTTTTCTCTCTGTTTGGTTATTACATCCACTTTAAGCCACCGCTTTCAAAACCTAAGCCGTTCGAAAAAGCTCTCCAAGGTATAATTTTGAAAAGACGGGTCTCACATTGCAGCATGGATGGAGAGAACAGAGCTTTATGAAGCCCACTTTGGTGAGATCCTCTATAAAACGTTCACAGACGTAGTACAAAGTACTTTTGCTCGACAAAAACAACTCTGAGTCCCGTCCAGCTGTGTAATATATAATTTTACTTAAATATAATATAGTATAATTACTATTATTAACACATGTTAGCATGCTAACACATTAAGCTACGGTGGTGGACATGATAGACATTAACATCACAACATTGTCATTGTAAGTATGGTAGCATGCCACCGTTAGCACGGCTGCAGACTCTAAACCTTGTGAATTAGATTCGTCATTTCATGTCTTTCTAAAAAAAGCACACGTTCAATTTTCAGATGAGACATTTTCATTCAGCTGTGGAGATAAAAAAACATCTACTGCAGGTGCTCGGATACCATGTACAGTAAGTTCTATGACGCCGTCATATGAGGGCTCAGAAACGTTTTATTTGGTCGCATCCTAAAATATTAAGAACAGTAATAGGAGCCAGGTTGCAGTGTTGCAAGTCTTTTCAGAGACTCTGCTTCTCTGGGCCTGCGGCTGCCACATGTCAGTGTCAGAGGCCGATAGATTTCCTATTAACTTCCATCTCCATCTGGGACGGATGGCGTGGCCTTCCGAGGCCGACAGCAGCGTGGCATCAAGGTCTTCACACCGGCAGTGATTGACGTGTGAATATACAAGCCTGCAGGCTCCGCGTGCTGGATAAGAGACACAGCGAGGACTGTGGATTGTACACAAGATGCCATGAGCGCCACTGGATTCACAAACACACGGAGACACCAACGTTTTTTGCTCTAAAAATGGCTGCCATCTTATTTTCTTTTGACAAGGGGCATAATGCTGTAGGGGTTCGACTTGGACCAAATCAGTGTTTCAAGATCTCATCGAATGAATTGTCTTCTCTCTTTATTATTTATTCAGACTATATCATTCTAATTCTAGCTCGAGACAGATTGATTTGTATTGGAAACATTAAATGATGTCAAGGCATCTGTTGACTTGTTTTCAGAATGTTAACGCTCACTCATGACTACTTAATTTACTTTTGCAAAACCATAAACAAAGCTTGAGTTCAAACTCCTGCCGTTGTTATCAACCATGTTTGGATTTCACTCTGAAAATCACTTTGTGCCTTTAACGCTTCATAAATTAGCTTAGTGTGAGCTAAACATAAGCAACCAAGGACACTATTCACCTTCAAACATTGTGGGGACATTTAGTCCCCATAGGGACAACACACACACACACAGACATGTACGTACACACGTACACACAAACACAATGTCATGAATAAATTGTGACAGTTGTCAAAGTGGTGCAATTATCTCCTGATTATTAAGTAATTACCATGGGCTAATTGGAAGAGGTTATTGTTTTTATGGTTCTTGGAGCAGCTTTGATGAAGTTTCATCAGAGACTGAAACAAGGTTCGGTCACTGTCACAGCCACGTCTGTCCACAGGAGCATTTAGTTTAGTTTAATGCATGTGAGGATGCGGTCATGTGCTGCTGCAGCACTGTTAAGCTGCTGCTATGTCTACAGGAGCAAGCATTGGTCAGTTGTTGAAAGTAATCAGATGCTTAGCTTCAAGGCTCTGGTGCCACCAGCCAATGTCGGGCTGCTGGTAAGTGTGTATGGCTCAGGTTAGCGTGTCCTGTACCATTGGCACTAGTCGGCGGCTTTTCGGCTGATTGAGCATGATGAATCGGCAGTGGTGCCCGTGTGTGAGGAGAAACCCCTCTGATTGGCTGTTCAGCTTCAGCTTTAATCAGTGCACAAGGAAATAAACTGAAGTGAGGAAAGCAATGAAACACCGTAAAGAAGGTATATACTGTATGTACTTTTTGGTCGTTAGCTGTAGTCTTTATGATAAGTTTAAGTGCAACGTTTTGCCCAAGAAAAAGGCAAACAGGCAACCGCCGGCCTTCATCGCTGCTCGTTCTTTGACGTTGGTTTAACTTTAGCCTGTCTGGGCGCTCAGTAAAAGCAAAGCTGCAATGGAGAAAAACTAAATGGAAAGTTCAAATTTTGCACTCTAAATTGCACTTTTACAGGTAAAAATACGTCTTAGCACGAAAGTGTACTTAAAAAATCATTAGCTTCTCATGGTGAAGACCATGAAGATCCATTGTAGATTTTTCTGTTCACATTTTATATTGTTGAGCTATACTGACCTACAAACACGGTGCCATATTGTACTGATAAAATACGAAAATATAGCTCCAGCTGGCTGATTGAAGTGAACACAACAATGTTTTCCTTAAAATTTAGTGAATTAAACATGAAACTGGAAAGACTTGAAACATTGTTGCTTTCCAGCTTTCATTAATCTTTTTTTCCAGATGTTTAACCCAGGGTTGCTTGACCAAGCAGCTCGAAATATATTATATTTGAGTTCATTTGCTCCTTTGGTTTAGCACAAAACATTAAGCACTAATGCAGGAAGGGTAAAGGTACATGTAGACTCTGTAATTGTAGCAAGGCATGAATTCATTACTGTGCTTTGTTTTCAATGTGTGCATGCAGTAGTATATCAGCTGTGTACATACATTAAATAGTTAATCACTGTGAGGTTTAACCACAAACATAGGCTTGATGGGAAGCACAGCTCATGTAAAAACAAACTCCAGCAAAGGCTATCCATAAAATTACATTTCATTTAGCTGACGCTTTTATCCAAAGCGACTTACAATAAGTGCGTTTAATATCCACTGATGAAGACCGTGAGATGTGATTGAAAGCTCCACAAAAAGATAATAAGTGGACCTTGAGTTTATCAAAATATATTTAAAGCAATATCCAATGTAGTTAATGTTTAACTTAAATGATGAATTTGTCAACATAACCATACAAAAACACAGTCTAACCTCCCTGAAAGTCCTTTCGACTCCAGTACAAAGTGCTACTACAGAGTGGACGCAGCTCTCCCTTTAATCCACGTCTCCTCCCAACTCCCAACTCTTTTTCTTTCTTTGGAAGACTTAGTTTAAATGAGGTATTTGTGCTGAGCCAGAGGCTCCAGACACCATCGAAGAGGTCTTCAATAAGAGCTCTGCTCTCCTCGGCACCACATGGAAATTTACGAGGCACAGACTTCCATTGAATCTCAGGGTTGCTCAGATTAAATGGCCTTGTCTTCAAGGCACAAGCGCCATCAAAGGGACGTCGGCGCCTGGAAGGCAGACGGGACGTGGACAGACGGACAAAGACAGACACAAGACCAGCTGACTGGCATTTGAGTTTTCACATTTATAATGGATTTTTACGGGGGGCAAAATATATGTACATGAGGCAAACACTGTTTCACTCGCTAATTCAAACTGCTGCACAGTTTGCACTGGTCAGAAGGAAATCTTCTACATGTCCATTTGGCTATCAAAAGTCAGAGAAATTAAAAACTGTTTTTTTTCGTACACATTTTGGATTCAGCGTCTTGAGGTTCACTCATCCCTTTACGGGCACCATCAGTGGCGGCTGGTGTCAATCTTTTTTGGTAGGGCCATCTAATCAATTTAAGCAAACATTCCCGTATGGAGCAACAGCAAGTTAACAACAGTATATAATCAAAAATATATGCTAGGGAAGAAAAAAAATATGTATTTTATGTTTTGAATGCTTCTATATGACTGGTCATTCAATTAAATATTGTATTTATTTTCAGATGTTATAGACTATTTTATTCTAATGTAAAACAGCTTAATATCATGCTGAAGAAGAAACATTTGTCTTTTATCAGAGGGAACAATCAGTCTGTTCAGTGGTAAGGGTCCCTGTGAGGGACAAGCCACTCCTTCTTTTGTCCATGTTCAGTTTGTTGCTTACCTTAAAGATGTATGTTAAAGACCAGCAATTGATATACAAAAACATACAAAAACAATAAGTGCTTTTGATCTTGTTCAGTTCAGTTTTTCTTACTCAGTGAGAAAAGTCCAGTCTGTGTTGGCTTGAACAAGTGCACTGAAGTCTGGTTGAATGAGGTGGAGATGTGAAGGACAGCTGACAGGTATCTCAATGGCGGCTTTGCACGATTAATGTTCACTCTGGACTTGGAGACTGCAGTGCGAGGCTCCTGTGAGAGCTCTGTGCTCGCCGAGGACAGAAACTACATAACAATACGTGCTTTCATGTTGAGGACAGAAACTACAGAACAAGACGTGCGTCACTCTGTTGGCAACAAGCCGGTCGCTGAGGCTGCGGAAGCGCTCGCACATACGTAAATCGCCTTCAGAGTAAAAGCGGTGCCGTTGTATTGCATTTATGGTGTACATCTTATTTATTTATTTTTCTTTTTTGATTGACTTCACGTGGGCCGGACTGGGAGAGCCGTAAGATGCCCAGGTCTGAACTACGCCGTCTGGGAGATATATATATATATATATATATATATATATATATATATATATATATATATATATATATATATATATATATATATATGGGCCCAGCCTGCAAGAGTTGTAAGTAGGTGTAATTTTTTGAATACAAAAAAACAAAGAGCACTTGTAACTGATTTCGGCTAATTCTCCGTCAAGATCGCCATTGGGAGAGGATGCAGTGAGATTAGTCAGCGGGGATTTTTCTTCAGCGATCATTCACATCTGAGGGAGCCAATAGAAAAGAAAGCATAGAAATATCAAATCTGTCCACCTGTTTAGGTATTCATATATTTATATCTGTCGTCCCTATGGATTGCATTGCCATGTGGCAGTGCAGTAATATGTATATATATATATATATATATATATATATATATATATATATATATATATATATATATATATATATATATATATATATATATTTAAATAGAATATATACAGATGGACCATATTTCTCATATTCTGCTTTTGGAGAGCCAAGATTAAGTCAATTTTGCTCCTCCCCCTCTTTTAAATATATTTTTTAGCTTTCTTCATGAGTTTTCTATAATAGCCATTTTTTTTCAACCCGTCTGAAATGTGTAGGCTATGCATGAACAATATTCTTGGCAGCTTATTCCCCTTCACTTTAGTCTGCCGGGCTGTGTGGTGAATTGTATGTGCACTCTCTCAATGTTATCTCCCTTCAATCCCTCATCTGGAAAAAGTCGGGTGAGTACGGCTGGAAATTGTCAGCTTAATCTGCCCCCCCTCCTTGCCTTTTGATCTCTACCTTATGGGACTTTACCGAATAAAGGTAAGTCATGCATAAACACAACACTGCTCAACAGACACAGGGAGATTCTCTCTCTCTCTCTCTCTCTCTCTCTCTCTCTCTGATCAAAACACATGCTCTGCAACACACAGACACACAAATCTCACAGATGCACGAATCCATTCATCCATCGACCAATCCATTTGCTGAGAAAATATCCTCGAGGTCTGTAAATGAGATATTAACCTCTTGCTGTGAAATATATGATCTGTGATGGTTTAATCACTATACTAGCTTAGTCTCGAAGATGTATGACATGGCCGCACGAACACTGAATTCTTCCTTTTGTAATTGCTTTGCTAGTGTGTAAGCAATGTAATAAAGGAAAGAAAGAGGAAAAGAGACAGAGGACGCATTGATCTGGTTTCTAATGAAAGTTGAAGATTAGGGTTTGACAATGTGTGTTTGTATTTAGAATGACTAATGGCCTATAGTAGCCGATGAGAATAATAAATGGGGCGGTACGTGGCTGCAACTAATGATTTTACACAAAGCAGTGATTTGAGTGATTCTCAAACCTTTAATTTTTTTATTGCAATAAAAAAATGTTTGACTCCTCCATCTTTGCTTTCATAAATAATAGAATAAAGAAAATTACAATCACTTTCAAGTAAACCAGATTGCTCCATCAGACAAAAACAAATACAATGTGCCATCACTTTGTTAGAACAATAAAAATAAAGTTATTTCTGTGCAAAAAATAACTCATATTTAGTTAATACTAAACAGCTTATTTTGGAAAACAATAAGCTATTTTTTAGCACAATGTTGAGCTTGATCTGTATTCTGTTTTGAGAGACGCAACAGCAGAAAAGCTGATCTCACAGAGATCGGCTTTTTGCAAGACGCCAAGAAGTGGCGCCCCCCTAATATAATGGTGGGGAAACACTGTCCTCGGTTCGTTTTCTTTGTGAAACAAGAAGTCAACGTTGATATACTCGTCACATATCTTGCATGCTTTATTCATGATACTTCCGTAGTTATTCCAACACAAACAACAATCTTTTCCCGAACCTAACTCAATAATGATTGTTATGCAGTTGACAATTGGTATGTTATGGTAACGCTCACAGTTTGTAATGTTCAATGAAAACAGCTACACTTATTTGCACATTGATTTTTTGTAACCATGTGTTCGAACATGGTTTGGATTTTTTAATTTTAGTATGGTCATCTTGTCATTGGGAGCTTAGAAAATGCATATTATCAGACAAAGTAAATCACTGAGTTCACATAGGTTTTCTTTAAGAATGAATGTTCTCATGAAAAAAAATACACCAACTCTGTTTCTAGTGTATACTCGGATACAGCTGAGATAAGGCAAAAGGTTTGGAGTTTAGGTATGATGGTAAGGTTACTGTGGTGGGATCGATAAGAACATCAAGCAAAGACATAAAGAAAGAGGCTTAAAGAGACTCGGACAGTTTCACAGCATGGTGGGCTGTGCTTTTTTTGCAGGGTCAAAAATATATAGGACTGATTTCATCTCAAATATATATCTGCCTCAACCTGAGTACTTTTGCCATTGACTCAGAGACTTGAGTTCTGTCTGACGGGAACACCCGGCGCGTGAAGCACAAAGACCGTGCGGTCATCCCTGCCAGGCTGGACATAATAGCAGCCGGATGAGTCGATGCGGATATCGATCTCCACAGCGGGTCACAAGACAGGCCGTGTTTATCTGCATGACACAGGATCACAACACTGACAGGAGCATCTCAGACACGCAGAGAGAATATCCTCTTTCAGTAGTTGCTCACTGCCCCTTGGACAACTGAACAGCCGGACAGCTTATGCATATGACCTTGTGAATGTCCACAAGGTCATATGCAAGGGTTATGTTTGTGGAGCTCTGCATTCAACACCATCACCCCGGAGATCCTTCAACCCAAACTCTCCCAGCTCACCGTGCCAGCCCCCACCTGTCAGTGGATCACAAATTTCCTGACAGACAGGACGCAGCAGGTGAGGCTGGGAAAAATCATATCCAGCACCCGGACCACAAGCACTGGTGTCCCCCAGGGATGTGTGCTCTCTCCACTGCTCTTCTCCCTCTACACCAACGACTGCACCTCAGAGGACCCGTCTGTTAAACTCCTGAAATTCGCAGACGACACAACGGTCATCGGCCTCATCAGGAACGGTGACGAGTCTGCGTATAGACGGGAGTTTGAACGGCTGGTCCTCTGGTGTGGGCAGAACAACCTGGAGCTGAACAAGCTCAAGACTGTGGAGATGACAGTGGACTTCAGGAGGAAAAACGTATATGGCCATTAAAACCTCTTAACGTTCTGCCATCCCGCGGGCGTCCTTTACTGTACATTCCATTGTATACTGTAACTCCATGTATAGTTCAGTACGAGTGCTTGGTGTTTCTGGAAACCTACGATTATTGTGATTCTAGCTGTGCAATCCGTTTCAAGATCAGACCACCACAGCAGCTACAAACAAGACTTTTGTCAGACAACAAAAAGCCAGACAACTCACCGATGACGCCTCATATTGATCCATAAATCCATAACATGCGTTGTTACGTCGTAAAGGGCCAATAAAAAGTTCAAAACACATGATTACATCCATAAATATCCACGAACTGGTGTTGCATCATTTCATATCAGCTGGAAGATATGAAAGAATAACGTTTTGTTTTTAGAAGAAAAGCAAGTTTGCATGAGAGCACAGATACAAACCGATTTGACCGCCGAAATCTAAGCTTTCTATTGGATCCCCACTTGAACCAATAGGAGCTTCATGTCCTGACTGACAGGCTACATTACCCAACCAGAAGTACAGGCTCAGCCTCTGTTTTCTTACGTGGATCAAGCCTGTCACGTCGTATGACTCGGATGACAGGCGTTTCGTATATCAGATATGAAGATAAGATAAGATAAAATAAGATAATCCTTTATTGGTCCCTCAGTGGGGAAATTACAGGATTACAGCAGCATTGCTCACAAGTGAATAAAAAAATAATAAAATAGAAACAAGTAATATAAATAAATATAAATAAGCAGTAAAACAGTAGAGAAGAATATTAATATACAGACTGAATAGAAAAGTATATATAAAAAAAGTACTTAAACGTATTGCACGTAATATTGCACCAGGTGAATGCTAAAGTGACCAAGTTCAGTTCAAGTGTTCGATTGTCAAAGTGGTCTACTGGGAGCTCAGTGTGTTATGCAGCCTGACCGCAGCGGGAAGAAAAGACTTGCGGTACCTCTGCCTCAGACACCGGGGATGAATCAGCCGGTGACTGAATGAGCTGTGCAGCGCTGCCAGAGTGTCCTGCATAGGGTGGGATGCGCGGTTCATCATGGACGAGAGCTTCGTCATCATCCTCCTGTCCCCCACCACCTCCACGGTATCCAGAGGACGCCCCAGCAAGCTGCTGGCCTTCTTTACCAGCTTGTCCAGTATCCTCCTGTCAGCTGCAGTGATGCTGCTGCTCCAGAAGACCACTCCATAAAAAATTATGATGCCACCACAGAGTCAAAGAAGGTCTTCAGGAGTGCTCCCTGCACCCCAAAATACCTCAGTCTCCTCAGCAGAAAGAGTCTGCTCTGTCCCTTTTTATAAAGTGCGTGTACGTGGTCAGACCAGTCCAGTTTGTTATTCAAGTGAACACCCAGGTACTTATAAGATTTAACAATCTCAATGTCCAGTCCCTGGATGCTCACCGGTACCGGAGGAGAGCGTTTACCCCGGCGAAAGTCCACCACCAGCTCCTTGGTTTTACTGGAGTTTATCTGGAGGCGGCTTCACTGGCACTATCCTAAAAAGTCCTGATTTAGTTCTCTGTATTCCCTGTCATCATCGGCGGAAATGAGGCCGACGATTGCAGAGTCGTCAGAAAACTTTTGCAGGTGGCAGTTTGCATAGTTGTGGTTGAAGTCCGAGGTGTATATGGAGAAGAGGAATGGAGCCAGAACGGTTCTTTGTGGGGCTCCCGTGCTGCATGACACCCGATCTGACTCACACTCCTGTATCCGCACATACTGTGGGCGGTTGGTGAGGTAGTCCAGGATCCATGCAATCAGGTGGTGGTCCACCCCGGTCTGCTCCAGCTTGTCCCTCAGAAGTGAAGGCTGGATGGTGTTGAAGGCACTGGAGAAGTCATAGAACATGACTCTTACAGTGCTTCCAGCCTTTTCCAGGTGAGAGAGGCATCTCTGCAGCAGGAAGATGACGGCATCATCCACCCCGATGCCAGACTGGTAGGCGAACTGAAGTGGGTCCAGGGATGAACTCACCAGAGGGCGGAGATGGGCAAGAACCAGCCTCTCCAGGGTCTTCATCAGGTGGGCTGTCAATGCCACCGGCCGGTAGCTGTTGAGGTCCTTGGGTCTTTGATACCGGTAGCACGCAGGACATCTTCCATAGTTGTGGTACTTTCCCCAGTCTCAAGCTCAAGTTGAAGATGTGCTCCGCTATCCCGCACAGCTGTTCTGCGCAAGATTTGAGGAGCCTTGAGCTGATGCCGTCTGGACCCGTGGCCTCCTCACCTTGATCCTCCTCAATTCCTTCCTCACCAGGTTAAGGGACACGGTGGGGGGTGGGGTGCTGTGAGGTGTTGGAGTGGGTTGCTGGTTGTATGAGAGGTGTGAAGGGGAGCCGAGTGCTGTGGAAGAGGGGGAGGTGGAGGGAGAGGGGGAAGAGGGGTGGGGGGCAGTAATCCACAGGGGGTGCAGATGATAGGGGTTGCAGCAGCAGGGAGGACTGGGTGGGGGAGGGGTGGATGGCTGGTCAAATCTATAAAAAAATAATTTCAGATCATTCACCCACTTTTGGTCCCCCTCAGGCTGTTGGTTGGGCCCCTTGAACCCAGAAATTGCCTTGAGGCCCTTCCAGACACCGACGGTGTTCTTCTGCTGCAGCTGGTCCTCCATCTTCGTCCTGTAGACATCTTTCCCCTCCCGGATCTTCATCCTCAGCTCCCTCTGCATAGTTATTTAGTATTTTTTTATAAATAGTTATTTAGTACTTTTTTTTTTATTTTGTCAATAACTGTTTTATCTGACTCTTTTCTTTCAGGATAAAGGGCAGTTTTGTTTGATCCTTGTTGTTTGCACACGTTTCAAATGCTTTTAAAAGAGTCTAAAAACCAAATCTAAATGAAACACAGCAGTCGGTGGGGGCAAAAATTGCCCCCACCGACCCTAAATCCAGGGGCATTTCAATAAAAATTGGGGGCACTTTTTGAAATAACATTTAACCGTTGTTCAAAATAATAAATATAAATATACCTATTTAGGCTTAAAGTATCTGAGCAATTGTCATCAAATGGCAATAATAAGACTAGTAGGCAGTAGTCTACAGATTCAAAGTGTTTTCTTAGATGTTTTGAACAAAATAACAAACAGAAAACATAAATCAGACAATCATATTCAATTTTATTCTTATTTCTTTGTGGTAATTTATTGTTATTACATTTTTTAAACAACTATTAACAATTATAACTGTTTTCTTTCTTTTTTTATAATTCAAAATGATATTTATTGTTTTTTTTTGTTACCTTAATCATGTACCTAACTAGGGGTGGGAATCACCAGAGGTCCCACAATTCTATACTATTCATGATATACAATGATATATTGAGTATTGCAATTTATTCCCTTTTTTCCACCGCAAATTGTCCCCAAAGGAAAACTTTGTCAACATATTGTATCTAAGAAGATAAAGGTTTCAGTCTGTTCATCTCACTTCAATCATTTTTATTGCAGCAAAATGTGTCAAGCAGACAAACTGACCAACACTGTGATAAATGTTGTAATTCGAGCTGGACGCGCCGAAGAGGGGGCGGGGCTTATCTCCGTGCAGGTTTCATTTCCGCCATTCACCATGGAAATAACCACTCTTTCTGCTTCATACTTGTTGTGGAAATCCCCAAAACATCCTCGTGTCTGGGTTCATAATATTATCCGTAGCCGCACACAGCTTGGTGGATTTCACGTGGGGAAGTGCGTCTGAATGACGGCCGCTTCCAGGGCTGCGGACCCGCAGCCAGTTTGATGCTTTATTTTACGTCTTTGAGCAGCGGCGTGTCGCGCATGCTGTCCTGTGTGTCGCGCAACAGCTGTGCGAGCAGCGGCGCTACGAGTGACAGGAAGTCCAGACGGTTGATTTAAACGGCGCATTTCTAATTTCGAAGTTCATTACATTTCGAAGTTCATCAAATTATCATAATTATTTGAGGAAATTATGGCGCCATTTTTTGCCCCTCTGTTAGTGATACCAGGTATCAGATATTATATTTCTTAGGAGCAGTTTTGTCCTTTGCCCTCATGTATTTCTGACGCTGAGTGGAACAATACCTCCCATTAAGAGCAGAACTGTAGAGCTTTGTAGTCCTCTGGGAGCCCAACACCACTTCAAAGAAACCCTGACCTCCTCTGCTCCTTTTCTTTTGTTCTTTCTACCTCTTTACCTAGTCTCTTTAGGCTCACTTACTGTCACTTTTTGTTTAATCTCTTGCTTTTTGTTACTAAGACGACCCCTCCTTTTTCTTTAAATAATGCCTCCTACTCTTTAAAATCGATCCCCTTTGCTCTTGGTCCATTTCCTTCTTTCTTTTGGCCATCTCTAATGTTACCCTTTTTCTTGCATCTTCTTTTGAAGTTCATTTTCAGGAGATGACACAGTGTTGATGAGAGCCTGAGTACAAGTTGGCATGCAGCAAAAAATGTGTCACCTTTCCTCTCGAAGTGCTACTGATCACTATTGATCCATATCTAATCTACAACAAAAAGAGCTGCGGAAAGCTTATTTCTTGAAACACACCCTTCAAAAAAGGAAGGCTGATGCAACTCCGACCATTACCTGGGTAGAATAACACCGAACAGGAAGTGTGTAGCCCTGTGAAACGGAGATACGCTTTGAAGTGTAATAACAGAAGGGAGACAAAGTCAAAGAGTGCCGGAGATGAGATGTGTCTCTAGAGTTTGGGTCGATGACTTTGATGCATCTTAGAAAACTGATGCTCTCTCACTTGGTGTACCTGTGTGTTTGTGAAAAGCAATACTAGGGTAAAAAAAAAAAAAATCCATTTATTTTTAGCCATGAGCACTACAGCGTTCATGTTATCGTTTCGCCTCAACCAATCGACAGGAAGTGACACGTCGATCAATGCCATTTTCAGTCGACACGAAAAGCAGCTCTGGCCTATACCAGTCCGGAGATCAGCGGTCCAATTTAAGGGTTCAGGATTCAGAAAGCGAAACATTGCATGGCTGATGAAGAAGGGTTGACCAAGAGTGCAGGAAGTGACTCCATATCTGCTTGGTTGTTTGGTCACACATCATTATGTCATGAGGGGGTGTAAAAGACCTTGCTCGAGGATATGTCAGCAGCAGCCATTATGGAAAGGATGGTGTTTCAGGCTGAATTGCTCAAACTAATGACTTTCCAGTCCCAATCACTTCATCTCTAACATTAGCCACCTGATGCCTCATTAGAAGAGCATTTGTGTTCCTTTTTGTGTGTTTTGTGAATACCAACATCAGCTAAAAACGACTTGAGTACGACAGTGTTTATCTGCCCGATAACTTGTGAAACAGAACTTATTTGTTACTTTTTTTTTTCATCAACACTTTGTCAAAATCAGACTCGATAATGTTCCGACCAAAGCAGAGTGTGACGGATGGATCATTACTGTAATGTTTGAAATGCTCGACACAGTTTCATGCCGTCTGAGATCACAAACTTGTCTTGAACCCATTTTCACTCCTTTTTAAAGCCACCACGATAGACTCCAACTGAGACCAAGTAATGGAGACCATCTGGCATTAATGATGAAATAACAAGTTATAGGACTCTCACTTTTAGTGACTAAGAAAGTGCAAAGAAGGGAAAGGTGCTGGCATTCAAGCAAACAAAGTCGAGGAAAATAATTGCAAATCTAAAGACCATCAGAATGGATCTCCAGTGGTCAATCAAAACTGCACATAGCACACTTGCTGGTCCGGTTCTGCTAGACATGAGCACAACATCTTATGTTGATGATAAATCATTATTAGATCCTTAATGCAACCAATGGTTACATTTATCAAACAATATACATTGTTAAATTATGGACTAAACGCTTAGTCTAGAAAATATATATATTTTTTAATTTAAAAATCGATCACAGGTTTACAAACCAAAAGGATTCCATTTATAATAATATAATTAAGAGAACATCTACTTACTACTTTAAATATTTTATTGCATATTAAAATGGTAACTTTCTGGTCAAGTGCTTGAATTGGACCACTATGGAACGACCAGTTTTCTAAAAATGACTTATTCATCAATCATTAACCAGCTCTGACCGGTGTCTGGCTCTGACTCTATGGCTCTACTCCAAAGACTCTCGTGTAATTGTTTCAGATTTTCTTTACATTTTCAGGCTGGTTTAGTGGATTTCGAGCTCGTCATGATTTAACGTATTGTGAAACTTGTTACCCGGAGAGGTTGGAAAATATATCTCAGTTTCGACAGTAGACGACAGTTTGAGGTCTCCCTGACTCCCCTCGATGGTTCAGATCTCATCTGATGGCAGGGTTTTTAATGGTGGCCGAGGTAATTACACCTCCAAGAAATTTCAAATGTATATGCACTGTCAGACGGCTTGATTCCTTCCCCTGTCGATTGTAATTTCCATGTGCTCTGTTTTGGGCCGGTTTGAGTCGGTATGTGCCAGAGGGCTTACTGTCTGCAGGCTTTTACTCTTACCAACCACATCGAAAGGGGATTTCACTGACGAGTCCCACTTGTCTGCTGGAAGGTGTGCTCATCAGCAATGGAGTCATTTGTTAGAGTGAACTCCGGCAAAGTCTCAGTCCCACACGGCACACGCTTGTCCATACAAGTCATCTTATCAGGACACAAGGCCAGATTGATTTTCACCTGATGAGACACCTTGATGACCTGCACTGAAAAACTCAAACTCTGCGAAGTATTTATATCGGGGGTGACTGGTCAATAACAATGATTGAAAAAGATGTATTTCCATATTTAATATATTGGGGATAGGTATCCCTGTTCACTGCAGAAATTGAGTGCCATGTTAGAGCTAATTTGACTGTTAATGTGTGTCTACTGTGTTCAAAATGTCTTGCTATTACATTTCTTCTAGATTCCCTTTAATGTTATGTGTAACATAGGGAGTCTGTATTATGACTTAATTATTGTGATCATAATTTGGAATGTAGGTCTTACTGCAACTGCAATGGCATTTAGAATAAAATCACCCATTGACTTAAATTAACATGATTCACAGCAGTAGGAAGAGTAGCAATCATCATTGACTCTATTACTTTTACTATTTTGTCTTATTAAAATCCCCTGATTGTTCATTCCAGGGCATCAAACAGCAGTACCAATGATACATATTTTCACAGTAAGATTCAACCATCTCTCAGCCAGAGAGTTGCCAGATTCTCTTTCACTTCCGTATGTTTCAGTGTTTCGTTTTTTTTTCATGTTTTGTAATTATATACAAGCTAATTTCCCCAATAGGGACTATAAAATCTCGAAGTCGAGCTTTATTAGTCATCCCCTGTGTGCTGAATTCATGAAGCTAACAGACTCTGCCTCAAATGTAATTAGTATCATCGCCTGCAACTCCATTTCACACTTCCGAAATGCGCTGCATGTGCATGGTTATTGTCCTGCTCTCATTATTCCTTTCATTTTGCTGGAATGAATAGCACGTAAACTGTGAAAACCACCTGCCGACGGTCTGGGGTCGACATCTTTTCTCTCTCCAACTCCCTCGTGGCTCTCTCCTCCATCTCTTTATCTCTGCTGACCTTTCAGTAAAGGCTTCTGGAGGTTCTGAGGTGTAATTGTCCCCGATGAGAGCAGGTAACTCCAATCTCATCAACAGCATACGATTTAATGTTGCCAGCAGCCAATTCTGCATTCTGTGCAAGTGGCAAGAATGGGCTGTTTGGATGCAGCTTTGGACTAATTCACGGGGGGAGAGTCTGGACCTGAATGAGGAAAAACTGTTGGAGGCTTGACCTTGGCTGGTAATCTTTTTTTTTATCTGGTTCACTTAAAATTGTTCTCACAGAGAAAGTTCCACTTTTCAACCACCTGCAGATTTGTTGTTTTTACCACCAACGTCATTTTAATTGCATCTTGTATCAGTATATAATCGTAGACATTGAATTTACAATCAAATAAAATGCCAATGAGCAGCACAAATCAAATATTTTGGGATAATAATATAGATGAGGATGAAGTATTTTTTTTTTATTCAAGCATGAGCAATATTGCAAAGGACAAATATGATCCATAGATGGCTCCTGTTTACTCTAGCCCCCTGTTCACTCCATCCATTATGGATAATGCTTTCTTAATTTGGAGAGACAAAGGAATTTGATCCTTTAACCATCTTTACATTGATGGTAAATTTGCCTCCTTTGGTCAGTTGGCACAGGTTTATATTATAACTTGCCTTCAACCCACTTTTTCCAGGTATTTGCAGATAAGAGATTTTGTACGTAACCGCTTTCCCAATTTTCCCACCATACCGTATCCCACGCTTATAGACACCATCCTCAAAATTAACCCTTACCGGAAAGGTATCAAATCAAGGATTTACTACACTCTTCTTGAGCACCAATCCTCAACCTCTGATGCCTTGCGTACTGCATGGTCGGCTGATCTTAATATAGAAATAGACACTGCGGGGTGGGAGAACGCTTTGAAATGGGTCCACTCAACCTCTGTCTGTGCGTGGCATGGAATCTTACAATGTAAAGTAGTGCACAGGGTTCATTGGTCCAAGAGTAAACTGGCTCGTATATTCCCAGGTGCAGACTCACGCTGTGACCGATGCCATTTAGGACCGGCCAGCCTGGGCCACATGTTCTGGGATTGTCCTGTACTTGCGCCGTTCTGGAAGGGTGTCTTTGACACTCTCTCAGCCGTCACTTCTACCAATATCTGTCCCTCACCATTAGTTGCCCTGGTTGGTGTCCTACCTTCTGGGAACTCAATACCATCTTACTTCTGTGAACTTGTGGCCTTTCGGTCACTTTTAGCGAGGCGTGTTATCTTGCTACATTGGAAGAACTCCCACCCCCCCTCGTCCCAACAACGCACCAGTGCCCTGTTTTAATTAGCCTTATTGATAGCACATATTAGCAGCATGCAGCACTACTGTTTTTTATATATATATAATTATTTTTATTTTTTATTTTTCTTCTATGTTTTTGTATTATTTATTGTTATGCATTTGTTGTTTGTTTCCTTATTTATAGTCTTTACTGCTCAATTAATGCAAGTGGATATGCGCATGTGTGTGTGTGAGTGGATGTGAGCGAGAGAGTTGAAGGTCAGTGAAGGTGGGATAGTAAGAATAAGCATATGTTTTTACAATACTATTTGCCACTGCAAGCATTTAACAGCCAGTTGTTGATGTTGGGTTTTGGTTGCTTTTATAATTTTCTTTTCTGTTTGTGTATCAAATTGCCTTGTTGTATATTTGTTTTGGGAAATGGAGGCGAGGGCAGGGGGGCTGTAATGTGTACACTCACCATTTGGCTGTCTGATATGTTATCCTTTCACTCCTTATTTGTGAGATCTATTGTACATTAAGTCTTGTTTTGTAATTTCTACAAATAAATCATATATATATAAAAAAAAATATGATCCATAGAGAATTGTTACAATGGAAAAGCCATAACTTCATACATTTTGAATTCACTGGTGAGTCATTTAAAACATGGCTGAAGACTTGTGTTGTAGCTGGGAAAAGTAATAGATTGCAAGTATCAAGCCATTTGGCTATGAAGAGTCAAGGCTACAGTCAAGACCAAAAGCTCCCACGTCAAGCTTGAGTCTTAAACTTTGTGGTTCAAAGTTGTCGTCTGCTAGTCTGCAATGCCAAACGAGGTTCCCATCTTCTTGCTCAACGTGAACAGTCGTGACAGTCGCTGATTGGCAGAAGCTGAGCCGAGTGTAAGGTTTTACCATGTCCTGGATGTAGATTGGACCCGATCTGTTTGCACGCAGCACGGTACGCAAGTACCAATGTTTTGAAGCGGATGCAGGCTTCACCTGCACACGTTAATGCTTGGAATATTAAGACAGTTCAAGTCAAAAGCCAGGTACAGTCTTGAGTAAGCGGCAGAGTTATGTCTTAAAAAACTGTGACTTCCGTAAAAGCTTCTCTTAACCAACAGAAATGAAGGTCAGCATTAACATAATTACATCTTTAGTCAATCAAAAATATTTTTCTTTTACATCCAGTTCTTATAGCCAAAAACAACAACACAAGTTCTTAAAATAAAACTATGACAAAGGATTACAAAACATCCATACCGAAAACCGTCAGAATTGTAGTAGCATCGTACATATCTCAGGTCAGTGAGATCAGAGTAGAATTATAGTCTGGCAACAAGTAAGAAATGCTAAACTGGGGTTCTTTCTTTGAGATCTACTCAAAAGCAGTTATCATCAGCAGCCTCTCCTCCTTCTTCATCTTCTCTTTGTTTGACTTCTCTTTACTCGCCCCCTTTTTTCCATTAATGAGACCCGTGAAAAAGCTTATCAATGTAGCACGGCGGAAGGCGGGCAGCAATCAGAAGGAAAATGACTGCTCTTTCTCCTGTCACCATCACCAACAATACATAGCGGAGTCAGGGATGTTTATCTACCTACCGAGTGTCTTCAAATGCATTATGACTGAACTGCTATCTGCAAAAGGGAAAATGGTCTCATATTGTAGCTTGTCCTTTTCTCCACCTTCACAAAAATAGATATAATTGCGTAGGTTTGCGTGAAAAAAAAGGGTGGACGAAAAAATGCTGCATGCTGCGAGTTCAGTCAATACACATCTCCAAAAATGACTTTAAACCTCGGAGTTACTTTGATTGAGGATTGACCTCAGATTTTTGATCTGCATCTTAATTATCTGATTTTGCTTCAGATTTGTATGATTCTGAAGTCATATTTGTTTTATAGGATTCATCCTCCAAAAGCTGTTGCTTTTGAGTTCATCATAGCGAATACGGAATACTTAAGGCCTTTACTTTAAAGACACAAAGCCAAACATTGGGATGGGTAGTACATTTATACAGGTCTCAAAGGTAGTGAGCCGCGTGTTGTTTAAAATGTATTTTCTCCATCAAGGCCTCGTCTCAGGCTACAGTGACTCGCCTCTTGTTCTTCCTTCAGTGTTGCTCTCAGAGCGTGTTTGTGACTTCTGCCTGTGTCCACTTTGTCAGATGGGATACATAATAGATGATTCCCTGAATTTCTCTCTGTGAGTGCAGCCAGAAAAATCTCAGAAGCATATATCTCACTATATGCATCGCTAGATACCATTACAAGTGAGTCAAACTATTTGTTTTTGGGTGCACCGACCCTTGAGCCACTTCACTGCCAAGCAGAAGGACCAAAACCAAAAAATGTCCAGATTTAATCCAAAAAAAGACAGCAGCTCTCACTACAAATTCACAGACATCACGATGACCCCTGACACATTTCTTGCTGAAATCTGTATTCAGTAAACCAACAAACATGGATAAACAGCGTTCGATAGCGGGCTTTGGAGCCAGTTTGTGAGTGCTGATGGTTTGGATGGGGAGGGGAAGGTCAAGTTCCCTCGCTGGGCTCGGTGTGTCGAGCGTGTTGTTGGCAGTGGCCTCGCTTTGTCCTCTTCTGGGCCCTTTGGGAGGCAGAGGCTCTTGGTTCAATGGCCCAATGTGGAGCTGCTGCAAACCTCCCACTGCGGGCTTTAGCTCTGTCTCTCGGGAGCAGTGGGCCGTATCACGCAGTCACAACAGTTCACCTCACTTCACTTTAAATACAGGCTCCAGTAGGGAACCAGGTACAGAAAATGGAAAGTGTTTTGAGCATTTTTCTTTTTTCCTCCCTCCCCTTCATTAATCTTTCCCTGGCAGCAGAGACCAGGCAAACCATCCTTGGCTGTTTGCTCTGCAGTATCAAAGTTAACTTATAGCTGCCAGTGTAGTGCCATTTTCTAAGTCAACCAACTGCTATAAAGAGCTTTGTATACATACGATGTGATGAAAAGAGTGATCATTTTAATTCTAATTTTAAAAGGCCAGTGTATGATCCACTAGCTATGGAAAGAAATAAAGTAAGAGTTGGACAGACATTCCCATTGAAATCAATTTACCAGGATGGTCAGAGCAGCAGGACATTTTTATGTTTACCGTTGCCATTGCGACCGCTTTCGCGGACTCATTTCGGTATCGACTAAACCGACTTTCGGTAAGTTGCAGACTCCCTACGTTGAGGTTTTGCATGTAACAACTAAAACGAGCCGTGGAGTCGTAACCTTACAAACCACCGAGAACCAGAAACACAATCTTGAAACAGTGTAAAAAAGTACTTTTGTTCTGCTTATTTTTCTCTCATTTATTAAAGCATTGGCCTCAGTGACATCTGTTGTGACCTTAACAACAAACATTTGTAGGCAAATTGAGTATTTATGTGCATTTCCATAAAAATATATATTTTTTTTCACACAAATTGTGCTCTTGTTTCCCGAGCTGACTCGTCCATCTTCTAAGTCTTCCTTTTCCTCTGTATCTCCCACCAGAGACCACTACAATGCTTCACAAGAAGAAAAGCTGCTGCAGTAAGAAAACAACTCAATATGACGTTGCTTCAGGCAAAAAGTTCCAGTGGTCTCAGCAGCAGTGTTTGATGATTATAGATCCGCCCTGCCTCTTCATCTCTGAGGACGTGCTTCTTCTGATCCTCTCGGACAATCAATCGTCTTTTTGAATTGTACATCCATACTTTGTTTTGGGTCACTTTTTTATTTTTATTTTGGTAAAGCCACATTAAGCCACCTGGGACTTTAAGTATGCTGTACATCAATCTATTGTTTGACACTTTGTTCATCCATCATATTCCATCAAATATTTTTGTTTTGATGCCTCAAATGTCTGTTCCCATTCATCAAGAATGATTTTGAGAACAGCTCAGTATTCCACAAAAATGCTTCACGGTGCTTGATTTTTAACAGATACTTTTGTTATCTGATTCTACAAAAACTTTAAATATGATGTAATATTTAGATATTTTTGACATGACTGGTTGGCTTAAGGGCTGTATTGTGTACATCATTTGTTCATCTCATCACTTATTTGTTACACTAACAGCAGTAATTACATTTTACTAAAACGTTAGGATGTGATATAGCCGCCATGTTTTGTTATTAAAAGAAATCTGATCATGATCCCAAATAAAAATAACCTACAAACACAAGGGGAACTATAGCCCCAACCTTTTGCAAATTCTAATCCCGTTTTGGATGGAGGGCAGATACGTTCAGCCAATCAACAGGGAAGCTGACACTCAAATGTTAACAGCACTGTGGTCTCACCATTAGATCGGCTCCCTGCTCTCCCGGGGTCACTTTTTCATGCCGGTGAACAGGCTTGGATCACTGGAGTGGAAAAACCCGGGAGGGAGGGCAGTTGATACATCACCTCCCCCCTCTTTTTACATCATTACCATACAGACTCCCAGTCTGGGCCACCAAGTACATGAGGTGCAGCCACTTCTATCTGTCTCAATCTGAGAGCCTCCAGACTCTGCTGTTGCAACAAGCCTAATAAACATGATGGGAAGCTGGAAATGCAGCCGTGTGAGCTGTAGATCTCTGGAGACAGAGGCGGGGAGTAATTCGCTCAGAATTTATTTGGATTTATAGTATACTTTAAACAGTTAATATATTGTTCGAATTGAAGAAGAAAAAAAATCCTTTCTCTAATGTCGTCAATCGTCGTTTTTTGTTGTTGTTGTAAGTATTGGTTTAGACTCCGTTATTGTTTTAAAAATATCGTTTTAGCACTGGTATCGGAAAAAACCCAAACGATACCCGTCCCTAGTCGCTACTACTGAAAACCTGCAGATTATTCACAAAAGGATAGTGCTTGAAGACTCTATCATTGTATTATTCATGTATTTGTATTTACGATGTCCTTAAACCCACTTGTTATAGTGTACAGTGTGATGTCATTATCTAGTATGTGTTTTGAGGTGTTTTGTATTTCTATTGCCATTTCTTCTCTAAAACCTCCCTGGAAATTCTCCATCAAAGACCAGTGGCCCACAGAGGGCACCAGCTGTATTGACACTGCCGTGTGTGACAGCTCAATACAAAATATGGTTGGGTGAAATGAGAGTGGCTGCTCCTAATTAAGACCAATTGGGAGCATTTCAAACCTTCATTTTTAATTTATGGGAATTCTATTAACTTTAATAACTGTGCTGCTCTAAGCTTTAGAGCACTGCTCTAACTGTGCTGCTCTAAGCTCTTTTAGTTTCTGACCCTGACTATGAAGGCCAACTGTGGGCTCTCCATCCACTGCGGGCTATTGCTCCAGCCCTAGGAGCTTCACTGTATTTACTGTATGTATGTTTAGCATTGCTCTCCATCTGGTACACAATCTGCAATAAGCTGAGGTTGATCTAAGGGTTAAAGGTTCAAGGAAAGTTAAATAGCATTATCCTACGAAATAAATGAATCAATTCAAAGAAAAATATACACATGTACGCACAGTGAGTATTTGCCTCCAATACACTAAGCCACAGCAAGTTGAGAACAACAAAAAACTGCATGAGTTAGAGTGTTAAATATTTTGGTATGGACAATATCATACCAAGCATGAACAGTATGAGCACATATGTATAATCCTTATAGCGTATGAGTCTGTGGCGACAGAATGGGAACACAGAAACTGAATTTACACACACACGCCTCGACATATCCACATCTGTGTAGAGGTGTCTGTGGGTCGACCCTTGTGTATGCTGCACGGTACTCAACGTTGCATCAACTGATGAGCTGTTAAACCCATGCTAATGCAGGTTTCTAAAAGAGCCATTTGTAGAGCAGGGAGCTCTCAAGTCAGACTTGACACACATTTTCATAATAGCTCAAAACACAAGTGGAGAGCAGTAATGTGTGTGAACACGTGTGTTTCTGTTCCAACAACCTACAGCTGCATGAAGAGGGTCTGAACATTTAAAACACAGGTGCTCTCAGGATGTGAGTCGGGTCTTTCAGAGACAGAAGATCAGGAAGGCTCCGGGCCCAGACGGCGTGTCCCCCTCCTGCCTGAGAGTCTGTTCTGACCAGCTGTTCCCCATCTTTACGCAGATCTTCAACTGATCACTGGAGCTATTTGAAGTCCCTTCCTGCTTGAAGTGCACCATGATCATCCCGGTCCCCAAGAAATCCTCCATCACAGGATTAAATTACTACAGACCCGTTGCCCTGACGTCTGTTGTCATTAAGGCCTTTGAGAGGCTGGTGTTGACCCATCTGAAGGACATCACAGGGCCCCTGCTGGACCCCATGCAGTTTGCCTACCGTGCAAACAGGTCGGTGGATGATGCAGTCAATATGGGACTGCACCATATACTGCAATACCTCGACTCCCCAGGGTCATATGCAAGGGTTCTGTTTGTGGACTTCAGCTCTGCATTCAATACTATCATCCCGGAGGTTCTGCAACCCAAACTCTCCCGGCTCACCGTGCCAGCCACCACCTGTCGGTGGATCACAAACTTCCTGACAGACAGGACGCAGCAGGTGAGGCTGGGAAAAATCATATCCAGCACCCGGACTATAAGTACTGACGCCCCCCAGGGATGTGTGCTCTCTCCTCTGCTCTTCTCCCTCTACACCAACGACTGCACCTCAGAGGACCCGTCTGTTAAGCTCTTGAAGTTCGCAGATGACACAACGGTCATCGGCCTCATCAGGAACGATGACGAGTCTGCGTATAGACGGGAGTTTGAACGGCTGGTCCTCTGGTGTGGGCAGAACAACCTGGAGCTAAACAAGCTCAAGACTGTGGAGATGACAGTGGACTTCAGCAGGAGCCCCCAAACATTGCATTGTGGGTTTGAGAACACTTGATGTGGCTTTGAGACTTTGGTACAGGTTTAGGTGACAACATTTCTCTTACAGAATTGCTGCACCATGGCATACTGTGGCAGTAATGTTCATTCCCGAAACACTGGAGCTCCCTTTGCTCGACTAGAGCAGTGGTTCTCAAAGGGGGAATGTGTATCCCTTGGGGTACGTGGAGGCACTCCAGGGGGTACATGAGATTAAAAAAAAAATATATATTTAAAATGAGCATCCATTAAAAAATCTTTAAAAATATCGATTTAATAAATATTCAATACAATATACGTGTAAGTTCATAAACTGAATTATATATATATATATATATATATATATATTATATATTAATCAGACACTGATGGCACAGTGCTGTGTATTACATATTTTTTTCAACCAAAAATGCTTTGAGCTGGTTAGGAGGTACTTGGCTGAAAAAGTATTTCACAGGGGGTACATCACTGATAAAAGGTTGAGAACCACTGGACTAGAGGCTCCACAGGCTGCAAAGGTTTACGGTGGAGAAGCACAAATCCCCTCATCAATAACATATACCAACTAAAAGTAAGGTCTGAACTCAAAATCCCAGAGGAAACAAGACAACAAGTAGCTAGCAGTGTATCTAAAGTAAAGAACCCAGTGAACACACATTAATGGTTTTGTGACTCATGACTGTACACTACATGCTGCCGCTATATAAGTACTTCGGCCTCAAGAGCCCTTGGACCTGGCAGACACACGGCAGAAGGCCGTGTGAGCGCCATGCACTGCAAGTCACGTTATGTGTGAGCAAAAAAAGAAAAAAAACATTGTGTAAAGAAATTCTGCATGCTTGCAAAAAAAAAATCACCTCCGCTGCTACCCCTCCATGCTTTAGGGAACTAGTGTGTGTGTCATTGTGAAATTTGGATTCATATTTAAAATACTCATGCATGCAGATTTGTGCATATACTGTATATAGTACGATTTGACTCCTACACAGGTTTAACTTCTACGTCAATGGCTTTTCATGGCACATCAACTTTTAATCACATTGTATAATTCGTGCAAGTGAATCTATTAACATCCACTGATCTCATGTACATTCATGGATTCTATCGGCTTATTAAGGATATTGTCTCAGTGAGCTGGTTTCTGGATTCACCCATTTATGTCCCACAGCCGTAGAATGATTTCAGCGGAAAACATCTTTGTTGAACTGTTTATTTGGACTATGTGGACAAGTTTGACTTCTATGAGGGTGTTCACACTTTACAGTGCTGACTTCTATGAATTCCCTTCACTGCAAATTCACACCAGACATTAAAAGAGACAGGAGGAAAAGCTGAGAGAATGTGAGCGATTTGAAGACCCAGTTTACAAAACTTATGCTTCAATACCCAGAGGGAAATAAATACACAGATTGTTACATCTGATAAAAAATGGAAGTGCATTTGTTCTATGACATGGATGAGTGACGGATGCCAAGAAACACTTAAACAAATCCACAATCTTGAGTTTTTTTCTTTTTTTTTTTTTCCATCGTACTAAATGTGCCAGTCTTCATTCAACGGCCAACAATAAGCGGAACAATATGTCGGAACTTGAGAAAAGGCAGGAAACGTGTTCTGTTTTGAAAGTGAATGGAAACCCAATGTGATGCAAATCCTCAACATGTGTTCCGTCAGTCACCGCAAGAAAGTCACCTGGGGGAGGAAGCAACACACTTCCCTTTCAAACTTATCTACTTCATTTCAAAATGTTTTTTCTTATTCTGTAATCTGCAGCCAGACACATTAAAAACATTCAAACAGAGTGCAGCGCTCTGTCACAACATACGGCTCATCGTCTGAGAAACTGCTCTCTGATTTATGTAGATCTCATATTAAAGCCTCACTTTTCAGCAGACCTCATGCATTATTCACAGTAGCGGCCATATGTGTGTGTTTGTATGTGCTTTATAAATCTGTCTGTGTGTGTGTGTGTGTGTGTGTGTGTGTGTGTGTGTGTGTGTGTGTGTGTGTGTGTGTGTGTGTGTGTGTGTGTGTGTGTGTGGTGTGTGTGCAGAATTCTGTAGTATCTGTATCTGACTCATCACGGGCACAGAGGATTACTAAGCAGAGAGACACACAGGGACAGAAAAATAAAGTACATCTGAAACGAGGCCGTCAGACGGAGATCATCTAACAGGGTTTTGGAAAGACTGCTGCAGACATAAAGGAGTGGGGTCATCACGGCCATCTTTATCATCGTTCACATACCTGACCTAATAATCCATGCTACTTTTATTGAAGCAAATGCCTATCTTTATCTTTCATTGCTCATTAATTGAATGATTAAACTGACTGTATCCCCAGTTCATAAAACCACAAACATCTGGGGCCTGACGGATAAAAGATAATGCACCAAGACAAAAACAAACTACAACACGTTTGACCATTTCCAACACAAAAAGGATTATTTCCAAAACAAAAGTTTCAGGGAATGTGCAGAGCATACAGCACACATACCTCAGAGCACACATGGTTTTAAAAGAAAGAACTGAGAGTGGCGTTTTGGGGTCAGTCATTGGGTGTGACTATTTGCAGTTTGCACATTTAACGATTTTTTTAATAAATTTGGATTAATAACTTTTTTCACACTATGTTTTATTTACATTGACAGCAGCATTCTATTTCCCTGTTCATTTATTTGTCCCCTTTGCAGAGTTAATTTTTAGTATTAACGCTGTGAATTACGTACTTGGTATTTGCTGATACCAAGGCGATTGTGTGTGTAACACTTTACTGTATTTGCAGAAAGCTAGGACCAGATACTAGGTTCGGAGGAGCAGTTTAAAACTAGTTAAAATCAGAAGTAACAGACCACAGACCAAGGAGTATGTTTGAACGGCTGATTGATTTATGTAGAAAATATAAACAAACACATCTGCACCATATCACGTTACCTCACAGATAAAGACAGTGGAATTGTGCAATTAAATCCCTTGAAAACATCCAAAATAAATACCATAATCTCAGAAAATAAATATGTCTCTGTTTTATCTCACTTTGGTTTGATTTAAACCTATTTGAGATCCAGATAAATAATTCTACTTTAATTCCTTTAAGTTGTTATTTAGTTTCTCTTGTCTCTTTTAGTTGACTCAGTTCTAAGTTCTCATTCTATCATATTTGGACCTATTTAACCGTTTAGTCCTAACTTCTCATGAATTTACTTAACTAGTAAATTAAGTTCAGACTTTACAGTAAGACAATCCCATTTGCATTGCAAATGACAAAATAACAAAACTCAATATAGAAACAAAATCCAGAACTCTCACACAATGACATACAGTATATGATCATTAATTCAATTTCACAGTAATTAGTCCTTTTGAAAAGTCTTTTGCTCTCCAAATTAATTCCACTGAGTGTTGCAGCAAAATATTGAAAGTCCCAGTCCTACCACGACTCAGGTGTGTGAATTAGTGTGTCCTTATACAACCAGTGTAGTTTCGTCTGGCAGAAGCAATGCTGTCCAACTCAATTTCTCTTCTAAGGGTGGCTCGCCATCTTCTTTTCCCGGCTTCCGGTGTATAAACACCAAGCGATCATCTCAGCTAAAAAAACTTGGCTTATTGTACAACAGTGCCATACACATACAGATACTTACATATTCAATCACAGAATGAAGTGCTCAAATAGAACTAGCACCTAAATACAGATTAACCATCTGAACCACACAAAATGGCGGCGCTGTTCACTGAACCATGCTAACAAGGCTAACCTTGAACATGCCTGCTGCATGTAGCTTCTCAGTTCACTTTGCACAGAGACAAATGCACAAACTACACGATATGAACTTATTCCCACCGTCTTAGTTTAGCTACCAACCCTGTCTCCTAAAAATTATGTTCCCCCAGAACTAATACGCATTCCCAATTACGTTTGATCAGAAACGTATCTCCTCCCTGATTAAGTTTGTGTTTGACGTATTACACATACACTGATTATACACGTATAGGTTGATTAAACTCGTATGTTGATTATACACATATTTTTGTTTTATTGTTTTTATGTTTGTGTTTGACGTATTACAAATACGTTTATAATCGTGTGTTTGTGTTATTGTTTTCTTGCATTATTTAAGCATATTTTAATTTTTAAACTCTGCGGAGAAAAAAGAAAAGAGGGGCGGGGTGAGGCCAGTGACAGCCGGCCAGTGACAGCCGGCCGGCCCGGGCCGGGCGCCGGCCAAACCGGGAGCCCGGGAGTCGGTCGCACCGGGAAGCGAGCACCGGGGGGACCGGCCGCATCGGAGAACCGGCCGCACCGGGAGGCTCGGGGCTCGGTCTTCAGACACTTGGCGTCGCCATCAGCCCGTCGGTAACAGCCTCCTTCGCGCCGGCTCTGGTCTTCTCTGAGTCGGGTTGTTTGTGAATGCAGCTCAAAGTGTGTGATAAACTCCATCTAGTGCAGTAAACCACTGCGATCATCAGCAGAGTCATCAAGGAGTCACGGGACCTAACATCCGGTTTTCAAAATGCTAACTGATATGAATGTGTTCAGAACATTTCTGACCACATCCAAACATCTTAACTGTAACAATACGTTGTGTTTGACATATTACAATATTTCTGTAAGACCAGTACAGTTAAGATGTTTGGATGTGGTCAGAAATGTTCTGAACACATTCATATCAGTTAGTATTTTGAAAACCGGATGTTAGGTCCCGTGACTCCTTCCGCCCGTTTGAATATTTTTCACGTCAGATTATGCACTTGATGTGACCACAGAGATCCGAGTGTCTGCTGATGATCGCAGTGGTTTACTGCACTAGATGGAGTTTATCACACACTTTGGGCTGCATTCACAAACAACCCGACTCAGAGAAGACCAGAGCCGGCGCGAAGGAGGCTGTTACCGACGGCGACGCCAAGCGTCTGAAGACCGAGCCCCGAGCCTCCCGGTGTGGCCGGTGCTCCAGTGCGGCCGGTCCCCCCGGTGCTCGCCTCCCGGTGCGACCGACTCTCACTGGCCGGCTGTCACTGGCCTCACCCCGCCCCTCTTTTCTTTTTTCTCCGCAGAGTTTAAAAATTAAAATATGCTTAAATAAAGCAAGAAAACAATAACACAAACACACGATTATAAACGTATTTGTAATACGTCTAACACAAACATAAAAACAATAAACAACAATACGTGTATAATCAACATATGTGTTTAATCAACCTATACGTGTATAATCAGTGTATGTGTAATACGTCAAACAGAAACATAATCAGGGAGGAGATACGTTTCTGATCAAACGTAATTGGGAATGCGTATTAGTTCTGGGGGAACGTAATTTTTAAGAGACAGGGTTGTAGCTACGGGACATTTTGGCTCCACATTCAACTTAAAAAAACAAGGAAATAGCATACTAATTTGACACGTGAAAAGTACAGTTTTAACTCACCAAATCCTGATTCAAAACTCAATCGAACCTCTTCCAGCAACAGCAATAGGAAGATAAAATCGTCCACGTATGGAACATTAAAGTTTACATTCTTTAAACGTATTTCTGAACACATTTGCTTGTCTCTTTACTCGTTTGCGACCTCTCTTTCGCTCGTCTCTCGCGATCTATCGTGCTCTCGCTGTATTGTCCCTCTCTCTCTCTCACCCACACCAGCCAGCAGCGCTGCAGTAACGTTGGGTACTGTATTTCTTAAAAGGAACAGTACACAAATTAAATAAGTAAAACCAACAGTGTAAACCACCATTCTGAGAGTTATTGTTTAACCTTTTATTTGTTTAAGGTGCTATTAATCTGGGTACATATGCATGCATATTTCTTTCTTTGTGAATGCAAAGGAGATTGAACCTACTGTGCATGACGTTTCATGCATCTGGCCCCTGGTGTCAGAATGTCTTCAGTGTCAAACAGGAAATTAAGTTGTTTAATACATTTGATCTGTTGCGATAACAATATGAGAGTTGGTGCAGCAGAAACAAAAAACAGACACTAAAAGGTCATCAGCATAGAATAAAACTAACAATAAGACAATGCAGATTGTAAATTAGTTCAAGGTATAACAATGAAGTGATACAGAGTATGAAGCCAGTTCCTTGACTTGGCAACACTGTATTGTGTTAGTATGAACACATGTCACATATGCTTTTTTTAGTTGATACCCAACCCTGGGTAAAACTGTAAATTACCACAACCACGAAAGTTCCTTGAGCATACATTCATGAAGTAGCACAACAAAATATGGGTCTAGTAGTATGCCAGATTAGCCATGGACAGACAAATAGGCTGACACACACACACACAAAAACCTCAACACATAATCTCCCCAAGGCTCCTTCCTGCCTGACAGACATAATTACATTTCCGGAGTCAAGAGGAGGGATTTTAGACATATCACAGCTGCAGATGCATAAAGTCCACTAAAGAAATGACTAACACGAACACCTGCAGTATACTGACTCAAATGAAAGTTGTAGGTTATTGGACAGTTACAATGACTCTTTGCCTATTGATTTGCTTACCGACCACAGACACATTCAAGACACACTGAAGGCATTCTCACTCAAACATCCTTTGAATTTAGTCTAATGGAGCGATACAGAAACCAACCTGCTAGAAATGAACCACATTATCAACTGCATTAGACACCGATGGGCTGTAAGAGGTTGTAAAACACACAATTCATTCAAACTCAAAAAACAAGCGGCGATGTCTGCAGACGATCGTCCTGAAGTAGCAGAGTAAGCAGTAGGTGGGGTTGGATATACGTACACTCAGCTGGGTTATCACAAGCGGCAACTACCGGCCAAGGGCCGGTTAAGAATAGTGAGTGAGGAGTCAGCAGGCAGTCGATGGGAGTATAAAAGAGGAAATAAAGCGGTGTTTTGAGAAAGTGTGATTCACTGCAACCACAACAGGTTCTTGAGCAATCAGCTAGAACTGGCCGCCCAAAATGAGCAATTTGCTGCAGCAGAATGCGAGATTAGAGACACCACAATGCACATTCACTCACAATCCCATGATCCTCTTGGCAGAGAGAGGAGACATCAGCGGAGACAGACATACACACACGTTAAGATCCCATGGCAAATACAAAATAAAAGGGTGACTTACTATGGTGAAGTTCATGACCTTGAGGATCCAGATAGTTAGTGCCAGGTTGATCAGGATCAGGATCATCAGCAGCAGGACGAAGAAGTAAAGGCAGCGTTTCCTCCAGCCATATATTCCCACTTTGTACACTTGTGGTTTCTCTGAACTCTGGACATTGTTCCTATGAGTGCACTGTTCTTGGGTCATCTGAGAGGAGACAGATAGAAAAGAGGAAGAGATTATTACAGTGAAGGAAACACAGTCAGTCAGACTCCATTAGTATCTTTCTCTCTGTCTTTCTCACATTTTGCAACCTGGTTTGCATTGACTGTGTTATTTAATTACACAGTTCTTATTTGGAGATTGGGGAGTGTGGGAATCCACACAGAATATTGTTTTGTTTAAGATCATGAAGAGAATGTGTTGAAAAGTTAAAGCTGCGTTATAAGTTATAAGTTGTAAACACAACATTGACACAATGTAATCTTAGAAAGCGAATGCCAAACATGTAAAAACATGTAAACACGGAACAGCAATATTAATCTTTTTGTATTCTTCCTTTAGCTCCTATTTGGTCTCTGGAGAGAAATGTACGTCTGCTTCGCTGCTAAATGTCCCACTGTGTTAGCTAGTACTTTCTCTTGTCCGACTGTTATGTATTCAGCTATTATTAAAACCATTTGGCCTCCATGGAGGAGCTACCCACGATTGCTTGGAGATTTGTGATGCGGCAGCGGCGACTGTGTCGAAAATGACCTTAAGATAAGAGATGGGGTATATCTAAACATTAGTACAAATAACATGCCGTAAACATCCCCTTCACATGCCGCACACTCCAATACTGACCAGCCACTCAGTTCGGGCACGATAAAAGACAGTTTAGTTAGCCATCGCATTGATTAATTGCCCCTTAAGTGGTCAATAACTCCATTATACCCCCTCTGCCCCATTGATGTGCTGATAGTGCCGATTAATGATGATTCTAATTGTCTGTCTGGGAAGACGAGGAGGCATTGTTCACTTCAAGCGCCATAATAATGGCCTAATAACTCGGTGGAAAAATACAATTTACTGTCCACCGTGCTTTGGTGCGCGCCTCAGACCACCAAAGCCAATTGTTTTTGACAACGACACACATTACGCGCTAACTGAAACAAATGGCACCTGACAGGGGCCCGGTGAGAAAGTGCTGAAAGCTACAAAGGAGACTCCAAAGCACTAGTCAGCAAAAAAAGAAAAAAAAGGGGAAATCTCATTGTGTATGGTCGGATTTTTGTTTTTGTTTGATGGGAGATGCAGAGAGCTGAAGCATATCTATGTGGGCTGATATCAGTACTGTGAGAGTAAACAAAGCTGGCATGAATTTATCCAAAAAAGAAACTCAAATAAACGCCTCATAGTTGTATGCCTTCACCAGCCAGTCAAGTGCAGTTAACACCCAAGTCTGTCCAAAATGTCTCCACAGACTTTTGTGTGAAATTGTCATAATTACCATAATAATTATTGAGTTATGTCCCAGAAATGTTCTTCTTATATCAATACGACCTTAACCTTTGACGAGCAAAATTTGAAATAGCTTGTCCTTGGGTCCAAGACATTCCTGAGATATTGCGTTCACAGAAATGGGACGCATGTACAACCAACGGATAGACCAAAACCACTACATGCTGCAATGTCCATTACAGCCTGCAACACGAACGTCTCTGACCAAACAAATAGGGACTTTGCAAGAGCCTCATCAGTTTTATCCCGGGAAAAGTTGTTGTGGCAATTTATTAGTTTCTAATGAGGCTCTCATTCTTAATCTCGTTTTTCAACAAGGAAAACAGCCATCGGAAAGCTCAATAGCAAGCAAAACATTTAAAGAGGTAAAGGCCATTGGCTTATTTAAAATCATCTAAATTGATCATCTATATTGATCAGTTCATCTCTATTAGAGAGAAAGAGAATATGCCACGAAAAATCTTGACAATGCCAATCATCTTCTAAACTACCTTGTGTGCAAAGTTGACATTTTGGCGTGAAGGTTGTGCTTTAGGAAAGCTGATATAATGTCTATGAAGGACCTGATGTTGGTGCTAAAGGAACAGCCTGGGGTTTGCTGAAATCATGGTGAATGATCCTCTGTGGACCATGCATTTGTAAAACTCAAATTCATGTCAATGTGTGTGGTAATCATCTCAAACTGAATCCAAGTGAGTACAAAAGTGTGTCCTCTATTTACCTAATTCTGAGTTAAGATCAATATGTTGTTTCATTATCATTCATCCCCCAGAAGTATCTTGGCTTTCACAGTAAAACAGCAGCAGCTGATCCTTCAGGTTGTGTGTTTGGTTTAGACTCCAAATACAAACATGAATAGTACACAAACAGCTGTACGAGCCCAAAGTAACCAAGGCTGTTTGATTAGCTCTTTGGCAAAATCCTCATAAAGAGCCGCAGCCTGTGAGTGGGGATTAATAACATTGCATTTTCTATTGTTTTCCATCCGCAACCACCTGCCACAACACAGACCTTCCAAATAAGGCCGCGAGTCGTGGCAGACACACCGTGTTCACCCTGGAACAAACCACTGTCCTGTCAAATCACCCGTTTGAGCAGGATCCAGTTCAGCCGACAGGGCTACTCTCACATTTGTTTACAGCAAGGAGTTTGATAATGAAAGAACACACCTAAGATTCAAAGCCTGACAGCCAGGTTTTCCATTTCCTCTGTTTGATTTGTTTTTTGATATTTTCTCAGGTTTGGCTTGACAAGCTCAGATAACTGACCCTGAAACTAATATGGAACTAAAACTTTACATTCATGTCAGTAAAATTTGGTAAGCAGATAGAGCAGCGAGAAGATTAAACAAAGTCTTGCAAAATTGAAGTTTTGGACAACATTGTTGAGAATTTAGTTTTTCTTCAAAAGAAAAGTGAAGAGAAAAGTGAAGATATATATATATATATATATATATTTGAGCTGAATAATAATGATGTGCTTGTATGTTTACCATCACACTTAAATACTGTACATTTGCAACAGTTATTGTTGCATATTTTATGTGGCAAACATTTGTGGCATTTTGGATGACAGAAGCAAATGCTAACAGTTATTATTTAGAAAATATATTACAGTGTAATTAAACATGACATGTATCATGTATAATAGATTTAAAGTGGTATGTGAAACCCTCAACTAATCGGTTTCACAACATTTGTGTAAAGTAAACTGAAAAATGTCCTTGATGAAAGGAAATGGGGGGGGGAAAACAACAACAACCGAATACTGGAGAAGCTGCCAAACATCTCCAGGTGTGGAGACGACAGCATCAGTGGCTTGGCAGGAAGGCAACACTCACAGTGACACCAACAAAAGTTTCACCTGCTCACAAGTCAGATGGAAGTGTGTGTGTGCTCAAGCGTGTGTAAATATGTCACTTCTCAGGTAAGCCTTTATATGATCCACACACACACACACACACACGCGCACACACACACACACATGCACCCACGCACACACACAAAGTTTAGTAATAATTTAGTGGTACTTTTCTACACATCCCTTTGTGTTTAGAGTACAGTGGTTTGAGCTGTATGGCAGCTACCCTGTCGGAGAGTTGGTTGTGTGCGCTTCCTCAATATGTCAAACGTCTCCAAGATGCGGTGAAATCCACAGGAGATAAATGCAGTAGAGTAAGGTCAACAGCAGACACTGAACAACCATAACAACAGTGGTGGGTAGTTTACATTTAAAAAAGAAAAACTATGCTGCCATGTTCATAGATCCTTTTGCAGCCAATGTGACGATTACGTCACAGTGTTAACTAGAGGCAAACAAGAATTACCTCACAATAATGGTCTAAAGTCACATCCAAATGACATCTTGCTTTGTTCTTGGGTGTTAAAATACATGTTGCATGCATAAGGGATGATATACTGCGATTCAAGGCTGTAGCGAGCTATAATATTGGCAAAGCGTTTGAGAGATGGAGACAAAATGTTGCTAATAGATCAGCCTTCTGCTAAGCTGAAACAGTCACGGCTGCTGCGCCATAGCAGGCTAAATTATTAGAGATATATGTTGCTAATAGGCTGTTGGGCTTTGTTTTCTTCCCGCTACCAGTGTCGTATAAAAGCATAGTGGATTTAGCAACTAGTGGCCGGCTGGCTACTTAGCTAGCTTGCTAATTGCACTATGCTTTTATGCAACACTGGTAACAGAAAATGATCTGAACTAAGAGGTCCCTTGTCTGGTCTGGTGATAGCAGACAAACGTTTGTGGATGAAGCATAAAGCGATTTCAAATTAAATTTAGCAGTAGGCAGGTTAGCTAGCTACCTTGCTATTTCAACCATGCTTTCATGCTACTTGGGATTCAGAAAATTAACCCAACACTGTGGGTGTAAAGGTCCCTATGTATCTAAAAACTTATATTTGGTTTAAATCTTATTAGTGTGCATTCTCTACAGTAGCTAAACCAAAAATCCAAACCCAATAACAAATCGATGATAGTTTTCAAAGTTTTATAAATGTATTCTTGGTATGATTGGTTTCTCGTTGCTACACATGTGCTGTACTATACTGTGGATCTACCTTCTCTCACAAAGTGTATATACATGAAATAAATGCACTGCAGTAATGCAATGTAACTCATCTTGTGCTTTCTATAGACAATCAACGCACAAAGAGTACTGATAGCTTTCCAGTAAGCTCTGAAGCTACAAACTTACTGAGAAAATAAAATGGTGCCCGGTTACACGCTAAGTAATGGCCACTCGCATACGAGTGGAGGTGTGTTAAGAAAACAGAGTTGAAAAGCCAGAGAGGAAGAAAATAAGTGGGGAATTGGAGGCAAATCAAATCATTGGTCTTTTGACTTATTTCCCCTCCACTGCTGCCGTCCAATGGGGCCTCTTGTTCAGCCAACTACTCATTCAGAAAGCCTGAAGAAAGCTCAATGGTCCAAAAACAAAATCTGTCTCTGATTAGAGGGAGAAATTAGGTTTTACAAAATGACATTGGTTAATTATGCAGCCAAAATAGCCAGGCAGCTCCCCATTAGGACTTTTATAGACAACATGTGGATCAGTACCAGGACCCGATGGCTGCTGCCAATGGATATGCCATTACTGGCAAATTTATGAAGAAACAAAATGTCCGACAGCCAGAGGCAGTTTATTGGCCGTTGCAATGTGTGGGCTAGTGGATAAATATTTCACTAACTGTAGGTTTAGTGTGAAGACAGAGGAGCTAACGCGTGTTAGCTCTTCTCTTAATTAATGGTTTTAGGGTTTATTTGGTTGTACTTCGCTAATAAACATGCGTATCTCCTTTAAACACGACTATCTTTGCCTCTTTTCACCAAGTGTGTTTTTTGGAATGTGTCTCTGTTTCGATGTGTTGGTTTTGTCCTTGTATTGTGCACCCGCCTCAGCCATTAACCAGGACTGCAGAGATCCAGTAGTTACTGTCCTGAATTGCTCCCCACAACTCCTCATTGCCATTAACTGTCTTGTTCCTTCGTCTAAAGAGCCCCTAGAGCAATTGTTTTTTATTGTATTGTATGTTTTTATTCCCCCCCCCCCTTTTTATTACCGCTCAACAACAACAACAGAGGGTAGCACTGAAGCAGTGCAGGCCAGTGGAGGCAAAGAGCAGAAGGGATCTGATGAAACTGTTAGGAAAGCAGCCTTCCCACCAAACTAACTGCATGTTGTTTATCCAGAGGTTTACCCGCTCAGAAGATGGAGAAGGGATCACATTTTATTAAAATTTAATATGCATATTGTTAGTATTTACAAAGAAAATTAAAATTCAGTTGTTACTCTACTATTAGGGAAATTACAGTATCTTACGCTTTCTCTTAGACTTTATTTCTATCCAACTGGCTCAGATTATGAAAAACAACAAAGTGTGTTATCATAATTATGCAGATGACACACAAATCTACATAACTGTATCACCAGGGGATTATAGTCCCATGCAAGGGCTGGCTAAATGCATTAAAGAAATCAATAACTGGATGTGCCAGAATTTTCTTCAATTAAATAAAGATAAAACAGAAGTAATTATTTTTGGTCCCAAGGATGAACGATTAAAAGTCAGCGCTCAGCTTCAATCACTGATGTTAAAAACCTCAAACCAAGCCAGAAATCTAGGTGTAGTTATGGATTCAGACCTCAACCTGAACAGCCATATCAAGACAATTACAAAATCAGCCTACTATCACCTGAAGAATATATCAAGGGTTAGAGGACTTATGTCTCAACAGGATCTGGAGAAACTTGTCCATGCATTTATTTTCAGTAGACTTGACTACTGTAACGGTGTGTTCACAGGCCTCTGTACAAAGTCAATCAGAAAGCTGCAGCTGATTCAGAACGCTGCAGCTCGAGTCCTCACTAAGACCAGGAAAGTGGATCACATCACTCCAGTTCTGAGGTCTTTGCACTGGCAAATAATTGACTTTAAAATCCTGCTGCTGGTTTATAAAGCACTGAATGGTTTAGGGCTTAAGGAGTTAAGGAGTTTGAACATGTGTATGGGCGGATAAGTATGTATGTATTATTCATAATCAGAAATTCAACCAATTGAAGCAGTGAAAAGAAATTGTGTATAATTCTCTGTATTCTTATCATGAGTCCACCTTAATCATTTTCTACAATAATGATATGTATGGTGTACTAATAACACTGTCATATAATTATGAGTGCTTTCAACACATCCATACATTTCTTAAGTGCTAAATAAACGTTATGAACAGCACGCCATGCAACGGCTGATAGTCTATGTCTGTGAGACGGGCAATCGCCGTGTTATGATCAATGTCCACGGCTCGAGAAGCTCTCGTAAATAAATGAGTCCTTGTCGGCAGAATCGATTGCGCTCGTACAGGAAGTCATCATAATGTGAAAACGGATCTTGGCGATCTGGAAGAACTCTCTCCCTATAAAACTAATATAACTAATATCACTCCTTCATCAATGAGGAAGGGAGCTGCCTTTTTTGTCCGGTGGGAGTGTCCAGCTTATCCAGTGAATTTCAGTTAGCCTGTGCTGGACAGGTTCAAATTTTTGGATGTGTTGCTATGGTGATTTTTCTAAACTTGCTTCGAGGAACCGAAAAGCCTGACCTACGTAATCTTATCCTAACAATTAGCCGGCAACTCAGTAAGCCAGCTATGAAGAATAGGGCCCTGTCCTTTACTCATGTGCGTATCTAATTAATTTGACTGTGCGGTAAATCCAGCTGCAGACGTTTGAATTAAAACTACGGAAAGACCAAAGTTGACTTTGTACTTCATTCAACGAAAATTGCCGCCACACCACATAGACCGCTATTGTACTACTACTACTACTACTACTACTACTACTACTACTACTACTACTAGCAATGTTGTCTTGCCCCCAGATCTTAGAAGTTAAATGCCATAATGGCCAAAACTACTAAAATAAGATGCTGAAATAACCAGACTTATCCTTTAATGTTTGTTCACCAGAGTCACTGAGATAAATGCTTGTGAATTTATCGCACTCAGTAAATAAAGGTTTTTTTACCCTTATTCTGAGTGCACCAGCAGCACTGCCTTTTGTCACACTTTCTTGCCCCTCATTATCACCGAGGACACATTCTCCGCACAGCCCCACATTGCCGTGTGCTGCAGCTGCTTACTGGTCCACTACAGATGAGACAAGGGTGGCTAATACGTTAGGATACTGAAAAGGTTAGAGAATAACAGTAAACAATTTAATGAGAGCTCCAACCTATTCAGGATTTAACAAAGCTCCTTTTCAGTGCAAATAAATGACAAAGGAATAAGAAAACATCCAATTTCACTGGTAAACTCTGCCGTACAGGCGTGAGGCCATGCAGGCCCGGGGCCAAGCTTGACTGGATGGCATAATTAACACTTACACAGCTGAGTAACTTTGGGCTAATGTTTTTTTTTTTTTTTTATCAAATGCAGAAAAGTATTTTTTTCTCCCACTTCCTCTGTGTTTTGTAAGTGGCTTTAGTATGCTTGTCAAGAGTATTGTTGAGCACATGATTAGGATAATTTGGCAAAGTATGTGCTTGTAGGCTCTGTGTGTCAGATATGATACTGAACTGGAGATGAGGACAGAGCAATTACATCTTGGGCTGTTAAATAGGTTAGGTTTTGAATGTGTGTGTGTGTGTGTGTGTGTGTGTGTGTGTGTGTGTGTGTGTGTGTGTGTGTGTGTGTGTGTGTGTGTGTGTGTGTGTTATTCTCCTAACAGGAGAATAACATTTTTCTTGGGGTGTGAACTGTAAAGTGAAGGAGAACTTTCTGCTGGACTGGGTTCTGCGCTGAACAAACATCTTTGTAGCCACAAGTCCAACACAGAGAGACTCATGAAAAGCTTCGCCCCTCAGAATATCAGGAAGATGAACGATACTAAAAATATGCATTTAATCGTACTCTGCTTACTACTATTTCACGTTCCTCGAGACTATGCCAACTCATGCATTTCACAGATAATACGTGATGGATACATCTTTGAATCAGGTTTTCCATCTGTCCAAAACCTGAACAACTACTTTTGAACCAGAATGCTGGTCTGTAAACATTAATGTTACTGCTCATCTCTGTTCTCTCTTCTAAATTAGTTTTCACAAGCAGTCACAAACAAAATTCATGACTGCTCAATTAATGCTTCTTAATTTTGTTTTGAATTTTTGAAACTTTACCTCATCATCTGATATTTGTTTATGGTACCCTCATAAACTATCAGCATGTGAATAAGGACACAAATCACTCTTTCATCAATCCATAGCATTTGAGCCACAGCTACGAGCAGCTGCTTTGTGTTGTTCAATCATACAAGAAAATTGAATGATTCAAGGAATTAGGAAAGACACAATTACACTGACAATAAATATGAAATAATGAGTCCCCTTTACAGATTTAGGGAGATGTAGCTTGTAAGAAAAAGCAGACACTTTAAAATAAGTAAAACAAATCAAAACAATGTCTGGGTTGGTACTGGAAAGAGATGTAAAGAGTTCTCTTGGATCAGACCCAGCACAGTGACAGGGCAGCAGTGAGCTGCTCGCCTTAGTCCCGGGAGAGACAGTGATGCTAAATTGCGTCTCTCTCTCTCTCTCTCTCTCTCTCTCTCTCTCTCTCTCTCTCTCTCTCTCTCTCTCTCTCTCTCTGTGAGAGGCTAACATCTTAATCACAATTGTGTCACGAACCATAAACACTCATACGCTTGGCTGTGAAAGCAGCATTGGTGGAAGTAATGGTGCTGAATAATAACGATAATTTTATTTGAAGAGCACTTCTGCGAGAACTTTTCACAGCTTATTTGTGTTTACATGCGATGAAGAACGATGAGGCGGCACTTCAAGAAACACAGACGATCACATTTCAGAAAGAGTATTTTGAAGAATTAGAGAATTTTGTACAGATTGAACAAATTTCTTGGAACCACAAGTGATGAAACTAATAACAGAGCGTGGACTATTTCAGCTTTAGTCTCACTTAACATGAGGACTGTTTTTAATGGTGATTCACAGTCATGAATGTCACATCAGAGAACATCACACGCTGAGACTCTCTCTGATATTGTAAGAGAAATCCATGGGCGCTGCTCTTAATGAAACAACCGGAGAACTTAGATGTTGTTACCGAGAGTCAGAAATAATTCAGTCGAGAACTTGATACTTGTTTGACACTGGAAAAGTAGAAAAGGTGATGTAGCTCATTGTAGTTTCTCCAGCAGATCTCAGGAGAGAGAGTGAGTCTGAGTGAGACAGTGGACAGATGATGTCTAAGACGTGCCTGCTGAACTAATGCTGCACTTCTCATCCAACCTCATGAGAAACTGTTGAGTAAAAGAAAGCCACGATCTAGTTTTATTCACTTCAGCCTGTGGAATTATAAAGAATTAAACCAAATGCAAAATAATCCTTATTCTGTCATCGCCTGTTATGTTCAAATAATACTATACCAAAACAAAGAAGAGTTACTCTACACAACTTTTATGTTTCACCGTCTACCCTTAAATCCTAGTCAACCAAATTTGATTATGCAGCCGGACCACTTCTGGGTTTGAATTGATCAACACTGATAGCTTGCTGAAAAAGAATATTCAGACTACAAACAATCAATATTTATGGACATGGTGAAGAGGAAAATATAAAGTTGTCCTCGCATTTAAAGGTTGCTGTGAAGCAGCCGCCTCTGCAGTGCAATGATAATGTCAAGTCGAGTCAATTTTATTTATATAGACCAAAATTAAATAAAAGTCGGTGATTCACAATCTGTAAATATTGATGACCTTCATGTTGACGTCGTTAATTCAAATAAAGGGAAAAAAGACGCTGCTCGTGTGAAACGAGAAGTCAACAATGATTTATTTTTCTCGTAACTTCTGTACTTAAGTAAAAGCACTTCTGTAGTTGTTTTAACCCAAACCACTTTGTTTTCCTTAGCCTTACTAAGTAGTTATTTTGCCAAAACCTAAATACGTATTTCACAAGCTATTTTTAACGACCGTGTAAAAGGTTCAGACATGTAAAAGCTCCAGGATTCCACTGTATCATAACTAAAACTATATTCGGATGCAGTTGCAGTGCAGTTGCAGGACGAGGGGAAGTTCTGCTCAGTGTTGTTGGACTAAATCCTTTCCAGTTGAGAAGTAGTTGGTTCAGTGCCACAGTACTTTCTGTTTTCCCTTAGTATTACACAGGAATGAATGGCTATCCAGAACATATAAGACACTTTCTACTGGCTTAGATGCATTTCTGTTTGCAGGATCTCTCCGCCTATTGGACGAGTCTGTGGGGGATTTTTCAAAGGAAGCTTGTGGATTTTCTGTAGCTCAACCAGATGGCAACTACTGTTTTCCAAAACCACAGTAAATAAATATTAATCCCTCAGCCAAAAGCAGCTTCTTGGAAACAGATCCTTGGAAGCACGTCTGTGGTGTTTTCTTTTGAGCTCAGCAGAGGTGTCTACCAACCATGAACACTCTCTCTGGCTTTAAATCAGTTCATCTGAACAGCCACAATCCCTCAGTGGAGAACATATTTACATATTTTAAGTTAATTAAGTCAATTATCATCATTGTTTGATGTATTTTTTAGGACAGAAATGCAAAAGGATCATAACTTTTTCTTTTTTAGTAACTTGATGAATTCCAAGTTTGTTGGGGAATTAAAATATCATATTATTATATGACAGCATTTCCTAATTAAAGTTGCGTTTGATAAAACAATCACAAGTGAAAAATAAAACTAAGGCAAGGAAATTTCATTCCAGCATTCTGGATGCTATGTAGGTTGGTTTTATATAGTGGTCGCCTTGCTTGTGCATAAGCATTTTTTTTTAATTGTATTCCAACAAGAAGTTAAATTAAATAATCAGCATAACTCCCATCTCTTTGTAACTATGAAGAACAATAAATCCAGCCTGAGGTTAACTTTCAGATAACAAGCTGCTACCAATGCATTTTCTGCACAAGGATGCTGGATTTCTACTCTTGGAATTAGTTGGTGCTAGCGGGGTGCAACTGTGCAACTGCATCTACCGGCCAATCCTGCGGCGAACACTGCAGGCGGCTGCACCTGTTCCAATATCATCGCCCCAAAAAAGGAAATGGTTTGCAATATGACACAGTCAAATGGCTAGTTTAGATAACTAAGAATATAAGCACATTGTAGGCCCGGACTGGATAATCCAATTTACGATCTGATGTTTCTCCAAGATGTTTTTTTTAAATTGATACGAATGTTCACTACGGTTGGAGAGCCAACCGCTGTCAACTGAGGTGGCAAATAGCCCTCTGCTGCCTTCGGTAAGCGCTCCCCATTGGCCAATTGAGTGTCTCCAACTAAGAGCTGACTATCAGCATAGTGCAAAAGAGAGAGAGAGAGAGAGAGAGAGCTTATTCACCGATGAAAGAACATACCTGAGAAGTATCTGGAATGGTTTTATGATATTTCTATTTGACACACTAGACTAGAGTATCCTCTACAAAGAATATTCTCTAAATTAAAGTTGTATTCAATAGGTAATCCAATGAATTAAGAACCAGGAGACCTTTCTTCCGGCCAAGAAGAAAAGCTACAGCACTATGTTGCACAACCCCGATATAATCTTGAACTGTTTATTTTCCAACGCAGCAAAGTAAGACTTGTATAATTACAGGCGGACGCTCAATTCATGAACTGAAGAAAGTGTCTGTAGTGACACTCTCAAAGTATGAACTAATATCAATTGGTCGATACTTTCCCCCGCGACTGCTGCATGAAAGCACATTCCATTTATTTTTCGAGGATGCCCTTTTTAAAGAGCACTTTTATCCAAAGTGCCTCAGAGTGAAACAAGTCCTTTGGTTTTCAGCACAAGTGGGCACACATAAAGAACTCTGTGACCCTGCAGTGCTGCACAGAAACAGAGGATGAGGAATTCTGTACATGACAAAAAGGAATATGGTGGTTTGCAATAGGGTTGGGCAATCACGGTCAAATTGTGGTTACTGGCAGGGGTAGGATGGGCAATGCACGACAGCAGCACGCCGGTGAAAATTAGTAGTTAGATTTAGAATCATCGACAGCATTCTGCAAGTTAAGAGTGAACATTTTATTCCAAATTGAATAGTTTATATATATATATATATGGATTGCTCCCTCCAGGTGGGGACAAACTGCCTACCCCAAGCGAAGGAGTTCAAGTATCTCGGGGTCTTGTTCACGAGTGAGGGTAAGGTGGAGCGGGAGATCGACAGACGGATCGGTGCGGCTGCAGCAATAAAACAGGCGCTGTACCGGTCCGTCCTGGTGAAGAGGGAGCTGAGCCGGAAGGCGAAGCTCTCCATTTACTGGTCGGTCTATGTTCCAACCCTCACCTATGGTCACGAACTCTGGGTCGTTACCGAAAGAACGAGATCTCGAATACAAGCGGCCGAAATGAGCTTCCTCCGCAGGGTGGCCGGGCTCACCCTTAGAGATAGGGTAAGGAGCTCGGACATCAGGAGGGAGCTTGGAGTCGAGTCGCTGCTCCTTCGTGTCGAAAGGAGTCAGCTGAGGTGGTTCGGGCATCTAGTCAGGATGCCTCCTGGACGCCTCCCATTAGAGGTTTTCCAGGCACGTCCAACTGGTAGGAGACCCCGGGGAAGACCGAGGACACGCTAGAGGGATTATATCTCCCGGCTGGCCTTGGAACGCCTCGGGATCCCCCAGAATGAGCTGGAAAGTGTTGCGGGTGAGAGGGAAGCCTGGGTCGGCCTGCTGAACCTGCTGCCACCGCGACCCGACCCCGGATAAGCGGCTGATAATGGATGGATGGATATATATATATATATATATATATATATATATATATTTAATAGCAGTGTTTTCTGTACTCAAACAAAGTCTTTCTTTTAAAAATCTGTGTTTGTGCAAAAAATATCCCAGCAACATGTTCCATTCTTCATTATTATCTTATCATTAGTATGACAATTCAAATCATTATTAAGTATGAAATATAAATTGAAGAACAATGATGGAAATAAATGAATCGAGGTTCGGACAAGTTGAATAACTATCCAGGAAATATATATGTATATATTTTATAGCTGAGAATAAAAGAGGAGGAGCGCAGTGCGAGTCTTTGGCTTTAAGGGCATGAAAAAAGCAGCGGAGGCGTAAAAATGGTCCATCGGGATCTCAGGATATCTTCAGACAATGGTGAGATGCTGGCGTTGTCTGGAGATTTTACCTCCCTGGGTGACCATCGTTTGAAGTTTCAGTTCAGTTTTAACTGTTAGCTGAAACCAGGTTGAAGATTATTACACGTTGACATGGGAGTGGTAGTGTGAGGATTTGTCTGCTTACTTTGAAGCTGTGGAGTGGAAATGTGCTTTGAAAAAGTTGAGTGGGAGAGGATTTAGTCAATCTCAACACCCCGAGACTGGAAATGTGTTACCTGTTTCACTTCCTATCTTGTAAACTCACAGACAGGAATGGAAGGTGTTTCATCCTCCCGTGTGTACTCCATTTGTATCGCTGGCTTTGGCATTTAGCAGGAGGAAGCCTTCTTAAAGCTTGAGTGCGGGACTTTTACATATACATGGACGTCTGTTACGTTCCCGCCTTTGCCAAACAAGTTCACATTATGCCGTTTATCACCAGGGAAAACGCTCTGTATTTCTCAGTCTGGTGTCTATGGTGATTTGTGACTCCTGCGTTAGAGAAAGGGGTTAAGTCTAAAACAGAAAGCAATCGATGGCGAGGACAAATGCGTATCACCATTGGTGTAGTTGTCCATGTTGGAGAGCGCTGAAGGGAGTGAAGGGACTAAGGGCAGACATGGATGTGGCGGTACTTGACAAGTTCAGAGTGAGACCGGGTTATTCTGACAAATGGTTCCTACTCCGGGGACTAATGAGATTCAACTCGTGGTATAACATGTGCACCTGGAGCTCGAACTAGGTCAATGTCCATGATGTCCAACTCTCCTCGCCTGTGTATCAGGATTTTTCACGTGACATATAGTTTCATTTTGGTCAAAACCTCTGAGCATAAATTACCTTTGGCCGCCAATTCACAAAGTGACTGATGACGATTTGGACTTCTCTGCACTTCAAACATGGTTTCCGGTGAACATCTGCAGCATTTACCTGCAATAATCATCATTATAGGTTCCTCGACTGCAGTTATCCATCTTCTCTGTTGCATGAACATTTATTGGTATGCACGTCCGTTTGTTGTTAGGGAGTCTAGGATTATTTAGAACAACCATTTTTATTGTAAGTGCCAATCGGGCATGCTAATCTCCATTAGGGATGTTGAAAAAAAGAGAAAAGGACAGAAAAGTATATAGAGAGATGCACTGAGAAATGAGAGGCAAAAGTGGAAGAGACAGAGGGAGATGCACTGAGAGAGAGAGAGAGAGAGAGAAAGAACTTGCAGAATGAAAAAAGAAAAAAGGGACGGAGGGGAAGAGGGGAGAACGAGTGCACTTTAGAGGAGAAACCATGAGACAAAATGAAAGAGACAAAGAGGGAGATATAAAGACAAAAATAGAGAGAAATGTATATCTGTGTGTTCTAAAGAAAAGTGGAGAAACAAAGAGACCATGACCTTGAAGATGAAACAACTTAGTCTGGATTAAACGCCCGGTCTGCCGTCCGCACGCCTGACTGTCATCATCACCGAGCAATATCGAGACAAGCAGGACTTTGTCATCCATTCACTACGAAACGGAGGGGATGTGGCCTCATGGCCACCAAGAACAAGAGATATCGTGTCAATAATAATATTACGCACGAGATGTCACAGTGGCCATCACCTTTGTAAAATTGTATCTGTTCATCCATGAGTCTATCGGGACGTTTGTGCCAAATTTGAAGAAATTCCCTCAAGGCTTTCCTGAGGCGGACAACCCGAAACTATAATGCCTCCAGCCACTGCTATCGTTCAAAGATCTGCAGGTACTAATGGATCAGAGATTCATGAGCACTGAAAACATCGACAGAAATACACAGAAAAACATCCCAAACCTCACCTGTCTGAGGACAAACTACCCCCCAAACAACTGTTGTTTGATCCTAATTGGTACTAAAATATGACAACCACCTTGCCAATTAACACAAGACTGGAACTCCCTCTGCAAACTAAACTGTTGATGCAATCAGCCTCAAAGTCACATAAACAGCAAATTCAAGTCAAATCACCTGAATTGTTTACTTGTCAAAAAAACTATCCGTCATCACACTTCACTTCCCGTCAGTGTGCCGCGTGTTGGACCTCAACATGACATAATTGTATCTGCGGCAGCTCACTTATCTACAGAAGTAAAGAGGTGCACCAACAGAAAACGGAATGAGCCGAGAAACATGAGCCACTTACGTTGATTTTAGCCGTCTTTAAAGTGCTTAAGGCAGAACCTTTCCCTCTTGATGGAGAGAGAGAGAAGAAGAGCGTCCATTTATTTTATGATCAGGAAGCAAAGAGGAGATGAAACAGGAAGTGGAAGCCAACTAGCTCAGACATGTCCAACTCGATCACTGAGCAGCATAATTTTATACCTGTAGTAATGTTCAAAAACTCTTTATTTTCCTCATACGTCTGCCTGAATAAACCTATATTCGTCCTCTTAAGTTCTCCATATTTACTTCCCGCCAACTGATGTCGATCGCATACAATGCAACCGTAATTCAACTAGGACACATTTAATGTTCATGTCGTATAGTCGTGGCATAAATGCTGACGGCTCATTTGAAGGCACACTTTCATTAAAAAAAAAAGTGAAGAAAAAAAATAACTATTTACAATTTGGGACCTTTCAGATGGCAAGAGGTGTTCTTACTTGCAAATCACCAAATCAGTGCTTACTGTGTATTAGCAATAACACATGCTACTAATTAATTAAAACTGGAGTTTATGTATTGAGAGCAAATCTTTCACTCGCAATAGTTTGGTTACATAAAGTTTAGAGGATTTTTATTGTATTGTTTCTGATTCTGATGCAAACAGACTGCAGCTCAAACCTTTACCCAAACACCTGACTTCATGTTTACACAGTGAGCAGATTGAAACCGACACCGCAAGCCCTTTTCCATCATTGTGTCAACAACCAATCAGACCTTTTCAGGTTGTGTTATTTGTCTCATGAACTACAACGTTCTTCTGTCGGTAGAGTGAAAAACAAGTTTTTTGTGAACATTCAACTTCCAACTTTTAACATATGAGATCCCCTCAATTATGATGGATGGGAGGGGCTGATGGGGTCTTTTAGATACATGTTTTATGTGTGGTTCCAATCACAGAACTCACACTGTGCACAATCAGCAAGGCAATAAAATAGGTGTTTATGTAAATGTAATTAACTTTTATTGTGTCGCATTAACACTGGGGACTTGAACTGGCGGCTCTTCGGTTACCCTAGGACCATGCTACTGCCGCCCCCTGCTTTATTTATCTGAAACTAAAGCAGATGAAGCCCCTTGAAACACACTGAATGATGGGAAAAAGTGAGGAAAAAGTAGTAGTTTCCAACTTTCGCCATCTACTTACTCCTTTTTGCATTGATTTTTTTAGGTTCGCTGTACATTTTAAACCAGAAACACTGATTGACAAGCAAACTCTAATTATATTTGTCTCCCAGCCTGGCCGGGGGTCTGTGGAAGCTGTAATGATTTGAAAAGACAGCAGTCTCTGCCAGTCCGCCACGGTAAGAACGTTCCCTCTTAATTGACCTGCCTGATGGCTGGATCACATTTTAAAAAGAAAATAAATACTAAGAAGACAGTAATGGATGGACCTCCAGGTGTCCAGTGGGTTTTACAGACAACACTGCAAGTAAAAACACGGAAAGGGAATCAAATATATCACAGATGTAATTATGGCATCTCTGCGCCATGTTGTTCTTCTCAAATCGCTTTGCGTTCGAGGGGTTTAGGCGTTATTTACCCTGCAGCGAAAAAGCCACAAACAGCGGTGATGGGGGTCATCATTTCCATGGAAATGACTCTTCAGCTAAGCTAGTGTGGAAAGAGGTTGGCTCAGCGCAACTCAATTCCTGCTTCAGAGTCTAATCCTTGAATTATCACTCACTCAGCAAATCCTCCCCCTCTCCTGTCTCACTTTCCCTCCTCTTTTCACCTCCTCATCTCACTCATCTGCCTTGCAATTTTGGGTTTAGCCCCCCCGCCCCCCACACCTCAACTCCCCCTGCAGCTCTATCTATCCATCTATCTGCGGGAGGTGGAGAAAATAACAGAAACACTACATGGGAGTAGACCTTATCTGTAAAATAAATCTCCACAGATGTTTCATTGGGTACAATTATGACTCAAATGTAAACTGCCCCCCGCTAAAGAATATGCAAGTTTTAAAGATAGACAAAAAATGCAAACTTATATAATCTAGAAAGAGTCTGGATAATGATGCACAAAAAACAACAAAAAAAGGTCAAATTGTTATTGGGGTGAACAGATTTCTGTGTTGCTTAGATCACATGTCACCAGTGCAGGGGGTAACGTGATGCAAGCAAGAATGGACCGTACTGTGGTATATTGTGCTAGAAGATAGCACACGGAACTAAATATGTTTTAACACACAAAGGCAGAGGTGAGAAATGCATTTACCATGTGTGTGAAGGTCTTTACACACTGGGGGTGTAACAAATAAACAATACAAAAATGGAAAACAGTCCCCTGCAAATATTACATATGCAGAGCTTTATTTTGGAGAGGTGGATCTGGTCTTTACTGCGTTTGTCGAGGCTAAACGGAGTAATAAAGATGTGCCATCTTGGTTCGGACAACAGCGCCTCTGTGGTGTTTTATAAACATGAGCTTTAAACTAAACCCAATTCCACAATAACATTAGTTAATATCCTTATTCGTGGTGCGAGCAAAAATAAATTGTTTTATCACCTCGTGATATTCACATTTGTGTGAAAGTGTTCATGATGAAAACAGCAATTTGTAAAAAGGCAACAACAAGCTCTTTCTTGCCTTAGATGAGAAGATGGTGTCTGTATGGACGATAAATAGTCAATACACATGGTTGCTTCATATTAACCGCAAAGACATGAGCAGTATCACTCTCCTCATCTCACTAACGGAACAAATAGGGTTTGTTCACAACCTTACCTTTAAAGCTGCTTTAGCGGTTTATTTTCTGGCCAATTTCTGTCAATCAGAAGTAAGTTGAATCAACACCTCAGGAGAGTTTGACAAAGCCGGTATCTGTGGCAACACTGCGATTCACACACTGCATTAGTCCCTCGTCAACAAGCAAAGGTGTCCACCAATTCTCAGTAGCACCGAAATGAAAAGGTCTGATGAGTCATTTTTCACAATTTTCCAGACTCTGGTGGTTTTATGGTTGCAGAAAAAAAAAAGTAAGAGTCCTCAAGGACTCTTGCCAGCTGTTAAATTGACTGCCGTTTATGGGCGGCCATACTGCTAAGAAGGTGTCCTGAAGATGAACGGTGACCTTGATCAGAGTCACATGGGGTTTCTTTCATAGCCAGAGGTACTGTATCGCACTCTGCAGACAGCCAAAGTATGGTTTGGCTCAATGTTTGGAGAAACAAACTGCAAATTGTGGGATTTCTATTCCACTCCAACATCTTGTGCAATACTCAAAAGTCTGAGCAACTGAAAAGACTGACGCTGCAAACACTAACGCTACTGTAGCTGGCAGAAGTCACCAGAGTAAGCTACATTAGAATGTTTGTTACTTTAATACCATTTCTTTCCCAGTAGGATGAATATTGAATATGTGAATTTGGAATACAAAAAAGGAGGCAGTACTCTCAACCTGCATAAGAACACCAGAAGCATTAAATGAAGTTCAAGCGTAAGTTCAGTAAGGAAGACAATATTTACCCGCTGGTTCATTCAGGAGCCAGTCTGTAGTCTCACGGCGATTACTCCATCAGCTGATTGGAGGGTGTGTATGTTGAATGAACCAACCTGGCAGAGCAATTCCCTGAGCCAATCACAGTGTTGTTGTCTAACTTGAAATAGTAGTAGTTTCTTCTTGTTCTTGTTCTTGTTCTTGTTCTTGTTCTTGTTCTTCTTCTTCTTCTTCTTCTTCTTCTTCTTCACCACCACTAGTGTCTGGACTCCAGGGAGATTCTGCTGGCGCAGATGTCAGCATCGCTACCCCTTGCTTATCCTAATTCAGGATGGAGTCCAATCGCCAAAGACTTTGCACAATCCAATTGTATGCAATTGTAATAAATTATGGTTAATCCATGGAAGTGACCAATCCCAGTAAAGGTCTCACTCCTCTGGATATTTCAACGATCAGCCAAAGCAGAGCCGCTTGTACACATTGATTCTTTCTGAGCGAGCGTCGTCTTCACTCTGGTGAGAGGTACCAATAGACAGTTGAAAGCCCATACAGAGACAGAGACAGAGAGCTGGGGCTGGGAGGTCAGTGGATATTCGGAGCTCTGACTTTGTTCCCGATATAACTGTGTGTGGCGCGACAGCTGCTGTGTGTCCTGAAGCAGGTGGGCTGTATTACATGCTTGAGTCAAGGTGGGAGGCAATGGGGCTCAGGAGTTTGCTGGTGGCAGAGGCTTCTTCAGACGAGTTAAATCAATGTAGAAAACAAAAGCGGAGGCACAAAAACGGCTGCTGGCTGTCAGCAAGATGCAGCGGTTGCTGCTAATTTTCTTCCTCACTTCCTCACTATTGTTGTGCCTCAATGACTGTCTATGTATCACAATATAGCCTAATTAATAGACCTGTGTTTAAGATTTGACCAAAGTAGGTTGATTGACATTTTGATTACAATGGTATTCAACTAATTCTTAACTGAAACCTAACCTATATTGTTAATACTTGTATTCTTAAGAGCACTTAATGATTTATGTTCAGCAAAAAATTACACAAGATTAGTTAGGGAAAAATATTTTTCATTATCAAACAAAGAGGTGCAACAAATAAAGTGCTTAAAGTGCTTAAACAGTAGCCGTTTAAAGCAAAACAATAGATCAACACATAAATAAAATTAAAAAAAATGAGGTATTAGAAGGAGATCAAAAGCTGGGTAGAACGCGCACCTGGAACGCGCCTGGAACGAACACGCGCCTGGAATGAACACGCGCCTGGAACGAACACGCGCCTGGAACGAACACGCGCCTGGAACGAACACGCGCCTGGAATGCGCCTGGAACGAACACGCGCCTGGAATGAACACGCGTCTGGAACGAACACGCGTCTGGAACGAACACGCGTCTGGAACGAACACGCGTCTGGAATGAACACGCGCCTGGAACGCGTTTGGAACGAACACGCGTCTGGAACGAACACGCGTCTGGAATGAACACGCGCCTGGAACGAACACGCGCCTGGAACGAACACGCGCCTGGAATGCGCCTGGAACGAACACGCGCCTGGAATGAACACGCGTCTGGAACGAACACGCGTCTGGAACGAACACGCGTCTGGAACGAACACGCGTCTGGAATGAACACGCGCCTGGAACGCGTTTGGAACGAACACGCGTCTGGAACGAACACGCGTCTGGAATGAACACGCGCCTGGAACGCGTCTGGAACGAACACGCGTCTGGAATGAACACGCGTCTGGAACGCGTCTGGAACGAACACGCGTCTGGAACGAACACGCGTCTGGAACGAACACGCGCCTGGAACGAACACGCGTCTGGAACGAACACGCGTCTGGAACGAACACGCGCCTGGAACGAACACGCGTCTGGAACGAACACGCGTCTGGAACGAACACGCGTCTGGAATGAACACGCGCCTGGAACGCGTTTGGAACGAACACGCGCCTGGAACGCGTCTGGAACGAACACGCGTCTGGAACGAACACGCGTCTGGAATGAACACACGTCTGGAATGAACACGCGTCTGGAACGAACACGCGTCTGGAATGAACACACGTCTGGAACGAACACGCGTCTGGAACGAACACGCGTCTGGAATGAACACGCGCCAGGAACGCGTCTGGAACGAACACGCGCCTGGAACGCGTCTGGAACGCGTCTGGAACGAACACGCGCCTGGAACGCGTCTGGAACGAACACGCGCCTGGAACGCGTCTGGAACGAACACGCGTCTGGAACGAATGCGCGCTGGAACGAACAAGCCTCGGTCCAAAATAAGAATTTTTCATGAGAAATTGGTTGTGTGGCGTGAGTGCGTGTGAAAACATGCAAAAGCGTGTGTCACACGGCGAAACCGTGAGAGTTGGTAGCTCTGATAATATATACCTTCCAGGACCTTAAGCAAGTTGCGGTACCGCTCTCTCTAACACAGGCAGATGCCTCAAAAACTAGTGGCACACGAGGGGCAACTCGTAAGTGCCCCACCACCTGAGACGTGCCATCGGAAATGCTGCCTCTAAAGTAGTGGCAGCTCGCAGCACATGGGACGTGCCACCGAAAATGCTGCCTCTAATGTAGTGGCAGCTTCTGGAACAGCGGCATCTCCCTCCGGCACCGCGGCACCTCCCTCCGGCACTGCGGCATGTGCCGCCAGCACTGTGGCAACTGAGCGGTGCCACAGGAAGTGCCTGTACAAGATGCCAGTGCCGCAATTTGAGCTTGCCCTCTCTCGAAAATTGAAATAATGAGACCTTTGCAGGACTGAGGCAGCAATTTGGGGTTTGAAAAGCCTTCTGGAAAAGACCCCACTCATTGGCTTTCTGTCTGGATATAAACACGTTCTCAGAAGTGCAATTATAAAAAAAAAAGTAATTAAACTCTAGATCGCACTTGTTTAAGCTATTAGAGAAAAGGTGGGTGCTTGGAGGTACACGAACCAAAGCATGCTGACCTCGACAGGTTTTGCATTGTGGAATCAGACAGAGAGTGCGTTGAAGCTGTATTATTATATATACAAGACAGAAATGTTTGGATCACACTGCTCAAATGGATCGACTGTGGATTAGACCACAGGAGTCAGTGAATCCAAGCTGACCACGGCCACGGTTCAAATCAAACATTTAAGCAGAGCTGCACACTTGAGACTTGGACTCTGACATAAATCACCAAAATCTGCACTTGAGATGACTGATATGGCCTCTGCAAGCAGAAACTACAAACAATATCAGCAGCTTTGAAAGAAAGACACATATTAGTCAGACCTGAGAGACTTTGACAACACAGATTGTGACTTGCAATCCAGGACTTGAGACTTTTCTCTGGACTATAACGCTGGGTGTAAAAAACTCAAACTTTTTTGTTGAAATGTGTTCTCCAAACACATAAAGTGAAATCTGTCATTTTGTCATTTTTGGATCAGAAAGTACCTCATTGGATGACCTGATGTGTGATCGCTTGTCAAGACAAGATTTAACATTTGAGAAATGTGGCTTCTTGTGTTAAATTAAAAAAAGTGCTCTGTGGATGAATTTAAGATTTCATTGAAAGTCATGTAAAAAAGAAAAAAAAAAAAGAGTTGTTTGTTTGGTATTCTGCTCCAGGCTCTGAGTAACTTGAGACATTACTTGAATATTCCCTAATAGACAAAAACAAACATAACCATTGAGCTCCACAGAGACCGGGGCTAAAAAAAGACCAACACACACACGCGTCTCTTCACCGCAACTGAGGCAGCCACTCACCCCTCCCACCCATAACAGACCCAGGGTCAGTGTTGAGGCATGCACCTCCTCCTCCTCCTCCTCCTCCTCCTCCTCCTCCTATACAGTGGAACCCTGACAGTAGGCTGCAGTCTGTCCAAACTCAGCTTCTTGTTACTTATTTATAGCAGCTTGTTCCCCAGAGGAACAAAGTAATTGAAACCAAATGTGTTGCCGGGACTGATATGGGGGGAGGTTGGGCAATCGGCCGGCCCACCCACCCCTCTCCTCCCTCTCGCTCACTCTCTAGTATACATGCATTGTAGAAAGGGGGGGGGGGGAGGTTTAGAGCAAACAGCATTGGAAATCACTTTTCTTGCAATTTCGTTTCAGAAAGAAAAAAGAAAGGAAAGTTCCCGAGCTCCATTTCTTCCCAACTTCTCGGTCCACAACAAATAAATTAATTTAACTGCTTCAGTCTCGGGGGCTCTGAGTTTATAAAGTGGTTATAATGTTATTTATTTTATCGGGCCGGTGAGCATAAAATGGAAAGAAATAATAAATAAATGTAAAAAAAAAATCCAGCTTTAATTTTGCCCATTTCTTTTTAAAGGAATAATGTAGGAGCCCTCAAATCTCGGCAAATCTCCCTCCCCGCCCACCACAGCCGCACTTAATGAGCTCTCCAAAACAAGGAATTGAAACCAAACTTACCATGTTTCTTTCTCTCTTTTCCTCCCTGTGTCCTCTGTATTCCTCTCTCTTCACTTCCTCTCTTTCTCTCAGTTGTGGGCCCCCCTGGTGAGCGCTGTTCAGAGTCGCGGTGTGTCAGGCAGATAGAAATGGGATTGAGTTGGTGCTTAAAAGCTGCATGAGGCCTTCACTGACCAAAGTCAAAGTCAGGCAGCCACCTCTCTCTTTCTTTTCTTCCTCTCCCCTTTCTGCTGCTGCCTTGCTCCCTTGTCAGCTTTTCCAATAACAAACTGCTCCCCGCCTCTTTTGGCCAAGTCCCTGAGCTGTGAGCTGCTTCCTGGACGCGTGGTGGACTGCTGTGACCCGGCTGTATCCCTCTTCTTTTTTCTTTCTTTTTAAGGCTCTGCTGTGAACAGTCTTGTTGCTGCAGCCCGCTGCCTCACTGAGTTGAAGCCCTGCCTTCCTGCCAGATTTAGAACCAGAGACATGTGGTTTGAAGTTTAAAGAGGCGGGACTTGCCTGTCATGACGACCCCTCCTTCTCCAGCAGTCTGAGTCCCTGCCCTGTTTTATGAGCCCCCGGTATTTGGGGTGTGTTCGGATGCTTTCCCCCATGTGTGTAGTAAAGCAGAGTATGTCACGTCGAGTCATACAACAAGTCAACTGTACTGTGTGTGTCCCCGCTGCCAGTACTACATTTTATCCTGTACTTTTACTCTGTTTCAGGTGTTTCACAATTGAGTATTTGTTGTTGTTGTTGTTGTTGTTTTTGGTGTGTTTGCAATGTTTCTTGTTATGTTGCTTGAGTTGCTCTTTTGCAAATCAAATTTAAATGACATGACAAAAAAAGTGCAACCTTGTTTTTTTTAACATTTGTAACTTTTTGTATTTATTATAACTAAATCTACTTTTTAAAAATGATTATCATGTTTTGAATGGAATCACCTGCTAGAATCACCTGCTTCTGAACGTGACCAAGACCAGAGAGATGGTGGTCGACTTCAGGAGGAAGACGACAGCTCCTAGACCTCTGAGTGTTCTGGGAGAGGACGTGGACATGGTGGAGGAGTACAGGTACCTGGGTGTTTCCATCGACAGCCGACTGAACTGGAAGGCCAACATCAACGCTGTCTACAAGAAGGGGATGAGTCGACTCTTTTTCCTGAGGAAGCTTCGATCCTTCAATGTGTGCAGCAAGATGCTGGAGATGTTCTACCAGTCGGTTGTGGCCAGCGCCCTGTACTTCGCCCTTTTGTCTGCTGGGGGAGCAGCATTGGAGCCGGTGACACCAACAGACTTAACAAGCTAGTTAAGAAGGCTGGCTCCATCATTGGCTGCAAGCAGGAGTTTCTGGAACAGATGGTGGAGAGGAGGATGGTGAAGAAATTTTTGTCCATATTGGACAACCCGGACCACCCTCTCCACCACCTACTGCAGGGTCAGCGGAGCACTTTCTCCAAGAGATTCATCACGCTCAGCTGCAACAAGGACCGCTACAGGAGAACATTCCTGCCTACGGCAATACGACTTTATAATAAGTCACCGCTTGCCAGATCCTCTGTGGATTAACCACTATACATGTTTATCGGTTATCTACACTTCACACTTCACATATTATATTACATACATTATTTGCATTTTGCAAGTTAACTTAATTTAATTCCTAAATTAATACTCTGTTCTTTTTTCTTTCATCCAGCTATTTTTATTTTTATCTTTATTTTTATTAGTATTATTATTGTATATATCTTATATATCTTTCATCCCTGTTGTTTTTATATCTTATCTTATTTTCTGTGTAAATGGCTGCTACTCGACACCAAATTTTATTAATAAAGTATATATTCATTCATGCATTCATTCATTCAAAATCCTAATGATGACAATATTTATTTATGTTTTCACGAGTGATTTAGGATCAATATACCCAAACCTCCTAAAATATGCTGTGTCAAACTTTCAACACATTCCGGTTTTTGACTTTAAGGCCTTGTGCTATCTTAAGGCCACACAGCTGAGAGTTGTCCTGGTGTAGTGTGGAAGGAGGTATCCTTCCAAAATAGTTCATTAGGTACGATTGGCATACAACAGCCCAGCTCACATGAACATGGCTCCATGGTGTTTTATAGTGTATATAGAGATCTTCACTCAACTTCATGGGTTGGTTTGTGCTGCCGTTCTCATAATTAGTTGAACCTCTCCTAATTCGTACACATGTTGCCTTCACTCCGTTTACTTCCATCACATGTTTTGTGAAGCTTCAGTGAACATCGATAAAGCCCGGTACGTCCACTGACTCAGTACAATTGCTTACAGTTACACACCCTTGCACACCTTTTCTTCATATACTTGTTTTAACGTACTGTTATTTGTTTGCTTGCCATATTTTACCGTAAACTTCCATACTTTCTATTTTTAAATCATGTCTCGTACGATTGCACTGTGTAATTCCTTGCATGTGTGAAGTGCTTGGCAATGAACAGTTCTGATTCTGAATCTGATTCTGATGTGCGAGTGCACGACCGTCAGCATGTGAGTTCAGGAGAGAGAGAGAGGGAGGGAGGGAGAGAGGGAGAGAGAGAGAGAGAAAGAAGCGGTTTAGAGAATGCAAATTCCTCTCCTCCACTTTAACGTTCTGTGGCCTGACAGCGAGGGAGGAAAAAAGAAGCCTCACAAAGCTTCTCCTACAAAGCTCTACTCTCTTCTCTCTCTCTCTCTCTCTCTCTCTCTCTCTCTCTCTCTCTCTCTTGCACGGCCACACTGATCCCATTCTCCCTGCCTGCTTGTTTGTGGTGAGACTGATTTTGTAGGTTTGGGAAATACTTCACACTTTGATGTTACACAGCGCTGCACCTTTGATAAGAAAAACCAAGGTGCTTTATTACTAAAAGAGGTTAAAAACACCTTTATGTGACCGTAAAACATGTTAAACTGCCCATATGTCCGCGCCCAAAATGCACCGATGTTTTCCGGAGCCTGGTAATCTCTTCTTTTTTTAAATATATTTAACTCAAACTCGGTGAGATTGCTGCCACTCTCTCTCACTAACAGCGGTGGCTGGAACTGAAGAAAAAAAAGAAGAAGAATAGCAATCATTGTCTAACAAGCGAGACGATTCCTGAATCTTAAGTGGGCAGCCGGGACAAAGGCTGCAGACATCAGGGGAAACTCTCCGTTGTTCCCTGGGCTCTGGCTAGAGTGCGACTTGATGATGCATTAATCAATAAATAAAAGGGGAAACCCCTAATAAGCCTGTGGTATAGCGGAGGAGCACAGAGAGGCGCGGTCTCATAATGAAGATGTAGTGTACGCAAATACGTCGGCGGGGGAAAGAAGATCTCATCCACGGGCAGTTTTTAAACATAAGTTTAAAAGAAGATGGAAATAGCGAGGAGATGTAGTTGGAGAACAAGGCAGCTGAGCCGAGCTAATGTAGATGCAGAAAACAGAAAGACTCTCTACCTTTATTTACTCACTAAAAAGACTCACTGAGTGTTGAACTTTGTCCAAAAGTCTGAAATCATCTACCAAACAGTCAGTTGTTCACTTCACTTTCACAAATACATAGATGATTTTTGACAAACTTTGAAGTACATAGACTATCAAACATGGACGTAGTCCACGTGAAGCTTTACTTATTTTCCTTCTACAAAGGTTAAAGGGATTCAAACAAGTATGTTTGTAGCGTAACATTAGTATGCTTAATACGCAAGTTAGGTCACTAAGATAATTATGCAAATTAAATCACAAAAGTAAGGTAAAATATGTCAACATTGACTTGGTTTCACACGAGACGTGAGCCTGTATTTTGACATGTAGCACAGGATGCAAAAACGTATTTAATAATTCACCAATGTTTTGACATGACAGTCTTCTTCAGGGTATTGCCACTACATGCTACACCCTGAAGAAGACTGTCGTGTCAAAACAATGGTAAATTATGAAATCAGCATTGTGGCTCCTTAACATATCTAAACATATTGTATCTCAACAACTCCCGGATGGATCGCCGTTAAACGTGATGCAAACGTTCATGGTCCCCCAGAGGATGAACCCAAATGATTGTGATGATCCTATTCTAGCAGGTTGACATTTATGGTTAAGAGTAAAATGTCTTCATGGTATTTGAGATGTTTTATGATCACCCGTATTTTTCTTTGGGCCACACATTTAAATTTGTCCAATACTCAAAACACTCACAGAGTGTGGCTATAGAGCAGGGGTGGGCAATTCATTTTCCCAAGGGGCCACATGAGAATTTTGGACCATTGTGGAGGGCCGAACCAATAGTCTGAACTTAATTCAATTAACTCAATATGAATGTTATTACTTTATTAAAAAACTGTAAATTATATTGTTTTGAGCTGCTACTGGTAAGAATACATGTTACAATAAGGCTATGAAAATAAGTTAAAAAAATGTAAATCTTACCTTAAATATATATGTTAAAGACCAGCAATTTATTAACTTTAAACAAAAGTGCTTTTGATGTTTTCCAGTTCAGTTGTTCTTACTCGGTGAGAAAAGTCCAGTCTGTGTTGGCTTGAACAACAGCATAAAGTCTGGTTGAATGAGGTGGAGATGTGAAGGACAGCTGACAGGTATCAGTGAGAGAGGATCTGATCTGTTGAACTTCATCACTAGAATGTTTGTTCTCATGTAGGTAGATCCAAAGAGAACCAACATCTTCTGAGCAGGCCTCCTCATGTGAGGAAAGTTCTCCTCTTTGAGAGAAGAGTAAAAATCCAGAAGTGCTCTGCCAAAGTGTATCAGACCGCAGGTTAGATCCACGGCGGCTTTGCGTGATTCATTTTCAATCTGGAGGCGGGGACTGCAGCACGAGGCTCCTTGGGAGGCGGGGGTCTCGCCGCAGCACCCGCTGCTCGCTGAGGACAGAAATGGCAGAACAATACGCTTTCACTTCAGTCTCCAAGTCGGCAACACTGCCCGTCGTGAGACTGCGTAAGCGCGCGCGTGCGCGCACACATAAATAAATCGTCTTCAAAGTAAAAGCAGTGCCGTTTGTATTGCATTCATGGCGTGCACCTTATTTATTTATTTTTCATTTTTGATTGGCCTCACGCGGGCCAGACTGGGAGAGCCCAGGTCTGCTATAGAGGGCCTTGTTTACACTTTAAACTATCAAAGATAACACATTAGTTGTTGATAAATTAAATAAGTCCAGTGCAATTGCACAATGCCTCTTACTTATTGAACCAGCCTCTGAGAGTTTATTTGACTGAAGTATCTTTGCCAAGAAAGTAGCGCATATAATGGAAATAAATACACAGGTTTCACCTGGTTTTCTAAGAGCTTTCTCCCCATATCCATCAAAGTCAGATCGAATGCAACCGTTTTCCCCCGTAGCCCTGCGTCTTTCAATGTAGTTCAAGCTGAGTTCAGCCTGAACCCGAGTGCTTCCTTTCTAAAAATGTAATTCATCCAATTAGTTCATGTCTGACTCTGTATGGATGAGAGACCACGCAGAGGTCATTACTCACCACTCTCTATTTTGTTTGCCCATCATTTGTCCGTCTGTCAGCTCCGAGTCTTCTCTCCGTCTGCCTGTCCCTCCAGGTGTGCGTGTGTGCGTCACTCCCGTCGTTATACATAATGAATGCCGCTGTTTTCATTGTGTTCTTGTGTGAATCACACCTGAGGCAGAACAATCCCCGACCGAGGGTCTGGATCACATTCTCGGCCTGCTTCAGTCTGTGTGTATGAAAACAGCCAATTACAGGCCCAGCCTGGCTGGACCACTGGGCTTCAGAGCTAGTCCAAATGAAGGTTAATTATGGATTGTGTCACAGGCGTCATCATGAATAAATAAGGTTATTTATTACCAATTCCAATCAAATGGCACTTTCTCATTTACAGTTTGTGTTCTCCTCCTCCAGGTTGAAGTCTGAATCCTCCTTCTGCTTTACATCCATCATTGTTGTAATAAAACAATAAACTCACGTTTGTCATAATGGCCTGATTTTTTGTCCTCAACTCCTCATTGCAATATGAGCAGGATCAGACAATGCCAAATCACTGAGAAACGTAGCAACAACAAAAAACAAGCGAGGAAGGGGAGATCATCATAATATGATGTGAATGTTATGTAGAAATAGAAAATCTCTTGTGGGGCCTTTTAGTTTTACTGTTCAATCTTATTTCAGCGCAATGCTAAAGAGGTTGTTCATTCCATATAGGATGAAAATCATTACCTCATACCTTGCGCCATATATTTCATGATTCTAAACATTTGGTATTTAAAGTGAGAGTGACTGAAAATAAACTATACGGTTGTATGGGCATATCAGAAAACCACAAATATATTATTATGTAACAGGATTTTGTTTCTCCAGAAAGTTGTCCCACGATTCACAGATGACTAGGTTTTTCTACCCAAGTCTTGACTTTCTTAGACTTTTAGACATTTTCCTAAACTTCCGTTCTTAAATGGGTAGTTAGGGTGTTTTGATAGGTATTTATCCATGGCCAGTCTCCAATAGTCGGCCGGCACTCCCCCAGTTTAGAGAAACAAAGAGCCGGCCAGCCTACTAAGTACCTCAAACAGCCTCACTTCAAAACACCGTAACTATTCATTTAAGTGGAAAACCTAATGAGGTTACATTTTTTTATTAAGGAAACAGTCTAACTGACAAATACCTCTACTCAGCATCCGTCCTGTATCAATGGGGACTTGCATCTTTCACTGAATACTTCCTTCATTTCCAAACTTCCCCAGTGCTGCTGACACAGCTCTAAAACCTTAGCAGTCGTATGATCGGGTCAATTCAGCTTTTCTATTTTCCTCTCAGTTTCCTCCTTGTTAATTGGTCATTTTGAAAGTCACCTCAACGGAAAACAAAGTCCTGATTGGCAAAATGTTACCAGAGGTCACAGGTCACCCTGGAGGTGACGGCATTGAAAAGTGAAGAGAAGGTGATGATATTATATTTTTTTTATAAATTATTATATCGTCTCTCTTTTTCTCTCAATTAAGTTTAATGTCTTAATACAGTGGCACTGATCTCTTTGTATGTCTGTTGATACACAGAGAGGAAATAATATTATCTGACTGGATATGTAATATTCTCAATATTTATTAATACTACTACGTTACTGTGTTATTAACAAAATACATATATTTCCCTGTCGGTTCTACGTTTGCTTTTCCTTCTTGCCTTCCTCTTCGCCCAGAGGCGGGTCTTTTTCCATCAGAGGAAGCGAACTCGCTGAACTCACCGAGAGCGATCTGAAATCACTAACAATCAATGAAACTGTCATTCACCTGCAGCCTGATGCAAAGCAAGTATACTCCAGTTGTATTCCTACCTGGTGATTCGCCTTACATTTTTCTGCAACACTGTGATTTCTTTCCATACAAGCTACAGTTGCAGTCATTTATACGGCTTAGAGGGGATTTTTGCTGAAACCCGTCTTATTCGTTCTCGCGAAACACTTCAGTGTGCTACAAACTGCCCCACTGTGTTGCATTTTACAGGATTGCATCCGTAAAGTTTATACACATGCATTTTTGATGAGTTACAATTGCCTTTCCACTAGAAGTGCAATTTAAGCAGAAATGCTCAGTAAGTAATCATAATAAGTTCCGTGCCATATTAAACCACGCTAACGAGAAGTGAAGGTCATTTAAAGGGTCAAACTGGGATGGAGTCAACACTATCATTAAAATACAAGGCAGACTTTCTTATGTGCCATTGTGGAATTTGTACACATACAGATGAGATGGGCTACATTCAGCTGCACCAAATGTGCTTTTAACTTGTATATGAGACTGTTTCCCATTCAATTCTGATTAGCGGAGGAATTTCCCTTCTGCAGAATCAGAGCTGTGCAAGTAATATATTTGAAGACTGTGATAGAGAAAGAAATAAAACTGTACAAACTGCCATTTTTAATATGTTGGACTGAGGAGGAAGTCCGCGTGGCTTCATTGTCTGGAACAGATGTCAGACCGTTTATTTTTAAGCTGGGGAGAAAGAAGCTTTGGAGTCAGTTATGTTGCTGCTGTTGTCATATTTCAGCAGCAATATACGTCACCTCCAGTGAAGGTAAAAAGTATACCATCCATATAAAACTCCCCCTAATGGAGTTGGAACAGTCAAGCCTCATGACCTGACTAACCTGTAAAGACAGCTCTCAGCGCTCCACGGCCTCAAAGTTTGAGAGTCTGGGGAAGTTTTGACATTTGGGAGTCAAGAGGGGAGAGTCAAATTAAAAGAGATGAGGTGCACATCGAGACAAGCCCAGCAGGTTAATGATCAATGCGCCACCACCAGGCTCCAGCCATCTGGTTAGCTTGTAACAGAGGCTGTTCCTGCTCAACACAAATGAAGCTGCTGAGGAAGTATGGAGGTAATTTGGTGCCAGGGTGGTAGGAATCTGGTACAGAATGCTGATTAAATGCAAGTACAGTGGGGTACAGTACGGCGCTCGCCTCCAGATAATTAAGATACGAGCTACAGGTGACAACGATGTTAACAAGGACGGTGGCATCTTCGCCTTTTAGTGAGCAGAGCCTGCCGGCATGACAGGCAGCAAGTTTTTATTAAGGGGTGTCCTTAAGGTTTCTATTCTGAGAGACAAAATTCATCTTTTGGGATGTCACAAAGATGAAGACGACCTCTGCAAATGTGTGACCTCCATTTGATGTAAGTACATGGAGACAGACATTACGTAATGCTGTACGTTCAGATCCTCCTGTCTCCTACATCCTTCTGTCACAATGAAGAATGGACAGATGATGAATCTAGTTTCTCACACTGAGACATGAGTGTGTCGACGAAGCTTGAAGTTGTCAAATTTGAGTAATTTACTCTGGCTCTTGATGCTTTGTAACGTTACTGCTCATCTTTACATTTTTCTTTCCTGGAATATACCTGGAATCGTTGAATTTAAAACCTTGATTCAAAGCTGAGTTAACAAACGATTTGACAGGTTTTCTGAAGAAAATCTTCTACTCCTCAGGAGGAGCAGCTGCTGAATTTTCAGCCATGTCGTTTCCACCATCCTTCTTGATCTTGATCCATTTCATACGCCAACTTTCTCACCCTCACCCGCCAGGCATCTCTGGCTCTTCCACCCACATTGTTTGAACAGAGACAGAAGAGAAACATATTGCTCCTATTATACCCAGCCGTTTGGTTTTCCATGGAAAGCAGTGATTGTGTTTCCACTGGAGCGCGGTGATGTAGATGATGGCCTTGGCAGGCGGCAGACAGGCCTGCTCTGATGAACGAACACTCCGCTGGAGGAGAATGTGATGGGGGAAAGGCATGAAAAATGGTGCAGCGTTTAGCGCCGCTTGGCACCGCTGCCGTGGGTTCATTGAGTCAGAAACGAAGAGGCCGTCTTTGTGGGGTGTGACTGTCACTGCCGGATGACAGATTGCATTCTGGGTCCTCTGAGAGAAGCAAAGAGGATGAGATAATGGTTATGAAATAAAAGTCTCCAAAACTGTGAATAGAGAGGAAATATGGCAACACAGACTACCAGTTTGAGGTGAAATATTCAGCAACAAAACAAAAGCTGGCAAAAAGCTGTCATCTCTTAGCAATTTCAACCTCACATCACTGAACATATTGTCTTTGAAAAGCTGTATTGATCTGTAAGCAAATGGCATTTTTGGCACGCGGCGTCGCTGCTTGTCACTTCAGAGAACAAGCTGACAACCCGGCCTTAAGGAGTCAATGGACTGGTTGCCACAAGGGACCAAACACTCCTCATATTGGGACATTGTGTGATTGCTGTTAATTCCCTCCTCTCATTGTCTGGTCTTCAGAGGGGATTTGTCAGTTGAGCCGCACGGTGCTTTCAAATCAACGCAATTCAATCTTGTGAGCCACAGAGCCAGCTATTGTACACGAGCTCAACATTTACCTCAGTCTGTTCTGCAGTAGTTGTGCACTGATTTCCTTCTATAAATGCCATACAGTAAGTGATTATAATATAACCAAAAGCTTCAGTTGGAAGAGGAGCTGGACAGCACTGTGTGGTTGGTGATAATTCTTTGTCACTGTGAGAAACCACATTCACATTACATGTAGTCATTTGACCCATTGTTAATATAAACAAATATAAATGAATTGAGCTTTAAAAAGTGAATTAAATTATTATACTTATCATGAAATTATTTTAAACATTCTTAATCAGGCTAAAGGCAAAGTAATTAAGCAGTATGAAGGGAAGCTGGATGTATTTGTACAGTAAAACATGTTGAGTTTGCCCTGCAGTGAGACAAGCTGCTGAAGTGATTAATCTGCTCACTATCACATATTACCTCCAGTTATTTTACTCCCTCTCACATGAACATTTTAGCATCACAGGAAAACTGCCAGCAGCTAAAAAGACAAACGCTGCCTCATATAAGTTGATCAAAATCTAGAGATTGTGGCTACTCTTGGCAACGCCATGCATCAGGCAAATTAGTGCTTACCGTTTAAATATATATTCACTTTTGCTCTGGCAGCTGCAAGACCTAAATGTGCCTGATATACCCGTTGTATTATTTTCATATTCATCTTAACTGAGTAAATAAGGGTTGCAATCCTTGAGCAAAGCATATCTTGGGAGCAAAAGCAGCAGAGGTAGCTTTTGTGTATCTGTAGCGCATCGCATATCAAGTGCGTTCCGCCAAGGGCAACCAAGAATGGGAGCACTCACAGAGAGAATGGAGGAACTTCTCAAGATACAAACTCCTGTCAGACGAAACAAACATCACATTGCATCAACCACAATAGCACAAGGACTCGCTTTGCATGTTACAGTGACTCCGAAGAACCTTCAGGTAAAAGCAAAGTGACGAAGACAATCGTCACAGTTTGTGTAAGTCATTGAAAGGGGACGAAGGACACAGGATGAAGGAGGAAAAAGAAGAAGAAAAAAACATTAAATTAAAGCAAACTTTTGTCCTTTCTTATGAACTCCCCCTTTAAATTTGTGACTAAGTCACAGACTTCCTGCCGTCTAGATAGATAGATATATACGTTATTAATCCCCAAGGGGAAATTTGTAGTCGTAGTAGCGCCTTACAACTTGAAGATACAAATAAACACACAAGATAAAAGATAAAATATATAAAGAAGCAACAGGGATGAAAGATATACACAAAATAAAATAAGATCAAATATAAAATATATATATATTTAAATATACACAATAAAATAGAATACAACTAACTGGAATGAAATATATTTACAGCCGCAGAGTGTATTCAGTAATTAAGCAAAATAAATGTAAACAATAGATAGTGCAAAATGCAAAGTTTGTATGTGAAGTGTAATAAGCATACACGTATACAGTGATGAATTAATCTACAGAGGATCTAGCAAGCGGAGACTTGTTGTAAAGCCGTATTGCCGTAGGCAGGAATGTTCTCCTGTAACGGTCCTTGTTGCAGCGGAGCGTGAGGAATCTCCTGGAGAAAGTGCTCCGCTGACCCTGCAGCAGGTGGTGGAGAGGGTGGTCCGGGTTGTCCAATATGGACAAAAGTTTCTTCAGCGTCCTCCTCTCCACCACCTGCTCCAGTTACTGCGACAGACAGCCGCTGGCACGGCGCCATCTTGCATCCATCTAGGCGCACTAAAAGAAAATATAAGTAGAAAGCTTTAAGAGGACGCAGAAGAAAAGCGTTGGAAGTTTTTGTGGCGCACATGGAACAATACGCTAAATTAGACCTTGAATGCTGCGAGGACGAGGACATGCAAACAGTGGCATGAATCTGCTGGTAGCTTCCTTGAATGTGTTGTCGTAGATAGTCCACCTCTTTCCTCATTACAAAAACACAGCGTTCCACAACACAGCCGCACAGGGCCAGAACAGTGGCAGCAGTAAACGCTTGTTAAACAGCACAGGGGACATTTATTGTTCGATTTCTCTGAGCTACACTTATTCTTTGCCACAGTGCATGTGGGGGTAATAGGAAGGTTCAGGGGGAAATGAGGACCAACGTGTGTTTAACAAGCTAGGCTCAGATCTGATGTGGTACAGTTAAACAATGAGTGTTCAAAGCAGAGTGGGGATGTTGTCCATCAATCCTGCAAAGAGAAGGTCAACCATGTGGTTGTAGAGAGACATTAAGGATGTAAATGTAAACCTTTGCTGCCAGATAACTCTATAGATTCAAGAGTCTCTAAGAAAGCTTTGCAGAAAAACACGTATTTGGATCAGATTTAAATACCAGTGTTGTCAATGTTCTAAATATCAGCTGTCATTGAGACCAAATATAAGCATAAATGGATGTTGACATATAAACCAGACTAGAGATGAACCGATGCTTACTCAAACAGCTTGTGACAAAGGGGCCGATCTATTCAATTCAACTCTCTCACACACTATCAACTTTATACACGTTAATTTGAATTTCAAATAAGGACCGAATTAACCACGGATAAGAGGTTCACCGAAATATTAAGTACTAAGTATAACAATTGTAGTATAAAAGTATAAAATTGTGAAGGACGTATTGCGATACAGAAAAAAATGGATGTGAAAAGAGGACACAAATGGTGACTGAGTTAGAGAAGGTAAATGAACCTGTTCAGCGACAGATCTCTCAGCGGCCTTCAAACTTAACATGCAGCTTATAAACAATTAATCAAAGTATCTAAACTTTTACTTGCTTTCTTTGAGAGTTCTCATTCAATTAAAGGCACTGTAGAAAGTTCTCACCAATAGACACACAGCCACAAGGCTTTTTAACACATAGTGTGGTATGAATAGATGGCGAAACACAATGCCTTCAAGCCTGCTCCAACAAAAAATAAAACGCGCGCGCGCGCACACACACACACACACACACACACACACACACACACACACACACACACACACACACACACTCTCTCTCTCTCTTAACTTTGAATACCATTTGCCCCTTAAAGCTCCCAAAGGTTCTCCTCTTAATTCTTCCTTTCCAAAGCAAAGCTAGCGGAGTGATCCACAATTTCAGAATCTTCTTTTTGCTTTCAAATGCAAATAGAAATCCTTGTTCTACAAATGGCTTATTGAACAACTAAGAGGAGGCCGTTGGTTCTCATTGGTTTCCTACAGAAAGTTCATGTATTGCTGAAGCCCCGGACGAGCCTGGGATGCTCAGATGTCTCACCTTACAGGACATTGATTCTGGATAGCTGAGTGGGTGAGGCAATGGTTAGGCAGTTGAAATTGGTTAGTAAAAAAGTAAATGTTCAGATTCCCCTGCAAAATATAATATATATATATATATATATATATATATATATATATATATATATATATATATATATATATAATATTTTTAAGTGCGGGTTTGTGATGTGATGCAATACACAGTCTCCTGCAAAAAAGTCAGATGTGCTACACGCCCATCCACCGCCCACTTCCTGCGTCGCAACACAAAGAGCTCACTGCCTCCTGCATATACCGAATGTTGGCGTTGGATGCAAATTGCGAGGTGCGGAATCATCCAATTAAAGCACAATTCCTCAGGATGCTGGGCTGAAAGAACGATCGCTGTGGATGTAGTAATATTTGATCTCAGGTTACTCTTGTCTAGCACCAGTGGTGAAAGGCAAATTAAACATTAAAGATTTAAAGCGCTTATTAAGTGCTGTTTGGCCGAATCATTTTTTTTGTTTTACCTGTGCGTTTTGACAAATTGACATTCATTTATATGCAAATGTGGAAATTTCTTTGAGGATTAACACCTTCACACGTCAGACCTCTTTTACACATTATCAACACGCATTTCACATCAGCTTTATGTCCAGCTATGATTCAAAAGGTACAACAGAGTAGATTAAACATCTCGTCTCTGAGAAGAGATCCAAGATCAGATTATTTTTGTATCAAACACAAGACCGCTGTGTTGGCCACAATCACAAAACCACATTGTGCAACTCATTGCATACAAGCTGAGAATTGCAATGAGTGCATGGAATTGCATTGAGCTGGAGTGAACCAAGCCGAAAGAAATTAAGCTGAATTTACTTGGACTGGAGTGAGCTGAAGTGCCACTGAATTTATCATCTATTGAAATAAACTGAACATGGCGAGAGTACAAACCTGTGTTGCTGGCTGCTGCTGATAAGTAAAGTGATGTGGTGTGTGTGTGTGTGTGTGTGTGTGTGTGTGTGTGTGTGTGTGTGTGTGTGTGTGTGTGTGTGTGTGTTGTATCTACTGTTTGGTTTGTGTTGTTGGTATTGTTGCTACTGGATGTCAAACACTTCTATGCAACGTATTGGTCGGCAGATGCAGACGGATCAACGTGTCACGTAGCTGAGCGGTGAGTTGTATTTGTATGTGAGAGGGCATCGAACACAGAAACAGAGAAATGAGTCGGGTGAGTGAGAATACAATGCTTTCATACTCAATTTGCAATGTAGATGTTATTAAAATAGCACAGTATATGTTTTTAGCTTACAGTAAACTACAGCAAATGTGGAGATGGCACCAAACTACTAAGTCCATTCTTTATTTTATAGAATTATGTACCTTCCCAATGATATTCCGTATGATTTCAATTTCAAACATCCACCTTTTGGTCTAAATACAGTTTACAATAACGTATTTAGTATAAAAATGCCATTTTCAAAAGCTCAGTCAGTGTGTATTACATAGTGTGACTGAGTGCCATTGACACGCTCCCAGTTTGAAGAACCAGGACCAGGTCCAGAAGAAACGTACTGCTGTGGAAGCTACGTTGGTCCATATTAAAAAGACTCACAATAAATACACAAACAAACTAAAACAGACCATGTGTGTGACATACAGAGGTGTCAAGTAACGAAGTACAAATACTTCAATACTTTACATAAGTAGACATTTTGGGTATCGATACTTTACTGAAGTATTTATTTTTCAGACGACTTTTTACTTCTACTCCTTACATTTTCACGCAAATATCTGTACTTTCTACTCCCTACATTTTAAAAATAGCCTTGTAACTATTTCATTTTGGTTTGTTTTCACCCCGGCTTGTCATCGTTCAAAAACACACACACAGAAAACCTCTCAGCCCCGTTGCCCACAGATACGTGCGCGCGCACACAGGTGAGCGCTGAGCACACACACCAGCGGACAGAGAGCGTCGAAAAATATGTCGCGTGAAAAGTAGACCGCTATATTTGAGTTTTAAACGCTCCCAGGGTAAAGATGCAACAGCAGCTCTCATGTGAGGAGCAACCGGAGTTCTCCTCGCACCGGAGCAGCTCTCTGAACCCGGAGCAGCTCTCCTGCTCCAGGTGAAACGAGCCACGGTGCTCGTGTCTTCTACCAACAATGAGCTGCTGGCTTCACATATTACAAAAGTATAAAGTACACGGATCTAAAACTAAGTCATTAATAATTACATGGACAAATGCCTGTACTTTCGGGTAAATGGTTACGGTACGCCGTTAACAGGTTACGCTTGCGCATGCGCGATTTGACGCGACGCAGTGAGCTTCGTGAGCTCGTCTTTTCCTGCTGTTGCGTTTCTCAAAATAAAAAAACAGATCTAAGCTCAATATTGAGCATGAATTGAGAGAGGCCGTATCAAATCTACAACCCCGTTTATAACATATGTGTAGAGGAAAGCAGGTCACTGCAGCCACTAATACTGATACAACGTGATGCTCACATATCTGCACTCATTCTGTTTTGTTTGGCAAAAAAAATTAAAAGCTTATTGTTTTCCACAATGAGCTATTTAGTAGTTACTAAATATGAGCAGTTTTTTGCACAGATAGAACTTACACAACACATTGTCTGATGGGGCAATCTGATTTACTTGAAAGTGATTGCAATTGTCTTTATTCTGTTATTTATAAAAGCACAGATGAGTCTATATATATGAAATTTTGAGAACCACAGCTTTAAGTGTTTGTGTCGGAGTTGCCGCCTATTTTGCACTATTACAATACTTATAGGCAACTAGTTATCATGTCTTCTGCTCCATGAAACGCATGTTAATGCTCAGTAGTACACATATGGTACTTTAATGTATTTGCATTGTAATAAAATGTGATCATTTTAAATGGGCATATATGCAGCTGAAACAGGTAGCCTAGTGCAGTGTTTTTCAACCTTTTTTGAGCCCCGGCACATTTTCTACAATAAAAAAAAACCCGCGGCACACCAACAACCCAAAAAGTTACAGAATGTCACAGTATTCAGTGTTTCCCCTAGGTTTACAGCTTTAGGGGGGGGGGGAGCGACTGACGGACATACTACATCGTGGCACCTCACAGTACTACAAAGTAATACTTCACAGTACTAGTGACTCCATCTGTGCTTTTATAAATAATAGAACATTGAAATCACTTTCAATTAAACCAGATTGCTCCATCAGACAAAAACAAATGTGTTATCACTTTGTTAGAAAATGAAAATAAAGTTATATCCGTGCAAAAAATAACTAATATTTAGTTACAACTAAATAGCTTATTGTGGAAAACAACAAGCTATTTTTTTGCAAAACAGAATGAGTGCAGATGTGTGAGCATAACGTTGTATCATTAATAGTGGCTGCAGTGAGCTGCTTTCCTCTACAACTCTTTTTAAAACGAGGTAGATTTGATACAGCCGTTCTCAATTCATGCTCCATGTTGAGCGACGCAACAGCAGAAAAGACAACCTCACAGAGATCTCATAAAGATCGGCTTTTGGCGAAATGACAAGAATCGGCGAGTCGTACATGCGCATGTGACCTATTAACGGCGTACGGTAAAATCAACATTTCCTCTTGCGCCCCACCTGTAATACGCCCCAGTTTGATAAATACTGACTTAAAGGAAACATAGTGTTCATTTATTTTAATGATGACCACAAAGTGAGCAGGCTTTGTCACTTGAGTGTGTTTTTCGGGCTTTTGGAAGAATATTTCCAGAGCCTCAGAAACGTCAGAAACGTCATTGATGGAGCGCCAGGCTGCAGCCTGTTGGATGTTTGTCTTGACCTACAAATACCTTAACTGTTGGGCTTTAAACATGAGAGCTCATAGCTTAAAATAGTGATAGCTTAAAGCAGCAAATCCCATTGTGAAAAGCACGCAACATATTTTTCGCCGCTCTCTCTGTCCACTGTGTGCTCTCCTGTGTGCATCGCATCGGGGCGGAAAGAGTTGTAGGCGCGACCCAGAAATTACAAGCTGTCGTGTACGATCAATAACATACGGCCGTTTAGTTTGTTTAATAGCAGAACAAGGTGCAGACCTGTTCTATAGGAAACTACTAGGCCAGCCACTATATTGCAGGCTCAGACGCTCAACAATGGAAAATTATTTGCGGCAGCTAAATAATATTTTTTTGGACCAATTAAGTGAAATTGGAAATTTTCTCACGGCGCACCTGACGATCTGTCTCGGCACACTGGTGTGCCGCGGCACAGTGGTTGACAATCACTGGCCTAGTGCATCCCACATTTTTCAACATTACATGTTGAAAAATGCGGCTTAAGAGTTTGTCCTTAATGGAAAAAAAACATTCCCCTTACATTACTTTTATTTTTATACTTTTAAGTAGTTTTTAAACCAGTACTTTTACACTTTTACTTAAGTAAAAAGCTTGAGTTGATACTTCAACTTTTACAGAAGTATTTTTAAACCTTAGTATCTATACTTCTACTTGAGTAATGAATGTGAATACTTTTGACACCTCTGGTGACATACATGTTTTCTTAAACAGAAAAAAAGATTATTAAATAGGAAAACAAAAACAAAGCTATGTGTGACGTTTGCTTGTTTGGTTCAAGCAAAACGTCACACATAGCTTGTTTCTTTTTATTGATGTAAAAACTAGTAAGTCAGCAAATCTTCACATTACGACACTTGATCAATCATTTATTTATCATTATCAAGACCAAATGTACATGAACAGGGCCGTCTGTGTACTTTTGGTCATGTAGTGACTAATTATTACTTGCGCATGGCCTTGAATTGGATTGTTCCTCCTCCATTATTATTATCATGTCAGAGAGAGTGAAAAAGAGAGATTGTGTGTGTTGTGTTTCTGACTTACAGAAACGCCTTCCTTTCATGTGAATAAAAGCTTGGGAGCCGTGTTACAAATCTCCTAGCAACCCTGCCTGGAACAATCAACTAAAGATCTGCACTAATTAATAAGAAAGTTACACGATGACAACCAGACTCCTCTCTCTGCCAGTCGGAGAAGCAGCTCATTAGCAATGAAGCTGCTGATAGGAAACAAACACATAACCTGTTCACTTGCAGGTGGTGGAGAAGAGTTGGAAAGTTAATTGCTAAAATAAATATTGTGGAAGAAATTCTGCATTAAGTACTCAAAATTATTAAAAAAATTTTTTTACAAAATGTTAAGAAAAGGTTTATAGCTAAAGTAGCCTCCTTTTTTACATCCACCCATGAAGTTACAAATAGAGAAATAATGTGTTTTATTTAAAATGTTATTGGAGCTGTAACAACAAATTGAGCATATCAGCCTTGTGTGATGTTTATAACCTTGCATCCAAAGAAACAATGTTCCAAAAATGTGGTTCTATAATTGCAGGAAGCAGTCCACCATAGGTTTTAAGTTGTCGCTACACTAAGCAGAAAAGTGCATGGACCTGAATATACCGGTGGAAAAACAGTTTATATACAGTACATACAGTATATCAACAAGAGTCAGATCCATAAAAAACGTCATGAACAAGAAGTGGGAACGTGAAATATATTATGATTGACTGGAAGTCAGAACAAGGACTGTAGAACAGGTGTGACAGTTAAAACTGTGCGTTGGTCTGTATGAGCTGCAAGAAATTCAGTTCCTTTGAGACTTGAAAGCAATACACCCAGTCAGGTATTCTGACTCGTTTCCCGACTTTGCCTAAGAAATAACAGGTGGGAAAAAAAGATCTACAGTTGCTATGACTAGTGGACAGCAGGTTGTTTTTGTTTTGCAAAATTACTGCTGTCTCTACCACTACTGTTCTGAAAAAATTGTGGAAAAACAGTCTTTAGAAAATGGTTGAAAACCATAAAGCCCTCCACGCCACACAGCAAAGGTGCACCGTTCATCGGCATGTGCCGCCCGTGCTGAAGTGAAACAGAGTGAGCCAAAAAACGATAAAGCCTCATCCCAAGTGAGCCCTCGGGGAGGGAAAAGGCAGACAAATTGGAAGTGAGCCAGTAAACAACAAAGGAATCAGTTTAATTATCTTATATTCATGGGATAAATATATAAATGCCAATGAGATGGTAATCTGCATGAGAAAAAAAAGAAATTGGCAGAGTTTGATTAAGAGGATGTCACACTTCTGATGTCCCTCTCGAAAGAATAAAAGACACAATGATGAATAAGACACAATGGATATTGACACTTCATAGTCTCACTCACTGTCAGGAGAACTTAATTGTATCTTTGCTCAATTTGAGGTGAAAGCAGCCGAGAACGACACCTCCACAGCCTCATACATGCACATCCTCGTCGTGCAGGAACATGATGTGAGGCGTGTGCTCAGAGCAGTGAATCAAAGGGAAGCTGCCTGAACTGTACAAGGTCTTCCCTGAAATATTCAAACTGTCCTTGTCTTAATCCATCATCCCACTCTGCCCTCCCACGGTCAGGATCGCTCCTTACTTTTGTTGTACTTTGTGCAATGACAATAAAATCTATGCTCATATATATTATTTGAGAGGGAGGTTAGTGATTAACAATGATGTGTGTGTGAAATTGATTAAACAAACATACACATGGAATGGGGGTTGATTGATTGTCAAGCCTCAGATCCAGGAGGAGCAAGGGCTGTTGAAGGGTCAGATTTTTACAGACAGGATCTCATGGCGCAACTGGGAGGAGAAGAGTGACATAATTGTTTCTCTGCTCTTTGCAGATGATGTGTTTCTTTTGGCTCCATCAGACCGTGCCCTTTATCACACGCTTGGGCGGTTTGCAACCAAGTGCGATGCAGTGGATTAAGAGTCAGTACCTCTGAGGTCTTAGGCCATGGTTCTCTGCCAGAACATGGTAGATGTGCCCTCCAAGTTGGGAGTGAGTCACTGCCGTCAAGTGAGGGAGTTCAAGTATCTCCGGGTCTTGTTCACAAGTCGGGGTGAAATAGAGCAGGGAATGAACTGATAGACTTTTAACTGGACAATGACAGAAATAATGAGATTTCTGATACATGTGACTAAAAGGAGCTTCAATTGTAGGATGGTTGGGTTCAGTCTGAGAGCTGACACATCTGGAGGGAGCTCAGAGTAGAGCGATGCTCCTTCGTGACGAAAGGGGCAAGCTGAGCTTGTTTTTGCATCTGATCAAGATGCCTCCTGGACACCTCCCATTAAAGGTTTTCTGGGCAGGTCCAACTGGCAAGATGCCTCAGGGTAGACCGAGAAACGTTGCTGGAGAGTATGACGTCTGGATAAGCCCTGCTGCCCCAGCCACCCAGCCCTGGATAAGTACAAAAGATATGGGATGGAGGAGTGAGTGGATACATAAGCATGCATCTGGTGGTTGCAATTTAGGCATCCTTGTTTCTGAAGGCAAAAAAACAAAACACTCCATAGGCCTTATGATCATATAAAACTCCACCTCCAACAGCTACATCTCACCACCAAACCTGGGAATGACTAATGCTGCAATGTATCACTCCGTTATCACTGCGATAGCATTCCTCAGCTAGAGTTTTGCGCTGACATTTCCTTAAATACTCGACAGAGATTACACTCTGCACTTCTCCCTCAGCAGAGCCAAGACACTGGCTATTATTTAACATTTAAATCACAGTTTAAATAATGTAACAGGGATTGATAGATGAGGGCCGGGGTTAGGGAGAGGTGGGATCTGATAAGTGAGCCGCTGCCTGTCAGCAGAAAATGATCAGGGATGAAACTCTCAGCGAAAATGAAACGGGTCTTTTATGGACAATCAGGCGAGACGATGGAGCGCAGCGGGAAGTCATGTCACGTCCAACCACTCGACTGTAGCGAGAGGAGTGTGTGTGTGTGTGCGTCAGAGATAGAATGTGTGTGTGAGCGGATAATTACGCATTCTTTCTAACGCTGTGATTGTTTCCTGCAGAGGAGAGTGAGGTAGAGGACGAATTTGAAGGACTGCAGTGGCTTGTTTCACGATGCAACTGGGTTTGAGCTTGTGGTGTGAGGAAGTGCTTTAATAGATCACAGAGAGAGGATAGCGAAGGACAGAAACATGATCTTTGGAGACAGACAAGACAGGTAATGACTCTTTGAACCGTCGGTCTACAGACCCTAGAAAACATTCACAGGGCTATTTTCCACTGCCAGCAGTTATATTTTCTTTTCTTTTCAATGATGATGATTGCAAAAAAGCCCTTAATCTTCAGACTGCCTTGTGAAATAAACAGTAAAAGAATAAATTAAATAGTTCTAATTTGAGACCTACTGTGGAAATGATCAATTAATCAAATGCCTGGATGCTGAAGCAGGAGTAAACGCTTCTAAGAAGTGACACGCAGAAACAAGCACACCCAACAGCACATTTAAAGGTTTTCTTCAGTGTCACTGTTGAATCAATTACTGGCTCCCTGAATTTACCAAGGATCCTTGTTTTTTTATTTTCATCTTTCATTTGGAGGTTTTAATCTCTTCAGAGGTCTCTTTGCCTTTTATGTACAATGTACAGAGAATGTGTCCAAAATTATTTCCCACGACACATACTTCAACAAACTGAACCCTCACCTGAACCCTCACCACAGTCTTCTTTTTCTCTGTGTTTGTTTTGTTGGGTGTGTTTGCACAGACACATGGGACTGAAGGTGCAGAACAATGATACATATATAATTAATATATCTCTTACCTGTTATAATATGTTTTTTAACTGGGCAACATCCTGCTACGTGGATTGAACTACTGGTACAAACACAGTGCATTTCCTCCATGTAAGGCTGTGGGACTCCCTAAACCAACATTGACTAATGTGCATGCATTATGAAAAGGGAAAACTACACAGATAGATAAGCTTTGAAGAGGTACTCCACTTCCAGGAGGTATACCAGGCAGTACATGTAGTGATCATGCAGCAGGTCCAGGGGGAAGTAGCATAGCGTGGTCAGTAAAGTCATCGTCTGTGCACAATTGCACTGTACACACTGCAGAGCTTATGAAGATCTTATTTTTTCTCTGCAATTTAAGGCCCGATCTCCAGCGGCCTCATTATCAATCACATAAATACATAGCCAAGGACCTTGATTTGTTCAATAATTCAACTGCAGATTGCCTCCTCATTCGGAAGGCAGCTGCTGAAGGCGAGTCTGGAGGATGTAGTTAATGCTGAGCGGGGACTACAACTCCTGTGTGTGTGTGTGTGTGTGTGTGTGTGTGTGTGTGTGTGTGTGTGTGTGTATGTATGTATGTATGTATGTATGTATGTGTGTGTGTGTGTGTGTGTGTGTGTGTGTGTGTGTGTGTGTGTGTGTGTGTGTGTGTGTGTGTGTGTGTGTGTGTGTGTGTGTGTAACAGCGATGGGCCAAAATTCCTATGCCTATACAGTGTGTTTTGTTTCTAATTACCTGGATATTTGGCAATATGAAAAAAAAGAAGAAGAAAGAAAGTTATGGATGTCCCAATCCAATCTTTAAGATCGGTATTGGCTTCATGGAGCTGTTGAGCCTCACTCAGCCTAATCCGATCCTCGCTTTACATCAGCTGTTACCCTACACATGCATAAATGAATGTAAAACACAGTATTACACTGTTTAATTCTGTTGTTTCACTCGTTTCATGTCAGCGCAGCGTGAGAGTCTAATGCGTTTGGCTGACGTCCATTGTGTGTTTCATCTCATCTGCAAGCAAAGAAACCCGTCTGGCAAACTGTCACATTGACAAAACACCAGAACGTGCAGTAAACATGTTGACCATGCATGAGTCATCCATCATCCTGATAATTAACCACGCGCTCTTGACAGATGTATGAATGGAATGAATGAATATATACTTTATTAATCCCCAAGGGGAAATTTGTTGTCGGAGTAGCAGCAACTTAATTACAAACACAAAATAAAATATAAAAGGTGTTGATGTTGTTGATAATGACGTGTCATTTTCATGGTCAAGAGTCTAGTGTGATAATAATGCCTGATGGTTTTATACAGAAATACTCTTTTTCTTTTAACACTGGAACGGTTTCTATTTCTTTTCTATTTCCACATTTTATTCTGCTCTACTAATGCAAACATGTTCTCAAGTTATTCCTGCAACATTAACCGACTTAATAGAGTATTTAAAAAAAAGAATGGTAAAAATCTCTGCAGCAGAGGATAAGATATGACTTTTAGTCTATTGTATGAGTCAAGCCCTGTACATACTGAATACTACACTTCCAATTATGCAACTCAATAGCATGTTTATGTATACCTTCCCTTATATATACACTCTTTCATTACCAGATATTTTTTTGGGCAAATTAAGCACAGAAAGTCTACTATGTTTAGTCACACCGCTTCAGACTTCACATTATTTGTGGTGTTGTTGTTGTTTAAAGCAATCCAGCAGAGGCCAAGCTTATTCAGACTTTTTGGGCAGTTTCTGACTCACTCTGCATCAAAAATCCTTTGAGATCTCCACTCTTTCTTCAGTCTCAAGGGATCAAGACGCGTTAAAAAACAAGTGGGTTGCCATGCCAACCGTTTCGGTACCCAGCAGCACCACCACCACCACCACCGCAGCCCCGTCTTTTCTTGACTGAACACATGGCAGTTCACACACACACTCCGAAATTCAAACTTTAGCACATCCGAGCTTCCGAGTTCAACTGGTTCCAGGTGAATTGCAATCCACAATTCCGAGCCTTGTAATGCTGGATCACGATATCATCCGTGTGTGTGTAACTATTATCGACCCACGCTGGACAATTCATTCTAGTTGGCTTGGTACTTGATACATCATTTCATTATCTCTGCAGAGCTTTCTTATTACAATCTCATCTGGCGATATCGGATCGGGCGGGACACTTTGCTCAAAAGACAAACCAGTAGCTGTTTGTTTCCAACTCAGACTTTCATTTCAAATCTTTCCGAGAGAATTGAAGTAATGATGCAGGTGCTATTTTTTGATTATTGAGCGGGATACTTGATGATGCTTGAGGATCATCAAAGGCTCTGGAACTGGAAAACGTGGAGAAGCAGGACTCCCAAAAGCCCTCCTGCAATGTGATCAATTATTTCTCCATTTGTCTTTCTGAGATTCAAGCCGGTTCATTAGTTTCTTCTTTGCCGACTCAAGGCGACCCCACCGGCTTATGTTTGTGCTCTCTGCGCCCCATCCTGCGCTCCCGTGCTTTCACTAATCACCATTAAAAAAAAGAATTCTCATCCTCTCATCAGTTTGTCTGAATGGGACTCGCTGTGCTCTCCCTCACGGTTGCTTTTTTCCCCCTCCGTTTCTGCTTCTTCACCTATCCGATCTCCCTTTCTCTCTCTCCCTCTCATCCTCTCATTTAGCATATGAACCACTGGACCTGCCTTTACAAAAAAAGGAGATAATGCTGACCCACAATTCCTTGCGGCGGCAACATTTAAAGTAACGTATCATTCGGCCGTCCACGAGAACAAACGATCATGACCGACAAACACAGATCATGTAAATAATCATCAGCAAGACTTGGAAATACTTTCAATAATCTGTTAAACCGGCTGGCAAACTACGGACGTTACATTGCTGTTGCTGAAAAATGCTGCAAAATAATCAAACTGCTGTATTTGATATTCTCTCTGGTGTTGTACTGCAGCCTCAGTCCTAATTCTTTTATTTTACTTCAGCTACAGAAGCTTTAATGAAAGAATTAAACTGGACGAGCTCTTCAGTCTGAGTCATGTTTCTGATTATCATCTTTGGAATCAAGTATTTTGTTATATTACAATAAAACATATCAAGTCAACACTTCTATGTTAAACTGAGTTGTATGATGTTTCGTAAACAGTTGCCTGCAACCATAACAACATAAAGGGATATGAGACACATATGTGACACACATTGTTAGTGGGATAATGTATTTAATCCAGCATGTTTGAAACTGAACAGAGACAGTTTAACAGCTTTGTACTCTGTGAAAAATACCTTGGTTTCACTTTTATATTCTTTCTTTCATTTCTATTTCAACCTCGTTAATGAAGTAAAACCATGAACCAGGTTGTTTAAATCGTCTGTGATAACTATGTCTCTTAGTGTAAGTGGAGTGGGATCCTCTAAACACTGCGGTTGTCTTTTCCTAACTCCTCATGAATTCTCCTTCCCATCTTTCCTTGACGGTTTCCACTGAGGTCAAGGAAAAGTGGTTAGGGTTAGACGTTAGGAGGTCATTTTTTGACTATTCGACTGCAGCCTTTGTTTCTTAGTTGCTTTTTGCCTCCCTCCCCTTCTAATCACCTGGTCTCCTCACTCTTCTCCTTAACTTTCTCACCCCTCCTGCTTCTGCCGGGCCCTTTCCAGATGGGAACGCGACCGCAGAGAAGAGTTAGAGATGGTGACAGAGCCCGACCGACAGTGTTGTGCCGTAAATCCCCCGCTGAACTCCCACTGCATTTATATTCTCTAATCTCGTGACAAAAGGAACGAAGCAATGGAATGGTGCCTTCTGGGAAAGGTCAAATCTTTAACTAATCTGCCCCGCCTTCCTCTCTCAGACGTCCCCCGATGCCGCTCTCCGCTCCGTAAAGAGCCTGCTGTGTCATTGCACTCATGTCTGGAGGTCACTATACGCCGCAGAGCGACCTCACAAGTTTTCTGGAGCAATTAATTACCGTCACCAAGGCTGGCACATATGGGCCTATTATCATAAAGCCTCACGGGAGGATATTTCCTGCAACCATTATTTCGTGTGAAGTGACAGGGAACATTTTAAATGCCAACAGGCTTTTCTTTCACTCGTTTTGTTGCTCATGAAGTCGGAACAGAGACAAGCACATAGGGTTTGTTTGGGTATTTTAAACAACATCTCTGCTTTACAGATTCAGTAGAGACAGGAAATAAAAGGATGTTTTTGCATTAGCATTTTTAAATCTCGATAAACTTGAAGCCGTCTCGTTCTTTCATTTTACAGCGTGTTTTTAAAATCAGAATCAGAAACCGTTTATTTGCCAGGAATGTTTACACAAAAGAGGAATTTTTCTAGGCGGAAGGTGCATACATTAGCCTGGTAAACAAAGGCACCTTGAAAAAGGTAACAGATTAACACGCTTTTTGTGTTCACCTGCGTCACCTGCAGGGATAGATAACGGATAAATAAATCAGTTTCACGTTATAATCCTTGAGTTTATCAATAAATTAAACCCATTTATTTTTAATAGCATCTGTGGTGAGCATATTTTTAAGCAATTCCAATTCAGTTATAGTACATTTTTACTTCCCATGAAAACAGAGTGAAATATGTTTTACCTTGGACACGAGATTTACTGAAACAAATCATGCATGTACTGGACATACTATGGAAGACAACACTGAATAGTTTACTATGTTTGTCTCATGGTGGGTCTGCTTTCTTTTGAAGGTCTGATAAAGGGGTGGTCTTCCGATGACGACACTTACATAACGAGTTGAAAATCCTTCGATTCAGGACAGATATTAGAGCTTCTTATTCATTATGGATGCATTTTTGATATGCAAGAAGCATACAGAAATCCAAAGTCCCAGAGGAATGGTATTTAGAGGGTCTTAATCGTCTCCAATTAAACAGAATACTTGCGTTAAATTAAAAGAGGGATTTAAATAAAATCCACTTAAAAGTGGGTGAGTTTAAAATGTAGCAAAGGAAGTGGCTCCACAGACGTTTCCTTTATAGCTCCACTACACTGATGTAAGCTCACATATCTTGCCTACAGAAAGAACATATGTTTGGGTTTTGATATACAATATACAAAAACAATGTTTTTTTGGTTTCATATACTAAAGAAAATTGCACAATGTGACCTGGGATGTGATCTAAAAGCACTTAACATGTCCCAGATCCTTTTCAGCACCATGGACAGCGACACTGAGTCGTCAGTTCAGAGACTGTCGCTGCCCATCAGCTCTTGGTGTCTGATGTTTCGAGAGATGTAAAACGACCTCTCATGTTTGCTGCTACATGAGTAAAATATTGAAAGCGTTAAAGATCCATCTTCGACCAGTTTGATCCCGAGTGGATCCTTCTTTAGGGAGCTATGTTCGGTTTACTTTTGCTTCTTTTGTACAGGTCTTCATTTCATTTGATACCAAGATTGCAATTTGATATAACACATGTTCATGCTGTTTCTATTTAAGAGGCAGATATCAAAACTCAGTGCTCACTTAGAATCTCGTAATTTACCTTTATTTGTACACAAGGTGAACGTATACATGTCATGTCAAAGTCAAAGTCAGCTTTATTGTCAATTCCTCAATAGCTGTGCGAACAGAGGAGATGAATAAACACAATTTCAAACAGAGCATACATTTAGTATGAGCTATTTAATGTATTTTAGAGATGCAAAATGCTTGCAGTAAGATTAATTTGCAAAGATACTTCAAAATCAATTCATCAAACCTTTTCGCACCAATGACAGCAACACGGAAATTACATAATGTGTCTTTGAGCTCTTGGTCTTGCCTGTCCGAAAATGTCTGAAGAAAGATAACCTCCTAAATCTTTTATCAACAATGGAGGCTCGGACTGGAACGTCCCTCAACTTGTGCCTCAAGTCCCAAAGGAATACTTATTGCCTGGGGAGAAACTTGCTGAATGCAGCCCCCTGAGAATATGCCAGCTGTGAAGTCAAAACTCCAAAACAGATGTGTAGTCTGATTAATCAGTTTCTTTTGGGCACTATTTTTCTCAGGAGGTGACAGCTCTTTTCAATGTGAAAATGTTTCCGTTCAAAGTTCAAGTCTGAATCAAAACGTGACTATACAGTACACTGGGCTTCATATAACTGTATCCAAACACTGGGGATTTAGGCAACTTTTACACAATTGTAATATTACGTCTGAATGTTTTACATGAAAAACAAAGCATCAGGGGTACTTTTAATTTGATGAGGTCTACATGAAAAATGCTCATTCCTGCAAATTGAGCTTTTCCCAGCTGAATCACCAGAAGAAGGAAACAAAATTGCTGTTTGATTTAAATGATTTAGTGTTTTCTGTTTGTCACAGGAGTGGCAGCAGTGAGAATTTGGAGATCATGTTTTTGTTTACCTTTGGTGCCTTTTCCTCTGCATCCCCCTGTGTACTGGCTGAGCATCTCTTTTTTGCACTCCTCTCTCTCTTTCCATATTTGTATTACCCCCCTGTTCTCTCTCTTCGGCTCCCTGCTTTCCTCTCTGTATTGTTGGCACTGCTAACGGGCTTTTTCGAAGTGGCCTTCGCCGCAGGGAGCCTTTGGAGACGGGCCAGAACGTCATGTGCCCCTCGCCACTTCATCCTCCTACACCTGCCCACTTCTGCCTCTCCTCCTCTTCTCATTTTAATCTATTTTTCTTTCTCCTCCCCCTCTTCCTCACCCAGTCTACGTCTTTACGTATCTCACCCTCCTCACTCTTCTGCATCTCTTCATCTGTCAGCATCTCCCCTCCGACTCACATCTCTTCATAACGTTGCTATTTTCCTCCAGAATCTATCGTGCGGTAAAATCACTGTTCAATCTTTCTTGAACATTATACTGTCAAAAACAAAATTGGGATTTCATGAAGCCAAACTATAATAGCCCTGCACTAGCTGCTCTCCAAAGTATTACTTATAACTTTTGACAACCAGGTTTTTTTCTTCTAAATATAACTCCCATGGGAGGGCAACCAAATGCCACACTTGTCCAGCAGTAGAGAAGTGAGACTTTGTATTGTTTACACAAGAACATTATCCACAAAAGCAGGTCTATTTGGGTCATCGCATTTTTTGAATCAGGTCTGTGGACAGGTTCCTTTTTTTTTATTTTTTTTTATTAATAAATAAATTGTAAAATAAGTGTTAACATCATCATGCAAATCTGCTTAGTGTATACATGTTTTATGACTATAGATGTGTTATTGAATACATTTTATACCAAATCAAATTTTTTATTTTTTTTTCCTTTATAAAATGACTACACTGCTAAAATACCTTTTAGCCGAAAGTTTACATAATTAAAGGAGGGGATGGACTTTAAAGACACATGCATAGCATTTTGGGAAGTGTATGATGCAGTGTTTTTTTGAACGTTCAACCTGTTGTGTACTCAATATACAATACAGTGTACATGTAATGTTACTGTTATTGTTACACAACACTATATGGATCAAAAATACAAATGTATTACTGTTGTGGTATTGAGAAGTTAAGGTTTCTGACAAGAAAATTGGTTGTTCCGTGGTGACGTTGGTACCTAAATGTGTGCAACGTGCGGTAATTATTGACCTCACGAAGACACCCAATGTGTCAGTTGGTGTATTCTCTGTAAAGGTCTGTTTTTTTCCTTATTGCATCTCTCTTTTTTGGCCAGATTCCGTCTCAAATGTTTCCCCTTCCTACATACCCTCTTACTTATTTAGTGTGTTTCTCTTTCTCCAACCCAGTCTCCCATCACTATTTACTGTATCCTTCTTCAGAATCATTAGCATGCTAACACCAAAGTTATCTATCCTTCTACAAATCACTTTTAGATCTCTCTGAGCAAAGCATTCCACCCCAAAGTCTTTAAAAAGGAATTCCCATCAGAACGCTTTAAGAAAGTTTGGAAACATGATGAAATAAGAAGCAGGTTTTTGCTGGAAAAATCCAAAGAGTACTTCCTGGAAGAATAAAGCTCAGAGAAATAAAGAAAGAAAAAAGGACATAATTATGCTCCGATGCATGTGCACACTCATGCAGAAGCCTATAAACACAGACATGCAAGGTGAATATAAATTAGTCAATGTCAGGCCCTGGGGAGGATCGTGTTTCCAAGTTTTTAGAGAAACTAAACTTCTAAAGAAATGTGAATGCATTGTTGTGTCTGAACAATAGCTGCAGCACATCTCAAATGCACTCAGCTAAGAAATTCACCCAAACCGCTTGACGCTGCTGCTGATGCAGGAAAGATAAGGCCAGCAGGGACCCTCCAGAACCAGAGCAAACACCCACTGGTGATGCCTTTGCTCGAATTGGCCTCTGATGCCGACAGAAACGGAATCATTCTGTAACGAATGTCAGCGTGGGCAGGTTTTGTTGGACGCTGTCGCGGTTGACATCCCAGAGAGACCAAGCTGTGTGCACATTACTATGCATGAAAGGTTTTCCTCCTCACGCAGACAGAGAAGTACTGAAAACCTTCTTCAGGATTCCGTATGGCAAAGAGATACAGAGTGTGTGTGTGTGTGTGTGTGTGTGTGTGTGTGTGTGTGTGTGTGTGTGTGTGTGTTATTCTCCTAACAGGAGAATAACATTTTTCTCATGAAAAGTTTCGCCCCTCAGAATATCAGGAAGATGAACGATACTAAAAATATGCATTTAATCGTACTCTGCTTACTACTATTTCACGTTCCTCGAGACTATGCCAACTCATGCAGTGTGAGAGAGAAAAGTATTAGAGCGGTGTAAAATATCATTTATTTAGTATATTCATCCTACGCAGCGACCTTACCGCTTGTGTGCAATGCATCCTGGTAAATATAGGCATGGCCTGCAGCAGAGGTGTCAAAAGTATTCACATTCATTACTCAAGTAGAAGTATAGATACTAGGGTTTAAAAATACTTCTGTAAAAGTTGAAGTATCAACTCAAGCTTTTTACTTAAGTAAAAGTGTAAAAGTACTGGTTTAAAAACTACTTAAAAGTATAAAAGTAAAAGTAATGTAAGGGGAATGTTTTTTTTCCATTAAGGACAAACTCTTAAGCTGCGTCTCAGGGACCTATAGTGCACTACCCAACCTCCCCCCAAAACAATCATTTTTATAAAGGCCATAATGACTATAATGTTTTAAAATGTTATGTTGAAGTGTGGGATGCACTAAGCTACCCGTTTCAGCTGCATATATGCCCATTTAAAATGATCACATTTTATTACAATGCAAATACAATAAAGTACCATATGTGTACTACTGAGCATTAACATGTGTTTCATGGAGCGGAAGACATGATAACTAGTTGCCTATAAGTATTGTAATAGTGCAAAATAAGCGGCAACGCCGACACAAACACTTAAAGCTGTGGTTCTCAAACTTTTTCTGTAAATAACATAACTGTGTGACTCATCTGTGCTTTTATAAATAACAGAATAAAGACAATTGCAATCACTTTCAAGTAAATCAGATTGCCCCATCAGACAATGTGTTGTGTAAGTTCTATCTGTGCAAAAAACTACTCATATTTAGCTACTACTAAATAGCTCATTGTGGAAAACAATAAGCTTTTAATTTTGTTTGCCAAACAAAACAGAATGAGTGCAGATATGTGAGCCATCAGGTTGTATCAGTATTAGTGGCTGCAGTGACCTGCTTTCCTCGACACATATGTTATAAACTGGGTTGTCGATTTGATACGGCCTCTCTCAATTCATGCTCAATATTGAGCTTAGATCTGTTTTTTTATTTTGAGAAACGCAACAGCAAGAAAAGACGAGCTCACGAAGCTCACGGCGTCGCGTCAAATCGCGCATGCGCAAGCGTTAACCTGTTAACGGCGTACCGTAACCATTTACCTGAAAGTACAGGCATTTGTCCATGTATTTATTAATGACTTAGTTTTATATCCGTGTACTTTGTACTTTTGTAATATGTGAAGCCAGCAGCTCATTGTTGGTAGAAGACACGAGCACCGTGACTCGTTTCACCTGGAGCAGGAGAGCTGCTCCGGGTTCAGAGAGCTGCTCCGGTGCGAGGAGAACTCCGGTGCTCCTCACAGGAGAGCTGCTGTTGCATCTTCACCCTGGGAGCGTTTAAAACTCAGATATAGCGGTCTACTTTTCACACGACATATTTTTCGACGCTCTCTGTCCGCTGGTGTGTGTGCTCAGCGCTCACCTGTGTGCGCGCGCACGTATCTGTGGGCAACGGGGCTGAGAGGTTTTCTGTGTGTGTGTTTTTGAACGATGACAAGCCGGAGTGAAAACAAACCAAAATGAAATAGCAACAAGGCTATTTTTAAAATGTAGGGAGTAGAAAGTACAGATATTTGCGTGAAAATGTAAGGAGTAGAAGTAAAAAGTCGTCTGAAAAATAAATACTCCCGTAAAGTATAGATACCCAAAATTTCTACTTAAGTAAGGCAGGGCTCTCAAGTGTCACGCATTGAGCGTGACTGTCACGCATTTCGGTCTTAAGTCACGCCCTCCCGCCACACATCGCAGGGCTCTCATGTTTGCGCGCTGCGGCACATTAAATAGCCTAGAGTTTTTTTTCAGCGTGAGAAATACGATGTGTGGAGGGAGGGCGTGACTTAAGACCGAAATGCGTGACAGTCACGCTCAATGCGGGAGAGAATATGTCACTCTTACCTGTCTTAAAAACTTGAGAGCCCTGGTAAGGTAACGAAGTATTTGTACTTCGTTACTTGACACCTCTGGCCTGCAGGAGAACACATTCTGTCAATGAAATTTTTCTTACCATCAGCACTGATTGCCGTATTTTTCCCTCAACTATTGAGTATCGCGCTGATGCAATTTAGCATTCTAGCAAGAAATCTCAGCTTGGCGGTTAGTGGCCGAGGTCCCATCTGATGTATGATGCGGCGAGCTCCGGATCTTTATCGGCCTCTGTTGCCATGAATGATATTGGAACACAGAAGCGACCTCTGCACTCTACATTCACAGTCTCTTTAGAACCGACTCTAATCCGAGGAGGAAATGGGGGGCTGAGCTGACCCGAACCCGACCCGTGTCTTTGTCCTCGGACTGAAAATAATCCAACCAGCCTCCCGCTCTCTCAGTTCTTGCAGCAGGAGTGGAGATAAGCTACCAAACCAATTAGCCACAACACACTGAGATGCTGCTACAAATGCTGAATACATTCACACTGCAGTTGACATGCTTGCGAACAAACATATTTTCTGTGAAAGTCATTATTTTTTTTATCTTGGCGGCAAAGGAAGCCAACAAAAAATTATGATTCATCAAGTCCAGTTCCATGACAGCATTTGATGTCGTTTCTGGCATCTGTGCTTTTAATTGAATTAATGAGGCCATTTTCTGTTTTCTTTCTTTTTGAAACACCTGTGAAATCAGTGGAACCGCTCTTCTGGCATCATGACAATGTGTGGTAGAATGTAGCTGAATGCTCTCTGTGGCTTTTGCATTCATGCGCACCAGTAAAACCAGCAGAGAGAGGTGGCCGGCTCCCATCACACCCCGAAGCAGATTCTGTGTAGGGCCTGAATTCAGCCACCGACCGCATCGCCAGTCGAGGAATCAGTAACACACATTTGTTTAAGTACTGTACTCTAAAACAATTTTAAAGTAGTTTGACTGTTACCCTGTACTTCTATTTCACTACGATTCAGAGGAAAATGTTTTAATTTCCCTCTAATTTCCCTCTTCTCTCACAGCTCCATTTACTTTATGTAACTTCTTCTCTTCCTTCAAGAGAGATTCTGGTATTCGTCCGTCTGGGTGTCTACAGCAGTTATATAAAGTATGCAAATGTGAGAAGATGGTTCCAGTCTGAAAATTTCAGACTTTACAAAATTAAGTTATTAAATATAAACTGAGCACTTTTCATCAACCTGCCATGATAAAGACTCCAGCTGTGGCTTTTTTGTTTTACTAATAAGAGTATCATAGTCTAATAAAGAATCTGACACAGTATCCTGTTGGTAGCAAATACAAAGTTGCAGTCGACAACAAGAGCTATGGGAATTTTTCCCGGGGACAACTTTCAGTGTATATATTTATTTGGACTAGGTTGCACCATAAAGGAGCACCAATTATTTTAATCTAAGATTAGTTTATTCAAAACTGGGTTTAAGATGAGTAAATCCAGATTTAAAGCCCGTTGACAAATTAAAAAACAGCTTTTGAAACGTCTATACAATAAAGTCTTATACGTCTTATTCCACTGTACCATATAGCTACTATTACTCACACTGTTTCACTTGGTGGCATGTTCCTTCATTCCCATAATCACACACACTGTGTATTATTTTCACCCAATCCCACATACACAGTTCTGCGACCAGAAATACTCACTTGCATCAACGTTCTGTTAATCCTCGGCTGAAAATAGTCTCTATAATAGTCCAATGCACTATTTCCTCCAAAAACTACAACGCCCAGTTGCAATCTCCATCAGCATTGTTTCTGATTATAATTTGAATAAAATGTTATGAAGATCAATAGACTATGTCGATTACAAAATAAACACCTAGGTTGAAAAATATAAATTGTATCCTTCAAGTCTCGTGAGCATTGCGCCGTTACAGACTCGAGCACACATGCATGCAGGACATGAACAAACACACACGTCAAACTCCATGCATACACAGATTACAGACACACACTCACCTCAGTGTATGAGTGTGCTGATTCGGAGGTTCTGACAGGGTCCGGGGGATTTCTCTAATCACCTGAGATGAGGAGGTAGAAAGATAAGGTCAGCAGCATGTGAAGGATGGGCCGCCTCTAAGCTGATCATCCCTTGCCAGGCCCATAATATTATTTCCCAAGTCTCTCCAATTAGGGAGTGCTGATGCGGGATCAGCGCGCAGATCTCCCGCAGTCATCGCTTTCATTTACAGAAAAGGAAGGCGGAACCGGGAAGAACCGAGGGACCGGATCAGCAGAATTCCTGAAAAAAAATCCTTCTCGAATAAAAACTTTCCGGGCGCACGTTGAGATTGTTTCAACTCTCTGAGCCCTCGTTCCAGATTAAGTTGTGCTGTGTGGACTTTTGTTGTGTTTTGGTGCGAAATCACTGTGGTGTAATCGCTTCGCAACGTTGCAGCCGGCGCATGCATATTAAAAAATTTAGAAAAAAACAATGAATCGTATGTAGTGTGTCGATGCTGCTGGACAGTGTTTACTTCACTTTACTGCCATCACTGTTGCATTTAAGACGTTAGCTGCCAAGTTGCTTTTTGGTTTTAAGAGTCAAGCTGTTTTGTTGACAAGAAGTTTGACTGATAACAAAACAAGTGGAGGGTGAAAGTAATGCCCTTTAAATGATACTATAACTGTCTGTTGATATGGTGTAACATGTTAGCATCTCTTTCACTATAAAGCAAGGAATCGCTGTGTGTGTGTGTGTGTGTGTGTGTGTGTGTGTGTGTGTGTGTGTGTGTGTGTGTGTGTGTGTGTGCGCGCGCACGTTTTATATATATATCTCATGAACCGCTGAACCGCTCATTCAATCTATTTTTACACTTGGGTTTATTAAACCCAAAGGGAGCGTTGCAGTGTCAAAGTTAGTGCAATTTGGCTACGCGACATTATCAATATTAATAAACTTTGAATAAACAAGCGAGGAGCGCTCCGTGAAGCCGCATCAGGGCTCTGTGGACTGAGTCGAGCAGTCGTCAGCAGCGGGCCCTTTACAGGTCGAGGCTAATTGACTGCAGCCCACTTTTGCCGCTGGGTATGCTGCGAGCAAACTCTTCTTCACTTCCCTCGGGTCAGCGACGGATTAGTGTCTCTCAACAACGCTGTAAGCAGCACTTCCTGGGGCCAAGCAATGGCCCGTTCAGAAGGGGCCACGCCCCGAACGAGCCCGGTACTAGTCATCGGTAAATTAGTAAAACAAAAGGTCATGACTGGCTGATCTCTGCATCGGGAGTCATTCTGACATTCAATACTGTGCCTTTAACCAAACATTTACATCATACAACAATTTAAAAAAATAAAAAATCTCAAACCTAAAGACTAAGAACATTGGTAAAACAAGGGTGTAAAAATAATGTAATGTCTCATTTGATAACGAATGAGCCACTGAGTGCTGAGGTAAACATTTTAAGAACTTCAGAAACAAGATATATATATATATATATATATATATATATATATATATATATATATATATATATATATATATATATATATATATACAAAAATATACAGATTTCCCCAGTTCAGAATATCTGGAAAATGACGCAGGTTTATTATGTTACCAGTGATTCATAAGCACAGTACAGACTTGAAGAAACAATGCAGTGACGCACTTAGAGCAAAGCAACAGTAGCAGGAAGAAAACTATGAAAATGATCAGTAGACTGTCAATGCTATGAAGACATTCATAACATATTCATCATCCTAGTTTTGTTTCTTCTTCTGGCAGATGCAGATACATTTAGCCATAAATTCTACCCAACATTGTTAATAAATGCAGCATAAAGTGCGGTTGGCAGCAGGTGGGGGACAAGTTGTGTATTTGAGTATCAACAGCAGCAATATAGTGACACTTAACTAGGATGAAGGTGCAGTGAGGCTCAGAGCTGCAAAAACATTTTCCAATCAGCAAATCCAGTGTCAGTGTTAAGGGCTGTTATTGACACTGGTGACACACCTGGACCAAGTCTTTAATGATTCCCTTTTAGGTTGGGGAATAAAAAATACTGTTAGAGGAATTAGAGGCTCAGTGGAGCGGAGCCACGCAGCATATGGAGCTTTAAAAAATGTGGACGAATCAGCAGCTTTTACTTAAAAGGCAACTCGTGAAAACGCTTTGACTCTTATCGAGGGTGAAAAGCAGGTTTGCAGCAGCCTGTGTGCATTTGCATACGTGATATATATGGAAGTCACCGAGTGTCTTGAAGCTTACGAGCAGCTACATTTTTAGCCCATGACCTATATGCAGCCTGACCACATGTTCCATTTGTATTTAAATCTAAAAATTATTTACTGCAGTATATACAAGCTAGAATGGAGCAAACTGAAAATAAAGGTGATTTTGGTGATATATATATATATATATATATATATATATATATATATATATATATATATATATATATATATTTATATATATATATATATATATATATATATATATATATATATATATATATATATATATATATATATATATATATATATATATATATGTTGCATCTGTCATCATGATATTTTGTTCATCTGGGCTTCTCCCAACTCCAAAATGCCGTCGTCCCTGCCGCCTGATACCGACACACCCTTTAGCGTCTGTATGAGACGTATCGGGCTTTCATAAAAACCCATCCACATCATAATTAGACGGTCGGAGCAACGGTTGACGTCCGCAGGTGGGAGTGCTGGATGAACGGGTCAAACAAACACAGGACTTTCACCCAGGAAGTGACTCACTGGCATAAAAACAACAACACTTATTATGTTCTATGAGAGACAGAAAAAAAATAATTCTTTACTCACTTAAAGTAAATAAATGCAAACGCTAATGACGGTGACATCATGGGTTTAAAACAGGAATTTTCTCATAATTATTAGAGTGACTGCAGCAGCTGCCTCAACGACAACGTAGGACACATTGGGCTAAAAGGGCTTAAGACACTTTTATGACGAGGGGAGTGAACCGACCCCCTTCTCCCTAATTGTATTACTTGTCCTCATGGCCTAAGCTGCGGATGCATGGCACTCTCGCCGATGTCACTTTTGTTTGTCCTTTCTTTTTTTATTCTATATGTGGATCACACGAACACAGCAACCCATTACACACACCACCGCCCAATTAGAGCGGCAATGTGAATTAATGAGCAGGTTGGGGCAGGTTAATGAAGGGTGACGATGATCTGCCGAGGGCTGAAATTAAAAACTGTATCCTCTGTCCAAATAAAGTTTCACCGAGACAGCCGCACTCTCTCTGACTCGCTATTACTATGCAAGTGTTGTCGCTTGTGTTTGCACCATCACCCTTTAAGCCATCGCGCAGCGGGCGAGCGCTGACATGACGTCTTTTATAGGCCTCCGACCTTATTTTAATTGTGTCATTGAAAGTAAATGAATTAAACCGGCGAGGGCAGAAAGAGAGGAGATATAAAAGGAGCAAGTGATGTTTAGAATGAATTTATTATTGTGTTTCTTTGAGATTTTGATTGGATTTACGAGTAATCTAATACTTGTGTATCAGTTCAGGTGGGACACCATCAACCTCTTGAAATGATTTAATAACCTGAAAACACACAGTCAAACAAAACTCCATCCCGATGAGTGCTTTTGATTACCTTTTCAAAACAGAATGTAAATATGGGGGAAATAAACTCAATGGAATTTCCCAGTTGTAAAAAAGAAAATGTGGTGTTATACATATTATTCAGAGATTCTTTCTGCTGAATATTTGACCTGTTCAGTGTGTGTATCTTGATCCAAGGCCAATTTATGAAATTAATACATCCGCTATATGCTTTGCAATTATTTCACATTGATTTAAAGTTTGAGTCGAGTTTTGTATACATTTTTACTTTTGTACCGATACTTTAGCCTCTTCATTACTAATGTTAATTGGAGTCTTTAATGAGGCCGACCACACCCACTGTGAGCTACCACTACACAAGTTAAATATTTCACGTCATGCTTTGACCCATTTTAACTCAACCTAAACTGATACAGTGAGCAAAACAGAGCGGAAAGGAGAGTGAACGGTGCATTTCCGTTTGTCAGATGGCCAGAAACAGGCTTCAAAGATTGATGCTGCTTAATCTGTGTAGAAGTTGATTTGTTGATTGATTTGAACACTAATGCAGTTTTAACCACAAGGCAAAGAAGAGAGAACAGGAAGTTAACTGCTGAAGAAAAAAAAAATATTTACACATTACTATCACCATGGAACATCCCTAAGCGTGATAACTATAGCTGACTTAGACAATTGTACCCCGTAAGCATGATGGTGTCTACATTTCTAAAAGGGATTTCTAATGCTTCGCCTAAAAGATGTTTTGTGTCTTTGTACCTGCATATTAGCAAAGCTGTGCTTACTGGACAGGTGTATGTATCTTGTTCAGACCTCTTCAGCTTCAAAAGTAGTCCTGAATCTGAACAATTTTGAAAAAATGGTTCCGTTTTGCCCAACAAAAAAAGAAATCGACTAAATTCAACCAGATATTAGCAGTGAGAGACGCCTACTTTCTAACCTCAGTGACCCGCTGTACCTGTTCTCTTAAAACACCCACTCCCCTCTGGTGTCCAAAGACCATTTCTGTGTATTTGTATATTAAAATAGTGAGCTAAAATTACATCTGATTCCGTGTTCTGCCAGAAGTCCAAAGGTTTATTCGAAAGGTTTTGAAAACAGATAATGCCTGAGTGAGTCTGCAAATAAGTTTGTCTTTTCATCTTTTAGTTATTTTAATGAAGACGTTCTCTTCTTGTAATTTCCAGTGATCAAAGTAGTCCTTGGAAGAGAACCGGTGGTGTGTCTGCATGTTTGTAGTTATTGGCAAGAATGCGCTGTTAGCTGGATGTCAAATACGACTCAGGAAACCTGAGGAGATAACAGAAAGAAAAAAAACATCCACAAATCTTCAGACTCGCTTGACAGACAAACAGTTGCATAACAGAAACAAACCTGCAAACCCAACGAGTTAAAAGAGAAAACGCTTCCAGCGGGTGAGTCTACATCTGCAGGGAAGGATGTGATTTTAACTGAGAGAGGACTCTTTAACCAAAAAAATGAAAAGCAGAAACCTAACTCTTTGGGGATAATGAAGGCTTCAATTTCCTAGGCAGCCGGCAGAAGCAGCGGCTGACGGCTCACAGGGCTCAAAAGGACTCAGAAAATCTGAACACTGCAAACATCCTGCGAGCGGCTGAGAAATGAGCTACTGCAAAGCAATCAAGCTGCACTGAACCAACACGCTCTGAGCTTTCCAAGAGGAGAGGGGAAGGCCATCATGTCGCCGGCACACACATGAAAGGACACCTGATTTTAGAGATGGGTAAAGGCAATGACAAAAGGCCTGGTCGTCATATTCGCCTTAATACATTTAGAATAAAAACCCCATAAGTAAGGATCACAAGACACACAGGCAGATTGATACGGGAGCACCGTTCACAAGCCTCAGCACCAAAAGATATTTATTTTTCATTTTCATGTTGACTGAATTTAGTAATTACTAAAAGAGGCATGCAGGGTGCATTAAACTAATGAATACTGGGTGGAATAAGATAAGATTGGTTACACTCCATACTGTTCCAAATGTTTGCGGTAGCCCAAGAGTTGTACCTCAAATAGGAAGGAAGGAGTTTCTTTGAAGAGGAAGATAAGGGAAGGAAGGTACAGTAAAGAAAGGGATGTGAGGCAATGAAAAAAATGGATAAGGAAAGCAAAGAAGAGAAAGAAATGGAGGAATGGAAATTACAATAACAGAAAAAAAAGAAAACATGGTCTGTGTCGTATATCATACTCACTGACACAATTTCATGTCTGCCCTGATTTCCTTTGAACCTCTCTTTCAAGTTTCCTCACAGCATTGTTCCTGCTTTATTTCCCTTCATCAAGTCTCTCGATTTCACTCTCTCCCTCTCTCCATCTATCTCTCTCTATCCATCTCTCCCCAGCTAAGAAAGATTAAAGTGGAGGCAGAAGTCACGTTAATGGCCGTCAGCTCATCCTGTGCAGGCAGTTCCCTGTCAGCACCGCCCAACTGCTTAATTAGTCTAGAGGCGAATCACTCGCAATGAACCTGGCACTAACTGCTCACGCTCACACACACACACACACACACACACACACACACACACACACACACACACACACACACACACACACACACACACACACACTGTATTGATTATATTTATTTTGTAATCCTATACCCTGAAATATTTTACATTTCCAGATGAATAATTTTAGCTTTGCAGTGTTTTATCTCATTGTACATCAAATGATGATAAACCTTTGATTCAGCAGCTTTTACATCTGCTGTTAAAAACACTGCGTCTGGTTATTACCCATAAATATAATTTTTGGCCTCACTCGCAGCACCAGGAAGCTGCACATATTTCATTATACGAGAAAACTGATCCGTTGAATCAATCCTTGAATGGATGACATTTAAGCCACAACCACCACGGGAAAGGCAAACAATGTAAAGCCATGTCAAGTTGTTCCAGAAATCAAAAGGAAGTATCAAGAGAAATGGATACAGCGTTGGAGGTGACTCCTCTTTCATTTCTATAGAAGTGAATCAGTGGCAGAACGGGCTCAACTACTAAGTGATAGTCGAAGAAATGACAGTCTGGATCAAAGTACTGGCCTGGCCTTGATTTATGAAGTAAAGAGTTGGATCTAGTTGGATTAAATGTACATTTGGCATTTCGGGTCGAGACAATGATTTTTTTCCTTCTTTTTTGGGGGGTTGCTACATTGTTCAACATCATTTCTACTTTGCAAAATATAATCAAAGGGAGACTTCACAGAATTTGCACAATAAAGTTAAGGTGTTGGGAATTACTATTGTATAATCAACAAAAGTTGAATAAAGTATGTTGTTGTTGCAGAAGAAGTTGCGCAACATCTGACAAATGTCCTGCAGTGATGTCCCTGAAGGTTGGGTCTTTAAAGACATATTTTAAAATAAAAGTCTTCGTATTCCACTCATCATCTCTGCTGCCGGCTAGCAGCTGGAGGCTACATTTTCTGCTTCTGACATGACAAACCTTAATCTGTTGACGAACAAGAAAATTGGAATGGAAAAAAAGAAAACATCTATTGTTCAACTTCATTGATTTTGAGGATGAGTTGTATTTAAACTGTCAATCAGTCGTTGCAGGTATGCAATGATACATCACTTGACTTTGAAGTTTTCAGAGGTTAGGGTGTAGAAGGTCCCTGCTGTTGATGCCAACACTTGCGTCTGTGCCCTATCAGTTTTAACTTTTTGGATGTGAATGTTGCACATACAGTGTTGTACTTCTTCTGAATACTTGGACATGTGGAACCTTAAAGTCTAAATGAAAGGGGAAAAAGCCCCTTCAACAGATGCCCTGTTATAATGTGCACCTATTTTACGATGTATTAAAAATAAATTACCAAAAAAGAAATTGATCAAATGATTTGACACTATATCAACATCCAATCATCTTTTAATCCCATAAAACACAATTTGACATGTGCTTTTATCAGCAAGCAATTATATCATGACATCCATCCATCACTAAATCTGAATCTTTAGCGACAAGAGAGGTGTGTGTGGAGCAATAAATCCACTGGAGCTTCATATTGTGGTAGATTTTAAACCCGTCCACTTTTTAGCACTCCTATCAAGTTTAAATTCCTATTGCATCTGAACACCGCTCAAATATTCCATTTCTTGAATACGTACAGTATAGAAGCTAAAGACGACCTAACTTTTGTTTCACTTGGACTTCAAGGAATGGTATTGTCTGTATGATGCACACTTGGATCTTCCTTTAAATGACTTTATTGTCCTTTTTAATGAGTGCATTATGTGAAATTATGTCTGCAGATAAAACCTCCCCATTGGGACACTAAAGTTTTGAACATAACGGATTCCTACACCCTGGCGTCTTCTGGACAATCACCACAGGGACACACGGTACATTTGGGTGATCGTGTAAATCCGCCAGTGAAGCTCCTGTGTGTGAGGACAGGAATAATAAACCTTCCTGGGTCCTTCAGCTCTCACAGCTCTGATGACTTATTACCAGCTGTATCAAAGCTAAAGCGCTACAGCTCCTCAGAGAGGAGGCTCGGCTGGGTTTACGACCACAGTGTGTGTGTGTGTGTGTGTGTGTGTGTGTTTTTGTGTCTGACTTATTCACCCTGCTAGGGCAACATTATTGCCATGTATGTTTTCACATACAATTAATTTGTCCTGGTGGGAGGTGCATAACATTTAACAATAAACAGAGTGCAATAAATGGGAGCATGAATATTAGTATACTGAACTATAATACCACAATGTGGAATATTCCCTTGTATATTCTTAGGATGTTGTTCTCATTCTCTAGACTTTAAGCTGCATATGTTTTTGTTTTTTGTAAACAAGAATAAAACTCAAAAATCCCTTCAGCTGCCCCTTTGAGGCTCCAATATGTATTCATTACACAGTCCTGGAAAGAATTAACAATGTTGTAGCAATCTGTCATTCGATTATGAAAACAAATTGAGTTCAAAGTTAACAAATTGTCCTGAGGGTGGAAGAAAGTAATCCGGGCAGAATGAACGTGTTAAGCAAATGTCATGGCAATCCTGCCTGATAGATTACAATATTGCATGTTTTGTGACACTTTGACCTGATGGTGACGCTCGAGTAAAGTTTAGAATATCAAGAGATTCAATTACAACGGACAGAAAGGCCACAACCGAGGGAAACGGAACTCCAATAATTTCAACCAATTTCAATTTTGATGGCAATCTCAGTCAATATACATTTCTCTGGATTACAGTGTGGAACCGTCGGACCAACCAACACTGCGTCCCCCTATTCCGCATCAGACATAAACTTCATATCACAAATCGAAAGGTCAAGCTGCAACCATGGAGCATCCTCTGACTACAAATTAATATGCTGGAGATCCGCCCAGTTTGATTACTGATCAACTACTCTTCATCAAAGGAAAGACCATAGATTTAAAACGGAGAGAGCACCGTGTCGTCCAAATAGAGCATCTTCCTCTCACCAGTTTCCTACAAACAACCATTAGCGTAGCTCCATGTTAGCTTGAGCCAAGTTATTACTGCATTGAAATACATTTTAATTTCGGCAGAATATTCCTCTTATTCATTCAGTATGCACTGATTTAGTGATTTGAAAGTAAAACATGTTGAAAAAAAATCTTGACGAAAGTAATGTGCGCACAATTTTTGCTTCAACTGTGCAAATTGCACTTTTTTTTTTGCTTTAACAGCATTTAAATGACAATCAAGGTAAAGCAGGCTGTGACTCCATTATGGAAATGTAGTCATTGGAATGCTGTTTAAGTATGGAAGCTAGACGATTAGACTCACAATTCAACCAATTTCAGCCCAGTTTGGACCGAGTCATCGAGACGTCTGCTCACTATGCATTGTGGGGCTATGAGTCGCTTCCATTTGCACTACTTCCACAAACACTGCAGCATGTTGAATTTCAAAATCCTCATCATGGATGTGATTTTAGACCTAATATATTTATATTAGTGCTGGGCAAAGATGAAAACATGTCTGTGATTAACAGCAATTAATCACATTATGTGCAACATTCAATAATGAATGAAAAACAAGTGTATTGCACGCTTTTATTTTAAAGTAATGTTATCACAACAATTTAACAGGCACTCTTGGAGCAACAGCAAGTTAATATTTAGTATATAAATCAGTTTTATTTTTTTTTCTGAACAGGTACCAGAAGAAACATTTTATTTTATCAGGAAACAACATAAACAGTCTGTTCAGTAGTAAGGGTCCCTGTTAGAGGGACAAGCGACTCCTTCTTTTGTCCATGTTCAATTTGTTGGGTTCTAATTCAGCAGCACTTGCTGGACTGTGTTTGAAGGCCCACAACTGTTCTGCATTGTGCCACGGCTTTGTCCAACGCACTGTTCTGCAGAGACACTGTGACAGAGCGCTGGTGAGTGTGCGCGGCGCAGGGGACCGGCAGATGTCTCGCATCAGCATCATATTTATGCACTATCCGTGCTAAGTGTGCTGACTTTATAGGAAACGTTCCACTGCTGTGCAACATGAATAAAATGTTCCGCGGTTCAGTCAAAGTGTGTGAAGCAGCACCCACAGATCATCAATATAATTAGTGTTGGGTGTAACGAGTTACAAAGTAACGGATTACAGTAACGTAATTACTTTTATAGGTAACTAAGTAAAGTAACGCATTACACTCAAAATATTGGTAACTACACTACTTTACTAGACCTCAGTAACACGCGTTCCTGCGTTACTCAAGCCATTTGTACTAGTCCGAAAAGTTCTCTTTTAGCAGCACGCGAGTCACACAACACTTCCTGCATGAACAATCTATCACAGAACTCGATCTGAGTGATTTGAGTGACGTAGCTGCTGGTGCGTAGAAGGAGGGAAGCGGGAAATGGATGAGACGGAGACGGAGACGGAGTGCCCGGATTCAACTGGGAGGTTCTCTCCAGGTTCCCTAGGATTAAGGATATTGCAAAACAATACAACACTCCAATACCATCAAGTGCACCTGTCTGAGCTTCTAATGAGCACCAAGACACGTCTGGTATGAACGGAATCACTCTACTGGTGAACTGCAGTATTACAACTGTTAAAGCGATTGAGAACGCGCTCTTGCACCCGACATGTATATATTTTCCATACGTAACATCAACATTAGTTAGCGTCATCAAGCATGTATCATTGTACTTTCTGCCTTCAAAGTAAAAGCACTTCCTGTTTACATGCTCTTCACAATAAGAGTAAATCATCTAATAAAACAAGTTACAACACTGTCAAAAGGCTTTTCAGCCTGGGCAGTATTGTTCTGACCCCAAGGAGGAACAGGCTGTCGGATAAAAGATTCGAGAGATTTTTACTCATGCGATACAATCGCTATTTTGAAGGGTTAGGGAATAGAGAAAAATGATAAACTTCATAGGATATAGTGCACTTTCTGTTTATTTAGGCAATGATGAAGTGGATTTTCTGTTTATTTAATTGCATTTTCAGTTTCTATTTTTTGGGTTAAGTACATTTCTGTTTCTATTTTATGGGAAAAAGTGCCATTTATTTTTCTATTTTTCTTAAACCACTACAATGATTCCTATAACAAGCTGGTTTTGTTCTTAGGAGTCGGCCCCCATTTGGTTTAGTGGGGTCTCATGCTTCCAAAAGCCTGTTTTTAATGTGTTATGCTGTTTGACCGACCTGAACGTCCCCACCGTACACAGCCTCTTGTATCCTGTTGTTTCTGGATTTTAAAGTGAGGCATATTTCTTTGGTCAGACAGTGTGAACAGGGTTAATGTTCGTTCAAGTTAATAGCTGAGTTTTATATGCCATTTTGTTTTATATGTTTACAATTACAATACACTATGTGGAAAGGCTAAGAGATGCCCTTTATTGAACATTGAAAATAAAGTGATGAAAGGGCCATGATGTTTGTCCATGTATCTTGCGGTTAATTTGGACATTTGCTAAAAAAATGGAAAGTAAAATCACTAGTAGTGAAGTTACTTTTCAAATGCAGTAACTAGTAAAGTAATCTTCTGTAATTTAAGTGTTACTTCAGGCTCGTAGTACTCCGGGGATAAGATAATTACAGTTTGCAGTTACAAATAGCTTTGCTTTTATCAACTACGCCGTCTGGGAGAGATTTAAATTTAAGGTGTTCATTTAAAAGTGCAGTACCTGTCTGCAGCAGCCCCTGCTAAAAAAACAAACATGCTGTTAACGCATGATAAAATCATTGTCGGTGTTAATGCTCTGAGTTATTAAGATCCTATGCAGTTGTGTGCAAGCTTTCTAATGAAAATGTCATGTTATTCATGCTTTGCCGTATAATTTCCTTTCCCTTTTTGCCTCACATTCATCTGTTTCTTTGTCAGTTCAATTTACATATTTTTGTGTGATGCTAATGCGTTAGTTAGTCAAACTTCTCACCCCACACAATGTAATTTGCTTTGTCAAAATTGTCTCTAAAACAGATGCCTTTGCGTGCACGAGTAGTTCACTGGTTCTGACTGTAAAATCTATATTTAAATACAACTAATGCAAAAAAAAGGGAAATAGTCAAATGTGAATACATTACTTGTTTTTATATGTTTTATATACAGTATGGTTGAAACTGACGGCAATCAAAGGCCAATAATTGGTTGCCATTTTCTCAAACTAATTTGCAATGGCAACCTGGCAACCTTCCCTGTCGAGCCCTGATTGTATCAAGACTTGAAGCAGAAAACACACAGTATGTTACAGTGTGTCGTCTTGGGGAGGTTAAATTTAGTAGAGAGGCGGGTAATTCATCATTGTTGCTTGTCAGTTTAACCCCTATCAGTGTTGGGATTGATCCTCTGTGTACGTGTGTTTGGGCATGTGCGCACATGTAAGGCGAGTGTGTGTGTGCGTTATCAATGAGAGCACAGAGATCAGAAGGGCAAAGAAAAGTGAATCATGAGTGCGAACGGTAAAGGTTAAAAACAAAGATTTGACAAAAGATTAACCTTGATGCCGCTCAAGCTTCTCACACACAAACACACAGACCCACGAGTCAGCAGCGGCTGGCAGTTTGACGGCTGCTAATCTGCTCTGAATAGACAGTGACAGACAGAGACGGGCAGAACGAGAGAAGGGAATGAATGTAGAAATGGAGATATGACGGAGGACATGACGAAATGATGAGCTGAGGCCTGGAAAGATAATGAGCAGAGGCTGGGGAATGAAACGATGAGCAGAGGCTCGAAAGAGACATTAGGAGTGAGGAGTGAGCAGAAAGAGAAAAAAAAGGAAATGAAGAAGCTTCTCCGTTTCTCTCGCTGAGGAGATTACCACAAAAAAATTAAAAAACAGCAGCTCTTCTGCGTCTCGGCTCCCACACTATTCAACAGTCCCAATTATGTCCCAATTATGTCCCAATCCCTGCATAGCATTGTTGCAAACAGTGTGCAACGTAAAGATGGATGAAACAACCCTCTTCTTCCCCCGGTGACCTTTAAGATGTATTGTTGTTCTCTTCTGATCTCCAGCGATCTATTCACAGCTTCTGTTCACTGTACTAGAGAAGGAATATTCTGTAGCTTGGAGGTCCAACGCATGAAGGAGATATATATGAGGTCCACAAGTAGTCATGCAAAGTACTGGTTATCTGCAGGTGAGTAAATATGGTGGCAACTGACGATAGTAAAATTAAAACAATCAGATATTTTAGAGATGCATTTATTATTAAACCCTCAAAGTCACGCATTACTCACTAAACTGCAGGGCCTCACATTTTAGTCCCTCCTTCCCATTTCCATCCACCCCTAAGTGTCTCTTTTGTAAGGCCTGACCTTATCTGAGTTCAACTTTGCGGGTGAGTCATGGTTGCAGTTGAATTTGTGAGTCACTCTCACAAATTCAACCGCATTTGCCGTGAGCAATACTAAATGGCATAAATGTAGCAGATGTAACATTCAATAAGACCAAACAATGTCAGGTAAGAGATACAATTCAGTGGAGATCGTGAGCTGGATTTGAATCATCAAAAGAAAGAAAGCTCTTTCATGTTGAGCTGCAAGGTTTATTTAATTTTTTTGTCTTTGGGAATGGAAAATGAGAATTTCTATTCCTGACTCGGTTGACCAGATGGATCTAGAAATATGAGTATTTATAGAGAAAATCATCTAAAGGCTGAGGGGAAAAAGAGGTCTATGGAGAGAGGAAAAAAACACACTAGAGAAGCAGTATAAGCCTTGAAACCGAAAACCAGTTTGAATGTGCATTCAGTGATGGTGAAATACACTGTGCAGCTGGTACTCTCGGGCTCGCTCTCCTTTTAGTATCACTGAAGCCAGAATGAGGCATCGGCCTGCTCCGCGTTCCGAGGTTCGCTTTCCTTTGAATGCGAGTTATTACGGATGCCAACATTTATCTGCTGGAGAAAAAAAAAAAGTCAAAAGAGGCAAAATGTATTTGAAATGAATGCCTGTGGAGCTCTGGCTGCCGCAATTAGGTATTAGGGTTTTATCTAGGTTTAAAATACATCCAGGGAGGAACCCAGGGCAGCCAAGGATGGGATTGGGGGGGGACATTATGGGGCAGATAAATGTTTAAAAAGCTGACAGAATGTTATTTGTTGACATCTACCCACAGAGAGCCCCAGCTATTTCAAGCATGACTGGGAAGCATATTTCTGACTAGTAACAAAGGAGGGGGAGAGGTGGGAACGTGATTAAATATTGAAATACTGTCTTCAGCAAAGGGCACAGACCGCTGTTCCAGGGACCTGCCGGTACTGCATATGAAACCAAAATCAGCAGTAAACATTTCCAGAACTGGTCCAACCAAAGGCTGGCGCCACAGCTACCTTATTTATTTAAGCCGATTGAGAGCAACCTCTACAGTTGCATCTCTCCCACTCTTGTCGCCATTGTTCTGGCTCTGGCACAAGAAGATGTCCATCTTATTCTTACCTACAAGGCTCTGATTGCCAATGTTGTTTTATAATTAGATCTTCGCCCCAAACAAGCTCCACCAATAAGAGGGTTAGGACAGATTGTACGTGAAATCCTGAGCGGCAAAAATCCAGACCAATCAAGACGTTCCAGACGATGCTATCTTTGTTGTTGTCAACACAGAACTTCTCTCGTATTGATGATGAATATTTTTGCGGAAACTGTAAATGTATAAAAGTTGAAGGGACTAAACTGGGCCTGTGAGAGTGAACAGGAACATGTTTCTCTTGCCGCCCGGGGAAAGCACACCCTCGAGTCCAATGCACGGGTGACTCAAATATGCAGCTCTCTCGTGTATAGATCAGAGGGTTTGAGAGTGAGAAGTTCTAGAAAAATGTAATCTGCATATTCTGAATTGTTTGATGGGAACGATACAAAATAAAATAAACAATATGTAGAAAAGGAAGGAGGTGCTTAAATAATAAATAAATACTGAATTCTGGTACAAAACAGAATACAAATAGTGTCATGGTATCTGTTATGACTGAAACTAGAAACTTTTAAACTCGAAAACATAGGTGAGAATGGCCAGAACCAGACTAGACCAGACAGCAGGAGAATGAGCAATGGACGGTAAGAGGAAGAAAGAGGGAAAGAGAACAAGTGACAGAGAAAGCACAACACAGATCGTAACACTGCCGTAGGGGCTTCTTGGTTAAAAAAAAAAGCATCAATAATCCCTCTCTATTTTTCTTTCCCTCCATCTCTTTTTCTTCCCTGTCTCCATCCTTCATCCTGGGGATGTTTTTCAGACTCCGAGCTCAGAGGATTTTATCATTCTTCTCCCTGAGGGACTTATTCCAGTTTAAAATCATTGATACTGATTACCCCGGGCCCTGTCATATTGATTTTTGAGATTTATTGTTGGCCAACTCCCTAGCAGAGGTCCCTGGCCCCTGTGTCCCCGAGCTGGCAGTCATTTGTTAAACACTCTCCCCTCCTGACAAGGAGCACGTCGAACCACACAGCAAACACACACACACACACACACACACACACACACACACACACACACACACACACACACAGACTTGTACATTAAAAGAAGCTCAAAATGCAGAGCGAAGAGCTAACAACCGCCATCGATGCATTTCCATCATGAGCAGGTATCGAAAGTTATAGACAGTTAGTAGAAAGGTTGATCTAAAAATTGGTCCGCAACTCCAGGCAACCCATGTATTTCAGGTGATTTTTTTTCTCAAAAGGTATATTGTTTTGATGTGTTGACCCACCAAGTTGGCGACATATGACCAATGCTGAGCACCATTCAACACTGCCATTGCAGCTAAGCAACAAGCCGGACCGCCTTGGACAACATCGGTGTGTGTCAGACAAAAATGTCTGTATATATTTGGTATGTATTTTAATAGCTGTTGATGTGCGCCAGTGTGGGCATTTCAAACAGAGATTAGTATTCAATAATATCTCTGTGGACTATTCTGTCACTATTTCAAGCATCGACCAATCGTACGTTTTTGTTTCACCAAGTTCCGTTGCATTTAGGAAACACTACTTGCTGACAATGCAGCTGACCAAGCTGGTATTTCAGTTTTTACCAGGTCGTACCAGTAACTCCAATATATATATTTGAGAGAGAGAGAGAGAGAGAGAGAGAGAGAGAGAGAGAGAGAGAGAGAGAGAGAGAGAGAGAAAGAAATACTATAGAGTCTGAAATTAAAATTGAAAGATACTTATATAATTCTCTCGGGGCCTCACAATCCCGTTATGCCTCATGAGGTTTGGATGCCATCCTTTGAAAAACATATTACAACCAAGCTTGGTTGCACACATGTGTATTGCACAGTGTGGGGCTACGAGAGCACACAGAATAAAGTGTGTGACTGTTGAGATCATCTTCACGTAACAAACTAAATATTTAAGCGCAAACTACCATGTTCAAATCCATCATAACTTCACAAGCTTTATTCACATAAACAACATTGATTCAAACAGACAGATGCCCACTCAGTCATTCATACCTGCCAACAAATGTATGAATCACACACACATATACGTCCCACATACACACATTGTTGGAGCAGCAACCGCTTAAGCTTCATTTTCTTCTTCACCTGTTATTATCCAGCTCTGACCGACACTATTTGACCTTCACACACAGATCAGGGAAAGCTGCAAATTTCCTTCCCTCATTATTTCTTTCTTATGGCAGATGATGAGCCAGAGGAAGGAGACAGAGCGTGCAATGATTGTGTTCAGAGGGAAAGTGAAGAAGTAAATGGACTTCAACATGTAGCAGCAACAGGGGTCAGCAACCTTTCCTTTCCAAAGAGCCATTTTGCCCTTTTTTCCACCAAAATAAAATTGTCTGGAGCCCAAAAAACTATTTGATATCACAGCTTATAAAGTTCTATATATATATAGTCATATTATGTATACAAAAACTCAGTGCCTGCTAAGCCTTCTCTGCTGGCCTAAACAGAATCACACAGTTATAGCTATTTTATAATGTAATTGTTGAGGTCAATTAAAAACACAAATGTGCAGACCTAGAGTCGTGTCTATATTTGTGGCTCATGTGGTAGAGTGTTCGTCTTGTAATCTCAAGGTAGCAGGTTTGATCCCTGTCCTCCTCACATAAGGTTTCCATTTTAAAACGCACATCTTTTGCTCTGTTTACATTTACGTAGTGTGAGCGTCCCCACTACGCCGGACTATACCGCAAACGGAGGAGGACGGAAACGCTCCTGAGGACAGATACGTTTTCACTAACGGACGCTGCACTGTCTCATGAGCTGCCACAGAACCAGCAGCAGTAGTTGAGTTTGGAGACGTGATCCACTTCCTGAAAGTATATTTACTTTGCTCAGTTTGCTGCAATAGTTGAGAAATCGTTCTTCTTCGCTCATCTGCCTGATACTTTTTAGCAAATACTGTGTGCTTGTTCTGGAAGTGTCTTTCAACATTATATGTTTTGTTGTTTGATAATTTCTTGCAACATATCAAGCATACAGGTCAGCCAGCATCATTGGCAGTGAAAGCAAATTAATACATCCACGCATAATTAAACGCTCTATACCTTTGTCCGTGACTTTTTTTAATTTATTTTTTGTATCTGTTGATAGTTAGGTTGGGTGGGGCTCTGCAAATCACAATTAGTCACCTGCAGGGAAAGGTGCTTGACTGCGACGTGATAGAATGTGACGCACATTTTAGTTTTTTTTCAAAGCCTCAGGGAGCCGCAACAGATGGGCTAAAGAGCCGCATGTGGCTCCGGAGATGCAGGTTGACAATCCCTGAGCTAAGCAATCAGATGGAATGTGGAGAACAGTTAGGAAAGAACAGGAGAGCGGTTGGGTTCAATCAGGCTTTTGGGAGAACAGACAGTTTATCATCTTGAAATTAAAAACAAGAACCATGACATGTCGATCTCGCTGCGTCTAAGTTCAAGGACTGGATCTGCCAAAGGACACGACCAACAAAAGGTGGATTCTTCACAGTGCCTCACCCCTAAACCTGCTGCAAGAAACTTGAATTTAAATGATCCAAACTGTTGTCTCTCTTGCACACACTCTGAAAGAAATATACAGACATGTAAACTAACACCAATTTAAATACCCTCTTTTTGCACTCTGATCATCAAAACACACAGACCCACTGTATGTTTCTGCATTTTCTAGAATACACTGTCGTGAGGATGATACCCGGGCAGGGAGTCAAACAGGCTGCAACAGATGCAGCGGCTTCGTCACCCCGATGCTAATGCGGTGTGTGAGGTCACAGGAGCATGATGGACCTCCCGGGGCCAACATGACCTGAACCGCCCTGCCTTGCACCGCAACCTGCATGACTAATGAACAACAGCAACAACCAGCCGGGCTGCTGGGCGCTCAACAGGCGTCTGCTGCGAGGTCGTTAGCAGCGTGGGGCTGGTGTGAGGATAACCAGTACAACACGCTGGGCCCCTTCTCATTTCGCTATTCTGCGGCTCCACATCTCCTCTCTTTGCGCTCGACAGGCTTGTGAAGTCGTATGAACCCCAAAATGAGTTTAATACTTATATTATTTTATATTATTTTTTCGATTTTTTTGGGTGAAACAAATTTATATTTTCAAAGAAATCACTTTTGTAACATATTTTGATCATAACTATGAATATCCAGCATTATCTAAGCAAGATTGGCCGAAAATGCTTTTTGTTTCCGACATGTTAAAAATGTGTGCTTCAGACCCTTACCAAGGTCCCACATACTAATACACACCTTATTGGAAAGAACAGGCCCTGAAGAACCCGAATCTGCAATAAAACAAAGTGTTGGGGTGATTCAAAGGTCTTTCAGAAGAAAATAAATTGTAAATCGGTTCAGAAATGGAAAAGTTGAAAGTTTTATGAGAAAGAAACATTCCACTGGAGAATGCTGGGTATTATTCTCTTCAGTAGCTTCCGCATGCTGTATGACGTGGTTTGAACCTCTGGCCCGGAACAGGAATGGAACTGGACCAGGAAACGTATGACGGCGTTGTTAGACTCCTACAAGCCCGGACGGTTACAAAGATGTATTTATTAGTTAAATTCAACGTTGTAAAGGGTACTTATTAGTGATTTTGTGAAACCTTACGGTACAAGTACACATGTACTTCAACTTAACGGTTACTTTTATTAAGTGTGGCTTCAGCTGCAAGGGGTCATAGCAGTGCGTTGCCAGCACATGCGTCAAAATACATCAAAACGTGCGGCCTGATCGGGAATCGTGTGCTATGACTTTTGTTACGCCCGGCCTAGGGGAGCCTGAGCGCAACATACGGATGGGTCTCCCCACCTCGCAAATTAGGACCAATGCTGCAGAGGAGTAGTTCAATGATGCTTTTATTTTCCACCAGGTGTCATAAATTCTTCAGGGTGAGCCTGGCCCAAAATAACAAACAAAACAATCTGTGCACATAATCTAACTTCCCTACCACAAAAGGAACAAAAGAAAATACAGGTGTCTTACCTATCTCCCTACCAGAAAACAGGAGAAAACACGGCTAAACAAAAAGAGCTTCTCACCCCTACCGACACTCTTCCTAACCCCACTACCCCAAGGATCCCTCTTGTGCAGCATGGCCCGGTTGGAAGCTGGAGAGAGAGACGGCCTCCCCAGGTTCCCCGTTATATACCACCGTCCAATCACCTGCAGGAACAAAGCACGGCCAAACATATCACAGCTCCCCCCTCAGGCAGGGAGGGGAACAGCATTCAGTGATTTTTTTCCCTACATTCATAACACTTTTCTAAGAGATTCGACCGGCCGTTTTCCCGAAAAGCGCGAAAAACTGTGAGAAATTGTCCCATTCACTTGAATGGGGTTTCGACGTGAAGAGAGCAAAAAACACTCATCTTTGTGCCCATAGTGACCCGCCATAATTAAATGTAGAGAAATGATTTAAAGTTTAAAACGTTGACAAAAGTCTGGAGTGTATTTGCCTAATTTGGCATTTTTTGATACAGTTTTTATGTAATTATTGTTCAAGTTTAGGAAAATGTGGGGACCATTTCAGAGTTTACAATGGGTGTGTATGGCGCAGGTTAGAGTGGTGATGTCATCGCTAGAGCACGGCGGAGCTTCCGACTCTTGCATAAAAACTATTTGTATTTTGCCATTTACTTCACAATATTTACTTTTGAGGCATAATTTATATATGAACACTTTGGAAATACTGTGCTTGTGGTACACATGCGTTGTGGAATCCAACAAACAAATACTATTTTGTCAGCAAGCCTGAAAGCGACATGAAGTCCGGCCAACTGCTCCATCAACCTCCATGTTAAATCGGACCACAATTTTCTCTCTTGACGGAAACGTGAGCACTTTATAAACTGTAGTTACGCCCTCATTTTTAAATCCTTACAAATATTTAAGTAGACGGAAACGTTCTCAGAAGTCTTGTGCTTCTCATGATTACATTATTTTCGCGATGGGATCCACGGTTGTCTGTCAAATACAATAGTTTGAAAGGTTGTTTTCTCATAAAATCCACAGTCCTGTCTCTCTCTGTGACACAGTGACACAGCTGCTTCAAGTTAGCCAATCATGGCTGTCACCACGACAACCGGTGACACAAACGCAGGAGGAGCCAACTGACATTGGTCAGCTGACATCCACAGTCTTAAGACCAGGGGTCTCAAACTCACGATATTTTGTGGCCCCCTACTTGACATCACAGTTTAGTGTTATTGCGGCCCGCGCGTTTTTCTGAGGTCCACGCACACGCGGCCTCGTAAGATAGCGTTTACTGAACGTTTCTATTAATAGCTCCGTGAAAAAACGGAGTAGAAAAAAGATTCAGATGCTGCTAGATGCGGCAAAGTCTGGAGGGTCCGTGTGATCATACTGCCCCTCATAGGAGCTTCACAGCCAGAGGCGTCTGTGTCGAGCTCCACCTTTCATCTGATTTGTTGATTCAGGTGTCAGTCGACATTTTGTGTGAAACTACCCAATGAACACTCCCTGAGGACCTACCCACCCACATACGCTGCAAAGATACACTGGTTTTTATTCAGACAGACAACACACTACCACCTGAGAAAACAAAATCTTGCAGTGTACTAAAAAAATCCACACTGGCCAGAGAGACAGCAGCTCTGCGCCGCTCAGCTGTTCAGTTTCACTTTGCACTACTCCACACATGACCATGCGCTGGTTAAGAGTACACAGTACACACATACACACATACAGAGTACATATGTTGTTTTTGTTCTGAAAACTGTTCTTAAAAAAACGAAACTGAAACATGCATTGTGTAAACATTGTACACCATCATATCCCTGTCCTCGACATTTATTGACAGAAATATCCTTCTTCTCTAAAAGGCCAACTATGTCTTTCTCCAAACCAGATGCGCTTTGATCATGCACTGCATGGAAACCCATAAAGCTTTCATGTAATTTGACCTCTAACGGAGTGTCATTTTCATCTTTTGAAATTGTTACATAGCGCAGCACCTGGCTGAGTTGATCTACTTTGGAAATGTCTTGAGTTGTGTCCATTATTACCGAATAAAATTCTGCGTTGTGGACCTCTTTCACTATCTCATTTTGAACCTTCTGTGCCATAATAGAAATAATTTCATTTTGAATTTATGGGCTTAAGTATTTTGTTTTACTTTCGCTGGAAATTAACCTCTGTAATATAGGGTCATATCTGCCGAGAAGTTCTATAACGGATAATAAGTTTCCGTTATTGATTTCTCCTAGTCTCTCACGATCTGCACGGAATGCAACATTGCATGATGCAAGTGCCAACGTAACATCAACAATTCTTGTTAATACCCCTGACCAAAAGTTGACTTTCTTTTTATATTCAGCGGAAATCTGCTCATCAATACTTTGATGTCCTTGCCATGTATCATACACTACACAAGCTGCCATATGTGAGCGGGTGTGTTCGTGCTCTTTTATTTTTAGTCCTTGCCAATCATTTATTCCCGTAGTCCAGGCACTGTTATGGCATGCAGATCTTCTCTCACTAAAAAGCCAACAGGGCTCACAATATACTCTGTCAATTTTGGGGGAGTAACACAGCCATTTGCGTTGTATCTTGGTTCCTTTTTTTGACACTCTATGATAAAAATCTTTAGAAAAACATCTCCCCTTTTTATCTTTAGGATACGGACCTTCAAATTTACATGGTCCCTGCCTTAAAATTAACTTTTTCATGTCAGCATCAGTAACGGTTACTTTTATTATTTTGTACAGAGCTGTTGTCTTCTCAAAAGGGTTGCAGTGTTGTACAACGTGAAATGAAGTTAAACAACGATGTGGTTGTGGAGATAATTAAGGAAACGTTAAAAAAAACGGTGTTTTTTTTTTCGGGTCCGATAATGGGCGCAGGGGGTATAGTGAGAGCATAGGTTTAAGACATAATCTGCCTATGTCCTACAAGCTACACCTGGGCCAAACATGGCAACAATGAAATGTGCCAAAGGTGGCTCACATTTGGCCGCATCGAGCCGGAACACAGCCGAGTCAGCCGACACTCAGCCGCGATACGGCCGAGTCCGCTGGCTAGTGTTGGATTTAAAAAAAAATTTAAAAACACGAGGCCCCCACGCGGTGCGGGGGTAATCTCTATGGGCCTGACTCAAATATATAGTAAATATTTTGTTTGAAAACAAAAACTGTTGTAGTATTAATGTTTCAAGTGCACACACCCCATGAAGCTTGATCTGTAGTATGAAGTCATTTCTCAGTCCCGAGTCTGTTGCAAATGGAACTTATTGACAGTGCTAAAAGCTAAATTCAGAAGCACAAGGAAAACCAGACATGACTGGACCATTTCTGAGAGAATTGCCTCCATCCTTCCCTGAGCTGACAAAAGTGATCAGTCGGGTAATGTACCTTTTTGGAAGCACATATCTGTGAGAAACTTTTCTCCACTATGAACTTTAATAAATGCAAGTACAGGTCCAGGCTTAGTGATGCCTATCGTGAAGCTTTACTCAGGGTTTCTACTGTAAACTGGATCAGGGTTTCTACTGTGACCTCGATCAGGGTTTCCACTGTGACTTGGATCAGGGTTTCACTGTGACCTGCATCAGGGTTTCTATACTATGACCTGGTTCAGGGTTTCACTGTGACCTGGATCAGGGTTTCACTGTGACCTGGATCAGGGTCATTGTGGCTCAGCTGTGTGAGCAGAAGCGCTGCCAGGTGTCTGGCAAAAAATAGAATAAAGTACAAATGTATTCAGGTTTTGCATTTGTTAGTTCGTTGCAGTTTCAATAAGTTATTTAAAAAGATAAAATATATTTGCACTGTTAAAAACTATTATAAAAATGTATAGAAACTGCTGGTTGCCTTTTTTATGACGAATATATGTTATGAATGTAAAAAAAAAAATTGCGCTTTTTGGGTGGCCCTCCGATGAGATCACAATACCAGCGGTGGCCTCAAGCCAAATTGAGTTTGAGACCCTTGCTTAAGACACATATTTTAAACTCTACAAAAAACGTTTCACACACACACATATTCTTATATATCATACATTGTTAGACTTAGACACACACACACACACACACACACACACACACACACACACACACACACACACACACACACACACACACACACACGTGAATTTAATGCCAGCAGGAAGTTAACTTATGTTACACGAAATGGCTGACTCTGTGTGTGTGTGTGTGTGTGTGTCTAAGTGCGCGCGCATATGTAATTACGATCTCGTGAACATAGTGGAGAGACAGAGAAGTGAATTTGATTGCTAGCATGAAGTTAGCTAACACAAAGTTAGCTTTGTGTTAGACAAAGCTAACTGACTGTGTGTCTATGTGCGTGAATGGCCGTGCGGGTGCGTGGGTGTGCGTGCACGTGCTAATACGGTCGCGTGCACGTTCGCGTGCACGTTCGCGTGCGCGCATGTGTGTGTCACTTTGAATCAGGACTAACAGCTCCACTGACGCTCACCTTCACATTAATAAGTCCATAGCAATATTCAATCATATCAATGCGTTCGGCTGCTTGTTTCCTCTCTGGTGAATGTACTATATTGGAGATTTGAGCATGTTTTTGCCTCGAAATCTGGGGTTTAACAGATGGTTTGGTAGAAAATCTGCACACACATGACTTGGAGATATTCAGTCAAAGGCATTGTAACGCCTCCTGTCTGTCTACCTGTCTGTCCATGAATGAACTGTATCTTAACATAAAGCGCAAATGAGGATTATTGTATTAAATAGAAAATAAATACACAATTGTACACAATATTTGTTTATGTAATGTACCTCAATAACCTCAATAACACATCTCACTACCGGTAATGTATATATACTGCGACATCTTACGGCAGTGGTAGCCACACTTTCAAAATTTCTCGTGAAATTTTCTAGTTATTTTTTACAGCTTCGATGTCTTCTCAAAATGGTTGCAGTATTGTAGCAACGTAAATGAAGTTTAACAACGATGTGGTTGTGGAGAAAATGAAGGAATCGGTACGTCCGATAATGGGCGCGGGGGGTTTTGGTGGGCGCGGTTACCATGAGGTTAATATACCTGATCTTAATGTACTTGTCATACAAAATATTTGTAGTGCTTCACACAATAAAACCTATATAAAGGCTATAATATATGTGTGTGTGTGTGTCTTTGTGAAACAAAAAAAACTAAAAAGTAAGACATCCTTCCATTCTAGCCACATTATAGTTTTAAAAGTAAGACATATGTTGTCATGAATGTTAGACACCCGTCATATTTAATTGACATGGCTTTAAAATGACAGTTAAAAGGCAAAGATGTCTAATTTTTTTAATGCTTTTAGCCTCCACTCCTCTCTCTCCTCCGTCTCTTCTTCGCCTTCTTGCCTTTGCATCTCTTGTGGGCGGGACTAAGAGGAGAGTATGGGAAATTAACCCCATCAGGTGGAGCCTTTTTTTAACTGATTTTTCGGAAATGAGGAAGTGAGTTAAAAAAAAACTCAAACGCTTCATCATACACAGGTCTGATCTAATACATTTAAACAGCTAAAGTACTGTAAACCCTTATGTCAAGAGAAACGATGGACTACATTTAAAAAAAAAGATTGTTGTATTTTTATAATTACGTAATTCCGTAAGCTCCTCAACATGACTGAGCGATTATAACGTTTCACTATTTAACTAATTTAGTACCCCTAACAACGATGGATTTCGCTCAAAGTACCACGTATGTAACCGTAGAGACTGTATGAATCTTCCAGTAGTGAGTAGATCACTATTTGATCAGTATTGCGAGCTGTGAAAAAGCAACAGGAGGTTTTTTTTTTTTTTTTGGCTTCCGTGTTTCGAGGCCCTGCGATCTCATTGGCCCTCAGACTCATCTGAAAGCATGTCAGATGACACGCGCTGACGAAGACGGTCATTTGAAGTACACAACAGTCATGTTGTGAGCAAGATTCAGGTCAAAGTTGCTCATTTTTCTATTTCTGAACCGAAAAACATGATTTTTGGACTGGAAAGACGTGCAGTATTACTTTGTAGCATGATGGGAAGGCACCGAAAATACAATTCAAAAAACTCGGGGTGTGATCGAGGAGTCATTTTTTTGATCAGACTCTTGACTTTTGATCATATTTATGCAGAAAATAAATAATAAATATATATATTTTTTAACTATTTTTTTAAAAGGTAAGGAGTTGCTGATTCTTTAGAGATCAAGGACAATAGTGGCTGGTATTCATATCAAGGTCATATGACCTGTAGAACACCAACATCTGATGATTAACAAAGGCCCACTGTGTCACAGACAAAATATTTGTTTTGTTTTTTAATTAAAACTGCAAATTGCTTTCAAGGTGGGATACAAGTTACATACAGCTTTTCTGGGTTATATCTCTTACATCTGCTGACATTGATGGATTCTCTGCATGTTTGCCTTTGTGAATGACTAATCCAATACCTGACGGAATCGTCCAATGATTGCAGTTTGATCATTGCAGGTTTGGGGACTGCTATTCGCACCAGTACATTGTTAAACAAATGAATGCCTGAATGCAACTTGGATTCTCATGTCCCAGAACTCAACAACGTTTACCACATGATGATGATGTAACTTGACAAGAATACATCATACCCGGGCATACTGTCAGATTATTTATTTTATGCAGGTTCCAAATCTGAGAAATAAAAGGACGCCGAAGGCTCACTGCTAGAAAATTGCTTTAACTGTCTCTTTTTTTGTTTTAAGTCAGCCTAGGTTGCCTTTACAATGTTCAGAGTGCAATAGCATGCAGCCTAAAGCTGGCAGTGTACAATGAGCTGCTCACTCAGAGAAAAAAAAAGAGGGCTTTAAATGTCTAAATGGAGAAAATAAATCCCTGTTTACCAAAGAGTACTTTGTTCAACACAATATTAAAATCATACGATTTGGTTCAATACATATTGGGCATGCCTATTTTGGTCTTTAGTGTCTTAAATACCATTTCAATAAAACATATTTCAGACCATTTTCCTACAGAGTGACCAATAGGACACACTGTAAGAAATAATTCAAATTTAAAATGATGAGAGAGAAACCAGATGAGTGTGTCAGAGTCACTCAAGGTTAAGTAGTGAACAAACCGTTTTTATTAAAGATGGAACGCTCGAGAGTCGTGATATCGCTCACCCGACGAGTGAATTTTTTTTCAAAGTACAAATAGAGATAAGAATAGCATATACTTCAGTTTTCAGCTTTTTAAATTCAACATGTGTTATTGAAAGAAGGAATATCAAAATTGAGACGGTAGAGACAGTGCATTTCTCCAGAGTGGTAAAATAATGACTTTATAAAATTTGCCTATTAAATATTAAAATAAAATATTAGAAGTGTGTGTGTGCATCATGTTATATGCAGTCACTTTCAATTCAGATGACACGTATTTGAGATCTTGACTAATTCAAAGTCGTGTGGGTTTAAAACGTTCTCACTAATGGCTCTGCGGGGTAGAAGACGTTAATTCGCCCAATTATCTGTGTCATTGAAACAAGTACTTATGTGCTTATAATGATAACTTAGCCAGTGCTTTTTTTTCTCTGCTTCACCTTTGTTACTTGCATTCAATTCAATATTCAATGAATATGAAAACTATAAACATCACACTGTCGCAACAATGAGTCATCTTCAGGAAGAAGTGCTCATTTACAATTTAAAATCCAAACTTAATTCAAACACGTGCGAGCGTATGATCAGATGATTGGGACTGAAGTGAGATCTAAGAGGAGAGTTCTGTACCACTGCCTTTGTTGTATAACACGGGGGAGCAGAAACGTCCAATCGTCAAAGATTTGAATGGAAATCATCTACGTGGATTGAGTCTGCATCTTTATACACTGTGTCAGCTGATATGATGTCAAAGTAGGGAGGAAGGAGGAGGAGAAAGAAACATGAGTGATGCAGAGACATTAGATCAAAAGACGGGAAAAAGGAACGGCGAAATGAGACAAAAACGTTGACAAAAAAATAAATCACTGTTCTCTACACAGCCTCATTACACTGAAATAAGAATACAAGGAGTATAATTACATTTATTTGAAAGTACAATGAATGCTGCCGTTTCATTCTGCAAGTCACGAAGAAATGGAGTCTTTCTCCCTCGTGTTGTCAACTGATTTTCCATTTTATCATTCGCACCGAGATGCAACTGTCAAAACATTTCAAGTGTGTTTTGATCAGAATATCAGTAATTACTTAACAACCTCTAGAGGACACTCCACCTTTAAGGCATACTAATTCAACTTGTCACCAAGCAACAAATGACTCACTTTGTATATTGTGATGTAGAAAGAGCAGAGAGAGGGTGTGCATGTGTATGTGTGTGTGTGTGTGTGTGTGTGTGTGTGTGTATGTGTGTGTGTGTGTGTATGTGTGTGTTTGTGTGTGTGGTGGGGTCATCTCTACTCTCATCTATGACATCACTAAAAGTCCCACACTTCAGCTCAAAGCATCCGTCTGTTGAGACAGACAAAGTGAGTTCTAGTCAACAGACTGCTTTCAGTAAAGCAACTATTTATGACAATATGCTGCAGTGGCAAGACAATATTTAACCTTTGTGTGTGTCCATGCAAGTCTAATGGAACATTTGGTTCAATCGCCATAGTTTGCAGCCGAATCTTACCGACCTTAACGCACGATTATCTGCAAATGGCCAACGACGTCAGCTGTTTTTTTATGTTTTGGGTTTGTTGCACATATATTGAAGGACATTGGCTTATATCAGTATCAACAACAGGAAGACTAAACAAAAGAACAACAGTCGCTGACCTCATGGAAAGGTCTATTCATTCAGTAATTCACCCAAGGCTTTCCTCACCCGACAACCGCACAGCATAAATACAGAGAAGCACATCAGTATCACCCCATCAACACAATCATTACTCAAAAACGTTCATTTCCCACAACTAGTACTTTCCTGTCTAAAAGACGTTTTTCTCTTTGTTAAGTGAAGCGTCCGTTCCTCCTGCCTATACGAGTCCGTACGCAGCTGTGAATTTCATGTCTTTTTCTGAGTGTCTATAATTTTGAAAGTTTAAAATGTCAAGTTGTCATGCCCGGGCAGATTTGTCATCACAGCGTGTGGCCATGCCGCCACGGACAGCCTGATGGATTGTGGAACAAGAGGCCACACCGGTGGTCTGGTTATCCAACCCCCTCTCCACACACACACACACACACACACACACACACACACACACACACACACACACACACACACACACACACACACACACACAAGCACACACCTCCCATTTTAACTATGCATCCCCCCTGACACCTCGTCGTTTTTCTCACCCTCGCTGTTCCCTCCAGCCTCTTCCTTTTTATCCGTAAAAAAAACAACCTCTGCCTTCTCACCTTACCTCAGCCCCTCTTCCCCCAGTCTCCACATCCTGAAAAGAATCCAACACAACGGCATTTGGCATCCCAGTCTCATCACCTCTCTCCTCACCTCTTCTCTTCACTGCCTGCCTTGAAATGGGCAGAAGGCAATCGGGCCTGTTAACCTCTCCTTGCCTCCTTGCACTGATGTGGACACTGACAAGAAGCCTGGATTCTCCTCTCTGCCCTGAACACTGTGGATCAAACCAAGCACGTGTTCCCGCCCCACTGTCTTCTGATTGTGTAAGAGAGAAATTCAACAATAATTCAGTTAGATTTTCCTTTATGAATGCCTCATCAAATCTCATAGTCAGTCAGCCCGTCATTTGGCTTGATTTGATTCATTTAAACTGGATTTTCAAGCTTCTGGATTCTTAAAATGTAACACTACAACAAATGCATCATTAATAATCTGAATAATGAACACTAATCCGGCCCGCCAGGGGGCCATTGAGCCACAGTCACAATTGATTGGAGCACTGACATTACTAAAGATATTACCCAACTACGAGGGAATTACATTACATTACATTTCATTTAGCTGATGCTTTTATCCAAAGCGACTTACAATAAGTGCAATTCCACTGTGAGTACAAACTCACAAAGTACAAATTCAGAACAACAAGAATCAAGAAAGTACAATTTCTTCAATAAAGTTAAACTACAAAGTGTTTTGTAAGTGCCAAGTGCTACTAAAGTGCTACTACGGTGCTACCTTCTTTATTCAAGGTGTAGTTGAAAAAGATGTGTTTTTAGTTTGCGATGGAAAATGTGGAGACTTTCTGCTATCCTGATGTCAATGGGGAGCTCATTCCACCATTGCGGAGCCAGGACAGCAAACAATCGTGACTTTGTTGAGTGTTTAGCACGCAGTGATGGAGCGACAAGCCGATTGGCAGAAGCCGAGCGTAGCGAACGACCCGGTGTGTACGGTTTTACCATGTCCTGGATGTAGATTGGACCCGATCTGTTCGTAGTACGGTACGCAAGTACCAATGTTTTGAAGCGGATGCGGGCGACCACCAGTAACCAGTGAATGTCGCGGAGGAGTGGAGTCGTGTGGGTAAATTTCGGGAGGTTAAAGATCAGTCGAGCTGCTGCATTCTGGATGAGCTGCAGCGGTCAGATGGCACTAGCAGGTAGACCTGTCAGGAGGGAGTTACAGTAGTCAAGGCGCGAGATGATCAGAGCCTGTACGAGAACCTGTGCCGCCTTCTGGGTGAGGAGGGGACGTATTCTCCTGATGTTGTACAGCATGAACCTACAGGAACGTGTTGTTGCGGTGATGTTGGCAGTCAGGGAGAGTTGACTGTCGAATGTGTTACACCGAGATTCCTGGCAGTCGGGGTCGGTGCCACGTATTACGTGCATACGTGGGTCGGTGCCAACACTGAGTTGTTGAAGGTAATAGTGAGTTAGTGGGTGGGAGAGCCTTTTCCTGTAAGGAAAAGTAGTTCAGTTTTGTCAGGGTTAATTTTCAGGTGGTGTGCGGACATCCACTGAGAGCTGTCAGTCAGACAGGCAGAGATTCGTTGCTGCTACCTGTGTTTCCGATTGGGGAAACGAGAGGATCAGTTGGGTGTCATCGGCATAGCTATGGTAGAAAAAGCCATGCGAGCGGATGACAGAGCCAAGAGAGTTGGTGTACAGAGAGAAGAGAGGACCCAGGACGGAGCCTTGACTGGGGTCCCTCAAGGCTCCAGTAGTGAGAGGACAAGGTTCAGACACAGATCCTCTCCAAGTTACCCGGTAGGTGCGGTCATTGAGGTAGGATGAGAAGAGGGAGAGCGCAGTGCCTGTGATACCAAGGTCCTGGAGGGAGGAGATAAGGATCTGGTGGTTCACTGTGTCAAAGGCAGCAGAAAGGTTTAGAAGGATAAGGACAGAGGAGAGAGAGGCTGCTCTAGCAGTGTGAAACTGCTCAGAGACAGCAAGGAGGGCAGTCTCTGTTGAGTGGACTGCCTTGAATCCAGACTGGTAAGGGTCCAGAGGGTTGTTCTGGTGGAGAAAGGAGGAGACTTGGTTAAAGATAGCTTGAGAGACAGGGGGGGGGTGAAAGAGGAAAGCAAAGGGGAAGAAGATGAAGTTAATGGAGGTGTAGTTATAGAAGGATGGATTAGTAAATGAAGAGCGTATGTCATCTATCTTTTTTGTAAAGTAGTCAACAAGTGGCTTGGTAGAAGGGTGGATGAAGGAGGGGGATTGGGGGAATCAAGGAGGTTGGAGAAGATAGAGAAGAGTTTTTTGGGGTTAGAAAAAGAAGATTCAATTCTGGATTTGTAGAACAGGCTTTTTGCTGCAGAGATAGAGGCAGAGAAAGAGAAGTGGGGTGGGATAAATAACAGAGGAGGGATTTTGATGCAGGTGCGAACGAGTCCGAGGCCTATAGTATCTACGAGTGGATATGTACACAGGTATGGATGGAAAACACATTTTTACAGGGCAGTATTTATACTCAGCCGCAGGTAGAGCTTGCACAAATCTGCAGAGGAGAGCCCAGGCAGATAAACAGTGGGCTGATGTCTGAATTTTTGGTCTTTATGTTTCTAGTTTATTGTAGAAAGACCTTAAATTAGGGTTTATCATTCAAAAAGCTTCACCAATGATTTAAACATAGAGAAATTTTGTCATTATGTATGTGTTATTATGCTATGATTTTACTGGTCCTGAGATCAAAATGGGCAGTATGTCGCCCCTTAACTAAAATTAGTTTGACACCCCTGCTCTAAGCCAATCAAAACCATGGGTTTTACAGTTTTTCTCAGCTACTGTCTCTGTTGTAACGGCGTGTTGTCAGTCACTGATGTGATGACGGTTGAGGGTCTTGACAAGACCACAATCAAACCAACCTCGCTGTCGAACCTCCTTCATTAATGAGACACATCAGGCAAAAACAAGATTTTGTGCGATTTGGGGCTTTTTTGCTTCCATAGGATTTGGTCTTTCAGACTAGTGGAAAGAATACCTCCCAATTTGTTTTACACTTTGTCTATTTGTCTATTATAATGGCTCATTTGCATTGTTAAACATTACTTTTCTGAAAACTTGCAATAAAAAAAAGGTCTTATTGTAAGTAATCAAATGGCCACAAGTTACCAATGTTGTAAAAGATTGGGGATCTACGTGCTATTTACATTTTTACAACCTTTCCTTATAGCTTCTCCTCAATGAACTGTGTTCAGCCGTCTGCAGTTTAGTCAGAGTTTTAAGGAATTTATCAGCAAAATCAATCATGGCTTCCCAGTTGCGCTGACGAGTGCAGGATGTAATGCATTTACAGTGTTTCATTGCGGAATTTTAAATTAAGCTTAGTTTCGATTGCTTTTTTTGATGGAAGCGTTAGTCACACATGATGTGTTCAAGGATCATCGGAAAGACGGAAATCATTTTTATAGTTTCGTTACAAAAAATATTTGGGTTGGTTCAAAGGGTTGAAGATAAAATTGAAGAAAACTTGTAAACCCAATTATCTTGGGGTGTCTCTACATTTGTTTTGGTTTTGGAACCATGGCTAAAAGCACTTCTAGAAAAGCTAAATTAATATTAAATCCGGCCCTGTGCCTTACTCTCAAGGTAGCACAATGTTGTCTGAAAACAAGATGCTTCAAAAGATGCTTCAAAAGGATTCCGTCACCGATCAGCCTCGCGCTCATTCAGGCAGAACCGTAGAGCGCCACCGTAAAATAATTGACCTTAAAATTGCTCTGATGAAGAAGACGAGTGCTTTCATACATTTAAATGAATATTAAGGTCAGCTGGAAACGTTGGTTAAATTGAGTGTAAGTGGGTTTAACTACCACTGCACCCACGAGTCCTCGCTCTCTCCATCATATTTCCACAAAGCTGTCACAGCTTGACTGTCAGTTCTGCTTTGCTTTCATTATTCACTGTTGGGAACACATTGATGATTTATTCAATCCCTGCATTGTCCACTGGCCATAGATAGACCATCTCTACACAGAGGTTGTTTTTAACCATTATTCACCCAGTGACGGATGGCTTATAATCCTTTTTTTTTGTTTACTTTATATGATATTATCTTTCTCTTTTAAATGTAGATGGAAATACAAAAAGAAAGAAAACAATCTTTTCTCAGAATCTTCCCATTTTCTCTATAACCTTGGCACACACAGTTCCCGCCCTCCACATATGCATATATATATATATATATATTTATATATATATTTGCAAAATGACGCAGTATGGGTCAAGCTTGGCTCGTATCACTGGTGCAAAAAGTAGTCCTGGCACAAGCCGAGTTCACAGATGGTTCACTGCGAGCCATGAATATGCTGACATGAATATACAGGAGGAGACTGTGAACCCAGAGGAACAAGGTCGACAGAGCAAACCACACCTGGTCAGACCACCGGAAAACTATAACAATGACATACAAGTATTTATTTAGAGTGGCGACATCATAAGAAAACAACATGGTTCCATCTGGTCTGAGAATTACGTCCTTATCGGAGCTCAACTAAGGCTACAGTAGTACAGCGACGTGTCTCAAAATAGAAGGCTTGGAGGCGGGTCAGAGGGCCTGGATGACACTTGGAGACACCGCAGGAGGGCACAGGGAATAAATCAGGTACCCAACCCACGTCTCACTTATTCACGGCGTTACCATCTGGGCAGCAGCATGGATCATGAAGAAATTACATGAATCTACTCAAACTCAGAGACTGTCTTAACCCGTAGCCCGACCCTGCCGTCTAGAAAATACATTTATATAAACGACAAATTTGTTCTGCCAAATAGGTTTCGAGGACAATGTGTTATGTGTTATTTTTTTGGACCATACACAAGCCACAGAGAGGAGGTTGAGGGAAATGGTTTGGGGTAGGATGTGCACGATTACAGCCAGAGGCCAAGATTCACATCCTGATACTGCATGGGCTTAGGTTTAGGCAACAAAGGGTATTTTGGTAAGGCTAGCCAAAAAAAATGGTTTTGGTTAAATATCAATAATGAAAAAACTTTGTGTCTCTTGATTCCAGTCAGTTTTTGCAAGTGACTAAACATAGCCATGAAAAAGGTAATGATTCATGTGCCAAGAGTGGATATTGTATGGCAAGAACATTGTGTGCGGAATGAATTCACACTTGGGGGAGGTATGTACTCTACTGAGTTCACTTATCTAGTTGATGCTTTATTTGGCCCCATGGGCTTTTAAATAAAAAATGTTTTTCTTATATTCTTCTTGTGTTATTCCCCTGCCCTGCCATGATAATTACCATTATGTCGGCTGTATGTGGAACATTAACTCCATAAATTGTGGAACATTTACATAATAATGATGTAATGTCATGTGTACTATCCCATATAATAAAATAAAGGTACATGTATATTGTCTGTTATTTTCTACTGTAATTCAATGTCAAATTCAGCTTTATTGTCAATTATTCAACATGTGCCAAACATACAGAAGAGTTAAACAAAAAATACTACCAATAAAGTGCAAATAGATTAAAAAATACATTGAGACAAGATATATGTTAAGAAATCATCACATCATGCTGACTTTGTCATGTAATGCCTTTTCACTAATGCTTTTATCAGAAAAAAACAACACATTGTGAATCCAACATTAGCCACCCTTGTACTCTGTTATTATCCACGTGTCTTCTGAGTCTTTTCAAGTCTCTCTGCCATCAGGATCATTTTAAAAAGATGCTATAATCACATACACATTATACGCACAGGAGCTTTAAAAGATATTTCCCTCTATCCCTTTGTAATCCTTTGTTATTCTCTTTCTTCAGTCTCTTAATGCACACACAAAGTGCAATGAAGCACATTACAATGATACAAATCGCTGTTTTGCATGTCACCCTCTTTGATGCTACAAAATAAAAGGGAAGAATGAGAAAGAAAAAGATGGACGTGGGAGCACAGACTGGTGGGATGGAGGAGGTGGAAATAGAAACGTAGGAGGTATAGAGTCAGGGTTCGAGTGATTATTTAGTTTGGTGGTTGTTGCACTGAGGCAGAGGGTGAACACATGAACAGTCTTAGTCTTAGTGCTGAACTCGCTTTCTCACAACAAATCCAGCCACATTCTATGCTACTGAACTCATGAACCTCCTATTTTTTAGTGTGCATTTTAGGTTCAGTAAGATTCAATTCAATTAATTTTGTATAGCCCAAAATCGCAAATGTGCCTCAGAGGGCTTTACAGTCTGTACAGATCCCATATAATATTTTTAAAGATAAAAACAAAACAAAACACACTGTTAAAATTTTTGAATAAAATGCACTTTATAATAACACCAGCTGTGCTTTTAGGACACACCTTCCTTTCCACAAAGTCTTTCAAATCCAATGAAAACGATCTGCTTACTCTGCAAACTGTGCAATATTGATTTATTGAGGCAAGCTGTCAGGAAGGGACCTTGTTTGAGCGTCAACAATAATGAAGAAAACACAAATATATGTTGACATAACTAATCACATCATTGTGATGGGAATTGTAGTGTTGCGCTACCGATTAGCTTCAATTGCTCTGCAATAAAAACACTTAAATACAGTAAATAACACAAAGGCCACAACAAGCTGAGATTTGGGATCTGCAGGACTCCTTAACTACGATGTGAAAGAGTAAAACTGCTGACACTGGTGTTACATTACCTCTGGCCACTTTCAGACAGTGATAACTCTTTAGGCAGTGCATCACTATCTTATCTCTTATTCTTCATGGGACCCTGTCAGTAGTACAGTGAATAAAGCTGTGAGAGACCCTTTAAAAAAAACGATAGAGTCCTGAAAAGCTGCGAACCTAATGGCTCGGAAAAACAAATAAACAGCCATGAGGTGAGAGCAGCATATAAATGAATGAATTCCTTGCAGGGGTCACTTTATGTCTGTTTGTGTGTGTGTGTGTGTGTGTGTGTGTGTGTGTGTGTGTGTGTGTGTGTGTGTGTGTGTGTGTGTGTGTGTGTGTCAGTTAATGAACCCAACAGAGCTGAAGGGAGTGGCCCCCACCACTCTCTTACAAGAACAGTTTACAGCCACAGTGAATCTCCAAGAAAGCCATCGGTGTGTATAAAAGCATATGTGCGCTCCCATAAGGTTGTGTCTACTTGATTTATGTGCTGGTGTGGGTATGTGAGTGCGTGTGTATGTGTGTATTTGGTCTGGGGACTGTGCCCTCTCATTTAACTGCGTGTAGCGACATTTCGGAAAATAGAAAAGGAGGAACAGTCATACAAATTGTATATAAGAACCAAGCAAAGTAAAGAGAGGGATCAGAAGAGGAAAAAAGTAACATTTGTAACATATTGCAACATTGTGTTCTAACTCAATGGTTCCTTCTGAGAATGCAGAGTGTCTTTTTACTACAACACCAAATGCATTATTATTAAGGAATAATAAGAATTAAATAATTTTCAACCGTTAATCACATGTTCAGTGCAGTCATTCTCTCAAGCCGTTTCATACGAGGTTTACTCCAGCAGATGGGGGGGAGGGGGAAAAAAGGAGGTACAGAAGCATAGAGAGACACCTCGAGTCCTATGAAGATGAAAACCACCGACGCAAATCCAGAACGAATGCAGCATCATCCAGCTGAAAAGCACTCCAGTTTTCATGTCTCTCTCTCTCTCTCTTCCTTCATCCAGTGATGGGAATGCTCGCTTTTAGCGCTTTTAATGTATTGACTTAGCACTTTGGTGCAGCTCACTCTCGCACAGTTCCACACCTGTGTGTGTTCAGCGGCTACGCTGCAGCAGACTGGAGCATCTTGTTCAAGACACTTGACTGGAGTTTCACAGTGACAGAGAGAAAATGGTCCTCATTCCCTTTTCCACTCTCGAGATCCCAAAGTGAATCGGTGTATGTGCTTACAGACTCACATCTTTCACCCGCAAGAGCTTCTATTTTTAGTGCACCCACTGATATCAAACTCAATAACACCCACAGTGACTGTGCCTCACTACTTTCTTCCTGCTCCTGCTGTATTCCTGAATTGAAGCACTTTCAATACGGTTACGATAATGGTGCCCAACCGCACTCGTGCCAACAATGAAGAGCAACCTCAAGACCACCGCTCTTTCACAGCAGACCAGTATTATGAATATAATAATATAGGAGTGCATGTCCAATCATCGACTTATTATCAAACAAATAATTGCACTTAATCAGATCGTTGTAGGGGATTGTAGATCACATTAGCACAGCTGTCCAAATTGTTGGTTGAGGTATAGGGGGGGTAGCCCTTGAGATAAACGGAGCCTCTTCAACACATTTTCTGAACACACTGCAGCATAAAAAAAAGATCAGTCATTTGAATCAATGCCTCCGACGACCTCAATGAAAACCTCAAATTACCAGCTTCGGCTTTTACTGCGAGACTACGAAGGCGTTTGCAATGTTTTCTGTGCCTCGTGTGTGTTTTGGATCCAAATGTACCGTCTTTGTCTTTGTCACAGGATCACAGGAAATCCAACACCTGGACTGCTGTTGAATGTCATCCTGTCTCCCATGTATCTCCTGACAATTTATCCTGCAAGCAGCCTGATAAAACAGAAAGGTCATTGAAGTAGTGTTAAGAAAAAAAACGATCAGGGAAGAGACAGAACCCTGCTCCTCAGCGCCGCTCTACCTCACTTCAGAAGTCTTTGATAACTTTCAAAGAAAGTTTTTTGTTGGCAGGTGGATGCTAACAATTACAGAGGCACCGTGATGAAACGTCCCAAGGTCACGATGAGACATTAGTGATCTGATCACTCCTGTGATGAGCGGGAATGACGAAGCGAAAAAGGAATTACAATTAGTCCTTTTTTTTATCTGTGAGAGTCAGAGGGAGGAAAGATAGCGATGACGTGAATAATGGCAGAGACGGAGAAAAATACTGAATCGCAGAGAGAAAGCGAGAGCCCGCTCACTGGACCCGTTGATGTCTTATGTTGCCATAACGATGCCAACTTCCCCTAACAATGCGGGAGTAGTTGTCGATATTCCCTTAAGGCCCAGTGGGACAAGCTGGGACGAGCCTGAAGCTGCTGACAGCCGCCGAGTTGTACCGAGTCTCTCTGAAATGCCGGTGCCATTAATGAGAGCTTCATGAAGAGGTTTCAATTAAAGCAGGTTTGATTATTTTTAATAAAAAAAGACGACGAGATTTAGAAATGTGATGTGGAACATTTCATTTGGTGGCTTGTGCAGATACATGTGCACGTGGAACCGTTTGCGATGTGTCTACTTTTGACAGCATCCTGAAGCCGCTCACTCACCGGTGACGAACGTCACGTGGCATCACAGCACAGCAGCTTCTTTGTTCCACCGAAATGACCACTCCGATGTAATGAGTTTAACGAGGAGTCCATTCCATCGCTTCCTTTTCTGTGATTATATCCTCATGAATATTCATTTCCTCAGAGGACACGAGCTGAACGAGGCAACGCTGCCTTCCCGCTTTTATCTTCTCATTAAGATACAGTGGTATTGGTTTCCCTTAACTCTAAAGTATTAACTCTTTTGTTTCATTAATTAATCATTCGCCTTCATTATATCTATTTTTTTCTATTGTCAGATTTATTTTGCTCTATTACAGTGACTGAGAGCCATTGTTTTGTTCTTGAGCACTGTTAAATCTACGCAATGAGAAAGTTAATAAGTAAGACAGTTATTCATCTAACTTGTAAGGGACCGTGGCCATTTCATCTGCAGGAATCAAATTGTAATTGCTACATTAAAATTCTGTCGTCGGAATACGTCGAGCAGTATTTTATCGTAATTGCATTATAACCACTAAAAAAAGTGACACAGCAGATTCTTGATTTACAGCGATGTCTTTCCCCAGGTTCCACAATTAAGAGTGACAGTCCGACTGTAGACGGAGGAAGTCATCGTTCCAACGTGTAATGTGACGGGATCAAGAGCTATTACTTTCATGACTGAACTCCTGAATACTTTTATGAGATGAATAATGGATGCCATCCACTTCTTTTAACATCTCATTTTTACTGTTTGCTTTGTTCATCTCTTTCCCACGCTGTTTGGTACAATAAGGAGTTTTCCCCCTATTTATCTTTCTTTTTTCAAACTTACTTATGATAATCGAACATTGTGACCTTGTCACCTGTGGTTTATCTACCTCAGGACTAAACACTTAGTAGTAATATTTAGCTTAGGAAGCTCATGAATAAAGTCACATTTGACCATTAATCAGGACTGTGATAGATTTGTGACTATTCTAAATAATACTGGGCTTCCGGGAAACACCCTGCCCAACGGCATGATGGGAGGGAATGGCCAACAAGATCAGGAGACAACTTCCCAACAGACATCCCTCATGCAAAGAACATGTAATCAAAGTGCAGGTGCCTGGTGCCCAGGTCCCTTGAGTGAATTAAATAAAACTGTTGCGTATATGGAGAGTTCACATCCATCAAGACGCCACTGATGTGTGTTTACCTTGACAACAGTGATGTACGGCTCAGTGATGTATGACAGGCGCCGTATGCCGACACGCTGACGATGTGTTTTGCACCTAATTTAGAGACGTACGTAGAAACGTGGACAGACTTTACCCGCAGCTCAGCAGCTTGGAAATGGCCACTGGTTAACACTGTATATTTAATGAGCCGCAATTAAACTCCATACTCACTCGGTTGTCTGGCAGCGGTAACGGGAAACATATGTAAATGAAAAGAAATCATGAATTCGAAAAAATGGGCAGTTTTCACATCCCACCTCCTCCGTGTTTTTCTCCTTTTCTTTTAATTAACTACAAACGTAAAAATAACTAGTTTGTCCGAAGCATGTCAAGTTAAAGTTCCACCGCAAATGACTCACCATGGTCATATGGTAATATCGGTTCTGTGTGAATGGGCGTCTCGTGATTTGGGGTTGTACAGTATTGTTTTTTATCTTCTGCACACCTTTTTTCTGCCTCTTTCCTGGTCGAGAATTATGGAGGCTACGTTGGCAAGCAGTTTTGGGAGCAATTCAGACAACCCTGTCTCCTAAAAATTACGTTCCCCCAGAACTAATACGCATTCCAATTACGTTTGATCAGAAACATATCTCCTCCCTGATTATGTTTGTGTTTGACGTATTACACATACGTTGATTATCAGTGTTGGGGTAGTTACTCAGAAAAAGTAACTAGTTACAAGTTACTTCTGAAAATTGTGACTAGATTACTTTACTAGTTACTGCATTTGAAAAGTAACTTCACTACTAGTTACTTTACTTTCCATTTTTTTAAGCAAATGTCCAAATTAACCGCAAAGATACCTGGACAAACATCATGGCCCTTTCATCACTTTATTTTCAATAAAGGGCATCTCTTAGCCTTTCCACATGTATTGTCATTGTAAACATGTAAAACAAAATGGCATATAAAACTCAGCTATTAACTTGAACGAACATTAACCCTGTTCACACTGTCTGACCAAAGAAATATGCCTCACTTTAAAATCCACAAACAACAGGATACAAGAGGCTGTGTACGGTGGGGACATTCAGGTCAAACAGCATAACACATTGAAAACAGGCTTTTGGAAACATGAGACCCCACTAAACCAAATGGGGGCCGACTCCTAAGAACAAAACCAGCTTGTTATAGGAATCATTGTAGTGGTTTAAGAAAAATAGAAAAATTAATGGCACTTTTTCCCATAAAATAGAAACAGAAATGCACTTAACCCAAAAAATAGAAACAGAAAATGCAATTAAATAAACAGAAAATCCACTTCATCATTGCCTAAATAAACAGAAAGTGCACTATATCCTATGAAGTTTATAATTTTTCTCTATTCTTCAAAATAGCGATTGTATCGCATGAGTAAAAGTCTCTTAAATCTTTCATCCGACAGCCTGTTCCTCCTTGGGGTCAGAACAATACTGCCCAGGCTGAAAGCCTTTTGACAGTGTTGTAACTTGTTTTATTACATGATTTACTCTTATTGTGAAGCGCATGTAAACAGGAAGTGCTTTTACTTTGAAGGCATAAAGTACAGTGATACGTGCTTGTTGACTCTAACTAATGTTCATGTTACGTGTGGAAAATATATACATGTCTGGTGCAAGAGCGCGTTCTCAATCGCTTTAACAGTTGTAATACTGCAGTTCACCAGTAAAGTGATTCCGTTCATACCAGACGTGTCTTGGTCCTCATTAGAAGCTCCACGTCATTACAGACAGGTGCACTTGATGGTATTGGAGTGTTGTATTGCTTTGCAATATCCTTAATCCTAGGGAACCTGGAGAGAACCTCCCAGTTGAATCCGGGCACTCCGTCTCCGTCTCATCCATTCCCCGCTTCCCTCCTTCTACGCACCAGCAGCTACGTCACTCAAATCACTCAGATCGAGTTCTGTGATAGATTGTTCATGCAGGAAGTGTCGTGTGACTCGCGCGCCGCTAAAAGAGAACTTTTCGGACTGGTACAAATGTCTTGAGCAGGGGTGCCCACACTTTTTTGGCTCACGAGCTACTTTTAAAATGACCAAGTCAAACAGATCTACCTACATTAATAATGCTTATATCTATATAAAGCATGGTACACGTGGAATACGTGTACACAGTACACGTATTTTTGTTTTATTGTTTTTATGTTTGTGTTTGACGTATTACAAATACGTGTATAATCGTGTGTTATTGTTTTCTTTACTTTGCTTTATTTAAGCATATTTTAATTTTTAAACTCTGCGGAGAAAAAAAAAAAGAGGGGCGGGGTGAGGCCAGTGACAGCCGGCCGGGCGGCGGCCACACCGGGAGTCCGAGAGTCGGCCGCACCCGGTGCGTAAACATCTTTACTGTAACAGTACATTGTGTTTGACATATTACAAAATTTCTGTAAGACCAGTACAGTTAAGATGTTTGCATGTGGTCAGAAATGTTCTGAACACATTCATATCAGTTAGTATTTTGAAAACCAGATGTTGGGTCCCGTGACTCCTTTCGCCCGTTTGAATATTTTTCACGTCAGATTCTGCACTTGATTTGACCACAGACATCCGAGTGTCTGCTGATGATCGCAGTTACTGCACTAGATGGAGTTTATCACACACTTTGGGCTGGCCGGCCGGCCGGCTGTCACTGGCCTCACACCGCCCTTCTTTTCTTTTTTCTCCGCAGAGTTTAAAAATTAAAATATGCTTAAATGAAGCAAGAAAACAATAACACAAACACACAATTATAAACGTATTTGTAATATGTCAAACACAAACATAAAAACAATAAAACAAAAATACGTGTATAATCAACATACGTGTTTAATCAACCTATACGTGTATAATCAACGTATGTGTAATACGTCAAACACAAACATAATCAGGGAGGAGATACGTTTCTGATCAAACGTAATTGGGAATGCGTATTAGTTCTGGGGGAACATAATTTTTAGGAGACAGGGTTGATTCAGAAGACTCATCCTGCTACACAGCATGGAGAGCCATTTGCACTGGAGCAATACATCTTTATGAGTATTATAGGAACATACATAGTGTTATATTATATCATAGTATTTAAAAATTTTTTTAATATAATTTAGTCCAAAAATTGAATATCAGCAGATGTTACGCAGAGCCTTGAGGGATTATGTAATTAAATAAGAGTAGAATTATTCTGTGAAAACACAGATTACCCAAATACAAATTACCTACAGATGTGTGGGTAATTTCTAAATCGCATGAGGTCCCACTGGTAATACTGGTGCATGCAAAGAGGGGATCAAGAGAAAGATTGTAAGTCAATTGGTTTCTGGTCTGTGTTTCAATGTAATGAATACAAATGATGTCGCCCTTGCTGCGGATGTTTGGTTTAAATGATTCATTTTGTATCCCTTCCACTCAAATAATTTGCTTAATGTTTAATATACATTTTAATTAAAATAATTATTTTGTTGCAGGCTCAAATGCAGGATAACAACATTAAGGGAAAGTCAGATAACAGAGGGGCTGTGAGTTTAATTTATGGCAAAACACCACAAATCAGTGGTCACAAACAGAAACACTTAGCCATAGCCGAACATCCAAGCATCCACTGTATGGTGAGGAAGGAAGCACGAGCATGCAATCGCCATTATGGAACGGGAAATACATTAAACGCACACATGCGCTCAGCCACAGCAACCACACAAACACAGCAGCCTCCTTCCTGGCTGGTTTATAATGCAAGCCCCTGATTTATGGTGTAATCTAGTTCAGGGAGGGAGAGCTTCTCATACTAAAGAGGCAGAAAGACCAGCGCTGACCTTTGGTGTTCTGCTTGGCTTGTCAACAAACTCTCAGCACTACCAGAAAGAGGACAAGACTGAATTAGAATGAACCGAGCAGGTGAATAACAAAATGTGGACCCATTTAATTCACTACCTGGTAGGAATGATGATGGTGGTAGAGGCTTCTTTATACAAAGAATGGTACTAATTATACTGTTTTCGTCATACTGGTTAATCTACTTAACTACTACTATCATAATGGCAGATTGCAACAAACTTTATATTTCTAACACTTTTCCTTCTGGCTGGCACAAAAGTAGTCGTGGTAAAGAATATTTGCTAGAGACAACTAGTTGATATGTTGTGTGGTACATCCTCATCTAAAGGGGAAAGTGCTAGCTCTTCCAGACGGCTACACTCAAAGTTAGAAGAAAAGTTTTCCGTCATGGCACTCAATTCAAGGCCAAACTTTCCTCTGAGGCTATGTGTCTTTGCATTCAGTGAAGAGATGCCTACTTTGTAACCTTCATAGTCCTGGTCAATCCCTGCATAAAATGGCAGCGATTGAAGGGTGGACTGTTGACTAAAAAACATCTCCAAACTCTGCCCCACTTTAACCCTGTCAGACGCAGAGAAGCTCGTCCACGCCTTTATCTCCTCAAGACTGGACTACTGCAACTCACTCTACACTGGGATCACTGACAAGAACATCACCAAACTACAATATATCCAAAACAGCGCTGACAGGGTCCTGAGGGGAGTCCGGAAATATGACCACATATCACCCATTCTCCAATCACTGCACTGGCTCCCTGTTTCATTCCGGATTAACTACAAGGTCCTAGTACTCACATATAAATGCATCAACGGACCTACAAGAACTCATCACTCCCCTAACCTCCACCCGCACCCTCAGATTCACAGGCCGCTCGCTCCTTCGGGTACCCAACACCAAGCTCCGCACCTTTGTCTAGTTAGAAGATTATTTCGAGATCATTATTCTGTGTCTAATATCATGTATGTGAGTCTAAAGAATGCCTATTCATCAAAAAAGATGTGGTTCCCTCCTCACAGAAGAGGTCGGAAATAATTCCTAGAAAACCTTGAATAACGTTATTACAAAACAATATTATGTACAGTTAATGCCAAGAAATCTTTGATCAAATCAAATGTTTCACTTAAAATACAATTATGTATTAACTATTAATTTGAATTGTGTGTTTTCAATGCAAATAACCACAATGACTACAAATATAAAATGATAAAAATGACTTACAGTTAACACTGACTTTGGGATGGTACATGACTTTACATTGACTTTGTTGGGGATAACCCAAAATGAAATAAAGCACTTCAATGCTCAAGATGGGTTTTGTTTTTACGGATATCATTTGATGCATTAGCAAATTACCAATTAGTTGTTCTGTTTTAATTTACCTTTTTATATTTACTCTTACTCAGCAATAATGGAACAGTACTTTTTATCCCATTAATTGATGAACCAGCCCCAGATAAGCACAAATATAATTGGTAGATTACTTGATTACTAATCAAGTAATAATCTAGAGCTGCAGCCCTATCACAGACACTTCTTGAGCACGGCAAGGTAAAGCAGCGCCGTAGCGCCTATTATCGGGCAAAAATGTTTTTATTTTGTTTGAACGTTTCCTTAATTATCTCCGGAACCACATCGTTGTTTAACTTCATTTAAAGTTCTACAGTTCCGCAACCCTTGTGAGAAGATACATATGGTGTGTTATGAATGTAGGGAAAAATCACTGAATGCTGTTCACCTCCCTGCCTGAGGGGGGTGCTGTGATATGTTTGGCCGTGCTTTGTTCCTGCAGGTGATTGGACGGTGGTTTAAGGGGGAACCTGAGGAGGCTGTCTCTCTCTCCAGCTTCTAACCGGGCCATGCTGCACAACAAGGATTCTTGGGTAGTGGGGAGAAACCCTTTTTGTTTAACAATGTTTTCTCCTGTTTTCTGGTAGCGAGATAGGTAAGACACCTGTACTTTCTTTTGTTTCTTTTGTGGGCTAAGGAAGTTAGATTACGTACACATATTGTTTTGTTTGTTTTTTTGGGTCAGGCTCACCCTGAAGAATTTGTGACTCCGGGTGAAAAATAAAAACATCATTGTACTATACATTCTGCAGCATTGGTCCTAAATTTGGTCCGTTCGTATGTTGTGCTCAGACTCCCCTAGGCCAGGCGTATCATGGTGTAAAACATAATTAAAGTAACTGTTAAGTTTAAGTACTTATGTAAACTCCGCCGACTATACTGGCCATAAGGTTTCACCAAATCCATGATAAATACCCTTTACAAAGTCGGATTTCCCCAACAAACACATCTCAGTAACTGTACGGGCTTATGGGAGTCTAACAAAGCAATCAAAATCCTTAAGAACTCCATATTAGTACCTGTAAAATCACAAGTCGGCCGGAGGTTTCTTTTTTTTTCTCTGTCTCACATATCCGCTTCCTGTGACTTGCGTGTACCCCCCACATTTGTAGAAACACCTCACACAGCAAGAGGGAAGGCTTATGCAAATTGTAATACCCAGCAGCCTCTGGTGAGACAATGTATTGTCATAAAACAAGTAACCTTTCTATTTTTGACACGTTTTTTTTTGACTAAAGCACCTTCCCAATATGTCAAAGCTTGGCTTTGCAGTGATTTTTGTTACAGATTTGGATTATTTAGGTCCTAATCTTTTCAAACAGTGTCCTGGAGTTTGTAAAAGTCTGCGACTTTTTGGGCGGCAAATCTAGCTTAGATCATGCTGGACATTAATAGTTATGATCAAAATATGTTATAAAAGTGTTGTTTTTTTGAAAATATACATTTTATTCACAAATAAATTCTGAAAAAATTATATAAAATAATACAAGTAATATAACTCAATGGGGTTCATACGACTACTTGAACAAAGTACAGAAGTAAAAAAAGAACCAGCCATGGGTTTCAAAAGGTTAAATCAGATGTACTCACCTTTTCAATAATTCCGTTTTTAGATCAAATATTGATTATTTGCAAGCACACTTACCTAGTATAGAAGTATAACCCATGCAGTGCCTAATTCATTGACAATGTCAGAGTTATGTATTCCAGCCTCACTAAAAGGTGAAGATCAGACACTCAAACACTTTTTATGTTTCGCTTCATCGTCTCTCGACGGCAGAAACACTTCATGTGGCTCAATGCAGAGCTCTCAGCGGTCCACAAGCAAAGCAACTTTGTTTCTACGATCTCCATCATCCCATAATCCCGTCCTCATGCACACGTTGTACACATTCACTGTGGGACACACGACAGCCTGACGGATGGGCCTGTTTGAAACGGAGCAATGAAACAATTACTCCTGCACTCCATCTCTGTCAGGACTGTTCAAAGAGTTCAATGTTCAGACAGAAAAGGGCCCATAAGTCAAACCAGTGATCATTTGAATATCACTAGTGTGCATTTCCATTTTTTGGGTGCATCCAACTTCATCGAGAGAAAAAAGGAAGCTTGAGAAGTTCGGAATCCATGAATAAACATGAAGAAGGGGGAAAAAAGAAACAAGCTCCTCCAGAACTCTGGTGACACAAGTTTAACAAAACTTAGTGGCTAATGTTGTGTGACCGAGTCTGTCCACCACAGCTGAGCCGGGAAAGGGAATGTAGTTTCCTGTAGTGTTGTGCATGTCTGTTGGACAAAGATGTGTGTTTGGATAGACAACTGAGACCATCTTGGAACGTTTGCAGTGATGTGAGGTAAAATGACAACACTGACAGAATGGAGCCGATCCAACCACCGTGTCTTAATGAAGAGATGATCACACATTCTGAAAATAGCTTTCGATTCACAGAACGAATGACTTAATTAAATTACTTTAGAAAGTCTATGTACGGACTCAAACTGCTGACACAATAGTTTGCATCTCTGCATGTTTTTTCATTTCCTCAGGATATCTTTTGGCTACCTACTCTTTTGTTTAGTTTGATTAATCCGTGGGATTAATTATACATTAATCTGCAATTTGGAATTATCTGATTCATTCATTCAACTGTTTTTGGGTCATGTCATGAGTTTAATGGAAACTGAAGACTATTGTGTTCTACAAAACCTCATATGATATGTTTGTTGACCATCTTCCTCTTGTTTATTTTGCAAAAATATGTATTTATTATTATTTTTAAACATACTAATCTGCAAATATTTGCAAAGGTTGAATTGTTGACAGGTATTAGAGATGCAAAAATATGTATTTATTATTATTTTTAAACATACTAATCTGCAAATATTTGCAAAGGTTGAATTGTTGGCAGGTATTAGAGATTACAGCCCAAGGGCAATTTTGTATTTTCTTTAAATTAATCACTCCCTGCATGTGGTTTTGCAAAGAGACATTTTTGTGCACCAGAAAATGGGATGAAGCTTCTTAAACTGATAGTGGCAGAAAGAAATGTCCTAAAGTGGCCTCACTGTGTCACATCACACCTGCAGATGTCACCACTTTGGCGGAAAGTGGGTTTGCTTCCTTTCACGGAAGATTGTTCAGAAAAAAATCAAAGAGCTGTGTTTGATTCAAACAATGTCACTGAGCTCATATTCACTTCCACGATCCTGCATAATTAATTTGGAGGCAGTTGTCTGTTGCTGCGGTGGTGTTATGTGTTAATTATGAATTACTGTCAGGTGCTGTGGTCAGAGCAACATCGTTACTACAGAATTAATGAAGCTACTTAAAAACCAGGGGTAATTAGTGAATTGGAGGGAAAGAACAAGGGGAGGCTGTGTGGGAGGAAAGGAACAAACAGACCAACACAGAGAGGAGGCGTGACCTCATTTCAGCCAAGGACTGCAAGTGCACAACATTGGTTGTTGACCCAAATTAGCAAAATGATGGAGATCTCCAGTCTAAAGGAGTTTTTCATCCCATATTGAATTAAACTCATTCGTGGGCAAATGAGTATTTTGATTCACTCATCTCTAATTGGCCACATGGTGTGCACTACTTTCTGATAACTGCACTGCTCTTAATTAGTGCCCTCATTTCAGATTACAAATGAATACTGTCAGCATCAGTGGACGTGTGCAGCTTGTCCTTGTTTAGAGTTGTAAAGTTATTTATTCCAAGTTTGACGAGCACAAATCACCCACAAAAGGGCGGCTGTAGCTCATGGGGATTAGTGGTCGTCCTGCAACCACACGGTAGCTGGTTCGATCCCCAGTCTCCCCATAGTTCACATGTCGAAGTGTTACTGAGCAAGACACTGAACCCTAAATTGCTCCCCGGGCACCTCACTAGGGGCAGCACTGCTCCTTAAAATACTAAGGATGGGTCAAAATGCAGAGAATAAATTTCCCCATTGTGGGACTAAGAAGGCATTCTTACGCGTCTTACTCTTTTAGCATACTGCCTGAAATTCTAAATACGCGACACTTATATTGTGATCAATGTTACATGTCTAATGGAGGAACTGGATAATAAAGTCCAAAGTGAAGACAAGTATCTCTACCTTACGATAATGCCCCTGTACCTTGGCTCTAATTAAGCAATAAGGTACGAGAAGCAGTACTGTGTCATGCAATAATGTACTGTTCAAGGGAGTTGTTATGCCGTGTTCACACCGGACGCGACGCGAATTTGCGGCGCCGCGTCCACCGCCGAAGTTTACTCGCGCGAGTAGAAAGAGGGTGTTCACACCAAACGCGAATTTGCGGCGCGACCAAAGGGGCGTGGCTTAGCTCTGTTGCTTGCCTCTGTGAGAGACAAGCGACGAAGCTTTCATTTCCGCTATCGACCATGGAATAAATAACCACTAGTTCTGCTTTATATTTGTTGTGGAAGTCCCAAACATGTCGGAACATGAAACGCCCTCGTATTTGTGTTCATAACATCATCCGTAGCCGCACACAGCTCGGTGAATTTCACCGACTCCTCCAGAAACAGCGTCTCGCGTATCTCCGTAAAACGATACCGATTATGCCATCCACCATGGAAATAACCACCAGTTCTGCTTTATACTTTTTGTGTAAACTCCACATATGTCGGAACATCAAACTCCATAGTGTCTGGGTTAATACTATTATCAATAATAATCTATTATAATACTATTATGTAGTCCCACAACAGCGTCTCAATGAAGCCACTGTCAGCACTGGTTCAGGCGGAGCAGCAGCAGTTTCATTCAGAAACGGGGAGACGGCGGTGGTGACGGGCAGAGCTTCTCAACGCTGATTCTCAACGCTGATTGGCTGCCGCAACTTTGCGTCACGCGATTTCTCCGCCAGAGTTGGGATAATTCAACTCACGCGAATTCGCGCCACGTCCTTCGCTTTGTTCGCCCCATGTCAAACGTTCTGTTCGCGCCGCCTCCAACGCGTCTATCTCGCCGCACATTCGCAAATTCGTGCCGCAGCGCGTCTGTGGATTGACTTAACATGTAAACTAGTCGCGCCGCAAATTCGCGTCGCGTCCGGTGTGAACACGGCATTAGGCCCGACGCGCAGCCGGCAAACCCTTGAACTGTACATTATTGTAGACACAGTACTGCCTCGAGTACCTTATTGCTTTTATAATACGGGTACCTGCGACTTTATAAATAGTAATAGTAAGCTTCCTTTCAGCACAAAATAGTTGTAGCCACCAAACCTTGTGTATCGCATTTCAGCAACAGAGAAAATAGTCCCGTACGTGTATGGGTTACCCTAACCCTAACCCCTAACCCTAACCCATACACATACGGGACTATAAAACTGACTGCCTGGTCGGTTGGAAGCAGGTGGACGATGACACGCAGCCACCGATGTAAAGAAGTGCTCTCGCTGCTTCTGTCCGTCTTTTCTCCATCATTTTTCTCCTCCATGATGTTTAGAGAACTTGCCTCGCGTCGGGAAATGACCGACGTAATTATCTCTCACTAGAAATTATCACGATTTTGTGGTCAAACCCTTTTCATTCCTCATCTCATTTTAGGGAGAAAGTGACGTTGTGTTGTCGTTCATTATGCTAGTGTGGGGGATGCTAAGTGAGCTTGTTAGCAGTTCCGTTTGAGCTAACGTTACTGTTAGCGAAGAGCCCCGTTGCAATACTGTGAACACTCAAGCAATACACCTGCAAGTTAAGGAAACCAACGTCTGCGGGTCGTTACTGCGGACGTTACAATATCAAAGTTTACACGAACATGTTTGGTAACTGTCAAGCTTGAAATGACAACTAACGGTCGCGCAATTTAAATCTACCTGTTGTTTTTAAGTGCGCACTGATATGGAACGCTCTAAATGTAAACAGGTTGTACAGTACTTTATGGCTGAATAAACTACACCTCGTGACTCACTCTCAACCAATCAGAATGCTTGATTTGATCTACCCGTATTATAAATTGCTGTTATGATTGTATAAGCCGCCTGCAAATATCCTAATCAACCTGTGTAACTGGAAACTCACTGAAGCAGTAACAAACCAACTAGAGACACGTGAACTAATGAACTACTTGTTGCTTCATTAACTTGTTTTTTGCCAAACTATTCATTAATATTAAATAAGATAGATAGATTTATAGGTGTATACTTTATTCATCCCCAGGGGGGAATTTGTTTGTGGCAGCAGCAAGCACAGTTACATAGAAGACACAAATATATTAGGTATGAAAAATACTCAATATATACAACAGAACAGCAGAGCATATTCAATTTAAGAGAACTCCTCCATGGGGGCTTTTAATTGGTGACCACGACGCATGTCCTATGTTGAGGGATGTCAACACATTAGTTGACTCACTTCGTAAAGGCGACCTCCTTCCATCTCACATTGTCAAGTTATTTAACACATTCCTATAAATATGTCCACCATCAGTGTGAAAGCAAGAGAGATTATAAATCGTTCCAACCACAAGCGTCACTGATGGTCACGGCCATTTAAAAAGGTGATTTAGTAAGAGGCAGATTAAACAAAAGACAAATTAGACTATCTTGTTCGTCAGTGCTTTCCAAAACTACACCAAATGGCGGCTACAATAATAATTCATATCACTGGGTTATGGACTGCCACCTCTGTGGCTTAAGGAATTTGTATGGACATTTTGGGAAACACGCTTACTTGGTTTCTTGCCAAAAACAGGATTAAGTTTGGGCTAGGAGATTATTATTTTAGATTGTAGCTTTTCAATTGTTTAGCATTTGGACTGTTACCTCAGTGCCAAATGTTACTCAACACCAAAATGATTCCAACGAGTTACACAAATTTACATTCGTGAAAAAGAGAATGGCATCAGAACGGTGCAGTTTTAACAGAAACTCTAATCGTAAATTTCAGAATCTGCAACAGAGAAGGAAAAGGTGGATTGTGCATCCCCTAAATATTTGGATAAAGTTGCTTCTAATGAGTGTTTTCACAAAATGTGAAATATTGATAGACAAAATTGTAACTTTGACATAATTTGAACAGATTAAAAATGTGTTGGAGAAATAGCCTTTATCTTGTCTCCAAGAGAGCTTATTTGGATAAAACCATGTACAAATCCAAAATTAGTATTATAATGCGCTCATCTGGTTTTTCTGAGTAACCATTGAGACGGCAGAATTACATGAAAAGAGATGTTCTACCGTGGCTATGGCTGCACCTAGGCAAGACAGATGACTGTTAATGCCTGAAAGAGGTTCTCTGGAATGGCTCCAACTAAAAGCAAAAGTAAAACAGAAAGACAATGTGTGAAAAAGTGATGAGACAAAGAATTATGAGACAGAGGGCTGTTAAAACGTAACTCCAGAAACCTCGTAGGAAAATGCTGCGTGCTCATTTCTCAGCTCTAATCCCGTTAGCGGCCGGAACCGACTTTTATTATCGGGACATTCTCAGCCCTCTTCGCATGTATGGCAAAAACAATATTTAATATGTGCTGTAACAAGATTTCGACTCATCGACTCACTAACACAACCCTCTCTCTCTCCATCTCAACCGTGTCATGTTTGTGGAGGCAAAAGTATTGTGATTTACCAAATGTTAAGCGGAGTGTTTAAAGAGATAAAAATAAAAATAAAAGAATTCTAGTGTCCTGTGGAAATCAAAAGGAGGAGCTTTGCTTTAAAAAGGTGGCACTTTCTCCTTCAAGTTGTGTGTTTTAACATGAGTTTAACTCCAAGTGCCCTTTTGGATTTGGAATTTCCTTTGGCCTTTAAATAAAGCACATCAATTACGTCATCAAATTAACCATAATTAAGCTGTATTAATTTATTCGACCTTCACTTAGCTCAAAACTATTCATTCCTCTAATTGAGTCTTTCGTAAAAATCTGTGTTTCACTGCTGAAGATGAGATTAAAGGCAAAGGCTTTTAATCATGATGATGATTTCAAAATTGGGCTGCACAATTAATCAAATTTTAATCACTGTCTTCAGTAAAGAGACAAGGAGAAAGGGTCCTGGCCACCTGGGCTGGACGGGGGGGCCATACAGGTCTCACAACCGGCAGGGTTAACTTAACCACATGTCTGAGGGGATCCTGCCCACTAATCAATGTGGATTACAAAGTCAGTCTGAGCGGGGCGCTCTGCTTAATCACAATTTTGGCTGCCACAATTAAATGAGCATGATAGTCAGCGATATTGACGTTCAAAATACGTGCTTTATTTTGGGTAAACATTTTATTTAGATTTTCCTTCAGGTGAATAAGAACCGTATAAGTTTGATTTTGATGCAAAGACGTGTACATTAGCTGGAATGTAGCACAACATGGAAGTGAAAGCACTGCTCTGTTGATTTAATTTTGGGTAAAAAGTGTTGATGCTATTTTATTTATATTTTTCTTCGACGAGATGCACTGTGATAAGGACCAGTCTGATGCAACTATTTGTATATTAGCCATGTGTAGCACAGAAATGGAAGTGGAAGCAGTGTTCTTGTTCATTTGAACGTGAAAGCGCATTAAAAAGATCTTGTCCCTAAAATTAATAAATAATTGTGATCGCAATATTGATCAAAATAGTTGTGATTATGATTTTGGCCATAATCGTGCAGCCCTATTTCAAAATTACCCATTTATATTAGACATTACAAGAGGGAAGCTAGAATTGCTGCCTTGTGATTGTGTAGTAGTGACATCTGTGTGAATTTGTTATAATAAGGATATGAATTATTGCGTTATGGCCTAAAATGTGTTTTGTGAGGTCACATTAACCTTTGACCACCGGATTACAACACGCTCAACCTCGAGTGCAAGTGGACGTTTGCAACACATTTTAAGAAATACACTCAAGCCTTCACTTCTGAATCACTTCACCCACTCACAATCACTCACAATCAAATCACACAAACAACAAAAGCTATGCTTGTCGAAAGGCCACTCTTTATGCTTCATGGTTCACGGTGACATGGATTGCAATCAAATTGATTTTATGGGACATACACATTTCTTTTGTAGGAATAAACTGTATTTGAGTACGATGTCCAAGTTCCTCATAACCGATAATTTGACCTGCTTTTAAAAAGTGTGGTGGTCATGTCACCATATCGGGTTTTCAAACAAGTCGCACGACTTAAATAATTATGGGTACAAAACACCAGAATAGTAGCGGGATAATGCCACCGACGGTGGAGCACAGGTGTGCAGCCATGTGACTTCAGCTTGAGAGCAAAGAGATCAGAGCTGGTACTGAAATGATTAATTAGCCAGCAGAACTTCAACCTTGGAACGCAACCTATAAGCTCATTCACTCTTTAATTAGAAAACAAACACCTCCCTGCCTGCCTACCCTGTGAATAACAAAAATTAACACACACTTTCATCCAACCAGCCACTGCTGCAGAAGACTCTCCACCTCTCTGTCCGAATGGGCGTATAAAGTTGCTGGAATGAAAGACGGTAATGCAAAATGGGATTGTCAAACTCCAACATAATAGCTTGGCTGCCGTAATGTATTGCAGAGCAATCTAATCGTCAGTAACTTGCGTACATCGGGAAGTTAAAATGGCTGCTAAGTGGTGCAATTTATTCAGTCTTGTCACATTCAATTCACCACTTTTCACATTTTGCTGTTCTATTCATTCTCTTAGTGTTGCCTCCTATAATGAGAGTGCAAATTTGGAAGTTAAAGACACGAGAGACACCTGTACTCTCAAAGAGGAATCTTTCAAATTAATATTACAGGGCTCGGACGGAGGTGCGGCCGGGGCGGCGGGGGCGGAGGCGCGGCCGGGATTACATTTCACCCAGATACAACAGATACGGTTTTCTGATTGGCTATTCGTGTAGCCCATTTCTTTTTATTGATTGGCAGGGGATTCGGGGGAGACATGCTTGATTCCTCCATGGTGAGGACAGCACGACCAGGTCATGTTTGCGCGCTGCGGCACATTAAATAGCCTAGAGTTTTTTTTCAGTGTGAGAAATACGATGTGTGGCGGGAGGGCGTGACTTAAGACCGAAATGCGTGACAGTCACGCTCAATGCGTGACACTTGAGAGCCCTAATATTATATCTCAATCATTGTATATCCAGCTTTTCAAAATGTCTGTTTCCTCCAAAGGGAATTCGACTCTCCCTCGACAGCAAATATTCAGCTCATCATCCTCCACCACCGCTGACGAGCGAATTGTCGAAAACACTGAAAGAAGAAGGAAGCGTCTCAGAACACGAGACAAATGGAAGCTACATGTTGACTTTGAAGGACATCTGACACACGAGTGCCAGGATTTAATTGAAGCGCCAAAGGTGCCAGAAGGTGGAAAAACGCACAACACAAACAACAACAATTTGCTTGAGGAAAAAGAAAAGACAAAATTACTAAATGGATGCTTGAAAATGATGCTGAAGTTTATACATGTGTTTAATCCAAACAATTATAACGTGTTCTTTGTCTGATGAAAAACAACTACACAACAACTTCATTAGCCTGAATTCCAAACGCACAAGTTCAAAAGAGCCTCATTACCATTTTTTTTCCTAAACTGAGCCTTCAAGTTCAGTTATGAGGACGCCTTGTATATTTTCCTGCACGTTAAACAACAAAAGTAACCTGGCAACATGGCTGCAGTCACGACTGGTGCAAAGACTTCAGGTCTGGTTCCAGGTTGGCATTAACGGCTCTCAGCGGCGCTTTCATAAGTAGAGTTAATGGACGAATGGTATCTGCATAATGGAAGATCAGCTTTTAAGGTTGCGACTCACTGATGAGTAAAAATCACACTTCTTAAAGCAGTCCTGTTTTATAATACGTATAATCTTCTGCCACCCACATAACACAAAGATATTATATAAAATAATGTTTCTAAAACCCCAGGCAGAGCATCCAAGATGGACACACAGCTGATGACCTCGCAGCTAAACCAGTTGATGCGGTGGAGACTGGGTATCAGGTGTATTGGAGTAGTACTATGAGCACACGTGCACAGGATCAAACTACTAGTCGATACTGGTGCATCCCTCCCAGATATTATTAATTTTTCAGCATTATGAAATTGGTGGTGATTTCATAATGGAGGTTTTCAAAAATGTGCACAGCTTATAACAGGGGAGTGATTCTATTAAACTGTTGCTCCGTCCCTGTCGGTTTAATCCCCTTTTTTTGTTGGGGGTAAATAATCAGTTGGTTTTTTTCTGCATTTTTCAGCCTGGAAACAATGAATCAGACTTAACCCCAAAGCTTTAGAAATAAATATTAGATGCCAGCTTCCCTTCTGGATATCAATATAATGAAAGTTCCGAAGGTAACTATGGTTCTATGAATCCTGGATGACCGCCAGAGGCAGTGGTTCACACTAGATATCTTGCGTCTCGCGCTTGCGCAGTTCGAGTATTTATAACAACAAAGTCACGTGTGACCTCGGATGACCCCCCCCCCCCCAGCCTGGTATAACCTCCGGCTTCATCCCGAGCTCAATCCTGCAGAATCCTCTCGTGAAATCACGAGATTCCAAGTGACCAAGAACTCTGGCGGTCATCCAGGATTCATAGAACCGTAGTTACCTTCGTAACTTTCGTTATATTTCATCCTTACTGACCACCAGAGGCAGTGTTTCACATTGGATGACTTATACCAACAGAGTCACGAGAAATCCCACGGGAACTACTTCCCTGTGTTCACCCTGGGACCCCGCAGGGCCACCTAAGAGGGAAGGCGAGCAGTGTTCTGTGTAGCCTGAAACCGGGATTGCGCACAGATTAGCCAATCGTCCGGGTACGGCAGTATTTTCACGCCCTGTGATTATAGGGGAGAAAGGGGCAGCAGCGACACACCCTGTAAATACTTGTGGGTAGAGGGAGAGTCCAAAAGGAAGCACCCTGAACCAAAAATAGTGGCTTTGGAAGGCCAAATGAAGGAACCGTCTGTGGTGAGGCACAAATCGGAACAGATATGAACCCGCCTCCTCTGGAGAAGGCACGAAGGACGATTATTCGGATATTCCTCGGAAGGAGGCATAGAAAAAAGGTGACGGGGCAGGAACGCGCCTGAAGAAAGCACTAGCAGGTGGGGGTTACGGCTCTGCCGTATGTCAAACTGCTGGCATGCCAGTGCCCTGCGAATGACAGACCCCCTGGAGCTGCCGACTGCCCCCTCCGAAGGCCTATGGGCTGAGGGGCAGGAGCCAGGCCCAAAAGCCTAGTAGGGCGCTCGTCACTGTCTTCAGTAAAGAGACAAGGAGAAAGGGTCCTGGCCACCTGGGCTGGACGGGGGGCCATACAGGTCCCGCAGCCGGCAGGGTTAACTTAACCACAAGTCTGAGGGGATCCTGCCCATCAATGTGGATTACAAAGTCAGTCTGAGCGGGGCGCTCTGCTGACTGCTAAAGAAGAGGCAGGGAATAGTAAGAGAGAGGGAGTGAGGACACTCTCCTCCCTAGTATGGTAGCGGTAATTACTGGTGTCCTAGCAGTAAGCCAAGCGAGAACACTCTGCTACTGTGGAACAAGTCCTGTGGAAATAGGTCAGACACAGTCTGTCTGGTGAGAGGGGAGCGAGGACACTCTTCACTGGTACGGTAGCTGTGATTATTGGTGTCCTACCAGTAAGCTTCAGTGAGAGCACTGTACTACTGTGAGAAACGGTCCTGTAGGGACAGGTCAGACACAGTCTGTTTAGGAAAGGGGAGAGAGAGCACTCTCTTCACTAGTCCAGCAGCTGTGATTATTGGTGTCAAACCAGTAAGCTTCAGCGAGAGCAGTGAGCTAGTGGGGAACCGGTCCTCTGGCAACAGGCCAGGCACAGTCTGTCTAGGAGAGGGGAGCGAGAGCACTCTCTTCACTAGTCCAGCAGCTGTTATTATTGGTGTTCTAGCAGTAGCTTCAGTGGGAGTACTGTGCTACTGTGGAAACCAGTTTTGCGGAAACAGGTCAGACACAGTCTGTCTAGTGAGAGGGGGGCAAGGACACTCCTTACTAGTACAGTAGCTGTGACTAGTGTTAAGTAGACTGTGATTCTTGGTGTCCTAGCAGTAGCTTCAGTGGGACCACTGTACTACTGTGGAGAACATAAATATAAACAACATATAAACATAGTGCAAAAACAGTTAAAAAAGTAGACAACATATAAACAACATATAGCATATAAACAAGGACACTCTCCTCACTAGTACAGTAGCTGTGACTATTGGTGTCCTAGCAGTAGCTTCAGTGCTACTGGAGACCAGTCCTGTGAAAACAGGTCAGACACGGTCTGTCTAGTGAGAGGGGCGTCTATAGCGAGGGCACTCTTCACTAGTCAGGGACACGCCGCTACCTATAACAGCCGCGCTATGTTTACCGCCGTTGATGCACCCACTGTCAGTACAGTCATCGCTGTTAGTACCGTCATCAACGAAACCTTGATAGCGTCCCACCAGTTAGCCTGCGTGGGAACACTCCGCTACCTATAACAGACGAATGCCTATCTACGTTGCTCTCGTTAGCATCCCCTCAGTCAGCCTGAACGGGACACTGAAAGCCGGCCGCGACAGTAGCGATGTAGCCACGCCTAGTGCCGCGCTTCCGTTAGTGCTCCACTTAGTTAGCAGAGAGAGAGCGCTGCCCACCGTGGAATCTGCTGTTGCAGAAACAATATTAGTCGATCTCACCTAGTGATGCTTCACGGTGTGAAGATAGCCGACCTGGTGATGACCAAAGCTAGGTACGCCGTCCGGCTCGCTATGGTCCGGACGTAGAAAACGCACCATCTCCTCCTCAGAGGGTACAGCTTGTCGCAGCCTTTGGAGGGCGAGAGACTCCAACCGGAGGTCACAAGGCTACAGGCGACGAGCTCTTTTTACACAAGTTCAGCTTTAGCTGATGCTAACATACTAGTTAGCCTGCCTAGCGAGAAGATGAAAAAGGATTGAGCTCGGGATGATGCCGGAGGTTATACCTGGCTGGGGGGGGGGTCATCCGAGGTCACACGTGACTTTGTTGTTATAAATACTCGAACTGCGCAAGCGTGAGACGGAAGATATCCAGTGTGAAACACTGCCTCTGGCGGTCAGTAAGGATGAAATAGAAATGAGCTTCACCTTTAATCCACGTTTAACAAATTAGGATTTTTTTTTTTCAGAAAGGTGGAGGACGTCCGCTTCGGGTCAAAAGGGTCCATCTGGCCACAAATCAAGGTTGGTCTTTACACTTACTCCTAAACAGCCATATATACTGAAATGTGAGGAGTTTTGAAGAAAAGCATGTCATTCCCAAGAAGATCCAGCATTTCAACAGTGAACAAACTCCTGAATGACATTCAGAGTTGATTCTAAAAGTAGATATACCTGCGGTTTAAAAAATAAAAAGCTTCTCTGACAAAAGTACTTTTTTTAAACATAGTTATTAACTGTACTTCGTAGTTGAAATAATTATAATGAATAAAAATACTGAATGGTGTTCATTTCAGAAGCCGTTTAAAGATAAGATTATCAGATAATGAGCATTTTCAATGATCTGAACAACACAAGGTTCCACTTAGTTGTCAAAGCTATCCTCAAGGTTACCTAAATGTTAAGATATGGAAATGATATTAAGAGACAGGAACTTGGAACAAAAACCTCGATAAATAATCTATGCCGAAAATGCAAATTCCCTCACCTCTGGAAGAAGACCAACTACTCTGCCTCGGCCACTCCTCCGCCAAACTGCAAACGGCCAAGGGCAGAGTCTCAGGAATCTGCAGAACTAATCCTCAAACATATGGTCTGAGCTGGTTGAGGTTACTTTCAGAACACATTACAATGCAGCAAATCGATCGCATGCGTAACCCTGGGATTGAGTAGTGTAACCATACTGGGGATTTCCACTACAATTTTTTTGGCAGAGCATCAAAAGTCAAGTTTGTTGGCTTGTTGGCTCCAGTTTAGGGAAGTCACAACATTGATGTCGCCACAAGGTTAACGCAACTGTGTTGGATCTGGTGAAGCCAGTGGATACCCAGGCCAAAGCTTCTTTTCCATGTGCGACCGGATTGTTTCACAAGTGGCCAGTTTACAAGCTGATTTTAAACCAATAGAAAGCCAAATCATCGTCATGCGATAGTCTTTGCGGCCAATGATTTCCACCTCTTTTGCTCTTCACTTGGACTGTTTACCTGCATACAACCAAATGTAATTGGTCAATACCAGCCGGTTGTAGCATATGCATGCAGAATCTGTTTCGAGAGACTTGATTCTGTGTGACGGTTAAATTGTACAGCAACTGTTCAAAAGAAGTGACACCGTGTTTGAATCCCTTTGCTTTCTCTCATATATTGGATTTGGTGCTTTGTAAAATGGAAGTGCTTGAAAAACAAACAAGAAATGGCTGCTTCATGTCAGCCGATGTTTGTCACTCAAGCGAATTAATCCATATAATAAAAAAATAGAGATATATTATATTGTCAACTTAACAATCACATAAACAAATCTCCTTTTTCTGATAATCCCTCTATTCCCATCTCGAATAGAAAGCATTGGGCTTGTGGGAAGAGATTTATTAGATATACAACAAAATTAGATCTTTCCAGAAAAAGGTCATCCCTGTCTACAAAAAAGGAGTGATACCCACAATAAAAAAGTATGCTGTAGGTCTGGAATTATAATAAGATGCATTATAACAAATAAAACATAGTATTTTTGGAACAAGGTTTTCATGAACAAAATGTACCTCTTTTTCTTTTTTAAATAAATATGTATTCTTCACGGATGAGATGGCATATGTTTGGTGTGTCGGGGGGAAAACACACCTTTAACTTTGTACTTCGATAAATAATGTTATGCTGCTTCCTCCATTGACACTAATTGTTGCCACCAGCAATAAATTAAGCCGCTTTCTCGCTGGGCAAAAAACAACAACACTTACACCCACTAACATCTGGATTTGGTCTGAAGGGGGGAACGTGTCCCTTTGATGGAAAGATGCTATGTGATGTGCGTTGAAGTGAATATATACTAAATAAGACCAAAACGATGCTAATATCTTCAAAGCTGTCAGACTCCAGTGAGACAACAGTGATTTAACCGAGCCGTTTGTTATTAAATACACTTTATTCAATATCGAGAGAGACCAAATTAAACTCATAACTTGCTTTGTTAGTCTTTCCAGTAACGTTGAGTCTCTGGTTTGAAAAAAACCCACATACAAATAAGTAACCACTTTTCGGTGCAGGAAAAAAAAAGAAACGTGAAAAAACAAGTGATAGGGCAGTGCAACAGCATAGCGTACTCGCGATGGGAAAGGCCAACTGTCGCCTATTTTTGTGCAATTTTCAAAAAAATATGCATATACACCCTAATTTTGGCGGTAAAGGTGAAGTGATACATTGTAACTGCATCTAACACACTAACCACTTTTTCAGAAGCATGAGCTCTGTATCCCTGTAAAAACGTTTTGTTTTGTAAAATACAGCATATAAACATGCGATTCTAAAATGGCAGTGAAATACCTGCTGGGCCTGAATGCTGTATAGGCTTTGCGGGGAGTTGCAAGGCTGTAATTAGGGACTGGATATTTGACTGTGTGTTTTGAACACGGGGGGGGGGGGGGGGAGTTGTGGTCCAACACTAAAAGCAGCATTCAAAACATCTCTTGAAGGATAAACCTCTGTCCTCGCCTGTAGTGCAGTTAATAAAGTCAAACTGTGACTAAATGAGATTTACCTCCCCTTTCTTTTCCATAACAGCTTGCTTCAAAAACCGCATTGTAGTGCGACCACGTCAGACGGAAATTAAGATAATGTTTTACATAATAGCCGAGAGAGAAAGAGGCTTCACAGACAAGCGGAAGAGAGGAGATGAGACGGACAAAAAAGAAGGAACAAGAGATGATCAAATAGGCAGAAAGTCTATTAGAATTGATGCTGGTTGTTGTGCGGCTTTAGAAAGAACACAATATGACCAGCCACCTTTTTGTAAATAAATAAAAGGACACAGAAGGAGTGAGACGTGCTGGAGCGATGCGGGTCTTTATTTACACTGTAGGATTTATAGCGCCCTGCGTATGCTGTGTGGCACGGGAGCCATTGCCTCCTGGCCGAAGGAAGCAACATCATTTCAAGCTTGAGTGCCCGCTGCGCCGTCAAGTGTCCTGCCAAAAAGCACACAGCTGCGGAATACCAACAAAATCCACTGACCTTTTCCCCAACAACTTCTGTGTTCATCTGAGTCACAGCACAGAAAGGCCTCTCACTCGTTACACTGGAGCCTCTGTCTCCCCGCTGACTCTAAGCGCTCACGGCCAACATGACTCTCCCATCACATCCGAGCATGTAACCGACGAAAAGAGCTTTCCCCATGATATGCCACCGATCTCTGAGGAGGAAAATTATGTTTTTAGAGCACTCTCCTTGAAAAGAAACACACACAATGTACATGTTGAGGATACAAATAATGAGATGAAGGGAGCGCCACAGCTTAAATTGTGTGTGTTTCCTAATCCACAGATACCACCAGTCTGTTGTGCATTTTGTAACGCAATAATAGGTTTATTATTATATAGAAATAATGGGAATATTGGTGAAACTAAAAACGTTACTAATGGGACAGTTCCGTTCCCAGTAAGCAGCACCAGTAGACCAGCACACATAATAGGCTCTTTTCCATAGACTGTAAATAAGAAGTGGTTGTAGTCACCGTGACGTCACCATTGTTGTGTGGACTGCCATTTTGGATTACAGACATTGCCATCTCTGCTTTTTTGCAAAGAGTAAACAGAAGTGACCATATAAGGACTGCGGGCGAGCGAAGTAGAGACGCCGTATACATAAGGTAGCCCCGCCCCATAGCACACCCTGCTACATGGTCTATAGCACGCTAAATGGGACCATCATTTACTAAATTAACATCATGCTGCATTAAAGAAGACTTCAAACTAGTGATTGAGATCACAAACTGATGTTCACAATGTTTACTGAGGCAATAATTCAAGTGAGAAGTAGGGTCACTTTCTCATAGACTTCCAATCTATCAGACTTCATTTTGCAACCAAGGGAGCTGCCTCCTATTGGCCAGTAGAGAGAATGCAAGTTCAAGACACTTCCGCATGTCTTCTGCTTGTCTTAATTTTTCAGAACCAGTGATTGAAGCCAGTTTAAGACAATGTTTTAAGAATTTTTTGGGGACACTTAACTGTTCCTGATTGTTATGAACAGCAACCCTGAGGCTGTTCAAGAACAAGTAAAAAAAAAGTCACAAGTCAAAGAAGCTTTAAAAGGTTTTGGAAATTACGCCTGCTCTTTTTCAACACAGCCAATTTGACACATAGCAGGATAAATACAGTTGCAATTGCTCAAATGAATTATGGTTCCGTTCTATTTGGTGCGTCACTGCCAGCCAGCATGCACGGCACCAGCGCCCTGGCCCACCGAAATGGACCTGGGCCATTAATGTTATACCTGTGTTTACACAAAAAATGGCTACTGTGGAAATGGGATATGTGCTGGAACAACCACGTGCTGGAACAACCACGTCATTAATGCCATTAGTTACAGTCAAAAGGTCTGCCGGTAGAGAGCTCTATTAACGTGATTAGGCAAAGCTCGGGCTTGATGCATGCACATATTTGTACGATAATGATGTTGGCCGTGGCTCCATAATTGTTCGAACATAGTCAATAACATTCCATCGGACATGTTTCCCTGCTTAGCTCTCTTTATCTTCCTGCCTAATCTTCCCCCTCCATCAGAACAGCAAACAAAAAAGGTATTGCTTCAATATCATGCAAAAGCCTAGAACAAATGTTCTTCAGAGAGAATGGATGCTTTTAAATTCTAATCGTTTCCTTTCAAATTGCCTTCAAGATGTCAGCTGTAAGACAAATGTCTATTTAGACTATAGCTGTTCTCAAACCTAGACAATTACACCATTCTTAAGAAGAAATGTTCATGGTTTAATAGACTCTTTAGGAAACTGAAGACTCTCTCGATGGAGAGAAAAGGAACTGGATGGCTGAAGACTTCGGCAAACAACGTACATCAGCTGGAATATCTTAAAAATACTTTCCACTATTGCACTCGCAGGGCTGTTTCAGATGTAAAAGGAATTGATTTACTTCTTTCAATGCTATCAACACAGCAGGCTACCTCCTGTTACTGAGTGACGTTAAGAGAGTGACTGCTATCAGCTTTCACACTAGGTGTTCCTGTTATTCTGTCAGTTCAAATAGTGCATGTAATGTACAGCGCATTTTGGAACACAACAACAGGAACAACTTGCAATATCGTGCAATGTAATAAAATATTAAGCGCTTGCAGCCTCGGAAAATTTGAATCAACTCCTTTCTGACTCACGACATAATGAAAGATGAGTCTTCGCAAGGGTAGTAGAGTTGAATACAGAGCCCTTGAGCTGCATTGCCTGATGTTCAGTAAACAATGCTACTCATGAAAATAGAAAATATCTCCTTTGTTTGATGCTGCTACCTGTTTCTCGTTTTCACAAATGCTGCATCTGTATGCTCAATGAACATTGGGGCTCATGCAAGAACCACGTGTACCAAAATATGTCTTCTTAAACGTCTGGCCACTGAGCCCACGATTTCGCGTGGTGACACTCGAAACGTTTCTCTAAGTTTCTAAAATATTCACAGCACCGCGATTATACATCGCAGAAATATAATTTTACGTCTGGCGGAAAGAGGAGACTTCCTGCTTCCGGGTGCCTGCCCAGCATAATTTTAACATCATCAAGCAAGCAAAGGGCAGCAGTGTGTCATCTGACGCTGGTAAAAAAAAACGAAAATCCTTCTTTGTGATTTGTTGAATCACATGTCCGTCGCCATTTCGTGAACTAAACAACCAATGTACACTTAGGAAGTCTCAAAGCATTACCCACCTGAGCATATACACACGCTACAGTGTTTAGTCAGAGAAAAGCGACATCATGACGACAAAGAGATTCAATACGGAGTGAAGGGATGGAATCTCCTCTCCAGGAAATTCCTCGGGTGTTCAAGAATTGACAGTACAGGTTATATTACAATCAAGATTATTTATTTAAGCCATTATTACACACATACATGAAATGCATACCTAATACAAGGCCTTGGACTCAGCTCCCCTGATGGTCTGCTCTGCATACAGTCTGCACACAGTCAGCACACCCCCAGAATGAGAGTGGGCCCCGTTCTCTAAGAACAATGGATATTTATCCCATTTCTGTGAGACTCCCCCTTATCTAACTTTCATATTTGTCTCAGTCTTAGTAGCGAAAAAGGGAGCTGAGTCCGTCTGTAATTCAGACATCTAAAGGTCACAAGGGTGAGCCACACTGAGCACAAAGGCGGAACCTCCCACCCACGACAGGAGCCAGACAACCGTCCCTGTGCCAGACCGATAACGGCCAAAAGCAAGCATTATGTGTTAATATGCGGTAGCATGGGCATATAAGGCCACAGCGGCCTCTTTCTAATCTGTTTAGCCAAGGTCAAGAGCGACTGAGAACTCGACCAGTTGTGGCTTCCCAGCTTCGCTCAGCTTCGAGACACATTCTTTAGTACAAGCGGGACATGAAACTTTAGTCAAAGTAAGGCAGTACAACATATAAATCATTAAATTCTCTTCAGGAGGAAGCAAAACGCATGATCCTGGAGCGCAGCGAGGAGGACGACAACATGGCATCGTCATCAGAGCTCGAAGGCTTTAGTTCTTCTGAGGAAGATGGGTAAGTGTAGTTACTAAACTGTGTTACGTGTCTGTAAGACTGCATGGTGCAAACTAGTAATGTGTACACTGTGCACGAGAGCACGCCACGCGGTGCACACTGCTGCTCACGTTACTACCAGTTGTGATCTGAGTAATATTTACATATAGTATGGGGAGCACTCTGCTCAAATCACTACCACAGTCATGATCTGAGTAACATTTACATCATCTTTCTTTCAACTGACTAGTATTCATTTATTTTACAGAGAGGAGTACTAGCCACAAAGAAGTCACCTAGAGGCTCCATGAGATGGATCCATGATGGCCCCATCGTCTATGTGAAGTGGATGGACACGAAGCAAGTATCCTCCTGCTCCACATCCTCCTGCTCCATATCCTCATGCCATGGCATGCCATGGCATGAGGATATGCCATTGAAGCAAAGCAAGCCATACTTGTATATTGTAAATAGTCTAACTAGTTTTTGTTCTGTTTTATATTTCTCAATATATATTTTTTTGTATAATACATATTTTTATTTCCAAAAAAAAGATTGTTGTGAAGGTCATTTTTCATTTGCACACACTCCATGAAGCTTTATCTGCAGTATGAAGTCATTTCTCAGTCCCATTTTTATCATTTTGGTGAAAGGTCTGAAAAACCATATTTCTACTCAAAAAACGATAATAACATTTTTAGTTTTAGACATTTATTTACATGTATCTACCATTTTATTCATATATTTCACTGCTTTTGTGAATCTAAAACCTTTGGTAAACCAATTTCCATCACCTAAACAGAGTTACCACATGAGTAAAGTTAGGTTTTTTTCAAGCGATCTGAATAATTTCCAAAAATCGAGATTCCATTTTTCAGTTTTAGTGTCATACTGTAACATTTTTCTCTTTACACTTTTGCCTTATGACAATGGTGCCTCCTTATATAGATAGCTGAGATTGTTCTGCAATTTATGATTTAAAAGATGGGTATGTATCTCATATGAAAGTGCCTTAAAAGGTGAATCTAAGAAAATAATGTCAAATCGAGAAAATCGACTGAAAATGACCTCCAGTGTTCAGTGTGTTAAGCGGCATTTACGAGTGATTTAGGAGAAATTGCAGCATTCAAATTTGTTTCATTTTCTCCAGAGCTCACATGCAATCAATTAGTCTGCAGTTACCCAAGTTGTTCACTAATGATTTCTATATTTCATTGCTTTGAAGAATCCAATATAAATTACACTTCATAAATAAGTTGAAATTATCCTGTTTTGTTTGACAAATTATAGGCTAATATAGTTCTAAATGTATATTCATGCAGCATTCATCATGTCTACGCTGGTCATTTTCACAGATATCTGAAATTATACCAAAATATTCTTGCATGAGGTCCTTTGTCGTAACAAATAATTGTACTACAAAAAAAAAGTACATGGCACCCTCTTGGCCATGTAACTAACACAGAGACACACATTCTTATGAGCTGTATCTGAGTGGACATCAAGCCTATTTATTGCCCTTGTGGTCCCAGGCTGCCACACCTGAATCCGCTGCATTCCCCCGCCCACACCCCGCTGGCTCATTTACAAGAGGTTTCACATTGAGATCAGCCAAGCTGATAGCCGTCTGGCTGTGTTTTAATAATTACATGCACATGAGGTGACCGGGATAATGCTGGGGTTGTATCACTGCCGGTGGTGACGAGGCTCTTTTCGTCTGATCTTTTCTCTCTTGTTGTTGTTGTGCAACTCTTCCCTATTATTTTCCTTTGATATACTCTGTATTGTTTGGTGTACCTGCCATCATTCAAACTGAGTGTAGCCTGCATATCTGCAATGCATGTGTATAGATCATATTACATGGGAAGTGATCGTCTTTTATATTCCCTCCAATAGAATACACAAGAACATTTATTGTTATCATGTGTATGGAACAACAATTTGGTTGCTTTTTTGTGTGTGTATTAATAATTAGTTTTGAAGGTTCTACTGTTATTTTATTACTTTAGTTTCTTTCAAGTGCATCACTTATGATTGGCCTTTTATACATTAAACGATACATTGTATTTACTTTTTTTCCTCCATTTTGTGGAATGTAATGCTCCTGGTCTAAAATAATGTCGTCCTGGACTATGTTTTTCAGTTTGTGTTAGTGTTACTACTGCAGTGGCAGGAGTTTTTTAAAATGTTGTCTACTGCAACCTGTCTGACTAATGTTTCTATTTGTTGTCAATGTAAATTGGCATCTGGTTTACTCTCTGTGTTAACCAATAAAGTGTACTCATCTAAATTGTATATTTAGCTCATTTTAGGGTCTGAAAATCTGTAAATAGGACATGATTTAAATTTCCCTATCTAATGACGTGGGCAGAGATTTTGGAATAAGGCACAATCAAAACCGTACAGACGCGCTAAAATGTCCAGACAGAAAATGAGCCCTGAAGGACAGCAGACGGACAGACGGTCCTAAAGACGCAAGAGGACGTTGCACAATAACAGTCTCCCGGAGCTCTAATATAATATCACCACCTGTCTGTCCTCACGCTCCGTCTGACCGCAGGCCGTGTTTGACCGCCACCTAATAAAAAACACTAAGCAACGGTCGGCAGTGCCAAAGCCTCTGTAAGCATCCTCATTCTAGATCCCAACCACCCACCGCTGTCATCAAGGACGTCCGTTCCCGCACAGTGGTTCAAAGATGTCTGAAAGTCATGCTCAGAGAGAGAGAATTAAAAGGCTGTGATAACAGCATTAAACGCCTCATCACCATCAACCGGCCTCACCCACCCAGCCGTGCACAGCACTCTGCAGCCCCGATGCAGAAGAGACCCCTGGCCGGAGAGGAAGGGCACGGAGCCCCCCGGGGAAGGCGGTCTGGCAGGGGTTGCTGTACGAGCGGTAAGCCGGAGGGCGCCGGGAAGGTCCGTGTGCTGCAAGAAGTGACCGAGATTAATGCCAGCACCCACGGGTGAGCAAGCCCACAGTGGGTGATGCTCTCACAGCGTTGCCAGGCCGGCTGCGAGCTAGCTAAAGATGCTCTGTTGTCCTTGAAACGGATGATTATTCAGCGTGTCGTTTCTCACTGATGAGAGAAAGAGACAGACCATCTAATAGAGACTAACAATCGTTGCTTGCTCAATTTTAGACCCATAATTCATGCAAATGTGCCGGGGGAACGTCCCTTTGTCGAATTCTTTCCATTCGCTTCGGTTTTCTCCGTCTTGTAGTTTTTTTTCTCGTAGATTGACTTTGTGTTTGACTTTGCTTGCTTTTCGCCCACGCTCTTGATTGTGTTTTGATGAATTACATCTTGTGAAATAATTTCTCTTTTATTTATTTGTCTGTTTGTTTGCCGGCTCACATTTGTACAGCGGTACGAGTGGGGAGTGGGGCGGGCGCTGAATTGATAAGCAGCTCTGAGTTGAATCCATGATAGAAATTAGAGGGAAAGAGGACATGAGGCTCTGCTGATGGAGAGAGAAGTATATTAAGTGGTTGTGGGGTGAGAGAGGGGGGTAAAGAGACTGGGCAATTGGCAGAGAGAACAATTGAAGAAAAAAAGAGGAGGCAGTGTGGTACCAAATGAGTGGATACACTGCAAAGCATAAAAAAGACATCCAGACTAATTTTCTTGCCAATTGCAATGAAAGTTCCACGCTCCAAATGACTCCAAATCTTCATGCAAAAATAGAGCCGTTAGAAGTGTAAAATCCAAAATCTAAATACAAGTGAACACCAGCAGTGGAGCACCAGAATGCTGAACATGGCAAGGGAATAATTCATACGGCAGTCTGCTACTCGGGAAATTTAAACTCTTTGAAAGTTTCTACTAAACGAACACAGCGGTCCTGCTCGCCGTGAAGTTACCTCCGTCAGCCGCCACCTTCCAAGAGTCGGTTCACGCATACTTAAGTGAGAGGGAGACACCAGCGGTGACAGAAGAGGAGAGAGAAGGAGAAGAAGACGAGAGGAGGAGCAAGTGGGAAATGAAGGAAGATGGATATAGAAGGAGGTAGGTGGTAAAAGAAAAGTGAGAATGAGAAAAATAACGGGAATGAAAAATGCAACTATAAAAAAAAGGTGTACAGAGGTGGTAAACCAAAGATGGAGTATGAGTGAAAAAAATATCGGGTGGATGCATGAGAAGACAGGGAGTGAGAAGGGAAAAGGGTGGAGAATAAAAAGAGATGAGATCGAGAAGTGAAAAACTGAGTGGGAGTGAATGGGAAAAGGGAGGATAGAAGAGAGCTGGAGGGAAAAGAAAGGTCACAGATGAGTAGAAAAATATAATGTAACAGATATTATGTGTCCCTTAAGTGAGGCGCACCATGCAGAAAATGAGCTGTCTGCAAGTTTGTTTTTTTGTCAGCAAATACCCAAAGTAGAAGATTATTATTTCTGCCTGTTCCCTCCCACTAAATGGAGCAGATACAATTATTACTACCTGCTTAAACTTAAATGCATAATCATATTAATGCTCAAGTATTTTTTCCTGGTTGAACTCTTCCCATAGGTCTGCCAAAACTGACATACAAATATTTGTTTCTAAAAGAACACACATAAGTTTGTGTTTTTTAAATATTAAATTGTGCTCATCATCTCACACAACATAAAACATCTGTGTTTTCAACTACGTTACATCTGCCTTACAACCCAGCACTGCTCCTGATGGCTTGGGATCTCGTCATCTGTCATTATGGGTAACACTAAAAACTAAAAATCAGGAAACTGAGCCACCACTTTCTTTTTTTATGTTTCAAAGAACTGACTCTTTGTTCTCATCTCAAGTTCTGGAATACTTATGCCAGTGACTCAGAGATGCCATTCATCTTTGAAGAAGCGGCGTCTCTTCATTTCCTTTCTTTTGAGTAATTGCACAAAGTGTTTCAAAATTAAAGCAAGTGGAAGACTTCTAAAGCCGAGTAGTACACAAACATCTCTTTGTATGAATGTGTGTGCATGAAGTGACAAAATATAGAATGGTATGCAAACCTAATGTTCATGTTTCATCATTCAACTAAATGATATATCTCGAAACAAAAATCCAGTTGGTTACATAGCCTTTTGGCTTGGCTAAGAAACTGTTTACCGAGAGAAAGTCAAGAGTTGTCAAGGTTAAGCAGATTTTGAGAAAATGTGGAAACATCTAGAAGTCCTTAGACTCATTTAAGCCCATGTAAGTTTGAAGAAAAACTCAATTCCATCTTAATATGGCATAAGTGTTTCTTTTCCAAGTTTTTAAGGCTGCATTAAAGTAAAGTTACATGGTTTTATGAACTTACCAGACTGTTGTACTTTTTGCCTTTACACACTTCCCACCTCTTGATGATTATTTATAAAGAATATACTGTTTTGTAAATATTTTATAAAAATAACCAATAGTCAACTCAACAATATCTTCGCAATATCGATGGAGGTATTTTGTCAAAAATATTGTGATATGTGATTTTCTCCATATTGCCCTGACCTCACCATCGATTGTTTTTTGTATGGACACGCACAAGCTCTCCATTGTGTAACCTAATTGGTCCGAAGTGGGAGAAAACCTCACCATGTCTCTGCCCTTTTCATTTCAAATGTTACGCTTGAATTTCTCCAGACTGCTGTGAACTCGTGGTGGATACGGGGGTTACGTTTCGCAGCATGAAAACTACTGTGCAACCTTCAGACAGAACAGTGTGCAGCAGTAATCCACAAGAGGAAGCAGGATAAATGCATTAGCAAGGACCTGTGCAATGGTTCCCACTACCCAACCTCCTCCCGGCAATGATGTAGTAATTTCTATCCCTTCAAAAAAGGCAGCAGTGTAAGCCTGTGGATTTGTCAGGGTCCCAACAGAGTCGTAGCTGCTGGTCTTGAATGCTTCCAGTGTATCGGTGGTCCTGCAGGGCAGCACGCCATTACGGGCAGCCAGGTGCAATAATCTACTTGCAATGTGAACCCATTGTGATAAAGCATATAAAAGCCCCCTTACAACATGTCACCAAGGCAAAGCCTCTCTCGCTTCCATTTTCATTCCTGAAAAGAAAGATCTCTGTGGATGTCTAAAACATTATTCCACACAAAATCTGCATATTGTAACGCAAAAGCAACCGGATGCCAGAACATTCTTTGCCTCGCAACAATGCGGTAATAAGGACGGCCTGCGTTGGAAGACTGGCCATGCTGAGGCTCAAATACACTGTCTGTTTGTTGAGCTACGAGTATCAGCTACAGCCGAGACAGCATGAAGGAATTAGATCGGGGCAACTTTATCACAAAGTTATTTCAAAAATCCATGTCACTCAACTGTAGTCCAAAAATAGCAGATATTTATGTAGATCATTTCATTCCAGTCATATAACTGTAAACCTAGACCCCGTTTCTTTAGGATTGATCAATCTAAGAGATACGTTTTTTTTAATTTAAATATGAATGTGTTTGATATTCCTGAGAGCCTGGATGCGGTCGCTGTCCATGGTGCTGAAACGTTTGAGACCAAAAATTACTACAACCTACTACGACTACTACTACGGTAATAAAAAGGAAATCTGCAGAAAGGCAACTCCATCCAAAAAGTACAATGGAACCACATTCTCTAAAAATATACTAACCTTTTTTTCTGTTAACAGATTAGTTTAGAATATTCCACAGAAGGAAGACAGGGCAGTCATGCTTTCCTTTACACGGCACTTTGTTCATCTGGCCTTCTTTAACTGTTGACAGCGATTATTTTTTTAACATATTGGCACAGATATTGATGTTGAATTATGTATGATTAGTTTTATTTGTTCTTATGTGATCACAATAATGATTAGATCGGCGTCTGAGTTTACATAATAGGCTGTGTCTTATGCAGTCCCCTGTACCCATTCTTCAAGTAGTCTTATAATACGGGTAGATCAAATCAAGCATTCTGATTGGTTGAGAGTGAGTCACGGGGTGTAATTTATTCAGCCATAAAGTACTGTACAGCCTGTTTACATTTAGAGCGTTCCATATCAGTGTGCACTTAAAATAACAGGTAGATTTAAATTACGCTAGTTGTCATTTCAAGCTTGACACTTACCAAACATGTTTCGTGTAAATTTTGATATTGTAACGTCCGCAGGTTTATTGCTTGATTGTTCACAGTATTGCAACGGGGCTCTTCGCTAACAGTAGCTCAAACGGAACAGCTAACAAGCTCACTTAGCATCCCCCACACTAGCATAACGAACGACAACACACACGTCACTTCCTCCCTAACCTAAAGATGAGGAATGAAAAGGGTTTGATCACAAAATCGTGATAATTTCCATTGAGAGATAATTACATCGGTAATTTCCCAACGCAAGGCAAGTTCTCTAAACATCATGGAGGAGAAAAATGACGGAGAAAAGACAGACAGAAGCAGCGAGAGCACTTCTTTACATCGGTGGCTGAGTGTCATCCTCCACCCTGCTTTCAACCGACCAGGCAGTCAGTTTTATAGTCCCGTACATACGGGACATACGGGACTATTTTCTCTGTCGCTGAAATGCGATACACAATGTTTGGTGGCAACTATTTTGTGCTGAAAGGGAGCTTACTATTACTATTTATAAAGTCGCAGGTACCCGTATTATAAAAGCAATAAGGTACTCAAGGCAGTACTTTGTCTATAATAATGTACAGTTCAAGAGTTTGCCGGCACTCCGCTGCACGTCGGGCCTAACAACACCCTTGAACAGTACATTATTGCACGACACTACTGCCTCTCGTACCTTATTGCTTAAGTGTGAACCCCAAATGAGTTATACTACTTGTGTTAATATACATATATATATATATATATATATATATATATATATATGTATATTAACACAACACAAAACACGGTTTTATCACTTTATCACGTCATATTTATGAATATATATATATATATATATATATATATATATATTCATAAATATGACGTGATAAAGTGATAAAATCGTCATAAAGATGATTTAGAGTGCATACAAATACAACTCACCATTACACCGAATTAATGGGAGTCCTGAGCTTGTTTCTCTGCAACTATCCAGAGATAGATAGATAACTGGTCCTATCTCGGGGTGATGGGAGACAATAACACACCGACGTGTGTTTTTTATATCTGGTCTACTACGTAAATGAACCTTGATGTCCAGTTTACTGCTTAACTTAAACCCAGCTTAACAAAGATAAGATGTTGGAAATGGAGGCAGGTTTTCACTGCTTTTTTGGCGATCTCAGGATACTCTTCCTTGATTTTAATCCAGAACACCTACGTAACCTCTTGACTTGTGTCAAGCGGTTATGTCTGAGGTACAGACGAATGTATCCGGTCATTTTTCAAAATAAAACATATTTCTGACCTTGATTTTATTTGTATTTATTTTGTATTTATTTGTATTCCTTCTTTCTGTGTGTCCCGGTACCAAGAAACCCACGTACCGGTACCAGGCCGTGGCCCGGTGGTTGGGGACCGCTGATTTAGGTAACGTCTCTTGACTTATTCGTCACTTTTCTTGTCCGATAATGGGCCCTGCGGGGCTTGGGGTGCGAAAGGTTAATGAACAAATAACTATGTTCCAATTCCGTACCACTGTGCAACAGACTATACTCTTTATAGTATACAGCGTGGGTAGGTTCACCATCAGACGTCCACCAAACTGCAACTTTGAAATTCCACTGCTAGTAAAACTTAATTATATACTAGCGGCCTTAAACTTGCATTCATAAGCAAGACAGTCAGATTAACAAAAACATACATTCCCAGCATTCTTTCAGTATACTCTCCATCTCACGTATCACATCAAACAGCCTCCATCACCTTTCAACAACATAATTACAAAATAATTGCCATTTAAATTGCTCACCAACACATTACTGAATCGGATGAAGATGTGCGTGTAATGTGTTGCATTACAGTCTTTCATTTTAAATAAACTGGTGAAGCAATTCAGCCCGCTGTGTGTGGCAATCTTTAAATTGCTGACATGTATTAAAGAAATATTTTAAATAATTTGTTACAGGTAATATCGACATGACAATAGAGAGTTGAATCAGTACCTCTCGTACGTAAAAAAAACAACTGGACATCTCCAACTTTATGTGGTTATCAGAAGATAGAGCGTTAGCTGACCAGATGCTACGATTAGCCGTCAACGGGAGTCCGACATCATTCAGATTCATAGCTGTGATGTTATGATTTAACCAAACTCATGAGGACCACATAACAATTAGAATGTCTCTGCCAACATAGATCAAGATTAATGTCTCAGTAATAAATGATGAGGAATGCTACTGGCTGTTTACAAATGCTTTCCATTCCTCTTTTGACTCAGAGTGAGCTATTCGTCAAAAACCAATATGCTGAAGATTACTGAATGAGCATGCTGCTGATTTCAGGCAGCGAAACAACAGCACATATTTGTATGGTGCATGTGTGTGCAATACATTTCAGGGAGATTGCATTGTCACCAATGGTATTGGATTCAAATACGCTTAGCACTATTAACATAAATATCCATCAGATACTAAATATATGGTTCTCACCATGGTACAGACCTATGGGGATTAAATTATTCATTATGCCTATTTGCAGATGGGAAGAGAGATGCTTGGCTATGGAGGGAAATAAAACTAGAATAGAAACCTAAAATAGGGTAAAAAGAAGAACAAATAGCTCTGCTTAGTACTTGCATATCTGACAGCCATGACAGATGTGCAGTTTTCTCTAAGTTTTAAGACGGGCTGATGAAACTCTAACCACATGAAGTCATCTTTTTCTTCTTTATTCCGCCCCAACCTCTCCACCTGCAAAATCCCCCAAAAATAGTCTGACAGCATAAGCACTAAACTTAATGATGTAACAAGAAGTCAAGAGAAGTCGCAATGTATCAACTTCATGCCTACGGGCCACAAAAGAGCACATTTAGGTGAAATATTGAGTGCTAGCAACAAAAAGTAAAACAAAGGGCAAAGTCTGAATAATTGCCAGTATTCTTGGAATGTGTTTAGCTGAGGAAAATAAGCCTCATTCTTTAACCCAGTATCTTAAAAACAGGAGGCCAACTGGTTCAGGTAAAGCATGATTTAAGTCTATGTTTAGGTAACATAACGTGCTTGGATATTGTGATATGAAACATCACTGTTAAAAAAACTACTAAAGCCTATGTTGACTTTTGGTATGAGAGATGACAACAACACAATTGCAAACCCCTCCACTGTGAGCTACACTCCAAGATGCGTTTTGAATGCGACACACAACATAACAATCCCACTTCCTTTGCTGCTTAATCTGGGGACAGAAGATATTTGAAACCTACAAGGAGATATACACCCCATATATAAGTTCCAGTACAATGATTTTCTTATCTTGGCAGTCAGAATAGTGCACATGCTGAACACCTTGGTAAATAAGAAGACTGCAGAATTGTTCCTCGACCAATACAGAAACAGATATCAAAAAGACAGACTTCCATGCTAGCACAAAGTAATAGCTAACAATCCAAAATGTTTAAAGTAGCTGTAACGACAATGAAAGGCAGCGACTGAAACAGAAGACAAAATATAAGATTGGGTTTGATTTATTATCGATGATAGTGATCGCGCTGGGTCCCGTGAAAGAGTTACTTGCCAGGAAGCTAAACGTAGGTTGTTTTAAGTGTGTGGGCACATGACACATGCCAAATGCTTTTTCTCTGGTGAGGGCAATCGCTCTTGAGCTATAATTCCTGAGTTAAGTAGAATTCTTTTATAAATCAGATGTAAAGGCCAAGGTGCGGTCTGAACTATAACAAATTAAAAGATACATAAGCAGCTGGACTACAGATTTATCATAACAGATGGGTTTTAAAATGGGATTTGGTCCAACTCACATTGATAGTTTACTGCAGAGTCGTGGGCTTTGACTCAAGGGTCTGTTCAAATGAGTGAATCGTGATGAATGCTCTTTGCTGATTTTTTTTTTGCCAACTCATGAGCCCCCCTCCAACTTCAGATCTCGCTTTTTGTGCTTTGAAAACAACCAAATCTACATCCGGTAATTGGTTAAGGTAATTTCCACTCTAAGCTGCAGTGTGAATGCAATGCACCATTTGTCATCATTCAAGTAAAGATTGCATAAAAAAGAGATGATGGCACAACTCCGCCATTCCAAACCGCCTTCTAATCCCCTGGTCAATGTGAACGACACAAAAACACAAACACTGACAGCAAACACAACTCCAGATCCTGCAAATATCGATCTGTGTCTCGCTAAAGGGTCAGCTGATTATGAGCCAGCATTTTTCTCTGCACTTTAACAACCATTTGTGTCTGCAACAAAGGGATTGGAACAATGAACAACACGGAGGAGCATCAAGCGCTCTGCCTCACTCGAAAGACAAAACAACAATCGCTCAAATCTTCAAGACAACCTATTGTTCCAAGAATTTAATAGATTAGAAAATAAAAGCTGTCGAATACAAAAAGTGCATGTTCTTTTGAAGCCTGAGCATGATTGAGAACTGGAAAGTTATTTGACTTTGATATCAAATATCTCGCAAAAAATACATAACTTTCTTCACTTTATGTTGCGTTATAGAACAGAATAATTTGAATGCCAAGAACTTTAGGTACTCATTTAATGTGTGTGTTGTTTAAAGTGACAATCCTTTAAAGTCAAAACCGGGGAGGTGTTCGAAAAGGGTTAAACAATGTTTTTTTAACCCTTTTTGAACACCTCCCCGGTTGTAGTGTGCACGTATTTAACAATGCATTATTTTTATAATACAAAATATGAAGTGTGCTTACGTAACCAATTTCAACCAAAAATACCACGACATCTATCCATCAATTGAACTTACTGTTTTTTATTTCACAGAATTTTAAGAAGCCTACAAAATAGATTACAAAAATAAAAAAGTCCACAACATGCCAAAATTGAGGAAAGCTGCATGATGAAACCAGGATTTTCCTCAAAGACCCTGTGCCACAATTTCAAAACAAAAACAAAAAAGAGTTAAAAAGAAACAAAAATACTCCAGTTGCTGTGGCAAAAACTTCTTCTTTCTCCCTCTCTGAAACGAGATACATCCTAAAGGCCTGCAGCTGCTCATGCAGACGGAGGGTCGGTGTCATGACTGAGCATCAATCGCAAAGGTTCAGCATAAAACGAGCTCAGGACGCCTCGGACCACGCAACACTCGCATTGATCACTGGATACCAGTGGGGAGAACTGGTCAGACGTTAGCGTCGCCCCAGTAAGGTTCACGGCATGATCACTGAACAGGACGTTGATATTTGTTCACTGATCCGCAGGGCTGCTGGGAAGGCCAATCATTGTTTTGTCTTTTTTTCCTTCTTTTGAAAATAAAGATGCAGATCATTTCCAAGGTGAAGCTGGACCTTCAGATTTACATTTCCATATTATTTTGCGAGCACAGTTATTTTCCATCGGGCGGGCTCACATTTGTGCTAAGAATAGCCCTGTTGTTCAGAAATCCATCTCAAGCAAAGATAATTCCATTTAATTCATTAAAAATTTAATTTTATGGCTTCATAATCAAAGCTTTCCCACTTTTAATGCGCAGTTAATGTGATTTGAGCCAAGTCAACCAGGTCATTGCGTGTCCCCAGAGATGTGGTTATTTTGAATATTAATCAGAGGCAACGATAGCGATGATGATTAATTTACTATTAATTTAATATATGGAAATTAAGAGATAACAGTATCAATAAACATTTCCGGGAAATAATTAACTGTGGAAAACTAACTGTTAATTATAGATCAGTGATTCTTAAACCAATTGAATCAATCATCCTATTTCTGATTACTATTGCTTGACTTTTTAATCTATGTTCAATCTACATAAGAGTATTTGTGTTGACCATCATCTTTGTGCGTTTAAAGCATGAAGGTAGGATTCATTGCAGCCCTACCGTTTTAGACAAGTTCATATTTAGCTTGGTGGATACAAATTCATGTCAAATCATTTAGGTGCATATTATCTTTTCTATAACTGTGAATTGATTGTATATATATTTGATGACTCCTGCTTTCGGGGTTCCCTTCACATTAAATTGCATTTAAATGTGTTTGTGGATGGGTTGTAGTAGCTTGTGTGTTATACTTTAGAGGCGTGTGTTTGGATGTCAGTTCGCAAAAACAGTGAGTGGGGTTGAGGTCTAACATATTCATTATTTTCTAATCTTCCACTTCCAGATCTAACAAAGCAGGTGAAGAAGGAAGGTGTGGGTTGAAGACAAATATCCAAGAGTCCAATTCTGTTTATTCCATTTCACTTGGAACTGGCCGGGCTACATTTAAGACGTAACAGATGCTGACCGTTCACAGAGCGCATGTGCTTCGGAATGTATCATTTTTACTTTGTACACCTGCAGCGCACATAGAAACTTCACTGAGTTTTTGTAGTCTAATATGGGATAACGTAACATCTGCGGACTACATTCGCCTACGTAAGGGATTAAGTTACGAAGCAACTAACCCTAACCCTACTGCCAGAATGAATGCCAGCAGACGCTTTCAAAACCAAACTGCCAATACTTTTGTTCAGCACATACGCACCACTTAGGCGTTCAGTGCAGCATGGGCGTCATGCTGCAAAAGATGCTCTAACAGCCATTTCAGGTTTGTTCTTTGGATTCCCAAAATTTTTCTCTATTAACGCCAATCCAAACGCATCTTCAGGAACTCTCTCTATGGTTGTCTCAGAAATCTAAAGGATCCAATTTCCTGAAAGCGAAACATACCAGCATAACCCCTGCTGCCCCAGGCTATTTAGGAAAATAAATATTCTAATATTCAATCTACAATGTGTGTAATCAGTAAAAGGTTTGGATTTATTCTTCTTAAACCTGTAAGAAGCCAGAGGGATGAAGTGACTGAGCTCAAGTGTAGCTGAGGTTTGGAGACAAATGACCACAGGGAGATGTGAATCCACGCTGTTGCACAGAGCTCTCGTGTTAGAAAATAAAACGTCCCCGGAGAAAACCGCTCGCCACAACACAGTCGTTAATTCTGCATCATGACCTGCCCGTCTGCTGGCTGCAGCCGGGCAAAGGATATCCTGTGGCATCATTATATTAGGCGTCGGATCAGAACAGCAACAAATAACAGGAGGGCGGTGGTGTGGGATGGAGTCTGACTAATTCTGTGTCGGTTTGTGTGATGTTTGGATTCTGAAATCAAGAAGAAAAAAAAGAAACAATAAAACAAAACACATTATAAAAGGATGACACCATGGTCTAACAAGGGGAGGTAGAGAAATCCACTGAGCCAGAGGCTTAACCTTGTTTTTCTTCTTTGTTTTTGTTTTATATCTGCCCACTTCCTGAGAGGTGACCCACAGCATTATTTCACACAATGTGGTCCCCAGAATAGACAAGAGAACAAAAACCTGCAGCTTTTACAAACATATCTCACCAGGGCCAAAGCATTCCCCGAAAGATAAAACCAAAAAAACACAAGCCTACACTGAAGATTAAAGGGAAACCACCTATGACAGACAGTCGTGAGCCGGAGAAAGCAAAATATATATATAAAAAAAGAATTACAGCCCACAGATTAAGTGTTTCCTTCTTACAGGAAATGCTGAGCTCATCCAGAAGTGGTTCATTGTGTATTTGTATATAATAACTCACATTTTTATTAAATTCAGCGTCATCACACTTATGGGGCATTTTCTCTGAGCCTCCAATAATGACGTAGATGGCTTTAAATGGTAGTGAACTGAAAGCCCGGTGCACCTCGTACAGCTGTTAAATGGTGTTTAGTTGGCTGTATAAGACGCCGAGGGGTGGGATGAAGCGTCATTATTTAACACCCTGGGAATGAGGACGGGCGGCATGAACACTTTATTTTGGAAACTGGTAATTAAAGAAACTGCAAGTGCCTGATTTTGGTTAAGGTCACAGGAGAAACAATGTTTTGCTCATTTAAGTCATCAGGAGCCAGAGGGAATTATCTTTAATTTGCACAGTTAAAAAGAGCATTTTATGAAAGAATCATGTAATGAGCTTAAGTAGCCTCTCAGCAGTAAATATGTTTGCTTCCAGAGTTGGAACCTAATGTGCACTTTTGGAAACTTCAACCTGAGGTGGGTGCAGAGCGTCCCTCCCGCCTGCTAAGAGTTCTGCAGCGTCAGAATATAGAGCAAGTAACAGATGCAGGACTTTAAGCTGTACACCTCAAAGACACAATCATCTAACCAGTACACAGACATATTCTGTTCATTTCTGGTAGTATTTGCCAGTTTTAATAGAGCTCCTACTATTTTATACAAGTTTCCTCTTTCTCTTGACCCCTCGTCTCTAGAGATGTGAATAAAACAAGACAAGGTACCAACGGGTCTCCCCTTTTTATTATTTTATTTCTTAAACTGCACTGCAACTTTTATTCAACTTTTAGTTTTTATGTTGCTTTTTCTACTTTTATTTTGCTTTATGACTGTTTTAATGTTTTCTTAACTGTTTTTAAATCTGCATTATGTTTTGATGCTTTTAATGGTTTTATGTGAAGCACTTTGAATCGCCTTGTTGTTGAAATGTGCTATACAAATAAACTTGCCTTGCCTTGCCTTGCCTTTAGAGACATGCCCACTTTATGCTAATCCCATGCAGTTTTGGGAATAAGGAAAACATGTATTTTGCATGCCTGATTTGTGCTACAAACTAGACACCTTAATCATTCAAATTATGTATGGCTTGTGTAGTGTTTTTTAAGCTTGGTTTGTCACATTTGGACTTGCACATCTATGTAAAATGAGTTGTTTATGTGTAAATTACAATGCATGAAATATGATAATTAATAAGGGATATTATTGTGAAGGATTTGTAATTGTATGCATATTAAGGTCATTTTTATTACTGTGTAATGATGTCCATGTGTACATTGCAATGCTTAGGATGAATTATTGTTTATCAGGTCACAGAGTCACTAGTTTGCTGAGGATCACATGGTCTCTGTACTGGAGAGTGCAGAGGTCATTCACACACAGACAGTGGTTGAGGGTTTTACAAAGGAGCATTTGGTCTTAAGGAACAAAGAGAGTGGACCACCTGTGGTTCGTCCTGTGGTTTATGACACGAGATAAGGAACTGGAGGGGGATTCGAGCCAGCGGAGGTGAGGAGGGTCTGTGGGAGGATGACTGTAAGCTGTAGTACGATTCTCATTAGTTGTAACATATAGAACTGAATAACAATTCCTTCTAACAATATTTTGTTAGTAAACCCAGGATGGTGGAGTGAGGACTTCAGGTACCGGAAAACATGAACGTTATGGAGCCATTTTCAAAACCTGCACCAAAGAGAGACTCCGCCCCTGTGGGACTTTTAGCCAATCGCATGCCGTAGATTTGAACCAATGAGGCGAATGAGCTGGGATGTTAAAACCAGATTGTAGATTCCTGTTCGAGGTCTTTGAGCTGAAGCGAGACAGGAACGGTCTGTGGAGCAGAAGCTCGGAGACCCTCAGCTGAGTATATGTACACTGTATCACCATTTGAACTGTAATTAAACCGTTAATTATAACTCTTTCATTTTCCTGTATTTCTTCTCTGCCCTGAGCACACGAGGTTCTAAGAATACTTTTCACTGGCAATAAGGGGGTTTCTGAGAAGTTGTAGAAAACTCCAAATATAAAAAGTTTTAGATCGTTTTAAATCACAGCATGCATTTTTCTATGAGGTTACTCAAGGTTTTGAGTGTCTTCATGTGGTATTTTGAATTGTTAAATCATGGTTATAAGTAGCACCAAATATGTGTAATAAATTGTATAAACCCCAAAATTGCTCGAACTATTTATGTAGAAAGAGCAAATGGAAATGGCCATCATGTACTTCCATCAAAATGATCAAAGCTCTTTTACAGTTTCACAAGGTATTCTTGTTAATACTTTTGTTTCTGATGTAGGACAATAACTTGACATACAGAGCTGTATTTCTAATTCATTGTCAGGTTCTCAGCTTTCAGATGACGTACAACTCTTTTATATGGCACCTACTTTCCATCTCCCCCTAGAGATCCCTGTTAAAAAAATACAAAAATATGGGTCATGGTCAACAATTATTTGATAGTATAAAAGGCTAAACAAATATGTAGTATAGATCTATTTTGTAGGAGAAAGGGTAGAACATGTGTACAATTGGACATTTGTGTCATGAAATTGCAATATTCATAGAAAAAAGGGTCGGCGCAAATTGACTTATTTGTGAGGACTGACTTGGATATTGGACAACCTTTTATGTGACAGACAGGTGATGCAAATCGTGACTTGCCTTTGAATGTCTGCAACCCAGAGCTGTGGAGATCAGTAAAAAACCCTCAGTCTCTCCTGCACGTTCTGTGCCCTCCATTAGCACAGCAACAGCAGCCACTGAAACCTATTACTTCTCAAAATGCTGCAAAATAGGCCTCAGCAGACATATTTTTACACAAAATTCAAGCCTTTCAAACCACCAGTTGCCGGTTCGTTGCCTCGGTGCCTTCCGGCAATTGAAAGAGCACAAAAAGATTTGATCAGCTCCTGGGAGTCGAGCAACAGTGCAGCAACGGTGAAAATGTGAGCCTTTTCTGTTCCAGCAATGGGAGCTGGTTCTCTCTCCGAAGTTATGTGTGAGCGCTGCTATCAGCTCATCGGGGAAAAATACAGTCTTATCTACAAAACGGCATCTTAAACTGGGCTAATCGTGTACATCGCGTCTGTGTTCATTGGCTTGAATGCACGTTTTTAGGAGGAGATGCTAATTCTCTTGCAAGATTAGGTTTTCAGCAGCCACGTCTCCCCTTCCACATCAAGTCTGGTTGTTAGCAAAATGTCCCTCTCCTCTTTTCTAACCGCTTCTCACTCCAGCCCGAGGCGAAAGGAAACAAAACAGGCTCTTGAAGGGAGCATTTAGATTGAAATTTTAAGTATCGCAAATAAGGTCCTGATCTCGTTTGGGTATTCATTCAAGTGTGATGGCATTTACATTTTATATTACAAAATGTCAGAGGTGTTTTAATTTCCCTGACATTAGTAGTAACTGAAGAGTCCCAGAGGCTACTTAAAACCAATTGTGAGCCCGCCTGGCTGCCTTTTTTTCTTATTCCTTTTAGCTTGTCGTTGTTAAGGGGCATTCCACCAATTGTACACAATACATTAAGATGTAGTGCAACAAGTACTAGCCAATCAGAGGGAGAGTAGGATGACCACAAATTATAGGCAAATTACAGGCAAATTGCTTCGAAAGAGGTCATTTGGCCTGCTCTCTAGCACATGTGTTACTAGTGTAACATTGGTTAAACGTCTGGCCACTGAGCCCGCGGTTTCGCGTGGTGACACTCAAAACGTTTCTCTAAGTTTCTAAAATATTCACAGCACCGCGATTATACATCGCAGAAATATAATTTTACGTCTGTCGGAAAGAGGACACTTCCTGCTTCCGGGTGCCTGCCCAGGCAGAGCCCAGCATAATTTTAACATCATCAAGCAAGCGACAGGGCAGCAGTGTGTCATCTGATGCTGGTAAAAAAAAAAAAAAATCCTTCTTTGTGATTTGTTGAATCATATGTCCGTCGCCATTTCGTGAACTAAACAACCAATGTACACTCAGGAAGTCTCAAAGCATTACCCACCTGAGCATATACACACGCTACAGCTTTTAGTCAGAGAAAAGCGACATCATGACGACAAAGAGATTCAACACGGAGGAAGCAAAACGCATGATTCTGGAAAGCAGCGAGGAGGAGGACGACATGGCATCGTCATCAGAGCTCGAAGGCTTTAGTTCTTCTGAGGAAGATAGGTAAGTGTAGTTACTAAACTTTGTTACGTGTCTAATGCCGTGTTCACACCGGACAGGGTTGACCAACCACGTCTCCTCAGTTTAACCCCTTCCACTCAAGATGTATCAGTCACTAATGCCGTGTTCACACGGTGTTCCACCGCGGAAGTTTACTCGCGTGAGTGAAACGAGGGTGTTCGCACCAAACGCGAAAAATTGCGGCGCGAAGGGGCCGTGGCTTAGCTCTGTTGCTTGCCTCTGTGAGAGACAAGCGACGAAGCTTTCATTTCCGCTATCGACCATGGAATAAATAACCACTAGTTCTGCTTTATATTTGTTGTGGAAGTCCCAAACATATTAGAACATGAAACGCCCTCGTATTTGGGTTCATAACATCATCCGTAGCCGCACACAGCTCGGTGAATTTCACCGACTCCTCCAGGAACTGCGTCTCGCGTATCTCCGTAAAACGATACCGATTATGCCATCCACCATGAAAGATACATGCAATAATAATACTAATAGAATAAAGATAAAAATAACAACAACAATAAAATAGCTGTATGAAAGAAAGAATAACAGAGTATTAATTTAGGAATTAACTTAAACTTAAACAGTAGAAGTGCAAGAGTGCAAGTATGTCTGTGCATATTAAGGTGTAAATAAAAATAAAATAGAAATAAAATAAAAATAACAACAAACAATAGGAGAGTGCAAAATGCAATAAATGTATATAATATGATATGTTAAGTGTTAAGTGTAGGTAACTATGAACATGTACAGTGTTTAATTCACAGAGGAACTAGCAAGCGGTGACTTGTTGTAAAGCCGTATTGCTGTCGGCAGGAATGTTTTCCTGTAGCGGTCCTTGGTGCAGCGGAGCGTGAGGAATCTCTTATGCTGTGTTCACACCGGACGCGACGCGAATTTGCGGCGCCGCGTCCACCATGGAAGTTTACTCGCGCGAGTAGAAAGAGGGTGTTCACACCAAACACGAATTCGTGGCTCGACCAAAGGGGCGTGGCTTAGCTCTGTTGCTTGCCTCTGTGAGAGACAAGCGACGAAGCTTTCATTTCCGCTATCGACCATGAAATAAATAACCACTAGTTCTGCTTTATACTTGTTGTGGAAGTCCCAAACATGTTGGAACATGAAATGCCCTCGTATTTGGGTTCATAACATCATCCGTAGCCGCACACAGCTCGGTGAATTTCACCGACTCCTCCAGGAACAGCGTCTCGTGTATCTCCGTAAAACGATACCGATTATGCCATCCACCATGGAAATAACCACCAGTTCTGCTTTATACTTTTTGTGTAAAACTCCACATATGTCGGAACATCAAACTCCATAGTGTCTGGGTTCATAATGTTATCCGTAGTCCCACAACAGCGTCTCAATGAAGCCGCTACCAGCGCTGGTTCAGGCGGAGCAGCAGCAGTTTTATTCAGAACCGGGGAGACGGCGGTGGTGACGGGCGGAGCACTCTGCTCAAATTACTACCACAGTCGTGATCTGAGTAATATTTACACATAGTATGCGGAGCACTCTGCTCAAATTACTACCACAGTCGTGATCTGAGTAATATTTACACATAGTATGCTTTGTACAACACTGCTCAAATTACTACCAGTCGTGATCTGAGTAATATTTACACATAGAATGCGGAGCACTCTGCCCAAATTACTACCACAGTCATGATCTGAGTAACATTTACGTCATCTTTCTTTCAACTGACTAGTATTCATTTATTTTACAGAGAGGAGTACCAGCCACAAAGAAGTCACCGAGAGGCTCCATGAGATGGATCTGTGATGGCCACATCGTCTACGTCAGGGGTCGGCAACCCACGGCTCCGGAGCCGCATGCGGTTCTTTAGCCCGTCTGTTGCTGATCCCTGAGTCTTTGACAAAAAAAAAATAGAAAACTTTTTTTTTTTTGCCCAGTGGAAAAACTTTCAAAGGGAATTCCTCTTATCTTGGAGTTTTAGGTGATATTGGGTCAGTGAAAATAAAAATAAATGTTTAAATATTTCTTTCACTAAAATGTGCGTCACGTCGCTGTCAAGCCTCTGCTCCTGCAGCTGCTACTCGTGAATTAGAGCCCCGCCCTCACGCGCAGATGAGTGCAGAAGAGCGATTTTTCAACTGCTGCAGCAAACTGAGTAAAGTAGATCTACTTTCAGGAAGTGGATCACATCTCCAAACTCCACTACTGCTGCTGGTTCTGTGTCAGCTCATGAGTAGGGTTGGGTACCGGACCGAAAAGCAACGCAGATTTCGGTGCTTCCTTCCGGTGCTTCCTTCCGGTGCCTGAGCCGATTTAAATACTTTTTTTTAACACTACTCTGTAAAGTTGCACGGTATATAGATACTAGAAAGGTAGCGCGGTGCCCGCACGCTAAAAACGATTATTAAAATAGCGCGGATCAGAGCGCACTGCTGCTCTGCTCTCTGTCCACCTGCATGCAGAGCAGGGCTCGAGGGGGCGGGGCTTCCAGCGCTCACACACACAGTGCGCGCACACAGAGATCGCTGGAGACACGAGCACGAGCTTTTGAACGTCCGTCCTCGGCTTGATGGAACAAATCTCTCCAGTTGATATTAATGATGACTTGTAGTCCAGTAAAACAGCAGTTTTAGGATCCAACAGTGTCTGAGTTCTGTTGCACACGGTCCCATCAGGCCACCTGATTGGACTGGTGTCTGTTCTTTTTTTAAATATATATATATTTTATAGTTTGAAGTTAAAAGGTTTGAAGCTGTAGTTTGAAGTGTGTTTTGTATGTACTTATTTATTTATATCTATAGTATACTTTAAACAGTTAATAATATTGTTCAATTTGAAGAAAAAAAATTGCCTTGGCAATAAAAAAGTATCGGTTCAGGCAGCGTTTAGGCACCGGTATCATTTTAAAAGTATCGGTTTAGCACCGGTATCGGAAAAAACACAAACGATACCCATCCCTACTCATGAGACAGTGAGGCGTCCGTTAGTAAAAACGAATCCGTCCTCCGTTTGCGGTGCTCTAGTGAGGAGGACGCTCAGTGTAAACGTAGCAAAAGATATGCGTTTAAAATGTGAAACTCAGTGAAGAGGACAGGTATCGGACCTGCTACCTTGCAGTTACAGGGCAAACACTCCTACCACATGAGCCACAAATATAGATCGTACTGAAGGTCTGCATAGTTGTGTTTTTAATTAACCTTAATGTAGCCGACACATGACTATTTTTTGTTTGATAGTTATGAACAGGTAAAATAGCAATAAAATGTAAAAAAAAAATCTTTATTCTTGTTCTATAATTTCATAAATACAACAAACTATAGTTTTTTGTATATATAATATGACTATATATAAAACTTCAGAAGCTGTGATATCAAATCATTTTTGCGGCTCCAGACAATTTTTTTTTGGTGGAAAAAGGACAAAATGGCTCTTTGGATACGAAAGGTTGCTGACCCCTGGTCTATGTGAAGTGGATGGACACAAAGTATCCTCCTGCTCCACATGCCATGGCATGAGGATATGCCATTGAAGCAAAGCAAGCCATACTTGTATATTGTAAATAGTCTGACTAGTTTTTGTTCTGTTTTATATTTCTCAATATATATTCTGTACATTTTTTTTGTTATAATACATATTTTTATTTCCCAAAAAAAATTGTTGTGAAGGTAATTTTTCATTTGCACACACTCCAGCTTTATCTGCAGTATGAAGTCATTTCTCAGTCCCATTTTTATCATTTTGGTGAAATGTGTGAAAGACCATATTTCTACTCAAAAAACGATAATAAAAAATTTAGTTTGACATTTATTTACATGTATCTACCATTTTATTCATATATTGCACTGCTTTTGTGAATCTAAAACCTTTGGTAAACCAATTTCCATCACCTAAACAGTTACCACATGAGTAAAGTTAGGTTTTTTTCAAGCGATCTGAATAATTAAATAAAAAATCGAGATTACATTCTTCAGTTTTAGTGTCATATTGTGACGTTTTTCTCTTTACACTTTTGCCTTATGACAATTGTGCCTCCTTATATAGATAGCTGAAATTGTTCTGCAATTTATGATGTAAAACATGGGTATGTATCTTATATGAAAGTGCCTTAAAAGGTGAATCTAAGAAAATAATGTCAAATCGAGAAAATCGACTGAAAATGACCTCCAGTGTTCATTAAGCTACCATGTGCTTAAGGTTCTTGACCCCTGTTCTAAATAATATCTAATATTATTCGAATTCAGTTCATTTATCCACGAAAAAAAAGGAACAACATGGTCACTTTTAAACTAAAGACCATTACAGTGATTACAGTTTAATGGAGTAATGCAAGTCTCCAAAGCCACCTAATAACTCAATGTGTTACCATTCATTCCATTCCCCCAACATTAAATGAATGCAGTATAATAAAAATATACCACTGGGTGCAATATGGGAAATGTAGGATTCAGCATATTTGGAGCTTTTTTTCTAAAGAGTAACTGCACTCGAATGGCCAAATCAATGCTGCAGTTGATATTGTCATTGCTTACCAAATTAATAAAAAGCTGTATATTATTCAGCCCTAATCTTACAAATCAAACTCTGAAATAAGGTTGGCCTCTAAATCAGACCCCCCTCATGGCGTCTCCCACACCGTCTATTGTTTTTACTTTTTCAGTAACCACTATGTAGCATTACCATCACAGCACAGTGCAAGCCTGTCCTGCGCAAGCCTGTCCTGCCTGCTGAAAAATAAGCTATCAGGACATTACAAAAGCTGGTGAATAAGATGTCAAATTTAGCGGCCGGCTAGTTAGCAAGATAACGTTAGCTTGCTAATTCCAACATGTTTTCATGCTAACTTTACATTGGTCACAGAAAATGAGAGGAACAGCGAGCCGCAGCAGGAGCGCTTGATGAATTTGAGTTGTTCTCTCTACTGCCAGTGAATTCATTGAAATTAATTCCGTGCTACAATGCTATTTTCCAAGTTACTGCTGCGGTCGTGTTTGTTGAAGCTGCATTGAGGAAGTGGGCGCGGTTTCTCTTCTCGGGCCCTTTTCCCGCTTTTTTGACATTTTTCAAAACGAGTTAGACTAAGACCTTTGGGTGAAGTTACACTTTAAATACTCTGCATACGTTGTTGTTGTTTTTCTTCCGGTGTGCACCCATTTGAAAATATATATATTTTTATAGTAGTTTGTTTTGTTCAGAATGAATCAGAATCAGCTTTAATGGCCATGTAAATTTGCACATACATGGAATTTGACTCCGGTTTCACTTTGCTCTTCGTACTTATACACACACAATATACAATAAACAAGATAAATATAAAAAGATTAAAAAAAGACATTAAAGACAGTAGTCAAAAAGTGCAGATAGTGCAGATGGAAGAGTCCGATTAACTGTTAATTAGAGTGACGGCCAGTGGAAAGAAGCTGTTCCTGTGTCTGGTGGCTTTGGCATACAGTGCTCTGTAGCGCTTACCAGAGGAGAGGAGTTGTAACAGCTTGTGTCCAGGGTGTGAGGGGTCTGCAGTGATCTTTCCAGCCCGCTTCCTGACTCTGGAGGTGTACAAGTCCAGGATGGAGGGCCGGCTGGAACCAATCGTTCTCTCTGCAGCAGTGGCGGTGCGTCAATAGAGGGCGCTAGGGCGCCGCCCCTCTTAAAATTTTGCGATGAAAAAAAAAATATATATATATATACTGTCAAAAAACATTATTTAACAAATAATTTAACTAAGAAATATACCGTGTTGACGCGCTAAATGTGTGTGGGAGACCGTAAGCCCCTGTCAACAACCACTTAAGATAAATGTGACCAAATATAATATCGGCGTTCATCATCACTGAGAAAAGCCACTCCCCCCTGTCGGGGCGCCGGCCAAATGTGAGTCTATGGCAGCGAGCAAACATTTCACGGTCGTTACGGCAAGGACAGCTTCTCATTGGCGGATGAAATGCAAATCTTCGGGTGCACAAATGTGCGCCCTAGCCAATGACATTGTTTCTTATTTCAACGTGATTGGACTATTCGTCGAATCAGAAACCTTTATCATTCCCTCACAGCCCATATTGCTCCCACGTATCTACGCGAGCAATATAGCTAGTAGAGACTTTGATTATGTTAGTATGGCGACTGAAAACTCTGTGGTATCTCTACGCGAAACACCTTTCAACCAACGATCAGATGTTGACAAGAAGAGGCTGAAAGAGTTGGGACCCGAACGTCCGGATTTAAAACTTCAGCAGCAAAGCACTGACCACGGGAGGACCTACACCCGGAGCTTCTCCTCAAGCCTGTATGCTAACCGGAGCTGGTTAGCTGGATGCTCAGTGTGGAGCAAAGCAGTGGCTCTGAGCAGCCGAGGAAGCGCCGGGCTATGAAGGAAGATGAGCTTGAAAGGATTGCTGCAGAGGTGAGTGTCAAAATCAGCAGATGCCTGTGTTCGAGTTTAATGTTTTATCTTTCCCACAGCACAACACATGTGGACATTGTTAGATTTGGGTGGATATCATACCAGACTATAACTTTATCTAAAATACCAATTCAACCCCGTGTGTGTGTGTGTGTGTGTGTGTGTGTGTGTGTGTGTGTGTGTGTGTGTGTGTGTGTGTGCGCTCCAGACTAGAGCATCAAGGTGGCTCCTGGCCTTTTATCTATGTTGATGAGCCATCAAGACACGCAAAACATAGTTTTTTGTCTGTAGTATGAAGCCTGTTTGTAGTAGATATTTCCCCACAACTTATCTGTCTGTCTCTGTCTCTATATATTTATCTTTAGGTTTGTGACACCATACTTGGACACACCAGGGAACGCTTTGCCTTCAAAGACCACCTCATCAGTGCCACCTTACTGCAGGGCCCCCAGTTTAAATTTATTTACAAGTAATGGGGCCTACTCTGTCAAACATCCAATGTAAAATGTGATGTCTCTTTCTGAATCTATTCTGCTCTAAACCTCTTCCATGTGAGGGTGTGGGCTCCTCTTTTATTCTGTAAACCTCTGAAACCCAACCCAATGTTTCTTAAACCATTCTGCTCTGAACCTCTCATACCCAAAGTTACAGTTTGTTGATAGTTGTTATTTGACAGTGTTGAGCACTGTGTTTTCTTGAAATAAAGCTTTGTTTTTTAGAATATTCTACTCAAAACCTCTTTTCTTCTCATTGTGGAGTGCTATTTAACCCTCTGGATCGGGGGTCATTTTCTTGATTTTACATAATTTCTTAAATTCACTTTTTAAAGTCACTTGCATATGATAGATACCCATGTGTTTTACATCTAAAATTGCAGAACAAGCTCAGCTCTCTATATAATGAGGCACCATTGTCATAAGGCAAAAGTGTAAAGAGAAATATTACTCTAAAGCTGAAAAATGTAATCTAGATTTTGGAAAATCTTCATATCTCTTGTGAAAACATAGCTTTACTCAGGAGGTCGAACTGTTTTGGTGCTTGAAATTAGTTTACCAAAGGTCTTAGGTTCACAAAAGCAGTAAAATATATGAATACAAAAATGGTAGAAACATGTAAATAAATGTCTAAAATTAAATTTATTATTATATGGTGAGGTGATGAGCTGTGGCTGGCGTTGTGGCCTTCAGTGATGATTTGGCAGAGACGGACTGGAGGCTGCTAAAGCGATGCTGCATGTTGTCCTCTGGACCCTGGCAGCTGCAAATCCTCTGTAAAATACATTACTAATAGTTAGTATAAGTTCACTGAAAGAAAGTAACGGGAAAGTGACAATATTTGATTATGCCCCGTTCAGTCTCATAACCACCCAGACCCATTTAGCTACTGCACCGCTACTTCCGGTTAGCGCGCAGCTAACCTAACAGCATGGTCATTTCAGTCTCACAAACACATAAGAGATCCCACACTACTAAGCGTACTATGTTCGCTGAACGAAAGTTAACAGGGATCGTGACAATATTTGAACACCCACCGTTCAGTTTTTTATCCACCTTGTAGCCATATATAACCACGTTAGCTCGCTCAGTAGCTCCGTGTGAGCAGTAACTAACGTAAACACTAGAGCAGTAACGATTAACAGAGATATAACACTACTAAATGTACTAAGTTCACTGAAACTGTCTTATAGTCAGCCTGTAGACATATATAACCCCGTTAGCGATCGTTAGCTCGCTACCCGCTAGCTTCATGTTAGCAGCAGCTCTATCTGGCTACAGGTCCTATTACTAACTTAAATATGCTATTGCAAAGTTCAGTAAATACACTTACCCATCTTCCAATGGATCCCTTTGCTTGGCGTTGTCCTGTACATCTCAGGGATCGACTCCTTCAGGCTCTTGAAGCTGCGCCGTTCTCCAGTATAGTTTCGCTCAGCCTGCCTGCTTTCTTTTTCTCTCTCTCCCGGTGAAGCTGTGTACGCATCATATGACACGTCTGGGTGTGTAGAATGCTCTATCTTGCTGTGTGAATCTCATATGATCTCGCAGACACAAGGCAGAGGAAGCTGAAGTTTAACGAAATCTTGGAGACGTGGAACCATATTTCTGTGCAGAATTATCGTGACTGAGTGAATATTTTCAAAACGGCAGTATCGTATAGCACGTGCGCGCGCTCGAAAATCTCAAAGGGTTAAACCGCGCCGTCCAACTGCGCCCCCCACCCCCCAAAAAAAATCACCAGCCGCCACTGCTCTGCAGACTTGACTATCCACTGTTTGGTGGCCGATCCAAACCACACAGTGATGGAAGAGCAGAGGACAGACTGGATGATGGAGGAGTAAAAAATGATCAGGAGCTCCTGAGGCAGGTTGAACTTCCTGAGCTGGCGCAGGAAGTACAGCCTCTGCTGGGCCTTTTTGATTGGTTTCAGAGTTTCCTGTGCAACTAGCTGCATTGGAATAATAAACTCACCCCACAATCTGTGTTGCGTGTCAATCGCTTCACAGACAACAACAGTGTTCCTTGTTAGACTCAAAGACAGTGCAGAGGCTCCTACTCAGGAGGCAGATAATGTACACTGACAGTCACGATGATGTGATGAAAGGACAGTAGAACAAGTGAAAGCAGTGAGTGGCAGCAAATAATAATAACAAAGAAACGACGCTCCCTCTATCCTGAATTGAACTTTTTTTTGTCAGGTTTCTCCCTCTCGCTTTATAATGATTGAAGAGCGCAAATGCACCGAGGGAAAAGGCCAGATTAAACAGTGCCAACAAAGGCTGATCGCCTGCATAGAAATGTCAGCACTGGTAATTTCCGAGAGAACTCAGGAAAGTGACTAATTCAAAAGGCAGGTTTCTAATGAGAAAGGCTTTCACTCCTTGCTGACATTAAATAACCGACAAAGAACATGAACAAGGGAGAATCTTTGAAGGGGAAAGTTTATTTTAGAGAGGATGGTTAATAGCATAAGACTGTCTTCACTCAATTCATACTGGTCTCTGTTTAAAAAGTGTAAACACAGATGTTACTGAACCCTTTAAACTACAGCTGCACTTTTGCTCTTTTTCTTCATGAGTTGTAATCAGAGTATTTCGCTTCGGTCGCATATGTCGAACTGTCTCATGCTTTGGCAAAAAAATAAAAATAAGATATCAGCTCGACCGTTCAGACAGATTTGCAATCGTGCCACTGTTTGAGAAGTTTGCACAAGTTACTTATGTAACTGGGGTAATGTGAATTCTGGATAACAGCCGGTGATGGATTTCTGCCGCCTGCAGTGGTCCAAAAAAATTAAATAAATCTCTCCAGCTTGCTAAGAGATGACTGTTTTTTAAGTCTTGATAGGGGCAGTGAGGTCAATATAGACGTGGCTTTAAGAAAGAGGATCCCAAGTTACACTTCAAGCAGTTACAGCATTAACACACTTTCTGTGATACATCAAAGCACATGCAGAAATATCATAGTTTGTATTGAATGTGTACTCTAATGTAAGGACAGCTCCAATTAAGCACAGTTTAATATTGTTTTAGAAATATATGTAGTAAATAATAATGAAAGAAACTGTTATTATTGAAGATGGACTTTAAAATGGTAAACATAATATCATTTTTTTTCATGCATTCACATAAAGCTCCCTTTTAGAAAGTACGTTACAGTGTGATGTGTGAAGTGAGCATATACTTTACTGAACACACTGAACTTCAGCATGTAGTACATGAAAGCTCGCTATAGTATTTATACCCATATTGTGTATTTTGTTATACTTCTAAACTTCCCACATTTCAATTACGAAAATGCATTTTGAAAATTAAACATTTTAATCAATGGAGGAAGATTAAAGTTAAAACTGGAATTTAAAGTGACAGGAGTTCAAAAGGTTCTTATCACCTCACCTCACCTCTGTATGCAGAGCTTTGAATGAAACAGCCTAAGATAATTCACTCCACCAAATAAAATTACACTACTTAGCATTCAAAAGGCCAGCACCAGCTGATCACTCCCCCTTATCACTGGACTGGGATGTAATAGAGTTGAACTGTATTAAATTATTCTGCCATTTTTTTGTGTGTTTTTGCTCAGAGAAAATATTAGCATTATAGATAAATTGCCGAACCCTAGCCTTTATCTAACTTTTTAGAACTTATTATTTTACACACTGCCTTTCAGTTTGGGAACAGAAATAAGCAAGGATAATGGAAGGTGCTTCATATTTCATCCCGAGGGTTGTACAACGAGTTTATGACATAGGTCTTTCCTTTCAGACGGCCATCAGGTGCTGTAGCGTTGGAGGTCTTCAATCAACATTTACTGGAGTGTCCAATTATACGAGCACTTTTATTGATGCATTAGCGAAAAGATGAATGTCTTCATTCAGAGCGAGATGAGTGACCCTGTCTGAAGGGGCCTGCATTTTAAGTTACGAAACAGATGCTAAGACGAGGCGAATTGCTTTTGACGCTGAGATACAGTCCTGATCCAGAACCACTCAAACAGATTCATTCTTTAATGGTTTGTACTCGTGATTTTGGAGAACTTACCGCATTCACCAAGAACTTGCTGTGGTGAGACGTTTTTCACAAGGAGCCATTTCTTCTTTATTTTAGTGACAGTACGAGCCTCAGGTGATACGGCGCTAACAGCACGCGTTATTTCTCCATTCCTTGGCTTCAGCAGGTCCCCTATTTTCACTGCTGAGGCCGTTATATATTATAGACTTTCCTTTATGGATCTCAGATAAGACTTCAATGTAGGACATATGGTGCCGCACGTGTAGCCTTATAGTATTATTGTAGCACTCAGTATACTAATTTGCAATCTCCATGAACGCATGGTCATTTACAAGACCACTATATGAAAAGATAGAAACCAAAAATGTTCTTGAATGAGGTCCAAAATGTTGCAGGACCAGTGGTTCACAAACGTATTGTCTCATGATCAGTTTAAATTAAGCCATGAGTAGTTTTGATATCCAAATTCTGTTAAAATCACCCTTTTTTTTTTTTTTTGACAAAAGATGTAATTCATGTGCCTTATTTTTTCAGAAGTAAATGTAGCAGAAATGTGATACGGTTTGGGTTTTTCTGGGTTCCTGTTTTATTGTGAAGTCCTTGTCTTGTGTGTCCTCTGTGTTCCTGCACTTCCTGCCCCTGTGATTGTCCGTGAATGTCTGTCTGCCCTGTTCCCTGATTGTGTATTCCCTTCACCTGTGCTGCCCTCATTGTTTTCCACCTGTGCCTCGTTACCTTCCTCCTGTATTTAAACCCTGTTTGTCTGCTGTCCCCTGGTCGGATTGTACGGTTTGTCCCTGCGTGCGTCCCCTGTTAGCTGTCCTGTAAGTAGTCCTGTGTTGTCCCTGTTTTTTGGATTCCTGTTTATGTTTGTTCGTTCCTCGGCCAGTTTTTGAAGCCTGACCTGAGTTTTGTTTGAGAATAAATTTACTTTGAACTGTTGCTGTGGCATTTGGGTCCTCTCAAATGTATATAGTTGTATTTTATTATGACTGGACAATAGATGTTTTTTTGAATTTACATTGTGTTTATGACCTCAGCTGCAACTCTGAGTGAAGGACATTTTAAAAAAATATGATGGTGGGTCAGACGGGAAGCATTGGAATTCCCAGCCAAGTCTGCCCTCCCCCCATCCAACTTGACCTTCTGCCCTTACATGACTCCTGATGATAAGATATAATTAGATACACCCAACACTCAGCGGCTAGTATGAAATGGACCCCCAAAAGCCACACAAAACCCTGAGCGCTTGCAGTAATGGCTTCGTAAACAGCCCGCTATTCTGGTAAGTAATGACCCATGAAGGAACCCTTCAGTGAGCCAGTGGCTATATCTAGCCGATGACTTTTGGCCCGCTCATGAAATGTGCTTCGACACTGACAGAGTAGGACAGGTGGCAGAGGCTGCAATGGATGCCGAATCCGACGCTGCTCACTGCTTTTGCAGCCGATAGGCGTCTAGTGCTCTGCCACGAAGAGTCGGAGCTTCTACTAAAGGGTCGCGGTAATTCTTCCATTGCGACGCCGCGGAAAAACTGGAACAACGAAGCTGATACTTGGTGCCTGGAAGTTAATTTGCCATTCATCTGTCCTGCAGGGACTTTAATTACTAGATGTGGCCGTGTTAGGTAGATGTACCAAAAGCTACATCACTGTGGAGTGACTGCATATGTTCTTTCAGATCTTGTCAACCAGTCAATCCATCAAAGCACTAGAATACACCATGGAGGTCCAAACACGACACCATAACGGCTGAACAACCAGGCTACAAAAAGACTCGATTATCAGTGGCGGGCATTTCAAGCTTGACAGTTACCAAACATGTTCGTGTAAACTTTGATATTGTAACGACTCGCAGACGTTGGTTTCCTTAACTTGCAGGTGTATTGCTTGAGTGTTCACAGTATTGCAACGGGGCTCTTTGCTAACAGTAACGTTAGCTCAAACGGAACAGCTAACAAGCTCACGTAGCATCCCCCACACTAGCATAACGAACGACAACACACAAGTCGCTTCCTCCCTAAAATGAGATGAGGAATGAAAAGGGTTTGACCACAAAATCATGATAATTTCTAGTGAGAGATAATTAAGTCGGTAATTTCCCGACGCGAGACAAGTTCTCTAAACATCATGGAGGAGAAAAATAACGGAGAAAAGACGGACAGAAGCAGCGAGAGCACTTCTTTACATCGGTGGCTGTGTGTCATCCTCCACCCTGCTTCCAACCGGCCAGGCAGTCAGTTTTATAGTCCCGTATGTGCGTCCCGGGACTATTTTCTCTGTTGCTGAAATGCGATACACAACGTTTGGTGGCTACAACTATTTTGTGCTGAAAGGGAGCTTACTATTACTATTTATAAAGTCGCAGGTACCCGTATTGTAAAAGCAATAAGGTACTCGAGGCAGTACTGTGTCTACAATAATGTACAGTTCAAGGGTTTGCCGGCCCTCCGCTGCGCGTCGGGCCTAACAACACCCTTGAACAGTACATTATTGCACGACATAGTACTGCCTCTCGTACCTTATTGCTTATATATATATATATATATATATATATATATATATATATATATATATATAATCGTCTTAACGGTAAACACAATAGTGAGGAACTTGCATTTAAAAGGAAAAGGCAATTCCTTTAGTTGAGAACACTAGTCGTGTCTCGTTTATTTTACATCTCGAAAAACAACACAAGATGGCGCTGCCCTCTAACCTAACAAGCATCGGGGCATTTGTCATCAGCCACAGCCGAACTCTTAAAGGGACCGCGATCCCGGAACAGTAATACCTACGTGTATTACACATTACTTGAATAACTGCATGAAACAGCAGTGTATAGAACCACACTAAGAACAAGGGTGAATTATTAAGTCACAGTCACTACAATAGTATAATAGATATAAAATGATCCTCTTTTTTATCTTAATGCCAATGAATGGAGTACGGCACACTGCAAGACAGACCAACACACATCCAGGCAAATACCAGCTCCTCCCTCTGTGACTCTAACCTCCACCTCCTCTGTCATCCTTCCCATTTCCTCGCGACAGACTTGTTACTTGATATACAGGGAGCTTTCATAGCTATGGCGACAACGGAGGCACTGTGTGCTGGTGACCAGCCCTGGGTCATCCCATCAGCCCGTCTGTCTGCATGTCCCGTCTGCTTTGTGTCATTGCTGGACTTAAATTGACTTTGTTATGTCGGGGGTTGTAAACCCAGAGCATCACGTCATATGCAGCCGAGACAGAAGAATAACAGGATGTACGGATTAAACTGGAACAAGAGTGGCAGCAGAGATTTCAATGTGCATTATGTTGAGGGCCTAATATATTTTATTTCTGTCTCTACATGGTCGTGCATTAACACTTCTCCTCTGCTCTGATCTCTGTATTGCGCACGCCGGAGTTCCGCCCCGATGCACACACATAGGTGAGCACTGAGCACACATACCAGCAGACAGGAGCGTCGAAAAATATGTTGCGTGAAAAGCAGACAGCTATGTCTGCGTTTTTGAAATGCGCCCATGGTGAAGATGGCAACAGTAGCTCTCCTGCGAGGAACAACCGGAGTAGCTCTCCTGAACCCGAAGTAGCTCTCCTGCTCCAAGTGAAATGAGCCAAAGTGCTAGTGTCTTGTACCCAACAATGAGCCTGCTGGCTTCACATATTACAAAAGTACACGGACATAAAACTAAGTCATTAATAAATAATGGAGAAATGCCTGTACTTTAGAGTAAATGGTTACGGTACGCCGTTAACAGGTTACGCATTCGCGACACGCCAATTTTTGCCGTTTTGCCAAAAAGATAATCTCCGTGAGGTTGTCTTTTCTGCTGTTCCGTCTCACAAAACAGATCTCAGCTCAACATTGAGTATGAATTGAGAGCGGCCGTATCAAGTCTACAACCCCGTTTTAAAAACATGTGTAGAGGAAAGCAGCTCACTGCAGACACTAACACTGATACAACTTAATGGCTCACACATCTGCACTCATTATTTTGTTTTGCAAAAAATACAAAATTTGATTATTGCTTACTCGTAAAAGCCTTATATCCAATCCCTGTATTTTCCTTCCATCTTGTTTTTAACTCAAACCAATCAGTTCCTTTTACCTTTTCCTTCCTTAGGACCGGCGACTTAAGCAGTCTTTCCTGACTGTCCTGAGCCAATTTCTATAACGAGGGCTCTTACAGTAATTACATTTACAAAAACATGCTTCTCGAGAAGTTTCAGATTTTATTTCTATTCTCCATTTCTTTCCCTGTATTCAACCAAGCAAGTCATTCAAATTTACTTTTTTATTAAGAGAGGACAGGCCATCATTCTCTCTTTCCATCTGACTGAATATATTAAAAATAACCCTTTCCATGTTAACTTTGGCAATTGTAAAATGCCTGCAACACTTTCTCGCTCATGAATGATTCATACAGCAACCACAGCTCTTAATTCAAGTTGATGTCAAGCCGATGTGTTTACCGGACGCTCATTTGACAAATTTTTGTCGGGAGATGTGTCTGCAAATCGGCCCACATCTGCACGCTACGAGTCAGTGGGATGAAGCCAAACAGCCAGAGAGTGGAGGAAGAGGTCAAGGATGACTGCAGCAGAAGTGACATTTTACCTGCTTTAGACAAATGTTCATGTTAATGGCACTTTGGCACATATTAAACTGCGACCAAGCCGGGTTCACTTGGAGGATACAGTTCATCAGCGATGCAGAGGACTTTCGCGGGCGGGTGTGGGAAAATAGATGGAGGGCAAAACAGGAAAGGAAAAAGAAACTGTCTGGCATTGTTTCCCCTTCTGCATTCAAACTAGACGGACATGTCAGCCCCCTCTGTGTGTGAATTCCATGTCAGTCAGAGGACATGACAGGTCTTCTGATAGAGATGGTACGCTGCTGCGAGGATGAATGTCATTTATATGATTTATGTCTCATTTCTTCGACGATAAAACAACAACAAAAAACAAAGAAAGAAAGGGAATAGCTTTATGGTCTTGTTCAAATAAAATTATTACCATGAACGACAGAAGACAGACACGAGTGATGTGAGCGCTGGCAACATGCAGCTGAGAATTTGTATTACTTCACGACTTTCATTGAAAGAAACAAATTAAGTCGCATGCTTATGTGACATTCCCATGTAAAATTGATGCAATGCTTCTTTCAGGGAGGCAGATATTCACAATGCTAATTAATATTTTAGCTCCAAGCAGCATTGTGAAAGTTGTGAAGACAGAAATCTAATCAAATCACTCTGGTGCGTTATTTGTTTTCATTGCGATTCACCTTTACAGTTTTTTTTATAGATTATAATGTATATAGATTAGAAATTATAATGCTGTTTAAGCTAAATTATCTGTCTTTTTTTATTTCTCTAAAGCATATCTACAACCCCTCCCACGCTAACAAAAGCAATACTTGAACTCCGGAGTGCAGCACATTATTATGTATTCAAACTAGGCTATAAGATTTTGTAAAACAACCATATTTATCATTCCCAACGGGTGAGAGCAAGATAAAGCTATTGGAAAACAACCCTCCCTCGAACCTTGGAGAGTGAACTGGGCACAGCGATGCTCTGTTGTGTTGCATCTGAGATTATTTTCCCAACTGGGATTCCTTATTATAATTATTTTTTTCTTTCCCAGTACCAACGATGAAAAACGCAAAGACAAAATCACACAGCCAACCCAGACAGCGACTAAACCATGTTTTTGTTGCTCGTTTCATCTCCCAGCAGGCCAAGCTGACGATTTACAAAGACAAATCCAACATAATTAGTACATCCAGAAATACTAACTTGTGCGGTAGCTCAGATTGCGGTAGACTCAAAATGGCACTGAGGCCGTCTGCGGTCCTTTTAACTGCAGAAGTTTATTCTGTTCGCTAAAAGTCAAAGCGCAAAAAATAAACCTGTTTGGAACTATAACCCACAACTGAAAAACATGAGCTCAGACTCTTGAATCAGCATGAAAGTAACATTTCTGCAAACGGGTCTGACTGCTTTGTAGATTTAACTAGATAGTGTACTCACAACTGTCAAAAAGGTAATTGTCAAAATGTAGGACACTTCTCAGCGACCAATGAACGCCATCTTTACTGCGCAGCAGATGCTTGAAACACAAAGAAGACGTTAATTGTTGCGATTATCATTTCTGTTAAACAACAGGCACGTTAAACATGGTTGAGATTCACTGACTGAAATAGCGTGTACACAGTGTACTACAAGTGTAGTGACGGGAAATCTGAATTGAGACACAGCAAACGTTAACAAATGTTAGGAATATCCGTAAAACAGCAAATTTAAAGTTTACATCACCAAACATTAGCCACCATAACCAACATTGTAATAGCATTACAGAGAGTAGGGCCCTGTGCAATTTGTTTAACTTTTTGACAGATTTAGTAAAAAAAAACAAAAAAACTAAATGTACATGTTTTCAATAATTCGTTTTATGATTTAAACACATTTCCTTATCAAATATTGTCCAACCAGTAGCGCTACAATGGGCAGGAATGAGGATTTCGATTGTATCTGTAAGTTAAATATACATATGTTTGTTTTTTTGTCATTTAAAAATAAAAAATTTGTCCAACCATGGGGTGGATGAATTGACTTTCAACGATTCCAGTAGAAAATATTCCAAATTTAATGACATATTATTGGATGAATAATCCCCAAACATCCATCCACATTCGAGCCAAATCCATGATATTCTATGTTTGACATGATTCCATCCTTCACGGAGCACCCCAGTGCTTCAGTGTGTTTTATTGCTCATGAATTTCATTTTCAACAGTATTTTCCACTGAAACAACAATTAAGAAGTAGCATGCCAGACAGACAGGACACTGGGCCACCCCGAGCATCCAGCAGGCCATCATGCTGATAATGTTCTTACAACATGACGGTTTGACAATCGTCTCCTGACCTGTGGTGCATCACCATCGCTCTCATAATCTTTCCTGCCACCATCTAATTAAGCACAACACCTTTGATATGAAAACTTAGCAGATTGGCCGTTTGGGAAGACAGACGGGCTGACAAGACAGCTGGGTATTTAGACAGAGTGTTTTCTGTCACAGCAGAGGAGAGCCGGTCCTTCAGTCCATCAGGGAGGCTGGGAGGATGTGTCAGCGGCCGCTAATGTCGGATTGCTGGTTGACTCTGCGGGGGCGGCGTGTTCCTGCCAAGTGGAAGCTCCACCTCGTCTTAAGGGGATCCTGTGGGGTCATTAGCCAAAATAATTGATTATTTATAGTCGGATCAGAGATGCCCTTGATGGCCGGCACCGGGCTGGACAATTGCTCAGCCGGCAGTGTATAAATCAAACTGTGTTTTCTTTATTTTTTTAATCAGGGATGGAGTGCTGAGCTGAATTAAGAAGTACGAGGTAATGTTAATGATGCCGGCAGATGTGGGTTAAGTGGAGAGGATGGCCGAATTCGCCGCTGCTCATCAGAAAAACAAATTGGTCACAGCGTGCACCTTCACAGAAATTGTTAAATAAACTAATCATTTCACAAACTACATAATTTAGAGATGGATTTCCCCTCTACTGTTTGACCCTCACAAGTAAGATTAATAAAGCAATGCAATTTCATAAATTTCACATTAGGTACAGTTTATTTAACGATTTTTTTATTTTTTTTACTGACGATTCGGTTAGCTTGAAAAAGATGTCACTCAACTTTCTAGAATTTCCTATAAGCACATATATATTAACACTATTGCATTGATTTGCCTCAATGCAGACTAGATGTAGGTCTGTACACGATCAGTGTGGGCCTACGCTTATGTACTTTTGTTCTGGTCCTGGTTTGCACTTTGGCTCCATGATTTGAATGAAGGGAAATCTTAATGCTTCAGGGCAAATCTTAGACAAGTGGTGTGCTGCCAACTTTGGGGTAGCAGTTTCCTTTGACAACGTGACAATGTCCCAGTGTAAAGCCAGTACATGCACAACCATACCCAGTCATGCCAGGATGTCCTCTTCCTATCGCTCCTTTATTTTATGTCATATTCCGCTATCTAAAAAGAGGCAAAATTCCAATTAAATTAAGTAAAAAACAAACAAAAAGAACAGCACCTACGGCCCTCCAGCAGTTGACTGCATACGTCGTCATCATCATCATCATCATCATCATCATCATCATCTCACTGACGGCCAGAGAAAAACCATGAGAACACAGAGTGGACGGGAGGCACCTCAGGTCTCAGCATGCTTCTAAACGACACCATTAAACAAGGTCGTAATTCTCATTTTATCCGGGTCCACATGAACGCCGAAATGATGACCTCCCGGAGCGCTCTCGAGGCCGGACGCTCGGAATTGGCGAAGGGAGACAGCGGGAGAGCTGAACATTAATGCAGATAGCCAGAGGGCGGCGTTATTAGGGAGCAAAGACAGCCTGTTCCAGCCTATCGGAGTTGAAGACCCCCCAACAGCAAGATGTGATTCTTGTCGGGTTATTTCGGACGAAATTAATAAAACATCCTCTGGTTTCTACTGTGGGGCCATGTTGGAGCTGAACGGGCCAGAGTCAAATAATGTCAGGAATACTGAGTCGACTGCACTCACTGGACAATCCTGCTTTCCATTTAATGTTAATGACACATTCTTCCTATCTATTTATATCCATCTATCTATTTATATCCATCTATCTATCTAACTAGGCTGAAACTAACATAATGTTTTCAATATCCATGAATCTACGTTGGGCGGCGCCGCAGTCTCGTATTTCTGTATTTTTATTGCCAGTCGCAGAAGAAGATAAAAACATGAAGTTCGCAATTTGTCACAACTGCAAGTGCAAAATAAGTCGTGGACAACCTCGAAAACATTTGGTACAACTAACTTAATTAGACACTCATCATGTATTCATTCCCACTGCATGCTGGTAAGAGTAATCACAGAGACAGGCTAATACACTGTCAGAATGGGTTCAAATGTCATTGTGTAAAATTTTGGGCAAAACACTTGTAGAATACAGTTGTTAAAATATCTTATATTATGACACATTTAACTTCCTAAACACTGGCTTATAAAACATGATTAAAAACTACCTATGCCAGGAATAACCTTATAAACAAAAGCAAACATTATTTTAATACAAATAAAATCATGTGTTTCCTCTATCATTTTTTTGATGTGTTTCTATGCAAATAACGACTTAAGACCACAATAATAAAGTTGACACAAGCCTTGCTCAAGGCCATCACACTGGAGGAAATGTATCCCACTGATTCAGGCACAGAACGGGACCTTCCTGCCACAAGCTTCTCTAACTTTTGCAGCGCCACTGCAAACCCATAGAACCTATAACATTGAGATCACCGCTATCTTATTGAATGTCACAGAGCACCTGAGAATTGCAATTTTTTGCAGGCACTTGTTCTTTTAAAAGTGGACACGCGCTCAGCGCATCTTGAGCTGAAGGGACGGATAATTAAACTTTGACCTTTAACAACAGACAGTCTGTTGGTCTCACTGTTGCCAGGAAGCGACATAGAAGGTGCATGAAAGGACACAAGTTCCCACACAAGTATGCAAGTTCATGGAAAAAACGTGCACGCATTTACCCATGTACACAGGGTAGCGCACGCGTGCACAGACACACGTACGCACTGCAGCCCTCCTCTCGTCCTCTTGCTGTTATCTCCTGACAGCATTTGTTCTTTTTTTTTCTACCATTGTCTAACCTGTCAAGTCCTGCCAAAATATGTTTTCTGTCTCCCGGTGGCTCCGTGCACACAGACGCTACCTTCCAATTATGAAGAGAGGCAGACAGAAAATTGGGTTGATAAATCTGAGCAACTTTTGACAGTGAAATGTTTCACAAGGTGATTCTGTTCCTCTGTTTCCCCCTCCTTTCCTTACCTTTCTTCCTCATTTATCATTTACCTGATCCTTCCTTATGTGTCACATAACATGACTGCTCTTTTCTCTCTGTGTGTCTCTCAGACAAAGAGATGCAGAGCTCGCAAGGCTAACAAAAGGTGAGTCTGATGGTGTCAAAAGGACGACTGGCTTCTCATTACCGAGGTTGCAGCATCTGTACTGCACACGTGTGTGTCTGCGTGTGCGTGTGTGTGTATGCGCTGAGAATGGGATGGACTTGAAGTGTGCGTGTGTGCATATTCACATATCTCAAGTCCAGCCATCTGCCATTCTTTCAGCATTGTGCAGGGGAACAATGCCCTGGTGAACTGAACACAGTAACTAAACTGGAGCAAACAACAAGCACAAATCATTATACGTTGGCTAAAAGTTGTAATTCTTTAAAATTCAAAGACAATAAATCAACTATTTGAAAAAGATTACAAAATGATACATAACTTTAAAATATCTGCAGATTTAAACATAGGTAAATGACCAAAAGAAATGTAACAAAACAATATATATATACATATGTATGTTTATTTTATTGTATTTATATATATATATATATATATATATATATATATATATATATAAACAAAAATATTGCAGTCATACATTGTGAATTCTTTTCACAGCTATAGACAGACAGTTCAGATTGCAGCTGTGCAGTGATTATTAATATTGATAGGATGTGCTGTATAATCACTAAAGCGCGTACGTCTCCATAGAGGCTAAGCTAATAGCGGAGAGCATTTACAGGGTTCCAAATGATACCACGAGGGCCATGCTATCTTTTTCAAAACAATTGGGAAAGGTGCCAAAGCACCAGCAGCGAAGGTGCACTTTCCTCGCTGGCTAATGACCATAAAGTGAATATACATCTCCTCACCGTCCCGACTGCTAAATCTGCAGAGAAAAGAAAAAAGAAGCCTCTTCTCCATCATGGCTGTAACCTACAGTGGAAATGATATAATGTGATCGTAAAAATGTGGTCTGGGGAGAGGTGGAGACTCTCAGACCCCATCAGTGATTATTTGTTTTCCCCAGGAGGTCCCCCGGCCCGGGTTTTACCCGCCGCCTCGCCTGCTTGGCTCCCAGCGTGCAGTGGGGTGCGATGAGCGTGCAGCTTTGGTTCATATCAGTCATTGTAATGGTCTCTGTCCTCAATGGGAGGCCTGTGGCCACTGACAAATAGGAATGGAGTAATGTATTTACATTGCTTCTATTATAATGCATTCTTAGTCCAGTCTTGTCTGCACTGATACAGATATTTTATTCACATATTACTTCCTATAGGCTCCGTATTTTTAGTTCGTGGTTAAGTCGGACAGTACAGCCTGTCCTGCGCTTCTTGCTGAAAATGCATTACACTGTTGTTCAGTCCCGACCTGCTTCACATTAAAGCAAAGCACACATGCGTGCTCTTGAATTGCCCGGGGTGATGGCATATGTTCATAGTGTGGAGGATATTACGCATTCATATAACCCACTAAGAGGTTCAACAACTCAAACCGACGACCGCACACTACAGCGACAAAAGGCACTATGCACAAATAAATCAGACATGAACGGAAACCAAAACACATATCCGTAAATGAAATTGCACATTATGTAACGATTAGCGTCACCATTTTTTTTAGAGGTTCTTGCAGTTTTCAGCCTGCTATTGTTTGCAAGCTGTAACCAAAACATATGTGTTGGTGAACTAAGTTGGTATTAGAAGGTTCCTGAAAATAAATAACTAAATATGATAACTTTATAATTGTGTAAAGTGTGATTGTACTATAACGCTTTTCTAGTTTTCCGGCGACTCACAGTGCATTCACACAACATGTCATGTTGGACAAGGGGCTACCATAAAAGGTACACCTGCCCATCAGGACGAACTAACAGGGTCTTGTCAAGGACACATTGACATGGACTAGCGGGGCCAGGGATCGAACCCCCCATCCATCCTCTGATCCTCTGATTGAAGGACAACCCTGCTCTACTGCCATAAAATGAGGGTCTGGTGGGTCCAATTGATCAAGCCAGGATGTCTGAATCACTGTACAACAGCACTACAACCCTATGGAGCACACTAGGCAATTGCAGATGCGTTAAAAGAACACAAAACGATAGGCTGTGCTCGCAATGTTAATACCATCATCAATTATACATACTATAAAACAAAATGCTAGAAGTTGCAGTGTAGCGCTTAACCACCACTTTCACAGTACAACCATCACATGTCAATGGAATAGCGCCACTGACAATTAAACTAGACCTGAAACAAGAGTGGCTCAATCTGCACGAGCCAACTAAAAGGTCAAAAAATAAAAAATAAAAAACACAAGAAATGAGACTGGCACACACGTTGACGCGATAAAACAAATCGTCCAGAAAAACAGCGAGGTCCTTAATTGACAGAGAAACGTGCACTCACTGGTCAGGGGAGAACCGTGTTGTGATCATCTCAGTTGCGTCGCCGACGTCACTGCCTTCATAATGGCGTGGTCTTCTTTTCTTCTTCTTCCTCTTCTTTCTGCACCACAGTGAACGTGAACCGTCGAACGTCTTTTTCACAATTAACAAAAACAACTTTTCCAGCAAAGGGCGACTCTCTTTGGCGCTTTCCAACTAATCCAGACGGCAAAACAAGTTAAATTAATGTTACTTAATGTAACATTCTTGTTGTTGTTGTTTTACACCTTAACTGTCCATTAGGCCTGTTTTTATTGCCACTTTGTAATGAGTGACATAGATGATGTATTGAACCGTCCTCGCTCAAGAAGCGGTCCCGTTTGTCTAATTTGGAACACCTAGACTGCCACTCTCCTGCTGTAAAAAACTGTGATGAGTGCTAGCTCTCCAAAACTGGATTTTGGAACTCAGGCGTATACTGTATGTAGCACATCAGGCCTCCTTATAGGAGACCAGAAGCGGTGACATCCTGCTGCCACAGATTGTATGGTTAACAATGTTTGAGGGGGAGGTGTGAAGAGAATACATGACAGCATCACCACCTTTACCAGTCGGTTTCAGGTGTCAGTGAGCTCAGTCAAGCACAATCCTGGCTGCTTCTTACAAACGGATGAATAGTTTTCTGAAGGTCATGTCAGCCCTCTAAGGAGTGTGTAAACACATTAAAGTCGTAGGTACCTGAACCCTAAAAGCTGCAGACAGACACACACACACACACACACACACACACACACACACACACACACACACACACACACACACACACACACACACGCACACGCACAGAGATCAAGTCATGGTCGAGATCAAAGCCTCCCAAGAGGGACAGGAAGCTCACTAAATGAGTCTTTTCCTCTTAAAAGCTTTAATGGGTGACATGTTGCCTTTGAGGGATTCAAAGTCAACTAAAGTAGGAAAAAGAAGTGTTGTAATGGTACACAACCAAAGTCAGGGAATACCATGAACGTTTAGCCTTCATCCAAGGGGTCAGGGGAGGTTTAGCAGCCAAAACAATGAGGAACACAGTGTGAGAAGACAGAGAAAATTGGACTGAGTTTGAGGAGGTTAAAGTAATTGACAGGAAACTGTAAAGCCATTAAGGACTGTTTTAATGCTTTGTCAACTTGTCACCAACAAATCCAGCCTCACAAAGTCTGAACACATATTCCACACAATGTGAAATGCAAAAGGGGGGACTGAACTTAACGGGAGGTTCACAAACATTTTTTCTTTTGACACCTAGAAGGCACCTTTTCACTTTATGTCTTTGCCATTTTGGTGTGAAACCCCTATTTGGATGTAAGAGACATGAAAATCCTGCCCAAAAAAACAACTTCTTGAAACAGATGCAAGATGAGCTATGCGTGCTGCAGATAAGACCCACTCGCACAGCGTTAAACGTCAGTTTTGGTGTTTTTTTGCAGGCTGCCTGCGTCTTCAGTTCCTGTCGAGGCTTCACTGATGCCGGTTACCTCAGCTGCAGGCGAAGCGCTTTCTGAAGGCAGACAGCTCATCGGGTTTAGAACATGACTAAATTAAGCTGAATTACTACTTAAAATGTGTTGCAGATGGTTTAACACATTCAGGGTTTTTTCAGCCAGTAATGTGGACAGGAAGACATGGTGGTCAACCTGAGAAGAGAGAGTAAGAGGAAAGTAAATTGAGAGTGATATACGTAGAAAAGTGGGAGCCGGATAGGGGAGGACTATCTTGTCTGATATGTGACAACATAATTGGGGGAGGAAAGGCTCCGGTGCAAAAGGTCCACACAAAAGTCAATCATGATAATATGTTGATTTATCTTTTCGCGTTGACTACCTGGACATCTCATCTCTCACTTTTTATGGTTATTTTTCTGTTCTGCTCTGGCACTGACGCAGGAAGACGATGACCCCATTTTAAGCTCGCCTACAAAGCTCTGATTGGCAGTTTTGGGGGCTTTTTTTTCAAACGAGGGAAACAACGTCAATGAGCCCAACACCAGACCTATTAAAAATGACTGAAACACATGCAGAGGAGCGGGGCCAGGTTGGTGGCATGTACATTCACAGTGTGTAAAAATAACTTATTGGTGTCCTGATAAGACAATCCTCTGTCTGGTTTGCTATTCTCATTTATTGGGACACGTTTATATCTTTGTCTCAGCTTGACTCCTCATTGTGCAAAATTCCTTATGTATTCGTATATTATTGGGCCTGAATAGTCTCGGTAGAATTAATTCAAACTGTTAAATCAACCCATGCACTTTTGTGGAAATTAGTGTTTCAAGGAATACAGAATAAAATGTATTTTCAAGAAAAAAAATAGCAATTTGGGGTTCGTGGGAGGGACGTTTGTGAAATCACACAAACACACACACATTTGTTATTTATCCTTCAGGGCCTCCACTCAAGACATCCATTCAGCTTCTTAATACTCTCCACATGCCGGACGGACCCTTGCGAGGTTACGTTCACTCCTGCTTTCAGTACACGACGAAGTCACCAATGAGACAGGCCTCACAGTTGTCATGTAGTTCACACAATTCAAGAAAGAAAAGAGAGAATATTGCTCTTACACAGTTGGCACATGTGCTGCCGCTGAAATGCAACATGGTCAATCTTCTGTGGAGAAATGTATGTCTTTTATTAAGCATTTGTCCTCGTAAGAGCTGTTTTTCATAACTGAATGTGTATTTCTATTAATGTTTTACATTTGTCTGCTTTCTCCTGTCTTTTTCTTTGTCATATTACACAGTTAGCAAACAACCAAACAGGTCCAGACATCCACTTTGATGAAGTACACACACACACACACACACCGCCTCATGCATCAGGCATGAACCGCCGACAGATGAATTTGCGAATCCGCTCTTTCTGGAGGACAAATGAAAGTCAGAAGCCGCGCGACTCCTAACAAGTTTGTTTTCCCAACATCCGCCCGAAACAGAGTGCCGCTCTCATCATTGATGCTCTCATCCTTTCTTTTTTTACAGAACGCAGAGTTTTTGAAGGAAGAAACCCAGTCGAACGCAGCGAAGCCGGGACCTGATGGATCCTCTGCATTACAATTCTGCCAGGTGATTCTCTTTTCTTTTTTATGAAGTGAGCCCTCTTGTGCTATTATCTTACAGTACCTATGCCAAACGGATGACAGTCTCATGTGCTCTTCCAGAGGACTTTAGGCGTCAGAAGTGCGACTATGCTATTCTTAACTGCGTCAAATTTGTGTGTCTGAGTATGCACATCATCAGCAAAAAAAAGAAGATCTTATTCCTACAGCTTTTGGCACTAAAATAGTAAAATTGGTTGTGTTCGTAAAGACAAAGCATCTGAAATAGCGTCCGCATGGTTAAACCACAGGAATAGAATAGGAGTACAATGGATACTGAACCTTTTCTTGTGGTCATATGTTTGGCTCATTTCCAAAGTCGGTTTTCTTTATACCAGCCCTCGAAAACAGTCTCAATGTCAACGGTGCGGAAACAAATGGCCGCCACTCTGACCATCATGTTACATTTATTTGAATGGAAACGTCCATTCTAATCCTTTTCTATGTCTATGGGTCCAGTTATTGTTAACTTTAGTCAAGTGGCAAATTGAGATAACCGAAAGATCGGCTTCGTGGTTTGGAAACTTTTATGGAAATCTCACATGCCGGTATTGAAGTTTGTAGACCAATAACATGCAATTTGGTATCCATTGATCACGGATAATGTGGCCAATTGTCTCTCCATTTTAAAACACATCAGCCGTGCCGACCAAGTCAGATGCATCCAGGCAGAAATTATTCTACCAAAGCCCCAATATAATTTGCTAAAATTCTCTCTTTTTAACTTACTTTAGTTTAGTTTATTTACTGGATCCCCATTAGCTGACGCCTTAGCGGCCGCTAATCTTCTTGAAGTCCACAGAAAGGACAAAATACATACAAAAACATGCAAAACATAACGTGAAACAAACAGTTAAAAATAATACAAACAGAATAAAAATAAAAATAAAAATAGTACAGTCAGATACCTAGTGCAGTTCAACCATAATTTATACAAGAAAATCAGATGACTAAAAAGCAAAGGAAAACGTTAAGTGATTGATGTCCTGAGGTGCGCCTTTAATTGTTTTTTGAATGACAGATTATTACCAGTATGAGTTATATGAGGAGGTAGTGAATTCCAAGCAGTAATTGCACGAAAAATAACTGTATGTTTGAGGAGGTTTGTTCTTGGGGTTGGAGGTATTAAGTGACCTGAGCTAGCGTTCCTTTTGAGATGGTTATGTCTGTTAAATCTATATTGTAATTGATTGAAGAAATATTCAGGTGTCTGATTAAATGCTACCTCCCTGAAAAACGTGAGGAGGCTATAGTGAAGTTGAGTTTCTACTGAGAACCATGACAGGCGAGAGTGCATATATGCTATATTAGTTCTAATTGAACACTGGAGTGCTAAACATTTAGTTTTTTAAATGTTCAGGTCTAGTTTGTTCAATTTCACCCAATCAGATTGCCAGCTCCTCCCCCTTTTTGTTTTTATTCACTCAAAACGTAGAAACACATCTCACTGCATAAAAGTCATACATAAGGGCACCACTCCCATGTATACTAAAATCTCCACATATATGCATTCACAACAATGTAAAAGGGTTTGGATGCAGACGACAGATAACACAGGACATGTGTTGGATCCAGTCCTCACATTTTGTTAGTTCTTTATATATACAGATTGCGCTTTGTGAACGGGAACACCACATCATCTGGATCCAGCCCGAGCATGAACGCTCTCAGTGTCATTCACAAGCAGCAAGCACCGAAGGAATGTACTGACTGAAAGCAGCTCGAAGCGGCTGACAGAGCGTGACGTCACCCACGTCATAATCCCTCTCTGTTTGGCAACACTCCGTTCATTAAAATCTTAGACGCGTTTAATAGTATTATGTAACCATTTAATATGCTGTAGTGGATGATTCATAACCTTGTCGCACCTGGTTGCACAGTAAGCCACGTACCTGCTGGTGGCACAGTGAGCATGAGATAAATGGTCACACAGGCAGGTGAGGGTTTTATCAGCCATGTGCAATGGTTGCTCAATTCAGCTGTAACTGGAAATTAGCACTTTAGTGCACTGTTTTTGTTTTTGTTGTTCCTAATGTATTTAAATGCACACTTGAGAAATATGTTCTCACAAAATAATCTTTCATACTCAGTGTGACTGTATTGTTGCCCCGTTTATGTTGTCTTTATGGCTGTAATGCTGTGTTGTTATGCAGACCCTTATTAAAGAGTAACTTTAATCACAGTGAGACTTTTACCTTGTTAAATAAAGGTTTAATGAAACAATTGTAGCGCTGACATTTGTTGATGCAACTCAGCTGCATGGCTCATTTTCCAGACTGGGCCCAATACACATTATCTCCCATTAATTATGTAAATTGGGATTTGCAGTAATGATTTTGGGAGTTAATTGGCAGATTTGATTGCTGCCTTCATTGATATGTGGACAACAAACCAAGTAGCAATTTAGAATATCATCACAGTGTGGTTATATTGACTTGAAAGTGACACACAACCGACTGTGGGTTGTTGAATCTTAACTTTACCATCATTTGCACGTTTTTATTTTAACATTGTTTTTTTTACTCAAGCCTTAAAGATTGTTTTGAAGTCAAAATATAATTCATAAAATAAAAGGAAAAGGATATTTCTGAACAATATCAGGTAATTTCAAACAATTTCAGCTTTGGGAAACTTTGAGGAATTGTGTGCCTTTTAACCAATTGCAAACCATCTTAACTGTGCAGACATCTCAGGAAATGGAGGGAAAAAAGTTTAATTAGGATACTTTTTGCATGGAAATGGAATGGGTAGTATATAATTGTTTATTAACCTGTTTGTTGGACCAAATACGTATGTTTGAAAGTTAGCTTTGGAATTACCAATTTGTCCTTTTGTTAATTGGATTGGATATCTAAATTTGGAGCGACAAAACAAAACATTCATCTGCTCACAGAGTTAAAGGTGACAGAACAGTCACATTCTAAAGTCGTAAAAGCAATACACACTCTGATATATTGCAAAGGGACAGAGTGAGAGCTGGGATTGACAGTATAATCACACACACACACACACACACACACACACACACACACACACACACACACACACACACACACACACACACACACACACACCATTATTCCCAGTTTATTATTTGTCTATTAGATTGTGTGTGCGGGCTCCGATAGTCCTGGCTCTCACTTTGATTGTGCTGTTGCTGAATTCCAGCTAATCAATCTGACATGCCCGGGGCATCATTTACTGCCTGCATTGTCTTCCAGATAGGGGGTGGTGGGTGATGGCAGTGGATTACCTTATGCCATGCTTGTTAAAAGCTTTTATTCTCTATAATCATCTCTCCCTGGGATGCACAAAACTCCCTTAATTAGAATCCAAGACTTTATTTCCCTCCCTCAGTCTTTTAATTCCACATCGTAAAATTCAAAGCAAGAGCCTGGAGTCAAAATTAGCTCTCTTTTCTTTTGGCAAGAGAGTACGACTGGAGCACCTGTGCAGGTCAGAGGAGACAGCTTGCAGTCGCTGGTGTTATGGCCGCAGGCAAGAGGCCATGAGAGGAGGAAACTAGTTCTGGAGTGTTTTAAGAAGGGCTCTCTTTGAGCACTTCTGCTTCATTCAGTTCCCCGTGGTGGAGAGGAGAGGTGGGCTGGATCAACCCATGTGGAGGAGCGTTTCCCCTCTGGAGAAGGTAGAGCTGAGGCTCGCAGAAGGACCCTCGCAACGCCACGACACTTCCAGTGATTATTTCTATCGTTCAGTGCATTCAAAGACAGTGTTTGTAAGTGACGCTTCAAGATAACTGCTGCTATTTATCTCTTGAAGCTGATCACAACAACACACACGTATGTATATGTACTGTATATATATGTAAATATATATACCATAATCAACCATAATTCCTAACAAATCCTGACACTAACCCAACCCTTAAACCATGTATTCACCCTCAAATTTAATGATATACATATATACTCCCCATAATGAAGGTAATGTGATTGTGAAACTCATTTATGTCTCCACATGATTGTTGACACCCCCTCCCCCCTCCCCCCTCCTGCACCTCTTCCATTTACAATGGAAAAAAAGCAGCTTTCCAGCCACAACGGATGTATCCTGTGTGGAAGAGAATAACAAAACCAGGATTGTGGGCAATCTTCTGCTGCAGAGCTGAAAGACTCGCTGACTCGCAGGGATGGAGAACCCCTGCTGGTTTCAGAGTGAGGACAAAGTGGATGTTCACCCACACCCTGATGTGCCCGATGGCATGTGACAGGAAGCTGCCACAGCGCTGTTAATGTAGTACAGTTCTTAAGGACAAGAGCCCGACGTAATACATCATGTTCTGAGGCCTCTTCTGAATTGTTCGGGGACAGGTTTACATTTGAACAAAGCCCCTTTTTTCTCGTAGCTGCTCCAGGCACCCTACACCTCTGGTTTACCATTGTGACACCAGCGTATTCTACGAAATAACTGTTGTCTGCGTAATGATTTTACAGCAAAGGTGAGAAATGTCATGTGATGATTTAGGCACCAATGTTACAGTGGTTGTGCAGCATGAAATCGAGAAAAAAGAGCGTTGGCTGCATAAATCCCCGCGGTATAAATTATGCTGGAATGAACAAAACCACCAGTGGGGGGTATTTGATCATGTACAAGCGCCTTCTCTGTTGTACAGTATAGTTTAAAAGCAATAGAAAAAAGTGGTGAGGAATGCAAACATTTACGAATTGTAGCATTATGTGACAAATACCAAATGTGCCCCACGATTAAATTCATGAAAGGCCTCGCTATGGTATCCTAAGGTATATCTGTGCTGCCAAGTAATTGCTTCACTGCAGCATATTACAAACAAGTGCATCGGTTTTCAAAGCATTCGCTTTTGTCAGACCTTTGGGGTCTTTTGTTTTTGACTGAACACTTGTACACTATAATATGTAAATACTGTACACCTTTAGCCAAATCATCATGTTGGGGTCTGAGAAATATCTGAGAAATATAATAATAGATTGAGAGACAAGAACCCCCCCCCCAAAAAAAAGGTTGCCACCGGCAGAGAAAGAGTTGGAATTGTTTGAGATGGTGTTTTGTGAAACGTAGTTCGGGAGCGAAGACCACGCCCATCAGCCGAGCCATACGTACTTAAACTCATCGAACCCGTCTACTTCCTCTTCGACTCGGTTCCGACATGACGTGCGACGCACGAGCAAATCTCATGCAGTTTGCCCGATGCGGGCGCTCCTCCCCGGCCCTCCCGGACGGCCAGCCCTCGGCTGCGCTTGGCCTTCCGCGATCCCCGCGGCTCTCAGCATCCATCCTCCGATGGCCCCGGAACGGATTCTGGCGTCCCCCGTGCCACTCTTCCAGCCGCCGGAGACCCCGACTTCGGCATTTCCCGCGCCGCCCCCTGGAGCCGGCCCGGACGCCTTCGATCTCCAAGCGCCAAGAGCACTTCCGGGTTTCCTGCGCCGCCTGCCGATGACGTCACAACGCATCCCATGGCCGGAGAAACTCAGCCATCCACAGCAATCCTGTCAGAGGGCCAAGTCGTATCCCACCCTCTTTAAGCTGCCTCTGTACCAGAGACATCTCACCTCACCCTTCATCCTTCGACCCCCATCCCCCAGTCCCACTAACTCACAATACCAACCTTGCTTTACTCAGTCTCCGTGCTTCTCGCCCCACAGGTTTAAACGGATCGCAATTACGCCTGGACAGCGATCCCACCTGACGTCTACCATACAACATGTCATCCCTCATCCCTCATCCCTCGACCCTCATCCCACGACGCCACCGGCCGTCCCACGACGCCACCAGAGGCTGCACGCCGTCAATCTCCGCATCACAAACCCGCCTCTTTCACCCCATCCGTCTCCCCTCATCCATCACTCCCCTCCCTCATGCCTTACCCCTCTTCCCTCATCCCTACCCCTTACCCCCCATCCATCACCCTCGACCCTCATCCCTCATCCCGCATCCCTCACCCCTCGACCCTCGACCCAACATCCCTCATCCATCACCCTCGACCCTCATCCCCTCATCCCCTCTTCCCTCATCCCTCACCCCTTTTCCTTCTCGGCCGTGCCATGACGCCACCGGCCGTCCCACGATGCCACCAGCCATCCCACCACGCTACCGGAGGCTGCACGCCGTCAACCTCCGCATCACAAACCCGCCTCTTTCACCCCATCCCTTTCCCCTCATCCATCACTCCCCATCCTCATCTCTTACCCCTCCAACATGCATTGTTGTGTTCTTGTGCTCCACAGGTTACATGGATCACAACTAGACCCGGACCGTGATCCAGCCCGACATCCACCTACGCTCAGTAGTAGTCGAATTGCCACCATAAACTCTTTTGGGGGCTCCGCGTCCAGCCACAACCCACTCACACATAGCCATGCTACGTAACAGTCTACACAAAGCTGAACCGCACTGCACACTTAACCGCCTGCCTCTCACTTCAGACCAAGCGCAGCAGTACGCACCGCTCAGGCTACAGGTCTCCCTTCACGGACAAAGTATTATAGTCTGCGCTCTCGTCGGCTTTCTTGAGCCTCCCACGCCGCAGAGTTTACAGGCTAAAACTCCGACCACCATCGTTTTGACATGCCACCACGTCCGGCAGCTACTTACCCCATACACCATTGTCTATCACCTCTAACGCAGCAAAACCAACCAACACGGTCCACCTCAACCCACCGTCCGACTAGACTCGCACTGAGGTGCATGCAAACTTAACCGCAACTTATAAATCTTGACGCCAGCCAGCCGAACTTCTCGGAGAAACAACATCGCTCCTATACTCACGCCAACGTCACAGGCAATCATTCACGCTCACTTTTCTATATGAGCATCTTTTGGGAACTCTGCACAGCCAGAGCTTCAGAAGAGATAACCCCCACTCACGAGTCTCCACCCCCGCCGTTCCCTCTAGCCACCAGACGGCAGCAGCCTCTCATCTCAGCCCTTCGACCCTATCTTCACAACCTCCTCTACCCGTCTCGTTCCCGCACCTACAACCATCTCTATCTATCGCACAATAAACAATCTGTAAACTCGTATCGCTATTGGTGTGGTCTTTGTGAGTGAAAAACAAATCCTGGTGGAGAGCAACGTCACGAGCAGCTGTGGCCAGAAGACAGCTGACCCTGAGGAGAGTCCTGCCGCGTCCCGTCCAGTGTTCCCTCTAAGCTGCGCGCGTGCGTGGCCGCGCAGGCCAGTCGAAGGGGCCGCGCAATATATTTTTCAGAACGCGCACATTTTTCTGACCGCACAAACGATTTTTTTTCAGGGGTTAAAAATATTTTTTGCGCCAGTGTTTCTGAGATAGGAGTGAGCCATCTCCTCAATAATACGATCTTTGATGTGACGTGTCGAGTCTTCTTGGCCAATCAGCGTCCCGTTTCTCGACATGCGCTCTCTGTACCTCTGCTAGCGCTCTGCCTCCGTTAGCAATCCTCACCCCCACTGTCCTCCTCCGGGCGCCAGGAGTGAAGCTCGCCCAAAGCGCCACATGAGCTAGGGCCGGCGCTGTTTAGGCTCCTCTTGGTGGGCCCTGCTCCAGCAGTTATAGGCTACCATGGCGAAAAGAAAGACAGAGCAGGTGGCCCAGAAAAAGGTCTGCCTAACATTCAAACATGAGTGGCTAGATGAAATAGTCCAAACTGACACAGGTAGGATGAAACTTTCAGACATATTTAAATATGAAGAATATGAAGTTATTAAATTGTTTATATAGGCTACCTTCAGGAAAAAATACATCATGTCAATTTAATAGGCCTATAATTATTGTTAAGCACTAAAATTAAGAATAAAATTGTTAAGCATTTTTCTTTCAACGCAGTTCCACTTAAATGTTGTACCTGCTGAGAAATGACTAAACACCTTTGATACTTTTTTTTATATATATATCTATATATATATAGATATATATATCTATATATATATAGATATATATATATATCATTATCAGTCATAACCAGTGAACCAGTCATAACCTCCCATTATTGAAGTTCAACAAAGATCCTTTAAGTTCAACTAAACTGACTGGTAAAACACCATCATTAAAATGTTCCCAAAGTCCAGCCATTATAAAGGATATTGAATAAATGTCAACCTTGTATACATATTGATGCATTTGCTGTCATCTCTTTGAATCCCCTATGCCTAACGCAGGCTTGTGGTCATTTTTTCAGCAGATCGCATGGTTGCAAATTGCTCACAGTGCTGAAATGTGCGCTCAGAAAAAAAAAAATTTGCTCAGTGCTGAAAAAAATTAGAGGGAACATTGGTCCCGTCATGTCTGACTTTATGTAAACTTTAAATCATCTGTCACAACAAGAAAGATGACTAACACGACAGAGAAGCCAAGCTAAATACATAAAGAAATGTCGTAGAGAGAACAGCTCCACCAGCAATCGGTTGAGCAATGAATAGACTCTTGTAGTTGTTAGATGACAAAGTGGAATTAGATGATTTTGAAAAAAAATACTCTGCGAAATCTGGTTTGCTCAGAAGAAAAATATGTCTCGAACCTGGATGAATATTTCCCAAAATCTTAAAGTGAGGTTAAACTCAGGGCAGACTGTAGACTGGCTTCTTGAATATAGTAGAAAACAAAAAAGGCCACCTGTAAATGAGTTACTTGCTACTTGAAAGTGGGCTAAAGACAGATTTTGGTGCGTAACAATAGTGGTCCAAATAGGTCACCTACAATGTGGATCAGAAGACATCTGGATTTAAATGTTGTTTTATTAATATCATTCATTCATTTGGAATGTATTATTTAGTCCAGCATTCTGGGTAATTATACTGTAAATATAATTTTCATCTTGGCTCACAACCGCACGGCTTATGCGCTCTCTTGGGTAGTTTCCAAAGTGCTTACAGTGCTAAAATAGAACATTAACAAAAACATCAACTCTGAAAGTGATATAATCACTCTTGAGCTCATTCTTTTTCAATTCCCTTGCACGGGTGTCCCAAACCTCGATCCAAGCCAATCCTCCATCACAATTAAGTCACATATGCGTTTCACCCGGTCCCTTCAGACGGTTCTTTTTCAACTGAGTAGATTAATTAGATCTTTTCTCCTGCAGCATCTGCCTGCTGACAAAACTAACTACAATAAAACATACGACTTCCTTGACTCTATATTGTTGTTTTTTTAGTTGAAGAAGCTGGATCTAAGGAACCAAACAGTGGAAGAGAAAACCTTCCTGACTTTGCTCGTGATCGACAAAGCAGACGCCTTCAGATGTACTTTGATTGGTGGTGTCTGTAGAGCCTTGTGAGTGAGGAACGTCTGAGTAGATGTCGGAGAGATTGGAACTGGGAAATGGGGCTGGGTACGGGGATTTTCACTTTTGTTACCCTAAAAACATCAACACAACTGTTTGCTGCACACTTGAAAAATGCCACCGGGGATTTGTGGATGTTTTCGATAATCACCCATTTTTTCATCTCCGCTCGCCTCCCTCTCCGCCTCCATATCTTTTAATTTGCGCCAACCATCCTTGCGAAATCGGGCGTTAAGAAAAAAATGAATAAATCAGACAGTCATTAGTCAAAGCAGCCATCCATTCAACAGGTGGATATGACCATCACTCATACAGTCGATATGAGCTCCCAGTACTGCTGGCCTCAGTGATTTAGGCTGTGGGTCCCAGTGCCCTCGGGTAAACAATAAAATCACGCAGGAGCAAAGCGTGCATATGTCCATATAAATAAACATTTATAAACAGATATGTTACCATTGAGCCACTGCAAAAGCACATTCACACTCCGCTGGCGTTCCAGTCAGTAAACACGGCTTATTATGTGGCCATAATGCTTATTAGAAAAAGAAAAGAAGAAAAAAAAGAAGAAAAAAAACAAGAGCTTAAATTCTGACTGACACTATATTCAGCTTCTGTCCGACGGCGGAGTGGTCTTCTGCCGGGAACATTTGCATCCAAATGATACGCCAGTTTTATTGTGCACATGCCGGTGACAGTGTGGGATTCAGTGGCCGGTGTCAGGAGATGGAAATCAAATAATTAATGTTTCTTTTACATCCTACTCATTTAATTTTCTCGGCGGCTCAGGGAGCAGTATAGTAGTGTCTTGAAGCCGGCAGTGATTTCCGCTTTCATGTAAACGCCAGCGGACGTGGAAGTGCTCGAGCGCACACACACACACACACACGTTCCCGTAGAAAATAATGGTCTGTAAAGTATCTGCTCACACTGTTTATACGAGTTCCTCCTCTGGATGTGGTGTTATCGCAGGGCTCCGAGAGCAAACCAACACATAAACATTCACAGATAAAGATTTAAACACATAAAGAGTAAAACACACACAATGGTAATACTGCAAACAACAGGTAGCTGCATATTTTCATACATGTCCACTTTAATACTCTATCTATTAATCGACAGAAACACTAACTGTGTGAAAATCTAAAGACTTCACAGTCTTTTCTTTGACCATGACAAAAAACAAACAATGCAGCCTAATGAGTTTATTGAAGTCATATTTAGTACTATGGCTGTTTCAGTGAGTGTTTGTTTTGCCATGTAAGCAGATTGTAAGAAGATGACAGGATGGCCGGGTAGAGAGAGTTCAGGACATGCTGCAAAAGTTCACGGTCGGACTACAAACAAGGAACGTCCTGAATCCCGGCCGGCCTGCGCCCAACAGGGCACCCGATGAGGCAAAACTGTTGCTCAGTGGTTAGCATGCCCGTCTTTCAATCAGAGGTTCGGTGGTTTGAGCCCCGGCTCAGCTAGTCCATGTCGATGTGTCCTTGAGCAAGACACTTAACCCTGAATTGCTCCCTGTTGCTGTGTCTATGGTGTATAGGAAAATAAATGTAAGTTGCTTTTGGATAAAAGCGTCAGCTAAATGTAATGTAATGTAACACCAAAGGTCAGTCAATATGCAAGCAATAGATGAGCGAGGATGTTTATTCCTGGAAGAAGCCACAGCTCAGGAGAGTGTGGAGGGCGAGGAGAACTCAAGGAGACCGAATGTTGAACTGACCCTCGTCCTGTACACTGGACAACACCAGGGTCCAGCTGTGAGCCACACCGCTGGTGATGCTGCGACGTGATGCAGGACGCAGGAAGACGGCAGGCAGGACAAGCAGGGCTGTCACAACTGTGTGATTGAAACATGAAGGAAAGATGAGAATCAGCAGCAACGTCACTTGGTGTTTTAAAACAACAAATTGAGCAAAAAAAGAAAAGAAAAAAAGAGTTGTATTTAAATGTCACAAACTGACTGAGGAGAAACTTGAGAGAAAAGCTGGAAGTGCAGATGGGGTGAGTATGAGTTCTGTCCCACCAATGACAGACACATATGATGAGACACTGGGCTTCTTGAAGCCAAATCTAATTGGATTCTCCCTCTTTCTCCCCACTTTCGCCATCAGTCCCCTTCATTATCTGTCTCTCATTCTCTCGCTTTCCCCATTTCACTTTGACTCTGTCATTCTCTTTAATCTTCTCTGCTTTGCTTTCATTTGCTGCAGTTTTGTCTTCCCCTCTCCTTTGTTTTGCTCCCTTCTTGTATATCTCAGAAGCTCTACATCATTGTCGCTTTCAAGTTTCTGTCTCTTTTATTTTTCTGCCTTTTGAACTGCTCTTTCACTCCCTCCACTCGTTTTTTTGCTCTCGCTCTCACTCTTCCCCTCCGTTCACACTCTCTTTCTGAAACAATAACCATCCTTCACGAGCCGCTGGCGTTCACACAGTCGACTACTCATGGTATGCTGATTACGCAATGCTCCCCGCACCCATGTCTGAAAACGCGGCACGCTTTTTTGCAGTGCCATCAAGCCACCGAAGCTGTATGTCAGAGTGTGACACACCTTTTGAAAAAATGGAGAAAAAAAAGAACTTTCGGGTCCTTTTGTTAGTGTTCAGCAATTGTGTTCCCCGTGAGCTTGTCAATAAAATCCATTCAGTGAATGATGAGTTTAAACATTCATTCAGCAAAGTGCTCATATTTCTATGCCTTGTTTCAAGCTTCAATAATCATATATACATCATACAATCTATCAGCAGGGGACACGCTACCCTTAACAAAGGTGACTTTTCTCTTGATTTACAACAATCAATACCTCATCAGAATTATTCACCCCCTTTTGACAAACAAATCAATTCACGTTCTTTAGCCCCACACCAAACGTCTCAGCCGTGCTGTAATTCTTTTCCAAAAAGGGGACCCGTGTTTCGACGGACAGCTCCCCGGACTGACATTTAGTTCATCGCTTTACTTGACGGAGTAAAGACAGGAATCACCGAACAGGCAACAGCATTGCAAGTTTGTGCGATGGAGAATGCCAGGGATGAATTATTATCAACAGAAGAATTTCAATGGAAGTTCTGCATTAGGTTTCTTGAAGTCACAAAAATCCTTGAGCACAATATAATGCACTACTTGTCATCTTTTTTTATTTCGTTTAGCTGCGACATATTGTTTGTTCTATTGCCTCATATTTATTTTCTGTAAAGTCCAGTAATAATGAAGTGATATCTAAGGGAGACTAACAAAAAAACTAAAAAATATATCTTTTAGGCGGCAATTGTTACTCTTCGGCACTGCAACAGTAAATTATTCTGCTTCATAGCATCAGTTAACTTCCTAAGAACTCTTTAAAAAATATATATTTTTCCCAACAAATCCACATCAGAGTGTTGTGCACTTTTGTGAGTCATTTAAAGAAATGCCAGATTACACGTTAACAGATTTCACGATGTGAAAGGGAGTAAAGTTGACACAATAACACAACCATGCATCATTAAACTTAAAACAAAGAAACACATTTGCCTGCTGGGACCATTATGAAATGTTGATGATGTTGACTTTACCTCAGAACCACAACATCAGCAGCTGCCAAATGTCTCGACAGAGCTTGACTTATGAATTATCGATACAGGTGCAGGTGTGCCGATCCTATCTAGATGCGAGTGCAGATGGTTCTGCTCACACAAGTACAGAACCATATTTATTTGCAGTTATTATATAATTATGTGTGATATTAATTCAGGCTACTTAAAGGTGGACCTCTACGCATAATTGTTTGTTCATCATCCCGCCTACGCATGACTCAACAAGACTTCTAAGCTAAAGTTCTGTTAATTATTTCGCAGAACAACTGAACTACTATTAGAAACAAGTGTTGAAGATTTACCCACTTCCTGTTCCATCTTCCCAACAGGCAGATTTTCCCCTGACTATTACCAAACCAGCAAGCTTTTCACAAGTACTTTTTCTGCTAACACCTCCTCCCTTTCCAAGTGTGCCCAGGAACCTGAGGTGGCCCTCTCTAGAGAGAAAGTGTTTAGTTTGTCCACTCTGGGCTACAGTAGAAACATGGCGGTGCAACATGGCGGACTCCGTGGAATAGGACCCGCTCCCTATGTGGATATGAAGGGCTAGTTCAGAGCTCAAGAAAACACAACTAGTTTCAGGTGATTACACACTAATTAAAACATGAATGTATTATTTCTGCCAATAAATGGTCTACACTGGTCAGTCCATAGTTAATGATCATATAGACGTGTCGTTTAAAGCCGGGCTAAAGTTGGTTGTAAAGGGATGTTTTTTTTTAGATGTCTAGGTTGCACATAACCAATCCAACAAGATTTCTATGACAAGTTTAAGTTCTTATTATATACGTTTGAATGCAGTCACCTATATGATTGGCAGTTATAGCATAGGTGTCTAAAAGGTTCCACTTTAAGCCACAATTTGGGCAGTTTCAATCCAGACGTCTGGACGAAAATCCTCGACTCACAGGACATTAAAACACACTGTTAACGGTGTGGGCCCTGAGGAATCGACGTAGAGCGATCAGACATTAAAGATTCTCGGTGGGACATTATGGAATCTATCTGCTCTATTTAGGCGATCAAAAGCCCATTGGCTCCTTCGAGCACTTGCCTGTCTGTCTCTCTGCACAGCTGTCTGTCCACTCGCGTCCGAGTTTTCTAACCTTCGGTTGGACCTATGTGTTGGCTTTTGTTCCTCCCTGCAAGACAAATCAATTCCAACAAGGACTCAAACTCTTAAGTGAGATCAGTTCCAGGTTGCTAATGCAGGCTGTCAGTATCGCTCAGTGGCAAGGGGAGATAAAGCTATTTATGGAGAAGACAGGAGATGGGAGAGACCGCCAATTTATTTAGAAACAGATTTGAGGACATGCACACATAAAGACCTCAAGCAAGATGCATTAAAGGACCATTTGTTAGCACGCAACATAAAATCAATTCCATTTTTACTTGCAATTTGTTTATTTGCCTTTTTCCCTCATATTACATTTTTAGCTTCGGGCAGCCAGGTTTTATTGCTGCTGCAAGCAAAATAAAAGTCCTGTTTCATGCATTTGTCTTCCCTGCGTTAGCCGTGTAGATAGCAGCAGACACTTGTAGACGGCCTTCAAGTGTTCCTGCCTCCATTCCCACATTAAACATTTTGTTCTGGGAAATAATGCAGCAGATATATTTTGTAGCGTGTTGTACAATTCTGTTACTGATCAGCGATCTAGAAACAAAAATATCTGTTATTATCACCTTTGGTTGCACACTGAGTGCCAGTGCTGCATCAGATTTATTCACAGTCCACAAAATGTATCGAAGCAATGAATTTTGTGAACAGCAGGTTTATTTTTGTAATGTGCTGTGTTTAATTTTATTGTCAGTTCTGTCTCTTCTGCTGACTGACTGTTGGAGACCAAGCCTGAACAACAATCAATACGCATCTGCATAATGAGATCTTTATACTGTTATGTTACTGTAAAGGCTTAAATGACTATATTATTAAGGTCACCATAGTATCTTAGCCATATTAATTGAGAACAAAATTTGCGTTAGGATGTTTTAGTAATGATAATGAACAAATGGTCACACTATATCAACACTTGTAAGGAACTATAATACAGGAACTATAGAGTGGCATACATATTCATATTCATAGTGTTTTTTAAAATATGTATAATAACACTGGACCAATATCTGGAATTGGAAATAACTGTCATAAGTGGGATAGTAGACAGAACAAAAATCTGAAGCCATTTTATTCACCATCCAAAACTTCACCGGCTGGGAAACTCCACAAGATGCAGAAACTCCAAACTTTTCCTGACGGCCAAATCATTCTTCACAGGTTCAGACTTTTCAGTCATGATTAGCAACAGTATTACTAGCAATCTAGACACATTTACTAGGATGGTGAAGCTGTTAGCTTGAATTATTGATAAAAGAAGCCTGGCTCTCAGATATTGGTTTGCGGCCTCATAGATAGAGTAGGTGTGGGTTAGTAGGCTCGAATACAATGAACATGGCAGCAACCTCTATTGGCCGTAGTAATGATGACGAGAGGAAAGGAGGAAGTGAGGTGATGGCTGGGATGGATGGGTCAAACAAACAAAGGAGATGGCTGTTTGTGTGAAATATTTGTTTTCCTGAAGATGCCGAAAGCATGGCTGCCCTACTATCTGATTGGTTTGCAGTAATATTTTTACCTTAACCCGAACCAGTATCACTCCTAATGCCAAAACCCAACCAACCAAACATTGAAGGCAACCAGTGGGGCTGTAAACCACCACTGAGTTCCTGAATCAAGCTTCAATGTTTGCAATAGGCCAGTAGCTCCTGGTATATTTTGATTCAACTGAGGTTCCCTTGTCAGTTACAGCTTTACAAGTATTAATCAATCTGATGCAGTCCGAGTAGGGAGTTTTGTGACTTTGCCATAGGAAAAAAAAAAGTGGAGTACCACGTGAAACCAAAAATGTACGTTGAATTATCTTTACGTACTTTTGTTACATAACTTACAGAGCTACCAACTCTCACGGTTTCGCCGTGTGACACACGCTTTTGCATGTTTTCACACGCACTCACGCTACACAACCAATTTCTCACGGCAAAAAAAGAAATTCAGATTTTGGGCCGAGGCGCGTTCGTTCCTTTTCAAACTCCCCGACAATAGATGGCGCTAAGGAGCGCATCTGTAAACCTATTCGCTGCATAGACATCCTATTTACCCCAAAGAGTCCCGAAGTTAGCAACAGAAGAAGATTTTCAAACAGACACAACCGCGGGAGAAACTCAGGAGGAGCAGAGACTAAGGCAGACCTGGGCATCTTACGGCCCGCGGCTCTCCCAGTCTGGCCCGTGTGACGTCAATCAAAAATGAAAAATAAATAAATAAGGTACACGCCATGAATGCAATACAAACGGCACTGCTTTTACTTTGAAGGGGATTTATTTATGTGTGCGCGCACGCGGGCGCTTATGCAGCCTCACTACGGGCAATGTTGCCGACTTGGCGACTGAAGTGAAAGCGTATTGTTCTGCAGTTTCTGTTGCGAGACCCGGGCCTCCCAAGGAGCCTCGCGCTGCAGTCTCTGCCTCCAGATTGAAAATGAATCACGCAAAGCCGCCGCGGATCTGACCTGCGGTCTGATCCACTATGGCAGAGCACTTTAAGTCAGGATCTTCTTCTCTCAAAGAGGAGAACGTTCCTCACATGAGGAAAGATGCTCAGAAGAGGTTGGTTCTCTTTGGATCTACCTACATGAGAACAAACATTCTAGTGATGAAGTTCAACAGATCAGATCCTCTCTCACTGATACCTGTCAGCTGTCACATGTCCACCTCATTCAACCAGACTTCATGCTCTTGTTCAAGCCAACACAGACTGGACTTTTCTCATCGAGTAAGAACAACTGAACTGGAAAACATCAAAAGCAATGATTGCTTTTGTTTAAAGTTAATACATTGCTGGTCTTTAACATACATATTTAAGGTACGGTTTAAATTTTTTTTAACTTATTTTTATAGCCTTATTGTAACATGTATTCTTACCAGTAGCAGCTCAAAACAATATAATTTACAGTTTTTTAATAAAGTAATAACATTCATATTGAGTTAATTGAATTAAGTTCAGACTATTGGTTCGGCCCTCCACAACGGCCCAAATTTCTCATGTGGCCCCTTGGGAAAATGAATTGCCCACCCCTGGACTAAGGTATGTTAATGACATGTGGTTCCCAAGCGCTCTTTGGTGACGTGGTTGATTACGTTACTGTCATCTGTCCATCATTGTATAAAGCCCGTCCTGACAATTTGATTGGTCCGAACAATTTTTGATTTTGGATCATTTCTCCCCAACGGAGCAGTGCCAGACCGAACTTCCAGACCTCAAATGTTGTGGGTGGGGCTAAGTTCGGCTGGTACCAGGCTACATCTTTAGCATACCACCCAAAAATCCACTAGAATGCATGAAATAACATCTACTTAAACCAAAATGTCCTGGGGGTGGACCATCACCTATGTCTTTGCTTCACAGAATGTAACCAATGTTGTCCATCTCCAGTAGGCCGCCCCTATCAACGACTTTAGGCCCCACAAACCAAAATGCAGGGTACAACATGGGTACAACATGGGTACAACGCCAAACTAAATCAAATTTCCTGATATTTGAGCCACCAACATGTGTGGCTGCGAGCGCGGCAAAATTTTGATCACCCCCGACAAAATCTCACTCCAAGGTTTTTTGAAAAGTTGGCAGCTCTGAACTTATGTACTCCACTAACTCTGCTTGGTTACATAACAAGCTTAAGTTTATCTTTATCTAAACCTAACCAAGTGCTTTTGTTGCCTAAATCTGAAGTTGTTTTGCTGAAATTCACATCAAATCCCATCTCAAGCATTATAATGGTGCTGATGAACATTAATAACACCGATGAGGAAGGCTAATAACATTGTGCTGGAGATCTTCAAAACAGACAATCTGCAGTGATGAAGGTTACTATTAAATAAGAAACATTACAATGTTAATGGTGAATTGTTTTGAGAATATAAATAAATATAGAATGAGAAGTAATACTTTTCACAATCACATTTAATTCAGTCTCTTCGCCCTCTCAGTCAGAGAGTCAGAGAGGTCGCTGACATTTTACCATTTTATATATCTACAAACTGAATCAATGCATCCCCGATTATTGCGCCTTCATGAAGGCATTGCTGGTTGCAAGACGGTGTTCATATTACATCCATTCTCTTTACTGTGGGTGCCAATTTCAAACGAATATTGCAGCGAGCAGGCAGCCACGGGCATCTCAGTTTTCATTTTGATGCTACAGTATATTTACTTAGCATCAACGTCAAAAGGCTGCACAGAACATTGTATGCTGATGTTTAATGCAGAGTGCCTTCTCCCTTCAAATAACCAAGCAGATCCTCTGAGGAGATGGATCCCCATCCAGCACCAGTTACTCTGCAGGTTACTGGTTGTACACAACTTCAAAGCAGTTCCACGGACCGGCGGCTTTGTTCTGCCCTCGCCGCCCTCTCACTACTTTTACCGCTTTGTTTACGTGACTTCATGCTGCTGGATATTTAAAGATATCAAATGCATGTGAGGCCCTGACAATTAGTAGGGACTGTTGCTCGGTAATTAGTCGAAAAAGAAAGTGAGCCTCCAGTCTCCCCGGCCCCCCAGAGAGCATCCCTGCACACATGCATGCGCACAAAATCCCACGTATGCACAGGCATCAACAAAAGGTTTGCTGAAAAGAATGAGGAGGAATATTCAAAGTGGATTCAGAGAAGCTGTTATTGTCTTTGTAGTGTTGTTTGTGAAGAGATCCGATGTTGCTCAAGATGCTAATTGGACAGGAGACTGGACATGGAGACAAGACTCAACTAGGCAGATAAACACGTGCATACATATAAAGTACATAGACACTACGGTGGAAGGAGAGGAATGAAGGATGGGCAGGAGGAAGTAAATAAAAGATCGGAAAAATAAAGAAGAAATAGAAAGAAGAAGAATGCAAAAATTAACGAAAGACAAAAAAAGTAGGCTGGCAGAAAGGATAACAAAAAGTAGGATGGGAAGAAGGTAAGAAATATGCATGTAGGTGTGTGAGAGTGGATATCATAAAAAAGCGCTTAACTTCCAAATACATTTGCATATCACGGCCTAACTCATGAAGTGTTTGTCGTAGACTCTTGCGGGAGGCGTCATTGCACTCAATTGCAACTTTATATCTATGAGGCTGATGTTTGCCACGGAGGTCAAGTGTGTGTGTGTGCATGCACGAGTGGAAGCATTCATGAACGTGATCGCAGCTATTGTGGATTCATACTTCCTTTCGACTTAAACATATTTTAATGTCACATTCTTTTATCAAAGAAAGCGCAAAGATAAAGCAAAAAATGATTCGATCCATCTGACTACAGGCACTTTTTAAAGTGTGTATCCCACGAATAAACAAGGTCAGTCGAGGCTGTCAGCTGACCACTAAAATTAGTTGATTTGTTTAAGGTGCTGAGACGCTGAAGGACACAGCCACTCGTCCTCTGGCTCCAAATCAACTTTACTGACTTTTAGGTGACGCCCTCTGCGCTCTAATGTAGTTATGCATTGTGTGTGTATGTGCGTGTACATATAATTGAAGTGTATGTACGGGCTAGTTTTAAGCCTACGTAATTCATGAGTGCTTGCTGAGGTGGAGTCATGGAGAGAAGCACCCCGAAGCTTCTTCTGCTCCTTGCTGCAGTATTCATCACTACACCTTTCCCAAAAATGCATTTTTTCGTGACTGTCTTGTCCGAGCTCCAGTCATCGCGGCCTCGGTTCCCGACGTGGGACTTTGTTCCCTGCGACACTCGATCAACACCTGCAGTCCCACTGTTCACTCATCTCTGGCCCCCTTTGTCGTCTCTGGCTCCTTCCTTGATTTCCTGCCTCTTCATCTCTCACCTCCCTGTCCTCTTTCTCTCGGCTTTATACCTCTCATTCACTGCACCTCCCATTCTCCTTTGACCCGTCATCTCGCTCTCTCCTCACAGAAACTACAGTTTTGTTTGCGTTTTGTTTACACAAAGCTTCGGGCTTCTCTTTGCTTCTCTCACTGAATTATTCATCGGGATCTATCATGTGCTGAAAAGAAAGCTCCATCATGAGATAGAATTAATTAAAAATGAATAAATATGTACAAAACAAATAACATTCCCATCAGCCTGAGTTCTACTTCATCTTTTGCGCTAGCGTGCTAGCCCGCCAAGCTAAAGCGGCCAACTTGATTTACATTATACGTTAACATTGCCCTTGTTTGCTCGACAAGTTACTTAAAAAATAATTAATAGATTAATGAATTAGAATTGTCTATAACTTTCAATACATTTTTGTTTGCAAAGCAGCAGCAAAACATGTCCCTGAGATTCCATTATAAGATTAATTCATAATTATAATAATATCACACTATTCTCTCATTCATTTGGTAATCCTTTTTACTTTTTAATAAAAGACACTTCTTCGTAACTCTAGGAGCTTGTAGGACTCCAATAAAGCATTATAGATCATTGTGTGTAGTATATTAGTACCTGAAAAATCCAAATGCGGCTGGATTTCTTTTTCCAACCTACTCTCCCTCGACATTTTCGATTGCGCAGGCTTCCGTGATCGGGGGAGGTTTCTCAGAACGTCTTAAGTGGAAATGTATGCACAGTACCCAGCATGCACCAATCCGACCATGTTTCTTAACGGAACAACACATTGTTTTGACTGAAACTCTTTCGTAACACCCCAAGGCTTTGCTTTATTGTGATTCTTTAGGTCATTATCTTTACAAAGAGGGGTCTTACAACTCGGTAGGTTGTTGTTTAGGCCTTAAAGCATGATCTGGAAAAACTTGTGGGCGGCTCGAGAAGGCCTTTTTGCGGAATCTTGATAAAATTATGATCAGATCATGCTAGATGTTTATAGTCATGATCAAAATATGGTATCCCTCCCATTGTCTTCGGGTCAAAATGACCCGTGTACGAGTGTATATCTATGTGTGTTGAAGGGTCATTTTGACCCGAAGACAACGGGAGGGTTAAACAAGCTTCATTTTTGGAAATATACATTTTATTAAAAATAAAATTCTGAAAAAATCAATATAAATTAACACGAGTATTATAATTAATTTGGGGTTCATACGACTACTTGACCAGATCTCACTAAGGCCTCTAGAAGGGCTTCTCCCCCCCTAGGGGGGACTTGGGGCTCAATTAAAAGGTAGAATGTAATCCAACGGAAAAAAACAAAATTAACAAGCCACTGCACAATGTACAGTTGGATGCTATTGTGTGAGTGAATCCTTAACAGGAGAAATACTCTGGTGCAAAGCTATTGTATTACTGAACATGCCAGGCAGGCAGTGGCGGGCCGTGCGTTTTCGACCCAGGCCTTCAGTGCCGTGTGTCCACATCAGGTGCGGACTAAAAAAAATAAATAAAGTGTCCCGGGAGTTACTGTCAGACCGACCCGTACGGGTATTGAACACGCCGCGCTGCCGACTACACGGCGCCTTCATACAGACTGTTATGTGTGGACAGAAGACACTTACTCTGCTATACGGACAATTATACGGACAATTATTTTGCACTATTACGGGCATGGAGGGAGGTCACACGCGGTGTGTGGACCGACCTGCAGAGCTATTTTAACCACAAGAAAAAAAAGGTGCTTTATTAACGGTTAGCCCCAGTCCCGGCCAACCAGCAGCAACAACAGCACTGTGGCTTGTTTATGATTAAATACGACTGAACAGTGACACAACCAGCAGTTAACTCACCGCATGCCCGTAACCCTCTGTGCGAAAGTGAGTATGTTTCATCTAGCTTCAATCTAGCTTCTAGTTTATTGTTATTATTCTTTTTTAATGCGGATGGCATCCAAGAAAAGGATGCACCTACTGCCGATGCACCACTGGCCAATCACAGTGCACGTTAATGATCACGCTGGGCCCTGTGGCGAAACACACGTCCATAATGCTAGAAGGCCTCTTCATGTAGTTTAAGCCGCTAATCTACCAGAGAAACAGAGGTGAAATGTGATTGGATGAGCGCTCTTAACCAGATCCTAAACCAGCGGTCATGCAGCAGGCTGGAAGCTGCAGGCTGAAGGCAGAGCAACAGAGGAAGCTGTGCAATGAGAAAATAAGGTAATAGGGAAAATAATTATAATATGTAGTGTATTTGTGAGCTATAACTTTGTGATTCTGTTTAGGCCAGCAGAGAAGGCTTAGCAGGCCCTGACAGCCAACCACTGCAGGCAGGGTGTATTGTAAGTGGGTTCAAACTTCCTCCACTACTATTTGAAGTCATGGTTGGTCATGCAGCTGACAGCGAGGGCAGAGCTGGCTTCGTAACAGGTTGCTGCAATTACAGAATTTCAACATTTGAAAGCACAGATAGAGATACTTTCCCTGTCTTCGGTTCAGCTTCCAACAGTGCCCACACATCTCCAACTGCCCTTCCACATTCAAGCACCTTTTTCTTTTGCATCATTTCATCCACAAAACGTAGCATTATACATATCCTGCTTTACAGCCCGTTGACAAAAGAAAGATAAAAACAAGATTGAAAGTCGTAATAAGCTACTGGAGGCATGAATACCATTCCTCCAAAAGATATTCCCTCATTTGGTGTTTTTTTTGTTTCTCCACTCAGGATGAACTCTTTTGCTGCTTCCGTGACAATGCACTTTTAGAAAAAACTTCTTTGTTTCCACAGAAAACTAATGGAAGAAATTCAAGTTCTTGTCATCTTTTCACCAAGTGTTGAAGCACTTGGTTAAGTCGAATGCATTTATTATTTTGTTAAACGTTTACTAGAAGGATATTGTTTGAGGTAAGACATTTTGAATTAAGGTTCCATGACAGTCAAAACAAGTGCACTGCAAAATAATTTCTCATGAATTATTTTGTTACTTTGCAGTGATCTGCCATAACTCGGTCTCACTTCAAGCTATCGACAATATAATGAAAAGAATAGTAAAAAGTAAAAAAAAAGAAAACTCCATTCGCAACAAGTGGAATCATCTCAATTGCAAAGTGTTATTTGATTATTTTTTCTACAGTGTAGAGCCTACTTCTGATCCTTATAATCAACGTGTTGCCCCTCACAAAGATATATGCATTGACATCACAAAATGTCATGAACTTGTTGAATGCTAGATCTTCCCAACAGTCCTACATACGTCCATTTCTCGCAAATCTTATTGGAAGGTGTAAATATTTCCGTTTGTCATTTGGGCATTTTAGGCTTTTTGAGTGTCATTTAAATGCCATGTGGTTACCGTGAAAACATCGCAGTTATGTTTCGGCGATAAAACCATCATGGCTATTAAATTGTGAAGTAAAATACGCAACGGAAAAGAGATGAGAGAATAAACATGTCACTAACCCTGATAAAAAAACACTGTGAGATACCAGTCTCCTGGTTGGAAGTAATTTGTATTTATTTGTTTATTTTGCAGGGACAATGCACACCAATCAACAGTAAAACTTTAAGTGAGCCAGAGAGGCTAATTTTCATCTGCTGTCTCTGACCAGATTTTTGGATGGCAGCCTGAAATGTGTTTGTTTGACCGCCCCACCTGACCACCATAAGTGGGCTTATACTTCCTCACTTGTTCAGAGCGTAGTATATTCACGTGGATGAGTTTACATTGTAGTCAGTGCAGACTAAATGACGTACAAATGATGAACGTGAAGCAAGAAAGTGAATGATCTCAGAGCAATTGATCCAAGCAGAATGTGTTTCTACATTTATCAAAAGTTTCTCCATCTAGTCTCCCCATCCACTGACTTTCGTTTGAGTAATTTGCTCGACAAATGTCAAAGAGCGGCGATCCGGAAACTACAGTCAACCTCGAAATGCAATCACCCCTTCAGTTTGAATTTCCATTCACAGGCACGACCCAGTAAGACCATCTGTGAGTGAACATCAGTGACAAGCATTGGTTCAGACGCAGGATGTGATGTCCCTTCTCAGTTATATGTACAGCTTGATTCAGAGGAAGTCGCCCGTTGGCGGAGACTCTGACACTGAACGGACCGTACAGTGAACTCCTGAATGCAATTACCCCACATCCAGATCAGGGAGTAACACAAGCAGCAGCTTTGATACAGTATAGCAGACGTCCAAATATGATGCATGTGATGAGGTGAACCAAACAGTAGATCTCTAAACAAGCTTTGCATTTTATCAGGTGACAGCGTTTTTTAAATGTATTTTGCCTCGCAGCTACAAACTTAGAGTGAGTCGGACAGATTTTATAGGGAAATAAATGACTCATAAGCTGAACACAATGAATTGTCCTCTCTAAAAAATGCATAGAATGAACTTAAAATAGCTGCAGTTCATCTCTGAGTGCGCTGCAGAATCCTGTGTACACCAATCATGATGAACTCGGTGCAAACAAGCGCCGGATGCTCCATGGTTCTGGCAATCCACTTAACACTAAACACCTCCGGCTTCTCAGCTGCAGTGCCATTCATTTCTGAACCGTCTGCTGAGCAGAAACACAGTGAGGGACACTGAATGATGCATAGTACACAGGACAGAGCGCTGCCAGTCATGACTAATCAAACCAAAGCTTGGGGATATGGTAGAAGCATACACTGGACACAGTTATTTTTTTCTTAAAAAAGGAGCTTCTCGCTGACCCAGAGAAGAATACAGCACTGCAAAATCTGCCACATCACTGAGACTGAGCGATTTCTCTCCAAAGTACAGAATCAATGTTGCTCAGAACGAGAAGAGCTGAGTGAAAATGCCACAAAGAAGCAACACAGCAAAGTCAAAGTAAAAGCAGCCTTACCTCCTTAGTCAGATGCCAAAATCGCAGTCTTGGACAAGTCAGAAAACCATTGAGCTGATTTAGCAGCTGGTGCTCCTCGAGATATAGTGACACGGGGGATCTTCGCCTCGTCAGAAAGGAACTCTTAGGATCCCCAATTTCATCAGAGCCTTTTCGGTGATTTTGAGGATAATCTCAAATCTGGTTTAGAGGCTGGAGTCCAGCAGAACCAGCAGCAGACGGCTCATTTCCATGTGCAACACGGGCACTTCTGACATGTTTCTTCTTCCCTTCAGGGCACCTCGGACTGGGATCTGGTCGGGGCAGAGAAGTGGACGGCAGCAGCGAGAGTATTTATAGTTGTGGTAGTAATATTCCTGATTACGGAGAGAACTGAGCATCCTTCAGTGGAGAGATAAAGAGGAGGAGGAGAAGAAGGAGATGCAGCGCACCAGAACCGCAGAGCGCACAGCCGGCGCAGCACACTCTCTGTCGCTTAAATCCCCCCAAAATGGGCTGATTCTAGGCAGCAGGCAGGCAGATCAACACAGCGCAGAGGGAAGAGCTGCTGTTGCATCAACATTGTTCTGTGTCTAGTTTTGTTTTCCTTTTTTTTAAAAGAGGAAAAATAAAAAAAATCACCACTAAAGCTCCAAGAGAATCACCACCAGCATCATCTCCTCTCCGGGGCTCCTCAAGTCTGCACAGGACAAACTGTGTCTGAGAGAGAGAAAGGGGAGACAGTGAGAGAGGGGGAGAGGGTATGCATGCATGTGTGTGTGTGTGTGCGTGTGTGTGTGTGTAAATGTGTGTGTACGTGTGCGTGTGCGTGTGTGTGTGTGCGTGATAGAGGAAGATAGGCAGAGAGAGGAGAGTGGAGAGCAGCGAACAGGCAGGAGGCTGCGAGCGCAAGTGGAGACATAGAGCGGTGTGAGAGGAGGATGCTCGGAGAGGAGGAGGAGGAGGAGGAGGAAGGTTAGGGGGAGATGCCCAGGAGAGAGAGAGAGTGAGAGGCAGAGAGAGAGAGAGAGCGCGGCTCACACTGTCAGTGACTACATTAACAGCGCTGAGTAGGTGGAGTTTTCCTTGCAACAGCAGAGGGGGATCATGATTTGAAACTCAAAAAGAGAAGCGCACGTGAACACGCACATGTGCACGCACACACACATACACATGACGAGAGAGGAGTAAGAAAGGACTGAGGATGGAATCAGGATGTTTAGAGGTTAAAGGAACCTATAAGAGGAGTGGTGGCACCCGAAGGGGAGAGAGTGAAGATAATTAGTGAAGAGAGAGGAAAGGTTGTATGGTGTGTGTGTGTGTGTGTGTGTGTGTGTGTGTGTGTGTGTGTGTGTGTGTGTGCTAGGGGTGAGTGGGGGGTGCAGAGTCCCGAGCTGCAGTGATGCTGGCACAGTGACAGCCCTCCTCCTGCCAGGGGTCATAAACATCGATTAGAATATTTAAAGACGCACACGCTCATGCACCAAATGAAAACACACGGACACTTACAAGCCCTGGCACACACTCAGACACACAGGCATGTACCGTATGTACACACACACACACACACACACACACACACACACACACAGTGCATACACTTTATAGCAATATGTCCTGGTTTGTTTCTTTAATTACTTTTATTTTATTTTAATTACATTAGTTCTTTATTGTTTCACTTTTAATTTAGGTTTATTGTTTCATTTATGTGTTTGCAAAGCACTTTGTACATTTACTTTATAGACTTTCATTTTTTAAATATTATATTTTGATTATGTCTCTCTTTGCATATATGCGTGTAAGTGTATGTAGAAATGACATTTCATTCCTTGTGCTTCCACCGCAAAGTAGTTTTGATTTTATTTATTATTTTACTCCATGTAAGTGAATTGTTGCTTTATGTTTATTTAAATGTCAAAGACATTGAGTGCCCTTGAATTGAAATGTGCTTTTAAAGTCAAATTGGATACTTTAGTTGGCAATACAAAGTTAATGCTTAATAATTGCATTTCAAAGCCCGCAAGAGCTCGAGAGAACCTTGATTTTTTAAGAAGATATCAATATATCAGATATAAAAAAATCTGATAATTGGAGCACTTTCTTCAACAGACGGATTCAGCTGCGCTGTCACAAGGACAGATACAGAAGAACATTCCTGCCAACTGCAATAAGACTTTATAATAAATCACCTCTGGCAAGATCGTCCTTCAATTAAATCAATAACCCTAGCACCTCTTTTGTCATTTAGTCAGTTAATTTAATACCTATTTCACTGTATCCTTTATATAGACTTTATATACACTGTATATACTTTGCATTTTTGCATTTTCTTTCATTTTAATTTTTCTTAAATTGAATATGTGCTATTTTATTGTATTGTATATATTGAGTATTTTTCTTACTTAATATTTGTATGTACTCTGTAACTTTGCTTGCTGCTGCTACAAACACATTTTCCCCTGCAATGAATAAAGTATGTATATCTATCAATCAATACCCGTTGTGAAAATAATTTCAGTCTGCTGTTTTAAAGTGATAGAGAGCGAGGAACAGGAGTTTCTAAAAGTGCTTTGGACTCGAAACCTTTCATTGTCGGGGCAGCCGATTATCCATTATGGATTTGCCTCTGAAGAGTTAGTACTTCCCAGGACACAGTCTGGTAACAACACGATAAACTGGTTCTTCCCCCAATTTGGGAGAAACTCTTTCTTTGCATTGTGGGTACAGCCGGAGAGCTCGGAAGATACGGAGCTCGATGTGACACACAAAGTTCAGCTTTAAAGCTGCAGCTGCAAAAAAGAGGTCATGCTTTTCTATTTTTCATTCATTCACTTTGCATCGATTACATCTGAACCCATGAAATTTCAGTTAAGAAAGACTTTGTAACAGAGAGAAGACAGTCTTCAATCTTCTATGAAGTTACATGGGAACACAAGACCAAGAGTAAAATGACCTCATATGTGTAGTCACAAGTTAACTTAAACCACTCTCTTTTGTTGGCTGAACACAAACTTTCTAAAGTTCATTTTGAAAAGACACTACCTACATGCAACACTGACACTAGATGGGAACGTTCTGATATGTAGATTGTATGAAGACAATGTTAAGCTGACATATTTTCTTTCTTGAACATCAACTTCCAACTGAGATAATAGGAAACGTCAGGCAACAAAGCATGAAATATCTGCTGATCCTGAGCTTCCCTATTGTTTGGTTATTTAGTGTGGGATTAAATTAAAGTCTCGAGGAAGCTTCAGCCCCCTGATCACATCAGTGTAAAACTAATGCCAGTGAAAGTTTAATTTAGTAAATGAATCCTCCCAGTTACTAGTCATTTCATTTTTTTTTATTTGGCAGTGATTCACAAATGTCATCCTAATTGGAATTTGATGTTTCACCGACTTAATGAAATAACCTAATAGCTCAAAATCAGGCAGTGGATCATAATTTGTGTGCACTAAGCCAAACGCGTTCGGAATGACTCTGTTAGTCAAACACTTTGGTCTCGACCGGGCAGCGGACTGACAAGTGAAGCCAATGCGCAGGTGTCTTAAACCTGCATTCTCTCTCCAACAGGAGGGGACTTATCTGCTGGCAAAAAATAAGTCAGGTTGAATGGAAGTTTATGAGAAAATGACTCTACTTCACACTTGATTTATCTCAATAAACATATCGTCACCTTCCTAAAATATTGGCCCAAGTAATTTTTTCAGGTTTTTCAGAAAAAGAAAAAAAAACTTGACCACATGTAATAGGGTTGCACAAGCTGCCTCTGGAGCACTGCACAACAGGCATACTGTAATACCGGTTATGTTATGATTACTAATATTATGTTCGACTGAGATTTTCATTGACAAAAATGCTAACTAAACTGCTAGCTTAAATGCTAGCTTCAAAATGCCATATTGAAAAGCTTGTAAAATTGCACATTGTCTTTTGACTTAGGCAAAATAAAAAGTCACAGTTTTGACATAGGCTGTTATACAATAGGGGTATAATCACATGATCTGTTCAACTGAGGATGTAGGCGATTTTACCAGAGGTGTCATGAGGAGATGATTTAGGCAAGAAAATCACTGTTGTCAAAAAATGACATAGGCCATTATTTTAGGAAGGTGACGATATTAAACATGAGTTTATGGTCTCAATCTCTAGTTTCAAGTCTTCTTCAATACAGCATGATGTTCATTTTGTAAATTATGATCCCATATAGAGTCAAACAGACCATTGGTTCTCAAACTTTTTTCAGTGATATACCCCCTGTATTTCTAACCAGCGCAAAATAATTTTTGGTTGAAAAAAAAAAAGATGCAATACACAGCGCTGTGCCATCAGTGGCCGATTTACTATAGAATATATACAATTCTGTTTAAGAACTTACACTTATATTTTATTGAATATTTATTAAATAACAATTTTTAAAGGATTGTTTTATTGGAGCTAATTTTAAATGGATTTAAAAAAAATCTCACGTACCTCAGTGCCTCCATGTACCCCAGGGGTACACGTACCCATTGTATTTGTATTGAATGAGTATGAATTGTGTAATCGCGATAGCAAATAAAAAGCACACGGAGGGTGCAGAGGAAATGTGTTCTTTCTCTGAGCCGCTATAAATTGGTGGAATCAAATGTGTACCTGACCTATGTGTGTGTGTAAAGAGGATGATATGACATATGAAAAACAACCAGTTGTCAATGTGCAAGCTGCCAGTTGAATGGTGATTTAAGCTCCTCTATTGGGTTCATATCCCACAAATCTCATCGCACGTCACTGATACTCTCATATAGTAAAAAAGGTTCTGCATGTACATTAATGTCAAAATATGTTTACATGTTATTCGGTATCTGGTTAAATAAACAATCTCTGAAAGTTTGTTCTGCCCAAAGTTAATCTGTAATGTTAAAAACGTAAAAAAAATGTGCAGCTCAATTGAGTGCAGTTGCCAAAGAAAAAAACGTTTGTGACGTTCAGTCATAGTTTTTCTTAATTTTGCCACTGGCACACCTGGAACACTTGGATGTCGGAAACTGCACATTTTTACTGGAGAAACTCCAACTTCCAAGTTGTCTGGAAGGCAGCATGAGTATTGCCTCACAGAGCCGCTCGCATTGCTTTAGACTTGTCAGGGTCTAATAAACAGCCCTACATTAAAACAACATGAGGAGCTGCATTGGTGCGGCCTCGCTGCCTCAGTTGAGACAATGAAATATGGTCAGTGAAGTCAAGTTTGAGTAATACATCCCTGAGTTTGGGGGCTTATCAGATTCAAAAGAGCAGCACAGTTTATTATTCTTTGAGACTGCATGTTACTGCTCTGAAGATGTCATCACTCAAATGAAAGTTGGTAGGAACGTTTCTTTTCTTTTGTTTTGGGTGACAACCTTTTCTGACTGAGAAGAGCATCATCATTATCATCAACATAATGTTAATGTTTCAATTAAGGCAGATAGCTGAGTTAAGTTTACACGTTAATGCTGTAGCATGCACAGGTCAGAGCATCACCAGTCTGTATAATATCAATCAAATGTCGCAAAAACGTGTCTGTAAAACAATAGATTCAGTTTACCTTCAACAATTCAACTCTAAATATGGCACATGTTCAGATGGGGTCTATCTCGCTCTTTTTGTGTGCTTGTAGCCTCTTACAATAACTGTGAAACGTCACTTGGTAATACCTCTTTGTTAGGATGTAGCTACTTGGCAAGTGAAAGCGGGCCTGTGAGTGCTGACGGTGAAACAGCGCTTCATACCAATAGAAGCTGCAGATAGGAACAAAGATTAAGACTCATCTGAATAATGCATTCATGTAATGTTTTTTGTTGGCAAAGAAACACGTCGCTTTAATGCTCTCTTGGAAGTGGCAAACATGCAAATGCTCGAGGAATATATACATATATATATGTATGTATACATATATATATATATATATATATATATATATGTATATATATGTATATATATATATATATATATATATATATATATATATATATATGTATATATATATATATACATATATATATACATATATATATATATATATATACATATATATATATATATATGTATATATATATATGTTTTCTTTGTGTGTCACAGGAAACACAAACTGCACTAAAGGAAGTTACACATGAACGTGATTTACATATAACAAGATGTGACTAATCTTAGACACCTCTTTATGAGCACGTTACTGTTTCAGGGCGATGTACTTATATATTAAATACATTTTGTTTCTCACAAACATTTGTTGTATCCTGGTAGTTTCTTTGAAGAGTTCCTCTCGTTTGCCAAGACAATCAATGAATGCTGATTTAAGGAGGGGAAACATATTCATACATACATTGTTGTCATCATACGGCACATGTATCATAATTCACGACTCAATTTGAATAATTGATGGTGTAATTGGGCTAACTTGTATGTCAAGATTATGAAGGGAAAATAATGATACAATCTCATAAATTAGCTTATTTAATGTATTTAATTTAGTGGTTATTTGTATTGTGTTTTGGCAAATTAAACATTAAAAAAGGGCACAAGGGAAATCCTGTAATTTATTTAATTTTCCTGACTAAACTACTGCTGTTTAGTTTTTTTTCTTTCCTTTTCTTATCCGTTAAAACAATGTAAGAAAACTCATAATCTTAAAACACGGAGCTAGCATCCAGCAAACAGAGTAAAAAAGTATGATATGTATCAGTTTTATCTGTACACATATATACACACACACACACACACACACACACACACACACACACACACACACACACACACACACACACATACATACATAGGTACAAGCTTACGAAGGGAAAATAATGAAACAACTCCATTAATGAGCTTATTTAATTGTGTTTTTGCAAATTAAAGCTTGTAAATGGGCACAAAGGGAAATGCAGGAATTTATTTATTTTTCCATAATAAATGACTGCAGACATTAAACATTAAACATTTATTTTCTTTAAAGGTTCAACAATTATCCATTCAATTGTTTGTTTTTTATCCTTTCAAACAGTTCAAGACAACTTGAAACATCTCCTTTTTTGAGTTGGAGCCAAAATGCAGTAAACCCAGAGTAAAAAAGTGTGACTTGTATATTGGTTTTATATCTACAAATATATATTATATATATATATATATATTTGTTTTTCACTGAAACTTTAGTTTTTGCAGCAACATTAGTGAGCTTCACAGGACCACGGTCTGAACCAAACTGATGGACATTTGTTGTGGGATACGTGTGCAAAGCACTGGCCATGAAGATGATGATGAAGAATAGGACAGATCAGCTGTTGGCAACAATGTTCCCGGGAAAGAGACGTCCGGGGATCTCATCTGCTGTCACCTCCCATGCCTACGCTGTCACCGGACAGTGTGTGTGTGTGTGTGTGTGTGTGTGTGTGTGTGTGTGTGTGTGTGTGTGTGTGTGTTAGAGAGAGATATACATTATTTGACATTGGGCATGTGTGAAACAATAATATTGATTCATGTATTAATGTGTGGTTTGTGCAGTTGGGTGTTTGTGCTAAAACGTCTTTTATCTGTGGGGATTTATATGTGGGTGTGTGTGTTATTTTGATCGCAGCAAATCTTTAAAAACCCACTTTACACAACCCACAAATGTTGACATTGTACGTTTCTGCAAACAATGGGATGCATTTGACGTCAGCATTTCTAAATCAAAAATCTGTCTCATGAATACGCCTCCCATTAGAGGTTTTCCAGGCACGTCCAACTGGTAGGAGACCCCGGGGAAGACCCAGGACACGCTGGAGGGATTATATCTCCCGGCTGGCCTTGGAACGCCTCTGGATCCCCCAGAATGAGCTGGAAAGTGTTGCGGGTGAGAGGGAAGCCTGGGTCGGCCTGCTGAACTTGCTGCCACCGCGACCCGACCCCGTATAAGCAGCTGATAATGGATGGATGGATGAATACAATTCATATGAGCCTCGTATGCACAATGCCATGTGGTTTACATTGTGAAACGGTTGGTTTGGTAGTTAGTTAGCAAATCAAATTAATGCTTAGTGTTAACATAATAACATAACAAAGTAAAGTAACAACTGTAACAATGTAATTTCCGTAAATAAACGATAACCATGGACTTTGCAAGGTCACACACAAAGTCAATGTTTACAGTTGGTTTCACAGCCGCCTCCTTGGCGAAAGTCCTTTGTTGGACACATCCAGTACACCTCCCACCTACCCTTATTGGACTTTCTTGGTTGTCGGATAATGTTTCCCAGTAGACTTTGGCCTATTAGTTTTTTGTGTGATATTAGGAAGTTTCTCTAAAATGCATAATACCATGCTTTTTTTTTGCGTATCCACAATGAAAATGACCCTAATTGACCATATATACAAAAACATTAAATTGCATTTTGTGGCTATTTTAGGACCTGCCAACACCAACATTTATTTTTTGAATTAAATTACTCTCTCTAGAAAGCAGAATATGTGTTTTCTTGGGGGGGGGTTTTCATGGAGAGAGGGGGTTGATGATTGCGATCTCACCGGCATCACCTTCATCATCATCAGCTTCTTTGCTGTTTCTGATTAGCTGCTAATGGGTTCACACGTCATTATGTTCAATCATTGAGGGAGTCCCCATCGCTCCGGCTGAATTATGCAGCCGCTGCTACAGCTGACTAGGGCAAAGTGCTTCCCGTCTGCGCTGAAATGACAAGAGGAAGAGCTCAGACGCTGCTTGTTTAGTCTGCCGTGAACATTTTCCCAGAGTTGTGATGTCTTTCTTATAATAGGAAAGAAGTACAATCTAGATGTTAAATACAAAGAGCAGGACAACAAGAAAGAAAACAACTCCACAAAGTTAATCCATTGTATTGACTGATATTCATTGAAAACATTCTGAGTTTTTCAAACACTGAGAGCCAAGATTGTTTAATCTCAGAGTAGGGACCCAATTTTGCTCAGCATAGCGCTGGTAAGCCTCGACAAAACAAACACAAATATTTCACTTTTATTCTTGAAAGCTTAAAATCTCAGTGTATTTGTCGGCTTCGTTCACACTATTTTGTCATGTACAGCACACTTTACAGTGAAAAGCAAATTATTCAGTCAGACTGGAAGTCTAATGCCGTGTTCACACCGGACGCAGCGCGAATTTGCGGCGCGACCAGATTACATGTAAAGTCAATCCACAGACGCGCTGCGACGCGAATTGGCGATTCATTCGCGCCGCGGCGAGATAGACGTGTTGGAGGCGGCGCGAACAGAACGTTTGACCTAGGGCGAACATAGCGAAGGACGCGCCGCGAATTTGCGTGAGTTGAATTCTCCCAACTCTGGCGGAGAAATCGCGTGACGCAAAGTTGCGGCAGCCAATCAGCGTTGAGAATCAGCGTTGAGAAGCTCCGCCCGTCACCACCGCCGTCTCCCTGTTTCTGAATGAAACTGCTGCTGCTCTGCCTGAACCAGCGCTGGTAGCGGCTTCATTGAGACGCTGTTGTGGGACTACGGATAATATTATGAACCCAGACACCATTGAGTTTCATGTTCCGACATATGTGGAATTTACACAAAAAGTATAAAGCAGAACTGGTGGTTATTTCCATGGTGGATGGCATAATCTGTATTGTTTTACGGAGATACGCGAGACGCAGTTCCTGGAGGAGTCGGTGAAATTCACCGAGCTGTGTGCGGTTACGGATGATGTTATGAACCCAAATACGAGGGCGTTTCATGTTCCGACATGTTTGGAACTTCCACAACAAGTATAAAGCAGAACTAGTGGTTATTTATTCCATGGTCGATAGCGGAAATGAAAGCTTCGTCGCTTGTCTTTCACAGAGGCAAGCAACAGAGCTAAGCCACGCCCCCTTCGCGCGACGATTTTTCGCGTTTGGCGTGAACACCCTTGTTTCACTCGCGCGAGTAAACTTACTCGGTGAACGGGGCGCGAATTTTCGAGCCACGTCCGGTGTGAACACGGCATTAGTGACTGATATATCATGAGTGGAAGGGGTTAAACTGAGGAGACGTGGTTGGTCAACCCTGTCCACTAGAAATTTACTTCACAGCCATTACATTGATTGTTCATCTAAACTGACATGTTGTAATTCTGGATCGCCATGGAACTAGATATTATCAGGAGGATCAATCGGGATGACGATACCGTTGATGTCTCCTGACATTTGCTCTGGTGTCACCGACAGGTTTACGTTGGTTTTTCAGAGTGAAATATACTGACAACGGTTGGATGCATAACAAAGTGATTTTCTTCATACTGTCCGTATCCGCAGGACATGTCAACACATTTATTCATCAAGGCTTTCCATTAGTCAAGGCTTACAGGAAGAATGAGGACAATTGAAACCATGAACTTTCCTGAATCAAAACCAGAACAAGCCATCACCATTCGCCTAACCACTTCCGTCAGACATCTGTGTGGTATATTGCAACAAAGAGAATCAACATTCAAAAGTAAATGTGTCTTGACCAATAATGCCGCATCCCTTACACACACCTCTCCTAGTTTGATTTATTTAATCACTGTTTCCTAACAAATTCGTTTTGGTCGTCCATACACATCAAATCAAAATTCTCATCTGTGGAGAACAATACACAACTCTGAACTGATCAGAGTTTTATTCTCATTCCTGCAACAAGGTTCAGTTGATTGCTTTTTTTATTGAACGTGAGCCACGCGACATCGGTCTAATTAGCAAATACAATTGTCACAAATCTGCGGACTACAGTCTTACAGCTTCAGCCGTCTGTAGCCTTCCACATTCCACCTTAATTTCTCTGTGAAGAGAAGGTTCAGCAGGTTTATATTTCTGACTCCTTCCACTTTCACATTTTGTTTCTGGCTTAATTTGTTAATGTTAATATTATGCTTCCATTAACGTATCGTGATGAACAGTATAGCCGGACACCTCTGACACCTCTGTTTATGTAAGTTTTGAAGTTTTGAACTCCAACCAGCAGGACCTGTGAAATTAAGAATTTTTATAGAGAGTAAATATGCAATATTTCAAATTGAATGACACAAGGTTAATTATTCTCAATTTTATGTTGAGTGTCAACATCAGTTGTGCGGCTACCTTTTGCAATTTGTTCTCATTGTGGTCACTTTATTCCATCAACCAACTCGTCAAAAGCAGACGCCTGGTCAGTGCTTATTGGCGTATGACATCGACACAGCACACTTTCAATTAACTCCAAAATGAAACCAACCCATGTCATGTTTGGACGCTCAGAGCAACTCTGCTGTAGGAGAGAGAGAGAGAAAGAGAGAGAGAGAGAGAGACAGAGAGAGACAGAGAGAGAGAGAGAGAGAGAGAGAGAGAGAGAGAGAGAGAGAGATATTTTGGTGAGGCGGTGGTGGATGTATCAAACAGACAGAGAACTTTCTTCCAGGACTATTCACATGACTAGCTTGTCAGTGAAGTTAATGTCATCCATGCTTTAATCCTAAACTTAAAAGTCAGTGGTTTTGTTGCCTCAACCTAACTTCCTGTGAAGATGGAAGTTCATTTTAAAAAGACTCTGTGCACTATGAACTGTTGGATACTGAAACGTTGTCCATGACACGGGCGTCAGAGGGGTACTTAGAGCGGCTTTGTTGAAGCCTGTGTTGTTATTGTAACAACGCCCCCCCCCCCCCCCCAACAACACACTGTTGAAATGCTCATCCATCATGTGCATTGCACAGTCGGCTGCAGACGGATGTGTACAGTAGAACCCCAGAAGTCCATGTGGGCATCGTGCTGTGAGTCAGTGTAATTGAGTTGTAATGCATGAAATTATCCCGGGCCATGTGGAGCACTGACTTCACTGTAGATAATTAGAAGGTGACAAGTCCAGTCTATATATATACACACACCTATATTATTTTTTCCCCTTCGTTTTTTCTTATTGTGGTGGTTTTCCTGACAGGAAACATTATCCTAAAACTGCAGAGCAGTACTCTAATTTTCAGTTTACAACAAAGCATGAAGTGAAAAGTCTAAATATAAGTACACCGTCCTTTTAAGACACTAAAACACTGCAGGTCTCATCAGTGTTTCTGCCTGAGTAGAGTGGGAATGTGTGACGACAGGTAAAGGCAGTTCTCTCGAAGCAGCAATCTCTTAGACGGAGGAATGCGGCTGTTCACGCGCCTCTCTCTCTCTGTGCCAAAGGAGTGTCTTCATTTGACTGAGAGTAGCCTTGTATCAAGGCTTCCAGTGCCGTCATACTTCAGATCTCAATTTTCAAGATTTGTGAGCCAGAGAAAGAGAGAGAGAGAGAGAGAGAGAGAGGAGATAATCAGAATGAGAGAGAGGGAGAAATAGAGGATGATGGAAAAGGGAACAAGAGGGACATGCAAGAGAGTATTGCAATTATATCAGGAATGTTTTTTTTAATTGAGTATACTTTAAGATGATTTTGAAAAACAGAGATGGTGGGGGGGGCATGATATTACAGAGAAAATATAGAAGATAAAGACAGCAATTCTCTCAAGCTCTAACCAAGTAAATTACAAAGCTAGTATATATTGTCTGTTTGTTATTGATCCAAAACTTTGTGATACATTTATAGGGAGACAGAACTAAGTCTATTTTTTTCCCAGATTTCTTTTGAATCCTGATTTCATTCGAGCATTTGAAAGGATTCTCCTTCCATCCACACGATTGATGTGAGGTGAAGCGACGACAGAGTGAGAGTTGGAAATACAATATAGTAGCTATGAAATGTATATGTGACTTCATTGCCATTGGGAGTGGAGTGTCTGATTCACTGAATGAAAGTAAATCATCTCAAAATTGGCGACACTTTGGCTGCGGAATAGTCAAATAATTACCTCCTAACGTCAAACCCCAAGCACTTTTCCTTAACCTCTGTGGAAAGATGGGAAGGAGAATTCATGAGGAGTTAGGAAAAGACAACCACCGTGTTTGGCAAATCCGACTCCACTTTCACTAAAGTGACGTAGTTATGACGCGACGGCAGGCGCATGTTAGTGACGTCAGTCTGCAGCGGTGAAACTACAATGTTGTAGTCCATCTCAGACCACAATAAAGCGCATCTTAAATACTTTGTCCGTCTTCTTACAGTGTTGCGTCATACAGACGACATAAACAACCCGGTTCATAGTTTTACTTTATTAACGAGGTTGGAATAGAAATGAGAGAAGGAATATGAAAGTGAAACCAACATATTTTTCACAGAGAGTAGAAAGCTACTAAACTGTCTCTTTGTTCAGTGTCAAACATACTGAATCAAATACGTTATCCTACAAACGATGTGTGTCTCATATCCCTTTTTGTTGTTATGGTTTGAACGGCCAAATGATACGTCACTTTAACCCTAGAACACTAACGTTAAAAAATAGTCACACTATCACTAACGTCGGGTGAATTTCACCCGATATAATGTACCTGATAAAATACACTTCTCATGAAAATATATTAAAGTACAACAATACAAGGCAAGTTGAAGTACTCTTCTTTTATTTCACCCTATAGAACTTCTCATAAAACGATAAACAGGTATCACGGGGAGACCCTAAAAAAAGGCTAAGAATCCGATGAAAAATTAGGGAATCGTCAATAAAATATGATTAAAAATATAAATAAAGGAGCTATTAACTTGTTATTTGGTCCACATGTTCCTGGGACATGTGAGTCTTGTTAATTTATGTTAAAAGTCAATGTTAAAACCCATCCGGAAAAAATAGTCACACTATCACTAACGTCGGGTGAAAATCACCCGAACAGGCGCCTGTATAAAAAACAGTGATCGGAGCAGGAAGATACACCCACCTTCACTAACGTCAGTGAGCAGCATGAAGCTACAGAAGGAACCACGCAACTCAGACAAAAGCAACACAATGAAAATAACGTTGCAACAATCGCTCGGGTGAAAATCACCCGACGTTAGTGTTCTAGGGTTAAATGTTGCCACTGCAAGGAATTGTGGGTCGGCATTATATCCTTTCCTTTCGTAAAGGCAAGTCCAGTGGTTCCTATGCTAAAGGAGCTAGGTTAGGAAGCATTAAAGCTCTTTTCCTTTGCGTTTAGAGAATTCGACCGGCACTTATCATGGCGGCTGCTTAGGTACTTCCGGGTCATTTCACTCAGTTAGACGTCTGGCCACTGAGCCCGCGGTTTCGCGTGGTGACACTCGAAACGTTTCTCTAAGTTTCTAAAATATTCACAGCACCGCGATTATACATCGCAGAAATATAATTTTACGTCTGTCGAAAAGCGGAGACTTCCTGCTTCCGGGCGCCTGCCCAGGCAGAGCCCAGCATAATTTTAACATCATCAAGCAAGTGAAGGGCAGCAGTGTGTCATCTGACGCTGGTAAAAAAAAACGAAAATCCTTCTGTGATTTGTTGAACCATTTCGTGAACTAAACAACCAATGTACACTCAGGAAGTCTCAAAGCATTACCCACCTGAGCACATACACACGCTACAGTGTTTAGTCAGAGAAAAGCGACATCATGATGACAAAGAGATTCAACACGGAGGAAGCAAAACGCATGATTCTGGAGAGCAGCGAGGAGGAGGACGACATGGCATCGTCATCAGAGCTCGAAGGCTTTAGTTCTTCTGAGGAAGATGGGTAAGTGTAGTTACTAAACTTTGTTACGTGTCTGTAAGACTGCATGGTGCAAACTAGTAATGTGTACACTGTGCACGAGAGCACGCCACGCGGTGCACACTGCTGCTCACGTTACTACCAGTCGTGATCTGAGTAATATTTACACATAGTATGCGGAGCACTCTGCTCAAATTACTACCACAGTCATGATCTGAGTAACATTTCCGTCATCTTTCTTTCAACTGACTAGTATTCATTTATTTTACAGAGAGGAGTACCAGCCACAAAGAAGTCACCGAGAGGCTCCATGAGATGGATCCGTGATGGCCCCATCGTCTATGTGAAGTGGATGGACACGAAGCAAGTATCCTCCTGCTCCACATCCTCCTGCTCCACATCCTCATGCCATGGCATGCCATGGCATGAGGATATGCCATTGAAGCAAAGCAAGCCATACTTGTATATTGTAAATAGTCTGACTAGTTTTGTATCTGTTTTATATTTCTCAATATATATTCTGTACATTTTTTTTGTAATACATATTTTTATTTCCAAAAAAAAAATGGTTGTGAAGGTCATTTTTCATTTGCACACACTCCATGAAGCTTTATCTGCAGTATGAAGTCATTTCTCAGTCCTATTTTTATCATTTTGGTGAAAGGTCTGAAAGACCATATTTCTACTCAAAAAACGATAATCCATTTTTTAGTTTTAGACATTTATTTACATGTATCTACCACTTTATTCATATATTTCACTGCTTTTGTGAATCTAAAACCTTTGGTAAACCAATTTCCATCACCTAAACAGAGTTACCACATGAGTAAAGTTAGGTTTTTTTCAAGCGATCTGAATAATTAAAAAAAAATCGAGATTCCATTCTTCAGCTTTCGTGTCATATTGTGACGTTTTTCTCTTTACACTTTTGCCTGATGACAATGGTGACTCCTTATATAGATAGCTGAGATTGTTCTGCAATTCATGATGTAAAACATGGGTATGTATCTTATATGAAAGTGCCTTAAAAAGTGAATCTAAGAAAATAATGTCAAAACGAGAAAATCGACTGAAAATGACCTCCAGTGTTCAGTGTGTTAAGAAGGTTCCTAACCAAAAAGGAGTATTCGACCGCAGCCTTTGATGATTTTGGGGGGAAATGTGTTTATTTATTCAGGCGGTGGGTGACAATTAAAAATATAAAGAATGTAATGCAGTAAAGTTCTTAGGTATTCTGTATTGCTTGGAGTCAAGCCCTGTGCACTCTCCATCTAGCGTATGACACTAATTCTTGCATATTCAAAATATGCAACACAGTGGGGATAACAAGTGTAACGGTTGACCACGCTTTGATAATTTTTTGTTTTGTGTCCAGAAAGTGTCCCCAGTGTCCTTTTGTGTGTCTCTCTCCATGGTGCTGAAACATTTAAACTCAGTCTCTCTTTGGGTCTCTCTGCTGAAACATTTAAATCCAGGCTGTGGTCGAAAAGTCAAATAAATTACGTCTCATGTCTTCTCCTTACCACTTTGGCTTGACCTTGATGGAAAATTGAATGGAGTTCAAGGAAAGGTGTGAAGAAGAACTCATGAGGGCTTAGGAAAGACAACCATGAAATGAAGAAAATCCAACTAAACGTATGCTCCTGTGGATTGTTTATTTTGGGTTGTTTTCAAGGCAACTCTATTTATAACATATATAATATTTGTACAGTGATAAACCAACACTATACAAGTTCACGTCCGACACACACACACACTTCCTCAGGAGGATGTTTTCAATTCATCCATTGTGTTATTGTGTTCATGCTATTGATGACCGAATGGTGCGTCGCTTTGAATGTTGCTGCTGCAAGGAATTGTGGGATGGCATTTTCTCCTTTCCTTTTGTGGAAGGATGTTCTAGTATACTAAATGGTAAATGGATTGTACTTGTATAGTGCTTTTCTAGTCTTCCGACCACTCAAAGTGTTTTAACACTTGTTCAACCATTCACACACTGATAGCGGGGGCTACCATGCACGTTTCCACCTGTCCATCAGGCCTAACTAGCATGCATGCAACATTCACACAACGTAAGCACAGCTACTGGAGCAAATTGGGGTTAAGTGTCTTGCCCAAGGACACATCAACATGGACTAGCGGAGCCGGTTGTTGAACCGCTGATCTGCTCTACCAGTGTTCCACAGTCGCCCCAATGCTAAAGGAGATAAGAATGGAAGCATATTTCCTTAGCATTTAAAAGATTCAACCAGCTCTTATCATGTCAGCCACTTAATATGTCTTGGTCATGTCCGAACCTTCCGAAGCAAAACAGACTATTGGACCGCAGCCTCATTCTCTCTTTGGGTCTCTCTCCGTGGTGCTGAAAAAAACTCTTCTTTCTCTCTTGCTGTCTATTTATATTCAGTTCACCTTTAAAACACAGACAGGCAAACTGACTTGACTGACTGGATGACTTGCTGAGTATCAGGCTGTTTGCTAACTTGTTAAGTAGCACCCAGTAGTTTACTGGCTGACTGACTGGACAGACTAAGGGCCTGTGCTGACTAAAAAAAAAAAGCAGGAAAGAACAATTTGGCAGCTTCTGAAATCTGCAGAATTCCAATATTTTTAGTACCAAGCAATTTTCTTCTGGCATGATAGTAAATATATATGTGTACCTCCTGTTATCATATTCCTCTTGATTGCTATTTTATTGGTTCTCTAAACCAGTTAGCAGTGATTTAGCTGTATGGTATTATGGTTTGTTTTGTGTCTCATCAATGTACAACTCTTTTATGGTCTATTCTATCTAGCTTTTATTTTCACTCGTGCACAAAATCTACCAACCCAATAAAGACTAACTGCTATTAGCGCATTTTGAATGAGGCAGGAAGTGAGACAGAGCGGGGAGTAGCACAATAGTGCTGCAATTTTTATATTTTTCATTTTCACATCAAACGTTATACACATAACCACATAAACCTGCAGCTCTAGTCCCCGTGGCTCTGCCTTTTATATATGCACACACATGCTCACAATAATCATAGCTGTGAACAATGTCACCATAATTACCTTTGAAACATGAATTGAGTTGCAGACTTCATACATGCAGGCATGTGCACGCCCTCTCTTTTCCAGTTCTCTCCCTTGGAATTTTAAATTAAATTTTAAATGACATTTTTTTTCTCTTACCATCCATTGTCTTTTGTCTACTCTTTTTTTTGTGTCCTCTGCCGTGACCTGCAAGTGTGGCTTGAATAACTTATGTGTGTGTGTCCTGTTTTGTATGTGCATTTGTGATAGCTGTATGAGTGTGGGCATAGTGCTTCAGTTTGGTTGTGTGTCCTGTTTTGTATGTGCATTTGTGACAGCTGTATGAGTGTGGGCATAGTGCTTCAGTTTGGTTGTGTGTCCCTGTGCATGCGTGTGGATGTGTCACAGCCAGAGGCGGCAGTGGGAGGCTAGAGGTCAAATGCAACTGGCTTTTCAAACCAGGGGGACAACAACAACAACAACCACCACAACCCCTCCCATCTGTCCGTCCAACTCAAGCCTCCAGCCCAGACAGTACCAAGCTCTGGGATCACTGGGTTTTGGCAAAGACAACCATGAACACACACTCCTCAAGCTACAGCTGTGCACGACACCCCGGAGTAACACCTACAAAGCAGCACCAATCCAAACATCTTGTACCAAAGAACAGGGGTGTGTGTAGGTAACAACAACAAAAAAGCACCCTCCAGCAGCAACGTTGGAGTTCTTGAGCTCTTGGGAAACAGAAACTGTGAAGGAAGGATATTGATTTCAAATGCATATGGTCTAGCATCCATCACTTGATTCATAATTTGCATATTTCTCTCAGGGGTGTACCTAGGGCTTAGCAATAATCTATATTATCAGGTATATTATCATTAATCTCCATAAACAGATTCTGCATTCATTTGTTGGCAACGGGACAAGATATTGGTTTTGGAAACGTTCCGGTTTCTGTTTGTAGTCCGAGTGGTATTGACCAATCACGATCCAGCAGGGTTTGGTTGACTGCTGGTTAACAATCCATGTGAAGAGCAAAAGAGGCTTTAGGCATTGGTGGAAATGCAATAACCGACCCTATCGGCTATCTTCTGATCTGATGATTTAGCTTTTTTTTTATTGGTTCACAATTAGCTGGTAAACTGGCAACTTGTGAAACAATCTGAATATACATGTCTCACACCGCCAGGCTGGCATATCAAGCTGCAAATATGACTAGCGAACAAAGTCTTATCAAGCTAATGGGCTCTGAGATTGGTTTTCCTCAACGTTAACGTTAAACTCCAGCAACATGGTGACTTTGATTGTAAGCTGAACAACACACATCATGTATATAACATGCTCCATCACGATGTAGCCTGGCTGAGTGAGCAGAGCCACCAGAGGCTTTCTCCCAGGTCTCCTCTTGTGTTTTTACAACTGACAGCTGTTCCAAGTTTTTCCTTTGTTGTGTCATTTCTGCTCTACTTGGTACACTGTCCGTGCAGAGTGAGGTGTAAGCACTGGTCCGATTTTAGGTTTGGGTAAAAGCAGCAAGGAGCCCTTGAGGCTGAGTGATGACGTCATATATTGTGACTTCAGTCAGTGTGGCGCCCAATTAGTCCTCTTCTATGCAAGAATCCCAGGGTTGTGGTTACTGCTTATTTGCACAAATGGGAGTGGTTAAGATTATTGGTTATTACAAGAAAACTCATGGATATTATATCTATCCTGGCGCACACCGACATGTATTACTTCACATCTCGTTGTAGTCTTACACCCTTCTCTGCATTCCCTGCAGTTTATGTAGGGCAGCTGCCCACCTTTAACTCTATAGAGACTGTGTCTGTCCCACGGCCACTCAAATGAATTAAATTAAAAGTAACCAAAAGAGGAGTTATAGAAAATAACCTCATCAAGGTTAACACCACTATTGCAAAAGTGCAACACGATAGGATAATTAAATGTGGACTCCTAAATATTAGATCTTTGTCTTCTAAAGCTGTATTAGTAAATTAATGAATATCAGACAATCATATTGATGTGTTCTGTCTTACTGAAACCTGGCTGAGACATATGTCAGCCTAAATGAATCTACTCCTCCAAGTCGTGTTGATATGCACATTCCTCAAAGCACCGGCCGAGGAGGTGGAGTAGCTGCCAACTTTGACTCGGGTCTGTTATGGGTCCTAAACCTGGATTGAACTGCAACTCATTTTAAAGCCTTGTTCTTAGTCTTTCACATCCAACCTGGAAAACAGTACTGCCGATTCTGTTTGTTGTGGTACACCGGGCACCAGGTACGTACTCAACATTTATATCATAATTTTTTTTTTATCAAGTTTGGTCATTAAGACTGATATGGTTACTATTGTAGGAGATTTTAATATTCATGTGGATGTCGGCAATGATAGCCTTAGTGTTGCATTTAGCTCATTGTTGGATTCGATTGGCTTCTGTCAGATAGTACAGGAACCGACTCACTGCTTTAACCACACCCTCGACCTTGTTCTTACACATGGCATTGACATGGAGCATGTAGCATGGAGCTCTTTTATCAGACCATTGCCTTATAACTTTTGAGTTTATACTACCGGATTGTACAGGGTTAGGCAAGAGTTTTTACACCAGATGTCTAACTGACAGTGCTGTTGCTAGATTTAAGGAAGCGATTCCTTCTATATTTGATTCATTACCATGTCTCAATATAACAGAGGACTCCTGTGCTAACTTTACTCCCTCCCAGATTTATCAGTTTGTGCCGTACTATCAATCTTAGTATTAGTATCTTAGTATTATCCAATCTCAGAAACGACCCATTGATGATATCTAGTAGAGAGGCGCTAATTAAAGGTAAAACTTCCTTAACACTTTGGGGGCGGGGCCCCCTTCGAAGCAGGGCTATGATGTTCACGTTTTGATTAAATTCATTTCTTCGTGATAATACGGCACAAACCACTGGCTTCCTGTAAGATCAAGAATCTTATTTAAAATCCTTCTCCTTACCTACAAAGCCTTAACTGGTGATGCACCATCATATCTTAAGGAGCTTATAGTGCCATATTACCCCACTAGAGCGTCACGCTTACTGAATGCAGGGTTACTTTTTGTTCCCAGAGTCTTAAAAAGTAGATTGGGGGCTAGAGCTTTTAGTTATCCGGCTCCTCTTCTGTGGAATCAGCTTCCAGTTTCAGTTCGGGGGGCAGGCACGGTCACCTCATTTAAGAGTAGACTTTCCTCTTTGATAGCGCTTATAGTTAGGGCTGTTTCAGGCTTATAGTTAGGGCTGGCTCAGGTTTGCCCTAGTCATGCCCCTAGATATGCTGCTATAGGCCTAGACTGCTGGTGGCAGTGGCGGCCGGCCCATAGAGGGCAACGAGGCTTGGCCCCACCCACCTTCAGCCACCATTTTTATTTATTTTTTAAATTATGTTTATAATATTATTAATTATAAAAAATATAATAATATTAATACATTATACACATTGTCAATATTTGTGTTTTTGAGCTATGGAATATACCCAGTACTATTTGCAAAATAGGATATCTGCGCCAAATATCAGCTTTTCCTGCTTGTACCCTCTGCTCAAGCAAGTCGTCTGCTCCAGTGCACGTCTCTAATGCCGTGTTCACACCGGACGCGACGCGAATTTGCGGCGCCGCGTCCAAGTTTACTCGCGCGAGTAGAAAGAGGGTGTTCACACCAAACACAAATTTGCGGCGCGACCAAAAGGGCGTGGCTTAGCTCTGTTGCTTGCCTCTGTGAGAGACAAGCGACGAAGCTTTCATTTCCGCTATCGACCATGGAATAAATAACCACTAGTTCTGCTTTATATTTGTTGTGGAAGTCCCAAACATGTCGGAACATGAAACGCCCTCGTATTTGGGTTCATAACATCATCCGTAGCCGCACACAGCTCGGTGAATTTCACCGACTCCTCCAGGAACAGCGTCTCGCGTATCTCCGTAAAACGATACCGATTATGCCATCCACCATGGAAATAACCACCAGTTCTGCTTTATACTTTTTGTGTAAACTCCACATATGTCGGAACATCAAACTCCATGGTGTCTGGATTCATACTATTATCCGTAGTCCCACAACAGCGTCTCAATGAAGCCGCTGTCAGCGCTGGTTCAGGCGGAGCAGCAGCAGTTTCATTCAGAAACGGGGAGACGGCGGTGGTGACGGGCAGAGCTTCTCAACGCTGATTGGCTGCCGCAACTTTGCGTCACGCGATTTCTCCGCCAGAGTTGGGATAATTCAACTCACGCGAATTCGCGCCGCGTCCTTCGCTTTGTTCGCCCCAGGTCAAGCGTTCTGTTCGCACCGCCTCCAACGCGTCTATCTCGCCGCACATTCGCAAATTCACAAATTCGCGCCGCAGCGCGTCTGTGGATTGACTTAACATGTAAACTGATCGCGCCGCAAATTCGCATCACGTCCGGTGTGAACACAGCATAATGCTTGTGCACATCGCGGGGCTCAAGCGATTCTGGCCAAGGAAGACGGGTCTAATACGCAGTTTAGCCAATCACTGATTAAAGAAATAAATGAATGACGTACAATTTATCCAATCAGCGCCCTAAAAAAGACTTCCGGGAAGGCTATTCTCATCAAGCCCAAGGCTGCACGTTCCCGTGTCTCTGTCTCCTCAGGCAGAAGAGGCGCGCGCAGTATCGATACTTTATTAAAATAGCGCGGATCAGAACGCGCTCCCTCTCTCTCTCTCATACAGAGACAGGCTCAAGGGGGCAGGGCAGCAGCGCACACCTCACAGAGTGATCGCTGGGCAGACGTGCACAAGCCGTGCCGACCGTCTCGGCTTGTTGGAACATATATATATATATATATATATATATATATATATATATATATATATATATATATATATATATATATATATATATATATATATATATATATATATATATATTGTTTATAGTTTGAAGTTAAAAGGTTTGAAGCTGTAGTTTGAAGTCTAGTGTTTTGTATTTATTTATATTTAAAGTATACTTTAAATAGTTAATATATTGTTCAATTTGAAGAAAAAAATCTGCCTTGGCAATAAAAAAGTATCGGTTCAGGCACCTGTATCATTTTAGCACCGGTATCGGAAAAAAAAACTAAATGATGCTCATCCCTAATTATAATATACTGAATTGTATTAATAAGATGTGCTTATTATGTCTGTGTTGGAATAAAATAAATATTTAACTGCAAAGTAGTAATGCGTGAAACCTTTTTTTGCATTGAATCATACTGGGATTAGATGGCCCCACCAAAATAAATTGCCACCAGCCGCCACTGGCTGGGGGACATCTTAGGATACACTGAGCTCCTCTTCTCCTCTTCTCTTCCTCTTTCGCTCCTCTTCTTTCTCTCCTTTCTCTCCTTCTGGATACATTATTGTCTCTTCAATGCACATGACTAACTCCATGGATCATGGCTGCCTGGAACCGGTCCTGCCTGCTGCCATGGCCCTGCTGATGGAACCGGCCCGGAACCGGTCCTGCCTGCTGCCATGGCCCTGCTGATGTATTTGTGATGTTGGGCTATATAAAATAAACTGAATTGAATTTAATTGAATCTCTACATTACATATGTCAAACTCAAGGCCCGTGGGCCGAATCCGTTTTATGTGGCCCGCGACGGCTTCACGGACCCATTTTCAGTGAATCGCGGACCTTTGCATGGGCTTTTATTTTGAAGGGGATTTTTGATGTGCTTTTATTTTGAAGGGGATTTTTTATGCAGCGTTGCGCCATCTATTCACACTCCTCAATGCTGCGTCCACAACAAGCTTTACTTGCGTGAGTTTACACGTTGGACGATTTGTGATAGATACTTTAAGATGCACTTTTTGGTTTTTAATTGAGTGTAAAAGGGAATATTTCAAACAATTTTTTGTGTGTTGGCATACTGTGATATTGTGTACTTTCTCAGGTTTAAACTGCACCATATCATTAAATTAATTTGAGAAGTTAAAAATGTTCCTGCATTGGATCTCAGCTTGTCATGAAAGGGTCAAGGTGGGTCCTGCAGCCAGACCAGTTGAACCACTGCCCCAGACCAGTTGAACCACTGCCCCAGACCACATGCATGTCTTTATTTGCTCACAATTATTTGTTGGACCAGTTATGTCCTGTGACAAAAAAGCTTTGAAGAAAGTTAATATAAAAACATGCGTTTGATCTTTGTCTTTGTTATTTTCTTCTGTTTTAAGTTTGATCTTTTATAATTGTATATTTATTATAATTTAGCAATGTGGGTTTCTTAACCCTAAATTAAATGGATTTCTGTCATAGTAACAGAGAAATTTGCTTACATACATTTTTACATGTATATAAATGCATGTACACTATTTTTACACTTGAATAAACAATCATCTAATACAAAGACAGTTACTTAACATTATGTTCGGGAGGAGTTAAATGTATACAGTGTTACAGTTACAACCGGCCCTTTGAGGACGACCATGATGCTGATGTGGCCCGGGGTGAAAATGAGTTTGACACCCCTGCTCTACATGGAACTTGCATTGTGATAATGTTTGAGCCTGGTTCTGCTGGAGGTTTCTGCCTGCTGAAAGGGCGTTTTTCCAATGCAACTGTCGCCAAGTGCTTGCTCTTTGTGGAAAATAGTTGGGTCTCTGTAAGACAATATATGGTCTAGACTTGCTCTATATGAAAAGTGCCCTTGAGTGAGAGGTGTATGGAAACAATGGAAAATGTGGAAAAAGTGAGCAGAGAAAAAATCCCACACTCTCACCCCGCCTCTTCCTCTCAGCTCAGTGCAGGGAGCTAACACTGCTCCACCCTTCTGGGATCAGCTGGCGGGCATTTCTAACAACCTAACCATCTGAGAATTGAGAGCAGAGGACTGTTACATGCTGTCACTGGCAGCAGGGCCTTTAACCTCCGGCTGCAGCGCCACTCAACCTCACCGAGGCCTCGCTGGACCAGGGAAGTCACTGAGGAGACGGTGAATAAAGAAGATATGGCGGAGCGAGTTAAAAATAGCACCAGCAATACAGACTCAGTGCAAATACACTCACCACTAAAGTTTTAGGTTTTACTGCAAGATTGTTATACTGCTGCTCCCAGAGTTACTTTATTTTTGTGCCAGCAATCAAAAGATGCACAGAAGAGTGAGTATTTATAAGGTGCACTGTATGGCAAAGGTAGCATATACACACACATATATATATATGTATATATATGTGTGTGTATATATAAGCATAATTGACCTCATTTGATTCATTTTGCGATATACCTCACCTGAGCGGCCCAGACGTTCGTATATTTTTCTGTTTGTGGCCCTCGGTGAAAAAAGTTTCGACACCCCTGTACTAAAACGTACGCAGACCACTAACAATAAATGTAATATGTGTGCCATTTTTTTACAGAAAAGCTCTCTCAGTGCACATTGCTGTTCAACGTCACATTGCAGAATGAAACCAGTCGATGCGACTGAAAATGATGTTGCCCCCAAAGATAACATTGTTAGACTAGTTGAGAAAGTTATTCTTTCTTACTTTAATATGAGCGTTAACAGACCAAATCTAAGAAGAGTAGTTCAAGTAATTGATCCTACGCCGCACATCAAAAGTCCCCATTAACATCAAGAGAGCAGAAATGTGAAGTAGTTGAGCATATTTGATGAAGCTGATGCACTGGCATTATTCTTGCACTTTACGGGGTTATACGCACATAGTTGAATGCCCTTATTGCAGAGTCGCTTTGAAGAAAAGCATCAGCAAAGTACAATGTAATAAATCAGTTCAAGTGCAAGGCTGGATTACACACCTGGCAAAGTAAATCCTTGGTCCTGTGGTAGATAGCTTCAAGTTTTCTGTCCATCAACTAGCCCGAGGTTATAAAGAGCAAATGTGCTCTGTATGCTATCGTTGGGTGCACTGTACACGAGTACGTGAAGGGGACAAAACTCATACACAATATAAAGACAGTTGGAGGAACAATGCTCAATTAAGCCCCCATGGCTCATTTATGTACCAGGGCCAGCTGGTGGGTTGATCTAGCCATGCTGAAATACCTTTAACTCCTTTTTGCAGCTGCTGCAGGGACCTTTTGTACCGAGGACGCACAGACTCAGGGACTTTTGAAGGCCAGAGATCTCGGGCTGCATCGGGGAAAGTAATATCTGAGCTCCTACTGTCGATCTAATGTATTAACCCACCCAGATATGTCCTCATTTGGTTCTGTTGCTTTAATATATGACAGACGTTTTTTTGGGGAGTAAACCCGGGGTGACATTAGTAAATGGTGGAAACGAGTTTTACTCTTCCGACACGGCCGACGCAAGGCTGCGCTTTGACAGTGTATACGTTTTTAAAATATTCATATCGCAGAAATATGGTTTGACGTCTCGCGGAAAGAGGAGACTTCCTGTTTCCGCTGCCTTCCTCCTGCGACATCTTACCATGATTCAGACAAGAGTTAAGGGCGTCAACGTGTCATATGACGCGGGGCAAAAAAGTACTCGTCACACAAAATCCTTCACCATGATTTGTTGAATCATGTGTCCGTCGACATTTTGTGAAATAAACGAACCAATGATCATTCAAAAAACTCACAAAGAACAAGCATGTAACTCACACCTGAGCTTTGTAAACATGCTGGCGTTTTCATTTATAAACAAGAGAGATATTATGGCAAGGGACGCACTTTACTACAGAGGAAGCTGTGGCGGCGATTTTGGCGACGAGGACGACAGGAGCGTCAGACCCTGAAGGATTCGACGAAGAGGAATATGCAGACAGAAGGGATCCATTTGAAGATGGGTACGTGTATTTAGCTACTAAACTTTGTGTTGCAATAGCATATTTACGCTAGCAGAGTGAGCACATTTAGCTGGTCCCACTCCCTTGCTGCTCGAGTCTGGCGTAACGCAGGTCCGCACGTAGTTTGTTTACATTAGCAGTTAGCACATTTAGCTCATGCCCTGAGCATAGTCCCTGCTGGATCTCTGTTCCGGGTTTTGGTGTTGTACTGTTTTTTAAGTTTAGGTGGTCAAATTTAAACTTAAATAAAAGGAATTGTTTATGTGTACATTATAATGCATAAGAGATATGATAATTAATAAGGGATATTAGTATGAAGGATATGTAATTGTATGCATATCAAGGTCACTGTTTTTATTACCGTTTAATGAATAATGTGTGAATGAATTTTAAAACAACGTTTGCATAATGCATATGGATGCCAGTGGACTGTTTTTACAGCTGGACATTGAAACACCGGAAGTTGCGCGGAATCTACCTTTTTCTGAGGAGAAGAAGAAGAAGAATAGCGCGCTCCTGAAAACAGTTTTGGCCAACGGACACACAGGAACTATGGAGAGGTGTTTAGGGGCGGGTAGAACTAAACCAATGAAAGGGCCTTTACCCTTTGGGGGCGGGGCCCGCATCGACGCGGCCGGGCAGGTGTTTAAGTTTTTAATAAAAATGATATCATCACAATAATACATCGCAGAGATATGGTTTCAAATCTGGCGGATATGGTTTCCACTTCCGCGTCTGAGCATCTGTACATGGACATGTCTTACAATGTGTGCAAAGCTTCAATGTGAGTCAGAAGATGCCAAGCAAAAAGTCCTGAGCAAATATATTGGAGGGGACAGACGGCGCAGCTCCAGTGCCTGAAGGATTCGCTAACAAGGAGCTACCCGGAGCAAACGGGCCAGATAGCTGGCTACAGCGTTTCTGTGAGACTGAACGGTGAGGAATCAATTGTTGCCCCTATCACCGTTAACTTTCTTACAGTGAACTTAGTACGACCAGTAGTGTTGGACCTCCATTATGTGTTTGTAAGACCGTAACTAACGTGTGTTTGTTGACGATAGCTTGGCGTTAGCACGTCACTAGATAGCGCCGTTTTGGATGTCTCTTACGTGTCTATGACTGAACGGTGCATACTCAACTGTTGTACCGATCACCGTTAACTTTCTTACAGTGAACTTGAAGGATCTCCGTTAATCGTTACTACAGTAGTGTTTATGTCACGTTAGGTGCTGCTAACACGGCGCGAGCTAACGAGAGCTAACAAGAGCTAACGGAGATAGTTGACTACAGCTATGAACGGTGGGTAATCAACTGTTGTCTCTATCACCATTAACTTTATTTCAGTGAACTCATACTGACTTGTATTAATGTATTTTACAGAGTGGATTCAGAGCTGCGAGGGTCCAGAGGACAACATGCAGCTGCAGCAGTCTCCCTGTCCGTCTGCCTGCCAACACATCACCATAGCAGGCCTCAAAGCCAGCCACAGCTCATCATCCCCACCATATAATAATAAATTTGGTTTTTGACATTTATGTGTCTACCATTTTATTGAACCTAAGACCTTTGGTAAACCAATTTCCATCACCAAAACCGTTATACCACATGAGTAAAGTTATGTTTTCACAACAAATATGAACAATTTCCAAAATCAAGATTACATTTTTCAGCTTTAGTCATATTTTCTCTTTACACTTGTGCCTTGGAACAATGGTGCCTCATTATATAGATAGCTGAGATTCTTCTGTAATTTTTGTATGTATGTATCATATGCAAGTGACTTTAAAAAGAGAAATTAAAAAATGATGTAAAATCAAGAAAATGACCCCAGACCCCAGAGTGTTAAGTTCCGTGAACGTCGTGTATAAACTAACGAGACTGGAAGGGACTTCTCTAGGAGCACGGAGGCGGCAGGTAACTCGGGGACAGACTGTGAATCAGTGAGAAAAGAGAGGGCCTCAGTCGAGAGTGCATAAACAGTTTTTGTGATCAGCCTTTTATTAAATAATTTTTAATTATAACTCATTGCATTCTGGACTTTCACTTCCCATGACCACCCGGGATTTTAAGAATACTTTACAGTGTGCAATCGTAACTTTCTTTCAGTGAACTTATTAGTGACCAGTAGTCGTTTATTTTACAGAGAGGATTCATATATGCTACACTGGACAACATGCAGCTTCGCTCCAGCCACCAGCACCTACGCTGTCGTGGAAGACTGACGACGACCCTGTTTACCAGGTACACAGCTCAGCTTCACATGTACACCTGTTGAACTGTTCAAACTGTGTGAAGTTAGTATTGACTAGTTTATTTTACAGAGAGGATTCATTACCACCAGCCCCTCTAGCACAGCCATCCCCACCAGCCGGGGTCTGTTTTCTATTTCTGAACATGTATATTGTGTAAATATGTTTTATTTATTTATAATACATATTTTATTTTAAAACAAAACATTTTGTAATGGTCATTTTTCATTTGCACACATCACATGAAGCTTTAGTCATTTCTCAGTCCCATTTTTATCATTTTGGTGAAAGGTGTGACCGACTACACAAAAAACGATAATACAAAATGTGGTTTTAGACATTTATTTCATTCACTGCTTTTGTGAACCTGAGACCTTTGGTAAACCAATTTCAAGCACCAAAACCGTTCTACCACCTGAGTAAAGGTATAAAAATCAAGATTTTGTGTTTCAGTTTTAGAGTCATATTTTCTCTTTACACTTGTGCCTTATGACAATAGTGCTTTTCTCCATGTGCAGTTATTTAACCGTCCCTCCATTCTCACTTTTATTCTATTCCCACTTTTGTTTCTCTGCTCACATCTTTCTCCACTCCCTCCATCTCCCCTTTTTGTAGCTTACAGCCTCCCGCCCTCTCTCTTTCTACCTATATCACTATCATTTGTCTTCCTTGACGACATGTCATCCCTCTGTGTTTTCAAAGTCTGATGATTATTTTTTTTTGTCATTTCTGTGTCTAACATTATTTTTTGTTCCATTTTATCTGGTAAAGTGGACGTTCCTCGAGCTGAAGTGATCCTTTGTTGCTCCTGGGAAACAATGTAACCCTCCAGAGAGATACAAAGTGTAATGACATTTGCAATTGTGCACAACAGCACGTTACAGTAGGAACAAATGAAGACAATAACTTGACAATCACTAAAAGGCTTGTAAAATCATAGAAAGGGAATACTTCTTAGCTTTCCAAATGCACTACACATTCTACTATAACAATCATACCATTACATTCGACACTCTGTCATCTTTTTCTGACACTGAAGTGTCCCGACATCCGCAAGTTGGCTTTCAGCAATGTGCTTGTCATGGTGCCTGACACTCCCTCCATCCACTCCTTACAGACGTTATAATTGGGGGTCAGCATACGGCAATTTTTTAAACCAACAACCTCCGACAATCATGCCCACTTTACTCTGAAGTGGGCCAGATATGCAGATTGTTCTTCTTCTCACAACTGCTTCTGTCACTTGCAATATTTACAGCCGAGTAGTACAAAATTAATGCATTTCAGGAGAGACTGCCCAATAGGTGTCTGCTGCTATTTACAATTTGTACGACCCATCACATCTAGCTCCTCCTTGTGATCACATTTTTAAGCATTTTACCTCGTTGTGCCTATTGTTGCTTTAATTTTGCATCTGTAGCATGAACATTTATTTTAACTATATTCCAACCTAGCCCAGTCAACAGGTACACATTTTTTTTAGAGTCGCCACTTAAAGCTACCCAGGGTATATCTTTAATTTTCATTTTATAAAAAATAAATAAAGGTATACGTGCCCTTCTGCTGACTTTTCCAGTCATGTAGTAATGTGCCCTCTGGTAGCACTTAGTGAACCAGAAATAATACTGTTTCCCAATTCCCCTGGATGATAATTGTGAACAAGACACTGCTCTCAAAGTTGAGGGGCTGAAGTTCTACACACAACACGTGTGCTTGTTAAATAGGGAGTTAAGAAGATGAGAGCTTGCAGCAGAGCTTAAAGGGAAAAATAAAGTATCCTTTTGATATCTTTCGAGAGTAGGGCGGGCAATGGTCACTCTTGGGCCAGCAAAGATGTCATTTTCAAGTCTAGTAGCAGCTGAGGGTGAGGGAAAAGTGGCCGGCACTCATGTCATTGTAGACAGAAGAGAATGAAGCAGAAGAAAAACACTACATTCTTACAGATAGAGTATACAGGTGAAAAAAGGTCACCTGTGTCTTAAAAACCTCTTCAAAGTCACAGCAAAAAAGGAGGAAATAATAGTCCAGCTCTGCAAGGTCAAATCTTCCAGTGTGTGAATGTGAGGCAAAATGTGAAAGGTGGTGATTCGGCAGAAAAAAGTCGAGGGTCAATACAATCAGCATGAGCTTGTGACGTTCAACGTAAAACGGGATGGTTGTTATTTCGTTCTATTTCTAAGAAGGAATGTTTGGGCATCGTTTGACAGGTTAAATATTCTCGAGACTATTTGGATGAGATTCAGTAAAGATTTATTTTGACACAGATGGCATAACGTGTCTGCAGACTACAAGGCAAGAAAATGGATGATAACAAGATGGCATAAGGAAAGACAATTGTATTTGTTTAAAAAAGCAGGAAAGTCTGTCTGGTTTCAGATGATCATCTGTCGTCTCTCTTCCAATCACTCAGCATGGTCCACCTCTTCCCTGACACTGTGGCGCAGTCAGAAATCTCATTTTCCAATTCATGCTGAAAACCCATCATCTCCAGCTCCATCTCGCCCCGTGCTCTGACTCCAATACCTTCTCATCAGGGTCCGTCTGCTGCATTTCCCCAGACATACATATTACACTCGCGTTAAACAATGTTATGTTAGGATATATGCTTGTTGCCACTATGTTTTAAGACAGCCGAGTAGAGATTCTAGAGTGGATCCACCACCGCTGACAAGAGCCCTTCTGACCTAAGCCTGGTCTGGGGGTTTTGCTTTCTTGTCCATCTTTTGTTCCAGGTCAGATCCAGTTTAAATTACTTGGAGTGCAACCGCTGTGTAAAGGTTTCATGTCAGGATCCAAGAAAGAGTTTGATATTATAATCTTACAATAAAAGTGTATACCAATTGCATCACAGTTGAGGTGGTTAAATGTATGCAACTAAACCACATGAGAGCAGCCATCAACTGCCATGACATCTGCATCCTTGCTTCATCGGCACCGATTGTTGGCAAAATGTCGGCTGCAGTCCAGTATGAACATAAATAAGTTATTATTTTCCTTTTCCTTATTGTCCTTGTTTATCATAGATATTTTAGGGATTTCTTTTTATGGGTGCTCTCCTTATAAACTGTAAACATATATATATATATATATATATATATATATACATATACATATATATATATATATATATATATATATATATATATATATATATACACTCACCTAAAGGATTATTAGGAATGAATATATACTTTATTAATCCCCAAGGGGAAATTTAGTGTCGCGTAGCAGCCATTTACACAGAAAATAAGCTAAGATATAAAAACAACAGGGATGAAAGATACATGCAATAATAATACTAATAGAATAAAGATAAAAATAACAACAACAATAAAATAGCTGTATGAAAGAAAGAATAACAGAGTATTAATTTAGGAATTAACTTAAACTTAAACAGTAGAAGTGCAAGAGTGCAAGTATGTCTGTGCATATTAAGGTGTAAATAAAAATAAAATAGAAATAAAATAAAAATAACAACAAACAATAGGAGAGTGCAAAATGCAATAAATGTATATAATATGATATGTTAAGTGTTAAGTGTAGGTAACTATGAACATGTACAGTGTTTAATTCACAGAGGAACTAGCAAGCGGTGACTTGTAAAGCCGTATTGCTGTCGGCAGGAATGTTTTCCTGTAGCGGTCCTTGGTGCAGCGGAGCGTGAGGAATCTCTTATGCTGTGTTCACACCGGACGCGACGCGAATTTGCGGCACCGCGTCCACCGTGGAAGTTTACTCGCGCGAGTAGAAAGAGGGTGTTCACACCAAACGCGAATTCGTGGCTCGACCAAAGGGGCGTGGCTTAGCTCTGTTGCTTGTCTCTGTGAGAGACAAGCGACGAAGCTTTCATTTCCGCTATCAACCATGAAATAAATAACCACTAGTTCTGCTTTATACTTGTTGTGGAAGTCCCAAACATGTCGGAACATGAAATGCCCTCGTATTTGGGTTCATAACATCATCCGTAGCCGCACACAGCTCGGTGAATTTCACCGACTCCTCCAGGAACTGCCTCTCGCGTATCTCCGTAAAACGTTACCGATTATGCCATCCACCATGGAAATAACCACCAGTTCTGCTTTATACTTTTTGTGTAAACTCCACATATGTCGGAACATCAAACTCCATGGTGTCTGGGTTCATAATATTATCCGTAGTCCCACAACAGCGTCTCAATGAAGCCGCTGTCAGCGCTGGTTCAGGCGGAGCAGCAGCAGTTTCATTCAGGAACGGGGAGACGGCGATGGTGACGGGCGGAGCTTCTCAACGCTGATTGGCTGCCGCAACTTTGCGTCACGCGATTTCTCCGCCAGAGTTGGGATAATTCCACTCACGCGAATTCGCGCCGCGTCCTTCGCTTTGTTCGCCCCAGGTCAAACGTTCTGTTCGCGCCGCCTCCAACACGTCTATCTCGCCGCAAATTCGCCAATTCGCAAATTCGCGCCGCAGCGCGTCTGTGGATTGACTTAACATGTAAACTGGTCGCACCGCAAATTCGCGTCGCGTTCGGTGTGAACACGGCATTAGAGAAAGTGCTCCTCTGGCCCTGCAGCAGGTGGTAGAGAGGGTGGTCCAGGTTGTCCAATATGTTTCTTCAACGTCCTCCTCTCCACCACCTGCCCCTGAAACTCCTGCTTGCAGCCGATGATGGAGCCGGCCTTCTTAACTAGCTTGTTAAGTCTATTGGTGTCACCGGCTCCAATGCTGCTCCCATAGCAGACAATAGCGAAGTACAGGGCGCTGGCCACAACCGACTTGTAGAACATCTCCAGCATCTTGCTGCACACATTGAAGAATCGAAGCTTCCTCAGGAAAAAGAGTCGACTCATCCCCTTCTTGTACACAGCGTTGATGTTGGCCTTCCAGTTCAGTCGGCTGTCGATGGCAACACCCAGGTACCTGTACTCCTCCACTATGTCCACGTCCTCTCCCAGAACACTCAGAGGACTCGGAGCTGTTGTCTTCCTCCTGAAGTCGACCACCATCTCTCTGGTCTTGGCCACGTTCAGAAGCAGGTGATTCTCACCGGCCCACTCCACAAAGTCATTCACCACTGCCCTGTACTCCTCCTCCCGTCCATCCCTAATACACCCGACCACTGCAGAGTCATCAGAGAACTTCTGCAGATGGCATGACTCTGTGTTGTACTGGAAGTCAGTGGTGTACATGGTGAACAGGAAGAGAGACAGAACAGTTCCCTGTGGGGCTCCAACATCACCGACCACCGTCCCAGACAGCACACGGCCAATTCTGACAAACTGTGTTCTGCCTGTGAGGTAGTCAGTGATCCAGGAAATGGTGGACGAGTCTACCCCCACCACCCGCAGCTTCTCACCCAGTAGCAGTGGTTGGATGGTGTTAAATGCACTTGAGAAGTCAAAGAAAGTGACTCTCACAGAGACACCTGTTCCATCCAGGTGCGACTGAGCTCGTTGCAGCAGATAGATGATGGCGTCGTCCACACTCACATGAGGCTGGTAAGCAAATTGTAGAGGGTCCAGCGACGATTTCACCTGCGGTCGGAGGTGGGCCAAGACCAGCCTCTCCAACACCATACTAATACTGTGTTTGACCCCCTTTCGCCTTCAGAACTGCCTTAATTGTACGTGGCATTAATTCAACAAGGTGCTGAAAGCATTCTTTAGAAATGTTGGCCCATATTGATAGGATAGCATCTTGCAGTTGATGGAGATTTGTGGGATGCACATCCAGTGCACGAAGCTCCCGTTCCACCACATCCCAAAGATGCTCTATTGGGTTGAGATCTGGTGACTGTGGCGGCCATTTTAGTACAGTGAACTCATTGTCATGTTCAAGAAACCAATTAGAAATTATTCGAGCTTTGTGACATGGTGCATTATCCTGCTGGAAGTAGCCATCAGATGATGGGTACATGGTGGCCATAAAGGGATGGACATGGTCAGAAACAATGCTCAGGTAGGCCGTGGCCTTTAAACGATGCCCAATTGACACTAAGGGGTTGTAACGAGTGGTTATTTCAGTCAAAGTTGCTCTTCTATCAGCTTGAATCAGTCGGCCCATTCTCCTCTGACCTCTAGCATCAACAAGGCATTTTCGCCCACAGGACTGCCGCATACTGGATGTTTTTCCCTTTTCACACCATTCTTTGTAAACCCTAGAAATGGTTGTGCGTGAAAATCCCAGCAACTGAGCAGATTGTGAAATACTCAGACCGGCCCGTCTGGCACCAACAACCATGCCACGCTCAAAATTGCTTAAATCACCTTTCTTTCCCATTCTGACATTCAGTTTGGAGTTCAGGAGATTGTCTTGACCAGGACCACACCCCTAAATGCATTGAAGCAACTGCCATGTGATTGGTTGATTAGATAATTGCATTAATGAGAAATTGAACAGGTGTTCCTAATAATCCTTTAGGTGAGTGTATATATATATATATTCTATATATATATATAATATATATATATATATATATATATATATATATATATATATATTTTATATAAAAATATTTGGAAATTTGGCCTTTTCCAAGCCTCAGTAGAAGTCAGGTAGGGAGAGAAGCTGATGCTGGTTCTTCAGAGAATCATCACACTGCATCTCCATCAGTTCTAGTTTAGACTCTCTTCCACTTCTTCTGCATTCATCAGGAAGAGTCAAGAACAGTTTGATTAAAAAAAGGAAGCACTGACTGAATTCTGTCATGAGATGTGATGACAGACACATATTTCCCCTTTTTAGCAGAAAGGTTGACTTCTGGAAAAGCTCATTTGATTTCAGACAGTGTGGGGAAGAGCACAGCGTTGACGTTATGTAGTTGTGTCTCATAGAGACGGAGCTTCACAGAGCTTGTGTGCATGAGGTGTGGTACCTGCTTTTTGTCTTGCAGGCTCTTGCTCAGTGTGTTGAGATGATAACTAAGATATAGACTAGACATGCCAGGTCTGCCAACCATAGAGGGTCACTCAGCTCAGGAAGAGGTCGGTCCTTCTCTTTCAAAAACTGGTCAATTCTGACCTCAGGGAATAAAACCGCTGCAGCTGAAGCCGCAACTGAGCAGCGCACCTCAGGGTGAGAGAGCAGGTCCCGTGTTCAGCTTCAACATCAGGCATTATTCCTGCGGCTTCAGTGAGGCTCTGTCTCAGAGGTTTCCATGTCGCGCTGTGAGCTGAGTGACCTCGTAGCTGCTCGTGTGGCATTTTATTGTGTTTTGTTTGGACGGCAAAAATACGATTGTTGAGCAAGCAGGTTAGCTTGGACACCCCTGTTTTAGTATGAGTGTGATGTTGTTGACCTGTACAAAAAATAATGCAAATAAATAATAATAACAAACACTAAACCATTTAAGCTCCACAAAAATTGTTAGTGCAGCATTTTTAGATGACTTCAAATGTTGTGAAGTTAAAACTATAACCATGCAGCATATTTTGAATGTACAATTTGAATTTGCTGGTAACTACATCACCGGTTAGGCTGTTGCCTAAATGTAGTGCCTTCTGAAATGTTGTGTAGTAGATGTATAACGTAGCATGAAATGGAAATGAAGACCCTCAGAATTGTGTTGCAATACTTTTCAGCACTGCAGCTCCAATGATTCCTCACTAACAAAGACAGCAGCTTAGTCAGTGCAAAAGAAAAGCCAAAAACTAATACTTACTTTTATTTTTTGATGAGACCAACTAATCTCCAGTGGAAAACCGATTTAGTTGAATTCCATTTTTTTTTTTTTTTACAACCTCGGCTTATAAAAAAAAGAAGAAAATATATATATTTTCCACTCTCAGCATCCCCGTCCTTCGCCGATCATAGCACATCACTCACAGATGACAGGTCACCCGCATGCTCGGCTGTCAAAATGCAGATATTTACGAGGCAGACAAACGATTGCAGACTCTGCCAGTGAAGAAATAAATGACAGCAGGTAACAGTGAGCAGCTTCACCGAGATAAGAAGCGTTCGACACCTTAACAAGCAGACGCAACCAGAAACCGCTCGCGTCAGGCTCCGATAGGCAGACAGATGTAATTATCACAAACATGCCCACGCAAATGATCTGTTCAATAGTTTTAATTAAGACATTGCCACGGAAAGTAGATGCTCCTTGGCTTTCTGACAACTACAGTCGACCTCTAACGTGGTCTTACCCGTGTGCTAGGTATATTAAAGTGCAGGTAACCATAGAAACAGTGACTCTGTTAACTTTAAATAGTGAAATTGTCTGATCCATGAGTTAAACGGGCTACAAGCAAAACTTTGAAAAAAACAAAAACGTTCTCATGCAATTCGCATGCAAAAAAGTTCTCATGCATAAAAATAAAGTTTGTATCCATGGAGATCTGATATAACAGTGGGATGAGCACCGCATAGAAATTAACATGGTTGAGTATGGCATGGCCACTGTATGTTTTGCGCAGATTAATTTGCTCGGTAATGTGGTTGAACATAGTGAAAGTGTTAAACACCAGAGCAATAAACCAAATTAAGCCTATGAAATGTTCACTTTTTGTTGGTTAAGTCAAGCAATTCTAATTCTCCAGCATTCAAGTCCAGGTCCAAGTCTCAAGGCCTCATTTCAGTGAGTCTGGCTTTAGTCTACGTCCTAATAGTCAAGTCCACAGCTCTGAAACCTGCCAAGTCTAACATATAGTCAGATAAAGAGATGGTCCAATGGTGCGATGTTGAATTTAACAGTGTGGGGTGACAGTGACGTGATCTGTCTGCAGGACTAACACATGTTTTTAGTTTTTCTTGCTTTGTTTTTTGGCAGGGGGTGGGGGGGAAATGTCTATCTCCCCTTCTGAACATCTCCAATGCTACAAACACTTTGTGTTTCCACACGGTTCTAATCCCAGCATTATATGTTTAGCCGTCAGATTTTTTCCCACCGAGTCTGAAGGCCTCCCTCATCGTGAAGTTTAAAAGGTCTGGAGTCATTACAGTGGTGGTGGCAAGGAAAAGAGGCAGGACGGCGCGAGAAGGAAGCAGCGGCAGCCAGCTGTCGGGAGTTATCACCATACATGAGTGTGCAGACAGACCGCTCGACTGGGACTTCATCTTCTCCGCTACACAGGGGCCTGATGGCAGTGGGCCATTTCAAGGTGGAGGTGAGCAAAAGGCCACCAAATGGAAAGAAGCCTGACAGACTGACTGCTGTTTGAGAGCTGACATTGATCTGGCCAGGCTGCTCAGCTACAGCTCGCCCGTGCTACCCAAGTGTTGTTCACTTATTGAACATGGTTTTCTTCATGAGACAACTTCTAATGGAAATATGACTTTGATTGGATCAGCCAAATCATCGTTATTTCCGAAAACACAAGACATGCACTATAGATGTTTTCTTTTAACATTGCTTTCGATAAACAGTAGGATTTAGAATACCCCTCCACTCCATTCACTCTTTCCTTTCCACGAAGTGAGCAGCAAAAGCGTGGCGACGTCATTTGCTTCACTCAGAAGATGACCTTAACATAATAACACTATTATTATGTAACACTACCCAATTGCACTCTGCAGCTCACATTACCATAGTATGTCAGAGAACTAAGGTGGCCTTCAGGTAGCGTGGAAATGCCTCTCCTAGAGCTCCTGTTTGGTTTGTCCGTTCTGGGCTACTGTAGAAACACAGGCAGACTCGGTGAAGAGGACCAGATATGAAGAGCTCATTCCCCATTGTCCCCTGGAAATACACCTTTGCACTTCATTACTCTCTGGTTTGTGTCTGCGTTTGGGTCGTCGACAACCTCTCCCTGTGACATGATGTTCTGAACAGTGCTAATCATATTATATATATTCTTTGGCCCGCATCATTGTGTGTGTGTGTGTGTGTGTGTGTCATACAAAAGCAATGGAAGTCTGCTAGTGGGCAAGTATAGTCCCAAATCCGCTGTAGGCGGAGTGAACTGAGGCGAAGATGTGTCTGCATGAGGTGAAAATGCATCAACGGCAGACACAAATGTGCTTATCCCCAGGCTCTATTAATATAATTCCATTAACATGGAAAGACAGGGTAGAAGGAGGGGGGCTGGTAGGGAAACATAACGAATTGTGGTGAGTTCTGGGGTAATTTAGAATCTCTCAAAAACACACACAGATGCCTCCTGATTATACATGGGTAGCTAGCTACAGCCAACCAGTGTACAGTCAGCACGCTGGCTGTTTGGGCTGAATGAATACTCCCAGTAGCCAAACTTTGCTTCGCATCTTAAAACCCATTTAGAATAATCAATAATGCATAAGACTCCCAACAGGATTTTTTTTTTAGGTAATGGTGCAGCTATAAAGAAGGGGAAGCTTGATTAGGATCTTCCAAACTTCAATGAACAGAGACCAAATATAAACCCCACTAATGTAAAAGAAAATTGATTTACTTTGAAATTACCTGAATTGCTTTCATTAATTTGGTTAATTGCATTAATTTTGTCAATGTCACAACAAGGAGAATTGCTCAAATGTGAGGTTGCTAATCAAACCTTTAAGTGTTTGCGAACACAAACCCGGAACTATTGAGAAACAAGCTAAGCGGCATGTGAAATAAGGCCAGCGCCCCCAACCGTCCTGTCACCCTCAATATTTGATTGACTGCAAAGTTAAACCTTCTTTGATCTGCAGTGCATAACAAAAAAAAGTCATCTTGTCAGCTGTAACCCTTGTATCAGAGCTGCTCCCCTGCTCAACTGAAAAATTCATACCAAAACATAACAACAAAGAGATGAGGAAATTGTCAAAGTATTGCAACAGGGTTGCAGCAAACTTTGCTCCTCAGAAGATTTTTCTATCCGTCCATCTTTTGGGGTCTGCCTGTCTGCCTCTCTTCTGCCTCCACTTCCACCATTATCTCCCTCTCCTGACCAACACCGCTCATCCCTCGCTATGATTAGGTGAAGGGCACCACCTATCCCGGCTCAAAACGTATGATTTGATAGCTGGGAATGAATTGAAAAGCAGCTTCATATGCTCAAACTTGATAGTTTCAGTCTCAGCAGGCAGCTGTGGAAAAGAAGAACAAAAAAGCTCTGCCCAGCATCAAATGGCAGACAGATAAATCTAGTGGCTAACTGGCGATCAAAGTGAATCAGTTTAAGAGCTCAATATTTTTCTTTGGTGGAAACCACAAAAAGGAAATCTTAGAGACTGTTCACACCTGAAAGAAGGACCGGTTTTAACAGAGTACGTTAGGATGAGGAGGTAGAAATAATAGGTTTGCTACTTGGACTGTCAGTGCTGTAATCTGGATGTTGCTCCTGGCATTATCAGGACTCTCCAGCTCATGGCTCTGTGTTTGTGTATGAGGTGTTGTACGAATTAAATGCAGAAGATGCATTGCCTTGTGGGGAAGAGCAAAGTATTTTGTTTTGTTTTTTCATTAAAAAATTAAATGTTGAAGCAGAGAAATTAGGGAGTTGTGAGGCAGCATTTCTAAATTTGCTGCTTCCCTATAATTTGAGTCAGTGGAGGGCAGATTAATTAATCCTCCATTATTTTTTTTAATCCATATTTTTACATAATCAACTCAATGACATTTCTTTTCATTGGCTGAGCTTGGTTCTCAAACTAAATTAAAACCTAATCCAGTGAGACTTCTCACCATAGGCAATATTTACAAAAACAGATAGCAGTCAATTTAAACTGAAAAGTGACAAAGAAAACAACTTCATCGAGCCTATACTCACTCCATACACACTAAAATGTAAACCAGCTAGGTTGGGAGACTGCAGAATGGAGGTTACTTGAGTTGCTGCTTGCTCTTCCTGTGCTTCCTTCATTTCCTCCACCTCATTCTTTCCTTCTTTACCTCCTTCCCAATCACCAGTTTTGCCATCATGCAGGGAATGTGGTGTCCACGGGACTGTTGGCTTGACCCAATGCAGGCATGAGGTGCAGGCCAGAATAATGAAACACTGTCATGTGTGTGTGTGTGTGTGTGTGTGTGTGTGTGTGTGTGTGTGTGTGTGTGTGTGTGTGTGAATACATACTGCATTAACTGGGTGCAGGCAGGTCCGGGTGCAGACGTGTATTTTGTCTTTTAATGGTGTACAATTAATGGTCAGGATTAGCTGTGGTGACACTGGCACTGACACAGACACACTGTTCACCTTCACAGCAGCTCTCTCACACACACACACACACACACACACACACACACACACACACACACACACACACACACACACGTGTCCTGACATTTCATGAACTAAGCACAGTGTCATAACATAACATGCCCTGTGCATAATATATGAGAGGAAATCATTTCCCACCAGGAGAGTATTACATGGAGACCCTGACGTCAGCTTGGTACCCTCGCAGAGCAAAGAAAGTGTGTGCAGGGATTAACGATAGAGAGACATTATGATTTTGTGTTTCATTTCAAACTAACATTTCCCCGGGCGCCTCAAAGGGCTGCCCATTGCTCCCTAACCAGGGATGGGTCAAATGCAGAGAGGAATTTCCCCAAGGGGACTAATAAAGTGCATGTTTCTTTCTTTTTTTTAAAGGGAAGACATTTTGCAGTGTAAAATGTCCATTTTCACAGTTTTTCTTCTCTAATCATGAACTAACATGTCACATGTCTTCAGAATCTTCAAATATGAATATGACCTTTAAAGAAATGATTAATATGACATGTTTGTCCTGCTCTGCTAGCTGTATGTTTAAGATTGGGTTGGTCAGGATCCTAATGTACAGTCTAAGCACATGCAATGTATAATTCAATTCAGTTTATTTTGTATTGCCCAAAATCACAAATACAAATTTTCTCCAAAGATTCTCCAAAAACACAAACAGGGTTCCGGCGGAACGGAACAAAAAGCAGGAACAGGGGCACACACACAGTTTCACACAGTACGATCAGACAAGGGAACAGAAGACACACACGGCTTAAGTACAAGGGGAAGGTGTGGGTGATTAGACACAGGAGGAACAGAGGACACACGAGACAGGACGGAATAAAACAGGAACCCAGAAAAACCCAAACCGTGACAGAGAGGAGGGGCATCAGGAGTAGGGTTGGGTACACGCCCGGTGTTACCGATTAACTGGTTTTTGAATTAACTGGTTTATGTTTGCGTGCGTGAGGCAGATGTGTCGTAGGAGTGGCCTCTCAGGACCCGTGTTGACTAACTAGGAAATACACATTTCGATTGCATAGCCTCTGTCACATTCTTCTTAGTGTATCTTTTTAAAGACTATAAACGGAACAGTTTACTGTAAAATGCCCTACCTGTCCGTGAGGCTGTGCGCGGACAAGAGTGAACGAAACAGTAGGTGACTCTGTTGATGCCTGTTCAATATGCTACTAACGTCAATAAAAACTAGATAAAACGCTCTTGTTGTCCTTCTAATATGTAAGTCATACATCGTTATCAGACGTCAAGTCGTAAGTCGTAAGTGAAACGTGCAGACGTGTTTCCACCCAGATATATCGCTACTGTCAGCTGTGGGAAACTGTGATCTGCTCAGATTAACTTGTGACAACACTGTGTGCTGTCTCACATCGCTAATGTTTTATATGAAAGACTACGGACATACACCGCTATCACCATAACAGTATCATACCCTGGTCAGCAGCATTCATCCAGATTAAACATGACTGTTAACTCATTGTTTTACGATAAGGATAGCGGACATAGAACACTACACACAGGAGTTAGCGTGTTTCTTGAAACACTATGATGGAGCGGTTTGCTGCCGCATTCCTTTAGGATTTACGACAGCATTGACACGAAACGGCATCCATCTTCATTACGAAAATATCACTTGTTGACTGTCGACAAAAATAAAATAAAAACAATGTTGCGATTCCAGGCAAGAATTGAACCACTGAACATCCTTTACCCACTTAGTGTACCCTGAACTACCACTGAGCTATCGTGAGAACACAAAAGCGTTAAGCACTATTAGGATTAAATTGACATTAGTAAATAGATCCCTAATAACCATCATCAACTGCGTTTCCCTCTGGCACATCAACGTTAATGCACGTGTGCTGCCTATGCAATCGCGTATTTGATTCTGATAGGTCTAAATGATTTAAGAAGAAAAGGCAGCAGGTGTTAGAATATATTCTACTATAGATTATATTCCAAGGTTACTACATGCCTAATTTGTAAAAGTTCAGGTTTTATTATTGTGAAGTATTTTCTAATGCGAACATGATATCCTTTGTACGCTCACACAGTACCAACTCACGATAGCTCAGTGGTAGTTCAGGGGACACAAAGTGGGTAAGGGATGAACACGTTTGGTGGTTCAATTCTTGCCTGGAATCGCAACATTGTTTTTATTTTAACCGCTCCATCATAATGTTTCAAGAAACACGCTAACTCCTGTGTGTAGTGTTCTATGTCCGCTATCCTTATCGTAAAACAATGAGTTAACAGTCATGTTTAATCTGGATGAATGCTGCTGACCAGGGTATGATACTGTTATGGTGATAGCGGTGCATGTCCATAGTCTTTCATATAAAACATTAGCGATGTGAGACAGCACACAGTGTTGTCACAAGTTAATCTGAGCAGATCACAGTTTCCCACAGCTGACAGTAGCGATATATCTGGGTGGAAACACGTCTGCACGTTTCACTTACGACTTAACGTCTGATAACGATGTATGACTTACATATTAGAAGGACAACAAGAGCGTTTTATCTAGTTTTTATTGACGTTAGTAGCATATTGAACAGGCATCAACAGAGTCACCTACTGTTTCGTTCACTCTTGTCCGCGCACAGCCTCACGGACAGGTAGGGCATTTTACAGTAAACTGTTCCGTTTATAGTCTTTAAAAAGATACACTAAGAAGAATGTGACAGAGAGGCTATGCAATCGAAATGTGTATTTCCTAGTTAGTCAACACGGGTCCTGAGAGGCCACTCCTACGACACATCTGCCTCACGCACGCGAACATAAACCAGTTAATTCAAAAACCAGTTAATCGGTAACACCGGTACCTACCGGACCGAAAAGCATCCTTCCGGTGCCTGAGCCGATTTAAATACTTTTTTTTATACTACTCTGTAAAGTTGCACGGTATATAGATACTAAAAAGGTAGCGCGGTGCCCGCACGCTAAAAACGATTATTAAAATAGCGCGGATCAGAGCGCACTCGCTGCTCTGCTCTCTGTCCGCCTGCATGCAGAGCGGGGCTCGAGGAGGCGGGGCTTCCAGCGCTCACACACACTGCGCGCACACAGAGATCGCTGCAGACACAAGCACGAGCTTTTGAACGTCTGTCCTCGGCTTGATGGAACAAATCTCTCCAGTTGATATTAATGATGACGTGTAGTCCAGTAAAGCAGCAGTTTGTAGAATCCAACGGTTTCTGAGTTCTGTTGCACACGGTCCCATCAGGCCACCTGATGCTTGTGTCTGTTCTTTTTATATATATATATATATATATATATATATATATATATATATATATTGTTTATAGTTTGAAGTCAAGTGTTTTGTATGTACTTATTTATTTATATCTATAGTATACTTTAAACAGTTCATAATATTGTTCAATTTGAAGAAAAAAAATTGCCTTGGCAATAAAAAAGTATCGGTTCAGGCACCGTTTAGGCACCGGTATCGTTTTAAAAGTATCGGTTTAGGACCGGTATCGGAAAAAACCCAAACGATAACTATCCCTAATCAGGAGGGCCATGGCAGGAGGCAGGACCGGTTCCAGACAGCCACGATCCATGGAACATTGAGGCGAGGAAGCACAGAGACTCCCAGATCTGGTTAGAATTTTTGTTGAAGTTACAGTGTTGACATTTTGTCAAAGACATATTATTGATTGATTGATAGATACTTTATTAATCCCCAAGGGGAAATTTGTAGTCGCAGTAGCGCCTTACAACTTACAGATACAAATAAACACACAAGATAAAATATATAAAGAAGCAACAGGGATGAAAGATATATATACAAAATAAAATTAAAATTAAGTAAAATATACACAAATAAAATAGAATACAAATAACTGGAATGAAATATATGTACAGCTGCAGAGAGCATTCATTAATTTAGCAAATTAAATGTAAACAATAGAGAGCGCAAAGTATGTGTGTGAAGTGTAATAAGCATACATGTGTACAGTGATAATTAATCCACAGAAGATCTAGCAAGCGGTGACTTATTGTAAAGTTGTATTGCCGTAGGCAGGAATGTTCTCCTGTAACGGTCCTTGTTTCAGCTGAGCGTGATGAATCTCCTGGAGAAAGTGCTCCGCTGACCCTGCAGTAGGTGGTGGAGAGGGTGGTCCAGGTTGTCCAATATGGACAGTAGTTTCTTCACAGTCCTCCTCTACACCAGTTGTTCCAGATACTCCATTTTACAGCTTCCTCAGGAAAAAGAGTCGACTCATCCCCTTCTTGTAGACAGCGTTGATGTTGGGCTTCCAGTTCAGTCGGCTGTCGATGGAAACACCCAGGTACCTGTACTCCTCCACCATGTCCACGTCCTCTCCTAGAACCCTCAGAGGTCTCGGAGCCGTCGCCTTCCTCCTGAAGTCCACCACCATCTCTCTGGTCTTGGCCACGTTCAGGACGTTATGTTGGAGAGATATATACTGAAATGAGCAAGCCAACCAGCTAGTAGCCTCGGCCCGTCCTGTCTTTTAATACCATTTGTAGAGAGTAATAGAGAGCTGATAGTGAGATTGTAGCATCCAGTCCAAGAAGAGAGGACGGAGAAGAAGGCTTGTCAACCACGTTTGAGGTACAAGGTGTAGTTTTTTCACTGGATTTAATCAAAAGTGGCAAACATGAGAAAACTGTTTTTTCTTTGTTTCATCCTCCCTACCACCAGGAAAATACTTTGCTGTGAGTAGAGAATACGGCAGCTTAGAGAGACGCACCTTCAGTTAGCAGTCAGGATTTACTTCCAGACAGAACTTCCAGACACGTACATGGACCGTACAGCCCCAGTTAGTGGCACAAACGCAAAGATGGCGAATGTAAAACTAGCAGTGTTATCTTGACCATCTCTTGGAGTTTCAGCAGTTTGGTTACATTCTGCTTATTCTTGCCCTGCTGGTGTAGTTGGGAAACTGACTGGTGGAAAGTTTGACGAACACAATCACAACTCTGAAGAACTATGGAAAATATTCAAGGATATACTTGGATATTGATGCAGGTGGAACACAACAAGACCTTCTTTCTGACAGGCAGATACCGTACATGGACTTATACAGGATTGTATTTTCTACATTGTTAGATTACTTCTACTGTAAACACAGAGTGGTGGGTGAGAGTACCATGAAAGGAAACAAGAGGAAGAATAAAGGATAATTGTTCGTCCGCTTCTATTCTCGTCACCTTTGTAACGTCAGCTGAATTTACATTACAATTATTGCAGGAGTTCAAGTGTCTAAAGCAGCCCAGAACCTCTTCATACTTGCTAACTCGATGGCCCCCCTGGCCTTGCACTTCCGGTCAACAAAAATTGAGCATGGAGTCAGCAAAAAGGGTCACGTGTGGTTTGAAACGGAAAGGTCTGGATATGGACATATTTATTGGAAATGTGACAAATTCGCCGATGCCGAGTATCAACATTGGACTTGATCCCAACAGCCAGCCAGACTTTAACAACCTAGAAAGAGCATGTCTCTAACAGTAATTCCAGCAGGTCAGCTGAAAGCCAGTTGGTTGCAGAGAGATACAAAATAAATAGAGGAAAAAAAGTCAGACGGCTGAGAGAAAGATAGAACTGATGGGGACTGACAGATGAGACGGGTGGCCATATCATGTACGCTTTTGTCAACCCGGCTGTATGAGGCCTTTACAGTCATGCTCCATTTATCCAACGCATGTTGAGAATCAGAGAGGGTTGAGGTTTCCTCTCAATTTCATTCTCTCGTCCCGCTCCTCCCTTCTATTCTTTTGTGAGTCTTAGATTCCCCCTGAGCTACGTATCACAAATTACTAATCAAGAATCCATGAATTAGGAGGTTAGGGAGAGAAGAGCAAATAGGAACAAGTTGGGTGTACTCCACAAAAGAGCCAAAATGAGACAGTATGCCCCACTCTTATCGCTAAAAGGTGTGTTATCTTAATTAGTTCTAAACACAGGAGAAGACCAAAGCAAAGAGGAGGCTAAACCAGTCAATGAAGGGGGAGGGCAAAAAGTTCTACATTGAGAGAAGAAATTAATGGCAATTGTGGGAGAAAGTAGTTGGAGGGCAAGACAGTCAAGGAGAAAGAGGAACCAACATCAAGGGGAGAAGAGGCGTCAAACAACAAAAGACAAAGAGACAGTTGACTCGTTTCCCACCTCCTACAAATTCTCCCAATACCTAGAGGAGAAGAGGGCCAGAGAGGGTGAGGAAGATGAGCGAACATCCGCCGCGAGAGCATCAAAAAGCGGTTTAATCACAGTCTGAGAGGTGTCAACACATATCACTGGCATTTATCATTTCCCTCTATGTTCTTTTGTAGATAAACATAACAATACAGCAAGTCATTACACAGGTGTCGAGATAAATCTTCAAACAGATTTCAGTACTCCCATGTAAGCCAGACACAGCCGCAGTCATTTAGATTGAGCGCTATCTGCGTGTAGGGATTTCTGGAGTTATGAGAGATTGTTATTTAAAAAGAAGCTGAATGCAATGTGAATTTTGAGCAGGGACAGCAAGTTTTCCTTTGCACTGATGTTTGACACAGTAAAAAAAAGAATTTAATTCTGCTGGTGACCGACTCCTCTATCTGCGCTGGACGTCTCTGCCCATGGGCGAGTGTGTGAGGAAATATGCGAGCAGATAAAGACAAAAAAAGTTACGCTGTGTTTGCATCCCCTTCTCTTTCTCTTCCCGTCTCTTTCTCCTCGCTATCGCTCCACCCCCAAACACCTCAGGGAGCTAAATGACTCTGCTGTGAAGGTAGGAGTCGAGGCTGTTTGACCTTGATAGCAAAACCTGCATTCCTAAATAAATATTCAGTAGCTCAGGAGCGATGGCACGTGCCTTTTTCTTCCGCCAGATAACAGGTTATGTATGAGGCAGATGCTTCAGTTTTGGGCCCAGCCAACAGTGCCACGGTCTACAGGGGGAGCTTTCAGGATGAAGGGATGTTGCAGTACAATAGAACCCTTTTTCACTGAAGACATTTTGACTTGGCACAGTAGGAAAAGCATAGATGTAAATGATGAAATTAATGATGGCTGAATTCCATTTAGCTGCTCCGATTGCAGGTTTCTGGTCTCATGCAAAGGGTCTAGAAAGAGGACACATCAGGGTGTCATATCATAGGGGTGCTGCATAAAGTAATATCTGTTCTGCACTTGCCAAAAGGCTCAATAGCTGGAGCAAGATCATCGAACATGGAGACGATAGTTTTGTTTCACTGAGGCGTCCTCAGGGAGGGCGTCATAGCTACTTTAAGTGCGAGTATTACAATTCAACAATTGATTTTTTTTGTCAAAGTCCATAAACAAATATTTTCTATTTGACAGAAAGAGCATCTGAGGGTGCATCAATGATGAACGATGAATGTATCCGTTTGCAACTAATCGTGTCAAAGCTAGTCTGAATGTGGTTGAAAGTGTTTTGGTTTTTTTAAATGGCATGTGTGGTTTTAAATACTGCAAGTCCCTGCTTTCTGGTTAATTAATAATGTTCTGATCCGGCTGAGGAAGAGCGTTATTATCTCATTGATATCAGCTCCGTTCTTCAGTGCTCAAACAGAAAAGCAGTGTGTATGTCTCATTTCCTTTGAATCCCTCATAAAGAGACTATGAGGACAGTGAAATCTACCACAACCTGACTGAGCTGGGGTGCTCACTGACAGCAATTGGAAACAGGTGCGACTGACTACAATCCTGTGAGAGTCTTTTAGCCAATCACAGGCCTAGTTAGCTGTGGCGCCACACCGTCCAGGTGAATGATTGAGACTGAGACAATTGTCACATATCTTGCTTAGATCATGCTGGATGTTCATAGTTATGATCAAAACATGGTATAAAAGTAAATTTTTTGAAAATCAAAAAAAAAAAAAATCACAAAAATGATATAAAATAATACAAGTAATAAAACTCAATGGGGTTCATACGACTACTGGAACACGGGGAACAAAAGTTCATAAGGAAAAACGGCCCATATGTGGGCCTGTTGGAGTTAAAAAGGCTCAATGGCCAGCAGCGGCCTGAGCATGAACACACAGTCGCATCAGATATGTGCAGACACAGCCTGGCAGTGTACCTGAGGCTTACAGTGCCTCCAGATCAGATACTACACAGATAATGCTGTGGTGATCCCAGAGGAGAAATCCATCTTCAGTCGGTGTTTCCTGCACAGTGGGGTTCACAGCAGAGCCCTCCGGAGAGAACACAGCAGTGACACATAATAGTGGTTGGCACCGGTATAAAAAAAACACACGGAGGCACGTAAACACTCCAGGCAAATTGCTACGTCACCATGGAGAAGTTCGCCATGCAACTCCCATCCTGCATACCAGCCTTAGATCAGTGCTGCAGACTGCAGCTGAAGTGCCTAATGTATAAAGGCTAATTTGAACAGGGGGTGCCCCAAATGTTAGCCCTGCCACAGATTACAGTGGTTCCAACACATGAGAGGTTGCATTGCTATAGATTCAAATGCCTGATCCTACCCTATTAACACAGAAAAACCTGCCAGCCCAGTAGGAGGTCATCCCGAGGGCCTTGCGCTCAGCAACGTCATTAACATTACTGCTCACATTGTCCTGACTGAATGTGACCAATGCCAGCAACCGCATACGTCAGATTGCATTGTTTTCCATTGGAATGTCTTGACTGGCTGTTAGCAATGCAGCTCTATGCAGCACAGCGCTGCCTCCGCGGGACTTTTGCGGGACTTCCCGTTTCTATTTATTCCTGTTTGCTTTGTTATCCATACCAGACCTCCTCATTTTGCTTCCATGAACCTAAATAATGTTGGATGGCAATCGCCAATGAACTACGTGTTTTATTGTTTTATTTTCCAGTAGTTATGCCAAGATAAAAGCATGTGTTTTCCGAAGGCTATTTTTGGGCCCCTCGCAGCTGCACCGGTCGACACTTTGGCCATTGATTGCAGTGACATCTCAGAATGATGTTTGGGGTCACAGTCGACATCCTGCTGGGCACATAAGGCAAACATATCTACTTTATTTCCCTGTTTATTATCCACCCAATACGTACTCGTCACAGGGACATGCCAATGAAACACCTCAGATTTCCCATCAGATCATGCTTCCTTTCTGCAGCGAACCCCATCAAACGCAGCATAGGGCCACAATCATACAAACATGAGAAAACCCGACGACAGGCGAGAGGTGTTGTCTGAAATTAATAAAAAAAGCAAAACACACCAACAAAAAACAGCCGTCACTCTATATTATGTCACCTGGAACAAAACACGCACACCTCGGAATGTGTAATTCTTATTTTCAATAACGAGGTAAGGTAAGATGACAGATGAGATAGATTTTACACTCCCTGAGGAAATTTGTCACAGGCGCATCCAGCCGTTGAATTAATATGAGAAAACAGAGTGACGGGGCCTTTATTGCTCAACGGCTCACACACTGCTGTTTTAACATCGGCCATCAGTCAAAACACACCGTAAGTTCGTTACGACAATAACAGCACTCGGAGGGAAATGTTTGGTTTTCTTGAGGCAGCCAGGACACAAAAGGTAAGAATAAACTTGCTACACCTGTTTATGTTTTGTTATGTTTTGTCTAACAAAAGTGAAGGAAAATTATGATTTTCATATGACTCAACGGATCTGGTTTTAGTACAACTTGGGCCTTATGTTGACAGTTATGACAACGCATTCACAAAACGGTTCAAGAAACGCATAGCGTCATCGGATAGTTGTCAACTATTGTCAAAATCATTATTTACAAAAGAGATAACCTTTTATTTTATATTTCTTACCCTTTGTTTTTCCGTTTTCAAATAAAAAACTACACTAATCTTAAGCTTTAAGTATGGAAGCCCGTTACCGCTACTGTGATCATTTCAACTTACTGTCTCATATTTATGACTTAGCATCTCATAATTATCAAAATTATGAGATAGTATCCCATAATTTTTACATGCAGGATCTTCATTTTTTCATCACAGTGGCGGAAACCAAAAGTTTGAACATAAAAAAAAATTCCTTCTCCTCCAAACCACCTCCAAAGTATCCATTAATCACAAGTCATACTTAGTGAGATAAATAATTGAAGTTGATTTGTTTTTTACTGTCAGGTCATTGCAGGTCTCTCTTAGAAAGGAGCTCCAGTCTTTCTAAGTCTGTAAATCCAACGACTGCAAATCACTTCAGACACATCAAGACCGGACGGGACTCTTTCCCTCACTTCCTGAACCAAGCGTCCTCAGCTGCCGTCGCCGGTCTCTGATGAGGACCCTGAGTGATCGCAGCCCGGCTTCACCTCTGCGCCCGCGGCCTCGTCTAATTTGTTTTCTCACCAAGTAATTAAAAATGCAGCGCGGAGGAGCAGGGTGATCAATGACACCTGGCAGCCACAGAGGTAAAAGAGAATCGGTACGTCCATTCATCCATCTGTGGACATCTAACTGTCCATTTATCCATACACACACACAGCCAGCCATTCCTCATGGATCCCTCCATACTGACACCTTCACCCACCACTGACCTTGGCATAAATGTGTTTGCCGATGACACACGTGCTCCAGAGGTCGAGGTTGATTCTGTTGATCTTGCAGGATAGTGTGTGTAATTGTCTCAAGAGGTAGAGGCTGTACCAGTTAGGAAGCAAAGGCGAGGCTATTTTTTTATTCCACAAGCGATATGGAAAATTAGATTAGTTTCATTATCTGCTGACCTTTTACTGTGAACAGCCCGATGCGTTGTTTAGTAAGATGCAATTAGATATTGATTTTGTAAATATGGATGATGGACAAAGACTGAGATGACTGTTTACATGTGAAACATATAGCTTAGCCAGGTATCCGGAGAAAGCCTGGGAAAAGGGGAAAAGATATTTACAGAGATAATCTGCAGATAATAGTTTTAATATGCCAACAGCTCTTTGGAATTGATTTGGTTTTAGTTTTTTCCAGATGCTTTCAACATGGGAAGACTGGGAAATAGTGGTGTCTTGTAATATATGCCAATGAGATATGCCAACTGTTTGCTGTCGCACATAAATATGAATCAATTTACAGAGACACTCAATCTCCATGACAACCTGCTGTACAAGAAATGTCCTCTTTGTCCTTCCCGGGTGACATTTAACTAATACGGTGTCACTCTCTTCTTTAATATTATTATCATAAAACAAACACACACACACATGTAATGACCTAAAGTGATTCCCTGAAGGGTTACACTGATAACCTTCTGGGGATCTAGAGGCAAAAATGGAATAGAATATGCATCACTATGTTTTCATTATTGTGTGATCACCTGGTTAGCTTGGAATAGGTCCTTCATATCTATTTTACTGTGGTAACTGTTGTACTGTAGTGTGATCTTAGCAAGGGGATATTCAGTTGGTTGCAACCTCACCATTAGATGCCACTAAATCATACGCGCTGTTCCTTTTTAATATGAAGTATATTGTTATTTAGGATTCACCAATTTTCATTGAGAGGTTCAGACATTAAAAAGTGGAGCAAATTGCTTTGATCTAAATTTGACCTGATGTCACTTGCTTACTGCTGCAGAAGACACTGAACACTACATCAAACGTCATACTAATCTTGAATCTGGGATTCTTGAACAAATGGCGACGATGGTGGGATGACCTGATACGGGAGGAAGGGTGATATTGTTGGATGTTCTGATCAGTCCAGTCATTTAAAGAATCCTCTTAGTGAACTCCTCAATCAAACGGAACCACCGTCAACCACTTGGAGGCTCCCAGTCAGCACAGAGAGATAGTAAGTATATATCTATGTATGTTTTATTATATGTGCACCTCTGTCATTAGTTTAATTAATGACTCGTGAAGAAGAACTGAAGATTTCAAAATGTCTCCTGAGCACGGTGATTACATTTGTTCTAATGAATCAGATGCTGCACACGCAGCTAACTATGTTCTGTAAATGTGTGCTCTGATAACGTGACAGCAAATCTTTAGCAAAACCACATTGATTCACTTCTATCCCAAGTATCCGTGCGGAACATTATTTCATGCTGAAGATGAAATACAAAATTAAAGTGAAGTTTAATTTCAATAAGATCTTTTTAGGTTTACATTTTCTTTTCTTAAAACATTTTTTATTGTCACTTTAAGATATATTTCATGTGGAGTATACGATTGTTTCTTAGATTATAGCATTGGCCAAATAACAGAAAATGACAAAAAAAAAGTTTGTCTTGCTAAATTCCTATTTCATGATGTCTTTGCTTGGCTGTTGTAGTAAGAGACAGTTGATGCATTGTTGTGTGGTCATTTTTAATCCTCTGATTTAAAATAATTATGTTTGTAACATAAACTTTAAAGTTCCATGTAACATTAAATAAGTGAACATTGACTTTTCATTTCATGCAGGACATTAACAATGGTCTTCTTGGTGAATGTCCTGTGTTGGTTGACCCAACAATTCATCATGACCTCCTTCCTACAAGAACTTCCACAGACTTTCATTAGATATGTGTTTGTAATATGTTGAAAATAAACATAATCCGGGAGACAATATATTTCCCTCGAAATGTTAACAATGAACACAATTTGCACATGTTCAATGTAGGTGATGCAAAATATCATTAACTGATTTCCAAAACTCATAGATGACATAATTCTTCAATCATTCTTGAGTGATATTACATTTTATATTAATGACAATTTTCACAGGGGCCGCATCAGTTATCCTGTCAACTGGTTTGGGACAACAATCCACAGACATTGCACACTTTTTTATTTTGTACTTTTACCAATAATCAGTATAATAATAATAATAATAATAATCAGTTTGGAGACATTAAAAAAAAAAAAAAGGGGTTAAACATTCATACCATTTCTCAAAAGTGTGACTTCTCATTTGAGGTCAATCTGTTCACAACATGATAACCCTGCTCGAGCACGAGGAAGATATCTTAAACTGAGGCTTTATGAACATCTATTGCCGCTCTATGTCTTCACCACTGACATGTAGCCCGTCGGCCATCTTCTTGTACTGGCCAATTAGCAGAAACCATACATAATAAGCAGAGTACATAAGACAAATGAAAAATCAAAAAGCTCTGCCCTTGAGATTTCCAATTGTGCCCCTCTGGCCACACAGCCTTTCAATGACCTCTCCCTTCCTTTAATTTGTATTCTCTCCCTCCAGCTTTATACTTACCATTGTCTCCTTCTCTGTCATTTTATCTTTTGCGTGGGTGTAAATAATTAAGATATTAGTCTGTGGCAGCTTGTAGTAAAGCACAATCCATTATCATAACCCACAGAGGAGCAGTTGGAACTGAGAATGCTGATTTGCTGAGGATTAGCCATAAAGCTAAAACCATGCACAACATCAGGAAGACACACAAGTCTAAGAGCAAGGCTGCATTAAAGATATTGTACCAGGTGTGGCATGTATGTGGAGCGGATGTGCCAGGAAATGCATCTGTGTCCAGGCTACACCTGCAGTGCACATACGGTGGAGGGTTGTGTGAGTCAAGCAAAATATGACGGTGAGCCTGTGTATTGGACATTTTTTCCACCGCTTTTGGACCCAGCAGAGCTCTGTGAAATGTTCTTGGCGTGGCCACTCTCCGGCGCCGTGCAAGGTAGTGATCCACATCCACATATCGCAGCTTTAGGTATCGTAGACACTGGGCATTCTGACTGGCCCGTGTGAGGTTGATTGGAAATTACAAAATAAACATATTTTCTAATTTTACCTCTTGCATGGACTAAAGCTGCAGTGCTTTTATTTTGAAGTGTTTTATTCACATTCACACGCAAAAACGTAAATCAAATACGTGCGCATGATTGAATTGAGTGTATGAGCAGTCACAACTCACGAGACGACTTTAGCCCTAAAAAATGTCCACTCATGCTAAAAAAAGAAAGGTAGACGCCTGCAGGGTTTTCAACAAAAAATGGACTGCTAATTATTTATTTATTGAAGTCGGAGGTAAAGCCGTGTGTTTAGTTTGCTAGCTAAGCTAGCAAAGCAGCAAGGCTTTTTTACCAAGCTTTACACAGCCAGGGATGCGGCAACCAAGACCAGCTTTGTGATATACCACAAAATCGCTAAAAACAGTAAGCCATTCTCGGAGGGGGAGTTTGTCAAAGAGTGCTTGGTGGACTCTGCAGCACTAATATGCCCTGAAAAAAAAGAAGCATTTGAGCAAGTCCCGCTATCCAGGCGAACCGTGACAAGAAGGATCGAGGACATTGCGGCGAATCTGGAGCTTCAGCTGCAACGTGAAGTGGTACGTTTTGACTTTTTTTTTCCTTGGCTTTGGACGAGAGCTGCGATGTCCGTGACACAGCCCAGTTACTCGTATTTGTCCGTGGGATAAAGGACCTCAAGATTACGGAGGAGCTGGCAGCACAGCGGTCAATGAAAGGGACAACGACAGGGAGCGATCTTTTCACGGAGGTAGTTGCATGCATGGACACGCTGGGTCTGAAATGGGACAGACTGGTAGGTGTCACAACAGACGGCTGTCCAAGTCTGACTGGGAAAAATGTCGGACTTTTAAAACGTATGCAAGATAAAGTGACTGAAATCGACCCAGATCAGAAATTGGTATTTTTGCATTGTATTATACATCAGCATGTGTTGTGCAAGTCAGTGCTAAAAATGAACCATGTTATTGATGTTGTAACTAAAATAGTTAACTTCATCAGGGCACGAACACTGAATCACAGACAGTTTGTTTCACTTTTGGAGGAGCATGAGACTGAACATAGTGACATTGGCTACCACACAGCTGTCAGATGGCTCAGCCTGGGCAAAATGCTAAAAAGAGTATGGGAGCTGAAAGCAGAGATTCGAGAGTTCTGCAAGAAGAAAGGCAAGGACATCCCAGAGCTCCCAGATGAGGACTGGATGGCCGATTTTGCATTTGCTGTTGATGTGACTGCACTGATGAATGAACTGAACACCAAACTGCAAGGCAAGGGCTTTTTTGTTCATGAAATACACAACCTGGTGAAGGCTTTCATGAGAAAGTTGCAGTTTCTTTCAAGCCAACTGGACAGCAATAATCAAGGCGATTTGAAGATCTCAAAATGATCGAGGATGAAATGCACATGATTTCCTCTCCCTTTACCTGCAGTGTGGGTAATGCACCCAGTGATGTTCAGCTGAAAACTCATTGACCTGCAGTCTGATGCGGTACTGGCAGAGCACTTTAAGTCAGGATCACTGCTGGATTTTTACTCTTCTCTCAAGGAGGAGAACTTTCCAAACATAAGGAGACATGCTCAGAAGATGTTGGTTTTCTTTGGCTCTATCTACATATGTGAACAAACATTCTCAGTAAAGAAGTTTACAAAATCCAAGTATAGATCCTCTCTCACTGATGATCATCTGGCAGCTGTGCTTCGCATCTCTACCTCAGACATTCAACCTGACTTTGATGCACTTGTGAAAGCCCAACAGAGACTAGATTTCTCTCACTGAACAAGAAAAAAGAATTGAAAAAAGACAAATGAGGTGGTTAGACTAGAAATGCTGGCATGTAAAGGCACCAATTAGCAGTGAACTGGGACACTTTCTTTGGAGGCCTTTTTTCCTCAAAATCACAGTTCAGTGGCAATTGTTATAATATGATGTATCTTAGGGCTGGGTGGTATGGCCAAAAATTCAATTCACAGTATTATTTTTTTTAAACAAGTAAACCCATTGACTCCATTAACAGCATCAGTCAAATAGACAGCAGTACTGTCGGCAAGCCGTCCATAGCTGCAACAGCAGCAGGCAGCAATATTTACTTTTAACTGTTCAATACTGAGAGCGCAGTGGAGCTACTTACCTGTCAGTGTAACTGAGTTCAGTCATGGTTCACACTTGTTATACAATTTCAGTGCCGAATTGCATTCTGGGTAGAGTTCGCGCAACAAAAAAAACAGGAAGAGACAGACCGGAAGACACACCACACAAACAGCTGTTCGCCGCCCAACTTCCCAGCATGCAATTTGGCCGTGTAATTTTGAACCATGAGTGAACCAAGTTACACTGACAGGTAAGTAGCTCCACTGCGCTCCTAATATTAAACTGTAAAAAATAAATGTTGCTGTCTGCTGTTCTTGTGGATATGGCGTTGGTCGCTGACGGCAACGCTGTCTAGTTGACCGCCTTAGTAGAACAACAGGTATGACAGTATATGAAAAATTCATAGTGCATGGAAATCTGAAACCGGTATACCGCACAGCCCTAATGTATCGTACTATTTGGAGTACAAAGACAATATTGTGGTGTCTTTAGGAAGCTAAGAACCTCTTTCCAACAGAAATGTGTTTTGGGGTGAATGTGCCTGAAAATAATCACTAATATGAGTCACAAATGGTAAAAACGTTCACATTTTGTTTGTTTTGGTGTTTTATTGAATAAATTACATTTTTTGTAAGGCAACCTCGCTTTTTCATTACTTAATCGTAACATGCAGTACTCTTACCAGTCTTACCAGCTTGTCAAAACAATGCTATATACTGCTTTTCTAAAGAAATATTTGCAATATATGCATAATATATTTGTGGAGGGCCTTTTGGCCTGGCCCTCCACAATATTTTCTGTTCATCATGTTAGAGTCTCCAATTAACCTAAACTGCATGTCTGACATAACTAACATCACAAAGGTTCCTATAAAATAAAACATTCCTCTGGTTCCTGTGTTCATCATCTTGCAACTAAAAGTCCTTGTGTGAAGAAAAAGATCAGGCTGACTCAACTCAGTCACATTGTATACTGTACTTTACAGTAATTCATCGAAGCAGCACATCACAATATTGAATCAGAGGCAAATGGCACAATTAGTAACCATCAGGTTGGGATACGCAGGAAATGTGAGCACTCGCCAAGTGAAGAGACTATCATCACCACTCACCCAACAAGAGGGTTCATCATTTATGAATAGTGGTGGTGATGAAGCATCTGGGAGGAGTGGGCGAAACAACTTCAAGACTGAAAAAGCAAACCCACACATTGCCTTGAACAAAGTATTTGTAGATACCTCAGCTCTGACTTCCATCGATGGAGGGATACGGTGCTGAACGTCAATCACAATCTGGGGCAGTAATGAATGTTTATGGTAATGATGAATTACTGATTTCAAACACAGACGTGCACATTACATACTTGGCTCAGGCGTGTAACTAAAGCGATTTCAAACACACACACAAAGGATTCCAAAGCCAACCAAATTGATCTAATTAAGGGAAGAAATAAATAATCATATTGTGTGTGAAGATATGGAAGGAATGTACGGATGAGTGGGTGTTCAAATAACCTAAATGGAACTGACCGCCTCCCAACTCAGCAACTTTGGTATCTTGACGAGCGGGATTAAGAAAGGAAAAGAGGAAAATAGACACACAGTGTAAACCCGACAGAAAAACGGACAAAGCTTCAAAAGACATTTTCCACACCCTTTGGCGGAATTCGAAGTTGTCTGGCTGGAGGAAATTACACATACGATGCTGATTAGGATTCAGCTGTGAGTGTAGGGATTTAAAGGGTAGTGATTAGTGTACACTACGAGAGGCTCCACCCCACATGAATTTCAAAAGGCTGCAAGGCCCAGATTACAGCCCTTTTATGTTTCTTCACTGACATTAACAGTACAAATTCATTCATAAATGTATTACTCCGCTGATATACTACTCAATCTGTTAAAAAGGTATCTTTTTTTTTCCAAATGTGTTTATTTGATTTGATTTTTTTTTTTCTTTTAAGGAAGAACAAGTTACAAATACAGTAAACATAAGAAACAAGCTACCAAACAATAATAAAATAAAAATACAATGATAAAAATAAATTATATAAAATTACACTCAAAACTCGATGGCACACTCATTGGTACATTGGCAAGGGGTATTTAGACAGTGGGTTGCTCAGCGATTATACAGGGGTAATGACTGTATGGTCACTTTAGAGCCCTAAGAAATTGAGGGCCCTTTACAAAGTCCAAGAAGGAAGTCCACATCTCTTCAAACTGCATATTTTTCTTTCAGTGAATATGTTATTTTTTCCATGGCTATAACTTGTACAATGTCCTCTAGCTAGCCTTTGGTAGTCGGCTTCTGTATAGATTTCCAACATTTTGCAATAGTCTGTCTGGCTTGTAGTAGGCATAGGGTAACCATTGTACTGGAAATAATATTCTAAGTCTCGGGGGGAGAGCCTAAACGTTACAATCAATATCCAGAACAAACAGAATTTCTCTGGACAAGACAAAATGCCTCTGTCAATTTATTAAATGCTTGCAAGCAGGGAGAAAACCTCAACAGCCACGAATCACCAATGCCTGTCAGGGTCCTCTGCCACAATCCTCCATTTGACAATCAGTTATATACTTTTCAAATGACCATCCTCTTAAGACCCATCCCATCTCTCATTGGTTCCCACTATGCCACATGTGATATACATTCAACTGTGTGTTCCACGTCACAATATACATTGAGTATTGAGTATAGATACATATGAAGAGGAATGTGGGATGAAGTCTCTCTTTCCATGGCCACCCACGAGAGGGATGAACCGGATCTGAACCAGAAGGAGGTTGTCCAAAGCTGGCATGCCCAGTAGTACCATTTGAGGTTGGGGAGTTTCAACCCTCCTCTGTCATATGGCAGATATAGTAGAGAGACTCCGCGTCTGAGCATCTGTACATGGACGTGTCTTACGACGTGTGCAAAGCTTCAATGTGAGTCAGAAGATGCCAAGCAAAGAGTCCTGAGCAAAGCTATATTGGAGGGGACTGACGGCATAGCTCCAGTGCCTGAAGGATTCGCTAACAAGGAGCTAGCCGGAGCTAACGGGCCAGATAGCTGGCTACAGCTTTTCTGTGAGACTGAACGGTGAGTAATCAATTGTTGCCCCTATCACCGTTAACTTTCTTACAGTGAACTTAGTACGACTAGTCGTGTTGGACCTCCATTATGTGTTTGTAAGACCGTAACTAACGTTTGTTTGTTGATGATAGCTTCGTAGCGTTAGCACCTCACTAGATAGCACCATTTTGGATGTCTCTTCCGTGTCTACGACTGAACGGTGCATACTCAACTGTTGTCTCTATCACCGTTAACTTTCTTACAGTGAACTTAGTACGCCTAGTAGCGTTGGATCTCCGTTAATCGTTACTACAGTAGTGTTTATGTCACGTTAGGTGCTGCTAACACAGCGCGAGCTAACGAGAGCAAACAGAGATAGTTGACTATAGCTATATGAACGGTGGGTAATCAACTGTTGTCTCACCGTTAACTTTATTTCAGTGAACTCATACTGACTTGTATTAATGTATTTTACAGAGTGGATTCAGAGCTAGGAGGGGGTTAGGGGCACAATTAAAATCTCCACCCATAATTATTTCACCTCGAAAAGAGGAAACGGTCATGAAGAGGTTCCTAAAGAATGTGGCATCGTCATTGTTGGGCCTATAAACGTTTACAAAAATAATTTCTTGATTCAAAAGAGTTCCCCCAACCACCACAAATCTACCCGCAGGATCCTGGAGAAGTTTGTGAATCCTGAAGGGGACTGATTTATGGATAAGGATTGCTACTCCTCTTGCCTGTGAGGAGCAGCAAGAAGCTAGAATTTGCCCAGGCCATCTCCTCCTTATGCGTACAATCTCCTCAGATAATAAATGAGTCTCTTGGAGAAATATGACTTTAGCTTGGAGATGTTTAAGTCTAGACAGTATTTGCTTAATTTTAACAAATTTTCTCATACACCTGACATTCCATGAAGTACTATTGAGATAAGGAGCATTACTCATAACCCAGCCTAAGTAATATTATCGTTACAACTTCAACTCCTCTTCTACCATAGGAGACCAGTGTGCCATCAAAACATGAAAAATAAAAAAACAGTTCTCTAGAACGGAGACGGAGCTCTCCTAAATCCCTGTGCCCCCTAATTGCACAGACCCCACTCACACTCTTGCAATACACTGAAATTCCGGACAACTTGCATTGATCCTTAACTAAGGAGCAGATACAAACCAATGAACATAATTGGGCGGCACCCACGTCCGGCATAAATGTTTAAGAATAAAAAAATTTAAAAACGTAAACCCAAGTATGTATAATTACTGACCCATGACATTATGTTAAATGAAACAAAACGTATTGCTACTATCAAACATAGGGCCAGCCATAACACAGCTAATGTGGTACGTGACACTCTTATCCAACAAAGCTTTGTCTATATCGTTCATCCATTTCGGATCCAAGCGAGCTAGCGAAATCTAGCCAGACTCACTCACGTCATCGTCCCATTCCGTCTGAGACCGCTCTGTCTCGATCTCGCGGATGAAGACCTCCACATCTGATGGAGTAAGAAACGTAAGCATTTTACCCTTGTGGTAGATTCTCATCTTTGCTGGGAACTGTAATCCAAACTCAATATCCAGATTATGCAGTCGGGTTTTTCTGATTGGCTATTCGTGTCGCCCATCTCTTTTTATTGATTGGCAGGGGATTCGGGGGAGACGTGCTTGATTCCTCCATGGTGAGGGCAGCGCGACCAGGTCATGTTAAATAAAATAAAAATAAAACATTAAATAGCCTAGAGTTTTTTTTCAGCGTGAGAAATACGATGTGTGGCGGGAGGGCGTGACTTAAGACCGAAATGCGTGACAGTCACGGTCAATGCGTGACACTTCAGAGCCCTGAGTTCAACTGGTAAGAACTGACTGGATGGTCAACTCCATTGTCACTAGTCTGCAACAGTATAGCTCCAAGCTTTCCCCCTCTCAGGTGCAACCGGTGACTCTGATGACTCCCAGGTTCCTGCAACAAAAAAAAGCAAAGACGGGTGCCATCAAATGAGCTATATATACTAAAATCTTGATATTGACCAATCCTCATTATACGTGTCTCCATCGCCATCCACCGGCACAAATCTTCCTCTTCAGCATCATGACCTCTGCTGGTCCCCGTCCACTTTCTGCGTTTGTCAATAATTGATTTGACCTTCCGTTTGGGCAATTAACCCCATCACCTCCCATTCAATGCGTATCGACCCTCCGACAAAACACAATTCCTGTCTGAAAAAAAAATACCGGGAAGGAATATAGATGTCGAGTGCGAGCAGAGCTGCGATCTGCTGTCAGCTGTAGGCTGAGGGAGCTCTACTGTTTCAGTGCTTTATCTGTTTTGATGTAATTATGTGTGCATTGATCCTCTGCATTGGCAGGCTTACAGTAACAACTGGATCTGAATTAAAGAGGTTAATTAATATAACTGGGTTTCGGCACATGCCAATATGTAATGATGCCGGAAAGACTGACTGTGCAAACATGTAGCAGTTGATTTTACTTCGAGAAGAGAGTGATTTTATGGCCAGCATGCTCTCCAATATGCCAGAGCTCTCTCTCTCTCTCTCTCTCTCTCTCTCTCTCTCTCTCTCTCTCCTGTATCTTTGTATCTCCACCTTTCCCTCGATGTGTTTTCCGTCTCTTTCCTGGTCGGCCTTTAAGCCGCACTCTCCCTCCGACTCGCAACATCTTGTGCTTGTACCCTGAAGTGCTGATTCATTTTCCTCTAAAGAGGAGCCATGTTGCCCCAATTCGATGGACAATTTAACCTCATGTGAGGTGAGAACATCGGTACTTCCTGCAGAGATTGCACGCTTTATCTTTTTGCGGAGCACCAGTAAAAAATCCTGATAGTATTTTTGTTTTCTCTCTCCAGAGGCGCTGGCAGAGAAAAGAAACATGCAATATTATACACCACCTCGGTTTAATTTCAGCAAACAACATTTAGGCTGTGTTAGTGTGATTGCTGCTGTCAATCATCTCTAAGATGGTTGAAGGGGGAAAATGTTTTAAAATTAAGAAACAACCATCTATTAGTTTCCACTATCCGCATGTTGCTAATCAGGGTGCTGGTAATGGCAAACCTATGCACTTGGATTATGATCAAATATGTGCACACAGTTACAATTACAGAGAATAAATAATATAGATAATGATGATTTGGGGCGTGCTTACAGATATGCTTACCACCCACCATCATACATATATATGTGTGTAGCGAGTGGTGGGGTGCTATATGTGTCTGATTGATCAGAAACCCCATTAAAAATAAAACTGAGACAAACACAATACAGTATGTGTGAACAGAGGTATCTGAATGATGTGAAGACTGAGAACATGTTTTATTTGATGACATAATATGCCTTTAAAAAATCAATACCTTGATAGAAACATACATTTACTATTTTTTTGTATTTTATGTTTTCCATATCCGACTTGGATTTTGAAATTTGAACATGTGCGTGTCAAATTAGACATTAGACATTTTACATTTTCTCACAGCCGATATCTCGACTCGTCAAACATAGGTCCAACTGATATTGCCATCAATTGCTGCACCCCCTGGCAATAATTACTGCAAGGAAGCCGTCATTAAACTTAACAGTTCTGACGGCGCTTTCCCCACTGTGGTTATACAGCAAGTCGAGATTCAGACAACCTGAAAAGTACAAAATGGAAAGCCCTCTTCAAAGGCAAGGAAAGCAGAATAAAACAGGTGGTGCGCAGCAAGCAAACATGTCACTCAAAGCAAGAATATGAAGCATGTGAAGAGTCTTTCTTTTGTGTGTATGCGCTCACTGAGGGGAAACAAATCCCCGTTGAATTAACTCCACAAATTGATGGATTTAATCTGATATTCATTCAATAAATGAATGTCGATGAAACATCATTACATTATTACAGCGAAATTGGATTTACACAGAGACAGTCGATATGGCTCAGATGAGTGTATTTCAACACGTTTTGATGGTGTGTATCCAGTGTGCAAAATACCTGGAGGAAAAAGGAGAGTCCTTACCTTGTGCTGCAGGTGCTATGCTGAGGTCTTACACAAAATCACAACTCAATAGACAAGATGTCATGGACACGAGCCAAGGAAATTGACTATAAGCTGTACACACACACACACACTACTGTTTGTAGCTTTTAAATGTGATAGATGATCTAAGTGCCAGTTGCAAGTGAAAGATATATTTTTTTAAGATTTTAGAAACCCCCTAAAAGGTTGCTGTTGAGGCTCTCGGGTGGTCTCAAGTGTAAATTGCTGTATTTCGCACATTATGTGGATGTTATTAAGTAACCTTTATTGATTTTGTTTGAACATGCCTGGTGTTTATTAGATGGTTCACGTTTCCCTGCTTCATGGATGTTAAAATGATTTGCAGTGTCTTCAAAATATTCCAACCCACAGTGTGTTGTCTACATACATGAATGAAAGGGAAACCTCTGCAAAGTGAAGTGGTTGGAAGATGGTTTTGTTTTATATTACGAGTGCGGCAGTTGCGGTTTGAGCCCGACGCCTCCATCCATTAACTAAACTCTCCCCAGCCAGTCTCTCGACATTTAGGTATTTGGGGAAGAAACACAAGCGAAGAAGATCCTCAGTGGCGTTGGGCCTAAAACGCCGTCTAAGGCCGCTCGACACGGTGCTAACCGGTAAACAGATATGACAGCCCTCGGCAAAATGGGCCCTTAGTCGCAGATTTTAATCTCCCCAGGCGAGCTCTGGCCTGCCGGCTCACCTCGCTGTATTTGCTCTGCGAAAAGCCGCAGCAGCTCAATACAACCCCAAAGGAAAGCTTAATATAATTCCTCCACTTTGAAAGATCTCATCTTTTTTAAATCTCTGCCAAGTGGGAGGAAGAAGGGAGGGAAGAGGTGGAGGAAGACAAGATGGCGGTGACTGTGGCGGAGAAACATTCCAGTCTCTCCCTTCATTTTTTTCCTCCCTCCCAGTCTTGGCCTGTCTCTGTGTATGTCTCTCTTTTCCTAAATATTGTATCTCTTCCTCAGCAGTGAGTGGTGCAGAGATGTTAGCAGCATTACCATCCTTCCTCTTCCTCCTCCATCTGCCCTCTGGGAGAAGAGAAAAGCAGAAAGCTGCTTACTTGATTTCCACTCTTAATTAACTGCTGAACTCAAAGGTCAGCCTGTCAATGAGCTTTGGCGAGTTCATCTTTAGACAATGCCTCTTTCAAAAAATAGTGAGTATAAAATAAAACAATTAGCCATAATCTCTAATGTCAAGCTGCAGGCTCAACAAGTGACGTTTCAGTCCAAATGCACTGAGGTGGAAAGACTGAGGAAAGGGTATGTTTTGAATAGGAAAATAGTGAAACGATGAGTTGCATGTTGATTAGGTACTTATCCACCACCGACAGTGGTGGATAAGATTCGCAAATATCAACTTTTGCATATTTGTGCATCCACTGGATAACTTTCTTTACCTTTCCAGTGCCTCCTGAAAGTTAATATACTTATTCGTGAGACTTGAGAACCTGTCTTGATTGGCTGAAATGTCAAAATATGTGTTTATTTACAAAGTTTGTAAATTGCAAAAGTGTGGTTTCTTTCACCAACATTTCTGAAAAAAAGGCTTCATAGTATAATATTTTACTCCAGACAAACAAGTGACACTTTCCTCATCTGTGACACATTGTCATTGTTTGAAGTAGGACATTTTTCTGACTTTGCATAAATAACTCTACAACACTTCCTAATGTGCACTTAAAGGTGGTCTGTTGCAACTGTCATCAGATGAGAGCTAGTTAAGTTTTGAGGCAGCTGTAAAAAATGTCTCTTTAGCTCATTAGGGGAAACAGACTTGGATTTCATCAGTGAAGTTGTTCTTATTCCGTGACATAGTTCAGTTTAATATTCATGAAGTGTTGCAGCTTCCCCCAATGATAGAAATAAGTATGGCCATCTTTGATGTTGTGTCTACATGCCATGCAGCCAATTAAAAACATATATTGTATGCTCTAAAATATGAGAAAGCTGACAATATGAGCCTTTTAAAATAAAATAAAATATTTTCAATAGATTTGCTTGAAAGAAATAACTGTTTCATTATAGTAACAAAGACAACGTCATTATAGAGGTTCAGATTACAATGAAGATTACTTAACGTCTGCATTTTTATAATTCTGTTTTCTCTGATGTACAGCAGGATATTGAACAGAATCATCAAACAGGCATACTGGTTGTATGAGAAACAATAGGTTTGCTTTTTGGAGTTCCCCCGAGGTAACGATTGGAGGCTTCTGCAGGAGCGACGATCGGGACAGAATAACTCATTCATGTGTTGTCTTTACTCCCAAATAGTCACAACAAAGAAGCAAAATAATTACCAGACCAACGGAAAAAAAGGCATTGTCCCAGAATATTGCACTTTGCATTTAATTTGCACATTACTAACTCTACTTTCTTTTTCCATGGATTCGTGGCTGCCTGGAACCGGCCCTGCCCCCGGTCCTTCCCCCTGCCATAGATCGTGGCTGCCTGGAACCGGTCATGCCTGCTGCCATGGCCCTGCTGATGGAACCGGCCTGGTACCGGTCCTGCCAGCGGCCCTGCTGATGCCCCCCCCCCCCTCTCTATCTCCTTCTGCTTCATGGATCGTGGCTATCTGGATCATGGACCATGCCTACTACTCATTATATGAATAATTTCTGTCATATTCATTGAATGTGCTGTAACTCCGTTACGTTCATTCTGGCCACATGACATCTATTGCTTCTGTCCATCCGGGGAGAGGGATCCTCCTCTGTTGCTCTCCCTCAGGTTTCTTCCCCTTTTTTTCCCCTGTGAAAGGGTTTTTACTATCTTTATTGGGGAATTTTTCCTGATCCGATGTGAGGTCCCGGGACAGGGATGTAATGTGTACAGATTGTAAAGCCCTCCGAGGCAAACTTATATTTGTGATGTTGGCTAATATAAAATAAACTGAATTGAACTTACTGTAACTGACCCTGAAGAGGTTCTTTTGATAGGGTGATTTTTTCTGCAAGCTTTTATTTTGTAAGTGTCTTTGTATGTTTCGGGTCCTTTTATTTTGAAGCACTTCCGGCGAGACCGGAAGTATATGTCAATTTAGTAACTTGACTCCGTTTTAGAAGCAGGTCAAAATGACGGTGTATAATGAAGTTAACGGTGTCTGACGTAGAAAAGACAATGTAGGAACGGCCAAGCACCTAGCTGGAATGGGAACAGCGTACTTTGTGTTTTATTGGGTTTTTATTATATGTTTTGTGACTTTGTTTTAGTTAACCTGTCAATGTGTAATTGCATGTATGTAATAAGATGCTAATGTTAGCTAACTGTTTCACACTCAAAAGAGCTCATTTTTATTGTATGTGTTTGATAGCTCTTACGTTGATTTTGAACTTTTCTAAGGTCAAAAAATTGACTAAAGTTGTGCAATCATGCTGCAAGTTGGCACATTGTAGCATAATACAGCATATATGGTAGTGTAACCTATTAATGGCGTACGGTGAACATTTAAAATCAGCATTTCCTCTTGCGCCCCACCTGTAATAAATACCGCCCCAGTTTGATAAATACTGACTTAAAGGAAACATGGTGTTCATTTATTTAAATGACAACCACAAAGTTTGCAGGCTTTGTCACTGCAGTGCATTTTTCGGCCTTTTCGAAGAATATTTCCATTTATGGAGCTCCGCAGGCTGCAGCCTGTTGGATGTTTGTCTTGACCTGCAAATACATTAACTGTTAGGCTTTAACCCTCTGGGGGTGGGGCCCCCGATGCGGGCGGGCAGGCGTTTAAGTTTTTAATAAAATTATATCATCACAATAATACGTCACAGAGATATGGTTTCAAATCTGGCGGATATGGTTTCCACTTCCGTGTCTGAGCATCTGTACATGGACGTGTCATACGACGTGTACAAAGCTTCAGTGTGAGTCAGGAGATGCCAAGCAAAGAGTCCTGAGCAAAGCTATATTGGAGGGGACTGACGGCACAGCTCCAGTGCTTGAAGGATTCGCTAACAAGGAGCTAGCCGGAGCTAACGGGCCAGATAGCTGGCTACAGCTTTTCTGTGAGACTGAACGGTGAGTAATCAATTGTTGCCCCTATCACCGTTAACTTATCACCACCATTATGCGTTTGTAAGACCGTAACTAACGTGTGTTTGTTGACGATAGCTTCGTAGCGTTAGCACGTCACTAGATAGTGCCATGTTGGATGTTTCCTTCCGTGTCTACGACTGAACGGTGCATACTCAACTGTTGTACCGATCACCGTTAACTTTCTTACAGTGAACTTAGTACGACCAGTAGTGTTGGACCTCCATTATGTGTTTGTGATGCCGTGTTCACACTGGACGCGGCGCAAATTTTTTGTCCGCGTTTACCGCGTCAGTTTACTCGCGTGAGTGAAACGAGGGTGTTCACAACAAACGCGAAAAATCGCAGCGTGAAGGGGCCGTGGCTTAGCTCTGTTGCTTGCCTCTGTGAGAGACAAGCGACGAAGCTTTCATTTCCGCTATCGACCATGGAATAAATAACCACTAGTTCTGCTTTATAGTTGTTGTGGAAGTCCCAAACATGTCGGAACATGAAACGCCCTCGTATTTGGGTTCATAACATCATCCGTAGCCGCACACAGCTCGATGAATTTCACCGACTCCTCCAGGAACTGCGTCTCGCGTATCTCCGTAAAACGATACCGATTATGCCATCCACCATGGAAATAACCACTAGTTCTGCTTTATACTTTTTGTGTAAATTCCACATATGTCTGAACATCAAACTCCATGGTGTCTGGGTTCATACTATTATCCGTAGTCCCACAACAGCGTCTCAATGAAGCCGCTGTCAGCACTGGTTCTGGCGGAGAAACAGCAGTTTCATTCAGGAACGGCAGGACGGCGGTGATGACGGGCGGAGCTTCTCAACGCTGATTGGCTGCCGCAACTTTGCGTTACGCGATTTCTCCGCCGGAGTTGGGAGAATTCAACTCACGCAAATTCGCGCCGCGTCCTTCGCTTTGTTCGCCCCAGGTCAAACGTTCTGTTCGCGCCGCCTCAAACGCGTCTAACTCGCCGCCCCGCGAACAAATCGCCAATTCGCGTCGCATCTCAGGATTGACTTTACATGTAATCTGGTCGCGCTGCAAATTCGCGCCGCGTCTGGTGTGAACACGGCATAAGACCGTAACTAACGTTTGTTTGTTGACGATAGCTTCGTAGCGTTAGCACGTCACTAGATAGCGCCGTGTTGGATGTCTCTTCCGTGTCTACGACTGAACGGTGCATACACAACTGTTGTCTCTATCACCGTTAACTTTCTTACAGTGAACTTAGTAAGCCTAGTAGTGTTGGATCTCAGTTAATCATTACTACAATAGTGTTTATGTCACGTTAGGTGCTGTTAACGAGAGCTAACGGAGATAGTTGACTACAGCTATGAACGGTGGGTAATCAACTGTTGTCCCCATCACCGTTAACTTTATTTCAGTGAACTCATACTGACTTGTATTAATGTATTTTACATAGTGGATTCAGAGCTGCGAGGGTCCAGAGGACAACATGCAGCTGCAGCAGTCTCCCTGTCCGTCTGCCTGCCAACACATCACCATAGCAGGCCTGAAAGCCAGCCACAGCTAATCATCCCCACCATATAATAATAAATTTGGTTTTTGACATTTATCTACATGTGTCTACCATTTTATTCATATATTCTACTGCTTTTGTGAACCTAAGATCTTTGGTAGACCAATTTCCATCACCAAAACCGATATACCACATGAGTAAAGTTATGTTTTCACAACAAATATGAAACATTTCCAAAATCAAGATTCAATTCTTTAGCTTTAGTCATACTTTCTCTTTACACTTGTGCCTTGGGACAATGGTGCCTCATTATATAGATAGCTGAGATTATTATGTAATGTTGTATGTATGTATCATATGCAAGTGACTTTAAAAAGGGAAATTTAAAAATTAAAGTAAAATCAAGAAAATTACCCGAGACCCCAGAGTGTTAAAAGTGATCGGCGATAGCTTAAGATAGTGATAGCTTCAAGCAGCAAATCCCATTGTGAAAAGCATGCAACATATTTTTCGCCGCTCTCTGTCTCTCTCTCTGCTCACCTGTGTGCACTCTTTTGGGGGCGGCTGTAGCTCAGGGGGATGAGTGGTCGTCCTGCAACCACGAGGTAGCCGGCTCAATCCCCAGTCCCCCCTTAGATCACATGTCAAAGTGTCCCTGAGCAAGACACCCAACTCCCGGGCGCCCCCCAGGGCTGCCCACTGCCCCCATCCAGGGATGGGTCAAATGCAGAGAAGAATTTCCCCAAGGGGATTAATAAAGGATTCTTTCTTTCACTCTTGTCTGTGTGCAGCGCAACGGGGCGGAACTCTGCCATGCGCTGAACAGAGAGCAGAGAAGAGTTGTAGATGCGACACAGAAATGACATGCTGTCGTGTAGATACGATCAATAACATACGGCCGTTTAGTTTGTTTAATAACAGAATAAGGTGTAGACCTGTTCTATAGGAAATCGCTCTGCCAGCCACTATATTGCAGGCTCAGATGCTCAACAATGGAAAATGATTTGCAGCAACTAAATTATATATATTTTTACCAATTAAGTGAAATTGGACATTTTCCCACGGCACACCTGACAATCTCTCACGGCACACTAGTGGTTGAAAATCACTGCCGTAACTTTCCATTTGGGGCACCGTCAATATGTCCAATATTTAGTTTTATGATGAAATACCTGCAAAGCTAATAGCATTCCCATCAGCCTCAGCTGTACTGTCAAGTGATTATTGCTCATTAGCAAATGTTAGCATGCTTTGACACTAAACTAAGATGATGACCATGGCATTTACTTTCCTTTTGAAGATAAAACTGAAGAAGGAGGTTAGACTGAAGGGCTGTAGCTGACAGGTGATGTACACTGAATAAAAGTACAACTCTGCAGGACAAACACAAAAAAAAGGGGATCTGACAGTGTCGAATGGCACTGCTACTCAGGAACCATTCCACTAATATTTAAGGGCATGGTCGCTGTGGGTCAACATATTGCGGTGTCCAAATGTCAGTGTCACTTAGAGCTCCGCCGTCCTCACGTCTTTCAGTCCCTCCCAGTTTCTCGCTGTCGGTTGGGTGGAAAAGGTCACCTGCTCAAAAGGATCACAGTCCTCGCCGGCTGATCTCTTCATCATGGAGTTGCCACACAGATCACATTAGTAAATATGTCCCCGCTATGCCGAGACCTGACCTCCTCCTGTACCTTGCTCAGCATGAGGAGGATGAGCAGCTCGCTATCTGACAGACTTCATCTTTTTTGCAGGTGTCACATATATACTGTGCCAGAATAAGAAAACCCCTCTTTGATCAGACAAGACTCAGGTTGGTTGACAGCCTCCAACTGTTATATGTTCTGCTCTGCTATTTTATTGTATATATTGAGTATTTTCCATCCTTAATTGCTTGCTGCTGCCACAAACAAATTTCCCCTTGGGGATGAATAAACTATATATCGATCTATCTATTGCACTTTATTTTCATTTTGCTGTCTTTCATTTGTTTGTTCTCTCTTTCTTATTTTACTTTGCAACTTCTTCTCTACTTCCTCCACTGTTGTAACCTTTGCACAACCTTATATAGGTGTCCCTCATTTAATCATAATGGGTTTCTGTAATAGGCCGAAGGCTTGGCTTGATGGGCTCAGCCAATTAGTACCTACATTACCGTTCACGATATGGCAATTATGTGGACACACCAACTCAGACATTTTTAATTAGATGGTCAACAATCTCACATGGGTATAATGTTTGGTTCTTCATATACTTCTGGCCATATCGCGTATTTTTTCTATCACTTATAATCTATCATCTTGTGTTACGAAAGACAATTTTATATCAAAGCAGAAATACAAAAGAGGAACACAAGCACACAAACTAAACACACATGGGAGAAATGAACTTATGAAACACAGGTGAGATAGAAAAAAGGTGGCGAAAAGATGAAGAAAGGAACTAAAATAAGACATGTTACATGAGCAGAGTGACTATAAAAAAAAATAGGAAACAAACAAACCCAAGTATTGTGAAAAATTTATCTTAGAAACACATCATTAAACAGCTTTTTGTGTGTGTTGGAAACCAGTAAAATGAAAAAGAATGTGTTTATCGTCATTTATAATAAGGGTAGATGAAATCAAGCATTCTTATTCTGAACAGGTAGATTTTGGGCGAAAAATTACAAAAATTGCCAATATTTGTGTTTTTGAGCTATGGAATATACCCAGTAATATTTGTAAAATAGGATATCTGCGCAAAATATCTGCTTTTCCTGCTTGTCCTCTCTGCTCATGCACCTCTGAGCTGCCCCCGTGATCGATTTGGCCCAAGAAAGATGGGTCTAATATGCAGAGCCAATCACTGATCAAAGATATAATTGAATGACCTACACTTTATCCAATCAGCGCCCTAAAAAAGACTTCCGGGAGGGCCAAATTAATTTGGCCCAAGACTGTGCGGTCCCGTGTCTCTGTCTCATCAGGGCAGACGAGGCGCGCGCGCCAACCATTTCAACAACATTACAGCGGCAAGTGTGCGCACAATCGAGCACGTTCTTCAAAGAAAACCAAACGCTAACTCGGTATAATCTCTCCTCCAACACCGGTTTGAGAGAAGACCTTTGGTGGAGAAACTACAGGTAAAATACCTGGCCCCAGATCAGCCTGACCTCAGCAAAAGACAACAGACTTGCGTGAAAGGGAGCAGCTTCTGTGCAGACGGCTGAGCTACAACAGCCCAGTTTGGCTAAGCTAGCTGCTGGATGCAGTCGTGCAAACGCAGTATTTTACTTTCCATGCTTGCTTATTTTAAATCAACATGGACCGATCCAGCATGAACAGATACGGGAGTAAGTGACATGAAGCACTTGTCGGAAAAATTAAGAAAACATGAGAACATCAGGAGGACACGCATGGATATAGCTTCGTCAAGCTACCAAGCAGACACGTCCAACTGGTATGAGACCCCGGGGAAGACCCAGGACACACTGGAGGGATTATATCTCCCGGCTGGACTGGGAACGCTCGGGATCCCCAGAATGAGCTGGAAAGTGTTGCGGGTGAGAGGGAAGCTTGGGTCGGTCTGCTGAACCTGCTGCCACCGCGACCCGACCCCGGATAAGCGGCTGATAATGGATGGATGGAAGCTACTAAACTAGCATATCAAGCTAAGTCAACATCGCTACCGACGGACGCCGGGCTGTGGCGAAGAAACACAATGAGGTGGATAAAAATAAATAAAAAATTACATTTTATCCAATTCAAGTGTTGGCCTTGCATGACGATGAGGTTCACTGCATGACGAGTGCTGCCCGAGCACCGTAACAGACAGCGTTTTTATAGACACGTTAAAGACGGCACAGAACGAGCTGTTGGAAGGCTGTGTTCTGGCTTTAGAAACTGCTTGTCAATCAATGTTGTTGTTTTTGTTCATGTGTTTTACCTACGTTAAGATGAGATGCTTTCATTTTGAAGGCGGCTCGCGACGATATAAAGGAAGTCTCATTGTGTGTCAAAAGCTACGGAAAATATGGTTAATTTTGTGATACAAATTAGAAATGGTAACGGTATTAGAAATCCGCGGAATAGGCACAAGGTTAGTTAAAGTTGTAATAACTGTGTATGCTTTAAAGAAATTGGCGTGAGTGTTGGCTCTCTGTGTGTGTGTGTGTGTGTGTGTGTGTGTGTGTGTGTGTGTGTGTGTGTGTGTGTGTGTGTGTGTGCTATTAATGCAAACATAAGTATCGTTTTTGTGCCTTTGTACACAGCTCTTACGTTGGTTTTGGGAATTTATCAATACATTTGAAATCATCAGTCAAGTGCAGGACTGTCTTTCGGAGAGGTATGAGACATGAGATATATATATATATATATATATATATATATATATATATATATATATATATATATAAATAATATACTGAATTGTATTAATAAGATGTCCTTAAATGTCAAAGTGTTGGAATAAATGTTAAATATTTCACTGCAAAGTAGTAATGCATGATACCTTTTTTTGCATTGAATCATACTGAGATTAGAGGGCCCGACCAAAAAAAGCCACCAGCCGCCACTGGTTAGTTGTCATTTCAAACAAACATGTTTCGTGTAAACTTTGATATTTTGGGGGGAATGACTTTTGATGAGAATGGCAGACCTGAATAATGGGGGCGAGGGAAGAGGAGAGCACATAACGCTCTGAACGAGCAGACTAATTAGTGGGGAGTGAGTGCGTAAAACCGGAAACTAAGATGAGGAATGAAAAGGGTTTGATAGCCATCACAAAATTGGGATGATTTCCAGTGAGAGATAATTACCGTCGGTAATTTTCCGAGGCACCCTGCTTTCAACCGGCCTGGTCAGTAAATCACAGACTCTCTCTCGCTCGTGTGTGTGTGCATCTCCCGTACACTTACGGGACTATTTTCTCTATCGCTGAAATGCGATACACAACGTTTGGTGGCTACAACTATTTTGTGCTGAAAGGCAGCTTACTATTTACTTACTATATAGAATTTTGCAGGCAACTGTATTATAAAAGCAATAAGGTACGAGAGGCAGTACTGTATCCTCAATAATGTACAGTTCAAGGGTGTTAGTTTCATGTCGATATCTGTAGAATATGTGACAGACATGAAAGATAGTTCACGCTTCTTCACCTTTTTCTGTCTTAACTATATATATTTCAAGAAGAAAAAAAATATACATATATTTACTCTGATCCTGTAAATGAAGGACAGCTCAAAAAACTAGTCTTGCAAAATTCATTCACTACAAACTTTAACGAGACACATTTAAAAAAGTGTGTCAGGTAAAATAAGTGAAAACACTGTACAAAGGCGACATAGTGGTCACAGAGAACTTAAATACCTATTGGAGCAGTGTCCAGGCTCCTCAGCGGCCACTGAATATGAGCAAAGGGAAAACAAATTAGAAGCTTAAGGAGGGTACGCAAAACATGTAAAACAATTTCTCCACTGCATTACAAAAACCCATGAAGAAAACACGGGATAAAAACACTATATTTCCACTTTTAAATAAAGAATCTGAATGTCTTTTACGCCGCTATCCATTAATTTTAAAGTAGAAGTATCCTGTCAACAAATAAAATGATAACTGGGCCCTATTCCTCATACCTGGCTTTCTGAGTTAGCTGGATAATTTTCAGGATGAGATGACGCAGGTCAGGCTTTTCGGTTCCACGAGGCAAGTTTGGAAAAATCACCATAGCAACACATCCAAATCTCTTACCCTGCTCCATGCAGGCTTACTGAAATTCACAAAAATGCCAGCTCCCTTCCTCATTGATGAAGGAGCGATATTAGTTAGATTAGTTTTATAGGGAGAGAGTTCTTCGAGATCGCCAAGATCCGTCCTCACATCAGGATGACGTCCTGTACATGCGCTATCGATTCTGCCGACAAGGAATCATATATTTACGAGACCTCCTCGAGCCGTACATTGAACACCACACGCCCAGCCGAGCATTGACCGTCTCACATACTGCATAGCCTGGATCACAGAGTGTATGCAGACTGGATCACAGCCTTGAGCTTTTTTGCAAGTGGTACATGTTTGTACAGTGTCTGCGATGTGGAGAACATCGGGAAAGCTGCTGCATGAAGTGCTGTTCGAAACGTTTATTTAGCGCTGAAGAAATTTATGGATGTGTTGAAGGTACTCATAATTATGACAGTGTTATTAGTATATCATAAATATCATTATTGTACAAAATGATTAAGGTGGAGTCATAAGAATAGAGAGAATCACACACAATGTCTTTTCAATGCTTCAATTGATTGAATTTCTGATTATGAATAATACATACATACTGATCTGACCATACACATATTCAAACTCCTAGTTATATGGTAATCTACACATACATGTATATACACATATAGTACATGATGCATACGCACATACAGTACATATATCCTCATAAGTATATATTAAATTTGTATTCTACTGCCAGCAGGCACATTTAAATAAATCTAATCTGATTGATTTGGGTGATGAGGCACTTAAAATTAGCCGATACATTTTCCCAACACTTACGCATTTAACTTGTCTGATATTCTGCCATGCTTATGTCTAGCCGTCGCAGTGGAGGCGGTGTTATGCTGCATTCACACACCATTAGACTTTGGCATGATTATGAACTTAAATTCATCATATGTAGTCATGATCATCTCCTGCTCGTCAGGGGAGGAATAAGAGGCTCTTTCTCTGATCTTATTTGCCATTGTAGCATTTAAAGATCATGGAATCTTTCCTTGACACCTCCCCCTTTTGAAGAGAAGCATGCACGCGCAATTATCCCGATGACTGACGTCTGGTTCAAATTAACGAGACTGTTTGAAGGCGGATCAGCCTTAGAGAAATCGACATAGCCTGACGTCAATCATCTCAATAATTTAAGGTGGATAATAGGACATTTGATCGACTATGTTGAACCAGGTACGAGGAATAGGGTCCTGAAGTGTTTCACAGCCTCCTCGGGACCATGGCACTGCAGTTTACAAGGTGTCCCAGTCCATTGGTTTTGGTGGTGCATCTGCTGGGCTTCAGCACCTATTATGAATGAAGTGTATTTATTCTTTGCAACCGGTACATCAAACACATTAAAGAAAATAACTGCTTCTTCCTACTTTATATGATGCAGCGTGTGGCAGGAAGTTAAACTGTGAAAATTTGTTCCCTTGCCATTTTATTGGAACAAAAAAGAAAAAAAGATTAAAAAAAGTGAATCTGGCATATGATGGCAAACGTGCAAATTGCAAGGAAACGTCAATTTGGAATTTTAATAATATATATATATTTTAAAAGACATTGTGATATGGAACTCGTGGGAAAACTATAGAGCAGGAGGGAAACCAATATCCTGAAGGATGAATCATTATTTATAAAATGGGTCCGTGTCTTATGTGCATTAGTGTCGAATACAAAGTGCACTGCTCCCTTTCTCCTCAGGCGCAGGGTATGAATATAAATGACGGTATTTCACTTTGTAAGAATCCAGACACGCACAACACACGCGTCTGAGCCCGTGCGTAGGCATCTGTGTACTGCACAGCCACATGTGTACATGGACAGGTAAATGCACACACACACACACACACACACATATGCACAATTATTTTTACAATGCACATTGATTTACAGTAATTACCGCTGCTGCATGTCTTTTATCCAAACGGATCAATTTGCTTTTCAGTGCTCATACATCTACACTAATACACACTTTGTAGCCTACCATATTGTGAACTTCAGATTAAGTTCCTCATGTAGGACATATTTTAATTTCTCTGATACTTACTTTTAGCCGAGAAGTCGTTTCGATGAGCGTTCTGGCGAACCCATTCAGAAGCTTTGTAATCCAGTCTTGAATTTCAGTCTTTTTGAATACATAATTGAATGTTCTATGTGATTATTGATCTATTGATATGTGCTAATTGCGGCTATTGGGGTTGTTATCATTATAAACCCAAACGGTCAGTCAGACCATCTTAGTGCTAAAGGCTACCAAGAAAGAGGCGTCAAAAATAACTCTGTATTAGATAGTTTTTGTAATATACCATCTCCGTATATACCATGCATTGTGTCAATGTGCACACAAGGTCATTGAGGAAATGTGATTAGTGTCTATGACGTTGATACTTCAGAATTTAAAGTAAAACATAGAGAAAACATTAATATATGAAGTCCTCATAACTACACTTAAGCTAATGACAGAGAAACTCAACCATGTTATCTCCTTTCTGCCACTCTCCTTGGGTTTATTATCACTTCATGATTGCTTTTATGCTCTCTTCAATTTGTTTTAATTATTAATTTATTCTCTAATAATTTCCACCTTTGTGTTTATCTATATGCACAGCACTCTGACGCATGATTTGCCATATACTTTTTTCTTACAGGGATTATAGAAGAATGCAAATTACCTTTCCTTTCTCTTGCTTGCTTTCCTTTATTTCAGTCGTTATCTCTCTCTCTTCCCCCGTACAGTCTCTCAGACAGAAAAGTCACAGACCACATTAACCTTTAAGAGCTAAAAATCAATTTCCTGTTGTTAATTTGTGCTAATTTGCTTCCACTTAGTTTTACAGAAGTCTTTTTTTTTCTTCCCTTACCCCAAATTTCAGAATGTCTCCTTGCAGCACATGAGAACATGATGCAGTTATATTGCCTGCACGCCTCCAGACGTCGAGCCGTTTAGCCAGTTTAACAATAGAGAATAACTTGAATGTTACAATTGGGCCTTTTCCTGACACGGAAACCTATAAGAATCAGTGACGTAAAAAACATATTTCTTATCAACTCTCACTGCAGCTCAATAGAACAATCACTTCAACTGAGCCAAACTGAGTAAAGCTTCTATGTGTAGATTTGCAAATAAAATAGTTTTCACCATATACACAGTGAGTTTAGCCAAAGTATAATTTACATTGAGTGTCACCTTTTATCTTCATGAGTTTTATTATGAAACCAGAAAACACAGAGAAACAAATCCCAGAATAAGTCCATACTTGGAGTTTCTTACAAAAAAGGCACAAATTATTTATATTAAAATGCTTAACGTACAAGCACACTTTTCATTTTTTAAATGTTTAATTATTAATACATAATTTGTATGTTTGCTGGTGTATAATGTACATTTTCCCCATTGTAAAACATCAAATCCCTATTTTATAAATGAAAACTAACATTTGTCCCAAACAGCAGATTAAAGTGGTTGCAATTTGCATGTGCCTTTTAAGATTAGTTTTTTAGCTGAGACTTTAGGAGAAAGATGATGAAAGTGGTTGTTTTTTTCAGATTAAAGCTACACATAATACAGCAAAAAACGTCGGTGCAACAAATGCAAAATGCATCGCAAAGTTTCATTTTCATATTTGCTGAAATCAGCTACTTGAGAATTTTGAGCATTGTCTCTATTTGGTTTTCAGCCTCGCCTGCTGACCTCAATGATGTAGCTGACCGCATCAAAAAAAAGGCAGAAAACCCCATCTGATAGCAAATGTTTGTGCATGTGTGGCTGCATGATTATCCCTATTTGTCAGTTTATAGATGTGTGGGTGTGTGTGTGTGTGTGTGTGTGTGTGTGTGTGTGTGTGTGTGTGTGTGTGTGTGTGTGTGTGCCTACTTGAAAATCAGCAGCAGTGTGTGCTCTTGCTATAGTAGTATAGATGCATCAGAGCCACACTGTGTTAAGAGGCTGGACCCAAAATCCAAAATAGATCTGAATTACAGAGGTTTCTGAGGCCGTGTGCATGTTTATGTGTGAATGTACTAGCTTCAAATCCTCCCTCTACCCTACCAGACAGGCCTCCTTTAAAGGGAGAAATGCATTATGGATGGCACCATGTCCCCTCAATAGGCCTCTGGACTTGAGGAAAAGCCTTTAGGTCTACACCCTAGAAAATACGCTATTTACATGCACATGTCTCATCATGCCTTGTTTTGTTTTTAAAGAACTTCCGTCTTTCCAGGAAATCAGACGTAGGCAACAGAACCACTTGGGGTTATGGTTAAGAACGCATTGTGGTTTACGTTAACTTTAATTTATCACGAGTCACGTGACTAGTGAGTGCATGTGACTCACGTTACTAATGCATGACGAACAAGTCCCATTACTAATGACTCACATGACAGAATCAGTTGACTTTTACTCACATTTATCTTCCAGACAAAAGTCCTTTTTTTGTTTGACCCATCCGCCAACAACGACTTTTGCGTATTTTTACTATACATACGTCCGTAAAGAAATAGAAAATTGTTGAAAGAAAATACTGTATGTCAGGAAACATGAGTGGTCAAACTCTCACTTTCACCAGATTGGCAAAATTTAATTTTTTGTAGGTGAAAAGAAAATATTTAGATAATATGATTAAAAGATTCTGCCAATATTCAGTTTCTCTCTAATTGTTAATAAAGGACTTGCCAGTGGCGGCTGGTGGATTTTCTTTTTGGTAGGGCCATCTAATCAATTTCAGCAAACATCCCAGTATGATTCAATGCAAAAAAAGGTATTACACATGCATTACTACTTTGCAGTTAAATATTTAACATTTATTCCAACACTTCAACATAATAAGGACATCTTATGCATACAATTCAGTATATTAATATTTATAATACGGTAGATAAAATCAAGCGTTCTGATTGGTTGAGCGTGAGTCACGGGGTGTACTTTATTGAGCCATAATGTACTGTACGCCTGTTTGCATTTACCAGAGCTTCCCATATCAGTGCGCACTCAAAATAACAGGTAGATTTTGCGCGACCGTTAGTTGTCGTTTCAAACAAACATGTTTCGTGTAAACTTTGATATTTTGGGGGAATGACTTTTGATGAGAATGGCAGCGTTGAATAATGGGGGCAAGGGGAAAGGAGAGCACATAACGCTCTGAGCGAGCAGACTAATTAGCGGTGAGCGAGTGTGTAAAACCGGAAACTAAGATGAGGAATGAAGAGGGTTTGATCACAAAAACGTGACGATTTCCAGAGATAATTACCGTCGGTAATTTCCCGACGCGAGGCAAGTTCTCTAAGCATCATGTAGGGGAATAAAGTGACGGCGAAAAGACGGACAGAGAAGCAGCGAGAGCACTTCTTTACATCGGTGGCTGAGTGGCATTCATCCCACAGCAATGTGAATGAATGAGATGGTGCGAGATCTAGCTAGGGTGCTAGGCTAACAAACATGATGTTCCCAATGCTGTTTGTATGTTGCATAGCAACAGCCACACATACGAGGACTATTTTTTATTTATTTTATTTTCTCTATTGCTGAACTGCGGGACTATTTTCTCTATCGTTGAAATGCGATACGCAGTGTTTGGTGGCGACAACTATTTTGTGCTGAAAGGCAGCTTACTATTTACTTACTATTTATAATGTCTTACTCCTTGTTTGCATTAATAACATACACATATAGATCCAACACTCAGACTAATTTCCTGAAAACATACATATTTATTACCACTTTACCTAACCTTGTGCTAATACCGTTACTGTTTCTAATTTGTATACAAAACTCACCATATTTTCCGCAGCTTTTCAACATTCAATCCGCACACAATGCCACTTCCTGTTTAACTATGCGAGCTGCCTTCAAAATAAAAGCATCTCATCTAAAAACACACGAGAGACAAGAACAAGAGACAAGAACGAGCGACAAGAACGAGTGACAAGAACGAGAGACGAGAACGTGTACCTCTGGGCCGAATCATTTTGGCCCCAAGCTGATTCTATTTTAGGGCGCTGATTGGATAAATTGGATATCACTCGTTTATATCTTTAATCAGTGATTGGCTAAACTGCTTCTTAGACCTGTCTTTCTTGGGCCGTCTTATTACCCAGTAATGTTTGTAAAATAGGATATCTGCGCAAAATATATGGTTTTCCTGCTCATCCTCTCCGTCCATGCACGTCTCTACTGCGCCGTGCATTTGCTGGGGCAAATCGATTCGGCTACATTCCATAGCTCAAAAACAGAAATATTCACAATTTGTATAGTTAATTAATATTTTTATAATTAATAATATCATGAACATGTTTATAATTTTTTTTGGTGGCTGAAGGTGGGGCCCCGTGGCCCTCTATTGGCCGGCCGCCACAGGGACTTGACAAACGTCACAATGTATTAGTTGTGGCCCGCTTCGAAGCGGGGCAGACGTTTACATTTTTAATAAAATTAGATCTTAGCAATAATACGTCACAGAGATATGGTTTAAAATCTGGCGGATATGGTTTCCACTTCCGCGTCTGAGCCTCTAAACATGGACGTGTCTTACGACGCATGCAAAGCTTCAGTGTGAGTCAGAAGATGCAAAGCAAAGAGTCCTGAGCAAAGTGTGAGGACCCTCCCACTCTGCACCTGGGACCCTGGGTGAAGATTGACTTCCTGGTGGGAGGAGCTGGGACAGCCCGCCTGCCGGAGGGCTTAAAACGCGCACAAATGGGAGTGTCGTTCTCTCTTCTCTCTCTCTCTCTCACACAGCAGGAGCTGCTGCACCAGACTGGTCGTGTGTTGGTTGCATGTTTTGTTTGCCTTAAATGTTTGGACTGACAATAAAATAGGGTTTTGTTTGGAGATCAAGTTGTGGTCTCCCTTTTTGTTACCAGCCAGATTTTTGTCACTTGCATATGATACATACATGTGTTGTATATCAAAAATTACAAAACAATCTCAGCTATCTATATAATGAGTCACCATTGTCCCAAGGCACAAGTGTAAAGAGAAACTATGACTAAAATTGAATCTTGATTTTGGAAATTTTTCATATTTGTTGTGAAAACATAACTTTACGCATGTGGTATTGTGGGATTGGTTTTGGTGATGGAAATTGGTTTACCAAAGGTCTTAGGTTCACAAAAGCAGTGGAATATATGAATACAATGGTAGACACATGTAAATAAATGTCAAAAAACTAATTTATTATTATATGGTGGGGATGAGCTGTGGCTGGCTTTGAGGCCTGCTATGGTGATGTGTTGGCAGACAGACGGACAGGGAGACTGCTGTTGCATGTTGTCCTCTGGACCCTCGCAGCTCTGAATCCACTCTGTAAAATACATTAATACAAGTCAGTATGAGTTCACTGAAATAAAGTTAACAGTGATAGGGACAACAGTTGATTACCCACCGTTCATAGCTGTAGTCAACTATCTCCGTTAGCTCGCGCCGTGTTAGCTGCACCTAACGTGACAAACACTACTTTAGTAACGATTAACGGAGATCCAACGCTACTAGGCTTACTAAGTTCACTGTAAGAAAGTTAACGGTGATGGGGACAACAGTTGAGTATGCACCGTTCAGTCGTAGACATGTAAGAGACATCCAAAACGGCGCTATCTAGTGACGTGCTAACGCTACGAAGCTATTGTCAACAAACAGTTAGTTATGGTCTTACAAACGCATAATGGAGGTCCAACACTACTGGTCGTACTAAGTTCACTGTAAGAAAGTTAACGGTGATAGGGACAACAGTTGATTATGCACCGTTCAGTCGTATACGCGGAAGGAGACATCCAACACGGCACTATGTAGTGACGTGCTAACGCTACGAAGCTATCGTCAACAAACACACGTTAGTTACGGTCTTACAAACACATAATGGAGGTCCAACATGACTAGTCCGACTAAGTTCACTGTAAGAAAGTTAACGGTGATAGGGACAACAATTGATTACTCACCGTTCAGTCTCACAGAAACGTTGTAGCCAGCTAGCTGGCCCGTTAGCTCCGGCTAGCTCCTTGTTAGGGAATCCTTCAGGCACTGAAGCTGCACCGTCTGTCCCTTCCAATATAGCTTTGCTCAGGACTCTTTGCTTGGCATTTTCTGACTCACACTGAAGCTTTGCACACGTCGTAAGACACGTTCGTGTTTAGATGCTCAGACGCGGAAGTGTAAATCATATCCACCAGATTTGAAACATATCTCTGTGACGTATTATTGCTAAGATATAATTTTATTAAAAACGTAAACACCTGGTTTAACGCATCAAGCGGGTTCCGCCCCCAAAGGGTTAAGTAGAGGAGAGTTCACCGATACATCACAGGCTATGAAACGGCATATATTAGAGAGGAAATCCGTTTTTCTCCAACAAAACGTGTTACGCCCCCTTTTCAGTCTAGAGGATTAGGAGGGGACGAACACAGGTAATTAATTATTCAAACAATATTTAAACATTCCATCCATCCATCCATTTTCAGCCGCTTATCCGGGGTCGGATCGCGGTTGCAGCAGGCTCAGCAGGCCGACCCAGACTTTTCTCTCAGCTGCAACACTTTCCAGCTCATTCTGGGGGACCCTGACGCATTCCAAGGCCAGCCGGGAGATATAATCCCTCCAGCGTGTCCTGGGTCTACCCCGGGGTCTCCTACCAGTTGGACGTGCCTGGAAAACCCGAACCACCTCAGCTGACTCCTTTCGACACGAAGGAGCAGCGGCTCGACTCAAAGCTCCCTCCTGATGTCCGAGCTCCTTACTCTATCTCTAAGGCTGAGCCCGACCACCCTACGGAGGAAGCTCATTTCGGCCGCTTGTATCCGAGACCTCGTTCTTTCGGTCACGACCCAGAGATCGTGACCATAGGTGAGGGTTGGAACGTAGACCGACCAGCTCCCTCTTCACCAAGACGGACCGATACAGCGCCTGTTTTACTGCTGCAGCCACACCGATCCGCCTGTCGATCTCCCGCTCCACCTTACCCTCACTCGTGAACAAGACCCCAAGATACTTGAACTCGGTGGATTGTTCCCTCCAGGTGGAGACAAACTGCCCCGAGATAGTTGAACCGGTGGATTGCTCCCTCCAGGTGGAGACAAACTGCCTAACCCAAGCGAAGGACGCTTGGGTTAGGCAGTTTGTCCCCACCTGGAGGGAGCAATCCACCGGTTTCCGGCAGAGCACCATGGCCTCAGATTTGGAGGTGCTAACTCTCATCCCTGCCGCTTCACACTCGGATGCAAAACGCCCCAATGAATGCTGGAGGTCACGGTCCGAGGAGGCAAAAAGGGCCACATCGTCCGCGAACATCAGAGATGCGATCCCGAGACTCCCGAACCGGATCTTCGCTGCGCCTAGATATCCTGTCCATGAAAGTCACAAACAGGACCGGTGATAAAGAGCAGCCCTGGCGGAGGCCAACACCCACGTGTCTGACTTACTACCAAGGATACGAACACAGCTCCTACTGCAGGCGTACAGAGACCGGATGGCCTGTGCCAACGGGTCCGGCACCCCATACTCCCGCAGCACCCCCCAACAAAAACCTCAGCGGGACCCGATCGAAAGCCTTCTCCAAGTCTACAAAGCACATGTAGACTGGTTAAGCGAACTCCCAGGACCCCTCCAGTAGTCTTGCGAGGGTAAAGAGCTGGTCCAGTGTTCCACGGCCGGGATAGAATCTGCACTGTTAGTCTTGAATCTGAGGTTCGACAAGCGGACAGAGCCTCCTTTCCAGCACCCTGGCATAAGCTTTTCCCGGGAGGCTGAGCAGTGTGATACCACAATAGTTCGAGCACACTCTCCGGTCCCCCTTCTTGAAGATGGAAACCACCACCCCGGTCTGCCAGTCCATGGGCACTGTTCCTGTCATCCATGCGATACTGCAAAGGCGTGTCAGTCAAGACAGCCCAACAATGTCCAGCGCCATCTCAGGGCGGATTTCATCCACCCCCGGCGCCTTGCCACTAAGGAGCTTTTTGACTACCTTAGTGACCTCTGCCAGGGATATGGGTGCAACCACCCCAAAGACTTCAGGCGCTGCCCCCTCTCCAGGGGACATGTTGGCCGGGTTTAGGAGTTCCTCAAAGTGCTCTTTCCACTGCCCGACGATGTCTACAGTCCGGGTCAGCAGCTCCCCCCTCGCTGAGAACAGAATAGGCCATGCTTTTCCCTTCCTGAGCCATCGGATGGTTTGCCAGAACCTCCTTGAAGCCAACCGAAAGTCCTTCTCCATGGCCACCCCGAACTCCTCCCATGCCCGAGTTTTAGCATCCGCGACAACCACAGCTGCAGCCCTTCTGGCTTCAGGAGACCCTTGGGCCAACCATGCCCGAAAGGCCTCCTTCTTCAGCTTGACAGCTTCCCTCACCCCGGTGTCCACCACCGGGTTCTCGGGTTGCCGCCACATCAGGCACCATTGACCTTTCGACCCCAGCTCCTAGCGGCCGCGTCCACAATAGAGGCTTTGAACATGGTCCACTCAGATTCCAAGTCCCCAGCCTCCCTTGGGATGTGTGAGAAGCTCTTCCGGAGATGGGAGTTGAAGACCTCACGGACAGGATCCTCTGCCAGACGTTCCCAGTTCACCCTCACCACACGTTTGGGCTTGCCAGGTCTCTCTAGCCGACTCCCTCGCCATCTGATCCAACTCACCACCAGGTGGTGATCAGTTGACAGCTCTGCTCCTCTCTTCACCCGAGTGTCCAAGACATACGGCCGCAGATCAGATGATACGATCACAAAGTTGATCATTGATCTCCGGCCTAAGGTGCTCTGGTACCAGGTACACTTATGAGCCGCCTTATGCTCGAACATGGTGTTCGTTATGGACAAACCGTGGCTAGCACAGAAGTCCAACAATAAAACACGGTTCGGGTTCAGATCGAGCATGCCGTTCCTCTCAATCACGCCCCGTCAGGTTTCCGTAATCTTCAGATTAACGGAGGATCCCTTTAGAAGGTAACGTGTCTATGAATGTCTGTGGAAAAGATAACTAATTGTAAAAGTATGTATCTGTCCTGGGTATGATGTTAAACTGCACCTAACCGGGAGAGGGATGGGCGCCGCCAGGTTTAATTGCCCAAGACACACCATATGATGACAACCACAGCTTTACCCGTACCGGCTCGGTCGTCGCCCGGGTCACCAAGGACCGCGCCTACCGTTGGCCACCAGGATGGAGGTGAAAAATGTTCTACTGAGAAACTCTGCAGATTCCGCTCTAGAAACAACATAGTAGTGGGAACCTGGAATGTAAGAACACTAACTGCTGATGGGAAACTCGAAGAGCTAACCCACGAAATGGACCAATACCGCTGGAATATATTAGGTATCAGTGAGCTACGCTGGAGAAGATTCGGTGAAACATCAACCGATATAGGCCACAAGCTCTAGTTCAGTGGCAAGGAAGACAAACACCAGCAGGGTGTTGGTTTCCTTGTCCACAAAAACAACACTGTGTTGGGGCCTATGCCCCAACATCCACGTATGAGGACAGTGAGGTGGAAGAGTTTTATGACCAACTACAAGCAGTCCTAGATCAAACTCCAAAGAAAGACATCATGATAGTACAAGGAGACTGGAATGCAAAGGTTGGAGAGGACGCCTATACCAACTGGAAAGACGCATGTGGTCCATACAGCAACACAAAGACCAACGACAGAGGTCTAAGGCTTTTGGAGTTTGCCAGGTACAACAACCTGCTGCTGGTGAACACACTTGACCCCCACAAGGCCTCCAGGCGATGGACCTGGCATAGCCCCGGTGGAAAGTACCACAATCAGATTGATTACATCATGGTCAAGAAGCGCTTTCGTTCAAGCGTTAACACCGGTAAGACGCGCAGCTTTCCAAAAGCAGACATTGGGAGTGACCACGACCTTGTCCTGATGTCTTTTCGCCTACGCTTAAAGAACATCAAAAGCTCCAAGTGCACTAGAAGGAAGTTTGATCTGGACAAACTGCGAGACCCTGAGGTGGCAGAAGCCCTCAAGGCAAAGATACGAGGGAGGTTTGCACCACTACTCATCCTAGGTGCAGAAGAAATTGATGTCAACCGTATGACCACCACGTTGAACACAGTCATAACCGAAACAGCCACTAAGATCCTTGGCAAACTCCGCCCAAAGAAAAAACCTTAGGTCACCAATGAACTGCTTGACATATGTGACAAGCGAAGAGCCCTGAAGAAAAGTAAGAACTCACCTGAAGGATCTGATGCTTATAAGAAAGCAAACAAGAGCATCAAGAAAGGCATGCAATCAGCAAAACAGAACTGGGTTGAAGGAAAGTGCAGAGAAATAGAGAACAGCCTGAATACCAACAACCACACCAAGTTGACATATCAAACTGTTAAAGAACTAACAAGAGCAAAACCAGAGTCTCTATAATTCAGAGCAAGACTGGTGAATGCCTAACGGAAGAACATAAAATCTTGGACAGGTGGACAGAATACTGCTCTGAACTCTACAACCACACGGCAAATGGAGATCCAACAGTCCTGACATGTCCTAATTCCATGGAGGAAGAGGACAAGCTCTCCATCCTCCATGAAGAAGTTGAGACAGCAGTTCGAGCACTGAAAAAAGGAAAAACAGCCAGAGTGGACAACATCATAGCAGAGCTCGTACAAGCAGGGCGAGGAGCCATGATCGATACTCTCGCCGCCCTGTGCAACAAAATCTGGCAGAGTGGTGAGTGGCCTACATCATGGACCCAGTCACTCATCATCACACTTCCGAAAAAAGGCAATGTCCAAATGTGCCAAAACCACCGCACCATCAGTCTCATCAGCCATCCCAGCAAAGTCCTACTGAAAATAATATTGAACAGGTTAAAACCTCAAGCTGAACTAATCATAGCTAAAGAACAGGCTGGATTCAGGGCAGGGCGGAGCACCACAGAACAGATATTCAACTTAAAAATGTTCTGTGAAAGATACCTGCAGCATCAACAACACCTTTACCATGTGTTTGCAGACTTCAAGAAAGCCTTTGACCAGGTATGGCATGCAGCGCTGTGGGCGACCATGAGGAAATACAACATCAGTCCTAACCTTGTCAGAGTCATTAAAAACCTGTACAACAAAGCTTCCAGCGCAGTTCTCTACAACGGAGCTATCGAAGACTGGTTCAGGACAACAACTGGAGTGCGCCAAGGATGCCTTCTCTCCCCCCCTTTCTCTTCAACATTTTTCTGGTGCGTATCATGACGGATACCCTGGCAGACCATGAAGGAACTGTCAGCATAGGAGGCAGACTAATTACCAACCTCCGTTTTGCGGATGACATTGATGGGCTAGCTGGAGAAGAAAAATAACTTGCCAGCCGAGTTGAAAGGCTTGACACCACTTCCCGAGCCTATGGAATAGAAATCCATGCGGAGAAAACTAAAATCATGACCAACAACTACAGGGGCATCCTCTCAGACATCAAAGTCAACGGACAAGCACTGGAAACGGTGTCCAGCTTCAAATATCTCGGAGCAATCGTGTCTGACGAAGGATCTAAACAGAAAGTCCTTGCCAGAATAGCCCAAACAACTGCTGCTCTGGCAAAACTCAAGCCCATATGGAAAGACAAAAACATCAGGCTGGCATCAAAGGTGAGACTACTGCGCTCACTTGTCACATCAATCCTTCTATTTGCCTGTGAAACCTGGACCCTTACAGCTGAGCTACAGAAAAGAATACAGAGCATGGAGATGAGATGCTACCGAAGACTCATGGTATCTCCTACACCCAACATGTCACAAACGAGGATGTACGGCAAAAGATCAGCCAAGCCATTGGCCCACATGATGACCTGCTTACCACTGTTATAAAGCGGAAACTGAGGTGGTACGGACACATCACCAGATCCTCAGGCCTTGCAAAGACCATCTTACAAGGAACCGTACAAGGTGGAAGGAGACGAGGGAGACAAAAGAAAAGATGGGAGGATAACGTCGGAGAATGGACTCACTTGAAACTCAGTGAGGCAATGAGAGCTGCCGAGGACAGAGAGGGATGGAGAGAGCTGTTCAACAGATCGTCTGTGGTGCCCCAACGACCCTCCGGGGTTATGGGATAGATCAGATCAGAAAAGTATGTAAGAGTTGAGCTGGCTTTATTTGTTTGGAAAGTTATTGTCTGAGAGTATATTTGCCTTGTTTTCATGAAGTTAACTATTCATTTTTTATGTGTTTTGTTGCCAGTAAGAATGTCACAAGAGTAGCTAGCTAACACTAACATGATGCCGTCTTTCTAGGCAGAGCATGCGCTGCCCACAGGAGCTGACGGTTATGTGTCATTTTGTCATAAATGCAGGTATGTTACAGTATGTTGTTCTATTGTTGTGGTCATGTTTTAAACATGCAGAAGTATTTTCTATAGTCTACATGTTTTTAATCTCCTGTGGGCAGCACGCGCTGCCCACAGGAGCTGACTGTTATATCTGTCCTTTTGTCATAAATGCAGAAACACAATAAACCTGGTGTTGCCACAAGCCTGCCCAGCTCCAGGAGATTAATTTGACCAGGCGACATCTCACAGAGGTTACATTCGCAGGTGGCAACCAATTAAGTGATTGGAACCTGAGGGGGAAAACAAAAAAGGGAGGGGAGAACACAAAACACTGACACGTAACAAACCCTCAAAAGAGTTCGGTCACTGAAGGAATGAAATGTGTCCTGGGTATGAGCCAAATATCTGCCCTCATAGGTTTTTCACGGTTTAACCTTTTGTCAACTTAGCCGCCCTGCGCCTATTATCAGACGTGAAAATCGTCAATTTTTTTTAACGTTTCCTTAATATCTCCGGAACCATAGCGTTGTTGAACTTCATTTAAAGTTCTACAATACTGCAACCCTTGTGAGATAATTAAAGTAACCATTAAGTTTGAGTACTTACGACCCTACGTCAGCCAAAACGGTTTCACAAGATCCTTCATAAGTACCCCTTACAACGTCGGATTTCCCTAACAAACACATCTCCGTAACCGTACGGGCATGTGGGATTCTAACAAAGCAATCCATATAAATGGATTGCTTTGTATAAACCCCCCATAAGCAAGCCCAGCGCCAGGCACTGATTTGCAGGGGGGCCTTCCCTTGCTCTGGGGGGGAGGGGGCACGTTTGTTTTTTTTAGCCATGTCATACCTGTGGTGCATAGCCGCAACGACAAGCACTTTGGGAAGAAGTAACATTTAATTTTCACAGACTACAGGTGGGGGCGCAGCGGGCGCTACTTATGTGACGGGGTAAGAATTTCAGTCAGGATTGCACATTTATGAAATTCCATGGCCGAACTGCATCATGGGTAAAGCTCGCCCACTTATCATAAAGTCTCCTGTGCGACGGAGTTCGACAGGACAACCCAGCATGCAAATAGGCAGTGTAATTTTATGAATGTGAAACCCTGACTGAAGTTCTTACCCCTGACACATAAGTAGCTACGCCTGCTTTGTCTTGAGTTAGAGCTGTGAAAATAAAAATGTTACTGCCTGCTAACGGCAATGCGCCGTCTATGATGGTATGTGAAAAATTCAAACCGCATGGAAGTTTGAAGCTGCTATACAGCACAGAACTACATGTGGCAAGTGACTGACAGACTAGTCCGTCCAGGGAGGGCCCAACCAAGTCCCAGGGTGGGCTCAGCACCCCAAAGCCCGCCCATAGCGCTGGGCCTGCCTATAAGTACCTGAACGATAACAAAACGGCAAACAGTTTTTTCTTTTTTGCTCCCTCTGCACATTTCCCCCACCTTTGTAAAAACATGTCACAGTGCAAGAGGGAAGGCTTATGCAAATTTAAAGATCCAGTAGCCCTCGGTGAGAGAAGCCTTTTCCATAGAAAAAGTTATTTTTCCATTTTCAAAGTTTTTTTTACAAAAAATAGGTGCCAACACCTCTAAGCTTCGTTTTCATGTTCATATGACTACTTGAACATGGGGAACAAAAGTACAGAAAGAAAAACGACCCATATATGGGCCTGTTGGAGGGGGTGCAGACGTATTATTTGGGCTCAGAATCAACTCCAGTTAGCTGCCAACTCTGTACCAGGGTCAGCTCCCGGGGTTGGACTAGTGTTCTCGGGCCAGCTGAAAAATAAATAATAATATATAATATTTGTGTGTGTGTGTGTGTGTACGTACGTATGTGTATAACTTCCCTCCAGAGCAACGCATCAATCTTTGATCATACGCCTCAATCTTGGATCATACGCCCCAGGATACTAGACTATTTGTCAGTGCCTTCCAAAACAGTTACAGATCACCATTACAGGTTTGGTTAGGGTTCGGGAAGGATCTTTGGGTTTGGGTTGAAATTACAACTTGATTGAACCATCATGGTCAAAACAAAGCTGACTGTCGGTAGGAAATGGCGAATGAACAGCAGTCTCCAATTTCAGAGTCTGTCCTGACATCGCATGGGTGATCCGAAGGACTGTAACCTCTTTGATTTGCCACTGTGACATTTGTATCATCCTTTTGTCACTCTTTTCCTTCTCCCCCTTTTCTGATTCTGTTTATTTTTTCTTTCTCCCTCTTCACCCGTCTTCCTTCTCTGTTTCCCATTTCGATTTCTGTCTCTTCTTGGCTAATAGTCGAGTATCTGCCTGCGACGCTGATGAGGCCCATTAGCGCGAGTGAGCCCCAACAAAGGAGGATCACAGCTCTGCAATGTAATGTGATGAGCTTCCTCTCTCTTATCAATTCCAGGGAACATTAAAGGAGTGTGGGAGGAAAAACTCTCATTTAATACACCCATAATTAAATGACATAGACGGGTTGATAGTCCCTGGACCATTGTGAATCCAAATTACACAAAGTAATGAAGGAAAGACGTTTTAAACTGGAGGTAAAAGGCCAGAGAGGCATTGAAATCATCGTTTTGCCTCTGCTGCATTTTGCATGTGTTGTGTACATTTATAAAGTTGTAGGTGCAAATGTATCTGGAAAAAATAAAAGAACCTATCCAAATGATTTAAATTTCCAATATAATTTGTTTTTGTATGTACCCATGTGTATCTTTTAATATAATAAGTTATTCATACAACAAAGGAAGTCTTCCTGACTGAATATATTAGAATGCACAAACTGCTAATGCATTTCATTTAATGCCGCAGAGGGCCTGAGCTTGGGAGACACAATGAAGAGTTAAGGTCTTTACACACTGGGGGTGTAACTAATACATGAAAAAAATATATAAAAGAAATACTAGCCTGCAAATATGTAGAATTTATGTCAAAACTGTTCATACCCGCAAATGCATACGATGCAAATTAGCCATAGTTGAAACACTTAAAAAAGAAAGAAGGTTTGAATAGTTTTGTGCAGGCCTAAACACTGCAGAGGCTGTTGCAGCTGCACTGATAGCTTGTGTTGCTGGAAAAAAAAAGTCAAAAATCATATAATATCATACGAGCCGTTGTATGAGGATTAATTTGCTCAAACATACCGCCAGTGACTCTCAAACATTTAGTGATCAAATACAAATTCTCATTTTTTTCCCCCTTTTGGGTGAAAACAAAGCTCAGCAGCAACCAGTAAATACGTCCACAATGCATCTTGTATGGCATTGTTTTGTACTTTCAAGAGTATCACATAGTGGACTACATACCAACCTTTTGTCAACGCTCAGGTTTTCTTATAATAGCAGGTATGTACTTTGAAAGCGCTGATGAAGGCTCTATTTCATTGAGGTGTGGTGAGCCAGCATGCACTTATAGCAGGGCCCTGGTCTAAATGAAGTGTGGGGGATACATGTTTTGTGGTTTCATTTGAGATAATGTTGTAAAAATGAAAAATGTAAGTTTCACTTCTTTTATCATATTAGAAAATGTAATTTCTAAGATATGGTCAGATGGCCTTCTGCTTTAGGTACATTAGACCAGTGTTTTTCAACCTTTTGAGCTGCGGCACATTTTCTACAATAAAAAAATCCCGCGGCACACCAACAACCCAAAAAGTTACAAAATGTCACATTGTAACATAATACAGCATATATGGTAGGTCATTATTGCGCTACCCACTGGCATGGAAGAGTATTCAGTGTTTCAATTAAACCAGATTGCTCCATCAGACAAAAAAAAAAGAAAAAATGAAAATAAAGTTAAAAAATAACTAATATTTAGTTACTACTAAATAGCTTATTGTGGAAAACGATAAGCTATTTTTTTGCCTGTTGGATGTTTGTCTTGACCTGCAAATACATGAACTGTTAGGCTTTAAAAGTGATCACTGATAGCTTAAAATACTGATAGCTTAAAGCAGAAAACCCCATTGTGAAAAGCATGCAACATATTTTTCGCTGCTCTCTGACCGTTGTGTCTCACCTGTGTGCATCGCATCGCGGCGGAATTCCGCCGTGCGTGACACAGAGCAGAGAAGAGTTGTAACGCCACCCAGAAACAACATACGGCCGTTTAGTTTGTTTAATAGCAGAACAAGGTGTAGACCTGTTCTATATTACTCTGACAGACACTATATTGCAGGCTCAGACGCTCACCAATAGAAAATAATTTGCGGCAACTCAATAATATTTTTTTTGGGACCAATTAAGTGAAATTGGACATTTTCCCACGGCACACCCGGCGATCTCTCACGGCACACTGGTGCATTAGACACACACATTGCCTCAGTGATTAACAAATACAGTGAGCCTTCTGTATTTGTTAATCTTTTGGAGCTTGTCAAATGTTTGCCTCTTAAATTAAATTAAGTTGTTGTTATTATGTTTTCTGCACTGTCTCAGTTCCCATGGCATGATGAATGTAAGCCCTGTGATGTTGTTCCACTTTTGAATTTTGAGTGTTTATTGTAGTGTTTATTGTAGTGATTTGTTTAATCTGTGAAGAGAGTAGTTTCAACCTGGACCTATTGTGGAAAACAGATGGGACAGAGCTTAAATATGATCACTTCATCTGCAGCATAAACTGTAGTACACATTGCAAATAGCAATATTTCGAGGAAATGGTATTCCAAAATGTGAATTAAATGTACCAAATTATTTTAACCTTAATGTTTTTGAGCGAAGACTGAGTGCCTCTATTTGTTTAAAACATATGACTGATATTAAATCAATGTAATATTAAAAGAGAAACAGACTTAAGCCAGAGAGTCCAGAGAGAAAAACAAAACAAAAGCCATCTTCAGTTCTCTGGGTGTAACAGATGAACAGATACTTTGAGAGAAGCCCCAGCACTCCCTCGGTGCAAAAGCGCATCCAGGCTCCAAATTTATCCTCATTAGTTTCCCATGATGAGTTTAATGAACACCTTGTTGGGAAGGTTTTGCTCGGCCTGCTGGTCCTTTGGGTCTTTTGGCACCACAGGCCCACGAGACCCCCTCAGACAGAAGAAATGTGACGATGCGACACCCACCACCAAACAAGAGGCAAGAGTAACAAAAACCAAGAGAGAGAGACGGAGAGGAAGAAGAAAACGAGGGGGAACGACAGCAGATGGAGTTGTGGGAGGGTCCCTCAGTGAATGAGGGACGTGGAGAGCTCGTGATTAGCAAAGCCACATCCATCATCCTGCAGAGGAGAGAAAAGGCAAGGAACAATAACAAAACAAAAAGTGATGTGAAAAAAGGTTAAAAAAAGAAGCATTGAGAGAAATCAAATTTTTGTGACGGAAAGCAATAAACACAGGGTAAAGACTTGTGTGATGAAACTCGGCACCTTACAGCCCACTGATGAACAAGTGCACAACACAACAGAAGTGGCAAATATTTGCTTAAACAGACCAAACATCTATTCCACAAACAGGGAAGACTACATGGGTATTAGCTTTGTGTAAATCATGTTTAGAAAGCCCAGCCTCTGATGGGACGTGAACATCTGTAGCATATGCTGCAGGATTGCTCGCTCCCTCAACATTAACGGCTGGATTGAAAAAGAATATGCGTACATCTTTGGCCCAGCCCGATTGTAACTTGAAACTGATTAATAACCATCAGTAAGAAACATCTAAATGGTATGTCCTCCACACATGCTCATCTACTTCCATTCTTTCTTTCTCTTTTTTGAGCCCCACAGAAAGATCTCTAGGATACCTGGTTTTTCTGAGGGTCAACCTCATCCGACGAAGTACCCTGACAGCTGACCCAGAGTTTGTGTTATCTCTTTAAATCCTCTCTTATTTAAAGCTCCCAGGGTAAAGTGGGAAGCCCAAACTTTGGAGCATGATACACCCGGAGGAGGTGTTTTCAATTTGTGATGTTACTCTGCTGTTACGCAAGTTGCTTCTCCTCAAGTCCCACCCCCTCCACATGTTGTTCTCCCCTTGCGTTTACTGTATCCCTGGAAGGAGCCAGGCTCGAAAGTGTCACAGGAGCAGTTCAGTGTTAAGCAAAAATATATCTTTTTGAAACGATCCTGTCAGGGGGCGAAGTTGTAAAAATGTCCACTAGTTACTTTTTGGAAAAGGATGTGCTAATGCATACAATCACACCACTGCGCCGTCTGCATCCAATGCAGGATGCTTGTTGTGTGGTACACTCAGTGGTGGGCTGTCAGGGCCTGCTAAGACTCCTCTGCTGACCTAAACAGAAACACAAAGTTTAAATTTAAATATATCTCTTTAATTTTTTCATTTTTAGATCGCGGCGTGATCAGCTGTTAAACATTAAACAGCAGGCCTATGTACAAAACCACGGCCCGCCACTGGGTAAAATACATTGTAAAATCTCTTTATCCACAAATCTTATTCCAGTTGTTGGGGAGTGGTTTGATTGCGATATTGTGGACTGTTTTGGTTCTTTTACGCGGACATTTCCTTTTGATTATTTTGTGTTCTGTGACTCGGTTTCCAGAAGTCATTCATCGCTGCAAGATTATGGCTGCTAATTTTGCTCTGTAAAAGCATCTGTAACATTTTTCTCCAGGTTAGTAAACAACTTGATATTGCTCACAGCTGTTCAAGTGCAAATCAGCCAGGATGTCGGGGAGCGATTTAATGTTCCCATCAAACCCTAAAGTCTGTGCTTTGGAATTCATGGAGCTTGTTGAAAGCCTGGTGCCTCTCAGACACTGAAGGGTGCCTTGTGGGTGAAAATCAAAACGTCACTTCCCAAGCGTCGGCATTCAAAAATAAATCGTGAGAATCTAGGTAATGCTAATTCAATTTAGTTTTTTTTCAATCCTTTTTCTTACCACATCTTGAACCCTGCTATTCAATTCAGTTTATTTTGTATAGCCCAAAATCACAAACTAAAATTTGTCTTTGAGGGCTTTACAGTCTGTACACATACGACATCCCTGTCCCAGGACCTCACATCGGATCAGGAAAAACTCCCCCCAAAAAATTAGAAAAACCTTTCATGGGGACAAAAGGAAGAAACCCGAGGGAGAGCAACAGAGGAAGATCCCTCTCCCCGGATGGACAGAAGCAATAGATATCATGTGACCAGAATGACCAACGTAGCAAAGTTACAGCACACTCAATGAATATGACTACGATCCAGGCACAGCCACGATCCATGTCAGCAGAAGGAGATAGAGAAGAGGGGTATCAACAGGGCCGCCGAGGCAGGACCGGCTCCAGACGGCACAAACTAGAGGCGAGGAAGCAAGGAGGCTCCAGGGAAAAAGTAGTTAGTAATGTGCATTGAAGAGGCATTGTGTGTGAGAGAGAGAGAGAAAGAGAGAGAGAGAGAGAGAGAGAGAGAGAGAGAGAGAGAGAGAGAGACTCTCAGTGTATCCTAAGATCCTAAACTTGATTTTCATTTTTCTAACAAAGTGATTTTTTTTTGTCTGATGGAGCAATCTAGTTTACTTGAAACACTGAATACTCTTCCATGCCAGTAGGTAGCGCAATCATTACCTACCATATATGCAGTATTATGTTACAATGTGACATTTTGTACGTTTTTGGGTTGTTGGTGTGCCGTGGGATTTTTTTATTGTAGAAAATGTGCCGCGGCTCAAAAAAGGTTGAAAAACAGAGTTAGCCAACACCTCTGAATTGAGAGTGGGCTTCTGTGACTGGGGTACATGACCCGTTAGTAAAGACCCATTGATAATATCTAGTAGAGAGGCGCTAATTAAAGGCAACACTTATTTAAGCAGCCTCGTCGGAACGGGGTCCAGGAGACAGGTAGAAGATTTAGAACTAGAAACCGTTGAAGACAATTGGTCGAGGTTGATGGGAAAAATCCATCCAGACACACATCAGGGCCCACAGCCGCCTCCATGGCCATCCCACCTGAGGACGGATCGGCAGTGTTTGAGGGCAGGAGATCACCGATCCTGCCTCTAATAGCCAGAATCGTATCATTGAAGAAGTTCATGAAGTCATTATTACTGAGGTCTGTAGGAATACACGGATCCACAGAGCTAGGACTCTCAGTCAGCCTGGCCACAGTGCTAAAGAGAAACCTAGGGTTATTCTTGTTTTTCTCTATTAGTGATGAGTAGTAGAATCGGCTGTACTATTTCCCAGTTTGGATGTGAAAGAGTAATGCCGTGTTCACACCGGACGCGGCGCGAATTTGCGGCGCGACCAGATTACATGTTAAGTCAATGCACAGACGCGTTAGGTTGCAAAAAAGCGGATTTTTCGCCGGGCGTCGCGATAGAGGCGAAACGGAGTTGCGAATATTCGCAACTCTGATTTTCCGCTTTTTCGCCGGCGTTCAAATATTTCAACTCCAGCGAATAATTCGCATGACGCAGAGTTGCGAAAGCCAATCAGGGTTGAGAAGCTCCGCCCGGCATCACCGCCGTTACTGAATGAAACTGCTGGTCCGCTGAAGGAGCGCTGGAAACGGCTTCATTCAGACACTCGTCCTGGAGGAGTCGGTGCTGTGTGCGACTACGGATAATATTATGAACCCAGACACGAGGGCGGTTGATGTTCCGACGTGTGTGGGACTTCCTCAACAAGTATAAAGCAGAACTAGAGGTTATTTCAATGCTGAATGGCGGAAATAGTAAATGCTTTCACAAACACTGAGATAGAAGCTCCGCCCGGCATCACCGCCGTCCTGCCGTTACTGAATCAAACTGCTGCTGGTCCGCTGAAGGAGCGCTGGAAGCTGCTTCATTCAGACACTCGTCCTGGAGGAGGAGCTGTGTGTGACTACGGATAATGTTATGAACCCAGACACGGGGGTGGTTGATGTTCCGACGTGTGTGCGACTTCCTCAACAAGTATAAAGCAGAACTAGTGGTTATTTACCTGGTGGATGAAGGAAATAGTAAATGTTTTCAAGACACAGAGATAAGCCCCGCCCCATTTCCCCAGCGATGGTTGCGAAAAAACGGATTAACCACAAAGCAAATTTTTCACCTGCGGCGCGATATAGGCAAAGTGGTGTTGCGAAAATTCGCAACTGTTTTGGTGTGAACACGGCATAAGAACAAGGCTTTCAAAAGAGTTGTAGTTCAATCTAGGTCTAGAACCCATTAATAGGCCCGAGTCAAAGATGGCAGCTACTCAACCTCCTCGGCCAGTGCCTTGATGAATGTGCATCAGTGGCGGGCCGTGCGTTATCGAGCAAGGCCTTCAGTGACGTGTAGTCCACATCAGGTGCGGACTGGGGAAAAAAGTGTCCCGGGAGTTACTGTCAGACCGACCCGCGCGTGTATTGAACATGGTGCGCGGCCCGGCGCGTTCATACAAACTGTCACTCTGCTATACGGACAATTTTTGTGCTCTATTACGGGCACGGATGTAGGTCACACGGCATGTGGACCTGCGGAGCTATTTTAACCACTTAAGACGAGAAAAAAAGACGCTTTATTAACGGTTACTTAATATACATTTTTTAAACCTCTTTAAACATCTTCTCACAAGGGTTACGGTATTGTAGAAATTTAAATGAAGTTAAACAACCATGTGGTTGTGGAGATAATTAAGGTAGCATTTTTAAAAACGTTCTTCTTTTTTCTCTGTGCGAAAGACGTCATCAGTAAATCCACCATGCAAGTCCATTTCTCAGGGACAAATAATTATAATACATGTATTGTATTTGTGAAAAATAATTAAATTATAAAATAGCTATAACCTTTAATTGTAAAATATATATATATAATATATATATATATATATATATATATATATATATATATATATATATATATATATATATATATATATATATATATATTGCACACTTGGACACAGGAGATCCAGGCGTGCATGGTTTTTTAAGAATTTCTTTACTAACAGGAGCAACAGTACACGAACACACTGAAAAGTACAGAACACACTGATCAGCCGCACACTACGTACTTCATGCTATTCTAGACCAATCTGAATACAGTTTCTCATACCTATATACACATATCAACTTATATTATCACTAACAACTTCATTCACACTGGCGACATTCTACACATTCACGCAACTGTCACTCACAGGCTACAGATGGTTACTACGGTTACTAGCTAGCTAAGCTAAGTGATTCATTATATTCCGGACACGTCATGACATTCAACTTCCAAACAGACATACATTCATATTTGCTTTCCAAACAGTTATGCCCATGTGTCGCTACTTTTATACTATTTAATCACTTTCACCCACCTGAAAAGTACAGAAACACACTGATCAGCTCCACACTACGTACTTCATGTTATTCTAGACCAATCTGAATAGCGCGAGCGCAGCTTTTTCCCTCGTTTTTTCCCAAAGGACCCCTGAGCTGACCCAAGTCTTTGCCTGAACTTAAATCCATGTAACCAACATTAACCTCACACCATTCAAACCTCCGATAAACAGATAAACAAACAGATGCCAGGTGAACAAACAAAATTATTAAATTAAAAAAATTAAATTAAATTAAATTATAATTTAAACTTTGTGATTCTGTTTAGGCCAGCAGAGAAGGCTTAGCAGGCCCTGACGGCCCGCCACTGATGTGCATATTAATGACTTGGAGTAGTTGATTCATTTAGGCTGACATATTCTTCATGTCTCAGCCAGGTTTCAGTAAGACAAAATAAATCAATGTGATTATCTCATATTAATTCATTTACTAATACAGCTTTAGAAGACACAGATGTAATATTTAGGAGTCCACATTTAATTATCCTATTGTGTTGCACTGTTGCAATAGTGGTGTTAACCTTTATGAGGTTATTTTCTATAACACTGTTATGAATGTAGGGAAAAATTCACTGAATGCCGTTCACCTCCCTGTCTGAGGGTTTATGCAATTACATAATAATAATAATAATTTCAATTTATATAGCGCTTTTCAAGATACTCAAAGACGCTTTACATTATGGACAAGAGACAAAGACAAACAGAACAGAACAAAAATGAAAGAAAGCAAACTGAGAGGCTGAGGGTCATAGTGGAGGATGGGTGCAGGGTTTAGCAGGTGAAAGCGAGTTGAAAGAGGTGTGTTTTGAGGGCTTGCTTGAATGATGGAAGGGTGGGAGCCTGACGGATGTGGATGGGGAGAGCGTTCCAGAGGAGGGGTGCAGCAGCTGAGAATGCCCTGTCCCCCCAGGTCCGGCGCTTGGTCCTGATGGTCTTCAGAGTGTTTTTGCCGACGGACCTCAGGCAATGGGTTGGGGCGTGGAGGGGGAGGAGGTCTGAAAGGTAGGGAGGGGCCAGGTTGTTTAAGGCTTTGTAGGTGATGAGTAGTAGTTTGAAGTCTATCCTGCACTTGACCGGGAGCCAGTGTAGGTTGTGTAGGACCGGGGTGATGTGATCATAACGGCAGGTGGAGGTGAGCAGTCGGGCGGCAGAGCTTTGGACATATTGAAGTTTATTGAGGATTTTGTTGGGTGAGCCGTAGAGGATGCTGTTGCAGTAATCAAGTCTGGATGTTATGAGGGCATGGATAAGGATTTCGGAGGTGGCAGGGGACAGGGAGGGCCGGAGGCGTGCAATGTTCCTGAGGTGAAAGAAGGCAGTTTTGGTGATGTGGTTTGCGTGGGGGAGGAAAGGGAGGGTGGGGTCGAGGATGATGCAGAGATTGCGGACCTGGGTGGAGGGGGTGACGATGGAGCCATCAATGTTCAAAGAGAAGGTCTGGGCTGAGCGGGTGAGGGAGTTAGGGCCGATATTGAGTATTTCAGATTTGTTGGAGTTGAGTTTGAGAGAGTTTTGTTGCATCCATGATTTTATTTCAGTGAGACAGGTGGTGAGAGTGGAGTGGGTGACAGAGGTAATTGTCTTGGAAGAGAGGTAGAGTTGGGTGTCGTCAGCGTAGCAGTGAAAACTGAGACCATGATGACGGATGATTTGTCCAAGGGGAAAGATGTAGATGATGAAAAGGAGGGGACCAAGCACGAAACCTTGGGGGACACCGTGGGTGACTGGGGAGGTGGAGGATTTACAGTTATTTATTGCAATGAATTGATGTCGGTCTGAGAGATATGAGGTGAACCAGGAGAGGACAGTGCCAGTTATGCCAAGGGATTGCTGGAGACGTGAGAGGAGGATGGAGTGGTTGATGGTGTCAAAGGCGGTGCTGAGGTCAAGGAGTATGAGGATGGTGAGGAAGTCAGAGTCAGCAGAGAGAAGTATGTCGTTGGTGATTTTCAGTCGGGCAGTTTCAGTGCTGTAAACGGTAAGTTTAATTTTTTTCTGAGCCGATAGAACTCTTCCCACAAGGCTTTACTGTATTTCAGCAATTTATATGAAGTTAATCAACGTTGTGGTTCCGGAGATCCATTAGGTAACGTCACTTGACTTATTCTTCTCTTTTCTTGTCTGATAATGGGCGCCGCGGGGCTTAAGGCTAAAAAGGTTAAGGTGGGTAACTGCTCTAAAGGAAGTGCAGAGGAGGGTGTAAGACTACAACTCTGCCTCTGCTTCTAGGTCTGTCATGGAACAAGTCCGCTAATAAACCTGGTCATATTTGCAGAAAGGAGATCTGCTCCAGCCAAAGTGGGATGAATGCCGCCTCCCACGATCAGACCGGGTTTCCTCAAGAAAGTCTGCCAATTATCTACAAAGCCCACATTGTTTGCTGGGCACCACCTCGACAACCAACAGTGGAATTATGACATGCGGCTATACATCTCATCACGCTATCTGTGTGTTATGAGTATTTGCAGGAGTACAAATAAGTTTGATTAAACAATCAAAGGCAATCCATATTTTGCTTTGTGGGAATCACACCATCTAGTAACAACCATTAAAAGTCTCATTTAAACGTATTATATGCAGCAATAACCAAGTCATCACTATGTTTTAGTATTTAAATTGCCTTAAACCGTCGCTTGTTGTTCCATGCTCATAAAGTAATTAAGTATGTGCAGATTCCAGTTTCAATTTAAGAAAGTGCTGCAGATAATTGTATTTCCAACCTTTAAATTAAGTTATAAAACAGAATTGCAACCACCATTTTCTCCAATCTCGTGGACTGCTTGTGCCTGATAGAGTGAATACAAGTACCATTAGAGCCTTGGTGAATTGGTTGGAATTTACAGAGATGTTTGTCATTGCGCGTGAAGTTGAGCAAATTCAAGGAACCCAGTTCTTCAGAATAATGTTGCCCGTGGCAGAAAATACGAGTAAGCAAAAAAAAAGGAAAAAGAAAATGTACGAGCAGGAAGACCTCTGAGCAGCTTGTGTCAGCTGAGAAAAGAACCTGCAGGGGGGTTATGCAGGGGGCTATGCAAAAAGTCATAGCCTGTCACGAAATCCAAATTACGCTCGAGCGCATGTCCGCGCTCACCCTCTGTGGAGTCCTTACACGCTTTATTATTCATTTCCAGTCATCACTTGTGGCTCCCGGACATATTTTTTAGAGAGCAGAGAGGGAAACATCCTTGAGAAGCATTGGGCAGCGAGACAGGGAGTGTAGCACTTGAGCTCACTCCAAAGGCGTTACCAATCCCCGCTGACGAGCCGAGCCCCACAAAGGAGTGCATGGAACGTAAAAGAGCATATGGCCAGGCCCTATCATTCTAATTGCAGCTGCCTGTGAATGACCAGCTTCCGCACAGGACACTAAACCCACCTTGTGCTGCGGAACGCTCTTGCATCTGCTTATCGCTCACCATGAGCAAAATAACCACTTGTGTGCCTAATAGACAGACCCTGGTTGAGAAGCTGGAAAAATCATATTGCTACAAACTATTTCTTCTCGATTGCCGATTTAAAGCACGATAGTGACTAAAAGTTGAAATGCTGTTTGTGCAATCGGAATTTGAGTATATGCTTTTTTTCTCTTTCTTTTCATCAGAGGTGTCAAAAGTATTCACATTCATTACTCAAGTAGAAGTATAGATACTAGGGTTTAAAAATACTTATGTAAAAGTTGAAGTATCAACTCAAGCTTTTTACTTAAGTAAAAGTGTAAAAGTACTGGTTTAAAAACTACTTAAAAGTATAAAAGTAAAAGTAATGTAAGGGGAATGTTTTTTTTCCATTAAGGACAAACTCTTAAGGCACTATAGGCCTCAGGGGCCTATAGTGCACTACCCCACCTCCCCCAAAACAATCATTTTTATAAAGGCCATAATGACTATAATGTTTTAAAATGTTTTGTTGAAAAATGTGTGATGCACTAGGCTACCCGTTTCAGCTGCATATATGCCCATTTAAAATGATCACATTTTATTACAATACAAATACGTTAAAGTACCATATGTGTACTACTGAGCATTAACATGCATTTCATGGAGAGGAAGACATGATAACTAGTTGCCTATAAGTATTGTAATAGTGCAAAATAGGCGGCGGTGGCGGCGACTCCGACACAAACACTTAAAGTTGTGGTTCTCAAACTTTTTCTGTAAATAACATAATTGCGTGACTCATCTGTGCTTTTATAAATAACAGAATAAAGAAAATTGCAATCACTTTCAAGTAAATCAGATTGCCCCATCAGACAATGTTTTGTGTAAGTTCTATCTGTGCAAAAAATTACTCATATTTAGTTACTACTAAATAGCTCATTGTGGAAAACAATAAGCTTTTAATTTTTTTTGCCAAACAAAACAGAATGAGTGCAGATATGTGACCATCACGTTGTATCAGTATTAGTGGCTGCAATGAACTGCTTTCCTCGACACATGTTATAAACGGGGTTGTAGATTTGATACGGCCTCTCTCAATTCATGCTCAATATTGAGCTTAGATCTGTTTTTTTATTTTGAGAAACGCAACAACAAGAAAAGGCGAGCTCACGGAGCTCGCGGCGTCGCGTCAAATCGCGCATGTGCAAGCGTAATCTGTTAACGGCGTACCGTAACCATTTACCCGAAAGTACAGGCATTTGTCCATGTATTTATTAATGACTTAGTTTTATATCCATATACTTTGTACTTTTGTAATATGTGAAGCCAGCAGCTCATTGTTGGTAGAAAACACGAGCACCGTGGCTCGTTTCACCTGGAGCAGGAGAGCTGCTCCGGTGCGAGGAGAACTCCGGTTGCTCCTCACATGAGAGCTGCTGTTGCATCTTCACCCTGGGAGCGTGTGCTCAGCGCTCACCTGTGTGCGCGCGCACGTATCTGTGGGCAACGGGGCGGAGAGGTTTTTTGTGTGTGTGTTTTTGAACGATACGAGCCGGATTGAAAACAAACCAAAATAAAATAGTAACGAGGCTATTTTTAAAATGTAGGGAGTAGAAAGTACAGATATTTAAAAAATAAATACTCCAGTAAAGTATAGATACCCAACATTTCTGCTTAAGTACGGTAACGAAGTATTTGTACTTCGTTACTTGACACCTCTGCTTTTCATCCATGTGTTTTTGCTTCCATCACTGTCCTTCTCTTACTGGTCTGGTATTTTTTTAAAGCGATATTTAAGCCCATTTACACCCACAAACTGTAGAATGCATTTGAAAATGGGGAAATGGCAGGAGAAAAGCACTGGCACGAAATAGCCACAATTTATATACAATCCAATAAAAGTAAGTGTAAAATCTGGATTTTATTTGTCTGTCATTTTATTTATAAAGAGCTGGTCCACTGTTCCACGACCGGGACGGAATCCGCACTGCTCGTCTTGAATCGGAGGTTCGACAAGCGGTCGGAGCCTCCTTTCCAGCACCCTGGCATAAGCTTTTCCCGGGAGGCTGAGCAGTGTGATACCACGATAGTTTGAGCACACTCTCCGGTCCCCCTTCTTGAAGATGGGAACCACCACCCCGGTCTGCCAGTCCATGGGCACTGTTCCCGACCCCCAAGCGACACTGAAAAGGCGTGTCAACCAAGACAGCCCAACAATGTCCAGCGCTTTCAGCATCTCAGGGCGGATCTCGTCCACCCCTGGCGCCTTGCCACCAAGGAGCTTTTTGACTACCTTAGCGACCTCTGCCAGGGCTATGGGAGAAACCACCCCAAAGTCTTCCGGCGCTGCCCCCTCTCCGGGGGACATGTTGGCCGGGTTTAGGAGTTCCTCAAAGTGCTCTTTCCACCGCCCGACGATGTCCCCAGTCCGGGTCAGCAGTCCCCCCCCCCCCCCTGCTGAGAACAGCCTGGGGTAGCCCCTGCTTTCCCTTCCTGAGCCGTCGGATGGTTTGCCAGAACTTCCTTGAGGCCAACCGAAAGTCCTTCTCCATGGCCTCCCCGAACTCCTCCCATGCCCGAGTTTTAGCATCCGCGACCATCGCAGCTGCAGCCCTTCTGGCCTGCCGGTACCCGTCAGCTGCTTCAGGAGACCCCTGGACCAGCCAGGCCCAAAAGGCCTCCTTCTTCAGTTTGACGGCTTCCCTCACCCCCGGTGTCCACCACCGGGTTCTCGGGTTGCCGCCACGACAGGCACCGATGACCTTCCGGCCACAGCTCCGAGCAGCCGCGTCCACAATAGAGGCTTTGAATATGGTCCACTCGGGTTCCATGTCCCCAGCCTCCCTCGGGATTTGTGAGAAGTTCTTCCGGAGGTGGGAGTTGAAGACCTCCCGGACAGGATCCTCCGCCAGACGTTCCCAGTTCACCCTCACTACACGTTTGGGCTTGCCAGGTCTTTCTAGCCGACTCCCCCGTCATCTGATCCAACTCACCACCAGGTGGTGATCAGTTGACAGCTCTGCTCCTCTCTTCACCCGAGTGTCCAAGACATACGGCCGCAGATCAGATGATACGACTACAAAGTCGATCATTGATCTCCGGCCTAAGGTGTTCTGGTACCAGGTACACTTATGAGCCACCTTATGCTCGAACATGGTGTTCGTTATGGACAAACTGTGGCTAGCACAGAAGTCCAACAACAAAACACCATTCGGGTTCAGATCGGGCAAGCCGTTCCTCCCAATCACACCCCGCCAGGTTTCTCTGTCATTGCCCACGTGAGCGTTGAAGTCTCCCAGGAGAACTATGGAGTCGGCAGGCGGCGCCCTTTCCAGGACCCCTCCCACCGACTCCAAGAAGGCCGGATACTCTGAACTGCTGTTCGGTGCATAAGCACAAACAACAGTCAGAGCTTTACTCCCTGCAACCCGTAGGCGCAGGGAGGCGACCCTCTCATTCTCCGGGGAAAACTCCAACATAGCGGCGCTCAGCCGGGGGCTCGTGAGTATCCCCACTCCCGCCCGGCGCCTCTCACCCTGGGCAACTCCAGAAAAGGACAAAGTCCAACCCTTCTCCAGGAGCTTGGTTCCAGAGCCCATGCTGTGCGTGGAGGTGAGCCCAACTATATCTAGCTGGTACCGCTCCACCTCCTGCACCAGCTCCGGCTCTTTCCCCGCTAGCGAGGTGACGTGCCATGTCCCTAGAGCTAGTATATGCTGCCGGCGATCGGCTCGCCCAGGTCTCCTGCCTGGCCCGCCGCTCGGTCTGCATAGCACCCGACCCCGATAATTCTCCCCGCGGGTGGTGGGTCCACGGGGTGACTGCTGCTCCATGTTGTTTCTTCGGGCTGAGCCCGACCGGGCCCCATGGGCGAAAGCCCGGCCACCAGACGCTCGCCGACGAGCTCCCCTCCTGGGTCTGGCTCCGGGAGGGTGCCCCGGTTTTCCTTGTCTGGGCGAGGTAACTTCAGACCGTGGGCTGCTATTCATCAGGGTTTTTTGAACCGCTCTTAGTCTGGGCTCTCCCCCGAGACCTGTTTGCCTTGGGAGACCCTACCAGGGGCTGACGCCCCGGACAACATAGCTCCCAGGATCACTGAGCCACTCAAACTCCTCCACCACGTTAAGGTGGCGATTCATCGGGGGTTTTTGTGGGGGGTGCTGCGGGAGTATGGGGTGCCGGACCCGTTGGCACGGGCTATCCGGTCTCTGTACGCCTGCAGTAGGAGCTGTGTCCGTATCCTCGGTAGTAAGTCAGACACGTTCCCGGTGGGTGTTGGCCTCCGCCAGGGCTGCCCTTTATCACCGGTCCTGTTCGTGACCTTCATGGACAGGATATCTAGGCGCAGCCAGGGGGCGGAGAGGATCCGGTTCGGGAGTCTCGGGATCGCCTCTCTGCTGTTCGCGGATGATGTGGTCCTGTTTGCCTCCTCGGACTGTGACCTCCAGCATTCACTGGGGCGTTTTGCAGCCGAGTGTGAAGCGGCAGGGATGAGAGTTAGCGTCTCCAAATCTGAGGCCATGGTGCTCTGCCGGAAACCGGTGGATTGCTCCCTCCAGGTGGGGACAAACTGCCTACCCCAAGCGAAGGAGTTCAAGTATCTCGGGGTCTTGTTCACGAGTGAGGGTAAGGTGGAGCGGGAGATCGACAGATGGATCGGTGCGGCTGCAGCTGTAAAACAGGCGCTGTACCGGTCCGTCCTGGTGAAGAGGGAGCTGAGCTGGAAGGCGAAGCTCTCCATTTACTGGTCGGTCTATGTTCCAACCCTCACCTATGGTCACGAACTCTGGGTCGTGACCGAAAGAACGAGATCTCGGATACAAGCGGCCGAAATGAGCTTCCTCCGCAGGGTGGCCGGGCTCACCCTTAGAGATAGGGTAAGGAGCTCGGACATCAGGGGGGAGCTTGGAGTCGAGTCGCTGCTCCTTCGTGTCGAAAGGAGTCAGCTGAGGTGGTTCGGGCATCTAGTCAGGATGCCTCCTGGACGCCTCCCATTAGAGGTTTTCCAGGCACGTCCAACTGGTAGGAGACCCCGGGGAAGACCGAGGACACGCTGGAGGGATTATATCTCCCAGCTGGCCTTGGAACGCCTCGGGATCCCCCAGAATGAGCTGGAAAGTGTTGCGGGTGAGAGGGAAGCCTGGGTCAGCCTGCTGAATCTGCTGCCACCACGACCTGACCCCGGATAAGCGGCTGATAATGGATGGATGGATCATAAAAGATACAGGCCAGTTTTACTTACTCTATTGGCAGTACTGGTGTTTACGAATGGTCACCAGCATCAGAAAACATTCCTGACCTTTCTTATTATATTCTAAAACTGGAACTCTTTTTTCTTTTATTTGTTTTCTCTTCAAAAATGCAATTTATTTGAAATGTTTCACCACATTTGCTTGTTGTCCCTTCCCGTTTGCATTTAAAAGTCAATAAACAACATTTTAATATTTTCTTCTGGTCTTTTGGTTAAGATATTTAATATTTTTGAATGAGGATACAAGTACCGTGCTGTACCTTGTCGAGGGTGAAAGAAGATTCTGTAAAAAAGATTCTGTAAAAAAAAAAAAAACGATAGCAATGGTCATCTGTGCTCAAGCAAAAATGTACCTTTTTTCTGGTGTAATATTTGTGGCTGTGGCACAGGAGGATGAGGTCCGTAGTCGTCAAGTAGCCATGATCTTATACCTGATATAGTCATTCAATGTTTAGCACACATTGGGGAAATAGCTCAGGTCAATTTGTTCTACTTATTCGTATTTACCTTAGACCAGTATGTACAGACCTCATCCTAAACCAGAGGCAGTAAAAGTCAGCTGGTCAATGCTCCACAAATAAGTTGAGAACAAGGCATTGCTGTAAAAAGCTGCTTTAATTCCTGCTTTCAAGGCAGTTGAGATCATACTTGCTGAGTGATTCAGCAACTGAAGAGCTTCCAGACGGCGGCTCTAATTCAATTTCCTTTCCTGCTCATTAACTTATAGTTCAATCATTAGTTAAAGGCAGTGCTGTTTGGATTGGCTCAGCATTTTGGGTAAATTAAGAGCAGGATGGTTTGTCAGGCTGATATGACATCAGCGGATGAAATCTTCCGAGGTAATTGGAATTTTGTCACAAAGCTGCCAAACATGTTTTTTGGCCTGTTTACAACAATTTATAAAGACGTTAAAGAGACATGTTGTGTTTGCCCTGAGTAACAGCAGTAACTCCCATCTGCTTGAAAGGAAGCCGGCAATAATTTCAGCAATTCTGGTCTATTAAGTATTGATTCCTTTGCTTTAATTTCTTGCTACTTTAAACTTTTAGTGACAATCTACAATTAAACTCAGTGACTCTGTGATAATAAAAAAGTCCTTCTGTGCACTCTCTTTTTGCAAGGGACTTCATATTCTTCTAAAATAGACAAGGTTAACTTTCAAGGCACTTTTTGAGAAGTTTTGGAAAGACTTTCTCACCATTGATTAATTTATCCTCCCCTTAATCCGGCCTTATTGCCAACATTATATATCATTTCTGGCAGTGAGAGTCAGGAGCTGCTCCTCCTAGCAGGCCGGGAACAGGAAGAGCGCCAGGGAGTAAAGGTATATCTTTAATGGACAATGTTATCTTTCTGACTTCAATTGCAGGTTTTTCAGCCAGAAGGTCCCAGTTGTAGCACACATATGATATTAGCTTAGGAGGAGGGTGAAATCCCTGGAGGTCACAGCACAATCAAAGAAAGGATGTGGTGTAAACACCAAGGCTGTATGCAAAATGGCAGAGAAGTCAGGGCAATTACTGGCAGCGTGGTGCAATGTGAAATGATTATGTGTGGAAGTGCTATACTGTACTCAAGGGCATTTTCTGTAATGTGCTGCTCTGCTATGCTCATGAGTGTAGTTGCTGTGATCACTGCATTAACACAGATATGGAAGCTGCTACATACTATATAATGTCCCATGTTATTGGTGGTTGGAACATTTGGTCTGCGAAGGAAATCCGTGTTAAGGAACACAAGACACAAATTTAAAGTTAAACATTTCCAGACCTTTATTACGACACGTTTCACAGCATTGGCCCTCTGTTCTGCTATTTTTATTATAAAAGATTGTACTCTCCATCGAGAAAACAAGCAGTAAGACGATCTGACAGGTTGTGAAAAATTAAAAAAATATAAAAAGGTGGAAAAACTCATCTGAGAGAGAAAACAAGGGCAAACAGTGGAATGTGTTAATACATGTCTAATTCTCTGACCCTTTGACCTGTCATAATTATCGCTGATGCTACTATTCATAGATAACAGCAATCTTTTAAAAAAAAGTCTACTTTATTAGCATTACTTCTGAAAACTAACACACACACACACACACGCTGCAGTATTATGAAGTGGGAGTTTGATTATATTCTCATAAAGTGGCACACCACGGGGCAAAGTAGCCTTTAAGCTGCCTCAAGGCCTGAATCTAAACGTATGTCTAACCTCCCACATAGCACTGCTAATATACTGTCTCTGTAGAACATAAGGAGACTAATTACATATTACTGCGCTCTTACTCACTGCGCGGAAAAGCTGCCTTCTTTTTCCATTAAAATGGTCCAACCAGGTGTCTGCGCCAAAGCTATTACTCCTTTTTAGTTTCATTAATTTGTTGTTTGGAAATCGTGACTCGGGGATGATTTGGTGAAACCCACTGAAGTCACCAAGGGGGGGTATAAATCAAGCGCAGATGGTTAAATAAATGATGCTTAAGGCTTAAGTTGAATGAGATACGAAGCCCTGATTTACTGAAGGTTCATTAAGATTGAACGCAAACTAGAAATTATAATCAGAATGAATGTAAAATAAGTGGAAAGTCATGAAATTAATTCTTCACAATGTGCTCTGGCAAGGGAAATATGAGCTTTTTAATCAGAAACCATATGCATAATTGTCTGCATCCAGAAGAAAAAAAAGAATGCAGCATGAGGAAGAAAACTGGCACCACATAAAACCATTGCACAACAAATATAAAGATGAATGCTGTACAAATGCCGACAGGGGCACTGACCCTATCGTTATTGGCACCGATGGAGAGCTAAGTACTTGATATGAATTGTGTTTCGGAGAAAACAAATACTTTAATTGGCATGAGCTTTAAGGCCATGGATATCATCTGGTGCGAGAGGAAAAACATCTGCTTTGCAAAGATTCTGCACTGACGTCAAAGTGCAATTTGTTCTATATTTTGACGTTGAAAGTTCAACATACAAGCATGTAGACTCAGGGAGTAGACAGGAGCGAATAACAAGTCGCAGTATATGCTGTGTGTCAAGGTGCCGCAGGTGTACGTGCTTACACAGAAACAAAAATGGTTGCAAGTGTATTGATCTGTCTCTTATACCACTGGTGTGTTTTCAGGTGTAATAATGTTATGCAGAGATATCGGAGCAGCTGTTGCTCAAGAGGTAGAGTGGTCATCTACTTATTAGAAGGTTGGTGGTTTTATTCATTGCCTCTGCAGTCTACACGTTAAAGTGTCCTCGGGAAAGACAATGGACCCCGAAATGCAGGTTTTGTGTGTGTGTGTGCGTGCGTGCATGCATAACTCAGTTGGCATCCTCTTTCCCAAGTATCTGACTGTGTGTGTGAATGCTGGCTTGCGTTGTAAAGCACCTTGAGCGGTAGCTAGGACTAGAAAAGCTCGTCATAAATGCAGTCCATTTACCATAGATGTCGTATCATATATATCCACTTGAAAATGGTCACACATATCAGGAAAGTATTGCGTCTAATCTGTGGTGTTTACTGAGCATAATAAATGACTGTTGTACCCCGTAAAAACCAAGGCTGCGGAGAAGCGCTTTGTTAAGGACAAACTCTGGAAACTTAATGTCAGGATCAGAATCAGCTTTAATGGCCATGTACGTTTGCACATACATAAAATTTGACTCCGGTTTCACTTTGCTCTTCGTACTTATACACAATATACAGGAAACAACATAAATATAAAAAAGACATTAAAGACAGTAGTCAAAGTGCAGATGGAAGAGTCTGATAAACTGTTCGTCAGAGTGACGGCCAGTGGAAAGAAGCTGTTCCTGTGTCTGGTGGTTTTGGCTTACAGAGCTCTGTATCTCTAACCTTCCCTTCCTCTCTAAGATACTGGAGAAGGTAGTAACAAACCAGTTGTGTGACTTTTTACATAACAATAGTTTATTTGAGAAGTTTCAGTCAGGATTTAGAAAGCATCATAGTACAGAGACAGCACTAGTGACAATTACTAATGATCTTCTAGTTGCATCAGATAGGGGACTTGTCTCTGTACTGGTCTTGTTAGACCTTAGTGCAGCGTTTGACACCATTGACCATGACATCTTATTACAGAGACTAGACCAGTTGATTGGTATTAAAGGTACAGCACTAAGCTGGTTTAAGTCGTATTTATCAGAGCGATCTCAGTTTGTATTTGTAAACAATGAGGCCTCAATTACCACTGCCGTTCACCATGGAGTTCCACAAGGTTATGTGCCGCCTTTTTTCACCCACAGAACATCTCAAAGATCTGGCACATCCTGTCTCAAAGCGATGCAGAAACATTGATCCACGCATTTGTTACCTCAAGACTGGATTACTGTAAATTCGTATTATTAGGCTGCTCCGGTAAATCCCATGGATCTCTCCAATTGATCCAGAATGCTGAGAGAGGGATCCTCCTCTGTTGCTCTCCCTCAGGTTTCTTCCCCTTTCTCCCTGTGAAAGGGTTTTTACTTTCTTAATTGGGGGAGTTTTTCCTTATCCGATGTGAGGTCCCGGGACAGGGATGTCATGTGTACAGATTGTAAAGCCCTCCGAGGCAAACTTGTATTTGTGATGTTGGGCTATATAAAATAAACTGAATTGAATTGTAGCGCCTACCAGAGGGGAGGAGTTGGAACAGCTTGTGTCCAGGGTCTGAGGGGTCTGCAGTGATCTTTCCAGCCCGCTTCCTGACTCTGGAGGTGTACAAGTCCAGGATGGAGGGCAGGCTGGAACCAATAGTTCGCTCTGCAGACCTGACTATTCGTTGTAGTCTGTCTTTGTCCTGTTTGGTGGCCGATCCACACCACAGTGACATTGGTATCTTCTTCAGGTGGAAAAAGAATCGGCGAGCTAAAGCTGAGACCAGATGTACCTTTTGAGGTGGAGGTAAACATGTGAGGATTTATGATGAAACTAACAGATAATTGTACACATTTTACCTTACTTTCCCATGTGCCAGTGTGCCTTTATGTCTGTGTGAGTGTGTATCGTCCGTTGGTCCTCAAGCGTGTCGACCACCTTGTGCTTTTACTGTTGCAAAGTGGCAGAAGTTGACAGCTCCATAAGCGTTTATTAGGAACATCTAATGGTAATGACTGTTGATGTCAGCTGTCATATGCGGTGTGCATCTACATCGCCGGCAATAACAACATAATTACACGCCTGAGGGGCAAATGAAATTAAAGACGTTAGTAGTGTGTCATTGAAGTAACATCTGAGGCTATAAAACCACAGACGAAATATGAAGTGAATTGCGTTTTAATATCGTATTTACTTGATATTGAAGTCCCAGTTATGATAGCTTTATTTTTTTTGACTCCACTTTTTAAACATTGTTGCAGTTCTTTCCATCAAGTGTAGCTGTCTGAAACCAACACATTTTAGTTTTCCTTCCTTTCCGTCTTTTGGGCATTAAAGTGTTTTTCACTCAACAAATTCACCAGCTGACTCCATTTTGTCAATGTTTCATCAATCACCACCAGAGACTTGAACCTTGATGTCAAATAACTCAACAATAGGATCACATATATACAAAACTGCTCTGGTAAATATCTGCAAAAAAAGAAGAAAAAAACAGAAAAACAAATGTATGCATTTACCACTGAACATGCACCAATTTTAACTTATGCTTACTCAAATCTTCAAATATATATATATAAATTAAAAAAATCTCACTTGGATTATGAATGAGTTTCCTGTCTCCAAGCTTTTTTGTACATTTATTTTTAGCTTTTAGTGTGAAATCCTGTGTTACAAGGACTGCAGGTAAGCGCTCAGCTAGAAAAGTCCATGACCAAAATAAATGGAGCTCGGCTTTTTAAGAAGTACCCTGCTTGGATGGTGATGGGTGCCTAAAGGCTCCTCTGCCAACCTGAGACCAGACCAGGAACAGTAATCAGTGACTGGCCACCAAAGTTTGATCTGCCAACTGTGCTTGCACGGCTTCCAGGTATCTCCCTGTGGATTTTCATGAATGCAAAACAAAAGGTGTGCAAAAAAGTTTAGTGAAAAAGCATCTGCAACAAAGTCACAAGTCGTGTTATCCACATGGAAAGGAAACGTGTGAAACGGTTTAGATTTGGGTTGCAAATCATCTCTGAAGCTGCTTCGACAGCTGAGAAAGTCTCGAAAGAGGAGAGCGAGCAAGCTGTGTTTCTGTTTTATGCACTGTGAACCCCATTGTGTCAGTCTTTTTACAGAATTTGTTGATCTTTTTTTTTTTTTTCTCTTCACAGGCAACTCACACTCTGCCCTATAATTAATGGAGCACTGGCAGCTTCTCCTCATATGCACCGACTGAGCGCTCGGCTTCCTCCGAAGTCAAGAGCCAAGAATGGGATTCCAAAAAAAATAAGAGGAGTGAAGTTTGAATTGAAATATGGTCGGGCATACATTCTTACTGAACTTGAGAGAGAAAAGACCAAAAAGAAAAGAGTCTGATAAAGAACTGAAGTACATTTCTGACACATGTACAATCATTTGTCAGAAACCTAGAAACTTGATATTGTATTATGTCATGTCTTTTTAATCTGAGGGCAATAGATTGTTGTTTTACTTTAATCTCTGTGGGCTGGCACCTCAGCGAGTGATGTCATGGCTTAGTCATCTTTGCAAATGACAAAGTGCTATTAATACTGTGAATACTACAATACTGTTTATTAGTACATGTCTTATTTTTTGGCTCATTAAATCAGTTGTACACAGACAATTGTCCAACGTTTATCTGTGGACATGTTGCTACCGTGTTTGCATGCGTTATTAAGCTTATTGCGCCTGAACTTGGGTCTGATGCCATTCGTAGCTCTGACTTCCAATTTCCAAGGTAAATGGAACGCAGCATTAAAAAGCTTATTTGTCTGCCGGATATGGCCTTCATCTTGTGCATCGTTATGTTTGACACAAGCCAACCATCTTCAATGTATAAATCCCTCTCGACAAAGTAGCGCTGCGTTTTGCTCCCCTAATCAGGCCTTAGATTGTTCCTGTGGGCAATGGGCTGATTGCAATGCATGCGGAAGCTGATGAGAAAGTCACTGGTTTGTGTCATACAAGGTGCTACACAATATGCAATTACAATTTTAACCTGATTGTGGAGCAAAATAAGTCAGGGGATCACCTACATTCCCATACATGGGAATATGGAAGCCTGTTTCCATAATAAAAGCTACACATGTGAGATTTTGTTCAGATGTGTAAATATCAGTCTATACTGTATGTCACTGGGTAGGAGTAAATGAAGATGACACACAGAAAAAAAGGTCCGCCGAGAAAAAAAGCACTTTCAGGATAATTATTTATTTGAAATGATGCAGCTGAAAGGTCTAACTCTAACCCAAATCATAGCACAATGTGAACATTCTCTCTGCAAAGGTTGACTTTGATAAAGTGAAGCAGAACAAAGTTAGAGAGGGTTTAGTACTGAGAAAATTCAGACGAGGTCTCCAAAATTTGCATTGGGGCACATTTGCGCACATCTGTGACATTTACATGTTTTCATGTACCAAACAATATATTTCACTTGTATAATACTTATGGTGTTCAATGCATCTAAATACAGATTATTTTTTTTATTTTTTCATAAAACAAGCTATGATTTACAATCGCTCAGTCTTCCCCCCGATAGGGGGGAGGGGGGGAATGGATTTTAAAAGGTTAAGTCATAATTATGAGATAGTAAGTTGGAATTATGATATAGTATCTCATAATTATGAGATTTTAAAATGAAATTACGAAAAGTAAATCGAAATTATGAGATAGTATCTCATAATTATGACTTATAGCAGTGGTCCCCAACCTTTTTTGCACCACGGACCGGTTTCGTGTCAGACAATAAATAAGACGTAATAAAATGATACGACCGGCATAAAGACCATTATAAAGTGCTCACCATTACACCGAATTGGTGGGAGCCCTGATCTTAATTTTGACGGAAATGGGCTTCCATAAAGAGAGGACAGTGTGTGTAGAATTTAAAAACTGAAATCAGAAAATTATGCACTCTTGATCACTTAAACCTCACCTCACATTATGAGTGTTACCTCATGCAGACCAAAACTTTGTTCATGAAGTAAGTTCACGTGTCATAAATCCAAGGTTGTAGATATACATTTTTCCTGCAGATGCTCGGAGCAGGAGTGATTAATACAGTGAATGTAATTATGATTGCTTTAATTTATATTGAATCATCTTTATTGGTGTCATTGTTATTTATGCTGACATTATTTATGCAGTTTCAAGGTGTATTAAACTTACTTATCTGGATATTTTATTTCTAATGTCACTCATTTCTCCATGTGCATTCACGATGATGACATTAATTATTTGGAGCACGACGTCAGCTAATTAAAAGCAGTAAAACTGGAATAAACATTAAAGCTGCGAGCAGCTGTGAGCAGGTCCTCGCTGGATCCCAGCACGTTTGGGGTAGCCAGCGTGTTGCCGACTGGCCTCAGAAGGAAACCAGCCAAACACATGCATGGTCTCAACAAGAGCAGGGACCTGCAATTAATGTATACAGTTTAATCCTGGCAGTGCAGTAGAGCTACTTAGGTTTCAGCGTCACTGGCATCCGTCATGGTTCCAAATTACACGGGCGAAAGGCATGCTGGGAAAGACTGTCTCAGCGTTGGGCGGCGAACAGCTGTTTGTGTGGCGTGTCTTCCGGTCTGTCTCTTCCTGTTTTGTTTTGTGCGCGAGCGTTACCCAGCATGCAATTGGGCGCTGTCATTTTGATTTAAATCCGATGCTGTTTGGCTGATTTCCTTTGGCCAGTAGGTGGCGCTACGACAATGTGAACATATACTGTGCATCATGTTTCTGTACGTGAAGAGTAGACCAGGTGATTTAAATTGTATGTAAATGGGATACAGTTTGGTAGATTTAGTTTGGCCAGTAGGTGGCGCTAGTAGGTTACTATGAATATATAAGTATCTTATATTTAAGCAATAAGGTACCATGTGATTTACTGTTCAGGCTGGTTGAAAGCAGGGTGGAGGATGACACACACACACACACACACGTTTATCTATGTAAAGATTAGACCAGGTCATTGAAATTGCCTGTAAATGGGATGCAATTTTGCTGATTTCCTTTGGCCAGTGGGTGGCGCTATGACAATCTGAACATTTGTCATGTACATGTCCTCAGGCATGGACCAGTATCATGTATGACGAGTATTGGGGTAATAGCATCATGTATGGAGGAGTTACAACAGCTTTCTCTCACTTAGCGGTTGTAAAGATCGCATAGGTCCGCCTGGGATACGGCATTGCTAAAAGAAGCACCTTGGTTGTTCTTTTTCTTTTACACGTTATTGCTGTACCGATGATATTATCGCCGGCCTGAATAAGGACACGGGTTTAACCGAGACCGTTTATTATTTGTTGTTGTTATTACTTTTATTGTGACATGGGTATTTAAGGTGACCAGGGGGAAGTGACGCGAGGGTTTTTTTTTGGTCTTCCCGAGCGGATTTCAGCGCGCACGGACTCGGGTGCTCCTGGATGGGATTACGGCGGCTGCCCTGCGCGAGTTTCCAGACCCAGCGGGGGTGGATGGGAGAGCAGAGGACTGCGCCGACAGCCAAAGCACAAAGCCCAGCTGCCGGAAGCACGCCACAAGGTAGCGCGGGGCAGGTGGACGCGGCGAGGCGCGCTCGTCACGTCTCCGCCCGACGCGGAGCGGAGTATACCAACTTTGGGGGGGTTTCTTGCGCCGCTGGACGCGTCCTCCGGGACTCCGGGTGACTTTGGGACTGTTGGGATTAAGTTGTATTGTGGGGGAGGGGTTAATGGTTTGTCATATGTCTTGCCTTGTGGCACTGAATTTTGTTTGTTAATAACACTGAGACACTCAACCACCTGTTTGTTTCTGAGTGTTTTGTTTTCATGGGTTAGGTAGTCCGATTTACCAGTATTGACAACAGATCCACCCATGACCTTCTTAATTTAGCGTTGTGCTTTTCTCCCTCAGTTTAAGGCAGAGGGCGAATTGTTACACGGTTAGCTCAAAGTAGGCGCGTCTTTGCGTCCCCGTAAACGTCAATTCCCAAAAGTGAAAACGCGCACGGAGCACAAGCCATACTCCTGATAGTGTTGTTGTCACTTTAAAATAGAATTTAAGTCGATTGTAAGAAATTTGTAGGAGGAGTAGTATTTGGCGTAAATGCAAATTTATGCTAAAATTAGCATAAATGGGCCAAAAATGGCAAATTGGCCGAGGTACTGTAGCGCCCCCTATTGTTCAAATTGGACGCCTGATTTATTGCAAGTTAGGGGATGCGATGTGCACATATACACCAAGTTTGGAGTCGTTTGTCCAAATAGTGTTAATGTTATGAGTGTTGTTAATGCGTGCTAATTGTTGGATGCCTGGTGTAACCTCCAGAAGAACTCAGTTCAACAACTTCTCTCGTTCTCTATATTTATTTACTAAATGATCACAAGCAAAGTACTCAGCGCTGCAATTGCAAAAGCAGTGAGTGGTACAGCCAACACGCAGGTTGGGTCAAGAACAACTGCCCCCCAAACGGAAGTGGGGCCTTTCATACACAGGTTATCGTCACAGGTTCGTCTCGCCTCGTCCTAACATCTGATTGGCTCTATCCTGTCAAGAGGAGGAGAATCCCATGTTCTCATCTTTTCTCACAAGACTGGACCGTGCAACGACCCATCTACTTCACTAATGTCAACATACTGATAAACAGTTGTGAGTGTTGAAGTGCGCAGGCGTGTGACTGACTTCCCTTGAGAACTGGACCTTTCATAGACACAACCAACTCCAGCTGCATAGCTGTGTTATACTGACCTCGCTGACCTGAACTTTAATAGGCATGAAGAGTAATGGAAAATATCTGCAGAATATAAGGATTTATATTATCAGTGTTTAAAAACAATACACGCCCCTAACAGGTTGATTGGTCGATATCTCCTCAACGCAATGAGCTATCAAAGAAATTCCAATGCAGCATTGATGATCCAGCTCAAATAATGATAACTACCAAGTTTGGTATGAAAAGGACGTAGCGTTTAGGAATAAACTACAATAATGTGTTTTTCACAAAATCCAAGATGGCGGAAAATATTCATAGGCGGACTTTATGGGTCTGAGAGGCTTTTTTGTAGAGCAGGTGGAGACGGACATGTGTGAATGTTTCAAGTCAAAAAAAAATTCTGGGCGAGGGGCGTTGCCGGTCCAACTTGTAGGGGGCGCTACAGAGTCATTTTTCGGAACTTTTTTTCCCGGCTTTGATACATCCCTATTTTCACCAGGCCTGACAAGTGTTTCAAATTTGGTGAGTTTTTGAATATGACAAGTCCCCCAAAAAGGCGCCCAATGTATAAAAATAAGAATCAGAGGAATAATAATAAGAATCCCAGCAATTTCAATAGGTTCTTCTCGGGACTGACTGTCAGTCGCTCGGACCCTAATAATCATAATAACCCTTTGTATTTCAATAGGGTCCTACTCGGACTGACTACGTCAGTCGCTCGGACCCTAATAATGAGAACCCTTTATATTTCAATAGGGTCCTCTCGGGACTGACTACGTCAGTCGCTCGGACCCTAATAATAATAGGAAGAATCCCAGCAATTTCAATAGGGTCCTCTCGGGACTGACTACGTCAGTCGCATGGACCCTAATAATAAAAATCCTTTGTATTTCAATAGGGTCCTATTCGGACTGACTACGTCAGTCGCTCGGACCCTAATAATAACCCTTTGTATTTCAATAGGGTCCTCTCGGGACTGACTACGTCAGTCGCTCGGACCCTAATAATAATAATAGGAAGAATCCCAGCAATTTCAATAGGGTCCTACTCGGACTGACTACGTCAGTCGCTCGGACCCTAATTATTTATTGTCTGTGCTCTTTGCCTTCACCCTCCAGTCTGGACCAGTTGGGAGACACATGAGAAATGATCTGGATATGTGCATCACTCCAGTTGGCCTTATTTTGGTTTGTTCATTAAGAGCTGTTGGCAGTCAGATGTCAGCATCTGTCTTCTTTTAAAGACAAATCCTTGTGTGTTTATGTTGTTTCCTCATTACATGCTCACTGTTAACAAACCCCACCAGAGCTTTGGTTGTCAGATGACTAAGTCCTCATTTTTTCGGAGTATTTACAAGTTGTTCTCCTTACGTGGGTTCAGACCACAGAGAAATCACTTGGATGACATAGGAAAGACTGCAACGTCTTTGGTTTCACATGAGGTCTTGAAAGCTTCTGAAGTGCCACAAAGCTACTTCATAAAAACAGTCCGACCACAAAAAGTACAATGTTGCAAAATTTGCAAATCTAAGACAAACGTTCAAATTCAACGAGGGGTGGGGTGAGGAGGCAGCCCCGTACGATTAACTATGTATTAATAATTAAACTGCGATCGGGACAAATTACTTCTTGTAGACGTTTTTGGTGACTCGCAGCCTTCCTGAGGGAAGCAATTTAAATTTTGGATACAATGGAGGGTACGGATCACTTGTTATGTCAAGCGTTTCAATTGTAGTATTCAGTACATGCCAACCGCTTAATTGCATTTGTGATTTCCCTTTAATTTCACTGTTCATGTTAACCGGTCTTGACATTTTCCTTTACGTTTGACGTTCATGTGTCCATACCGTGAGACCGTGTTAAAGGAGGGGATGAGTTTTGTACTGTCATTAAGCGTCCTGAGTAGGTGTAACCTATGCATAGCTTTTTTTTAAACAAACATATCATGTGGTATATGTATATGAAATAAAGATGGCTAAACTAACCTTTTCCACAGAGTGCGCTCTGTTTTTAGGGGTTGACATGATGACCAATTCCATGGATTTACGAATGTTCATCATCTGTCTGCTTTTACTAATGAGATAATGTATTCTGAAAATATTGTAAAGCTCTGAGGCATTTTTTTTGTTTTATTTTGGTCTTTACAAAGAAGTTGAATTGAATCATCAATATTTTCTAGATTTTTTTCATATTCAGGAGTATTCAGGAAGCCCAAAAAAGCCCCCAAAAAAGGGAGCGAGATGGGATGTGTTGCTGCCTGTGGAGAGTTATCGGGAGCGGAGTTTGAGGGACGTTATGTCACGGTTTGGGGTTTTCTGGGTTCCTGTTTTATTGTGAAGTCCTTGTCTTGTGTTGTCTGTGCTGCCCTCATTGTTTTCCACCTGTGCCTCATTACCTTCCTCTTGTATTTAAACCCTGTTTGTCTCCTGTCCCCTTGTCGGATTGAACTGTTTGTCTCTGCGTACTCCTGTCAGTAGACTGTGTTTGTCCTGTCGAATTTGGGTTTTTGTGCTCCTTGTTCCCGTCCGGTTTGTTTGATTCCTGTTTAGATCCTGTTTGATTCCTTGGACCTTTTTCCCTCGGCCTGTTGGAGGCTTCTCCTTAGTTTTTTGTAATAAATATCATTTTTTAACTGTTGCTCTGGCGTTTGGGTCCCTCTCTTTGAACCTACATGTGACATGTTAAGAGAACGTTTAACGGTGTTGACTGTTGTCGGCGGAGGCTATGGCCCACAGTAGACTGTGTACTGTCCCAGAATAAACCACATACTTCCATACCTTTGGAGGATTTTAAAGTGAAGATGTTAGGTGCTTGGAAAGTACTAAATCGTTAGAAGTGTACAGATGCGTTATTATCTTTATCTGTTCAACCAAAAGAAATGTGTATTCTATATCTGTTCAGATAGAAGACCGGCACTGTGCACTGTTAATACCGGATGTCTAACTGTATGTTGACAAAGCTGGGGCTGGACCTAGTTTTTCAAAAACAAAAGCCCCAAAAAAATAAGTGTTTCTTTGGAGGTAACTCGGCATTAGGCTGCTTTTCCTTTCAAACCATAACCATAAAAGTACCATATAATGACTATCCTAACAGGAAGCTCAGGATTTGGGATGTGCGCTAAATACCAGCCACATTTTTAAAATGTGTCAGGTATTTGGTGGTATTGCCTGGTATCTCACACTGATCTAGGGTCACCATTGTGGACTGCAACCATATTTTGCTACACTTCTGTCATGGTTGTCGTCTTTCTTCTGAGACATTACAAAATCTCACAGTGTATAGGATCCAATCTCAATCAAAACTTAAACTGCTGCATTTCTGCACATCCCATATGTTTGAATCAATCCTCAAAAAAACCTGCACACCCAAAACAAAGCATTCTATTTTACCCTGAACATTTTCTCTGAGCTGAAAAGCATATTAACATTTTATTTGTGCTTTTATAGTTTCCGATTATTACAGATGTACCCAATAAAATGTGTATATATAAAATGTGGAAGTTTTAACTGTCCTCCAAAAATAAACTTCCCTGAGCATGGTTTCCTGTTTATTCCACACATGTTAGCCAATAACAGGGCCACCTGTGTTTTTACCACTTTGTTTCAGGTCAAATACATCAACCACAGGTGGCTGGATCAATGTGAAACACTTAATTATTGTTGTGACAAATGGCAGAGGCATTGAGCAGAGTTTGCTGAGCAAATGATCTCAGTGATTGCAGCAGGGGAGTGTGCCATGATTCACAATGACAAGTCATGAATTATTAAACCACTATAGCTGCCTGATGCCCCGAAGCCTTGTTTCTCTGTGAAGACAGAAGCCCAGCAGGGCCAAACAAAGGGGACACAAAGGGGATTTCAATTTAAGCCACCCACAAAGCTAACGCTGAGAGAAATTTAGGTTGATGTTGGATCTGGCAGTTCAATGGAGGATTTGCACATTCCTCCAGCGCAGTTCAGGAGAAGAGAAATGACTCATGAATATAAAAAAAGATATACAAGAAATAATGCGAGTTGATAATATGTAATTAGGGAAGTCAGCGCATACTCACCATCAAAGCTTTATTACATAATTTGATTTAAGTAAAACACATTAGGTATATAATGATGTGGTGGCGGGGGACGTGGTTAGGCTCAGCTGCAGAGGGGAGGAGCGACTCAGGGAACAGGTGTCGGGGTGGAAGCCTAATTGGCCTCAGCTGGAGCGGATTGTCTGTCTTCCCTTTATAAACTATAGGATGGAGAGAGGAGCTAGAGAGACGCAGTCTGCCAGAGCGGTGTAGCTGGACAGTGCAGTTCCGAATAAAGACGTTGCCAAATGATATTAATGTCTACTTGTGTCATTTGTGCTGGGGGGAAACTCGGTGAGGTAACTGAACTTGTTACACTGGAGCCCCCTTAAAAGAGCACATGGCAAGCAATGAGCAACACCCAGATCTGCCGGCCCAGCCGATCCTTGTGCTGGGGCAGATGCTGGGCAGGCGCGCGGCTGGCTGATGGGGGAGTGGGCGGTCCATCTCCTGCCTCTTCTCACCGGGGAGGTGCAGACAGTGGCCCTGGGGTTCCCTCTGGTAGCCCGGCTCAATTACGCGGACATGCGTTAAGCTGTCCTGGATCGCCTGGGCCTAACCCTGGAGGACCACCGACAGAAGTTCCGGCTCTCCAACACCCGCTTTGTGTTAGTCCTGGTGAATCACGCAACACAATATCCGGAGGCAGTGCTGTTGTGCAACATTTCTGCAAAAAGTGTTGCGCAGGCTCTGTTGGAATCCCGAAAGAGAGACAGTATCTGGGGTACCACTTGGGTGGCGGGCATGTGCGCCTTCAGGTGGACAAGACCGCCGCGATTGCAGCCCGCCCGTGGCCCAAGACAAAAAAAGAGGTGAGGCATTTTCTGGGGCTGGCGAGTTATTACAGGCGCTTCATCCCGAACTTCGCTGATCTGACCAGCCTTGACTGACCTGACCCAGAAAGGTGCCTCAGAGGAGAAGAGAAGAGGATAGGAGGAGCGAAAGAGGAAGAGAAGGAGAGGAGGAGCTCAGTGTATCCTAAGATGTCCCCCAGCAGTCTAGGCCTATAGCAGCATATCTAGGGGCTGGACCAGGGCAAACCTGAGCCAGCCCTAACTATAAGCCTGAAACAGCCCTAACTATAAGCGCTATCAAAGAGGAAAGTCTTAAGTCTATTCTTAAATGAGGTGACCGTGCCTGCCCCCAGGACTGAAAGTGGAAGCTGATTCTACAGAAGAGGAGCCCGATAACTGAAAGCTCTAGCCCCCAACCTACTTTTTAACACTCTGGGAACCACAAGTAACCCTGCATTCAGTGAGCGTAATGCTCTAGTGGGGTAATATGGCACTATAAGCTCCTTAAGATATGATGGTGCATCACCAGTTAAGGCTTTGTAGGTAAGGAGAAGGATTTTAAATATGATACTTGATCTTACAGGAAGCCAGTGGAGAGCAGCTAGTACAGGAGTAATGTGATCTCTCTTCCGCGTCCTCGTTAGTACACGAGCTGCAGCATTCTGGATCAACTGGAGAGATCCAAGGGACTTACCGGAGCAGCCTGACAATACAGAGTTACAGTAATCCAGTCTTGAGGTAACAAATTTCTGTATCGCTTTGTGCCAGATCTTTGAGATGTTCCGTAGGTGAAAAAAGGCGGTCCTTGAGATCTGTTTCACGTGGGAGCCAAAGGACAGGTCCTGGTCAAAAATGACTCTGAGATTCCTTACGGTGGTGGTGGATGCCAGAGCGATGCCATCTGGAGAAACCATATCATCAGATACTTGATTTCTGGGGCGAGTAAAATAACTTCAGTCCTGTCCGAGTTCAGCAGCAGGAAGTTGCAGGTCATGCAGGTTTTGACGTCTTTAAGACACGCTTGAAGTTTAGCGACCTGGTGGATTTCATCTGGCTTGATCGTCAGATATAGTTGAGTATCATCGGCATAACAGTGAAAGTTTATGGAGTGTTTTCTGATAATACTGCCTAAAGGAAGCATATATATAAGGTGAATAAAATTGGTCCAAGCACAGAATCTTGTGGAACTCCATGTTGAACCGCGGCGGTCATCGAGGCCTCATCGTTTACACATACAAACTGAGATTGATCTGATAAATACAACTTAAACCAGCTTAGTGCTGTACCTTTTTAATACCAATCGACTGGTCTAGTCTCTGTAATAAGATGTTATGGTCAATGGTGTCGAACGCTGCACTAAGGTCTAACAAGTACAGACAAGTCCCCTACCTGATGCAACTAGAAGGTCATTAGTAATTGTCACTAGTGCTGTCTCTGTGCTATGATACTTTCTAAATCCTGACTGAAACTCTTCAAATAAGCTATTGTTATGTAAAAAGTCACACAACTGATTTGCGACTACCTTCTCCAGTATCGTAGAGAGGAAGGGAAGGTTAGAGATAGGTCTGTAGTTAGCCAACACCTCTAGATCCATAGTGGGCTTCTTAGGAAGAGGTTTAGCTACCTTTAAAAGACTGTGGTACATGACCCATTAGTAAAGACCCATTGATAATATCTAGTAGAGAGGCACTAATTAAAGGTAAAACTTCCTTAAACAGCTTAGTCGGAACAGGGTCCAGGACACAGGTAGAAGATTTAGAAGTAGAAACCATTGAAGACAGTTGGTCGAGGTTGATGGTTGATACCTGATGTCGGGCGGTGGAGGTATGTGGTGGCGGGGGTCGTGGTTAGGCTCAGCTGCAGAGGGGTAAGGGAGGAGCGGCTCAGGGAACAGGTGCCGGGGATGTGGCCTAATTGGTCTCAGCTGAATTGGATTGTGTGTTTTGTGTGTCTTCCCTATATAAACCATAGAATGGACGGACGAGCGAGAGAGGAGCTAGAGACGCAGTCTGCCAGAGCGGCGTAGCTGGACAGTGCAGTTCCGAATAAAGACGTTGCCAAACGATATTAAGGTCTGCTTGTGTCATTTGTGCTGGTGGGAAACGCGGGGAGGTAACTGAACTTGTTACAAATGACATGATCCAATTTTACTGCATTTTATTACATAAGCAAAACTAGGATCTGGTGTGACTAAAGTATTCATAAAACAGGTCCAGCCAATACTTGAGTCACATGGCATAAAATTAAAAACTAAATTACATGTTACACCAACAGACATTTCAAAGCTGTGTATTACTAAATAAATCCACATAAGCTAGTTGTTACTGCACATTTGCCTAGATCTTTTCATTTTTTTAACCACTTCAGATATCAGATAACAACAGCTCTTTACTCTGTTGATCACAACATCCACAATTGGGGCAATTGGGGCTTCAGTATTGCCTACAGTTTTGCTGTATTATTCATATGTATTAAACTTACAAAACTGTTCAATAATTACTATCATGACCCTGAAACTTGGAAAGCACTTTACAGAGTAAAATGTGCTAATTATATGCAGCAAATCTGAAACCTGGTGCAAACAAGCACAAAATAGGAGACTACTGAGAAAAAAGCCACAGTTAAGCCTAGTTTATTGTTCTCCGTCACGTCGACGGCGTAGGTATGCCGTCGAAAAGTACAGTTGCTGTCTACATTCATTATAAATGGCATAAGTTCTGTTTAGTGAATTCACAACTAGCAGGTGCATACACACACAGTAACCATTTTGGGGATAGTGGTGGTGTTCACCCTTCTGTACAGTTCCTCCCCAGGAATATACTAAAATGTATGTGTTTTTTTTTTGTTTTTTTTTATTAAATTGGCCAGATGCACTCAGGCAATTTTTTCAGAGACCGGCACCTGCTGGAGAAAGGACGCCTGATTCGCCTCCCTCTGAACTTTGTAAGTAGCCTACACAACTAGTACTATTGTTGCTGTTTTTGTTATTGTTATTACTTTCATAATCACATCATATTAATACTACTAATTGTAATCAGTAGCATTATTTAGCCTTGTAGCAGTGGTGGCAGCTACTACAAGTTACATGGTCAGATAAAATGTATTTGTACAATGCAACTATGTGGTAGGATGATAGAAATGACCAAATGCAATTGTGTAACAAACAGCATGGATGAACTCTGTGTTTAAATACAGCTGCAGGAGAAGGGACATCCAGTAGTACTCAAGGGGCCAGTAACACACAAGCCAGGAACACACAGCCTGCATCAGGTGAGTCTATTTAATAGTATTTATTCAAGCCACGTCCATATTTTAAAGTACAATAGAAACATGTTAGCATGTATTAAATACAATAGCTTGTTTTCTTAAAGAAGTTCAACCACATTCATGATCATTTCACTTATTATATTAAACACCGCTTGTCTGGCTATACAATTTGCTTGAATACAGGTGAAGGGACATCCAGGACCACATCAAGCACTCAGGGCACCAGTGAAACTACACTGCCGCCTGCAGACACCTCACCCTCCGCAATTCCTGATATCTAGGGAGAACCTATAGATCCTGCTGACTGGCCAGCCCTATGTGATGCGGTAAGGACAGAGTTAGTTTGCAGAGGACCAGACCAGTCCAGACTTTACATTTCCAAAAATGGGTGGGAGATGCTTGTTCACTGCCTGTTTGGAGTGTGCGTGGGGGGGAATTTGTGTGTAAGGGAAAAAAACCTGTCAAACCTTGTTAATATAGTCATTCCCTATACAGCTTGCAATAAACATCTTTGAAAAAAGACTGTTTTGCACAGTTTATGGAGTTAATTTAATCCTAACGTTGAGTGTGTAATAAATTATTTAAAATGATAAAAAAGAAAATGTTCTGAAACTATTCTGGTGTTTGTTGTCCATGCACCATTTATTGTTGAACTGCAATGTAGAATTATAAGTGGGTCAAAAACTGCTATGCAAAGTAAAGCAGTTAAGTTAATATATGTCTCTTCAGTGATGTACAGTATTGTGTGTGGGTGGGAGGGTGGGGGGGGGGCGCGCAAAACTCAATCTTGCCTAGGGCAACCAAAGGGCTAGAGCCGGCCCTGTCTGTACGACCACTAAACCGGTCGAGGCTGGGAAAAAGCAACTGCCGGAAAATACGTTTTGAGCGGACCAATCACAGCGCTTGCGGTCCGCGTCAACGCGACGCGTAGTTAGGATTTTTTGGAGGTGCGCGTCAGGCTACGGCATAGGGGTCTGCGTCGACGGTGTAGGTACGCCGTCGACCTGACGGAGAACCATAAACTAGGCTTTAATGTGTAACTGTTGCCACTATGTTGGTTTAATATTTTGTAACGGTTTTCCATTTTTGTATATTTTGTATTTGTATATAGCATCACTGGGTGGCTGCAGAAAATACTTTTATTTTGAAGCATCAGCTGAGCTGCGAGGTAGAGCTCACTGGGTTTTCTATGGGTACCTGAACACACCATACCTGTGTGCTCACTGTGCTGTGAAGTCTCGGTAGCATCACGCACTTTTCACGCCGGCAGGACACAGACATCTCAGCAAGGTGAAAATAACTAATATGAAGAACGGTAAAGGAGGTTCAGAGGATTCCGTTTTTTGAGCATGCAGCCAACGAGGTATTGTGTCCGTTTGTTGTGTACTTGCACTATGTTTTGTTGTCGATGCTGTGTTTGCTGACTAGCTAACGTTGTGGGTTGTGTGTGTTTGGATGCCTTGTGTTGCATAGTTTTCACGGTTCAATGTGGAGAAGAAGATTTCATTAAAAACCCGTAACGGAAACCATTTGCTGTCTGACTGTGCTTGGGAGGGAGTCACATAATGACTCGTACATTACTAATATGTCAACTAATAACCGGCAAATAGGATTTGCTTAATTGAAAGTGTTACCCACCGGGCTAATGGGGTTTTGAGCAGTCAATGCTGTTTCAAAAAGCAGAGCTAAATACCGAAGAAGAGAATAGTGACAGATTTACCATCCACAGCCAACATTTATTTGGTTTCATTAACATTTGCAAGACAAAGTCCTGACACATGATGAGCTCTGTCTTATTTCCTTGACACTTTTTTGCAGCGCTGACAATTATGAGGCGCTTGGTGAAGTCTCCCCAGCAGGGTCGCTGAGGGCTGTGCTGTGATTCCCCCGCAGCACGCCACTGCCTCCTCCTGACCTAATTACTACAAATAATTGCTCATAATACTACACCGCCAAGCTCCCAAGAAGAATCACTCAAAAATAGCATCCTCAGCAGTTATTACCAGCTGTTACATGAGAATAGTGTCATTCTAAAACAACATATCCACTCTTTAAAAAAAAAGAAGAGCAAACCATATCAAGGATTGTCGTCAGTAAAACAAGCTTGCCGAATGTATTTTTGGAAGCTTTGTAAAGAGGGTATACCTGCAGTTTTTGCTCCCAGTGCATTATTTTTTATTTTTGTACTTTTATTTAAGCAGGATGTTATTTCGTACTGCCATTGCTGAATCAAACTGCTGCTGATCCGCCCGAAGCAGTGCTGGTAGCGGCAGTCATTCAGACACTCTTCCTGGAGGAGTCGGAGCTGTGTGCGGCTACGGATAATATGATGAACCCAGACACGATGGCGTTTGATGTTCCGACGTTTGTGGGACTTCCACAACCAGTATAAAGCAGAACTAATTGTGAATTTTCGCAACGCTTTTTCACGTGAGTTTGAACGTAGCATAATAGTCACTTCATCATCCATCTATGGACACAGCGGGACCTTCCCCTCCTGATTTGTAAATAAGCTCAATCATACCTCAGTGTATCCCCAACGTTAAAACAGATAGCACCTATATTTCTGGGATCTTGGCCCACATGTCACCTTATCCAATATTTGACGGGGAGACTGACACTGATATAATCGCTGTGTTCTATATGGTGTGCGTCCCACCCATTTGGTGGTCTTAAGTGGGAAAATACAGATTAAAATACTTATATGCAAATCCCCATGTGGCTCCCGCGGGTCTGGTTCTTACGATCAGAGTCTACAGGATTTGCTGCTGGAAGAAAAGTTGGTCTTGAGATGACTTTTGGGATGACTTTAACTACAGTTTTTACTCTCCGTCTGTCTCACACCAGAAACACACAAACACACACTTGTGAGGTTTAATTGATTTTTTTCTGTTGCTGTAGATAAATCCATGTTCTGCATCCCATGTCACTGGCTGCGGCCCTTGTCTTCCATCCTGGTAAACCCCATTCATCACAAACAGGCCTCTGCATACGCGACACTCGTGCCAACGCCTCTGTTACTGAGCTCAGTCAACCTCAAGCTGCCCTTTACATACACACACACACACACACATTTGCATTTTTGCACTCTATTGTTTAAGTTTAATTTAATTTCCTAAATTAATACTCTGCGCCGTACATATCTTTCAACCCATCTATTTCTATTTTTGGATATATCTTTCATCTCTGTTTTATATTTTATGTTGTATCTGTAAGTTGCTGATACTCCGACAACAAATTAATAAAGTATATATTCATTCATTCATGATGAGAACATTGGAAGATAATCATTTCAGCTATCCTGAGGCTACATTTAGCTGTAGAATACATGCATTCACAGTGACGTTAATTCTAAGTTAATCAGATCACACAGACACATGTTCTCACACACAGACACACACACACACTGATGAGACATTATGTATGCCTGCTTCCTTTTAAAGCCGAGGGTTGATTTCAGACGCTGCATCTGTCAAGTTGCACTTCGGGGTTTGTAGCTAGACTGACCCTGAGCTTGTTAGCTGACAGTTACAGTAGAAGTGAGTGTGCGGAGCTCTCCTCATTCCTGCATGGCCACTGGCACTGCATACAATTTTTGCCCTCACATTATACGTCAGAATTATATTAATGCACTCTTAAACAAATCTCAAGCAATGGACCAGCTTTTAGACCACCATGTGAACGTTTGGTGAATCCAGTGGCTGCCGTTCTGAAAGAAAGGGAAGCAAACACAAGCTCACATTCACCTTGACCACAGCATTCTGGCATGAGCGTTGCTCATGGAAAAGTCTTAACATTTCTTATTTATGTGAATAGTAGGCTTTAAAGGTTTTCAATATGAGTATAGGTTACTGCTGAGCCAGTCATATCAGTTGGTGATGTCAGTTTCCTTATAAAATGCATATATAATACCAGATAAATAACTTGACTACTAAAAATGAAGTCCTTTATTGACTTGGATGACTTTGATGTTTGAGCTCAAAATTCAGTGCCCAACTAGAAGAAGAAAAAGATGGTTGGGATAGTGCAGTGGATGAAGACAGTTTACTTTGCAAAAGGTGCTAAATACGAGATTGGGAGCATTCCTGTTGCTTCTCAACAGCTCTCAACATGGCGACGGCTGAGCCAGTTGCTTGCAGCTAAGACTGTTTATCTGGAAGCGAAGGGTTGGTGCTCTACTTCTGCAGCGGCGGCATTGGTTTGGGCAGAATTACCAGCAGTAATCTCTGTATGAGGCAATGCAGAGCGACTGCCCTGAGCTTGCCCGCGGTGCATGCTCACATGCACGGACATACATAGAGAGAGAGACATTCCTCCACTACATCTTTACATATATTTAGAACTCTTTGACTATTTTTGTCAATAAATCAATCACATTTCCCAGATAATTATTTGTTTCCCTTTCATGAGCTGGAGTGAACCAACTGTTTTTTCAGTAGTCTTCAGGCTTTCTTTGGAATTAAATTAATTTTACCTTGAAAGCTTAATAAATGTGCACAAGGTCTGGACTCCCCCTGTAGAAAGCGATGCACGTGTATATGTAGCTTACATGCTGAATTAATTGATGTTCTTCCTATACTCTGAAAGCAAATACAAAACAAGGTTATGTCTGTATACTGTATTCATCTTCCGTTCAGCACTTCCTCCTGAGGCTCTTGTGGAAAAATGACAGAACTGTCGTTTCAACTCAAGCAGGGTGAGCAACATGTGCCACAATTCATTTTCCTTCCAGCTCTCAAAGTGCTGAATGCTGCACGGAGAAATGAGATGTGCCATCAAAGCCAACCCCAGCCTTTATTCCTGCGTGAACCCAGCTATGTTTAACCAGCCGAGATCCCGCAGGGCTCCTGGCAAGAGAGACGAATCAAGAGAAACTTCGATCCACACGCAGAGCGAAGGTCGGCGTTCTACCGGAGGTTAATTCAATATGAAAATCCAAACACGGAGCCCACCACGGCTTGCCGTTTGATTCCTGACTCTTGAAAGTGTAGTTCAGAAATTGAGCATCAGTCCATGTCACCATGAACGTGAAGATGAAATCTGCATGGAAAGATTTCTACGGGCGTTTTCATTCCTCGTTTACAAAATCAGAGATTATTTTTTCTCATGAATCAAGTTGGACATAAACTCCAATCAAAAAGCTCATATGTTTATTTTACAATCACTTCTTGGTTCTGTTGGTATTTTCTACCCACACACACATATATATTTTAGTCCAAAATAAAATAAACATTTAAAATATATATATATATATATATATATATATATATATATATATATATATTGCTTTTAACTGGACAAAAAGTGATTGAAAGGGAAAGAAGGAGAAGGGCACTGTCATATCAATCATCCTGCAACCACTCTTCATCTCCTTCTTTAACCACACTTCAAGTTCGGAGTGACTCCAGCCTTGTGTTACTCTTTCCTGACATGTCATTTTGTCAAATGAGGAGACTTCCTGGAGACGACGCACGCCAGATTAAAAACCTTCACTGACAAGAAACCTGGACACACATAAATTGATGAACCAGTTCAAATTCTTGCAGATAAAGCTTCTCTCAAGGAAGAAATACTCATATTTATATCTTGTCTAAGACAAGACACACGAGAACCACCTCTCAGTACAAGGCGATGCATCTAAACAGTAACAACAAACAGAACATTAAATTCAGAATCACATTTCTCCATAAGTGAGTCAACAGAAACATTATATACTTCATATACATCATGTAAGGTAGGAGTAATCATAAGGCTTAAAGTGTTGTCAATGTGTATCTAAAGCATTGGCACACATGCATACACTGATAGCAGGGGTTACCATGCAAGGTGCCACCTGTAAAACCAACACATACACTGAAGGCAGAGCCTATGGGAGCACATTAGGGTTAAGTTTCTCGCCCAAGGAAACTTCGACATGGTCTGGAAGTCTACCTCTGAGCCACAGCCGTCCCCAAACCTGTCTGTTTAAAATATCAAAGAAAAAACTAAGAAAAGCACAACAGCAATTAGTGTGAATGAGTGTCAGCATACATGCATGGATGGATTTTGCTTGCCAGAAGGATTATCCATCACCTATTCCAAAGCTGCATACTTCAGGGGTTGTTATTATGCTACGTTCACACCAACGTTTTTTGCAAGCTTTTTCGCATGAGTTAATTTGCGTTATTTGCTTCATTTGATTTTTTGCGGCGGAAAAAGGGCGTGGCTTATCTTCATAAAACAGTCACTATTTCCGCCATCCACCATTGAAATAACCATGGATGTGTTTTGTTTGCCAGAACGATTATCCATCACCTATTCCAGTGTTTTTCAACCTTTTTTGAGCCGCGGCACATTTTCTACAATAAAAAAATCCCGCGGCACACCAACAACCCAAAAAGTTACAAAATGTCACAATGTAACATAATACAGCATATATGGTAAGTCATTATTGCGCTACGTACTGGCATGGAAGAGTATTCAGTGTTTCAAGTAAACCAGATTGCTCCATCAGACCAAAAAAAACAGTATTAACACTTTGTTAGAAAAATGAAAATAAAGTTATGCAAAAAATAACTAATATTTAGTTACTACTAAAGATAGCTTATTGTGGAAAACAATAAGCTATTTTTTTGCAAAACAGAATGAGTGCAGATATGTGCATCACGTATCAGTATTAGTGGCTGCAGTGAGCTGCTTTCCTCTACACATCTTTTTAGAACGGGGTTGTAGATTTGATAAGGCTCTCAATTCATGCTCAACCACCTGTAATAAATACCGCCCCAGTTTGATAAATACTGACTTAAAGGAAACATGGTGTTCATTTATTTTAATGATGACCACAAAGTGAACAGGCTTTGTCACTGCAGTGTGTTTTTCGGCCTTTTGGAAGAATATTTCCAGAGCCTCTCGATATGGGAAGTCAGAAACGTCATTGATGGCGCTCCAGGCTGCAGCCTGTTGGATGTTTGTCTTGACCTGCAAATACATTAACACACTGAACACTGGAGGTCATTTTCAGTCGAGTTTGACATACTTTTCTTAGCTTCACCTTTTAAGGCACTTGCATATAAGATACATACCCATGTTACACATCATAAATTGCAGAACAATCTCAGCTATCTATATAATGAGGCACCATTGTCATAAGGCAAACGTGTATAGAGAAAAACGTTACAATATGACACTAAAGCTGAAAAATGGAATCTCGATTTTTGGAAATTATTCAGATCGCTTGAAAAAAACCTAACTTTACTCATGTGGTAACTCTGTTTAGGTGATGGAAATTGGTTTACCAAAGGTTTTAGATTCACAAAAACAGTGAAATATATGAATAAAATGGTAGATACATGTAAATAAATGTCTAAAACTAAATTTTGTATTATCGTTTTTTGAGTAGAAATATGGTTTTTCAGACCTTTCACCAAAATGATAAAAATGGGACTGAGAAATTACTTCATACTGCAGATAAAGCTGCATGGGGTGTGTGCAAATGAAAAATTACCTTCACAACAATTTATTTTTGGGAAATAAAAATATGTATTATAAAAAAATAAATATGTACAGAATATATATTGAGAAATATAAAACAGAACAAAAACCTTTACCCATCATGCCTTTTGGCGATGTCATGTCTTGCACACCCTGAGTCAACTTCTATCCGTGAGACGTAAGTAGCTCAGACCGCTGTACACGTATCTGTGACTGACGAAGAATGACAATAGTTGTTATGGCCGCGCATGCGCCACTAGTATCAAGGGATTACCCTGGGTTCTAAATCCCTCCATGTTTAGCTCCCTATGTACCAATCAAAACAGCTGCTGGCGAGTTGAGAGTGAGTGGTGAATAGCGGTGGCGGTCCTTTTCGGCGTCAATAAATGAATGTGTTTATTTGGAAAAAAAATACTTAAATAATTTTTGGGAACCAACACAATAGAGCTGCACCATTCACTGCTGGATACTTTAATTATACCCAGTTCCAACATCAACTTGATTTCTTTCTTTAACTCAAGCACCAACCACTCAGGAATCCTGTAGCTCCTCTGCCGCCCCGGAGCATCTTTATGTAGCCAAATATTGTGCTGCACAAGGGTGGTGAATCCGGGTGACTCACTGAAGAGCTTTGGGTCCAGAAGAGGTACCACATCTGCCTGCTCAGAGGTGGACAGATGTGACAGATCCACTGGCCTGGACTCCACTGTGCTGGCAGGAAATAACTTTTCAGTCTCCGAACGAACCTGGAACTCTTAACAAGTTTACATGAAATGTCTGATATTTCTTTACTTTCTCTGGCATATAGAGTTCATAGGTGACCTTATCAGTCCGTCTCATGACTTCATAAGGTCCATGCCACTTGGTCAAGAGCTTGCTGTCAGACGTGGGAAGCAGTAACAGTACCGTTCCCCTTGGTTCAAAAACCCTCTCGCTGGCCTTTTGGTCATACCACTTCTTTTGGTTCTGTTGTGCCATCCTCATGGTCTCCTGGGCCAGTGTCGACATCTCCTCCAACCTTTCTCTCATCTTGACCACGTATGCCACCACGTTCTCTCATAATGTAGGATTTTCCCACTAGTCCTTCAGGAGATCCAGTGTCCCTCTCACTTGGCGTCCAGAAAGCAGTTCAAATGGTGAGAAGCCAGTTGAAGCTTGTGGCAGCTCCCGGTAGGCGAAGAGTAGATACGGCAGCCATTGGTCCCAATCAGCTCCTGTGTTGGATACAAACTTGCGCAGCATGTTTTTCAGTGTCTGATTGTATCTTTCAACCAGCCCGTCCGTTTGGGGGTGATAAGGGGTGGTCTTAATTATTTTTACCCCCAACAGCTGATAGACCTGTTGTAGCAACTTAGACATACAATTCGTCCCACAGTCTGTCAGGACCTCTCTAGGTATGCCTACTCTGGAGAACAGCTGTAAAAGGCAATTGGCAACATGTCTGGCCAGCTGTCAGCTGACACTTCTCACAAGAACTACAGAACCTGACTATACATCCCTGGCCACACAAAACGACTGGCAATTATACGCAAAGTTTTTTGAGTTGCCATATGTCCTTCCCATGGAACTGTGTGCCCAAGATCCAGCACCCTTTGTCTGAACTGCTGTGGTAATGCTAAAGCCTCAACATCACAATTGCACTGATACAAAATCCCCTTTTTTACCACACAAGTAACTTCCTCCAGACAGTCTGGGCGACCATGTTTTACTCCTTCAACCGCCGTCACTTTGTCAAACCAGATCTTTAAAGTAGGGTCTTCCTTCTGCAATGTACCTACATCTGGTGGCAGGTCTACATCTAATGGGTGCCCTGGTTTAGAAATCTCTTCTGTCCCTTTTTCTGTTCCCTTCCATTTATTGGTCCTCCTTTCTGCTCTAGACTAATGCCGTGTTCACACCGGACGCGGCTCGAAAATTCGCGCCGCGTCCACCGCGGAAGTTTACTCGCGTGAGTGAAACAAGGGTGTTCACACCAAACGCGAAAAATCGCGGCGCGAAGGGGGCGTGGCTTAGCTCTGTTGCTTGCCTCTGTGAGAGACAAGCGACGAAGCTTTCATTTCCGCTATCGACCATGGAATAAATAACCACTAGTTCTGCTTTATATTTGTTGTGGAAGTCCCAAACATGTCGGAACATGAAACGCCCTCGTATTTGGGTTCATAACATCATCCGTAGAGAATTCAACTCACGCGAATTCGCGCCGCGTCCTTCGCTTTGTTCGCGCCGCCTCAAACGCGTCTATCTCGCCACGGCGCGAATAAATCTCAGGTTGTCCTGGTACTGCAACTACAGCAGCTCCTACTAATTGGGCTTCCCTGCAATATTGCTCTGTGCTCTGAACCTCTGTTGCTAGGGGGTTGAGTGTAATTTTTTTTTTTACTGCCTGCTGAACCACATCATAGAGGGTGGGAACAGCATTGCCAACAATGACAGCATACGGTAGCTTGGGAGCTAAAGCTACTGGCAAAAGAAAGGTCTGCCCTCCCACTGTCAAATATACATGAGCGGTCGGGTCCACATGCTCATCTCCATGAATACAACTTATGCAGGTGTCATCTTCCCTCCACTTGTCCCTTGGCATTAGGCTGGACAGTACAACCGTCTGAAACCCCGCTTTGTCTAAAAGAGCTATTTCTTTTTGACCATTCACTAGAACTGGTGCTGTACGGGCTGTCTCTTTAACTACCTGTTGTGCAGTTGGCCTAGGGACTGAACAAAAGAGAGATGGCTTTGTCTGGTTTCTAAGTGGACAAGAGTACTGAGTATGTCCTACCACATTACACAGGTAACATCGCACATCCCGTTTCGAAGATCTAAACGGAGTGCTTCTATCAGAGTCTGACTTGCTGGTGTTACTCGATGAAAACTGCCTACTGCTTGAAAAACCTCGGCCCTGAGCCTGACCAGAGCCCCACTCACCCCCAGTGGACTTGCTTCTCTGGGCAAAACTAGTGTCTTGGCCAAAAGTAGTGTGTCTGGTCCCTCTTCTGGCTGCTGTGAACACTTCAGCCAGCTGAGTTGCTTTTTCTGCAGTAGGAGGGTCATGCTCACGGATCCACACTTCAAGGTCCGGGTACATTATACTCAGGAACTGTTCCAGAATCAACAGCTCAGACATCTCTTTTACTGTCAGCTTTTCTTGTTTGACCCGTTTTGAATATAAGTCTTTCAGGTGAACATACAGCTCACGTGGGGTCTCTCCTTGCAGAATGTTCATAGACCGAAACCTTCGGCGGTACGTATCTATGGTGATCTCATACTTTTCCAATATTGCCGCTTTAACTTTTTCATAGTCTTCAGTGTCTGCAACGTCCATGAAAACATAGGCACTTCTTGCCTTACCTGTCAGCAAAGGAACCAGGCGAACGACCCACTCATCTTTTTGCCATTGACAGACTTGTGCTATTCTTTCAAATGTTGTCAAAAAGTGCTCAATGTCATCATCTGGCAACAGTGGAAGCAGTTTTGGTTCTCTGCGGACTGGTGGTTCCCTCGGATGTCTGACCTTGTATGTCAGACTTGTCCCTTCATCTGGATCATCCGCTTCATGACCTCCAGCGTAGAGTCGCTTCTCTTGCAGCCCTGTCTGTCATCTTTCATTTCCTTCACCTGCAACTGTATCTCCTGAAACTGATGCTGCATGTACATCCATCTTTCTTCTTGACGGGAAAATTATTTTCCCATCTGCTGGTCTCTGGCTGCTTGAGACTGGGTGAGATTTTTGATCAGTTCCTCCAGCTTCCCTGTTTGGTTGCCAGCTGCCATGGCCTTGTCATCAGCTGAAGCACCTGCCCCATCATCTGGCTCTTCCTGCTGGTCACTCTTCTTCTTACTTCTAGTCATTCCAAACTCAACCCTGCAGCTCAGGCCCCAGCTTCTTGACACCACTTGTTAGGATGGCCATATAGCGGCTGGATTTTGGAAGCAGGAAGCTCGACACAGAAGTTTACATGGTGGCCAACCAGGTGTTTATTTCACCAGCCAGAGATTGAACCGCCGATCCTCTGATTGAAGGAGGACCGTGCTCTAGAGTATACAGGTCCAGGCTGGAAAAAAAACTATCAATCTGTTTATTTTATGCCAAAAGAGAAAGAAGGTTATGCAAAGAAGTGAGCTGATGTAGTGTGATATATAATATGAAGCCAGCTACATTGCTCTTCATGTGGTTGCAGGTGCCGTTGATTATATTTTACAAACCGCATGTCGCATATATTACTGTACGTTACGACGTCTTAAAGTCACAGTCAAGAGTGAAAGACAGACAGACGGGGAGCAGCAGATGGAGAGGTAAACAGTTCCCACACTACCCTGTATGAATTGTAATTGTTATGAAATATTTTTTTTGTGAATGTGCTCCAAATACGTACCATATGCCTGAAACTTTAAGTTAACCTCGTTAATACCGCTGAGACAATTCCAATGTATCGTTGTTGTTTTAATTGAGGTGGCCATGTTTTCTTCTATTATTTCTTATAGATTTTCGTTGTTTCTCCACTTACCGTGTTTACCTCAGCACCGACGTTTTCATATTAAACAACCAAATTAAGTAATCTTCTCTGGGTTTTTTTCTTCTTTTTTACCTCACCACCTGTCATCATATTACCAAATTGAGTGATATACTAAGTTGATGATGAAAATTGAGACGTGCCAGGATTTCTGGTCTCCATGACCTTCTGGATATTGCTTCATATTTCCTGTACATGATAGTAGTATTGGTCTTCACATCTGACTTAATCATTGTAAAATAAATGAATGAATAAACATGCAGCACGTCGAGTATAGAGTACAACTTGTTGAAAACATTGATCATATTTGTCTGGTCCTTTCAAGCAGCCACTCCTCTCTGTCCAACTGCATCTAGCAGCCTCATAATCATTTATACAAGCGTCTGTGAATACCAAGCAGGCCCAGCTGATGTGTTCCTGCTGTCTGCTTGGCAGAGGAAATAAAGGGTAGAGCGGGAGCTGAATGTTCATCATTTGATATTAACACCAGACAAAGCAGGCCTCTTTGATCAAGGCACGAAGGTCAACCACAACAGCTGTTGCGATGCACCGACAGGAGGCAAACCTTTTCTTTTTCACCTCGGGGTAAGGAAGCCTCACACCAGGCAGTAGCGGCTCCACGTGTGTTCGGAAAACCTCATATCAGAGGGGATTGTGAGAGTATTTTGGAATTCCTCGTGAGAGGAATGAAACAAGCAGTTTTATTTTTTCAAACAGACGCTACAGTTGCATAGCTTCTGTAGAATTGTAATAGTTTAGTTCGTCAAAATTGGACTTGCACATGTATAATAAAGAAATGTTTAATGTGTACATTACAATGCATAAGAGGGATATGATAATTAATAAGGGACATTATGAAGAATGTTATGAAAGATGTGTAATTGTATATATAAGAAGGTCACTGTATGTTTTTATTACTGTATAATGATTCAGGTGTGAATGGATTTTAAAATGTTACTGCAGTGGATAGGATTAAGACTGTCGCTTTAAGAACTACTTTTTGTCTTCAGTTGGTCATCAGGTGGAGTAAGACATTAAGACACCGGAAGTAGAAGGACTTTAGTTGCGCGGACTGTTATGTGGCTCAATCTACCTTTTTTGTAGTCAGCTGTTACGCCCCGTGGTGGCTCGGCGTGGGACGCAACATAAAAACAGATCCGGACAAGAGCGGGTACAGTCACACAAAAAAAACACAACATAGGGAACAACAAGGACTGTCAGTGGCACCAAAGAAAAGAACTTAACAAAACCCCATCCCCCCCCCATTGACAGGTGCTTTGCACCCAAAAAGTACAGGGGGTGGTGCTCACTCTAACCTAGGGTATTAACAACAAGTAAACCTACGTGTGCAATATGTAAACCCCAGGGTATCTTACCTGTCCTCATTGACCCTGTGCGCACAACAAAAGGAAGTAACAAAACCAATGGGCTGCTAACAAGAAATAGGTTAAACAAAGGTGGAGTAACTAAGGCCAAAACATAAACAAGGAACCAAACAAGCAAGCACCAGCAGCAAAACGTCAGAGCTCAAACAGGGCTCTGCCACAGCTCAGCTCGACCACAGAGTGCCAAGTCCAGCGTGCAGGGGGCAGAGAGACGTGACAAAACGGAGGACTATTAACAGGGGGACTGGTTGATTGGAGATCTGGAACAGGTGGGTTGATTGGATGACTGGAACCAGGTGTGTACATCTGTGAAGTATGAGAAAGACAACAGGAGAGGGAGACAAAACAACAACAAAGCAACACAAAACAAGCACAATACATGTGCGCATACCAGACAGGACACCGTCCGTATCATCAGCGAAGAAGAAAATCTCCATCGCTGACAACGTAGGACCAACAGGGACACAGAGATTGAGCAAAGATGTTGAATGGGGAGAGAACTAACCAATGTAGGCCGTAAACCGAGCGGCTAAAGAGTATTTAACACGGCACAAATCTTTGTGCGGGACTTCCTGTTTGAACGCGGAGGCGACAGGTAACTGGGGCAGACTGTGAATTTGCGGCGAATATTTGCTGTTCATCATCATCCTTTATTAAACGCATTGGATTTTGGAATTTTCTCCGCGCGACAACCTAAGGATTTCTGAATACTTTACATTTCCCAAAACTGCTTGTTTCCTTATCAGTTAAGTACATTTCTTTTTCCATTCTTTTTAACCCTTTGGGGGCGGGGCCCGCTTCGAAGCGGCGGCAGACATTTAAGTTTTTAATAAAATTATATCTTAAGAAGATGCCAGGCAAAGAGTCCTGAGCAAAGCTATATTGGAGGGGACTGACGGCGCAGCTTCAGTGCCTGAAGGATTCGCTAACAAGGAGCTAGCCGGAGCTAACGGGCCAGATAGTTGGCTACAGCGTTTCTGTGAGACTGAACAGTGAGTAATCAATTGTTGTCCCTATCACCGTTAACTTTCTTACAGTGAACTTAGTACGACAAGTAGTGTTGGACCTCCATTATGTGTTTGTAAGACCGTAACTAAAGTTTGTTTGTTGACGATAGCTTCGTAGCGCTAGCACGTCACTAGATAGCACCGTGTTGGATATTTCCTTCCGTGTCTACGACTGAACGGTGCATACTCAACTATTGTCCCTATCACCATTAACTTTCTTACAGTGAACTTAGTACGACAAGTAGTGTTGGACCTCCATTATGTGTTTGTAAGACCGTAACTAACGTTTGTTGACGATAGCTTCGTAGCGTTAGCATGTCACTAGATAGCACCGTGTTGGATGTCTCTTCCGTGTCTACGACTGTACAGTGCATACTCAACTGTTGTCCCTATCACCGTTAACTTTTGTACAGTGAACTTAGTACGACAAGTAGTGTTGGACCTCCATTATGTGTTTGTAAGACCGTAACTAACGTTTGTTGACGATAGCTTCGCAGCGTTAGCATGTCACTAGATAGCACCGTGTTGGATGTCTCTTCCGTGTCTACGACTGAACGGTGCATACTCAACTGTTGTCCCTATCACCGTTAACTTTCGTACAGTGAACTTAGTACGACAATTGTTTATTTACAACAAGCTGCTCTTCCATGAGATTGAGGTAAAAAAACAGAGAGGAAAAGAGAGAGTGAACATCCCCCTTATAAGGAAGTGGTGTCATGTGACTTCATGCCATATGAGGCGCAACAGCGCCTCTTCCTGAACAAATATAATTACATGCATCCATACATTTATCAACTCTCAACACTCCCACTTATGAATGACATGTATACTGTATAACTTTTACATAACCAAATAAACAGAACAAACAAAAATGGCATATTCAAATGTCAACATTTTTACACACCAAACATGACAAATTTCCTCAGCTTAAGTCTGGAGGCGGGCTTTGCCATAACATCTGCGACCATGTCTGTGGGAAAGTAAGCAAGTGACATCGTATCTACTGCGACTGTCACTAGAGTCCGCAGACTCTTTCTGAAGCAGAGCTGTTTGTCTGCACTACCCCTGAGATAACGCAAAACATGTTTCAACGTAACCCAATGTTCATCTGTAGGATCAGCAAAATGCTGTGATAACTTGCTCATCACGAAACATAGGTCAGGACATGTACAGGTTGTCAAGTAAATGAGGCTGCCGACAGCCTCTCTGTGCTTCTTCACATCAGACATTTTAGGTGCATCTTCAGAGTAGTCTAACTTTGGGTCACATGGCGTTTCTCTAATCCTACACTCCTGCATGTCGAAACGTTCCAGTATCTTTTCAACATTCTTTTTCAACTCTTTTGTGACACTTTTACACAGCCATCAGACTGGCTGAAGTCCATACCGAGAAAATACTTTAACCTACCTGGGTCCTTCCTTTTAAATCTGGTAGACAACATGTTTTTCACTTTCTCTAGACTCTTGTTCCTGTTTGCTGCAATGATAAGATCATCCACCCAGATAACTACTATTACCTTCCCTGCCTTTTTAGACTCTTTTGTGTAGACGCAGTGGTCTGTCGGGTTCTGAGTGAAGTTGTCATCTACTAGACATGTGTGAAGCATCTCATTCCAATTACGCCCCGACTGCTTCAGGACGTAAATTGATTTCTCTAGTTTACACACTAGCTTCTCTCCCTCTTTTTCGTAACCTTCAGGTTGTTCCATGTAGATATCTCGATCAATGGGGGCGTGCAGATAGGCTGTTTTCACGTCCATTTGATGAAAGATCAAATCATCTTGGGCTGCCTTCTGCATCACTACCCATATACTTGTAAGATTGGCTGTTGGTAAGAATGTCTCGTCATAATCTATCCCTGCTCTCTGACTGTATCCTTTCGCTACAAACCTAGCTTTGTACTGGTCGTGTCCGTCAATGTCATCCTTGATCGAGTATTCCCATCTTCCTCCCACTGTCTTCCTGCCCTCTGGTAACTTAGTCAGGGTAAAAATCTGGTTGTCCTCTAGGGACTTCATCTCCTCGTCCATCGCTTCCTTCCACTTTCCCGAGTCAGTTGATGTCATGGCCTCTTTAAAGGTCAGAGGCACACCACAAACTGCTCGGTCGCAATAATCTACACTAATGAGTGTACTGTCATCATCAGTATCTTCCACAGTATAATCTCTCAGATACCCCGGGGGTTTACGTTCTCTGGTGGGATGTCTCCCACTGTCTGAGGCATGTGACGTCACCCTAGGGTGCTTCTCGCTATCATCCCCTGGTGCTGACTGTGGACCGTCAGCCTGTACATCTGTGCTCAGTACACTAGGCTGTGGAGTCTCTATGTTCTTGTCACAATCTACTTTGGGGTCCAGTCCTAGCTCCTGTGTCTGAGTCTCGTTTTCACAGGTTGTCTTGATGACAAACTTTACCAGTCTGTACTTCTGCACTTTTCCTTTTCCGGGGTAGTAAACTAGATAGGCCTTGTCATGCCCTACAAAGAGTCCTTTCTCACACCTAGAATCTAGTTTTCCTCTGTCTTGCTGGTAGGCATAGCACACTGAGCCAAACTTATGTACCCTGGCTAGACTGCATCTTTTACCTGTCAGTGCTGTATATGGAGTAGTGCCTGTGTGTTTATTAAAGCATCGGTTCCTGGTATAGGCTGCTTCATGGATGGCATAGTGCCAAAGACTCTTATGCCGTGTTCACACCAAAACAGTTGCAAAAATTCGCAACGCTTTTTCGCCTCTATCGCGCCGCAGGTGTTTTTCCGTTTTTCGCAACCATTGCTGGAGAAAGGGGGCGGGGCTTCAGTCCCTTTTCGCCGCGAAAATCTCCTCCTTCATTTCCGTTATCGGCCATGGCAGGAGTAAAAACTGCTACTGCGTTGTACTTGTTGTGGAAATACCACAAACGTCGGAACCCCAAACCCCGTCGTGTTTGGGTTCACAACACCATCCGTAAACGCACACAGCACGGTGAATTTCATCGACTCCTCCAGGAACTGCGTCTGGATGACCGCCGCTTCCAGGGCTACTTCAGGCTAAACGTTAGCCAGTTTGATGACCTGTTGGCTCGGATCGGTGCCAGGATCTCTCGGTTGGACACCAACTACAGGCGCTCAATCTCGGCTGCGGAGCGCCTGTCCATCTGTCTCCGGTGAGTGGCAGTTTCATAAAATATATTCATGCTTTGTCAAGAAAGCCCCTTTTTAATTTTGTGTGTTCTTAATGAAGATTGGATCCATCAATCTGGTCTCCAACAATACTCAAATTAATGTAATCCATATTATACACAGATATGGCAGCCATATGTTTGTTTATGTACATATGTATCTACATACTATATAACTTATGTGAACTCACCAGCATTTATGTTTATCATTCATGATAGCATCTGAAACCATATCAATCAAAAACTACTATTAGCACCTGTAGTATCATTAATATCATTAATAACATTATAACATTAGAACAGAATCATTAATAACATTAAATGCAATGTTTTCTGTGCTGCAGATATCTTGCTACTGGGGACTCATTTAGGACCATCGCCTACAGCTTCTGTGTTGGAGTCTCCACGGTCTCTAGCATTGTCCCAGATGTTGCCACAGCTATTTGGGACTGCCTTGTGGAGGAGTTCATGGCTGTGCCCACCACGGAGGACTGGAGGTCAATCGCTGTGGGGTTTGAGGAGCGATGGAATTTTCCTCTCTGCTGTGGAGCATTGGATGGAAAGCACGTGGTCCTCAGAGCCCCTGCCAATTCAGGATCCCAGTTCTTTAATTATAAGGGAGCCTTCTCAATGGTCCTCCTGGCAGTCGTTGATGCGCAGTATTGTTTCCGGCTGATCGATGTTGGGGGCTACGGCAGAACCAGTGATGGTGGGAGTCTGGCCAACTCAGCTTTTGGCCAAACACTGCAATCTGGCACCCTCCACCTGCCTGCTGACATGCCATTACCAGGAGCTGGTCACCGAGGACTTCAGCCACATGTCTTTGTTGCTGACGAAGCCTTTCCACTGAGGAAGAACCTCATGAGGCCCTACCCCGGCCGCAACCTTGCAAAGGAGCGCCGGATCTTCAACTCAGCAAGAGAGGCCATCAGGGTGAGGGAGGCCTTCACATCCTTCTTCTCTGCTGAAGGAACCATCCCATGGCAAGACACCGTGTAACACCGTGCCCAAACACACCCAAAACGGCTCTTTTAAGAGCCAACCACACATTACTAAAGAAAGGTTCCTTTGTTTAAGAGTTTTCTTGGAATAAGTAACATTGAATAAATGTATTTCAACACAATTCACAACAATATTAACATTAATAATAATATATATAATATAATATATAAACATACATACAATAATATAGATATAGATATATACAATAATATAGATATAGATATATATATATATAATATAGATATATAAATAATAATATAGATATATATATATATATATATATATATATATAATATAATATAGTATATGAAAAAAAGGTGCAATCATGTCAAACGGACAAAACAAACAAAGAAATGAAACCGAACAGGTTTGAAGCTGGTTCGTTCCCTGGAAAGATTGTTCCCCAGACCTTCATTCCAATGTTTCCAAATTCAGCATCACAGTGCTGGCTTCATAGAGCAATTTATGCATTTGAAATTTTACGTAATTTCTTTGCTGGGGTGGCAATCTTTCCAGGGAAGGAACCAGGCTTCTCATGAAAAGTTCCTCCTCCGAGAGAGGCACAGTCGATTCCTTAAGAGCCGCTCCTCGATCTCCTTCTCCCGCTCGCTGGCCGATGTTGTTGCGGGCCTTTTTTGGGCCCTTCTTCTTCCTGTATGAAATGGAAACACCATATTTTATGAAACTATTGCATTACATCACTACAATAGCTTGCAAAGATATTTGAAAGATAGTTCATATTTGTCATTGTGAAATACATACCATGAATGCATAAATTATAATCATATTAAAGAAATGAAATCCAACTTTGGTCATGCACATACCTGAGGGTGGTCTGGAAGGACCAGCAGCAGCGGCAGGACCAGCAGCAGCGACAGGACCAGCAGCAGCGACAGGAGGAGGAGGAGGAGGAGAAGCCGGAGGAGTAGGAGGAGAAGCCGGAGGAGCAGCAGGAGGAGAAGGAGGATGAGCAGCAGGAGGAGGAGCAGGACGCTCTGACTCAAATCCATCTGGACTGTCTTATTAACAATAACAATAAAACAATGTTATAACACAAAAGTGACACTGCAATTACATTGTGATTTTTCTGCAAATTAGATCACATTTATTGTCCTTTAAAGTTACATATAGTTTAAACTATATACTATATATGATAGTATCTTGTTTATTTTACATCTATGTTAAAACTCAAATAAAAGAAACTTCTTGTAGCAAAACAAAGTTTTAATGGTAAAAGTTAGTTTTGTACCCTGGGCTCTGGAGGATTAAACTAGAACTATAACACTGAACTAAAACATAGCTTTTACAAGCAACAGAAAGGTGATCACATCACAGATGAACATTAGGAGACACTTTGCTATGGTGTTACTTTTTCAGACATATGAATTTTTTCCTTATAAATTAACCAGACTGTGATGTTGCGTCTTCACTTGTCGACTGACCTGCCCTTTCACTCTCTGCCTCATCCTGGCCTGGCGTAGCTTCATACTCTGCGGTCCTGACTTCCACGACCCTCCGCCCCATATTCCCGCTCGTTTCCCGCGGAGTGATAAAGGGGTCGAGAAATGACAGGACCGCAGAGTATTTCCACTTTTTATTTGACTTCGCTCCTGACCCACTTCTGTTGTCATTCTCCCTTCTCTTCTCCTTGCGGTATGTGTCCCTCAGCCCCTTCCACCTTCGGCGGCATACCTCATCTGACATGAAAGACATATGCCGGCGGTTGGTTCATAAAGTACAACAAATAGCTAGAATAAAAGCATATAAATACAATAAAAACTTACCAGGTAGCCCCATGGCTTCGCTGACGGCTCTCCACGCGGCGTCCTTTTTAATTCGGTTAAATTCGTATGAATATGTGTTGTACAACTCCGGGTAACCGCAGACGGCAACTATAAGTTGGTCTTCCATTTTGCTGATGCAACATAGATGACCGGACAGCGGTGACGAGCGGAGCTTCTCAACGCTGATTGGCTTTCGCAACTCCGCGTCATGCAAATTATTCGCTAGAGTTGAAATATTTGAACGCCGGCGAAAAAGTGAAAAAGCGGCGTTGCGAATATTGGCAACTCCGTTTCGCCTCTATCGCGACGCTCGGCGAAAAATCCGCTTTTTCGCAACCTAACGCGGTTGTGCATTGACTTAACATGCAATCTGGACGCGCGAATATTTCGCAACTGTTTTGGTGTGAACACGGCATTAGGTAGGTCACTGTCGATAAGCTTACATCTGGCCATCTCAAAAAGAGTGCGCTCTTCCCTTTCCACTGTCCCGTTCTGGTGCGGGGAGTAAGGACTGGCAGTCTTGTGTCTGATTTTGTTCTTTCTCAGTAGTGTCTGAAACTCTCTGTTAGTGAACTCAGTCCCGTTATCTGATCTAATGCATTTCACAGTGCCTTAAGGCGCTACATCTGCCAGGTACTTCTGAGTGGCCTGAACTGCATCACTTTTTGCTTTCAGGAAGTAAACAAACACTGCCCCCATACACACATCTGTAAAAGACTGCATGTACTTGAAACCATCTATGGACTCATTGTTTACTGGACCAGGTAGGTCTATGTTCACCAGCTCAAGTGGTGTCTTTACCTTATCAGTCGGATCTCTGTTTCTCGTTTGAGTGAATTTTCCCTCTATGCACACTCTTTATCAAGCCTACGCTTTTCACCTTTAATGTGCATGCCTTCTGTTACATCCTGCAGTTTCAAGATATCTTCGTAATTGCAGTGACCCATTATCTCATGCCATGTCTGGATATCATAGCTGACATGACACACATCATCTATATCACACTCGGTTTGCAAGTAGTACATTCTCTTACATACATAAATATTATACCTTGTGCCACCCGGCATCACTATGACATCTTTACCTTCGTCGAAGAACACTTTGGCACCGTGAGAGGTAGCAGATTTCACTGATTTATAGTCATTGCACACCGATGCCCCTCACTGTTTATGAGGCATATTTGTGCATCCTCCGTGCCTTGAGCGACCCCCCGACGGTGCGCTTCCTGTCTGCCAGCTCCATGCTGTGTCTCTCCGGCTTGAAGGTGCTGTGGAAGCTCTTGAATTTGCTCCTGTTGTTGATGATGTGCGACGACACGCCCGTGTCCCCGATCAGTCCCTTTCTCTGGGTCTGTAGCCGTTGCCCTGAGAGGCTGGCATCTTCTGTGTGTGCCCTGAAGGTGCGGTCTTCTCCTCCCGCGGCTCCCCGGGCGCCATCTTGGACACATGCACACCGGTTGCTTCGTTCACGCTCCTTCTTTGAGCACGCCTTGTCTGTGTGCCCCCTGCTTTTGCAAAAGCTACACCAAACTTTCTCTGTGCAGTCATCCCTTCTGTGGCCCTTTTCTCCGCACCGCCAACACACTATCTCCACTGGCCCGGTCTTTTTCCTTGGCGCCGCTTGGGCCCTCAGCACCCTTTCTCCCGCCTCTTCCGCGACTGGGTCTGAGTCTTCTGAAGCCTCGACATTTCTCAACTTTGCCTTGAACTCTCCCAGCGTCATGTGTGCTGAACCATGCGTCACCATCAGTGTGAACGGCTTGCACTTCTCCGGTAACCCCCTCATGACCATCGCCATAATCAGTCCCTCACTCGGTGCTTGACCTACACCCCTGAGTGCCGTAATGATCTGCTCAGCTCGGATAACGTATTCGGTTACAGTCTCGTTGTCAGCTTTCTTCAGCGCAGTCATTGTTATATACAAGGAGACAATCCGGGGTCTACCTTTTCCGATGTAGTGTTCTTTTAACACTTTGAGGCTCCTTCGGCCCTTGTCCTTCGTGTCTCTGAATATTAGTCCCAAGCTCGTATTGTCATGTAGCGGTGCCAATGCACAATAGGCGTCAGCATTCAGCTTATCATCCTCAGCGTGTTCTTCAATCGTCAGTGGTCCATGGGGCTCTGTGAGGATGGTCATGACTTTTTCTGTTTGTAGCTCAGTTTAGCTCCTTTTCAGCCTAGCTTTAACTTCCCGGTACTCCCGATGCTAAACTAGCTCTTTGCTTCTGTATGCTAGCGCAGTCTTGCTAGCTATCTGCGCATGTGTCCGTCAAACTGTAGAAGCATTCTTCGTTAGCTGGGGCCATAACCTGTTAACAGGTAGGCTTATACATTTTGCCTACCTGCACAGCGGAATAATAATTCTGAGGAATGAACGGACATTCAGATGTTTGTCTCTTCAGCCATCAATGCACGGCATTGTTTATTTACAACAAGCTGCTCTTCCATGAGAGTCAGGTAAAAAAAACAGAGAGAGCGAACATCCCCCTTATAAGGAAGTGGTGCCATGTGACTTCATGCCATGTGAGGCGCAACAGCGCCTCCTCCTGAACAAATATAATTACATGCATCCATATACATTCATCAACTAAACACAGTGAATTTAGTAAGCCTAGTAGTGTTGTATCTTCGTTAATCGTTACTACAGTAGTGTTTATGTCACGTTAGGTGCTGCTAACACAGCGTGAGCCAATGGAGATAGCTGACTACAGCTATGAACAGTGGGTAATCAACTGTTGTCCCTATCACCGTTAACTTTATTTCAGTGAACTCATACTGACTTGTATTAATGTATTTTACAGAGTCACCAGCCAGCCAGCCACAGATCATCATCCCCACCATATAATAATACATTTGGTTTTTGACATTTATTTACATGTGTCTACCATTTTATTCATATATTCCACTGCTTTTGTGAACCTAAGACCTTTGGTAAACCAATTTTCCATCACCAAAACCGATATACCACATGAGTAAAGTTATGTTTTCACAATAAAATATGAAAAATTTCCAAAATCAAGATTTCATTTTTCAGCTTTAGTCATATTTTCTCTTTACACTTGTGCCTTGAGACAATGGTGCATCATTATATAGATAGCTGAGATTGTTCTGTACTTTTTGATAAACACATGTATGTATCATATGAAAGTGACTTTAAAAGGGAAATTTAAAGATTATGTAAAATCGAGAAAATGACCCCAGAGTGTTAATAATACTTTACATTTTTGGACTGTTGTATTTCAGGAATCCATTCATTCTTTCTCAGATACATGCCTTCCTCCAGTGGCCTCTTAAATACACTGGAGCACCTCACTGGTCAAAATTGACACCTTGGAGTGGAGGATACGGTTCGCATTTGCTTTTTCTAAGATCAAAGGAATTCTTCCGGGCCTCTTTTTTTTATCTCTTCTTTCCTTTGAGCCACTTTGATGTAGCCAATAGCCCATAGTGACATGCATAAGTGATAAGGTTTGTATATTGTTGAGAAGGCCCAGCTTTTTTTACTGAAAACCTACCGTGAAACACTGCGGCATTGTTAAACGAAATCTTTACAGTTTGACTTTAGAAGAGTGTACCCCGTCTGAATGTTACATCCATGGAAATATTTTCCCCTCAACATTGTAAAGACTGTCCTTACCCGTAAAATAAGTATGGTTTGTTTGTTCAGAAGCTTGAAACAACATTTATTTAAGAAGGGATATCTATTAGTGAACATACACATAAAAAGGGGATATATTGCCATACAATCGCTCATGTAGGAGAAGACGGTTGTCCGTAAATGTGAGACCACAGCTCCCATCCTGTCCTCTAACAGCAGTTGACGTTGGTTTGCTTTAACCATGCAGCCAATCTTTCTGTAGCCACAACAAATCAGATTTAATCACCCAAACTGACCTATTTCTTCACCATGCACCTTAGCTCCTATTATAATATGGGTAGATCAAATCAAGCATTCTGATTGGTTGAGAGTGAGTCACGAGATGTAGTTTATTCAGCCATAAAGTACTGTACAGCCTGTTTACATTTAGAGCGTTCCATATCAGTGCGCACTTAAAAATAACAGGTAGATTTAAATTGCGCGACCGTTAGTTGTCATTTCAAGCTTGACAGTTACCAAACATGTTCGTGTAAACTTTGATATTGTAACGTCCGCAGTAACAACTCGCAGACGTTGGTTTCCTTAACTTGCAGGTGTATTGCTTGAGTGTTCACAGTATTGCAACGGGGCTCTTCGCTAACAGTAACGTTAGCTCCGACGGAACAGCTAACAAGCTCACGTAGCATCCCCCACACTAGCATAACGAACGACAACACACACGTCACTTCATCCCTAAAATGAGATGAGGAATGAAAAGGGTTTGACCACAAATCATGATAATTTCTAGTGAGAGATAATTACGTCGGTAATTTCCCGACGCGAGGCAAGTTCTCTAAACATCATGGAGGAGAAAAATGACAGAGAAAAGACGGACAGAAGCAGTGAGAGCACTTCTTTACATCGGTGGCTGCGTGTCATCCTCCACCCTGCTTTCAACCGGCCTGGGACTATAAAACTGACAGTGGGGATGGTGTGTTCAGGGTGATGTGCAGTGTTAGGTTTCCTCCACACATAACGTTTTGCATTGAGGCCAAAAGGTTCAATTTTGGTCTCATCTGACCAGAGCACCTTCTTCCACATGTTTACTTTGTCCCCCACATGGTTTCTGGCAAAATGCAAACGGGACTTCTTATGGTTTTCTTTTAACAATGGCTTTCTTCTTGCCACTCTTCCATAAAGGCCTGCATGCCCAATAGTTGTCCTGTGGACAGATTCCCCCACCTGAGCTGTGGATCTCTGCAGTTCGTCCAGAGTCACCATGGGCCTCTTGGCTGCATCTCTTGTCAGTGCCCTCCTTGTTCGGCCTGCAAGTTTAGGTGGACGGCCGTGTCTTGGTAAATCTGCAGTTGTGCCATACTCTTTCCATTTCCTGATAATGGATTGAACAGTGCTCCGTGACATGTTCAAAGCTTGGGAAATCTTTTTATAGCCTAACCCTGCTTTAAACTTCTCCACAACTTTATCTCTGACCTGTCTGGTGTGTTCCTTGGACTTCATGGTCCTGTTTGCTCCCCAATATTCTCTTAACAAATCTCTGAGGCCATCACAGAACAGCTGTATTTGTACTGAGATTAGATTACACACAAGTGGACTCTATTTAGTCATTCGGTCAACATTCAATCATTCAGCAGTCATCAGGCAACTTCTGACGGCAATTGGTTGCACTCAGAGAAAAAGGGGCTGAATAATTTTGCACACTGCACTTTTCAGTTTTTTATTTGTGAAAAACATGTAAAATCATGTATAATTTTCTCTGTACTTCACAATTGTGTGTCACTTTGTGTTGGTCTTTCACATTGTTTTCACATTTGTGGTGTATAATGGGACAAAATGTGGAAACGTTCAAGGGGTATGAATACTTTTGCAAGCCACTGTAAATTCACTCCGATGGGGACATTATTGTGTGTACTGAAAGTCATGGCAGCCCATCCAATAATCGTCCAGAAATTTCAAAAGTGTCCAACTCATGGCGGTGCTTGGAAAAGTTAGGGAATCACCAAAGTCACTAAAAGAATTTACAAGATAACTGGAGATGTTGACCTGCTAGTGGCCCTTGATGAGAAGTTAGATCGCCAAGGACATTTGGATTCATCTTCTGGGAACCATGAATGTCCAATGCAGTGGACCGACCAATACAAATAAAAATGTCCATCCCTAAACCCACTCCAACGATTTTGACATGGAGGCAGCGGACACAAGTTATAAACACACTATTGATCGCCTTTTAAATTGAAATGGAGAACTTGTTAGCAAACAGTGGCTTATATACAGTGCATGCCCAGTGGAGCTATGGAACAAGATTATCATTCATTTGGAGTCGTGTTTCTGTGTCTGTTTGCCATTATTTAGAGCTTTTTCAATAAAAAATAAATATTCAGGCGATAATTAAAAGCATTAATATTGGCATTGAAAACTGCATATACTGCTATACAGGATACAATTGCATTTGCTTTGCCTTCCATTTTCCTCTGTAATATAAAAGTATTCTTTTCATATCATAATTTTTTCATTTATCATTTTTACTCAAGGGATGCCCGTCTTGGTAATAATATTAAAAATGCTTGTGAGGCTTGTATTTGGGCACCTGGTCAGAAATCACACACGTCACTACCATATATTTACTTTATATTTGATCTGTGCCCAGAAAATAAGAGTGGATCTGCTTTTAACTGTAGCGAGGTTGCTACCTGCTGCTCTAGAATGTGTGACGTTCCTTTCCTTTTACATTCTGCCCTGTGACAGTAAACACAAGTTTACTTGTCACTGCAAATGTCAAGCAATCGAGTCCTCTTAAAAAAGTCAGCATTTTATTGGATGTTTAACATGTCGAAGGGATTACAGCAGTATTCTCCCAGCAGAGCGCAGGAAGGATCGCAGTGAATCTTAACACATTATCGAAATGGCTGTTTGACAACTGGGTGACCTCAAGCTGTGTGACCTATGAAAGGTGAAAGAAACCACAGTACCCTCCCCTAATCCATTTAATCCATGGATGTACATGTCACATGTTTAAATGACGTGACATTTTTCCTCTGAATAATTGCTTTTATATAACTATTGGGGTCCCATGCGGCCTATGAAACACTGAATGAATATTAATCACAGCACAACCTCAGTCATGGTCAGGAAATAAGACAGGAACTGTCTTATCTCGAATGGCAGCAGTAACCGCTGTATCTATTTTTAGTATACATTGAAAGCTATGCTTTATTTTTATTTCACTGATATTGCTTTCCAAATAGGTTATAAAGGTGAATAGGATGACACTGATAACTTTAATTTAGACATTTAGACAAGGCAAGTTAGCTTAGTGAGGTTCAGGAAAACCCATCAGGATCTAAGGAAAATGTAAACAAGTACGGAAAGCACGTCACAAACATCACTAACATAACTTCGTAACACTCTGGGACACGAACACCGGTTTCCTGGTTGAAAGTCCTGTTTTGTTTGTTTATTTGGGAGGTGTGGCTCATCATGGACGAGAGCGTCATCATCCTCCTGTCCCCCACCACCTCCACGGTATCCAGAGGACGCCCCAGCATGCTGCTGTCCTTCTTTACCAGCTTGTCCAGTCTCCTCACATTTAGATGTTCCAAGACACCTACAATTTGTTCACATCCACAGTTCAGTGGAGGAGACACTGGCACAAATTGACATACGGTAGGCTGTTTAAATATTTACTCACAATATGTTGCTTCGAGCAGTTGCCAGGCTGTATTAAGTATGCCGGCAAATGTAGATCTGAAAAATATATGATGTGTCTAACTTGGCCTTACTGCTGCCACAGATGGTGACCTCTTTCTTTGCTGTGAGGTGGGATTAGAAGGAGCAAGCAAAGCAAACTACAAGGAAGAAAGAGAGGAGCCAGGAGTCTGTTACTGAAATTAGGACACATTGATCCTTCACCAAACAGAAAGTCAATGCTGTGTGGCCGGGTTTTTACTGTATTTCCTTCTAGCTCTGCAAGGGAGAGCTACATTCAGATGCTTTTTAAAAAGGACAAAATAATCTAATTTATAACTAACTTTAAAAATTAATATAATTTAAAATCATAAAAGGTGGAAAATTAGCTTTCGAGATCAAAACCATTTTTTTTGGACCAGACTGTAACTGTACTTTTAAGTCTACCATAAAATTGGGCCAGAAGTCCCTTGGCACTTCCGCATTGTCTTTGGAGTTTACCACTTTAAACAGTTAGCAAACCAGAATTTCACATTGTTTCTGCTGTGCTAAGTCTTTTGTAAGTCTCTCCTGCAAAAAGGTGATTTTCTGATTAAATAGAGGTTATAAAAACAAACGTGCATGGGAGAGCAGGTAAGATGCAGGAAGCACATACATGAGACATCAGATGCCACAACGCTGGTATAATATGAAATACAAAGAACTTTCCTTGACAGCAACAGGCTTATTAATCAACATTGAATGTAACGGACATTTGTTTATACAAATACCGCACTAAAATATACAGACATTAAAATGACACTGATCTTCTCAATTTACACTCAGCACAGCATCGCCCGACCTGTCCCATCCAAACGGCAGCAACAAACCGAACAGGAGAGTTGCGGAAACACACACAGTCTGTACACAACGCCCACTAAGGTCAGAGAAGTTTTGTAATCAGTCGTTGTAATTAAAACATAATTAAATTAATATCACCTATGTGGGTTTACGTTTCTAAATGCATAGCAGGTAGTTTGGAGCATGACGGTTTCATGTTGGCTATTTTGCTCCATCTTGCTCCCTGTGCTGCTACTCAGTGTGATGCTCTGAATAAAAAAACAGCAGTTCTGGTAACCCTCTGGATTAACGAGGAGCCGATTTCAGTGTCGGAGTGCTGATACCCTGAGTGTAAAGTTTTACACACACCCCAGCAGTGGTTGTTCAAGTCGCAGACACAAAGCATCTCATCTGTTACACTGCGACTGCACCACTAAGTGATGAAAATACAAAAGCTGTGACTCAGGAGGAGAGAAGTGACAGAGAAATTTGTTTTTTTGTATTATGTTCATTAAAAAAAGAGAAACTATTTAAATTACTTATTTGCTGTTAGACTAGAGTGTCCATGCACCGTGCTTTCACTTCAAGTTTTGGGTCTTTTGTTGCTTTGACAATAGATCCAACTGGGGGCTAACTTAAAATGTTAGTTTTTTTATATTGTCCGGAAACTGTGTGCGAAACCGTTCTTGTTTAGCCACACAACATGAGCAATCCAAGGACATAAATAATTGCGACATCTGTTGTCTGGAAATCTAACTTTTGATTCAAAACCCCCTTAAAAAGCTACATTTATTTTTGCAGCATCATTGAAAGTCCATTGAGCTTAGCGTTTTAATATACTGGCATAAGTACTGAAAATTACACAAGCATGCCTCAAATCATTGTGAAAGTTAATTCTTGTATTAAGACACACATTTCGGTATTTTGGCAAATAAACCCTTTCTTAAGGTCCACTTAAAAGCCTTTCAGAGCTTAATTATAATAAGCTTACTCACTGGATCACAGTTGGTGTTGATTGTTGGTGGTCCATCTCTTCTCCCGCTACAGCTGGTAAATATGGTCACATGAATAAGTTTTGTAATGGTCAGTTTTATCATAACCATTTTTGGAAGACAGTTTGTTAAGTTATATTGATACCAAGGTGAAGACATTTTGTTTCCCTTAGATGTGCAACAGCTCAATAAGGTGAAGGCGGAGGAAGGGTTGTGCTTTTTTTCTTTATTTTTCTATTTACTTCCACAACAAAGTCAGAAAGGTTGGGACAGATTTGACATTCAGGCAGGCTGCAAGTCAATGAACAAACAAAGACTCAAAACGTGAGAGCCATTTCTCCCACTGTACCTGTGCTGCTTTTTTTAATCAATAAGATAGACTATTATAAATCACTGAAGCAGGTAATTACTCCAAATCTAATTAGCTGACGAGTCAACGACGGCTAGAAATGCAAAAGCAATGCAGGGTGGGGGGGCTTCTTGTCTCGAGAAAGTCAAAGGGGGAAAAGCAATTAGATGGAAAAATGTATGGCAACGTAGCATGTAAACAACTGAGGAGGGCAGTTTGGGCGGAGATCCAGCAGGATGCAGATTAACTGGAATAATAGGACTCATAAAACTATCAACACCCATTGCTCAAAAACCTCTCGTGGTTGCAGTTGACTCGCAATTTCTCAAAACACCTTTTCTTGCCCGTTTTATACCCACGCCAACAGTGTTTGGCAAACAGCTAAAGAAACTACCTGTACCGCAACTCAGACGCTGTAAACTGGCCTACGTTTCGAGGAGTTTAATCTTGTTTTTGGTAAGATTTTTTTAGTGAATTTGAGCAGATTTGCCTGCATTCATCTTTGTTTTTGAGTTCGAATGACGGCTCCTTACAGGCCATTTGTGTCTAGATGGAGGGTGAGCCAACTGTGGGTTGTATTCATATTAAATCACACATTACAGTAGCGGCCGGTCTGAGAACTGCTCTCTACTGTGCGCACCTTTCTAGTTTTCTTATCTTTCCCTGGCTCTTATTACATTTTCTTTATAGTCACTAGCACCCAATTACTGCTTGGCCTTATTGCAGAAGAGGACCATATTACACTATCGCGCGCACACACACACAAACTCACACACTTCCAATAAATATGATGCTTTTAATTAACACTGCTCTTTAATTCACCTGCACTATTAACATGTCTCCTTCAGCCCGCGGCTCTCCATTATGTTTTTCAGTTTATTATTTTTAAAGTGTCCTCCGTCCAACATATATGTTGTTTTCTAATTGAGCCTTCATACAAGGGGCAGAAAGAGAGATAGAGATAAAACCGCTAGAGTGGTGTCACTCTTCTCTTTTCCCTCGACAGTCCCTCTGCTGTGTCACAGGGTTTTCTGATGTACGACGCCACGTCACATTTACTTACGGAGGTCCTCTGGCATCCTCGCGCCAAATCCCTGCGGCCGTGTCAGTTTTCTGAACCTGCCACTTTTGTGTCAACATGCATTCTGTAACAGTTTAGCCGCAACATTAAGCTTCAGGCCCTGACTGGAGTGACAAATCTATGGCACGCCCACTGCGATCCTGCTCACGGTCAGCCACCCGGCGGAGAGTCCAGTGAATACAGATGATGTCACGTCTGGCTGGTTTGTATTCAGCCACGAATCTGAACGTTTATCATAGGGGGGCGGAATTTTTTAAGAAGCTGGTGTCTCACTCAGCGAGCAGACAGATGTTAAGTCCAGTGGAAGTGGAGCTTGTAGAAGATGGATGGGGGGTGGATGGAAGGATGGAGAGTGGCTGAGAGAGACAGGAGAAGAACGGATCTCCTTATTACTATTCAGTTGTCCATGTCTACATTCCTTCATCTCTTAAGTCACCTCTACAGTACCTCTATCTCCTAGTGTTCCGTCTCTCTATTATCGTGCACCTCCACCCTATGTCTTGTGGTAGGAAATTGTTTATGTAATCAAGGGTTATACAGGAGTTATAGGGCGATTTATTAATCCACAAGCTATATCCACTTGTGTGTAGAAGAAGGGTTAAATCGCGGAGAACAACAGCCTAGCCACAGCTGTAATGACACTCAGGCCCACTTACGTAAGCGTAATGTTCTCCTCTGTACACAGTTTTTGGTTTTGGCAGAAGTTAAGCATATCTGCAAAGTCACTGTGACCGCGGTCCAAGTAAGGAGACAAGAGCGGCGGAAGGCAGGCCTCGACAGCATCATGCACTAACATCTGGAAGCTGATTGGTGGATATGGTCAACAACACTCCAAGAAAGGTACAGGGTCACAATAACAGCGTGTTTCCACGAACTGGGGGGAGGTGAGCCGCCGATCACATTACCGGGAAAAACCGTTAGTAAGTGATCAGGCATTTTTGACTGCCACTTAAAACTCCTGGAATCTCAGAAAACCCAATAGTCACTAACTCTCTCAACATCTGGATACAATTCCGCAAACATTTTGGGCTGAACAAACCCTCCGCTCTGGCTCCAGTCTCTAGAAACCACTTATTCTCACCTTCAACATTGGACCCCACCTTTTATGCGTGGCGCGACAAAGGCTTATGTCAAATTGGAGATTTTTATAAAAATGGGCACTTCTGATTTTGCAGGACTGTCATCTAGGTTCAATTTGCCTAAATCTAACTTCTGCTTTCTGCAGATTAGACACTTTATTAAAACGGAATATCCTCACTTCCCTAATCACCCGCAAGGAACTATGGTTGACGCCTTGCTTACTCTAGAACAGGGGTGCCCACACTTTTTTGGCTCACGAGCTACTTTTAAAATGACCAAGTCAAAAAGATCTACCTACATTAATAATGCTTATATATATATATATATATATATATATATATATATATATATATATATATATATATATATATATATATACATATATATATATATATATATATATATATATATAAAGCATTATTATTATTACATTATTACATTACATTAATAATGCTTATATATATATATATATATATATATATATATATATATATATATATATATATATAAAGCATTATTAATGTATAAATATACAGAGTATACTTTATATTTACAATATTGGCGTACCTTGCATAACTGCATGAACCCTTATGACACAATACACTTCTGTACATTTTTGGTCATTACATTTTACTCTGATGACTTCACTGCATGGAACCAGCAGGGTTGCATAGTCCGGACAGTAGCTGCTGGTAGTCAGCGTCAGGCAGACCAAATGGTCATCAGTCATGGTGGAACGGTGTTTGGACTTAATCTTTTTCATGTGGGAAAAGGCTGACTCTAGGGCTGCAACTAACGATTATTTTCATAAACGACTAATCTATCGACTATTTTTTCGATTAATCGACTAATCTAATGACTTCCCATAGCAAATTAAGAATAGTAACTCAAAATGTTGGAATTTGAACTTCAAATGTATTTGAGTAACAAGATCTGAACATCAGAACATCATCATAACAAATAAATTAAATAGTAATACAAATTAAAGTGCAAATATGCTTTAAAAGTAAAGAAAAAGTACAAATAAAGCTTTAAAGGAAACTCAACATAGCAATCAAGCCTCTGAAAGTGCAAAATAACTAAAGAATAACTGGGCTGCAAGTGACATTCAAAGTCCAAAAGTTTAAAAAAATTGTCCATCCTACCCGATAATTAAAGCGCAAGGGTTTAAAAGTAAATCAAAATGACTTAATACAGTCCCACGTCTTGCTGCTCCCTCATTCAGGGGAACACACAATTGACACACGTTTTAAATTGTAATTCAGAAACGTGAGCATATTGACATACTCTTAGTTGGTTGTATTCTGCATGTTTAACAACATGGAGAAACTCCTGTATATCCGGACAGAGCTCTATAAGCCATCTCACATCAGTGTGCAGCAGGAAGTCAGAGTGGCTGCAGTCCTTCTCCAGATGCGCACAGAACATCCGTCTTTGAAGAGCTCTCGCTCGATTAGACGATCTTTGTTGCCACATCCGTGATCTCTTTCATGTTTAGCGTTGTCGCGCATAATGCTTGTTGGTGTATTATGCAGTGGTAATTAAGGAAGTCGGGGAAAACATCTCCCTGTACTTGGCAATACATCCATTCAAGCGGCCAACCATTGCGGGCGCAGCTTCCGTAGTGATTGACATTAATTTGCACACTGGGAGGGGGGTTTTGTCGCTAAAGTTTTTTTTAAATTTTTTTAATTATCATTATTTTTAAATGGCATGCGATCTACCCGCACTACCTCCGCGATCGACTGGTAGATTCGCGATCGACTGGTAGATCGCGATCGACGTATTGGGCACCCCTGCTCTAGAACCAGCGCAAAAACGCTCAATCTCAATTATCTATGGTTCCATTGACTCCCTTAATCCGGATCAGACATCTCATCTGAGACAGACCTGGGAAAGAGAAATTGGTAAACCAATATCTGACAACCGCTGGGCTCGCATTCTGGCCTTAACCCACTCTTCCTCTATTTGTGCAAGACATGGGCTACTACAATGCAAAATGTTGTTCCGCGTTCACTATACAAACGCCCGTCTAGCCAAAATTTACCCGAATACCAATGACAGCTGCAACAGGTGCAAACTATCACCCGCCAACCATACCCATATGTTTTGGTCATGCTCTAAATTAAAAGAGTTCTGGGATCAAATATTCGACACACTTGGGACGGTACCAGGCATAACACTAGACCCTGATCCCCTCACAGCTCTATTTGGAACACAGCCGCAGGAAGTAGTTGATCTGCCGTGCAAAGGACGACGCATCCTGGCCTTTACGACACTCTTAGCTAGACGCCTCATACTACTCAAGTGGAAACACATTCTCCCGCCCTCACATAACAGTTGGTTAACTGAGATCCTAAATAATCTAAAACTCAAAAAATCTGACTCTCACTCAGAGACTCCAGTGACTCCTTCGAAGGGACTTGGGAACCTTTCATAAAGTACTTAAATGATGCTGAAATTAAAAAGTAAACTGACAGAGAGCCACCCCTCCCCCCCCCCTTTTTTATTTTATTTAATTTTAAGTAAGTTTGTTTTTTGTTCTTGCATGTGTTTGTTAGGTGAGTTCCATAATGATATATATATATAATTTTCTTGTAACTTATATTGTTTCAATTTCTTTCTTTCTTTTTCTTTCTATTATTTTCTATTTGTTGTGTTGGTATTGTGGCTGTTTCGGGGATTTTTTGCCTTTTTTGCCTTTTTATCTGATTCAGCGGATTACTCGTATCTCCTCAGAGCGGTGTGTTTGTTTGTTTGTTGTCTGTACTCAGTGCCAGTTTGTCAGTTACACTATCCCAAGCAATATGAAACTGAATGTAATAACCTCTATATGCTAACCTTGTTGGGACAGCCATGTTCACATTTTCTGTCTGATTTATTTGTAAAATCAATAAAAAAAGATTTAAATAAAATGACAGTTGTATAATTCTATTGAGGTCAATGAGAAAATTACTCTACTTTTCACTTGATTTATTACCTTAGTAAATTTAATAAATAAATGATGGTCCCATTTAGAGTAAAATAGCCCATAAAACTGAGTATGCTTTAGGGCGGGGCTACCTCGTGATTGACAGGTTGCTACCATAGCGTTGTTTGGTCTAGAAGTTGTCCGGGTTCTCCCTTTCAAAGTGCGTTTTCAATTCATGGAAGTTAATTGTAACAAAACCACAAACCAATGGGTGACGGCACAGTGACTAATGCCGTGTTCACACCAAAAGAGTTGCGAAATATTCGCGCGACCAGATTACATGTTAAGTCAATGCACAGATGAGAATGGTTGCGAAAAAGCGAACTTTTCACCGGGCGATAGAGCCGAAATGGCGTTGTGAATATTCGCAAATCTGCTTTTTCGCTGGCATTGAAATATTTCAACTCCAGCGAATAATTCGCCCGACGCAGAGTTGCAAAAGCCAATCGGCGTTGAGAAGCTCCGCCCGGCATCACCGTCGTCCTGTCGTCACTGAATCAGACTGCTGCGGGTCCGCTGAAGGAGCGCTGGAAGCGGCTTCATTCAGACACTTGTCCTGGAGTAGTCGGAGCTGTGTGTGACTTCGAACAATATTATGAACCCAGACACGGGGGCGTTTGATGTTCTGACGTTTGTGGGACTTCCTCAACAAGTATAAAGCAGAACTAGTGGTTATTTCAATGGTGAATGGTGGAAATGGTAAATGTTTTCACAGACACAGAGATAAGCCCCGCCCCCTTTTCCCAGCGAATGTTTGCGAAAAAATGAAAAACGAATTAACCAAATAAAGTCGAGCGAGAAAACTCAGGCGAAAAAGCGTTGCGAAAATTCGCAACTCTTTTGGTGTGAACACGGCATAAGTCCACTTTTTATATAGCGTCTTCTTCTCAAGCCCTAATTTTTGTAATTTAAGTCCAAGACTTTACTATATCATTTTATGTTATTCAATTTACTACCAGCAATACTGTATCATATCAGGAGAAAAAAGCTCTTTCATTTAGTGTGACTGCATTTGCGCTGCTGATTTTTTCGTGAATTATTCCTTGGCTGGCTGCACACGGAGAAAGATCATCCCTGCATACATCACGGCAGCCAGAGAAAAAAAGAGTGAATAACTCCTCTGTGATCAGACCATATGCACCTGTCAGCTATTTCCTTGTGCTGCTGGGACGAGCAGACTCCTGCTTTTGAGAGTTTTATATGTACGATATACTGTATGCCACCATAATTAACCAAAGCCATACAGGGTATCTGTGCTGGGCTTCCCATCTGTCATCGCAGATAGGAACACCGCTACAAAGTTTTTATAATCCAAGCTTTTATTTGGCAGGCAGTGTGAAGTGAGGGGATTCTTTTAGTAGTTTTGGGTGGGCACAGGGGGTATTGATTATCCTGCAAGGTGTAGTTCAGGCACGCTTGGCGTGCTGTGCAGAATATTGATCATAATATTTGCATGCCCCCCCCCCCCCTCAGATGTTGGAGGGAATTATGTGATTTAAAGGCAATAAGTGGTTAGTAGCATCACTTCTTCAGCAGTTTGGTCCGTGCAGGCGCTCATTGCAGACATCACCAGCAGGAAACCACTGCATTAACCCTGTTCACAGATATTGACTCAAACATTGAGGATGCAACAGGATGCTAAATGAAAATGAAATATAAAAACAACAAGGATGAAAGATATATACAATAATAATAATACAAATAAAAATAGCTGGGATGAAAGATATGTACAGCGCAGAGAGTATTAATTTAGGAAATTAAATTAAATTTAAATAGAAGTGCAAAAATGCAAAGTATGTATGTGTATATGAAGTGTGTGAGGTGTAAATAAACAAACAATAGGGGAGTGCAAAAATGCAAAGTATGTATGTAAGTATATGAATGTGTGACGTGTAGATAAACATAAACGTGTACAGTGATTAATCAGTCTACAGAGGATCTGGCAAGAGGTGACTTATTGTAAAGTCTTAATGCCGTAAGCAGGAATGTTTTCCTGTATCTGTCCTTGTGACAGCGGAGCTGGATGAATCTTTTGGAGAAAGTACTCTGCTGACCCTGCAGTAGGTGGTGAAGAGGGTGGTCCGGGTTGTCCAATATGGACAATAATTTATTCAGTGTCCTCCTCTCCACCACCTGTTCCAGAAACTCCTGCTTACAGCCGATGATGGAGCCGGCCTTCTTAACCAGTTTGTTAAGTCTGTTGGTGTCACCGGCTCCAATGCTGCTCCCCCAGCAGACAAAAGGGCGAAGTACAGGGCGCTGGCCACAACCGACTGGAAGAACATCTCCAGCATCTTGCTGCACACATTGAAGGATCGAAGCTTCCTCAGGAAAAAGAGTCGACTCATCCCCTTCTTGTACACAGCATTGATGTTGGCCTTCCAGTTCAGTCTGCTGTCGATGGAAACACCCAGGCACCTAGGTAATAACCAGCAGGTTTAAATTATCAAATTAAAGTATGACAATTGTATTATCGAAATACATAAATAATAGCTGCAAACTACTCAAATGACCATACACTGGCCATCCACGTCCTGTTTGTTTTTTTTCCACTATTTTTGTTAATTTAACTAAGGACACTCAACTTAATTCCTTCAAAAAAAAGTCTACTTCAACCCGCTGTCTACAGATGGTCAAGAGTGGGAGTGTTTAAAGTGGCTAAACAACTCAACGGATTTAATAAGTATAATGTATAGAAATAATGTTTAAACATGTTTGGAAAACATCTATTTAAAGTTGTTTGTAGCAGATGATAAACTGCTTCATGATCTTCAGTAAATAAGCTATTAATTATGCTCTAACATGGCAAGGCAAATTCAAATGAACTTTTTTTATTGTCACTTTGGTCGGCAAGAGTATTAGTATGCACTGCTTTGTTTGGAATTGTATTTCTGAAGCATTGCCATTTATTGATTCATGATAATTAATGTGTGAATGTGACTCATATTTGTCAGTGATTGGGACTCATCAAGATGTGCATTGTGAAATGATTAAAAACGATGCTTCTGAATTAAAAGTATTTTTTATGTGCAAGTAAATGCATAAATGTTGACTCGTCTCAGATCCCATTAATAATAAACTCTGAGGTTTGATTTTACAGCATTCAAGCCTGTATAAAAGCTTTCTTAGTATCATCATCACGCATCCAATCTAAAACATAATAAAGCTATTAAAATCACAAAGAGGTGTGTCTGATTATAAACACACTCATGTACTCACACAGTTTGTTTTTTTGCCCAAAGGTCATTGATACAGTATATGGTCTTCATTAACTTGGACAAGCCACAGTCACCAGTAGCCACACTGCTTGTGTTGAACCCCCTCTCATCTCATATTACCTTGCTTGCTGAAAATGCAGCTTCATTGCATCAACATTTAAAACACCTTGCAATACTGAGCAGAAAGAGATAGGCGCAGTAGGAGCAGAAGTATAGGAAGTAACACCTCTGTTACTTCCTATACTTCTGCTCCTACTGCGCCTAAGTGATGGAGAAAAAAAAATTGAAATAGAATGAAAAAATAACCCCAAGCAGGGTGCCTATCTTGGCTCATCCACTGGCTTCTTTTCGCTCTAATTTATACATTAGCTGCTGAGGCACTGTTTCTGAGGACACACTCTGCAGACTCCTGGCTGTGGGAATAAATAGTGCTGACATAATGTTATGCACATTACACCCGTAAAAGTAAACTTTGAGCAGTCTGCCTGGTAGCCGGCTTCCAAGGCAAAGCCATGTATTGTGTCTGAAGTCTGAGATTGGTCTTTTTTTTTTCTTCATGTGATTTATCCTCAGTGAAAGAGAGAAACTCCTGGAGGGGTTTTCTTTCCTTATATCATATTTTCATTCCTCTCAATTGAAGTTTACAGGCAAATAAGGACTCAAAATAATTTAGACACAGCCGGTGCTTGATGTGAGAGGTAATAGCTATATGCAGAGCCGCTTGTCTCCGTCGAGATACGTTTGTCTCCCGTGTCTCTTGCCTCTTCGAAAACGTTTTTATTCTCTGATCTTTTTTTCATTTTCACGTCGAGCGCAGAAAGTGTTTATCATTTGCCGACAGCCATGAACTCCTGGTAGAAAACAGTTGTATGAAAAGTGAGACAGGTGAGTAAAGCGGAGGAAAGAACAGTAGTGTAGATAAAAAGAAAACTTTTTTTCCATTACAACATAAGTTCTGGTTGCATGTCTTTACTAGCAACAGTTTTTGAAATACACTGCTGATTATTATTCAATAATTGCATGTAATCAATCAACGAGTGAAGGGTGATAACATTTTGAAGAAAGTGATATTGGCATCAATGCTTCCGTTCCTTGTTGGTCTTTGGAAAGTTACATTTAAAACACAAGAGCAGTGAGAGATCAATGAGCCAGACGGCACCTACAGTTTGTGTTTCTGCAGGGTAGCCGCACTGCAGCCAAACAGACATTCCAATTTGTCTTCTCCCAACAAAGACATCACGACAAAATGCGACAAAAAGCTGAAATTCCACTCAACTACTTTGCTCGCCGGTGCTTCCCACTCGTCTCCAAGCTGCAGTCTTATCAGCTTTGTTTCCGCTCATCCTCTCAGTCCTCACACATGCACATGTTACAAATCAACTTTTTATCATCACTTTAATACAAAAGTTATTGAAGAGACACCATAGTTTAATTTTTCTAAATGTATATTTAACACTTGCCAAGCATTGATTATATGTCAAGAGTATCTCCCCAATATACCGTACTCTTATGCAAAAGTGGATTACGGTCTCACTCAGACACGTTCTCGTCGACCCGGAGCATCACTAGATTATAGTATTATAGATTATATTAAGGAAGAAAAACACACACCCATCGTTTTTACCCTGTAAAGAGAATCAAACTTTCCTGGTCACGAGAACAAACGTTCCTTTGACCCGGCAGAACCCTCAACCTAAAAGTCTAATTTATAGCCCCCTGACCCCTGTGAGGATCCGGTAGGGCAGCTTCTCAGCCGTCTGATTCACTAAAGGATCTAATCTGTTCTGCACATCTCAACGGCCTGCTTCCTGCGATCTGCACCCTCACCCTGTCGACTGTTTAAGACTATAGGGGCCCATACTCGACTTCTGCTTTACGTTTGTCTCAGGCTGAGGCCTGCCTCACAGCTCATGGCTGTGTCCGGGGTTTTAGTTTTGTGCACTCTGACACCATATAAGGACTTTCTTGGTGTTGAAGCTGGTAATGACCAGCCAGTGCCCCACGTTGATCAGAGATTCACACCAAAATGACAGGTTGTCCAACACTATAAAAAAAAAAAAATTATAATAATTGTTAGCAGGATAAATTAATTATTGGTTTATTTGTCTTGCAGGGAATGTGTTGATATTAATACAAAGATACAATAACACCAGGCTTATTCTTCATAAATCATACGAGAGAGTGTGTGTTACACCAGTTGGAAGATATATTTGCAGATGTATGAAGGGAAACAGACATTGAAGCAAAAAGATGGTGGCACCGGGTGGAGAAATGGTTGACAACAAGAGACGGGTGAGTTGGTGGAGGCTTGAGGAAAAGAGGTGGACGAAGGACGAGGCAATGGAGGGGGTTAGACAAATGCTGAGAGGTGCAAAGGGTGACAAAGAAGAGAAAGGAGTGACAGGGAATGTAGAAGAAGAAAAAAAGACAAGCGAGCGAGAGATTGAAATACAGTAGTGGGAGTGAGGAAGATGCGAGTAATGAATCAGACCCGACCACGATCCCTGATCTTTTATCTCTGGGTTGACAGGCCATTGTGATTGATCCACCGGGAAACAACTGTACAGTGGTACAGTGGTTGTGGTAGTGGTTGGAGAGGGTTTAGTACAGAGAGAATTCACCAGTTTTTTAATGGCAAGCTAGTCAGCTAGCTAACACGTTAGCTAGCGTTGTTGGAGAGAGACAGCGAGTGGGATTACTGGCAGTGGAGAGTCCGTGGCAGCGTGTGGCATCAGACAGGAGAGCGGCGAGTCAGTTCTACCTACCAACACCTGACTACATATAAGGAGAGGACAAGTGGAGATTTTATCCAACTTTTATTTTAATAAAAAAAACAAATGAGTTTCCTCCGTAGGGTGGCCGGGCTACTGTTTATATGTAAGGGTTTAAGATTTACGTGTAGGAAAAAGTGTATCCTCCAGTTAATTATAATCTATAGAGTTATGTGGTTATACTCGCTGTCACACAGAGAGAGGTGTGCATGTTCAGGTTTACTGGTGGAAACATTATTCAGTGTTCTAGACTAACAGTAACGTCTCCTCAAAGTAAAGTGGTGTAACAGTTTGACATAATATGGTTAAATAAAAAGGCTGGTACATTATACATATTATGGCATATAAGTGAAATGTAGTAGTAGCAAAACAATATTCAGTATAGTACAGCAGTATTATTGTAAATATTAAGTCTACAAAATATATATATATACACACACACACACACACACTACCGTTCAAAAGTTTGGGGTCACTTAGAAATGTCCTTATTTTTCAAAGAAAAGCACTGTTTTTTTCAATGAAGATAACATTAAATTAATCAGTAATACACTATACATTGTTAATGTGGTAAATGACTATTCTAGGTGGAAACGTCTGGTTTTTAATGAAATATCTACATATACACGTATAGAGGCCCATTTCCAGCAACTATCACTCCAGTGTTCTAATGGTACATTGTGTTTGCTCATTGCATAGAAGACTAATGGATGATTAGAAAACCCTTGTGCAATTATGTTAGCACAACTTAAAACAGTTATGCTGGTGAGAGAAGCTATACAACTGGCCTTCCTATGCATAGCATCACATTTGTGGGTTCCATTATACTCTCAAAATGGCCAGAAAAAGAGAACTTTCATGTGAAACTTGCCAGTCTATTCTTGTTCTTAGAAATGAAGACTATTCCTATTTGTATGTATGTATGTATGTATGTACGTACATACGTACACTTGGGTATTGACAAAAGAAGAATTAAAACCCAAAATGATCATAGTTTGTCAGCTTCTCGACGAGTGACGCTGTTCGGCACTGACTCGCCCGTCACTGCCCCCACCCCGCCCCGCTGGTGTCACCTTTTTCACCCCTCATGAGTTTGCAGGTCTGACTGTAAATGTTAGACCCAGTGACAGGCTGGCATGAAATGGCCTGCATAATACTTAGTAAGGAGGCCATAATCATTTTTGACTCATGGCTGAAGTTAAGTTTCTCCAGCTCTCCCCAGGTTGGCAAAAAAAAGCATCTCAAAATGCATCAAATATTACCCCCTAGAGGGGTAATATCCTTCTCACCTTTTTCACCCCTGACCCGTTTTCATGCCTGCGTATACATCCAATTTCAGCGCACTGGTCTGTGCACAATCGTTATAAATGATGAAGTTAAAAAACTGTATGTGAAGAGCTCTTTAACTCAAAGGATTTGTCTCACCTCCTTTGACCTATTTAAGTGATGCGGGCATGAGATGCTGGCTCTAGTGATGAAGAGAACTATTTCTGAATGATCACGGAAAGAAAACCGTGTTTCTGGAGTACATGCAAATGTAATGGAGGTCATGTTCTGATCCTGATGCTATTCTTGTTTAGTAAGTTTGTATTTTGTTTTTTATGTAACTTGAGTTCACGCAGCTCTTTGCGTGGTTCATCATTTCTTTAGAGATAAAAACAGGCAAAATTAAACCAAATGTCTGTGCCCACAGCTGAGAAATCTTACATCAATAACTTGTTTTTAATTTGTTTGTAATTTAATGATTTCCATGTTTGCCTCTGTTTCAAAGGTATTTTAATTAATCAATGCCACCGTTTTACACTTGTGCATATTTCCCTCCTTTTCCAAAGTTTGCTGATGCTAAGCAACGTCATCTCCCGTTTATATGGGGCTTGCTAACAAGGTGTTATGAGTGTAAGTGCGCAGAAGAAGTGTTCAATTTGGCACAATGCGTCTGATCCAAAAGTTAAAGTCAAATGGTAACAAGTTAACTGAAAAAAATGTGTGATGTTTGCAGCTGTGTACAGAAGGGAGTGTTCCTACGGGTCAGTGTTTAACAGATCACATCATAGAAATTGTCAAACTCAGAGAGAGGCAAGAAAATTCACACATGAATGGAATAAAACAACCATGGTATTTCTTGTTCAAAGCCCCCACTTCTGTTGTTTAGTTTGATGTCTGCAATGACTATGATCAAACATGTGTAAAAAACACACAATCAGCACCAGGCTGAATCATAGTCCTTGTCAACAGATAGTAGATCTGTCTCTCTAACGCAGAGTGGTATGAATCCATATTTAATGCTCATTAATATATTTCAGCGCTACTACACCATCGCTATACCCTTGTCTGCTCCGTGTGCATTGAGGGTGGACCTATTCTGATAACAATGAGTTTGAAACAAGTAAGATGCTGATACAAAAACAATGTTTACAATGAGTTACGAAAGTTCCTGTTTCATCCAGAGAGAGGTCTGTTTGTTCCCAAGCTTGCTCACACTTTTACCCTCTAAACGCCGAGCAGTTGGAGGCGTTTTTGCCCTCTGTGGCCTCTGAACACCAATTTGTTTTGGAGCATTTCTTTTGTTTGTTGCTCTGGTCACATTTTACTCTTTGAGGCCTTGTTTTCCAGTGCAATTTATATAAGTCCTACAACTCTATAAATAGCACCATCAGGGATAGTAGAGTTAAATCAAACAGATATAATGTAATAATTTTGTCATAAAAAAAAGGAAAAAACAAGCTGAATTTCATTGGTAATTGGGAGTTTGTTTTTTGGGGGTTTATGCTGTGTTCACACAGGACGCGGCGCGAATTTGACGCGCAACCAGATCAATGCACAGACGCGGCGCCTTGTGAAAAAAAGTTTTTTTCGCAGGGCGCCGCAATAGACGCGAATAGCGCGTTTGACGCGGGGCGAACAGAGCGAAGGACGCGATGCGAATTCACGTGAGTTGAATTATCCCAACTCCGGCAGAGAAATCGCGTGACGCAAAGTTGCGTCAGCCAATCAGTGTTGAGAAGCTCCGCCCGTCACCACCGCCGTCTTGCCGTTCCTGAATGAAACTGCTGCTGCTCCGCCTGAACCAGCGCTGGTAGCGGCCGTCATTGAGACGCTGTTGTGGGGCTACGGATAATATTATGAACCCATACACCATGGAGTTTGATGTTCCGACGTATGTGGAGTACACAAAAAGTATAAAGCAGAACTGGTGGTTATTTCCATGGTGGATGAAGGAATTGGTATCCGTTTCACGGAGAGAAGCCAGACGCAGTTCCTGGAGGAGTCGGTGAAATTCACCGTTCTGTGTGCGGCTACGGATGATGTTATGAACCCAAACACAAGGGCGTTTGATGTCCCGACATGTTTGGAACTTCCACAACAAGTATAAAGCAGAACTAGTGGTTATTTATTCCATGGTCGATAGCGGAAATGAACGATCTTTTCATGGCAACGGAGATAAGCCATGCCCCCTTTTACGCGGGGTGAATATTCGCGCTGCCTTCGGTGTGAACACAGCATTAGACGATGCTACATTCAGCTGTCACTACATAACGGAGTGGGAGGGTGTTGGGGCCAAATTGGAATTGGGCCGCAGTCTCCAAGTGAGCTAGTTTTCTTATTCTACAGTGGCAACATCTATTAGCAATCAAAGATAACTCGTAGGTCTCAGCAAAAGTCAGCAATACAGATTCTTACATCTGCTTGAATTTCTGTGCTTGAAATGAACCAAGTAGAAAAGTAAACACACTCCCACTGCCCTTTCCTTTGCCAGCAGGACCTGGATGGCATCCTCAAAAGAAGCTGCCAAATTAATCACATCTCCTCCTTTCAGGAGAAGCCCAGTGCTGAGGGAGAAACCATGCAATCACTTATACACAGTGTGTGCATGTGTGTGTCAGTCCACTTTACACTGTGATACTCGAAGGAAGCTGGCGGAAGCCTGAGGTTTGGAAAGGTGTGTGTGTGGGGGGGGGGGGGGGGCTGTTGGAGACATGCTGGAAGTAGCAGCAATTGTTTATCATATCACACACATGCTCACGCACAATGTTACTGACACATTTCCCCTGACAGCTATAATGAGCCAAGCCGATTCATGCAGAAAATTGTTAGCTTGCTCCCAACCCCACTTGAGCTCAAACTGATTTTTATCTCAGTTACATCCACCTCACACCCTTGATATCTGCCTGCCTCACATTCTTCCATCCTACGGGTCTACATACATTTGGTGTTTCCTTGTTCGCTCCCCTACTTCTTCCCTCTCTCTCTCTCTCTCTCTTTTTATCACTTATTGGTGGGTGTGCTCTCCCCATTAACGGGCTGAGGATATGACAAGGGAAAATGAGACTCGAGACAAGAGCCATGTCTGGTGCAGGAGTTTTTCTTTGGCAATATTCAAGAGATAAAATACAGAATCAATATTATCATATTATCCTTAACTTTATTTCGCCTCAAAATTGAGCTTGGTGAGGGAAAGATGAAAAAAAGACTGCAGGGACAGTATTGGAAAAGTGGATTAAAATCACCAGGATAGACGAGTGTAATGCTGTGTTCACACCGGACGCGACACGAATTGTCGCGTCGCGCTTACCGCTTCAGTTTGGTCATGCGAGACCAAAGGGACTGCGTCTGGCTTATCTCTGAAACGGATATCGTTTCCTTCATCAACCATGGAAATAACCACTAGTTCTGCTTTATACTTGTCGTGTTAATTTCACATTTGTCGTGTAACCACTGTGAGATGTCTTCTGCTTATATGACTCTCCTGAAGCTGCTTTGGTTCAACACCGTTTTATTTATGTGTCTGCATTTAAGACAAGGACAAAGGACACTTGTAACAGTCTGCTTCTTGACAAGGATCCTTTGTTACTGAGCAATAATACAGTATTTATACCGAATAAATACAGTGAACATTAAACAGTGATCGTATAGTGATTTCTTTTACATAATAAAACAAATGAAACAGAACATATCTCTCTCTTAGAAACATGAGAAATACAAAACCCCACCACAACAGAACAACACACTGTACATACCTGAATTTAAGACAAGGACAAAGGACACTTGTAACAGTCTGCTTCTGTATAAAAAGACGACATTGTGTTAGCATCGCGCGCTAGCGTCACGCTAGCATACACTAACTACTAGCGACGTTTATGTTGACAATAAGACGAGTAGTTTACGGAAGACAAAACCAGGTGAATACAGTAACTTTACAACAACCAACGCCCGCTCAACTCTCACATACTTTTATATTATTTACACAACTTTTCTACAGACATTCGGACATGTTACCTTGACAAGGATCCTTTGTTACTGAGGATTTCCCACAGTCCTTTGCGGTATATATACAGTGCAGGTACAAATTTACAACAGCAGGTGGCACAGTTTTCCCTTTTTAGCTGGATTTATAATGCATCCTTTTCAACTATGTTACATACACCCCCCTGAAATCCTGCTAAATTGGGGTACATAGGATGCAAAAAAAAAAAAAAAAAAAAAGATACCATTTACAAAACTCCAGTTGCATAGCCATAAGAGCACAAACCAGTTCAAAGCAGTTAAAAAAAAAACTATTCACTTGGAATTAAGTCAGCAAGGGATCGGCCAATCCCCTTACCAACACAGACCCAAAAGATGCCATGTACACCTCTCATATTATAACACTGCTCTACGACAGACAACTGAAAGACACTTCAGTCAAGTGGAAAACAAAACAAAACTCAAATCAGTCAACAATCTAACCAGAAAACATGTTCTTCATAAAAGAAAACAAAGAATCAACTGATGACACTGTGTCATCTACAATCTGTTCGTTCATTTCACAAATGAGCCTAACTGGAGGTTTTACAGGTCTACCTGCCCTAGTGCAAAGTGGAGGCGGCTGTGTGCAAACTACATGGTCCTGTGTAAGTGCACCTAACTGTGTGTTATTTGTCTGTTTAGGGACGTGGATCTGTAGAGCTTCCTCTGCTAAGGGCTGGGAAAGTGCATCCTCGGACACCACCAATTCAGTAGTGGGTTCAGGCAACTGTGCAGCTTGTACTGAAGGTTCTGGAGTATTAACAACTTCACTCACAGCATGTGGAACCACAGTCACACCAGTCTCAGAGGGTGGGGCGCTTACAGACACAATAGAAGAACAATCGGGTTGACTGGCTGTGGCGTCCCCATCACTGGCATCATCCATTTGTCGGAGCCAGTGGATTGTTTTTGACACACTGTCTTGTACAGCAACAGAAAGCACTGGGTCACTTTGTTCACTTCCAGCAACTGACGAGCAGCTCGACTCCAAGGCGTCGTCATCTCCCATAAAGAGAAAACTCACAGGGCGTAGGAGGTTTCTATGAACACATTGATTTCAGGCCTCACAGATACCACTTCATAAACTGTGGAATCCCATTTGTCTGCTATTTTTCTCTTGCCTCTCTCACCGTGATTTGCAAGCAAGACTCTGTTGCCAACAGTGAGGGGTGACCCTTTTGCTTTGCGGTTGTAGTTCTTCGCCTGACGCGTCTGTTCCGTTCGACTGTTCAGCCGGGCAATGCGTGCAGCTTCAGATAGGTCATGTTTCAAGCGAGAGACAAACTCATGATGGTTTACTACAGCACCATTAGGGAGGGCATGCTGGAACACAACGTCAACAGGTAGACGCGGAATCCTCCCAAACATGAGAAAGAAGGGTGCAAAACCTGTTGTCTCGTGTTCTGTGCAATTATAGCAGAACGTCAGCATCTGAAGCATTTGTGGCCACCTGGCTTTGGACTGGGGCGGTAGGGCCCTTATCATGTTTCCAAGAGTCCTGTTGTATCGCTCAACAACTCCATTCCCCATAGGATGGTACGGGGTGGTATGTGACTTCTGAATGCCAGCCATCTCCAGGAGCTCTTTAATGAGATGACTCTCAAAATTAGCTCCCTGATCCGAATGAATGCGTTTAGGGAACCCATATATGCAGAAAAAGTCATTCCAGAGACGACGGGCAACCTGCTTCGCTGACTGATTTTTGCATGGGAATGCGTGTGCCATTTTGGAAAAGTGATCTGTGACGACTAAAACATCCACACATCTTCTTATCAGTCTCCAAAAGTCTATACATACTAGTTCCATTGGTTCAGAGGTGCAAATGCTTTCAAGAGGAGCACGGCCATTAGGCTCTGGAGTCTTTCCAACCACACAGCGAAAGCAGCTCCTCACGTGATTGATGATGTCACGTTCCATCCCGATCCAAAAGAACCTCTGTCTGGCGAGAGAAAGCGTGCGTGCTTGCCCCTGATGACCCGCTGAGTCGTGGAGGCCATTGAGGACTTGGGCCTTCAGGGAGTCTGGAACAACAACCTGGTGAATTGTCATGTTCATTTTTCTGTCTTTCTTCACCTTATACAATATGCCATCTTTTATCGAGAGCTTGCGCCATTGTCTTAACAGTTTTATCACAGCGTGAGACTCGCCGGCACGTTCACGCCTAGAAGGTCTCCTGCGACGCTGGACGTAAAACAATGCTCTGCTCAAGACATCATCCTGCCCTTGCAGATTAACAAGTTCACTCCTTGGCAGTGAATCAATTTGGTTGACATCAGCAAGCTGGAGACTAACTGGTCCTGTGCCTCTCACTTGACTGACACCTCCAGAGTCATGCGCATCCAACGCCGCACAGACATCTTGTAAAGAGAGGGACCCCTGCGTAGGAGGTGGAGTGACAGTAGCTCCCTCCTCGGACTGATTAGCAACCAACTGGCAGTTAGTAGTACATCTGAATGCATCTTGTACTGTCCTATCTACCATCCCGTTCACATGGTTCAGTAACAAGGAATAGGGTTCAGTTACAAGACGGTGGCCTATGCATGACTGGACAAATGTCTCTCTACTCCGTGCATCGGCAACCACATTCTTTGGGCCAGGGACATAGTTTAGGTCAAAACTGTAGGCTGCAAGCTTTGAAACCCATCTTTGTTCACATGCATCTAACCTAGGCTTAGTCAAGATGTATGTAAATGGATTATTATCTGTCCAGACTGAGAAACTTCGCCCTTTCAGCCAATGGCTAAATTTGTCACAGACTGCCCATTTGAGAGCAAGAAACTCTAGCCGATGTGCTGGATAGTTCAGCTGGGAGTGTCTTGACAGTGTCTTGCTGGCAAATGCCACTGGTCTAGCAATCTTTCCATCAGGAGGTAACTGTGAGAGTACAGCTCCAAGGCCATCAAAGGAGGCATCAACAGCGAGGATGAATGGTGCGTTAAAATCTGGATGGGCCAAAGCGACACTGTGCACAAGCTCATGTTTCAAAGATTTAAATGCTTCTCTGCACTCATCAGTCCAGTCTGTCCGGGACAGTTTAACATGGCCCTTTATGAATTTTGGTTTATGGCCCCTCCCTCTTTTGTGTGGTGTGGCAGGCTCAGCTACAAGGTTGAACAGTGGCTTAGCTATAGCTGAACATCCCTCAATAAAGTGATGGTAGTAGAGAACCATTCCCAAGAAAGATTTGATTTTCTTAGCACATGGTGTTTTCCCGTCAGACTCCATCAGGTCAGTTTCCTGCACATCATTTATAGCCTGTACTTTACTCGGATCTGTCATAACACCATCTCCACATATGATGTGTCCCAAAAACTTGACAGACCGGCGAAGGAAGTGGCACTTCTTAGGTGAGAGCTTCAAGTTGTTAGTAGCAAGGCGTGAGAAAACCATGTGCAGACGCTCAAGAGCAACTTGTTCTGATGGAGCAAAAACCATAAGGTCATCCAGGTAGCATAACAGGCTTGTGAAGTTCTCATCACCAAAGATGGACATCATCATTCGCATGAAAGTGGCAGGACTGTTTGTCAGGCCCTGGGGCATTCTGTTATACTCATGGAGACCAAATGGGGAGGAAAACGCAGTGTATTTCTTGTCGTCCTCGTGCATTCTGACATTGTAGAACCCTGATGTGAGGTCCATTGTGGAGAAGAACACATTGCCACCAAGTACAGCAAGGGAGTCTGTCTGATGAGGCAAAGGATGTGCGTCCTTCACTGTTCTGGCATTCAACCACCTGAAGTCATTGCAGATACGAAGATCACCAGTCGACTTGACAACCAGGACGAGGGGAGATGCATACTCGCTCTGAGATTTACGAATTATCCCCAATTCCTCCATCTCATTCAGAGCTGTACGAAGCTTGTCGTAATGGCACGGTGGGACCCGTCTGTATGGAAGTCTGAAAGGCTTGTCATCCACCAAGCGGATTCTGTGGACAAAATCTGCCGCCTCCCCACAGTCCATTTTGTGTCTTGAAAATGTCGACTCATACTGCTCGATGAGCCGCAGCAGCTTATCCTTCCACTCAAGGGAAACTTCACAAGAAGAGAGGTCCACATCCTGCAGGCCCATGTCACTCAGGATGCGCGTTATCTCCTCTTCTGACCTTGGTGAAGGTGGTGCACTCTGTGTGTATTGCGCATTGGATTGGAAGCGATCTGGTTCAGGTAAGTCCTGCACAGAAAGACAGGGGGACACATCTGCAACCTTTGCATTTCTTTTAATGGTGAGAGGCTTGTCAGTAGGATTCACTATTTTGACTGAAACCCAGCCATCTCCCCGTAAGGAAGTAACAACTCTCCCCACCATAATTTGTGCAGGCCTGGCCTTGGACTGAGTGGGTTCGATGATGACCGTATTCCTCACTCCAGAGATGTCAGATCTAAGACTTCCTGAACTTCACGAGCTGACCATTTATCCATCGTCTTGGACCTAAAAGTAAGAGCTAGATCTTTACTGGGGCAGTGTCTGATGAACATACGTGTGACTCCAATACTGGGGTTATCAAACATTTTACCCTGCTCCTCAAGACAACTTGCAGCAACATCCACAGCTCTGTTCAGTCTAAGCCAATACTCATATGGGTCCTCCTGTTCTTTTGGCATGGTGGAATAAAAGTCAGCTAGAGGCAGAGAGGAGCAATGGTTTGCACTGAAATGTTTGCGCAGGATTCCATAGATGGCCTGTGGGTTATGCTGGACATTAACCTCACCGTTTCTTATTCCAAATCTCACAACGTCCTTTGTTCTGCCTCTCAGGTGGATGAGAATCTCTTCAGCCTGATTCTCGAGCTGAATGTTACTCTTTCTGATATAATTTTGCATTGATTCCTCCCATTCATCAACAGCCAGTGTATCTGAACTCTCTCCTCGGAACACAGGTGGGTCCTTGACTCCTCTCTGAGTTACCAGCTGGACTTGGGAGAGATCCAGTGTGCGGCTGGTGTCACTTTTTTTTGCATGTTTCTTCACGAGCTGTATGCACAGAAGCTGTAGGGCTTAATGTGTTGAGGCGTGACATTATGCTGTCAGCTAGCTGCCGCCCTATCTGCTGCACAATAGTGCTCATTTGGTCAGCTAGTCTCACATCCTCAAGAGGAGGGTCTGGAACTGATGTACTAGCGCCCTGTGGTGGATCTAACTCAGCTATAGGCTGACTCTGAGTTGTCACTACTTACCTATATCTTAAAGGACTGTGCATAGAATCCCCACCAAAAGCTGTTCTATCCCCCACCTGATGGCCACCCAGTGAAAATGGAACAGGTGTGACATGCAGTCCTCTACCCCTGCCAAAACTAGGAGGAGTCATATCGGAGGTACTAAATCTGTTAAGACTCATACTTTTACATTAAAAAAAAGACACAAAATTTCATACAGTCTTAAGAGAATACGGCTGTTAGCTAAATGAACCTGACAGTCAGAAGAATCACAGCTCCGAAACGGTGCGGTGGCGAGAAGACATCTGCCCGGTCCGGCGTAGTCATGGACGGGTCACGGCACCAATGTCACCACTGTGAGATGTCTTCTGCTTATATGACTCTCCTGAAGCTGCTTTGGTTCAACACCGTTTTATTCATGTGTCTGCATTTAAGACAAGGACAAAGGACACTTGTAACAGTCTGCTTCTTGACAAGGATCCTTTGTTACTGAGCAATAATACAGTATTTATACCGAATAAATACGGTGAACATTAAACAGTGATCGTATAGTGATTTCTTTTACATAATAAAACAAATGAAACAGAACATATCTCTCTCTTAGAAACATGAGAAATACAAAACAAAACACCACCAGAACAACACACTGTACATACCTGCATTTAAGACAAGGACAAAGGACACTTGTAACAGTCTGCTTCTGTATAAAAAGACGACATTGTGTTAGCATCGCGCGCTAGCGTCACGCTAGCATACGCTAACTACTAGCAACGTTAATGTTGACAATAAAACGAGTAGTTTACGGATTACAAAACCAGGTGAAAACAGTAACTTTACAACAACCAACGGCCGCTCAACTCTCACATACTTTTATATTATTTGCACAACTTTTCTACAGACATTCGGACATGTTACCTTGACAAGGATTCTTTGTTACTGAGGATTTCCCACAGTCCTTTGTGGTATATATACAGTGCAGGTACAAATTTACAACAGCAGGTGGCACAGTTTTCCCTTTTTAGCTGGATTTATAATGCATCTTTTTCAACTATTTACAGTCGGAACATCAAACTCCATGGTGTCTGGGTTCATAATATTATCCGTAGTTCCACAACAGTGTCTGAATGATGGCTGCTACCAGCGCAACTTCAGGCAGACCAGCAACAGTTTGATTCAGAGACGGCAGGACGGCGGTGGTGATGGGCTGAGCTTCTCAGCGCTGATTGGCTGACGGAACTATGACTCATGCGTTTTTGTCGCCGGAGTTGGGATATTTCAACTAGCGCGACTTCGCCCCGCGTCAAACGGTCTGTTCGCGGCGCCTCAAATGCGTCAGCCTGGTGGAAATGTCATGTCCGGTGTGAACACAGCATAAAGCTGAATACTGCTTCCCCTTGTGAGTGAATTGCTTCTCAAGGCATTTTAGACAGCAGGCCTACAATCTGAGAGAGAGGGAGCAGTCAAAAAGATATTATGCAAATAAGGCTGAACTTCGCCTCCCCAAAAAGAGACAGGGATATTGTTGGGACTAAGTTTTATCTCACCAGCAGTGGAACATCTGCAGTGTCAGTATGTCCTCCATCAAACAACTCTTGCAAAACTTCAAAGTTACATGTTTGTACAGTTTATACGTCGCTTGCTAACAAGGAAGACTTCCTAATGCATTGAAACCCATTAAGGCCTTATAAGCGCCAAAAAAAACAAACACTTTTATAACATATTTTCTTCATAACTATGAACATCCAGCATGATATGAACAATGCCTCCTTTAGCGGTCTCGAGTTTTTCCAACTCCATAGTTCAAGGCCTTAACAACATCCCACCGACTAATAACACATATTTTTGGAAAGATTAGGACCTAACGAATCTGAATCACAAAAAAACTATGCCTTGGGGTGTTACGAAGGAATTTCAGTCATAAAACTGTGTTGTTCGGTTCAAAAATGGAAAAATTACTTATTTTATGCCAAAAGATTGTCTGAATGGTGCATGCTGGGACTTAAAATGTGCGTCTTCTTCCGCACTTGGTCTATGACGTGGTTTTAGAAACGTGAGACTAACAGGAAGCCTTTGGGGCCAGGAAACATGATACGGAGGAAGAAAAAAAAGCTTCAGGTACTAATAGGGGGTCTATCATGCTTATACATTGTCAGACTCCCAAAAGCCCGTAGAGTTACAGAGATGTGCTTGTTAGTGAAATCCGACTTTGTAAAGGGTACTTATTAAGGATTTTGTGAAACCTTACGGTCCGCCGTAGAAGTCGACATAAGTACATAAACTTAACGGTTACTTTAACTGTTTACACGACATGTCTCTTCTCACAAGGGTTACGGTATTGTAACAATTTAAATGAAATTAAACAACGATGTGGTTCCGGCGATAATTGAGGAAAGTGTCCGACAATAGGTGCGGTGGCATTTTCGCACACCGTTACCCCAAACTCGCTCCTTATGAGTGACTCAAAGCTCTGCTGATGCTTTGTTGTGTTCCGGTTACAAGCTCTGTGCCTTGCAAGTTCAGTTAATGATATGGAACGACATTACTGTTTTTGAAGCTGCTGACGCTGTGACCTGGATCCATATAGTAAGGTCCATAAGGAGACAGTTTTGGTTTGGCTCTATACTCTAACACTATTAAATGAGAGAACAGCCGTGTTCTCATTCCCATATTGTGATGCACATTTTGAAGTATTGGATTAGAAAAGCTTTGTGGAAACGGCGAAATTTGATCAAACTTGCACAAAATGATTTTTTCCCTTCGTGCCTTTGCTGTATAAATTCCGACGAAAAAAAAGGTTAACTCACACTGCTGATCTGCTGTTTCTACTGTCGGCGTCTTCTTGGGGTTTCCTTTAAAAAACTAAATCTCATTATTTAGTCAAAGCCAATCAAAATGTCCATTGTAATGTCAGCTCTCACAATGCAGAAAGTCACAGTGAGCCACAGCAGTGTTGCTAAATCACATTGACAATTTCCAGCCCGATCACAATATATAATCCCGCTCGATTCCATTAAAAAAAAGCTAAAATCATAATCTTATGAAGTTTACTGAATTTTGTACATGTACATTTGGGCATAAAATGTATTTAGTAATATTGATCACGCAAAATTTCCAAAACCCTGGCAAGTATTGACAAAAGCAGCCCAAATTTAAACTACCCGCCAATTTAATTAAAACCAGCCCAATCGGGTAACACTGAGCCAGACAGTAGCCTGTTACACACAGAACAATACACTGGACAATAACCACAAAGACCGTTCTTCTTTTTAACAAAACAGTTAACATATTCAAACACAGACAACATTATGTCAGACGGCAAAAATTAATGACTAGATGATGGGATTTCAATCGGACATTGAGTCAACAATATGAATACCTTTTCGTAAACACTCACTGTTAAAAAAAAGAATCCACAGAAAAGCTTTGCTAACCAAATTCCATCAAGAAATTGGAAAAAAGATTGTCGAAATGAAATATGATGGAAACATTGGATTTCATTAAAAGGTGTGACCTTTTGACTACTGACTAAAAGCTGCGACGCAACGCCTCCCACTCACCTCTAAAACCGCAGCACAAAAAAATCCTATGTAAGAGTTTCTTCACTTAATTCTTGTTGCTTATTTTGCTCTCATGTGATATATATATATATATATATATATATATATATATATATATATATATATATATATATATATATATATATATATATATATATATATATTAAACATTTTTCTTCCACTGGGCTTTAATGTTAGGCCTTTATCTGCGTGTTCCATTCCGATAAAGCAGCACTCATGAATACAGGAGGAAAGCTCTTTTTCTTCGCTTTGTTTTGCTCCTCTAAGCACTCGCCATCAATAACACGGGGCTTTCTAGGGCTATGGATAATTGTTGTTATTCATCATCATTGCTGGAGAACAACATTAAAAAAAAGGCAGTTAGCGGATGGGAAACAGACTGAAGTCTGATGACTCCATCTGGAGAAATGGAAACTATGCTGCAAGTATAGATACATACAGTGTTACATACAGTGTTACATACAGTGTTACATACAGCGTGACGTGAATCAATCAAACATACTTTTTTTATTGTGTCTACATCTGTGGCTCTAAACCGTTTAATAAAGGCTGCATCATACAAAGCTCATGGTGGTTGCTGAGTTAGTGCTAAAATGCTAATCCCCTTGTGTGTTCCCTGTCAGAAAATCCCCATAGACCTTTTTCACAGTTTATATTAGTTAGTCTGGGGGTGATATCCCGAAGAGAGACTGGCAGTAGTACCTATGGCTTGACAGAAGGCTTTCCAGACCTGAGAAGAAAACCAAGGTCCTCAATCCGACACAATGTCCTGGGTGATGCCGTGCAGTCGGAAGACATTGAGGACCAGGAGGTTAGCAGTTTCGGTGGATGATGGCAACTTGGGGAGGGGAATAAAGTCTTGGAAAAACGGTCCACGACAGTTAGTATGGCGGTGTTTCCTTCCGAAGGGGACAGGCCAGTGACGAAGTCCACTGCTATGTGGGACCAGGGGCGGCGGGGAATAGACAAAGGGCGCAACTGGCCCACCGGAGGTTGGTGGGAAGCCTTGCTGCGGGCACAGACTGAGCAAGCTGAAATGAAGGCCCGGGTGTCTTGGGACATGGATGGCCACCAGAAGCGTTGTCTTATGGAAGTGAGAGTGCGGGGGAACCCAGGGTGGCAGGCCAACCTGGAGGAATGCCCCCATTGTAAGACTTGTGAGCGGATGGTGTCAGGCACAAACAGACGGTTTGGGGGACCGTTGCCTGGGTCCGGATAAGACCACTGGGCCTCCCGGACGAGAGACTCCCCATGTGACCGCAACCACACGGGAGGGGGAGAGGATGGTCTCAGGCTCGAGGGTAAGCTTCTCCGTGGTAGACTGACAGGAAACGGTTTGGTGTTACGTGAACCAGGGCGGTAGGCAAGGGTGAAATTGAACCTTCCCAGGAACAAGGCCCACCGAGCCTTGCAGGAGTTTAACCTCTTGGCAGTGCGAAGGTAAGCAAGGTTCTTGTGGTCGGTCCAAACTAGAGGCTTTGAACTATGACATCCACCTCCACCTCCACCACGAACTGTAGAGAGGGGTCTGGGTGAATTAACACCGGGGCAGAAGTGAATAGTCTCTTCAGGGTGGCAAAAGCCGAGTCTGCCTCCGGAGAAAATGGAGCGGCAGTGGAGTTGCGTGAAAGGAACAGCTACTTTGCTGTCGTCTCAGATGAACCGTCTGTAGAAGTTGGCAAACCCAGGGAACCGGTAGCTTTTTGCGATTGGTGGGCGTGGGCCACTCTACCACTGCCTGAACCTTTGCTGATCTGCCTTCACCTGGCCCTGCTGGATGATAAAGCCAAGGAATTCAACGGTGGTCACATGAAACTCACATTTCTCAACCTTGACGAAAAGCTTGTTCTCCAGTGGCCGGCGCAACACAAGCCTGACGTTTTGGGTGTGTTCCTCCATGTTCTGGGAGAAGACGAGGATATCGTCCAGGTATACAAAGATGGAACAGTTGAGCATATCACGGAGGACATCATTAATTAAGGTTTGGAAAACTGCAGGGGAATTGGTGAGGCCGAAAGGCATGATGAGGTACTCGAAATGGCCCAGGGGGGTGTTGAAGGCTGTTTTCCATTTGTCTCCCTCCCAGATCCGAATGAGGTGGTAGGCAATGCAGAGGTCCAGTTTGGAGAACACAGTAGCCTTGAGGATGGCCTCAAAGGCAGGGTCAATGAGAGGGTATTTGTTTTTAATGGTGATCTCATTAAGACCATGGTAATCTATGCAGGGGCGTAGCGTGCGGTCCTTCTTGCCTACAAAGAAGAACCCAGCGCCAACAGGGGAGGAGGCTTGAATAAAACCGTTTGCTAGGGAGTCGTGGATGTTGCTCTCCATAGCTTCTCTTTCCGGGTGAGAAAGGTTAAAGAGACGGCTAGAAGGTAAGGGGGCACCTGGGAGCAGGTTGATGGCGCAGTTATAGGCCCAATCTCGATCTCCACCCTTACGGACTCTCAGACTTTGAGGCGCGCTCCTGTGAAGTCCTTGAGGGTTTAGGGGTGTCCCATTGTCACATCGTAGAGTGCTTGAGGGCTCTCTGGCATACATTTTGAGCCCTTTATGATCCCTTTCCGTAAATCAGCATGAGATGCTGACTTTGCCTCAGGGAATTGCCTACAGTTCATAGTAATGTGACGTTAAATACGAAGCATGAAGACGAAAAAGAAAAAAAAGTAGAGACACGTGGGTGTTCAGCCCGATAAAATACATTTACACAACAACATTACGGATTAAAGATGGAACATAAAAACACATGAAATCAGGAATGCAAGCAGAAAATATATATAAATATTTTTTTTACATTCAAACATTTCGTTTTGACAAAACGAGTAAATAGATAATTTAAAATGACTTCTCATCTTGTGAGGAAGACGTTCAAATCAGTGAATACAAAGTATGAAATAAATACACAATTGTACACAACATTTTTTATGTGGTCACGTGATATGTTGCAGCAAAGTGCTGTCCCATTCATATTTGCACCAATTCAAGCCCTCACGCCTCTCACACTCAGCCACTTAGCAGCTGACGTCAGTAAATCCCTGAGGGTTCAGGGTTTGAGGGTTTAGGGTGGAGATTGGGTCACAGAGTCTTTGTGGGGGCAGTGTTTGGGCCCGCTGCTTGCTGAACACCTCATCATTTTAAGTGGGAGGGACTAACCTAAGGTCTGGGACCTCAATGGTGGGAGTCCCGGCAGATTCAGTTGGGGCTAGGGCCGACTGGAGGCAGTGAGAGTGGCAAAATGTGCTGCAACTAGCTACGGATCCTGTCGACCAATCAATGTGGTGATTGTGACCACTTGGGCATGAGGGGAGGGAATGATCAGTAACCTTACCGATTCGTGGTGGTTACCTGATAGGTGAAGGCTCAGAGGACTGGTGTGGTAAGGGATGTGGGCCAGGAGTTGACCTCCCTTGGGACAGAGAGGGCTTCGTTGGATATCCCAGTTTGGGCCACGAAGGTGGCGTCCACAAAGTTTGCATCCGCCCCAGAATCCACCAAGGCTTGGAGTAGGATGGAACTCCCCTCAGCGTTCCGGGGTCGGGATGTAGGGCTCCCGGGCAAGCGGGGCTGGAGCGGCAGGTGCCGGAAGTGGTGCTGGCGGGGCAGCAGGAGATGTGGCGTTGTCCGTGGCAGAAAGGGCAGCGAGGCGAGCGTCGACTCGGTCCATTTGGGAGTGAGTTGAGCCAAGAGTTAAGATTCCGTAACTTGTCCAATACTTCTTGGAGGGCAGACTCGTGACGACCAAGCATGACGCTGTGGGAGGCTAGCGCCTGGCCAAGGAGACTGGGTCCATGTGTGGCCAGATTATTTTGTCAGGGTTTGGTTTTGGCTGGACCCAAGCGCAGACACGGGGACATCAAGGTAGGGTGAAGGTAATGGGTTTATTAACAGAACACTGATGATTTGGATATGGGAGGAGGTGAAATGCGAACGAACAGGTGACACTATAGCCGTGACAATATAATTACAACATCCATCCATCCATCCATTATCAGCTGCTTATCCAGGGTCGGGTCGCGGTAGCAGCAGGCTCAGCAGGCCGACCCAGGCTTCCCTCTCACCCGCAACACTTTCTAGCTCATTCTTGGGAATCCCGAGGCGTTCCAAGGCCAACCGGGAGATATAATCCCTCCAGCGTGTCCTCGGTCTTCCCCGGGGTCTCCTACCAGTTGGACGTGCCTGGAAAACCTCTAATGGGAGGCATCCAGGAGGCATCCTGACTAGATGCCCGAACCACCTCAGCTGACTCCTTTTGACACGAAAGAGCAGCGACTCGACTCCAAGCTCCCCCCTGATGTCCGAGCTCCTTACCCTATCTCTAAGCCTGAGCCCGGCCACCCTATGGAGGAAGCTCATTTCGGCCGCTTGTATCCGAGATCTCGTTCTTTCGGTCACGACCCAGAGTTCGTGACCATAGGTGAGGGTTGGAACGTAGACCGACCAGTAAATGGAGAGCTTCACCTTCCGGCTCAGCTCCCTCTTCACCAAGACGGACCGGTACAGCGCCTGTTTTAATGCTGCAGCCGCACCAATCCACCTGTCGATCTCCCGCTCCACCTTACCCTCACTCGTGAACAAGACCCCGAGATACTTGAACTCCTTCGCTTGGGGTAGGCAGTTTGTCCCCACCTGGAGGGAGCAATCCACCGGTTTCCGGCAGAGCACCATGGCCTCAGATTTGGAGGTGCTAACTCTCATCCCTGCCGCTTCACACTCGGCTGAAAAATGCCCCAGTGAATGCTGGAGGTCACGGTCCGAGGAGGCAAACAGGACCACATCATCCGCGAACAGCAGAGAGGCCAACGGGTCCGGCACCCCATACTCCCGCAGCACCCCCCACAAAAACCCCCGAGGGACCCGGTCGAAAGCCTTCTCCAAGTCTACAAAGCACATGTAGACTGGTTGGGCAAACTCCCAGGACCCCTCCAATAATCTTGCGAGGGTAAAGAGCTGGTCCACTGTTCCACGACCGGGACGGAATCCGCACTGCTCGTCATAAATCTGAGGTTCGACAAGCGGTCAGAGCCTCCTTTCCAGCAGTGTGATGCCACGATAGTTCGAGCACACTCTCTGGTGCCCCTTCTTGAAGATGGGAACCACCACCCCGGTCTGCCAGTCCATGGGCACTGTTCCCGACCCCCATGCGACACTGAAAAGGCGTGTCAACCAAGACAGCAACAACAATGTCCAGCGCTTTCATCATCTCAGGGATCAGGATCTCATCCACCCCTGGCGCCTTGCCACCAAGGAGCTTTTTGACTACCTTAGCGACCTCTGCCAGGGATATGGCTGAAACCACCCCAAAGTCTTCCGGCGCTGCCCCCTCTCCGGGGGACATGTTGGCCAGGTTTAGGAGTTCCTCAAAGTGCTCCTTCCACCGCCCGACGATGTCCCCAGTCCGGGTCAGCAGTTTCCCCCCCCTGCTGAGAACAGCCTGGGGTAGACCCTGCTTTCCCTTCCTGAGCCGTCGGATGGTTTGCCAGAACTTCCTTGTGGCCAACCAAAAGTCCTTCCTTCTCCATGGCCTCCCCGAACTCCTCCCATGCCCGAGTTTTAGCATCCGCGACCATCGCAGCTGCAGCCCTTCTGACCTGCCGGTACCCGTCAGCTGCTTCAGGAGACCCCTGGGCCAGCCAGGCCCGAAAGGCCTCCTTCAGTTTGACGGCTTCCCTCACCCCTGGTGTCCACCGGGTTTTCGGGTTGCCGCCACGACAGGCACCGATGACCTTCCGACCACAGCTCCGAGCAGCCGCGTCCACAATAGAGGCTTTGAACATGGTCCACTCGGGTTCCATGTCCCCAGCCTCCCTCGGGATTTGTGAGAAGTTTTTCCGGAGGTGGGAGTTGAAGACCTCCCGGACAGGATCCTCCGCCAGACGTTCCTAGTTCACCCTCACTACACGTTTGGGCTTGCCAGGTCTTTCTAGCCGACTCCCCCGCCATCTGATCCAACTCACCACCGGCTGGTGATTAGTTGACAGCTCTGCTCCTCTCTTCACCCGAGTATCCAAGACATACGGCCGCAGATCAGATGATACGATTACAAAGTCGATCATTGATCTCCGACCTAAGGTGTTCTGGTACCAGGTACACTTATGAGCCACCTTATGTTCGAACATAGTGTTCGTTATGGACAAACTGTGGCTAGCACAGAAGTCCAACAACAAAACACCATTCGGGTTCAAATCGGGCAAGCCGTTCCTCCCAATCACGCCCCGCCAGGTTTCTCTGTCATTGCCCACGTGAGCCTTCCAGGAGAACTATGGAGTCGGCAGGCAGCGCCCTTTCCAGGACCCCTTCCACCGACTCGAAGAAGGCCGGATACTCCGAAATGCTGTTCGAAGCATAAGCACAAACAGTCAGAGCCTTACTCCCCGCAACCCGTAGGCGCAGGGAGGCGAGCCTACGGGCTATTCATCAGGTTTTTTTTGTAATTACAACATGTGTACTGCAATATTATACTTTGATTGGAGGTTTTCCTCCTCTGGCTTATTTCTCTTTTTGTCCTTATTTTTACATTTAAAATATCACATTTATTGCATTCAAATCACAGTTGTAAGGCAGTGCCTTGTCAGAACTAAAATGACAGAGAAACTCTGCAGATGGATAAAAAAAAAATTGACCATGTTTTTACTTTTTTATCTATCATAGTCGTGTTGTGCTCTTCTCCACTGATTACTTTCTACCAATAAAGTGTCCTTAACCACTACTTCCCAGATGACAACTTTGTATTTACTATATTTTGACTTTAAGAAGTGAGTTTGAATTACCTTCCTTAGATTTATGAACTTGAATACATTATATAATATCATTGTAGTTACTTAATGCCGCCGGCGAACTGTATTCTCAATTTGCCACTTCAAAAGTTCATCAATCGGTTTTATAGATCGTTAAGTCACGACGATGTTGGACCAACTCGAGCCATCGCCGGCCTCGAGCTAAATCACGATGGAACCTTTGCTGTCTCGCTAATTGTGTTGCTAAGACAGAAAGTAAGTGGAGTGAACCGACCGGAGACCTTTAAAATATATCACATCCACTATAATCTGACACAAAAAAAAGAGGGACAGCATAAATGTCAAGCGCTCAAGAAAAACTTGACTGAACTTTCAATTACATTCACGTCCTCTTCTCTTGCTCCTCTACTTCATACGCCTTCTGGAAAAGGACAACCCCTGAAGCAAACTACAAACAGTGAATGAACTGAGGGCACTCAATCCACCTGTGTTGGCTCCCTAATTAGCATACCTGTGCGTGCTTCCAGGGAGCGAGCTCCCTAATCCAGTATTCATGTGACCTCCACTTCCAGCAAACACTAAACAAGAGAGGTTCGAACAGTTTATTGTTTCCACTGTCCGTAAAATGTAAAATGATGAAATCCATTTAATTGTTAAATATTCTATTATACTTTAATATGAAGTCAAAAGAGATTCATAATAGAATTTGTAACTGCCTTAAACTTTTGTATGTGTGTGTGTGTTGCAGAATGAGGGTTACAATATCATAAAAAAGGGCAGTGTGACCCCTATCTGCACTGAGGGCCAATGAATCAGGGAAGATGAACGGTTCTATTGGTTCTCTCTTAAATACAACACACCAGAAAAATCTCTCTGAATACCAACAGCCTTTTGACCTCGAAAGGGACAGCACGGACAGATGGCCAATCGCACACCAAACACACATGAGACGCGACGTGATCTCACGAGGCATGGTTGAATGTTTACTCATACTCGTTTGTGCCTTTAACGTAGGTTATAAATGAATTTAGCACAGATTCTAACCTGAGTGATCCCTTATGAGATGAGTTTACTGTGTTGAAAACCCATAATCTGCTTTTACTTTCACAATTTGAGCCTGCAGAGTTCACCATTGTACTACATGGACGAGGATGAATCCATGAATCCAGTGTGTATGCCAGAGGTTATTGTGGTGTCTGATGGCCCCGTCTCCAGCAAATTACATTCATATGCAACTCATTTGCAATTGTGCATTAAGTTCAAGGGTAATGTTTTCTTTCAGAGCAGGAGGTAATGTGACTGTATTCATATACTGCAGCAAAACAAACTGTTGTAGGTTGAGGAAAATGGCTGGGTTTACATAGAACATGTTTTTTTAAAAGAAATCAGGGTTTGTGCATCATTTTTAGGGTTGAAGATAAACTTTCTCAATGTTTTTACTCCTGACTTAGTGGTTAGACTGGATTTGTTTAAAAATCGTGATGCCCCACAGAAAGAATAAACACAAAATGTATGTGAAGGATATTTTCTGCTCTTGCCTTTCAGCAAGTATACAAAATAAATAAAGGTGTTATAATATTAGAGGTGCAAGGCATTCTGAGTCACTGTTTAATTTTTTATGAATTAATGATTTTCTCTCTCCTCAGCAATGACACAATTATCCTGCATGGATTAATGACGTTTCATCTCATTGTAAACACACATGCACATTCACGCAGTATAAACGCAACCTGTTTTACAAGTGGAGTCATTCCCGAAAACACATAAACAAGCGTACAATACGTCTACGTACACATGCTCTTCTCCTCTTTAAAGATGCTGTTTCAGTATTTCAGGGCGGCTGATGGCTCCGCTGCCCTTTGGTTGGAAGACAGGCAGTTCGATGAAGCATGGCGGATCAAGGCTGTACCAGAAAGGTTAGACACTCTGCTGAAAAATTAATGACCAAACACAGACATCTACATCATGTAAACACTACAAATAAGATGTCTCTATCAGCACAGAGTGGAAACGCAGCCGGTTAACGATCTTGTTTTTATGGGTGGCACTGAACAAAGGCAGCAAGCGTGAGTTATGCAGCAATCTCAGCAAAATGCACAAGCCAGTTATAGCTAGTGTTGCTCCTAATGTGAGTTTCTCGTAACATATCCTGTGAGTACCCACATCAACACATACATTTACACTAATGCTTTTGCATATGCTCTCTCATAGACACACACAGACACAGACACACAAATATGCACTTCACACTCTGCTGTGGGGAGCATATGGCATGGCTTTCCTCTGGGGAAATATTGAGTAAAGTTTCTGAACAAAAGTCATTTAAACTTTGTCTGTGAAGTGATCATATCTGCAAATGTAAACGTCAAATAATGCAAAATACCACTGATTAGTGAGGCTTACAAAGGAGGTTTAATTAAGACATGAAAGGGTTTAAGCAATAAAAGATAACTGAAAATAAATAGGATGAAAAAGTGCTGTTTCATTTCTGCCGTTATATGCCTGGTTCTTAAAGGGCAACGCCACCTTAATTAGGAATTATTTTATGTTATTTCCACAGTCTAGGAAAGTGCGATCAATATCTCTCTCTCTGTCTCTCTCTCTCTCTCTCTCTCTCTCTCTCTCTCTCTGGTGCATGCTGGGAGTGAGTGTGTGTGAGTGAGTCACTGAGTGAGCGGTTCTTTTGATTCATCTATTTTTCCCCTTAGATATATATATTAATTTAATGTGGTTTATTGGGTGGTTTTCACCTTAGTTTCGTTGTGTTTTTGGGTAGTTTGGGCTTTTCTTTGGGTGTTTCTGTTCTCCTGCCGGCGTCTCGCCGGTCGGCGTCTCCAGACGCCATGGTGAATGGAGACACTTTGTCCCACCTCACGAGGAAGCACGGCATTAAGATCGCCGTGGACCACTCGTGCAGCGTGGAGGACATCGGGCTGGCTGTGGGGGAGAAGGTCGGACACAGCAGCATTAAGTCGGCTGCGCGCATGAACGGTGCCGTGGTCATCTTTCTGGACCAGGTGGAGAAGGTGAACCGTCTCGTGGAGGCAGGCCTCACGGTGAACGATTTGTTTGTACAGGTGTTGCCGTTAACGCAACCGGCAACTAGGATCGTACTGTCCAATGTCCCTCCGTTCATCACCGACGAGTTCCTCAGCAGAGAGCTCTCCAGACACGGGAAGGTGGTGTCCCCGATGAAGAAGATCTTGTCTGGGTGTAGGTCTCAGTTGCTGAAGCACGTAGTGTCTCACCGCAGGCACGTGTATATGATCCTTAACAACCGGCATGAGGAGCTCAACCTCCGCTTCCACGTTAAGGTAGATGATTACGAATACGTGATTTTTGCAACATCGTCGGCGATGAAATGTTTCGGTTGCGGTGAGGAGGGACACACCGTGAGAGCCTGTCCGGGGCGCGGGGACCCGGCTCCGCCTGGCCCGGGTGGGGCGGGCGGCGCTGCGGCCGGTGGGTCTCCTGCTGGGGACGCTGGCGCGGCGTCTGGGTGGCCCGGCGCTGCGGCCGGTGGGTCTCCTGCTGGGGACGCTGGCGCGGCGTCTGGGCGGCCCGCCGCCGCGGCCGCGTCTCCTGCTGGGGACGCTGGAGCGGCGTCTGGGTGGCCCGGCGCTGCGGCCGGTGGGTCTCCTGCTGGGGACGCTGGCGCGGCGTCTGGGCGGCCCGCCGCCGCGGCCGCGTCTCCTGCTGGGGACGCTGGCGCGGCGTCTGGGTGGCCCGTCGCCGCGGCCGCGTCTCCGGCTGGGGACGCTGGCGCGGCGTCTGGGCGGCCCGTCGCGGCGGCTGCTTCTCCGGCTGGGGACGCGCGCGCGGCGTCTGGGGCGCCCGTCGCCGCGGCTGCGTCTGTGGCTGGGGACGCGGTGTCTGTGCGGCCTATTCCGGCGCCGCGGCGCGGCGTTGCTGTTGTGTCTGACTTGCACAGGGTGAGTATGGGTGGTGATGGTGTCCAGAGCAGCACTGGGGAGGCTTTGGTTGAAGTGGGAAATGGTGGAGATGGAGGGGAAGGGAAGAAAACGGGTGTAAACGGTGCTAGCGAGAAGCCCGTAGAGGATGCAGAGCAGGTTGATGGAGTGGTGGAGTCAGGAGAGGAAAGGGTAAGCGGGTTGTGGTGGGCTGAGCAGGTGGAAGAAGAAGAGATGGAGGAGGAGGAAGCAGGGGCACTAAAAGCGGCCCACAAGAGGAAGAAAAATGGCCAAAGCGTAGGCAGCGAGGCTAAAGCCAGCAAGGTTGGGGAGGACGAGCAGACGGGTCGGGAGCAGAGGCCGTCTGAGCACAGTGGCAGCGATGCAGAGGGGTCGGACTGCAGTGAAGCTCCGGCTGTCAGTTTAAGCAGCAGCCAGCAGCAACGATTGTACACTGCTGAAAAAATACAAAAGTTCCTACAAAGAACGAAAGGCAAGAAGGGAGTGAAGGTTGCAGATGCTTTTCCTGATTTAGGTTTATTCTACGCTTCAGCCAAACACCACATGAGCCGCAGGGAGGAGTCCGGCCTCACTGACCAGGAGGGGTTCAGATTAAAGAAACTTGTGCCTAAAGTTAAGAGAGCAATGAACAAAGAGAATGGCGAAAGCTCCAATGTGTGTTTTAATTAATTTATTGGTTTTTATTTTTGTTTTAAATCTCTTACTCACAATGAATACTTTTAGAGTGGGGAGTTTGAACGTGAATGGAGCCAGAGATGTAAAGAAGAGAACATCTATCTATGAATTTAGCAGGATGAAACGTATAGATGTTCTCTTCTTACAGGAAACACACAGCGACAGCACCAACGAGGCCGACTGGGGGAGAGAGTGGGAAGGGGAAGTCCTCCTAAGTCACAACACAAACCTCAGTGCAGGAGTGGGCTTCCTCTTCTCCAAGTCTTTTACCCCGGTTTCACTGGAGGTCAAACAGATCATCGAGGGGAGGTTGTTTTTAATTAAAGCACGGTTCGACCTTTTTACGGCGGTTTTTATCAATGTGTATGCTCCAGCAACTGGTGCAGAGAGGAAGCTGTTTTTACAAAAAATTAGTGATGTTTTAAATAGCTGCGCCTCGGAGGATTTTTTATTCTTGGGTGGGGATTTTAACTGTACAGAAAATGATTTAAAAGACCGTAACCACACAGAGCCACATCCAGCTTCCCAGCAGGTTCTGAGGCAGCTAGTCCATTCTCATGGCCTGGTGGATGTGTGGAGAAGGATGCACGCTGACTGCCGACAGTATACATGGTCCCACTTTAGGGAAGGTAGGATCTCCTCAGCCAGGTTAGACCGTATTTATGTTTTTAAGCACCACTTTAGTATCTTTAAAACATGCAGTATTGTCCCTGTCGGTTTTACTGATCATTTTTTGCTTTTATGTAATGTTTTTATTGGAAATAGTGTACCTAGAAGTGCATATTGGCATTTTAATTCAGTTTTAACCTTTGACAAGTTTTTTAGAGAGGTCCTTATTTATTTCTGGGATGTTTTTAGGCTGAGGAAGAGGGATTTTAGTAGTCTTAGGCAGTGGTGGGACCATGGTAAGATTGAAATTAGGCTCCTTTGCCAACAGCACACTTTCAATGTCACCCGAGACATCACCAGGTCTATGAAGGACCTGGAGACTGATATAGTGGAACTAGAGAACTTAAGCGAGTCCACAGGAGATCGAGGACACATTGAAGTCCTCAAGGGAAAAAGAATGGCTCTGGCCAACCTGTTAGATGTAAAAGTCCAGGGTGCACTGGTCAGGTCCCGATTCCAGACCATCACGGAGATGGACACTCCCTCTAGCTTCTTTTTCGGCCTGGAGAAGAAGAGTGGGCAGGGGCGGGTGATCCACTCACTGTTGGCAGACGCAGGGCAGCCAGTTGTGGAACCAAGCCAGATCAGAAAGAGAGCTGTGGGCTTCTACTCCTCCCTGTATACGAGTGAGTACAGGGAGGAGGAAGCGTTGATGGAGGAGTTCTGTGGGGAGCTACCTCAGGTCTCTGAGGGGACCAACAAGGAACTCGATGAGCCCATAAGCTTGCAGGAGCTGAAGGCCGCCTTGCAGGGGATGCAGGGACGCCATGCTCCTGGCATTGATGGCCTCTCTGCCGAATTTTACAAGGCTTTCTGGGACATCTTCTCAAGTGATATGCTTGATGTTTTTAATGAGAGTCTGGCCTCTGGTTCCATGCCGATGTTCTGCCGGAGAGCTGTGATTACACTGCTGCCAAAAAAGGGGAACCTGCAGGACATCGGAAACTGGCGCCCTGTGTCTCTACTGTGTGTGGATTACAAGCTTCTGTCCAAAGTCTTTGCCTCCAGGCTGAGGGGAGCTATGGAGCAGGTCCTCCATCGGGACCAGACCTACTGTGTGCCCGGCAGGTCCATGGTAGACAATGTCTACCTCATTCGTGACGTTTTGGAGGTCTCCAGCTCTTTGGGTATTGACACTGGTCTGATTTCTCTAGATCAGGAAAAGGCTTTTGACCGCGTTGAACACAGCTTCCTCTGGAAAGTTATGGGGAAGTTTGGGTTCAGCGCTGGTTTCATAGCTAAGATCAAAGTGTTGTACAGTGAGGTTGAGAGTGTGCTGAAAATAAACGGCAGTCTGTGTGCTCCTTTTAGAGTGTATAGAGGGGTCCGGCAGGGTTGTGCTCTGTCCGGGATGCTCTATGCGCTCTCCCTGGAGCCCCTCCTCATCAAGATACGCTCTAGCCTGCAAGGGCTGTTTTTACCTGGTTTTAGTAGGAGCATGATTTTATCGGCCTATGCTGACGATATTGTTGTTTTTATTAAGGACCAGCGGGATGCAGACCTTTTAATTAACATTGTGGCGAGTTTTAGCAGGACATCGGCAGCGAGGGTGAACTGGAGGAAAAGTGAAGCCCTCGCTGTCGGTGAATGGCGTGACGGCCTCCCAATTCTTCCCCAGAACCTAGTGTGGCGAAAAGATGGGTTCAAGTACCTGGGGATACATCTCGGACAGGAGAGCATAGTCCAGAAGAACTGGGAGGGCGTCACAGAGAAGATTGAGGGAAAGCTTTCCAAGTGGAAGTGGCTGCTCCCTCAGATGTCTTTTAAAGGTAGAGTACTGGTTTTAAACAATCTCATAGCATCCCAGCTGTGGCACCGCTTAACCTGCCTAGACCCTCCCTCAGGCTTTCTAGCCCACATACAAAGGAGGATGGTGGATTTCTTTTGGGAGGGTCTACACTGGGTGCCACAGGGGGTCTACAGAGCCAAACTGGACATTAGTTGCAGTACCACCCCTGGCCTGACGGGAGCGCTGCTGAAGTCATGAGCCTTGTGCCTGCAGCAGCTGGTGGATGCAGTGGGGCCGACGCTGAGCGATGCCCCGGCCCTGGGCTCTCTGCTGGGTCTGCACTCTGTCCGGGTGGCGAGGAGGCTCCTGGAGCTGTGGAGACAGAGGCTGACCTGGAAGGAGAGGAGCCTCCTCAGAAACTACAGCCAAAGAGAAGTCGAGCCGGACCCTGCAGACCCTTTCCCTGAGATCTCCCTGAGCCCGGGGCTAGGGGAGCTCACCGGCCCCCTGCTTGCTACGACACGCCCAGAAGATTTGACTCTGCACAGAGCAGACAAGAAGACTCTGTATTTTAACTGTGTGAAAGGATTAAACAGGTCTGGGCTGTGCAACCGGTGCCCCACTGTGTGGTCAGACAGACTGGGACAAAATGGACCTGGCCCACAGTGGAAGATTTTATACAAACCTCGCCTGAAGAAACGGACTGCCGACCTCCAGTGGAGGATTTTACACGGTGCTGTTGCTTCAAATGCTTTTATCTCTGTTATTAACCCTTCTGTTTTGAGCCAGTGCCCCTTCTGCGATCTCCGGGAGACTATCTACCATGTTTTTACTGAGTGCAAGAGACTTGCGAGTTTCTTCACTCTTTTAACATTGGTTTTTAGTCTTTTTAATGTGGTTTTTACTGAAAAGGTTTTCATCATGGGAGCTGCCTACAAGAAAATAGAAAAAGAAAAGTGGCAGCTCCTGAATTATCTTTCAGGAGAAGCAAAAATGTCTATTTATTTAAGCAGAAAAGCCAGAGTGGAAAGCAGAGAGGGGCAGGAGGCCAGGGCAATCTGGCTGTGTAACATCAGGGCCAGACTCGGGCTAGAGTTCCGGTTTTATAGACACATTGGAGATTTGGACGCTTTTAAACAACGTTGGTGTTTTAATGATATTGTTTGCTCTGTTGTTGACAAGGAATTGGTGGTTGCACAAGTTTTTACCGGGTAAATTATGTGTGTGGGTTTTAACAAAACAACCTGTGATTTTAAAACATTAGCACTTTATTTGTAAAAGTTGAAAAGAGGATGAATATGTAAAATAAAGTGTTTTTGAAAAATCAAAAAAAAAATCTCTCTCTCTCTCTCTCTCTCTCTCTGAAACCAGAGAAAGCAGCGGGCAGGACAGGGCATACTCACAATCCCCCAGCTGAGGCAGCTGTGTTTTTACCCTTGCATGTCAGCATGTCGCTGAGAGGAAAAACAGACAGTTGTTTGTGCTGATGAAACTACGCAGCAACTCGGAGTACCTGGCCTTCATGGAGTCTTTTGTTGTCATCCTGAAAAGAATGCACGTTGAGAAATATATAGTTCTGCTGGTGGACTTCAATGCTCACGTGGGTGAAGATTAAGAATCCCGGAGGGGGTGATGGAGAGGAACAGCTGGCCTGATCTGAACCCAAATGGGGCTTTCTTATTGGACTTCTGTGCTGGTCATAGATTGGCCATAACAAGGGACAAGGAATTATTGTGGGCCAGAAGGTCGTCGTGCCTGTCATGGTGCGGCAACATGAGAACCTATTGTGAACATCGACAGTGAAGGATGCTGTTGAGCTAAAGAAGAGAGGCTCTTGGGCTTGGTTGGCCCAGCGGTGTCCGGAAACAGCAGATGGGTACACGTTTGTCAATAGAGCTGCGCCCAAAAGCAAAAACCCAGTTGTGGGAGGCGTTCGAATAAACTGCGGAGAAGGACTTATAGTTGGCCTTGAAGAAGTTCTGACAAACAACTGCAGGAGGAGAATTGTCATGTGGTGGAAAGAGCACTTTGAGGAACTCCTGAACCCGCCCCGTTCTTGAGAGGAATTCAGCAGCAGAATCTGAAAACCCAGTTTGGTTGACTTTGTCTCTTAACCTTGTTCGAGGAACTTGATTATTCTGCGCAAATCCATCTAAAAAAAGATATCCAACTGTTAGTTTGAAGTTAAGACTGAATCACATTTTATATAATTTGAGTTTTACGTTTTGGTGCAACATAATAAAATGTAATGTAGGTTTAGAGTAAAAACAAAACTGACGTTTGAAGAAAGGTTTATATTTAATCTTTTTTAGTTTTAACTAGTTTTAAAGTTTGGTGCACCCTAATTTAAAGTTAAACTGCACACACACACACACACACACACACACACACACACACACACACACACACACACACACACACACACACACACAATGTTGTACAGTACACTGCAGTACACCGGTGTGCCTTCATCACCATATTGCCGTCATCGTCCCTGCCGACAGCCTCAGGAGAGCAGGTAGCTCTGTCTGCTCTTGTTTTATACATAACCAGCAGGCTAATCTAATTACTCTTTGATGGAGAGCAGTCAATTTCACAGTTAGCCAGACACTTCTCCTGCCTAAAAATTGGGGCCACCCAAGTTTGATATATGAGGCAATAACCTGTAATGTAATGAAGTCACCTTCAAACCAAGACCCCTGTCATTGAAATAATAATGAATTATAACAAGTATAATAGTATTTGGGTTTGACACGCTGGGAGTCTTTCACTGTCTCTATATCTCTCCCTTACACTCTGTCTTTTCTTTTTCTCCCTCTCCCTCCTTTTTTTCTTTTTTGGCAATATTGAGGTGACTTTAAAGTGCATGGGCAAGACTGTCGAATTGGCAGTTTGACTATGGGCTTTAAATGAGAGACATATGCAGAGGGTGAGGTGTCAAATACCCACAAAGACTCATAGTTCAAACTAATTTACTTTAGCAAGGTGGAGGGCCATAAAAATCAAATCTTGGTCTTGTCATTGTAATATTAACGTCATATTTAAAGTGAGCAGTTCAGTAGCTTTATGTCTTGAGAAGAATGAGATAATCGGTTAAATATGTGTGGTCAAGCTGAAATACTGCTGATGTGAAATACTGCTGAGTTGATGATGTGATGTGAAAGTTTTCGGAATAATTGACTATAGAGACACCATTGAGACTCAATGACATTAAAGAAATACCAGAGGAATGAAGATACCAACGTGATTTTGCTGAATTAAATACATACTGTTATATAGCTCATAGTTGTTCTAAAAACTCTCCTGAACATGTTATTTAGTCACAGAACACATGTATTTGATATCAAAAGTATGAAGATTAAATTGATTTAATGTACATTTTGCATGTACACCTTGTTGAGGCCAAACAAGTAGAATAAGTAATAAGGGTGTAAAGTTAGAGAAAGATTGGCATTTTGAAATTGAAATGCATTTGAAAAAGTTTTTTAATAGATATAATAGAGCATGCTGGTCCTTGTGAAGAATTCATTTCTGAGTAAATCCAAAAGCCCCTTGTAAATATTCTCTGTTTTTGTTTATTAATAAAAAAAATGTATCAGTGTAATTGTACCTAAATTAATATTAATGGCTTGGGGTGTTGGTTCAATTCTCTCTGTTACATGTTTTTTCATTTTAAAGATTTAATTAATTATTCTGCGTGTTGGAAATCTGAAGCTGCAGGGGTTTAGTTAAATGCCTGAACAGGCATATACTGCAGTGGCCCTTATGGGTGTTAATAATACTTGTTAAGATGTAAGCTTTAAAGAGGCATCGACTTTGTTTTTCTTCTTAATGCCGTGTTCACACCGGACGCGACGCGAATTTGCGGCGCGACCAGTTTACATTTTAAGTCAATCCACAGACGCGCTGCGGCGCGAATTTGCGAATTTGCAGCGAGATAGACGCGTTGGAGGCGGCGCGAACAGAACGTTTGACCTGGGGCGAACAAAGCGAAGGACGTGGCGCGAATTCGCGTGAGTTGAATTATCCCAACTCTGGCGGAGAAATCGCGTGACGCAAAGTTGCGGCAGCCAATCAGCGTTGAGAATCAGCGTTGAGAAGCTCCGCCCGTCACCACCGCCGTCTCCCCGTTTCTGAATGAAACTGCTGCTGCTCCGCCTGAACCAGCGCTGACAGTGGCTTCATTGAGACGCTGTTATGGGACTACGGATAATAGTATGAACCCAGACACTATGGAGTTTGATGTTCCGACATATGTGGAGTTTACACAAAAAGTATAAAGCAGAACTGGTGGTTATTTCCATGGTGGATGGCATAATCGGTATTGTTTTACGGAGATACGCGAGACGCAGTTCCTGGAGGAGTCTGTGAAATTCACTGAGCTGTGTGCGGCTACGGATGATGTTATGAACCCAAATACGAGGGCGTTTCATGTTCCGACATGTTTGGGACTTCCACAACAAGTATAAAGCAGAACTAGTGGTTATTTATTCCATGGTCGTCGCTTGTCTCTCACAGAGGCAAGCACAGAGCTAAGCCACGCCCCTTTGGTCGCGCCACAAATTCGCGTTTGGTGTGAACACCCTCTTTCTACTCGCGCGAGTAAACTTTCGCGGTGGACGCGGCGCCGCAAATTCGCGTCGCGTCCGGTGTGAACACGGCATAAGACTATTGATAATAAAGTAAGAGGCTGACTTCTGTGCTGAAATATAAAGAAACGATTTTACAGAGTAGTATTTTATGATCTCTTCCGAGACTTCCTCTCCTTTTTTTCTAAAGCACAACATTTAAACTGATAACTGGCTAAATTTAAGCTGCGCGCAGGTGTGAACGGTCCTCGCTGGATCCCGGCACGTTTGGGGTAGACGGTAGGTCGCCGACTGGCATCAGAAGGAAACCGGCCTAACCCATGCATGGTCTCAACAAGAGCAGGGACCAGCAATTCATTTTACAGTTTAATCCTGGCAGCGCAGTAGAGCTACTTAGGTTTCAGCGTCACTGGCATCCGTCATGGTTCCAAATTACACGGGCGAAAGGCATGCTGGGAAAGACTGTCTCAGCGTTGGGCGGCGAACAGCTGTTTGTGTGGCGTGTCTTCCGGTCTGTCTCTTCCTGTTTTGTTTTGTGCTCGAGCGTTACCCAGCTTGCAATTGGGTGGTGTCATTTTTATTTAAATCCGATGCTGTTTGGCTGATTTCCTTTGGCCAGTAGGTGGCGCTACGACAATGTGAACATATCCTGTGCATCATGTTTCTGTACGTGAAGAGGTACATTTAGTTTGGCCAGTAGGTGGTGCTAGTAGGTTACTATGAATATATTGTGATTTACTAATCAGGCCAGTTTATAGCAGGGCGGAGGATAAATGGCACTCCACCAGTACCACCAGTACACCCCATGACTCACTTTCAACCAATGAGAATGGTAGATTTCATCTACCCGTATTATAAATATATGAAATAAATATTTATTTATTCAACTTAATCACTTGTCTTTAGTGAAGCAATGATGTATGCAGGCCTTGAGTTTGCCAATGTGAACATACACATGCATCTCTATGTGAAGTGGATACAAGGTCATTTAAATTGCCTGTAAATGGGATGCAGATTGGCTGATTTACTTTTGCCAGTAGGTGGCACTATGACAATCTGAACATTTGTCATGTACATGTCCTCAGGCATGGACCAGTATCATGCATGAGGAGTATTGGGGTAATAGCATCATGGATGGAGGAGTTACAACAGCTTTCTCTCATATAGCAGTTAGCTCAAAGTAGGCGCGTCTTTGCGTCCCCGTAAACGTCAATTCCTAAAAGTGAAAACGCGCAAAGAGCACAAGCCATACTCCTGAGGGTCTTGATATCACTTTAAAATAGAATTTAAGTCGATTGTATGAAATTTGTAGGAGGAGTAGTATTTGGCGTAAATGCAAATATATGCTAAAATTAGCATAAATGGGCCGAAAATGGCAAATTGGCCGAAGTACTGTAGCGCCCCCTATTGTTCAAATCGGACGCCTGATTTATTGCAAGTTAGGGGATGCGATGTGCACATATACCCCAAGTTTGGAGTCGTTTGACCAAATAGTTTTAATGTTATGAGTGTTTAAAAACAAGACACGCCCCTAAGAGGTTGATTGGTCGATATCTCCTCAACGCAATGAGATATCAAAGAAATTATAATACAGTATTGATGATTCAGTGACATTGATGATAAATCCTTAGTTTGGTATGAAACGGACCAAGCGTTTAGGAATAAACTACAATAATGTGTTTTTCACAAAATCCAAGATGGTGGAAAATATTCATAGGCGGACTTTATGGGTCTGAGAGGCTTTTTTGTAGAGCAGGTGGAGACGGACATGTGTGAATTTTTTCAAGTAAAAAAAAAATTCTGGGCGAGGGGCGTCGCCGGTCCAACTTGTAGGGGGCGCTAGAGAGTCATTTTTTGGAACTTTTTTCCCCGGCTTTGATAGATGTCTATTTTCACCAGACCTGACAAACATTCCAAATTTGGTGAGTTTTTGAATATGACAAGTCCCCCAGAAAGCAGTCCAATGTTCAAAAATAAGGATCAGAATAATAAAGAATAATCCCAGCAATTTCAATAGGGTCCTCTCGGGACTGACTACGTCAGTCGCTCGGACCCTAATTACACCCAATACAAGCGATACTCATTGTTTTCAGGACATGGATACATAGTCCTAGCAAAATCACGTCAGGCTCCATGAACCATTTATTTAAGTCTTAACTGACATCTGACTGCTTTCACATTAGAAGCCATCAAATTCGCATTTTATTGAAGTTAAATGGCAAGGCTTCACAACATGAGTACTAAATTACTTTCTTTAGTTCAGGGCTTCTTAACCTTGACTTGTATTCAATAACTAAATCAAACCTACCTACAGTTTAACAAGCAAAAACCTTGTCACATAAATGACATGATACTGTCACGGCCAGGCCATGCCCCCTGCCTGCATTGTGTGTGGGAGTGGCGTGGTCTCCTGATTACGAACTCACCTCACCTGCTCAAGCAACCAAGCTGCCTCCAATCCGTCAATCACCCAGCAGTATAACTACCCCGGTTCTTCATTCACTTGTCGCCAGATCGTTGTCCGACTAACCTGGTAGAGACTGCGCCTGGCTGAGATTCAGTGTGATTGTGTTTACCTCGCCTCTGACCCCGTCTTTTTGTTCACAGTCTCCTGTCCTCCCGGTTCACCGCCTGCTGTTCTCCGCCCGGATTCACCCCACCTGGATTCTCCCGTCACGCCCTTGACTGTTCCCCTGACAATAAACACATTCTCCCTTCCACTCTCTGGTCCGCGTTTGGATCCTCCATCATACACCGCAACAGAACGATCTGGCCAGAATGGACCCAGCAGACCCAGAGTCCCTCCGTCAGGCCCTCGCCTCACAGGGTACTCTCGTTGGTTAGCACGACCGACTCCTCAAGGACCTCGTGGAGTCGCCTAGCTCCCTTGCTACTGACGTGCGTCAAATGGAACAGCTGCTCAATCGGGTTTCCACGCAGCTTCCTTCACCGCCTGCTCCAGAGGATGCTGCAGCGCCCCCACCTCAACACCCTACCCAGCCCCCCGTCAGCCCCCGGGAGTCACACGTTCCTACGCCGGAGCGCTACGCTGGGGACCTGTGAACTTGCAAGTCTTTTTTAATGCAGTATTTGATTTACAACCTTCTAGATATGTCACAGAGAGGGCCAGGGTTGCCGTTGTTACAGGGTTGCTAACTGGAAGAGCACTAGCCTGGGCTACAAGTTTGTGGGAGACTCAGCCATTAGCTAATTCCTCATACCAGGACTTTGCTGATGAGATGCGTAGGGTTTTTGACCCTCCCATTAGTGGTAGGGACACCTCCCTTTTTTTGTGGCCAACCTGGGCATTTTCTGGCCTCCTGTCCCCGGCGGCCAAAAGAGGAGGCTCGTCAGTAGAGGTGGGGATACTGATGAGCCAGGCTACTTCCTGTACTGCCCCCAGATGTAGCTCGAGGCCACTCTCGTTTGGAACCAACAGTCCCTTCCCCTACGTGCATTGGTGGATTCGGAAGCGGATGACAGCTTCATCGACGCAGGACTCGTTTCCCGGACTGGAATTGCCTGCCAGCCTCTCAACACTCCTCTCCGGGCTCATGCTCTAGACGGGGGACTTCTCACTCATGTGACCCACATCACGGAACCACTGCACCTGGTATTGTCGGGTAATCACCATGAAGTCATTCAGTTTCATATTATACCCTCACCCCAGACCCCCTATAGTTCTTGGTCCGGCATGGTTAAGACTCCACAATCCCCACATTGACTGGTTTAAGAATAAGGTTCAGAGATGGAGCTCTTTTTGTCATTCTTCATGCCTAAGATCTGCCCGAGCGCCTACTGAGGGTGCTGCCCCCTCCGTTGACTTGGAACCCCCTGATCTGTCAGCTATCCCTACAGTATATCAAGATCTTTGTGAGGCCTTTAGCAAGAAGCAGGCTCTCTCCATACCCCCGCACCTGCCCTATGACTGTGCCATCGACCTGCTGCCTGGTGCTCCACTACCCTCCAGTCGGTTGTTCAACCTGTCCTGGCCGGAGCGGGAGTCCATGGAGACTTGCATTCAGGACTCTCTTGCTGCAGGGATAATTAGGCTATCATCCTCCCCGGTGGGGGCTGGATTATTATTTTTTTGTATCCAAGAAGGACCGTTCACTACGCCCCTGTATTGATTACCGGTAAGTATCCTCTTCCCCTTATTAACTCCGTCTTCGAACCCCTGCACGAAGCAACCATTTTTTCAAAGCTGGACCTCCGGAATGCATACCACCTTACCTAAGTATCTGGTTATGCCATTTGGGCTTACTAATGCCCCTGCAGTCTTCCAGGCTCTGATCAATGATGTCCTTCGTGATTTCCTTAACCGATCTGTTTTTGTTTATTTAGATGACATCTTTATCTTCTCCCAAAACACTGAGGAACACATCAGGCAGGTTATCCAGTGACTACTGGAGAACAAGCTCTACATTAAAGTGGAGAAATGTGAGTTCCATGTAGCTTCAGTGGAGTTCCTGGGGTACATCATTGAGAGCGGGCAGGTGAGGACAGACCCGAAGAAGACTCAGGCAGTGGCTGAGTGGCAGACACCCACTTCCCGGAAGCAACTCCAACGGTTCCTGGGGTTTGCAAACTTTTACAGGAGGTTTGTCCGGGACTACAGCAGAGTGGCGGCACCTCTCACCCAACTCACTTCACCCGCCAACCCCTTCTTCTGGACTCCAGCGGCAGAAGCCGCCTCTGTTGAACTCGAGGCGGTTCACGACGGCACCTGTGCTGGTACATCCGGATCCTATGTGTCAGTTCACTGTAGAGGTGGATGCTTCTGACACGGGAGTGGGGGCCATTCTGTCCCAGCGCTCAGTCAAGGACCAAAGGCTCCATCCCTGTGCATTCTTCTCCCACCGACTATCCCCCGCTGAGCGCAATTACGACGTTGGCAACCGAGAACTTTTGGCAGTGAAACTGGTTCTGGAGGAGTGGAGACACTGGCTGGAAGGCACAGCACAACCTTTCATCGTTTGGACGGATCACAAGAACCTGTCTTACATCCTTAGAGCCAAGCGCCTCAACTCCCGTCAGGCCCGGTGGGCCTTGTTCTTCGGTCGCTTCAACTTTACGCTCACCTACCGACCCGGTTCCAAGAACCTCAAGCCCGATACCCTGTCCAGAAGATTCATGGCTGACCACCACCCTACAGATCCTGAGACCATACTCCCGTCATCATGCGTTGTGGCAGCGGTGAGTTGGCAGATTGAATCCCTGGTTAGGGAGGCCCAGGGAGCCTTCCCAGATCCGGGTGGGGGTCCCGGGAACTGCCTTCTTGTGCCGGAACCAGTCCGCTCACAGGTTCTTCAATGGGTTCACACCTCACGTTTCGCCTGCCATCCTGGCATTGGTCGAACATTGCCTCTCTTGAAGAGGCGGTTCTGGTGGCCGTCCATGGACACAGACACACGTGCCTTTGTTCAGGCTTGCACAGTATGTGCTCGCAGTAAGTCCTCTCACGAGCCTTCCACGGGCCTACTCCGTCCCCTCCCGGTCCCGCGGCGTCCTTGGAGTCACATTGGACTAGACTTCGTTACCGGACTTCCTCCTTCTCTGGGTAAGACCACCATCCTCACTATAGTCAACAGATTTTCCAAGGCTGTACATTTTGTGCCCCTACCTAAATTCCCTACAGACGCTGAGACTGCCGATCTCCTGGTTAACAACATGGTCCGAATCCATGGAATCCCATCCGACATCGTCTCTGACCGTGGACCACAGTTTACATCACAGGTATGGAAGGCCTTCTGTCGAGCTATTGGGACGTCTGTCAGTCTCTCGTCAGGATATCATCCACAGACTAATGGACAAGCGGAGCGAGCCAACCAGGACCTCGGAGCAGCACTTCGGTGTGTCACAGCCCGGAATCCCTCATCCTGGTGTGAGCATCTCCCCTGGATCGAGTATGCCCACAACTCGTTATCATGAGTCGGAGAGTTTGGTTGTCTGCTAAAGATGTTCCCTTACAGACTACCTCCAAGAAACGTACTCCCCGGTACATTGGGCCTTTCGTGATAGACGCTATCATTAACTCTTCTGCCATTAAACTCAAACTGCCTGCCTCCTTGAGGATTCTCCCAGTTGAAACCTGTCTCTGTCAGTCCACTTTTCCCTCCAGCCGTTCCCCCTCCACCCACCCGGATCATTGACGACCACCCGGCCCGAGGAACGGAGCTGGATATCCCGCAAGCTCATCCTGGACCCTTCACTCATTCGGGATTTCCATAAGAACAAGCCTGGCGCATCGCCTGCAGGCTCTCGTTGAGGGGGAGGTACTGTCACAGCCAGGCCCCCTGCCTGCATTGTGTGTGTGGGAGGGGCGTGGTCTCCTGATTACGAACTCACCTCACCTGCTCAAGCAACCAAGCTGCCTCCAATCCATCAATCACCCTGCAGTATAACTACCCCGGTTCTTCATTCACTCGTCGCCAGATCGTTGTCCGACTAACCTGGTAGAGACTGCTCCTGGCTGAGATTCAGTGTGATTGTATTTACCTCGCCTCTAACCCTGTCTTTTTGTTCAGTCTCCTGTCCTCCCGGTTCACCGCCTGCTGTTCTCCGCCCGGATTCACCCCACCTGGATTCTCCCGTCACGCCCTTGACTGCCCCTGCATACCTGTTTCCCTGACAATAAACACATTCTCCCTTCCACTCTCTGGTCCGCGTTTGGGTCCTCCATCATACACCGCAACAGATACAATGTGATCATCACAAACATTTATTGATCATGTGTATGTAAACCTGCACATACAAGTCATGGAACAAATCAAGCTGATACAAGAACTCATTTAAAGGTTCAAGTCAGGCGTATTAACGCAAAAATAACTAATTTGATTTTTCAACAAAAACAAGGGAGACAAATAATTGAAATTTGATAAATAATGAAATAAATACACCGCACTTTTTTTTTTTAGGATTAATTGTATTGAACAACTACAGTGCTCTCGGTTAATCCTAAATGTTAATAAACCTCAAACCTGAATATTTAAGATTCATTTTACTTTCTTAGGAGAATATGTGTTTACTAGTAGTGGGCAGCTATTAGTGTGCAGACACAATTCACAATAATTTTCAAATTAAATAAAGTGCAACTTAAAATATAGCCTTATCTGTGAATGCTTCAGCAGTCTTCATGTTTCATATTTGACAGCTGGCTTTCACAGCACATTTGGAGTTGCCCGTCAGTGAGACGGCAGACCTTTTCTGCATCTGGAGTAAATCGTCCTTTCTCTTGAAAAATCCCACCGGCTTTCCCATGAGTGTTGGATGTTTGGTCTTTAGATATCGCTTTAGCTGTGAAGCCTTCAGTGCTGCGTGAACTAGCGAGGCTAGCGTTAGCCCCCACTCCACACAGGCTCAGGGCTCCGCCTCGTTACCTCCATTCACAAAGCCCTACTTCGTGACTCAGGATCATACTTGCAAAAACATTTAGACGTTTGGGGGGGGGGGGGGGGGTTCAGCAGCAGCAGCACTTTAGTCTTCATGTTTTCGTTTTAAATACTTCTCTATAACTTTCGCTACAGGCTAGCTAGCTGCTGGCTGAGTTTCTTCTTCTTCAAGTGGTGGGAAGCTGTATTTTAACTGAGCGTCTCATGGACAACAGTGATATCTCTGCTGTCTTCAATTCATTACCTATGCGGCCCCGTGGCCCACAGGTGAAAAACGGAAAGTTTTTGGCTGCCCTCTAGGTGGCGCTCGCGGCCCTATGGTTAAGAATCACTGCTTTAGTCGACAGCTAGTTTAGGCTTATCTGATGTCCTCAGTGGTGGGCCTTCAGGGCTTGCTAAACCTTCTGTGTTGGCTTAAACAGAATCACAAAGTTATAGCTTTTTTTTATAATATTGTTTTTCACAAATACACTACATGTATAATTATTTTTCCCTATTAGTTTATTTTCTCATTGCACAGCTCCTGTCTTCCTCTGTTGCTCTGCCTTCAGCCTGCTGCACTGCGTTCAGTGCAGCAGGCTTTCAAATTTTTTTCCTCCTGTGTCTCTGTCAGCAAAGCAGTTTAAGCAGGCCTTTGCAGATTAAAGTACACGGAGAGTGGACGTTGTGGTTGATTTTCATGGACTTCAACAAATCAGATCTTTAGTTTGATAAGCTGGATGTATTCTTTGACGTGCAGCGCCTGCGAAATGGCGTGGACGCATATGATTGGTCAGTGGCCCAGCGTGACCATTAACATGCGCTGTGATTGGTCAGTGGGGCAGCGTATGAAAGAAAGAAGAAAAATAAGAAGCTAGAACCTAGAATATCAGGCTGAAGCCAGAGAAACGGACTTTCTGATGGATTTACTGATGACGCCTTTCGCACAGAGGTTTACGGGCATGTGGTGAGTGAAATGCTGGTTGTGTTACTTTTTTTTTTTACATCTGCAGTTGTATTTAATCATAACCAAGCCACAGCGCTGTTGTTGCTGCTAGTCGAGCCGGGACTGGGGCTGGTCCTGCGCGCCGCTCCCCTCGCCAACGTCTTGGGTGTGCAGTGTTTTAGTGCCGCGGTTTTGTTGGATTGTTTTGTTATAACTAAATGTGTCTGGTTGTTGATTTGGACAACATGCATTGTCCGTTAATGACGCAGCAACAGCGAGGTTGGAGGCTTGCTCCACAGTGTCCGCTGTTTGCGCACCAAGCTCCCAGCGCCTCATTTAAAAAAAAATAGAAATTGCTACAAGTGGTTAAAATAGCTCTGCTGGTCGGTCCACACACATCCCATGTGACCTCCCTCCATGCCCGTCATAGTGCAAAAAAAATCGGACATATAGCAGAGTGAGTGTCTGCTGTCCACACATGACAGTATGTATGAACGCGCCGTGTAGTGGGCAGCGTGCTGTATTTTGTGGGTAGGTCTGACCCGCCCCAACTGAAACAGTGTGCACCAGTTCGACACAATAGTAGTACCAAAATTGACAGAGCACTATTATACACTGTGGTACCAACGGACATCAACAGCAGTGAACACAGTAGCACTGCAAACTGTAGGCCGCCAGCTCATATTGAGAGGCAATATAAATGCTCCCAATCTCCTATTACCACCTTTCAATATTCTGATGTTAGCATTTAGCTCAAAGTACCTCTGCACCTATATACTATACAGCCTCATAGAGCTGCTAGCATGTAGACCAGGGGTGGGCAAACTTTTTGGCTCAGGGGCCACATTGAATAAAAAAAATTGACAGACGGGCCGGGCCAGTATCAGATGGATGGAGTGTTTGTGTGAACCTGTCACGGGAGGACAATGTTGCGGAACCAAATGCAGACCACATGAGAGTATGAGTATCTGGTAAAACAGATTATTGGAGCCAAAGGGAAGGTGGAGAGCCTGTGGTCCGCCACAGGGGGTGCTGGGCGGTGTGAGACCCGTGGCTCTACACTGGATGACGGCGAGGCTGGCAGGGGGCGGTGTGAGAATATAACGTAAGTGACTTTTTGGTTCAACTCGCTGGTTAAATCTTCATCAATTTGTTCTACACGCCGAGTCACTGTTCTGCGTGATAAACTCAATTTTTCAAATTTGTTTTTGCTCTCTGGACATAAGAGACCTGCTGTTTCTACCATACATTCTTTCAAAAACTCTCCTTCAGAGAAAGGCTTGCTGACTTTTGCTAATTTGAATGCTAGCAAAAAACTTGCCTTGGTGCTTGATTCTTGTATAGCAGTTTGGCGGAGAAAAATATTTTGCTGACTCTTAAATTGGCTGCCAACCTCTTAGCAGTAGCCGCCCGTTCTGTCGTTGACTGTTGGCTAGCATAGTTAGCATGCTTCGGTGAAAAAATACTTAGCAGTCCACTCATTAAAGACTCTGCACTCACTGTCGACTTGTCTTTTCTTGAGTCCACTCATTGTGACAGAAGGGATCAATGCAGGAGGATGGCAGGATGCTGACAGACAGAACCCTATATGTCACATGACATGAGCGCGCAGGGTGGCGCAGTTCCGTGGGTCGAATGTGGTTAGTTATGTTAGTTATACTGAAGAAAAATACTCTGCATGCAGCTGTCAGTTCATTTTACAACTCTAAAACTGTTGTAGTACAAACCCTGTCTCCGGCGACAGAAAGTGATTCATATTACCGTAATTCTTCTAAAGTTAACGCTTTACGACATAATTAAAAAGGATTCTGACCGCTAAGAAGTGGAGCTTTTCAGTGTTTTGCGGTATATTACGCTAATAAAAAAAATAAGTGTCGCCTTTGTCTGTGGGATCAGTGAGGGAGGGGGTGGAATTGACCAGCACAGCTAGTGTTGTGTGTGCGCTCTAGTTCAGCAGACCACGGCAGATAGCGGTCCGCACGGCACGTAACAACTGCTGTAACGCCTCTCTGTTCCCAACTTGATTTTCCTAAAGCACGATGACCACAACAGACCAGCGTTGATGTTTCTTCATGCTTATTTATTGCACAGCGCTCTTTTAGGCTTTTCGTGTGTGTGTTCTGCTGCAGCAGAAAGACCGCTGTAATGCCTTCTGCTGCGCACACGGCTCTGCTGCAGCAGAACACACACACAAAAAGCCTAAAAGAGCGCTGTGCAATAAATAATCATGAAGAAACATCAACGCTGGTCTGTTGTGGTCATCGTGCTTCGGGAAACTGAACTTGGGAACGGAGAAGCACTACAGCGGTCTTTACTATAACTTTTTTTTTTTAATGTTATAATAATTATAATACTCGGCGGGTCGGATTAAAATGCCCCACGGGCCGTAGTTTGCCCACCTCTGATGTAGACTCTTGTTCACTTCATTCCAGCCAGGAAGATTTTGAATCATACAAATGCAGTGATGACATGCATTATTCAGTGTTGTCTGATAATGCAAATCACAGAGCACAAGAGTATCCAAAAAGCTCACTTAGTCCTGTACCAGAACTCAGGTAACATAATTTAAAATGATTATCCTAGACAGTGCATCATTAGCATCACTCGCATCGTTGACAGTATTTTCACTGCTGCTGTGTTACCTTTTTAATTCAAGACGTTTTGTAAGAGTCATGCAAGCCACCCTTCAATAAAATAAAAATCATTTGCATGACCTTTTGGTTAAAAAAACCACCATCAAACCAACAACAGGTTTGGTCCCCAACAGGCCAGGTGTGCAGAAATGTCAACTATGTCTTCCTGTGTAAGAAAGGAGAGGCCTACTTAATATGGAATAGTTGTTTGTAATATGTCCATGGACAGTTCTCTACTTTGAAGGTTCAAGGTGTTCACCACAGCGACGACGTCTGTATTTCTCTGTATTTCCCCTGGGGCCCACAGTGCTGCTGTTCACTGTGGGCCCCAGGGGGGCCGGTGTTCCTGTCCTGCGTGAAACCAAAAGTAATCGTTGAGTTATTTTAAATCACCTGGGCATGTTGGAAGTTACAAACGTAGTTATTGTATTCCAAACCACAAAGTATATTCAGTCGAATACCTTCCATTGCTCAACAATGTCAGAGCAATGCCTAAACATTTAGGACATCAAATGAAATGGAGGCAGAGAAGCCAACCGGCTTTTTGTTTTCACTGAGAGGTAAAACAGTATTCCCAGAACTTGCCGTCATGTGTACAGTAATGAAGGTTGAAGAGCCCCTCATGCCATGAACGGGTGCAAAGTCATAGCTATTCTGAGCTATTTGTGAAGGTTGTTATCCAAAGTGCTTGTGGAATTGCACTACAACATTTATTTTAGGCACGGGCAGCGGGCAGGAGACCTATTCTAATACAGACATTTTTTCCCCCACATCAGCTAGATCCGCAACCCAAGAACCCGTCGGCGGGATTGAAAAGCATGTTTTCTACAAAGAATCGCCAAAACTACATAATTTGTCAGTCAGAAGCATAAACAAAAAAGGCCAGATGGTCATCTTTTGGACAATCGTTGAACATCGACGAACGTTATTGTGAATTGTACGAATTTCTTCAAAAACATTGTATTCTACATGTCTTATTCAATGTCACGGCTCAAATAAACCGTTTGAAGAAAACCAGATACTGTAAAAAAAAAAAAAATCATTCCTCAGCACAACTAGGAAGCCATGATTGACTTAGCTGTCACATGATAACAAATATGTGAAACTTTGACTGTACTGCAAGCTGTTGAACACAGTGCAATAATGAAAGGACAGAGGAGGTTGTAAGTAGAAGTTGTACAAATGTGAATAGTTAATTAGATAGAGCATGTGGAGCCTCAATCTTGTAGTCACTTGAAAACATGTTGTAAAAAAATAATAAATAAATCTAAGTCTTTTAACTTCAATTTTTATTTTTGTTATGATTTATGGCATGGTTACTGTGTTATACTGCACAAAAGACATGATCTACTTCCAGCCCTGATTGTCCTCTTTCCATAGAGGTGCAGGACTTGTATATTGCAGTGATAATCAAATGCCACAGAGGGAAATGTGTAAAAGAGCAAAAAACACCATGGAACTGCTTGGGGTTTAGAGGGTTGAACACTTGAATCATTTTTATTACGGTACTTTATGCAAGAGTGGAACTACTTTATAACATACAGCATTCCCCTATCTAGAACCTAGCTGATAGAACAAAACAATAAGTCAACTGTTGTTGAAAGCAAGACAAAATGGCAATCTCTGATTTCAAAGTTGACTGTTGATGTCATTATTCACACATGAAGTCAACAATGAAGAATAATGTCCAAATGGCATGCATTACATTGTTTAAAGCAAACAACAAATGGCACTATTTTCCCAGTTCATCTCTACCACTCAGAGTGCCGTTTTGATGATAATTTGGCATTTAGTTGAACTTTGTGGTTTCTGGGTAACGTGATTAGGGAATTCTTGCCAGTAATGTCATCCAGTTTTTTACACTTTGCAGAGGTCTGTCCCTACCAGTTTTGTCGCAATCTGGAATAAAATGTGTTTGTCATTAGCAGTCTCTATTTGCAGTGTGTTTGTGCCGCAATTAATACATTAAAAGCAATAGAACCCTGCTGATTGTAGTGCTGATTGTAGCTAAAAAGCACAAGCCGTTGCGAAAAAGTCAATTGGTCAAACACAGTGGCCATGGCAAAGAACACGTCGTGGACCAGGTGGCCTCACAGCCAAATACACAAGCAATATTATTATATTGTTTCTATAAGTCTAAAAAGATGCAGAGGGCCACAAAATGGCACCTGGCAACGTGCCCATTACAAACAGGGTGTTAGATTCCTGTGATACTGAAGCGAACAAGGCAATTGAGTTCCTGAATATATCAGTTAGGAGTCAATTTGTTTTCAATCAGAAGTATCCCAACTGGTTCAGAGGTGGATAATATGCCAGAGGCAACCTTCCTGTGTGGGTTTTACTGTGGTTGTGTTTGCACTCATCAGTTAGTGATGGACCTCTGGAGGCTTCCCGAGCTCCTGTTTGGGAACTGCTGGTTCACATATAGCTTGCCGTTCTGAATTTCTGATGTGTCTTGGCAAAATGTGGGTAAATAGCATAAATAAGTAATATTCCCCCCTATTGTTAAAGAGCCCTGGGGCAAAGCAGTTTACTGGCAACTCTTCAAGTGAAGCTGCAGCCAGTGGGGTTCCACTGGTCTGTGTGGATATGAAGCAGGTGGTGCCGGAAGGAGTAGATGTTCCCTCGATAAACAAAGTTGAAAAAAAAGTATGAGTTTACCCTTGACATTGTGTGCAGCGCTACTGATGGGTGAAAGGTATGAGGCGTGTGAACAGGCTGTTTGCACTATACGGCTCAGACGACCAGGCTTGTCAAGACGAATGAGGGATCTGTCTTTGAGAAGCCCCCCGTGTTGGCCTCTGCTCTGCTTTCTGCTTCCCTGATCCACCTTCATCTGCTGCACTTCAGACAGCCAGGACGAGAGCAGCAAGGCACTCTGGGAACGGGATGAGGGAGGAACGAATGGAACCATGAAAAGCACTGCGCAACACTGTCTTCTGCTAAAATACTTTACCGTAGAAAAAAAAAATGAATCATTGTTTGACTTAAAATGACTAATAAAATGAAACAAAACATTGTCCCTTTTTCTGCAGTCAGTTACAGTAAAATATGATAACCTGGTATTGATTGCATGTGTGTTCTTTTATTAAACTGCACAATAACACAACTATGTGGTGAATGGAGCGATTTGTATATTTCATCATTTTGAAAGGCATGGTGTAGAAAGAGCTGGTGTTTGAGCTGCTACAGATATGGATGTGTTCTGTGTTCGGGGGGTTAGTTGAGAAAGCTAAGGAGCCGCAGGGTGCGACCAGAGCGACTCACGATGAGAAGCTATGAGTCATGCACTCTGTCTAACTTAACACTCCACATCTGAAAAAAAAGGTGAGGCCTTCGATGATCAGAAATGCCCGAAAACACAGACACAAGCTGCATGGCTTACTTTGTGTATGTGCAGCTCAACTGGTTTCACAAGTTACATTTTTTTTTAATCAAAAGGAAAAGCTGGTGGCAAAGTAAATATCTCAGTGGAATATCAACGGGGGGAGTTAAAGAACCAGAATAATTTCCTGATGGAGATTTTCATTTCTTCACAGCAAGCAGATTGATTATTTATCCTGAAAGTGGAAGGTGCTCGACCTGTTCTTTATTAAAACACATTGATCAGTGTGCAAATTAGCGCACACACACACACACGCGGAACCCTGCTAAATGCCACACTGCCATAACAGTTTGATTCCACTTCATAATTCAGCATATTGATGCGTTTCATGGGTAATTAGTCGGTACATGGGTGCAGAGCAGATCGAGCCAGCTGTGATCATAAACAGAACATTATTCATTGCTGTAGACACATTTTTTTAATGCCACTTTCCCTGTTATTTTAATCCATCAAGGCTCTACTGAAATGCCAGTCTCAAAGCTGTTGAGAATATATATTTTTTAAATCACTAAAATATGACTTATTGGCACCAAATAGCTGTGATGGGAATATATTTAGTCCAAATGTCAGCCATAACACTAACACTGAATGCTTGGAAATACAACATTTGTTCTCCCTGTTATTCATTTTCTGTGTGGAAGTGATCTCTTTTACTCACATTAGCCTCACCTGTGAAGTATCAAAAGTTTGTTTTGTGTGGCTTAATTCTCCATGTTGCACGTAGTGGAAATCAAACCGAGCTGTTGTACAATTTGACCCCCAAAAATAAAGTGCAAAAAGTAGCAATACAGGTAATGAAGGTGATTGAAGGTGAGCACACAGACAAAACAGGCAGTGTGACAAAAAGTGAGAGACGTAAGGGGGCAAAGGAGTATAGATAATTGTTTTTTTTAACATTCACACCAGACCAGAGCGTTTCAGCCTCTCTCAACATTACAGCAAACTCCACAGAGCTCAGCCGAGGTGGACGGCATTTCTTTCTTTCTTTATTTCCTTTTTCATTTTCTCCCTTTTTCATTTTTTTTCTTCTTCTTAAAAATGGTATGACTTTGAAGAGGTTTCATAATCCCGAAGGACATTTAGTTCTTTCAATACATAGAAGAGTGCGTACCCGTGACATGACGTATGGAAATCATCCGAAACCTCAGAATGGCTTTAGGTACACGTTGAGCAGGAGATGAAGAACACATGACCATCTGACAAAGCTTTTTGTGTTTATGGACTCTGTAATATGACACCTGCAATAAACTCATAAACAAATATTTATCAATGATATAATAGGGCACCTCAAACAAAAACCAAGTGAACAGTTTGAACACTGGTGTGCAATGTATATTCAACTGCAGTTAATAGCAACCACATGAATGCTTCTTGTACTTGTAGAAGAAACTCACTGAAACACAACACGACTCTTCCATTTAAGCCGGGTGAAGCGGTGGTTATCTTGCGTTATCAGACATTATAAATGATTGGACAGATATCAATTTTAACCCGATAATGGTACTAGAGGCAGCAACAAGGGGACCATCAACTGATTACAATTCATACTGAGGGAGCCATAAAATCTGTATCACATTTTATGGCAATCCATTCAACACTTGTTGGGTAATTTCACTGCAAACCAAAACAAATGTGCGAGAAGGAAAGCCAGGAGATATCCAAAATGTATATTAATATTTCTGTCATCGCAATCCATCAACTTGTTTCTGACATTTCAGTATGTGTCAAAATGGATTTCAACAGAGCTTACCTTGTTCTCCCGTGGTAACATGACATAAGCATGTTGACACATTCCAAGAAGTCCTGATATAGGAACAACTTAACTCTCCATTTGTCTTTTATAGGTAACATCACAATAGCGCTTCAACTCAAAACTGTCAACGAGAAATTATGTTTACGTATTACGTATTTGTATTGTCAATTGTTTTTCGAAATGGAATTGAAGTTTGTGTCATTGAGTATCGCACTAAAATTCCACCAGACACAAGCAACTCCTGAGGCCTGTGTGCAGTTTTAGCCAACAACAGCACTTGGTTAAATTCAGGGAAAGTTTGTGGTTTTGGTTAAATGTCAATTGTCAATAAAGTAAACACACCATGTCTTGTTCTTTTATTAATGTTGATTTTATCGATATTAAACCGACTTTTACAAACAACACAGCCAGGCAGGGTCTTCGGAGTCCTTAATCCTCACTTCTCTTCAGGGTGTGTGTGTGTGTGACTAACAACTTTTGAAATTCTTAACCATGCTCTGAGTGCCTAAATATAAACATGAAAAATACAAAACGTAAAAAAAAAGTATTATTTGCTACTGTGTTAAAAAAAAGTAAGTAAGTCGTCAGTGATAATTGGCATTATGTTTTCACACCCATTGTGTGTCTGAACACGCCGAATATGAACTCTCTGAAGTCTTAAAAAGAGCATCAATTATCCATTGCAATTTCACAGAGAAGAATAAGAAGTATGCTAAATTATACGGCCTTGATTATAAAAATTAAAATATTATACAAAATTTCAATGAATTAAACTTTGTGATTCTGTTTAGGCCAGCAGAGAAGGCTTAGCAGGCCCTGACGGCTGTAGAAAAGTATAGGACGTAGTCTCCATGACACCAGCCATAAGTTTCTGAACAGCAGTCGTGAAGCTCCTAGTGGGCGGGTCAGGCCGTCGCCATCTTGGAAGTGATGACATAGCACCCGGATAATCTAGAAATGGGGCAAAGAGGTGGATTGTCGGTGGAGCTGAGGCGGGACAGACGATGCACCAGAGCAGACAGCTGAGATGGCACCCACCTGCTACTCAAAATGGCCACGCTCCTAATGTCTAACTTTAAGCCTCGATATAATCCAAACGGGGGAGTTGTATACAACTTCAACCCCAGTATACAGTTGTAACAATTCACCCTCATCCTTAAATCGAGGGAGAAAAGCACAACGCTAAATTAAAAGGTCATGGGCGGATCTGTTGCCAATACCTGTAAATCGGACTGCGTAACAAATGAAAACAAAAGCACACGGAAACAAACAGTCGGTTGTGAGTCTGAGTGTTATTGCCAAACTAAATTCAATGCGACAAGGCAAGACATATAACACAAACAATTAACCCCTGCCCCAAAACACAACTTAATCCCCAGCTCCCAACAGTCCCGAAGTCACCTAGCGTCCCGGAGGTAGCAGCCAGAAACAAAATAAAATCCCCCCCCAAAGTTGGCGTGCACAGCTCCGCGTCGGGCGGAGACGTGACGAGCGAGAGTCGGCGCGTCCACCTGCCCCGCGCTACCTTCCGCAGTCTTCCCAGCAGCTGGGCCCAGTGCTTCGGCTTTCAGCGCAGTCCTCTGCTGTTAAATCCACCCCCGCTGGGTTCGGAACATCCCGCAGGGTAGCCGCCGTATTCCCGTCCTGCATCACCCGAGTGCTGTCTGCCCGCCTGAAATCCGATCGGAAAACAAAAACCCCTCGCGTCACTTCCCCCCGGTCACCTTAAATACACATGCCAAAATAAAAGTAATAACAATAACAAATAATAAACGGTCCCATTTGGACCCGTGTCCTGTTCAGGCCACCGATAACATTCCCGTTACAGCAATTAAGTATAAAAGAAAATAAACACCCAAGTTTCTTCTTTTAATAGTGCTGTACCCGAGGCAGACCTATGCGATCTTTACACAGTTGCCATGAATGGGGGTATTGGCAATAGATCAAAACTGTTTTTTGCACCAGTAATACAATGTGTTTATTTCTGCTGGAAAGTTTTTCAACTTCGGAGGTTGCCACATAAACTTCCTTCTTAGCAGGTTAGAAGCAACAATGTAGCCTCTATGGGATACGAGCAGGACTTTATATTTGAAGTTTATGTCAGCGGAAAAATTTATCAGTATGGTGCATTTTGATATGAACAACAGTCTGTATCTTTGTAATCCTTTTGAGCTAATTAAAGATGTGTTATCTATGTAGAGCTCTTCTTATCTTCTTCTTATGGTCATGCATATCACTCCCTTTGTCTTTATCTCCAGTTAATTGTTCCCTGTGTGATAGTTCAACATCAGTTTAAAATAAGAGGACGATATTTGCTGCAATTCAATTCTTAGGGAACGACACCAGAACTCAAAAGCGTTCTGTTGATGTTTCCGATACATTGAGCGGTTGTACTACTGGAGATGTGTGTCTGTGTTTTTACGGCTCATGCCCAAACGAGCAATGAGTCATCAGAGGTGAGCAAATAAACCAAAGGGGATCTTGACACGGCTTTTTTGTGCAGCCGGTCTTTGATGTTTCTCACTCTCTTCCTCGATCAGAGCCCTGCGCCACAAAGAAGAAGAAAAGGAAAAAAATTGTGTTTGTGCCATTATTTTTGTTCTCCTGGTCAAAGACCAAATGGAGCCATGGAGCCAGCTGCCGCTAACCATCACTTTCCCGCCAAATAGCATTAGGATGGTCAGAGGATGGACAACAGAGTGGCACGAGAGCCATTTATCTTGGACACAACTGTAAATACATTGGGAGATGGGTTAAAGCGGGTGCAGACACACCAACGTGATACTCTGCAGCTGCACAACACATTAACTATCATTTCCTCAATGACCGATGTGTTATTACATTACATTTAGCCAGGGGTGGATTGGCCATAGGGAGTACCGGGAGTTTTCCCGGTGGGCCGGTCAGTAATGGGCCGGCAGTGGCTGACCTTTTTTTTTTTTTTCATTTTTTTTTTCATGTAAAGACGTATAAGAGGCTCAGTGGCCTTATGATAGGCCCAGTAGTCCCGCGCATTTTCCAGACCCCCCCCCCTCGTCCAATCACCTTTAATGATGAGCTAATGACACATCATTAGCAATCTGTGAGAGAGAAGAGAAAGGGAAAAAACGAAAAGGCGATGCAGAAAAACTGAGGGAAAAGAAAAAAAAAGCTCTCACAACTGATGCTGCTGAGAGCAGAAATATAATAAACATGTTCGCTGCTGCGGGGGCCGGTGGCGGGGCTGGTGGCGGGGGCGGCGGCGGGGGCGGCGGCGGGGGCGGCGGCTCCGGTGCTTTGGCTGTGCTGGGCGCGGCGGGTCCCTCTCAGGAGGCGTCGTTGTCAGACAGCGAAAGTGAGGCTCCCGCTGCCATGGTGGTACAAGAGGGGGAGGAGGAGACTGGTGGTGGTGATAGCAGGTGAGGTGTGCTAGCTAAAATGTTGTGGATAAACACTCATTCACTAAATGTTCAGAAACGTTGTCTATGAACTTTACTTGACATAATAGATAGCGTGTGGTGTAAATCTAGTTCTAAAGTGTTGGAAAATTATATACTATCCTGATTAATTAACCACTATTGTGTGGTCCTGTGGTTTGAGCATGCAGATCTGCTTTTTCACAATTTTTATAATTACAAATCAGGTCACCAGAGTTAAAGTGTTTTAAGTATCAATACACTTTCTTCAAGCCCACTGTCCAATTTGTTCAAATATGCTTTACCTATTTTTTTCTGTCAGTGTTTATGGTTTATTGTCCTTGCTTTTCTTTAACACTTATTTATGGACATTTTCAGATTAAATTACATCAAATAAGAGACAATGACCCATTTCACAGTTAAAACTAATGAAACACTTATTAACTACTGTTACAATTAAACATCCGCATACATATCAGGGGTGTTTAAACATATTCCGTACTATTTCTCTCCTTTTCATGTCCAGGTTTGTGCCCAGTACATCGTCTCTATCACCAGAGACCCCAAGCCCACCCATTGATTATTTCATCCGTCCCAACCCAGACACCCTTCAGCTATTTTTTAACCATCACCCTCAACAATCTACAAGTAACCCCAAATGGCAGAAAGTTTTCCGCTGTGAGGATGGCACACTTCAAAAGTGGCTTTCATACAGTCAGGGACACCACGCACTGTTTTGCTTTGTTTGCATGGCATTTGCCAAGTCCACCGACAAAAGTCAATTCATTACAGGAATGACAGATTGGAAGCATTATGGGCAGCGCATAGAAGAGCACAATGGCAGTAAGGCACACAAGAATTGTGCAGAAGCCTACATGCTACAGGCTTGCAAAGCTGACATTAGGAGTCTGCTTGCTGGCAACCAGATGTCTGCTCACAGAGAACAAGTGAGAAAAAGGCGGCAGGTTCTGGAGCGTATAGTGGACGTAGTTAAAATAATAGGCAAGAGGGGGCTTAGCTACAGGCACCAAGAGAATGAGGCAGCATACACTCTTGAAGATACCACTCTAGATCACGGCAACTTCTTAGAGATTATTCTTCTCCTCGGAAAATATGATGTCATCCTGAAAGAGCATCTCAGCAAATGCATTGAGCAGAGCAAGCAATTACATCAATCTGGGGCAACAGGTAGAGGGTCCCTTGTCACATTCATGTCCAAAACCACAGTCAATTCGGTCACAGATACAGTCAAGCTACTAATTCAAGAGTCCATTTCTAGGGAGATTCAGGAAGCTGGCATGTTCTCTGTGCAGATTGACACAACACAAGACATAACCTCACAGGATCAATGCTCAGTCATTCTGAGATATGTAACTGATGTTGTTAATGAGAGGCTCATTGCTGTGGTCAAGTGTGAGAAGTCTACTGGACAGCACTTTGTCAATCTGCTGACAGAGGTGATGGACAAACGGAAATTGGACATGACCTGGTGCATTGGGAGTGTGATCTAATATGCAAGGGCCATATAAAGGATTCTCCACTCTGTTGTCCTCACAGTCCCAAAACCATGTGCATGTGTGGTGCTATGCACATGTTCTGAATTTGGTGCTCTCTGACACAACTCAGTCTGTAATTGAAAGTGGCTCACTGTTCAGTCTCCTCAACGACATTGCTGTGTTCATCAGAGAGTCATACAAGAGGATGAATCAGTGGGAGATTGAAAGCCAGAACAAGAGACACAGACGGCTCAACACAATTGGAGAGACACGGTGGTGGGCCAAACACGAAGCCCTGAAGAAATTCTTTGTGAACGTACATTTTCAACTCTGAAGTTCATTAAAAGCAGACTCAGGAGCACACTCTCACAGGACCACTTGGAGGCTTTAATGTTGATGACTACTGAGAAGGACATCCTCATGCACCTGGACACAGACAGTGATCAACAGAGTAGCAGAGAAGACCGCACTGCTGACTAAACTGCTCATTTAATAAGGTAAGACAATAATAGTATTACTTTTATTGTTATTAATTGTTCAATTTGTATTATCCAACCATGTCTGATTGAAAATACTGTAAAGTGACTCAATCTTTATGTCCCATGCTCGCTCTCTCTCCCTCTCACAGGCCTTCATTTGTTTGAGGTGTTGTTCTCCCTCTTCTTGTTGGTGTTCAAGGGCCAGGGAGCATTTCTTGATCCAGTGAGTATCAAAATAAACAATGCCGAAGATGGTTCTTCTTTGGGTAGTGTTCCCATTCATCGGAACATGGTGAATATTTACAAAACAGTTGAAAACGCCTATTGTGCTGCCTAGAACCATGTAAACAAAACCTTGGATAGATTTGCACTTTTTATTTTAGATTGAAGCTCTCTCTCTCTCTCTCTGAGGAGATGTTCTCCGACCTGTAGGCAGTTCATCAAGGACCAGAGAGTATTTTATTTCATCTGTGAGTATTGTTGTAAATGAGTGTAAATGAGTATAATTGTAATCAGTACAAATCACAGAAATAATGTTGTCTGTCTTTCACAGGGCTGAGGAGAGCTTTATATGTGTTCCAGTGTGTGCTTTGTGAGGGACCTACAGTTGTCTTCCCGTGCCACTGTCCTGATGTACTTTAGCCAGCATCCTCCTTGTAAGAGCAATACACTCTTTTCTTGGCTATCTATTATACATTTATTTTAGTCAACACTTGACAACTTGAATGGATATTAATAACATCTTTTGTTTCTGTCTTTCACAGGGAGTTCTATTTGTATAAATAAACACTCTTGAATCTTAAATCCTTTCTCCAGTATCCTTCTTAAGAGCAAGGGAGCGACATACTGTGTAGTCATCATTTATTGTATTCAATGCTCCAGAATATCAAGGGATATTATTTAGTATAGTAGTGTTATTAAGGGCTTGTGTGATTATATGTACAGTACATCAGCGGACCGAGTTGGCACAGTATCTGCGCGCGGATTGTGATGGGCCAGTCTGGACCAAAAAGTCCAGGGCCGAATTTTTGTCCAAAGTGGCTTACATTTTTGCTGTATACACCACAGACACAGCAATTGGGAGCAATTAGGGGTTAGGTGTCTTGCTCAAGGACACAACGACATGGACTAGCAGGGCCGGCGCTCGAACATCCAACCCTCTGATTGAAAGACAGGCATGCTACCACTTAGCCATAGTCGCCCCCCATGTACTCTGTTGTGTTATGTGATTATTTTTCAGATCAATCAATTAAATACTAATCTATGAAATGTCCAAAATGTTTACCAAACCAATTGAAATGCCTTTTGTCAACAGTCCAAATCCCAAGGATATTAAATGTCCAATTACAACAACAGAGAAAAGCAGCACATTCTCACACTGGAAATGTCATAAATCATAGTCCCACAAAAACTTTGGCGCGTATCTCCTCCCACAGTGTTGCCAGCACATCCGTAAAAAATACATCAAAATGTGCGGCCTGATCGGGAATCGTGTGCTATGACTTTTCTAAGAGATTCGACCGGCCATTTTCCCGAAAAGTGCGAAAAACGGCGAGAAATTGTCCCATTCACTTGACTTGGGTTTCGGACTGAAGAGAGCAAAAAAACATTCATCTTTGTGCCCACAGTGACTCGCCATAATTTATCGTAGAGAAATGATTTATTTGTATTTGTATTTTGCCATTCACTCCACAATATTTACTTTTGAGGCATAATTTATATATGAAAACGTTAAAAATATTGTGCTTGTAGTACACATGCGTCGTGGAATCCAACAAATTTATACTGTTTTGTTAGCAAGCCTGAAAGCGACATGAAGTCCGGCCAACTGCTCCATCAACCTCCATGTTAAATCGGACCACAATTTTCTCTCATGACGGAAACGTGAGAACTTTATAAACTGAAGTTACGCTCTCATTTCTAAATCCTTACAAATATTTAAGTAGACGGAAACGTTCTCAGAAGTCTTGTGCTTCTCATGATTACGTTATTTTTGCAATGGGATTCACGGTTGTCTGTCAAATACAATAGTTTGAAATTTGGTTCTCTCATTAAATCCACAGTCCAGTCTCCTGCTCAGTGACAGTGACACAGCTGTTTCAAGTTAGCCAATCAGGACTGCCACCATGGCAACTAGTGACACAGGCGCACACAGGCAGGAGGAACTGTCAGTTGGTCAGCTGACATCCTGACTGTGTGTGTGTCTAAGTGCGCGCGCGCGCGCACACACACGTGTAATTACGGTCACGTGAACATAGTGGAGAGACAGAGAAGTGAATTTGATTCGTAGCATGAAGTTAGGTTTGTGTTAGACAAAGTTAACTGACTGTGTCTATGTGCGTGTGAACGGCCGCGCGTGTTAATACGGTCGCGTGCACGTTCGCGTGTCACTTTGAATCAGGACTAACAGCTCCACTGACGCTCACGTTCACAGAGCTGCCAACTTTTCAAAAAACCTTGGAGTGAGATTTTGTCCGGGGTGACCAAAATTTTGCCGTGCACGCAGCCACACACGTTGGTGCATTTAGCTCCACCAATTTGCCTGGACACATGAAATAAAATGATACTGGCTATTGTGACACTCCAAGGTAGGTATAGTTTGCTCGATGAATATGCTTAACTCTGGGCTAGTATCAGATGATATATAACTACAGAGCCTTAAGGAATAAACGTCAGAGAAAGACCACACAATAAAGGAACTGGAATGAGAGGGTAGAATTAGTATGAACTGTATTGTAGAACAGAATATATGATGGGGTGTGAACGTCAGTGGTATCAGTAGTGGTGTGTGTGTGTATGTGTGTGTGTGTAGGGGTGTAGGGATGTTGAAGGTGCATAACAAAACAAAAAGTTAAGTAACAGAACCTAAACTAACTCAGCCGGCCCAGGTGCAGTCACATGGTAATACAAACAATATCAGTAAACTCCTTTAAAGAATTTACGCGTTGGTGTCATGCTGTCGAATCACACTCAAAAGCGGCTTCGTCTGCGAGCGAGTGACGCAAGATCCCCTTCGTACCGGGCCGCACAGAAAGAATGAAAAAAATAATAATAATCGAAACATATGTTTTATTTCGAAGAATGACTGGATACATCCGTCTGTGCGCCTGAGCCTCTTAGTCTTGACACATGTCAAGAGGCTACGTGATAACGTTACCCCGAAAATGAAATGTAAATGTACGTTTCAAGTGCCGATGTTCTGGATTAAATTAATGGCAGAATGTCCGGAAAACCTGCAAGCAACATCCAAACCATGAATGTGAATACAGATCGCGATCAGTAGTGTTGCATGCTACTGAATGTGGAAACCATGAGTGTGTGTAAGGACACGAGGACTACTATAAATATCAGTCAGTGATCATCAACATTATGTATTAGAGTAAATTTCACGTTTTCTCTGAGCCCATAGAATATAGTCGTGGCCGGCGATCTCAGAGGCAGGGCCGCTTGATGATGGAGGTGGGCCGGACCGTTGGCCCACTGGGGATTTCCCCGGTGTCCCCCATGGCCAGTCCGCCCCCACCTTCGGGGTAAATAGGATGTCTATGCAGCGAATAGGTTTACAGATGCGCTCCTGAGCGCCATCTAACGTCGGGAGTTTGAAAAGGAACGGACGCGCCTTGGCCCAAAATCAGACTTTTTTTTTGGTGTGAGAAATTGGTTGTGTGGCGTGAGTGCGTGTGAAAACATGCAAAAGCGTATGACACGCGGCGAAACCGTGAGAGTTGGTAGCTCTGCGTTCACATTATTAAGTCCAGAAAAATATTCAAGCATATCAATGCAATCGGCTGCTTGTTTCCTCTCTGGTGAATGTACTATATTAGAGATTTGAGCATGTTTTTGCCTTGAAATCTGGGGTTTAACAGATGGTTTGGTAGAAAATCTGCACACACATGACTTGGAGATATTCAGTCAAAGGCATTGTCACGCCTCCTGTCTGTCTGTCTTCCCTTTCAACATAAAAGCCCCATGATTAAACTGTATCTTAACATAAAGCTAAAATGAGGATTATTGTATTAAATAGAAAATAAATACACAATATTTGTTTATGTAATCACGTGATATGTTGCAGCAAAGTGCTGTCCCATTCATATTTACACCATCAAGCCCTCACAGCTAATGTTGGCATATATATATATATATATATATATATATATATATATATATATATATATATATATATATATATAAAATGTACCTCAATAACACATCTCACTACCGGTAATGTATATATATTGCAACGTCTTACGGCAGTAGTAGCCACACTTTCAAAATTTCTTGTGAAATTTTCTAGTTTATTGCTGTTATTCTATTAGGATCATTTAAAAAAAAAAGGATGTATCTTGTGCTCTTGTGCAGCAGTTTAAATGTGTCCTTGTCCATTTAGGTGATTTGTGTTATGTATCTTTGTTATGTATTTGTTATTCATGCCTCCTTCGCCAGATCTATCTTTAAAAAGAGATTATCACCACAAAACAAATTTAAAAGGAGAAACAACTTCCATGAGAAGCACAACCAATGGTGACTGTGGGTGAGAGTCAACACCAGTCTTATCAGATGATTAATTATAAACAAAGGAGCTCTAATATCCCTTTCATTTCCGACAAAACAATTTTTTTGTAACCCAATTACAGAGTTTAATATATTTGACCATAATTATATTCATATCATCAATTTCATTGCCTGCGTCCATTTATTGTGAAAAAACATTTGATCGTAATATGAGAACACAGAGCTGATGAAAGAATATGTCTTTCTTTTTCATAGCTCAGTTAAAGTTAACACCTTATTAACTTTTTAATGACTCCATGCCTGAACATGCTTTGTTAAACAGGAAATTAAAATGGCCGCAACTGCCTTGTTGTTCATAATCCAATAGGGGAGGATTTTAACTTAATAAATCTGCTTTTTTTACAGTCAAGAAAGCCTCATCTGTATTTTTTATTTTGTTAAGAGCCAAACACATGTGCCGTATGTGCCGTCAAAAGATATCATAGACAAACTCCACATGCTTTTTCTTGTCTTTGTATTTATTAATACAGCTGTGGTGGCAAGTCTTGCATGTAATTTCTGCCGCAGTATGTAACCGCTCTTCATCGTCGAATGTAATTAGCCGCGACCTACTTCATGAGAGGGAGACATACTGTTCTTTAATTGCCTCGTATCCTGGAGAGCAGCAAGTGGGGTATGGTTTATGTAATACTGCCAGCCGAGCTGGAAAATAACTGAGAAAATGTTAATGATGCGCATTCAGGAACACTTATCAGGAAGTTAATGAATAATTACTAAGTTTTGTCGGAAAAAAAAGAGAGAAGATCCCATTTCATTCAAAGTATGGGTAATCAGGAGGAAATTAATGGGATGAACATTGAGTGAGCAGATATATGTTAAATGCAAATGGTAAGTTTGGCAAACCAGCAATTTATGAATGTAACAGATCGTAGCCTTTCAGAGTAATTATCCTTCATTGATGTTCTGAATGCTACTAATTGACATTTCCCTGTATATATTTATTGCAAACTGTTTTACCTAAAAACAATTAGTATGGTTAAGAGGTGCCTTAACGCATGCATAAAAGAAAAGGAAGGAGAGCTGTTTTGCATATGAGAGAATAATGTAGTACAAACTGAATGTTGAGGTTGGTTTGGTCATATGGATAAAAAATTTACTTTGCAAATTTAAGCATTGACCTGCTGCTTAAATATATGTATTCATCATGCTAAAGACAGTGTCCGTTCATTTTAGAGCACAAGGTTGTATTTTGTTGCATTGTATATATATATATATATATATATATATATATATATATATATAGAAAAAAAAATACAAAAAAGATTACCTGGTTAAATTTAAGCTACTGAAAGGTATTCGTAGAACCTCGTGTGCTCATGGCAGAGAAGAAATACTGAAAAGCAAAGAGTTATAATAAACGGTTTAATTAAAGTTTAAATGGTGATACAGTGTACATATACTCAGCTGAGGGTCTCCGAGCTTCTGCTCTACAGACCGTTCCTGTCTCGCTTCAGCTCAAAGACCTCGAACAGGAATCTACAATCTGGTTTTAACATCCCAGCTCATTCGCCTCATTGGTTTAAATCTACGGCATGCGATTGGCTAAAAGTCGCACAAGGGCGGAGTCTCTCTTTGGCGCAGGTTTTGAAAATGGCTCCATAACATTCATGTTTTCCGGTACCTGAAGTCCTCACTCTGCCCTCCTGTGTTTACTAACAAAATATTGTTAGAAGGAATTGTTATTCAGTTCTATATGTTACAACTGATGAGAATCTTACTACAGCTTACAGTCATCCTCCCACAGACCCTCTTCACCTCCGCTGGCTCGAATCCCCATCCAGTTCAAACATAATCAGGGAGATACGTTTCTGATCAAACGTAATTGTGTATGCGTATTAGTTCTGGGGGAACGTAATTTTTAGGAGACAGGGTTGTTGACAAAAAACTGTTTAGTGGTCTGTCACAAAAGAATTAACAACAATTAAACGGATGATGAATCATGGCTGAAGCTTCCTCTGTCTTCCTCTGCCTCTATAAACTAAATGGCAATCAATATTGTAGTGTCACGGGTTGTCCCTAGGGCAGGCTAGAGTGGGGCAGTGCAACAGAGAGTGGAAAACAGGCACAATCAGACGGTATAAATCCAATGTAAGGTTTATTTTCCCTCCCACCAGCAAGGTAATTTCCAAAAATAAAATAAAAAGTCCATTCACAAACATAAAATGTCCCGGAGGAGAAAGGGGTTATTTAACCAAAACTCAAAACAGCAAAGTCCAAGGTCCTCCTCTCTAGCCTCTTGCACCTTCTGCTTGTCCTGCTCCTCTTCACCATGGGCTCTCTGCTCCGCCCTTTATCCAGCTTCCCAGCCCTGCCTCAATTAGGGGCCTTAAGCACCTGCAGCTGGGTGCGTGATGAGACAGCCTGGGAGATGCAGTCTCCAGACTCCAGACTGATCCAGCCACAATATGTATATATCAAAATATATATACTTACATTGGAGCTCTCAGTAGTGCGTTAGAATCAGTATTATTTTAAATAGTAATTAAGATAAGATAATACTTTATTACTCCCATACTGGGGACATTTGCAGGATTACAGCAGTAGAGTGGATATTGCAGACTAACAAACAAGAGACATAAGTATGAAAACAAAATTAAAAAAAATGTATAAAATAATTAATCACACAGTAAAGGTATAATAAATAAGTAAAAAACTTTTTTTTTTTTAACATTAAAAAACATGATATAATCGGACTGAATGGTCGGACTCACACGCCCGTATTTGCGCATACTGTGGACGGTTGGTGAGTTTGGTGAGGTAGTACAGGATCCATGCTGGGAGGTGGTGGTCCACCCCACTTTGCTCCAGCTTGTCATCAAATCTTCCCAGGGGAGGCAGAGGTGATAAGCATAAAATAGATCCAATATTTCATTGTCTCTGGTGTGGCATGTAACATATTGTTTGAATGCGAGCAGAGTGGAGGACGGAGGGGCATGATTAAAATCTCTATAGGTAAGATGGAGGTAATTTGTGTGTTGTGTTTGCAGCCTGCGTGTCGCTGAGTTCAGGAAGTCACAGGCCACATAGGCGTTAGCAAAGGTGGGAGATATACGCAGCTATCGCGATAATTAGCCTGGTAGATAGTGTGCCTCATGCTAACAGCTAAATTAACTTTGTACAGATGTGTTCTTTATTAACAATGATGTGCCCAGAGTTACACCATCTATCATGTACAAATTCTGCCGGATCTCCTCCCTTCCTCTTACCACTCTCCTATATCCTGTCCGGATGTATAACACAAAAATCTTCTAATGCAGCGTTCTTGTCCGGAGTTAGCACAGTTAGCTCAGTAAATAGCATAATGCTACACTCCCGGTATTCCCTCTGATGTCGAGTCCGCGCCGATAACTTGTCCATCTTGTTGGGGAGGGATCTCACAATCCCCATGATGATCGAGGGAAAGGCCAGATTTAAAAAGTCTTCTCCTGGCGCGACGCTCTGCCCCAGCATTGCTACCCCATCTCTTATTATTATAAGGTTAAATTAGCAATCACCTCAATCCAAAAGGGAAATATCACTTTATTAAATTGTGTCCTGACTTTGTGTGGGAGCTCCAAGTCAACAAATTAAATGTGTAGTGTTGATTCTCTTGCTTACGTGGGGAGTTGATAAAAGCATCTGTTTGAACGGATTATTAATGGCTCTTATGACCTGACAGGAAGTGGTAGATGATGTGTGAAAATGTGTCTCAGATGCTACAATGACTGTAGGGGAGATTGTGCCAAGAGAGGAGGGGTGATATTGGTAAAAAGAGTAGTGTTACGGGTACAGATTTTTGGATGCATGAACTAAAGAAAGACAGACGTCTTACTTGCTTTTTTTTTTCTTACTTGTTCCGCAAAGGAAATGCCAAAAAAAGCCAAACATTCTCTGTCGCTTCTCAAATGTGAGGATATGCTGCTTTGTCGCACAGTAAATCAATTATCTTTGGGTTTTCGAGTATTTATTTATTGGACAAAAAAAGCAGTTTCAAGATGTCCCCTTGAAATCATGAGAAATATTTTCTGTTGATGTATTTACTGAAAACTGCTGGCTAAGGATGAACGTAAGTACAGTAAGATCGTAATACACGTTGGCGGTAATGACTCCCGAATCCGCCACTTGGAGGTCACTAAAATCAATGTGGAATCGGTGTGTGCTTATGCCAAAACAATAGCGGACTCCGTAGTTTTCTATGGCCCTCTGCCAAATACTGTCACTGATGAGATGTATAGCCGCATGTCAGTATTGCACTGTTGGTTGTCGAGGTGGTGCCCAGCAAACAATGTGGGCTTTGTAGATAATTGGCAGACTTTCTGGGGGAACCCTGGTCTGATTAAGGGAGATGGCATTCATCCCACTTTGGTTGGAGCAGATCTTCTTACTGTAAATATGACCAAGTTTATTAGCGGACTTGATCCATGACAGCCCAGGAAGCAGAAGCAGAGTTGTAATCTTACACCCTTCTCTGCACTTCCTATAGAGCAGTTACCCACTTTTAACTCTATAGAGACTGTGGCTGTTCCACGGCCACTTAAATTAATTAAATCAAAAGTAACCAAAAGAGGAGTTATAGAAAATAACCTAAAGGTTAACACGACTACTGCAACAGTGCAACACAATAGGAGAATTACATGTGGACTCCTAAATATTAGATCTTTGTCTTATAAAGCTGTATTAGTAAATTAATTAATATCAGACAATCATATTGATGTGTTCTGTTTTACTGAAACTGGGCTGAGACATGAGGAATATGTCATCTTAAATGAATCTACTCCTCCAAGTAATGTTAATATGCACATTCCTCGAGGCACCTTCCGAGGAGGAATGTTAATGGGTCCTAAACCTAGATTGAACTACAACTCATTTGAAAGCCTTGTTCTTAGTCTTTCACATCCAACCTGGAAAACAGTACAGCTGATTCTGTTTGTTGTGGTATACTGGGCACCAGGTACGTATTCAGAATTTATATCTGAATTTTATTGAGTTTTTATCAAGTTTGGTCCTTAAGACTGATACGGTTATTATTGTAGGTGATTTTAATATTCATGTAGATGTCGGCAATGATAGCCTTATGCTGTGTTCACACCGGATGAGAAACGATTTTGTCGCGCGACCAGATTACATGCAAAGTCAATGTACAGACGCGACAGGTTGCGAAGGCGCGACATTTCTGCCGGGCGACTGTGTTTGACGCGGGGCGAACAGAGCGAAGGACACGACAAGACTTGAAATTTCACAACTCCGCCGACAAAATTACGTGAGTCATAGTTGCGTCAGCCAATCAGCGTTGAGAATCAGCGTTGAGAAGCTCTGCCCGTCACCACGGCCGCCTTGTCGCTGAATCAAACTGCTGCTGGTCTGCCTGTAGTAGCGCTGGTAGCGGCCGTCATTGAGACGCTGGTGTGGGACTACGGATAATATTATGAACCCAGACAACATGGAGTTTGATGTTCCGACGTATGTGGAATTTACACAACAAGTATAAAGCAGAACTAGTGGTTATTTCCATGGTGGATGAAGGAAACGGTATCCGTTTTACAGAGATAAGCCAGACGCAGTTCCTGGAGGAGTCGGTGAAATTCACCGAGCTGTGTGCGGCTACGGATGGTGTTATGAACCAAAATACGAGGGCGTTTGATGTTCCGACATGTTAGGGACTTTGACAACAAGTATAAAGCAGAACTAGTGGTTATTTATTCCATAGTTGATACCGGAAAAGATAACTATTTTTCACAGAGAGAAGCGACAGCGGTAAGCCACGCCCCCTTTGTCGCGACGCCATTTGTCTTTGTCGTGTTTGGTGTGAACACCCTTGTGAAACTGAAGCGGTAAGCACGGCGCGACAATTCGTGTCGCGTTCGGTGTGAACACAGCATTAGTGTTGCATTTAGCTCATTGTTGGATTCGATTGGCTTCTGTCAGAGAGTACAGGAACCGACTCACTGCTTTAACCACACCCTCGACCTTGTTCTTACATATGGCATCGACATGGAGCATTTAGTAGTGTTTCCACAGAACCCTCTTTTATCAGACCATTGCCTTATAACTTTTGAGGTGATCTCCTGCCCTCAAATACTGCCGGTCCATCCTCAGGTGGAATGGCCATGGAGGAGGCTGTCCGGGACAGGGATGTTATGTGTACAGACTGTAAAGCCCTCTGAAGCAAATTTGTATTTGTGATGTTGGGCTATATAAAATAAACTGAATTGAATTGAAATGTAGTGATTGACTTTTGCTGGTATAAAGAAAGTGCAAATAAAGACAGAAAGAAGGTGAACGCAAGGACTTCTTTCTCGAGATGTGTGGGTGTTCAAACATTGTTTTATTACTGTATATGCCAACACATCATACACGATAAAGGTGACTGGAGAAGGCTGCTGCTCAAATTAAATATAATTAATATCCAACACACACACTCAAACAACACCTAATTAATCATAATTGCTGTTTCTCTCCATCTCTCTTGTTAATTGCTCTCAGTAAGAGCAAGTCAAGAGGAGGAAAGTACAACCTGCATTCTCCACTTCATCAGTATAAATTGCCCGACTCTGGTTCGCTGCACCAGTCATCATTTTGGAAATCTGAAGAAAGGAAATATGGAAAATAAGCTTGAGGGACCACTTTTAATCCTTTCAGCAGAGGCAAAAAACTCTCTTTGTACTATACTTCCATTTATTGGCCTCTCAAAATCTCTCATTTGCTTCAAACACAACCAGTTCTCACTCGTCAAATACAGACAATTGTTCATTGCCCCGGCTTTCAACACATTTTTATTTAAAACCATCTGTGTCATTAGAAAAGAAAAGAAAAAGAAAATAAACATGCACTTTTATTAATCCCCTTGGGGAAATTCTTCTCTGCATTTGACCCATTCCTGGATGGGGGGCAGTGGTCAGCCCTGTGAGGCGCCCGGGGAGCAGTTGAGGGTTCAGTGTCTTGCTCAGGGACACTTCGACGTGACACCTTGTGGTTGCGGGATGACCACTTATCTATGTTGAATTATGCATATAGAATATCTGCTGGGAACATTGTCTTGTCTTATGTGTCTTATGACCTCTAAGGTTGCAGGAACTATAACTGGGGCTTGAAGGATTGGCATGGAGGACTCATACTGGAAAATAATCAAAGTCAAGAGGAACTAAAGCTGCAGGAGGATTTTGGAGCACATTTATGTCTCGCACCGAGGTGTGTGAAAATATCCAGTAAATAATGTTTCAAAAAGGAGGAGGGCGAGCTGCACCTTTCAATGTGAGGTGGATTAGAGCCAAATTAATCAATCAGAGGTGAATACGTTACTGGTCCTTCTTAACCTGCCCTCTCTCACACAGACAGGCACAAACACACTCACACTCACACACACACACACACACACACACACACACACACACACACACACACACACAGCTGCCTTCACTACTCCCAGATAACCCTGGAGTGGAGATTGATTCATGAGGCTAGTGTAAAGTTCACACCAAGGACTCCTGAGCACCTGCCAAAACAGCACACACAAAAGTACACATACTGTATATGCCACTACGCACAGGCTGAAAGGAAAACATACACACATACACATGCAAAGACTAATATTTAATGGGGATATAGTGAACAGGTCTAACTGACAGAACTGTTTTCTGTTTACTGGTTTCAAAAACCAAGATGGTGACAGCCAAAATTCAAAAGTCGAACTCAAGCCCTCAAAACTGCAGTCAACACACCACTGGGCGAAGTCACAAGGATTACGGCCACTTTTTATACACAGGCCATGGTAAACACCTCTTTTTGAATTGGCATGGTCTCAGTCAGTGTAAACTCATTCATAGGACCAAATCAAGATTATCCAAAATCTCCAAGGATGTGAACCCCAACTGTATAAGATGTAACCAATCTGCAAATCATGTATACAAGTTTGGGTATTGCCCGTCTCATTCTGGTCTTTGTCATTTTTCTGGCAATACGATTCATTTTGCTTTAATTGAAATCCTCTGCACCAACTTCAACCCACTTTCTTTTTGGATTAAAGCCATTTTAAATTGCACAAGGTTGGAAAAAATTACAATTTTTTTGTAAAAACAAAATGTGTGCAATGTTGGCCTGCTTCTCCTTTGTTAAGCTACTACATTTCCCATTGGATAACGCATCTGAATTCAGATCAGAAGATTCTAGATTCTCCTGGCTAGCTCGCACAGTTCTTTAACTTGTATCAGTGGCGGTTGATGGCAATTTTTTTTGGTAGGGCCATCTAATCAATTTCAGCCGTCTTTGACGTGCCTTTAAAAACGCTGGCTGTCTTAGGAGTCAGTCTCTCACTTCTCTATAAGCAATATATATATATATATATATATATAGATATATATATATATCTATATATATCTATATATATATATATATATATAGATATATATATATATGTATATTTTGCTGGTTACGTTGAAAATCCAATACAAAAGTACAGCAGATAATGCAGGATACTCTCTCCTCTGTCTCCCTCGCTCTCCTCGTGTGTGATTCAAGCAGGAGAGCAGAGGTCAAAACTCGGCACTGAATCAAATTCATGACTTCGCCTTCTCGCTGGAAAATGTCCGGTGGCTTCATGGCGAGCAGATGATGCCTATATTGCAGCTTAGCGCTGTCATCCGGATTAGTATGTCATCAAGCAGCATAAAGGTCGTTGATCGTCGTGTGACAGTCAGGAAGGTCGGGACAATTGTGTGAGGGCGAAGGTATCTGAAGAACACATTCACCAGGTTGTGCACTGGGGGATAGAGAGTATTTTTTACATCTGGGACTGGAGTATTTCCAGTGGCTTTGACATTGACTATTCTGTCCAGGGTTTCACAAATAAAGCTTGTTTATGTTAGTGTCTATTTATCATATCATATTTAAAGCCTGCATATGTCAACTTCTCTTTTATTTTTGCAACTCTGACTTTCAGTTATCAGTTGTCAGTTTTCAGTTATGATATCATTGTGCTCACCAAAGCCATTGCAAAAATCTCAGAGTGCTGCAATTGTTCCGAATGCCCATTGATCTTGGAATAAAAACTCTCCCTGCAACGAAAACAAGTACATGCCTAATTGTTATGCAAAATTACATAATCGGACCTTCCCCGTCTTGATAATGGCCGTGCAAACTTCTGCACAATGGCAGTTTATTTGCAGGATAATGGGCTGTCTTAAAAATGGTCTTTTAGGCCAATTGAAAAAATTTTGAGCTGGGCTGTCACCAGATCGATGCTACATTTTGGGCGGGCACGCCACCTGACACTTTTCCGAGGAAACTGGCAAGTGAGGAACCAAAAGCACGGCACTAAAACAGGCAATATAGCAAGCAAATTTCAGCTTTACTAGGTCAGACTGACAGGGGTCAAACAAATCCAATGACAGGTAGGCAGGAGAGGCAAGGTCCGTAAAGTGGGATCAAATCTATTAGGTCAGGTAGAGGAAAACGCTTAAAAGCTAGGCGGCAAAACACTAGAGAATCTGGCAAATTACGTTGAAACATGACTAGTATGTAAACTACGGGGATAATGAGGGAATGACCTGTAAGTGCAAATAGCATGAAGGACAAGGTGAGGAGTATGAAGGAAAGATGTAGCTGGAGGAAGAGGAGGAATCTGAAATTTCCGAAATGTTAGTGGAAAGGCAAAAAGACAACAATTTCAGAGATAGTTAATTGATGGTGGGATTCGTTACACTTCGTCAGTGCATTTCAAAACAATAAGAATTAAGATTGTATGCCGAGTACGTAGTTTTCCCTAATATTTGACAGCCCTGATGAATACGGTGTATCACAGGCCCAGTGTTTCATATGCATTGTTGACTCTGAATCGGAAACATACTTACATGAAGCCGCCATCTAGTAACAGAAGAACTTTTTCATTAGTTAGCTATGGGTTGGAAGCTCCTGATCCATATCACGAATTAAATGACAATTACAAATATCAACGAGGCTGTTCTTACTTAATAGTTGTTCTTTCTACTTTATGAAGTAAAAGCACCCATCTTGTTTTCATAGAGAAAGTGCACGCTCTAAAAGACTGTAAATGTCTTCCATAATAGCCCGATCTTCATGGAACACCCAAGGCAATAAATGAAAAGCAAAACAAGGAGATTGAAAGAGAGAACGTCTTGAGTGAGAAAAATACACACAGAGCAAGAGACACAGGGCAGAGGAGGAGAAAGAGAAGCCAACAGGCACGAAAAGTGAAGGAGAAGAAGTTGGGCAGAGGACTTCCGAGAGGACAAAACTTTGGAATAGAAAGGTAATCAAAATCTTCACGACTGCAAACGGACAAAAACAAACACAAAATACTATAAACATATTTTCCATGGACTGGAACCCATTTCCCATGCTGGCCTCATCGTTGCCCCAGGCAACACAGGCTCCCTTGCTCCTGTGGAAGTGAGCAGCTGCCTTGGGCCATAATAACATATTTACCTGACTGTTAATGAAGACAGTGGACTCTCAGAGGCCCAGAGGTCGCACAGCCTCTTGCTGACAGCATCTGCTGGTATCATCCCCATCTCATCTCCCATTCAAAGGAACAGCTCGTGATTTTTTAAATGATACACCTCGTGGATATCATTTGTGGATTTCCAGTCATTTCCAGGATTACGTTCTGTGTCGTGTGTTTTCAAACACGTAAGAGAACTAGCTTCAGTCATGGCGCAAGCTAGACATGCTAACGAACGTAAACAAACTCACGAGGGATACGGTAGTAACGATTATGTACCAAGCCGTTTTCCAAACACGCTACAGAGATCCAGCAACTAACGTTACCAACATTATCAAACTAACAAGGGCCACGGTAGTAGGGATTACGTTCTGTGTCGTGTGTTTTCAAACACGTAAGAGACCAATTTTGGTCATGGCGCAAGCTAGACATGCTAACGAACGAAAACAAACTCACGAGGGATACGGTAGTAACGACTATGTACCGTGCCGTTTTCCAAACACGCTACAGAGATCCGCAACTAACGTTACCAACATAATCAAACTAACAAGGGCCACGGTAGTAGGGATTATGTTCTGTGTCGTGTGTTTTCAAACACAGGGCTCTCAAGTTTTTAAGACAGGTAAGAGTGACATCTCTCTCTCTCTCTCACTCCAAAAGTGCTTCACGCAGGGAAAACTGTTTGCTAGGCATTTTTCTCTCTGACTAAAAACAGCAGTGTGTTTGTGAAGCTACTGTGGGTGTTTATGAAGCTACAGTGGATGTTTATGAATCTATGGTGGGCAGTTCTTTTGTGATTTTCTGAGTGTTCATTGGTTAGTTTTTCGACAAATCACAGTGAAGCTTTACAATCTTGTCATATAACATGTCCGTGTTTAGATGCTCACCATTTAATGTGTGAATCACGTAAGATGACGGGGAAATAGGACAAGGAAGTGGAGCATCTACTCATTCCGCCAGATTTTAAACCATATCTCTGTGACATATTATTGCAAAGATATGATTTTATTAGGAACTTAAAACACCTTCCCGCCCGCATCGGCGTGGGCCTTGCCCCCAAAGGGTTAAGTGTCTGCTCACAATCACATTGGAATCGGGGGTCCGGTTAAACTATATGAAGATTATACCTGCAAGCTTGACCGTTTTGAAATGAAAATATGTCATCCACGTGAATCGTGTAGATCCGAAGAGTTTGTGTTTTTGGGAGGGGGGGGTTCAACTGGCTGAGATTGCAGTGAGACACGGAAAAAAGCTGAGGTTGTGATCTTCGCAATAGAAGATCTTTGATGTGTCCAGTCTTGGCCAATAAGATGTCTACAGCGGCTTAATTTCCCTCCTACCAGTTTTTTAATGGCAAGCTAGTCCGATTGCTAACACGTTAGCTAACGTTGTTGGGAGAGACAGTGAGTGCAAATACAGGCAGCGTGTGGCGTCAGCCAGGTGCAGGAGAGCGGCGGCGAGTCGGTGGTTCTGGCGGTTCTAGCTACCGAGACCTAACTACATTTAAAGAGAGGACAAGTGGAGATTTTATCCAACTTGTGGCCGAAATGAGTTTCCTCCGTAGGGTGGCCGGGCTCCTGTTTATATTTAAGGGTTTAAGAAAAAAAGTGTATCCTCCAGTTAATTATAATCTATATAGTTATGCGGTTATAATTGCTGTCACACTCGCGAGAGAGAGAGAGAGAGAGAGAGAGAGATGTTCAGGTTTACCTGGTGGAAACATTATTCCAGTGTTCTAGACTAACAGTGACGTTTCCCCAAAGTAAAGTGGTGTAACAGTATGACATAATATGGTCAAATAAAAATAAAATAAAAAGGCTGGTACATTATACATATTATTGCATATAAGTGTAATATTATGAAGTGAAATGTAGTAGTAGCAAAACAATATTCAGTATAGTACAGCAGTATTGCGTAAGTATTAAGTCTACAAAATACATGATATATATACTGTATATCAGACATGAAAATCCCTCACCTTTTGGCGAAATTCGCCGTTTTGAAACCAAAATAGGTGACCTACGTGAATCGTGTAGATTCAATGAGATTTTTTAGGGGGGGGTATTTATATTCAGTGAACTGCGAACAGGTGCGCGTGCCAGAAGGGAGCGCGAGATTCAGTGAACTGCGATTCAGTGAATTGTGAACAGGTGCGCGTGCCAGAAGGGAGCGCGAGTGCATGGAAATAGTAACGCGAAGGGCCTTGCATCACCAGTGCAGACCACCACCAGAAGCTGAAAGCACGCCTGGCCTCGGCGATTTACCTGACTGAATTTGGTGAGTGATGGTTCAATAATTTAAATATTTTGTTAGCAGGTCTGAATAAGGCTACATTAGAAGTTAACACTAATACAAACATTATTTTTGCAGAATGAGTGTGTTAGGGGAGAAGGATGCAGCCATTGTTAAACAGCTGGATGCTGGATTGAAATGCAGCTGGAACTGGTCGTGGCTAAAACTGAAAAGGCAAGGTCTCAATAAAAGGGCAAGAGGTGTCCTTTCATCCAGGAGATGTATTCTCCAAAATCAACAGGCAGGGATTCGCCAGATGCATTCTCTGCATCAAAGATATAAATTATGCTAACAAAGGCAGCCATGCTCTGCAGGCTCATTGCCAGACGGAAGTTCACAAGAAGAAGGTGCAGATGATAGCTTCCACTCATAGTCTTGCCAGCACCTTCCTTCCAGCATCAGCTTGCCAGAGTCAAGCAAGCCAGGGGCCAGAAACAATCAGGACCATCCATGTACCAGTTATAAACCGCATAGCAATATATATATATCTATAGATATATATATATATATATATATATATATATATAGATATATATCTATAGATATATATATATATTTGTACACTTAGGTATTGACAAAAGAAGAAATAAAAATAATGATCATAGTTTGTCAGCTTCTCGACGAGTGATGCTGTTCGGCACTGACTCGCCCCGCGCCGCCCCAGGTATGGAAGATGCCTGCTAGCTGGCACGCCAGTCGGTGGCGGTAATGCACCTTTTGTTGGATAAATCCGCATGAAAAAAAGAAGAAGCTTGAAGCGAGAAGCTACCTTGACTCTCAAGCTGATGTCTGAGAGACGGATTAGCTGGTGGTGATGTGGCCGAACGCGTATTTATGTATACGATATCAGACAGCAGGCCTAGGTAGAAAATGCATGGCACGCCACTGGGTGAGAGTATGTTGCTACAGGCACCTGTGACACATGAAACATGATCTGAGAAGGCTAGTTTGAGTAATAGGTCCATCATTATAATAAAGGTCACATAAAAGGTTACACTACCCTTAGATGGGATTTTACATCTACGGAAAGTTATCGAGGCTGCAGTTATTCTTATCTTTTATCGTGGCAATTGGTTTATTAATTACTTAGCATTCTACCAGGATTACTACTTCATATGATTGCTTTTGAAACTTTAAATGGAAAAGTGTGGAGTCCGCTCATTCAAACATGAGAACAACATGTCTGAAAGGGGCTTTTGACTGTCAAGATGCGTCGGTTTCAACTGTAAGAAGCCGAAATCACATAGCTGGGCCTACATTTAATTGCCTTTCACTGGAGATTACGCTAAATATATGACCATAAAGATAATTATGAATGAGAGCTGGAAACTGGAAGCGAACTGGGAGCATGAGGGCACAAATGTCACTCAGATAATACTGTATCCCGCAGGGGAACATTGGCCTTTCATGATGGATCATGGAAAGCTTTATTATGATCATCCGCGGCTGAACTGGACAGAAGCACTCTTCCCGTGGACTCGACTTCCTACAGGAAGAAAAAAAGAAAAGCAGCATGGTTTAAAAGGGGAAGTAACATGACAGTTGGGTAAGGAAAATTGCAACTGACTGCCGCCATATTGTATAAAAAACGGATTGAAATTTGTTAAGGGGTGGTATTGAATTAAAATTTGTATTCAATCACAGTGATATAAGAGCCCTTGACAGTGTGTAATTGCAATCAGTTGAATTGCTTAATTCAAACGGAGAGCCATGGTGAATCACAATTTGCAGAGAGAGAGAGAGAGAGAGCAAAAAAGAGAAAGAAGGGGAGTAGAGAGAGATTGTGAGGATTTTATTTATTTCATCCTAACTACCTCTAACTATGTTTACATCAGGCTGTGCAATTAATTAAATATGGATATTATATTCTGTGTGTGTGCCTGTGAATATATCTTATGTCTGAAAGACTTCTAAATGCACCCTAGACTGACTCTTGTCTGAACCTAAATTTATTTGTTTTTTCATTGCAAGTCCAGATTGAAGGCAGCCATACAATTTGGTGGTGTATTTATTCACTAAAAACTGCAAACGCACTAAGCATGTGTGTGTGTGTGTGTGTGTGTGTGTGTGTGTGTGTGTGTGTGTGTGTGTGTGGCCCTCAGTGTCCGATACTGACAGAGAGGCAACCTTTAACTTCAGTATGAGACAAACCCAATCTCACTGCGGTTCATGAAATAGTCACAACATTTTCAATTTGTGGACATGGACACAATTTTTTATTTTTTTTGTCTCGCTCAGCAAACTAGCTCATGTCCTACGCTTGTTTGATCTATCCACTTTCCCAACCTCTCACTGTTTTAAGACTACGTCAATAGCTCTGTCTGTTGCATTGTCACGTGGAAGCCAACCTGTTCAACACCGCCCGGTTTTGCCTCTTTTTCCGCGAAAAATAGTGTTTTATCAAAGACACCTTGCATATCTCCGCAACCACATGGTCGATTAAATTCATTTAAATTGCTAAAATATCGTAACTCTTGTGAGATGAGGGCTGTGGTTTTAAACAAATGTAAAATGATCGTTAGGTTTAATTATTTACGTAAACTTCCTAACTTGCTTTTGCGATTTTAACGGTTCACTAAAACGTTTATAAGTAGCCCTTACAACGTTGGATTTCAGTCAAAGACACATTCCTGTAACCGTACAGGCCTGTGGGAGTCAAAGCAATCCATATCCTTACAAACCCCCTATTATTATCGCTACATTTACAAACACGGCAAGACTTTTTTTCTCACCACGGGCGATTCAAAATTCCACGGTCTCATTGGTCTTCTGCGAAGACCACGACATACGGCACATGTGGAAACAGCTGATCATTTTGATAGTAGGCTCGACTGGATCAAACACTGTCTTGGCACAAAGTGGGTAATTCTTCAATTTTTGAACCGAAACACACGTTTTTCTGACTGAATATGCTTCCTAACATGCCAATCCTGGATTGTGTTTATTGTTGCAGATTTTGATGCTCTAGGTCTTAATATTTCTAAGAAGGTGCACTATTAGTCTGTGGGATGTTGTTACTGCACCGAACAATACTTTTTTTTTAAACTTGGGAACTCTCGAGGAGTCCTTTTTGATGACCAAATCTATTTTTATAAAATTAAATGTTTGTGCGAAAACGATGTACTAGACCACTAGTGTTTACCTCGACTGTGTCCACAGTGAAACACCTGAACAGTAGAAAGATGCCTTATCCATTCTTCTCACGTCCTCCTTTTAGTTGGTAAACAACAAAACTGTGCATCACAGCCAACATCTGGAAAGGCGTGGGACAAAACCCAGACCGGTTACTCTGCTGAGTCTCAGCCCGTTAAACATCTGTTGTCCCCTCCTGCTCCCTGTGATCACCTGTCCTGTGTTCTAACACGCTGGAAACATAATTTAGTTTTTCTCATTTCCATTCTTTTTGTCTGTTTCTATTTTTAGACAACAAAACAAGTATGAAATAGTGATTTTAATCTGGACTCATGAATACTACATAAATAAATTAAATAACAGTTTAATTAAACCGAAAGAAAGAAACGCAACATAGCAAGAGTGCAGTGAGAGTCCACCAATGCCTTCAGCAGGCACGACCGACTGTGTTTATTGATTTGTATTTTACATTTTATGTATGCTCTATATTGTTGAGAGGGAATGAAAACCCAACCCAAGCAAGTGTAAGAATATAAAACGTGCCATGCCCAATTCTTAAAAACAACATACAAAAAGGTGGCAAAATATAAATACAATGTTTCATTACTGGTCATACAACTCAGATTCAAAAGTAATTTTATCAACCGTTCTTTCCTTCATGAATTTCACATAAATCCAGTCTGAGTCCGCACCTCTTAGTGTCAAGGTCACGGTGGCGTTCAGGCCTGTTGTTTCATAAATCAGTGGATAATGTGATTGGCTGAGATTGAGTCAGGGAGGCAATTAATTCTCCCTCCTCCTCCTCCTCCAGCAGCACTTAAGGTGGCGTTACTAACACTCCAAATGTATTATTTCAATCAGAGGACTGTCTCCTCTTGCTGGATGAAATAATAGAGGATGCGATTGAGAGCTACTTGTGTCTTCTATTTTTTTTCTTTCTCTGGTTTTCTTCTGAGTCTCTGATTTAAGTACATCTTTCCTAACGTTTGCATTTTCCTTTTGTCTCACTCAGTCTTCTTTCTTCTTTTTTTTATCTCCTGATCTCCCACACACTCTGTGTTCCATGACGTATATACATGATCATACACTATGGTACATACGAGTATGTATAAGAGAACTGAGCCATCTGCCCCTCCAGGATGGCCCCTTGGAAAGTGAATCCAAGTGTATGCACTCGATACGTTTCTGGTTAATATCTGTAATCCAGCCAGAGCTACATCATCCTGTCACACATTATTTATTTTTTTACCGCAGCTCATGCTTCATTTTTTTTAGACAAATGTGCAAATAAACCCAGTTTGCTAAAAGCATTGTGCAGCCTTGGCTCAAATTACATACGCTGTACCTCACCATGTGACCATGGCAACCCCTGGAACTACTCTGCTAAAAAACAATATGATGCCTTTATTCAATAGATGAAGAGATGGACAGGAAATGTGGAAACTGCAAGTGAGAAGCCGTGCAACAAAAGCCTTTAGGGCCTGATTCTATAGGCATCTCAGTATCCTCAGTTGCTTGTATTGCCATTGCCATTGTTATTACCTACTGGGATGAAAATATGAGTGGCGTTGGCGTTGGTGACAATAAAACAGCTTCCAGGAAAGCTTGTTTGAGAAAAATGTGATTTCTGAGCGTATCAACAAAACAGTGCACAATGGTTCATAATACTGTGAAGCGGGATCTTACAACTGTGAACGGTTGACAACTGATCCACTGGAATACTGTAGAAATAAGCCATTCATTCATGTCATTCAGCAACCTATGCAGGAATCTGCGCCCATTAGCATTGCTGGATGGCGTCACGCTACATTGTGGCAAAAGTTAAGGTCAAGGAGAAGACTATTCCGTTTCAGTTCCAGAAAAAAAGACATGCTTTTTATTTTAGCTATACATTTAGTTAAAATTGGGATTATTAACAGGATTACAATGTTTTAATAAATAATGTACAGAAACAACACTCTGCACCATGCCCACGCTGACACATTACAACACTTTATGACACGAACGTCGTATAATGGCCTCTAACGTCGGGTGGAAATGTCGTAATTTTCAACATTTATTGTTTGCAAAAAAGAAATGGGGGGGAAAACATCACAATAGAGTGCCAGTAAATTTCCAAATCGTGAAAATTAGACATCCCAGCATGAAACCAGGAAATGTGCAGGTTCATTTAGTTTGATTCCACTCAAACTAAAAGCTGAAAGCTTCCGTGCTCTAGGTGTTTGCAATCTGGACGACCACGTGGGATTTGAAGGAGGGAGAGGCAACAGGCTTCTCGTCTTTGTACTTTTTTTTTTTTGGCTGTAACCTTATGGAGATATTGTACAGTTAAGGTATATTTGTGGAACTGCATGTGTTTCATTCTTTTACAGGTTTAACAGTTCAATTTGTCAGTTCTTTGCTAATGTCTCGTTGTTTTTCCATAAGGTATGTGCAGCTGTAGTTGTATTGATTGGGGGTTTAACTCTTCTTTCTTTCCAAGTTCTTTGGTAAAGCAATCCTTGCTTTGCAGCGTTTGTATAGTCAAGCTGTAAAAAGAACATGAAAAAGTCCATGAGTTGAAAGAATCTCAACCTTTTAAATATCATGAAAAAAATTACAATTCATGAGAAAACCCGTCAGAATTGAAAAGCACAACTTTACAATAACCTCATTTTAAATCACTCTGCACTCCAAATGGCCATACTGTACATTCCCCGACAGCGGAAGTGTAATATCAAAACCACGGAGTAATATGTTTTGTCATTTATTATGACTTATTAATAATAGTAGCTTACAGTGAATGCATGTGGGATAGATACATCCTCTCCTGTAGAAACCAATCAGTTTTCTTTACTTCTAATTTCCACTGACTCTGAACCTAATCGAATCCACGGCTTTATTCCCAGGAGCATCTGAGAAAAGGAACGACCACTAAAGTCAGCAGCGGCACCAGATCCTCGTCATTTGACGGGCATTGTGGGTGATTGGATTGTCTGTATTAGCGTGTCGGCGGGCCAGAGAGCTGCACGATGGAGACCCTGAAGCTGATTAAAGGCTGGCGCCGTCTGCCGCCTCCTAAACAGCTTCTGACAGGCTGGAGTCCGGCGGTCTCCGCAGAGACTCCTGCTGGAGACTGTAGGTGCCATCGCCGCTTAAACCAAGTGTGACAGGAGCAGCTTTGCAGAAGGACCAACAAAACCAATGGAAATGGATGGCAGCGTCGCAGTTCTGGTCGGTTGCTGTGAGGCGTGCTGGTTAGCTGCAGTCTGAAAGCTGATCTGCTCGTTGTTAGCGGGCTCATTTGGAAGATAGAAGCAGTATCTAAAAAGCAGTACCTAAAAAGCAGCTCCCCAGAACGTCCTTTTCACACTTAGAGGACTATTTGCATTGTTGAATGGCAGAGCCACAAACAGCAACCTCACCGGCTGCATGCAACAGTAAACTCAGAACAAGGAGTGAACATATAATGACTTTGCTTGGTGCAACACAAAGTCCCCCTCAGTTGAGAACAAGTTAATGACTGCTAAAGGGCAAAAAGAATACCAGATGATTTCACAGAAACAGAGAAGAAAACATTATTATTCTGAGCAAAAAAGATAAGTTTACGAGGCCTTTTACTTTTTGACATTTCTTTATGTTCTTTTCAGCTCCAAGAACACTAATTGCCTATATTGAAATTCAAGAGAAAGCACATAACATTTTACCTTTACCTTTCTGCCACATCAAAGAAAGCAAAATACTTTGCACTGCAGCAAGATGAATAGAGCCGAAATATAGATATTTATTTCTCTCCCTCTGCTATTATATGTTATGCACTGAGCCACTGGGACTATTCATGATTGTGAGACGAATATATGCATACAGAAGCACTCTGTAATCTTCCTCTATATGCTCAAACAGACACATTTCATGGAAAACATTAACTTTAACGCTGCATCTCTCTCTCTTTCTCATCAAATTTACTTTAAAATGAACGAACACTAACAAATCAAACTTTACTAGAATACAGGTCAATAAATTGGGCGACTGTAGCTCATGGGGATGAGTGGTCGTCCTGCAACCACAAGGTGGCCGGCTCGATCCCCAGTACTCCCATAGTTCACATGTCAAAGTGTCTGCAAAACACTGAACCCTAAATTGCTCCCTGGGTGCTTCACTAGGGGCAGCCCACTGCTCCCTAAAATATTAAGGATGGGTCAAAATGCAGAGAATATATTTCCGCTCTGTGGGACTAATAAGGGATTAGTCTATTCTTCTTCTAGGTTTGTCTCTCACCCGTTTCCCCTCGGTTTTCACACTTGTAGCTCTGCTGAGGGTCTGAAGTCCCTGTCGCACTGGAGAGCATTTATGCTTATGTTCGTTTACAGTTTCTTTGTGAACGTCACAATAGTTGTGCAGAATAAGTAAAGCCATATAAAGTAATCAAGACTGTTGCTGATCATTGTCTTCGTCATAGTTTGAACACGTCTTTTAGTTTCCCGGCCCACACACCGGAGTTTTCCAACTAACACGGTGTCGGTAGCGTTTCCAAAGTCATAAACATAGCAAAAGATAAGCGTTTTAAAATGGAAACAGTCGTGTCATGTAGCCTTAGTAGAGATGCAGCTAAATGTTCCCAAACACAATTCCTTGGTTGAATGAACCTCTGATACCGCGATAAACAGGTCAACTATTTGGACAAAAAAAACGTGTTTCAGATAACAATCCTGTCTCCTAAAAATTACGTTCCTCCAGAACTAAAACACATTCTCAATTACGTTTGACCAGAAACGTATCTCCTCCCTGATTATGTTTGTGTTTGACATATAACAAATACGTCTATAAAAGTGTGTTTGTGTTATTGTTTTCTAGCTTTCCCGCTGAATTTAAGCATATTTTAATGGAAAAGAAAAAGGATTCCCTCAGTAGCGGCAAGCGAAGAGGGGCGGGGTGAGGTCGGTAACAGCCCCGGGTTGCACCGTGTCCGGTCTTCTCTGAATCGGGTTGTTTGGGAATGCAGCCCAAAAACAACCCGGCTCAGTGCAACCAGGGGCCGTTACCGGCCTCACAACGGCGGGCAAGCGGTCTTCAGACTGAGGGAATCCTTTTTCTTTTCCTCCGCAGAGTTTAGAAATTAAAATATGCTTAACAATAACACAAACACACGATTATAAATGTATTTGTAATACGTCAAACACAAACATAAAAACAATAAAACAAGAATATGTGATTATCAACGTATACGTGAATCAACGTATTTGTAATACGTCAAACACAAAGGTAATCAGGGAGGAGATACGTTTCTGGTCAAACATAATTGAGAATGCGTGCTAGTTCTGGGGGAACGTCATTTTTAGGAGAAAGCTAGGGTTGCAGATAAACACAGGCTCCACGCCAGCAACATGCAGCATTATGTTTAAGTCGATCGTGACATATCTGCAGGGTTGGGAGATTTACTTCAGTGGCGGGCCGTGGATTTGGCATCTATGCCTGCTGTCTGTTTAGTACAACAGCTGATGGCGGCGCACGGACCAACCCACTCAATACACAGCGTGTTCATACAGTCCACCATGTGTGGACAGCAGACACCCACTCCGGCACGCGGCACCACCACGAGCATGGAGGGAGGTGGGGACAGACCCACGGAGCTCCACCACAGAGGAGAAAAAAAAGAGACAGCCGACACTCCCATTCATCAATGCGCTTTTATGGAGCGCCGTTCTGGGCTCACGGGGACCATCCCACGAAGCTTCAACCACCAACGGACACCCCGCCAAGCAAGGCACAGTTACAGCACCTCTCGGTCGTACGCCTCCAACACATCAACACAACGTCACCGCAGATGAAAAAAGACAAAAAGCAGGAAACTTACCAGATGCTGTTCATTAAAGACATAGTCCATCCGCTCTCCTTAAAAAAGGTTCAGCGACGCTGTTGTACAGTTTATCGGTGCGCTTCAGTTCCAGATTGTGTACTGACACACTGACCAATCACAGCGCACATTAATGTTCACGCGGGCATTGTGGCAAAACAGATGCTAGCAGGCCTTCTCATATACGTACCTGCAAACTTGTCACCTTTCGCCGAAATTTGCTGTTTTGAAATCAAAATATATCATCCACGTGAATCGTGTAGATCGGAAGAGTTTTTGTTTTTTGGGGGGGGGGGGGGGTTCAACTGGCTGCCGTTTCTGAGATTGGAGTGGGACACGGGGAAAAAACTGAGGTCGTGATCATCGTAGCAATAGAAGATCTTTGACATGTCGAGTCTTGGCCAATCAGCGTTAAGATGTCTACAGCGGCTTCATTTCCCTCCACCAGTTTTTTAATGGCAAGCTAGTCACCTTGCTAACACGTTAGCTAACGTTGTTGGAGAGACAGTGAGTGAGATTACTGGCAGCGGAGAGTCCGTGGCAGCATGTGGCGTCAGACAGGAGCAGGAGAGCGGCGAGTCAGCGGCACTGCAGTTCTATCTACCGACACCTCAATACATATAACGAGAGGACAATGGAGATTTTATCCAACTTTTATTTTAATAAAAAAAACGAAATGAGTTTCCTCCGTAGGGTGGCCGGGCTACTGTTTATCTTTAAGGGTTTAAGATCTACGTGTAGAAAAAAGTGTATCCTCCAGTTAATTATAATCTATATAGTTATATATGGTTATAATCGTGTCACACTGGAGAGAGGTGTGCATGTTCAGGTTTACCTGGTGGAAACATTATTCAGTGTTCTAGACTAACAGTGATGTCTCCTCCAAAGTAAAGTGGTATAACAGTATGACATAATATGGTCAAATAAAAATAAAATAAAAAGGCTAGTACATTATACATATTATGGCATATAAGTGTAATATTATGAAGTGAAATGTAGTAGCAAAACAATATTCAGTATAGTACAGCAGTATTGCGTAAGTATTAAGTCTACAAAATACATGATATATATACTGTATATCAGACATGAAGTATGAGTATTGCATATTTTAAGTATTAAGTCTACAAAATACTATATATATATATATATATATATATATATATATATATATATACACACACACACACTCACTCTACCGTTCAAAAGTTTGGGGTCACTTAGAAATTTCCTTATTTTCCAAAGAAAAGCACTGTTTTTTTCAATGAAGATAACATTAAATTAATCAGTAATATACTCTACATTGTTAATGTGGTAAATGACTATTCTAGATGGAAACGTCTGGTTTTTAATGAAATACCTACATAGGTGTATAGAGGCCCATTTCCAGCAACTATCATTCCAGTGTTCTAATGGTACATTGTGTTTGCTCATCGTATAGAAGACTAATGGATGATTAGAAAACCCTTGAAAACCCTTGTGTGCCCCCCCACCCCACCCACGCTGGTGTCACCTGGTTTTCACCCCTGGTTTTCACCCCTCATGAGTTTGCAGGTCTGCATATAGTTTAATCAGCTCTCTAATTCCATAGAGAAACAGAAGTGAAATGTGATTGGATGAGCGCTGTTAAACAGCGGCCTCACAGCGCCATGCAGCAGGCTCAAGCTCAAGGCTGAAGGCAACAGAGGGGTGCATTGAGAAAATAAGCTAATAGGGAAAACAAATAGTATAGTACAGGGGTGGGCAAACTTTTTGGCTCAGGGGCCACATTGAATAAAAAAAATTGACAGACGGGCCGGGTCAGTATCAGATGGATGGAGAGTGTTTGTGTGAACCTTTCATGGGAGGACAATGTTGCTGACCCAAATGCAGACCACATGAGAGTATGAGTATCTGGTAAAACAGATTATTGGAGCCAAAGGGAAGGTGGGGAGCCTGTGGTCCGCCACAAGGGGTGCTGGGCGGTGTGAGACCCGTGGCTCTACACTGGACGACGGCGAGGCCGGCAGGGGGCGGTGTGAGAATATAACATAAATGACTCAGCTTTTTTGTTCAACTCGCTGGTTAAATCGTCATCAATTTGTTCTACATGCCGAGTCACTGTTCTGCGTGATAAACTCAATTTTTCAAATTTGTTTTTGCTCTCTGGACATAATAGACCTGCTAGAAACAGCAGGTCTCTCATACATTCTTTCAAAAACTCTCCTTCAGAGAAAGGCTTGCTGGCTTTTGCTAATTTGAATGCTAGCAAAAAAACTTGCCTTGGTGCTTGATTCTTGTATAGTAGTTTGGCGGAGAAATTTATTTTGTTGATTCTTTAAATTGGCTGCCAACCTCTTAGCAGTAGCCGCCCGTTCTGTCGTTGACTGTTGGCTAGCATAGTTAGCATGCTTGGCGGAAAAGTGGTGGCTAATATTGTATTCTTTGAATACTGCAATGGTTTCTTGGCAAATAAGACATACTGCCTCTGATCGTACTTTGGTGAAAAAATACTTAGCAGTCCACTCATTAAAGACTCTGCACTCACTGTCGACTTTTCTTTTCTTGGGTCCTCTCATTGTGACAGAAGGGATCAATGCAGGAGGATGGCAGGAGGCTGACAGACAGAACCCTATATGTCACATGACATGAGCGCGCAGGGTGGCACAGTTCCGTGGGTCGAATGTGGTTAGTTATGTTAGTTATACTGAGGAAAAATACTCTGCATGCAGCTGTCAGTTCATTTTACAACTCTAAAACTGTTGTAGTACAAACCCTGTCTCCGGCGACAGAAAGTGATTCATATTACCGTAATTCTTCTAAAGTTAACGCTTTACGACATAATTAAAAAAGATTCTGATCGCTAAGAAGTGGAGCTTTTTAGTGTTTTGCGGTATATTACGGTAATAAAAAAAAATAAAAAAGTGTCGCCCTTGTCTGTGGGATCAGTGGGGGAGGGGTGGAATTGACCAGCGCAGCACAGTTAGTGTTGTGTGTGCGCTCTAGTTCAGCAGAACACGGCAGGCAGCGGTCCGCACGGCGCGTAACAACTGCTGTAACGCCTCTCTGTTCCCGACTTGATTTTCCCAAAGCACGATGACCACAACAGACCAGCGTTGATGAAGCATGAAGAAACATCAACGTTGGTCTGTTGTGGTCATCGTGCTTCGGGAAACTGAACTTGGGAACGGAGAAGCGCTACAGCGGTCTTTACTATAACTTTTTTTTTTTAATGTTTGCCCACCTCTGGTATAGTACATGTAGTGCATTTGTGAAAAACAATTAAACTATAAAATAGCTATAACTTTTAATCATAAAAAAATACAAATTATTTAAACTTTGTGATTCTGTTTAGGCCAGCAGAGAAGGCTTAGCAGGCCCTGACGGCCCGCCACTGGGTTACTTTAAGAAAGTAGTCCATTATAATCAGAGGTGTCAAAAGTATTCACATTCATTACTCAAGTAGAAATATAGATACTAGGGTTTAAAAATACTTCTGTAAAAGTTGAAGTATCAACTCAAGCTTTTTACTTAAGTAAAAGTGTAAAAGTACTGGTTTAAAAACTACTTAAAAGTATAAAAGTAAAAGTAATGTAAGGGGATTTTTTTTCCATTAAGGACAAACTCTTAAGCGCGTCTCAGGGGCCTATAGTGCACTACCCCACCTCCCCCAAAACAATCATTTTTATAAAGGCCATAATGACTATAATGTTTTAAAATGTTATGTTGAAAAATGCGGGATGCACTAGGCTACCCGTTTCATCTGCATATATGCCCATTTAAAATTATCACATTTTATTACAATGCAAATACATTAAAGTACCATATGTTGTGTCCAATTGTGTGACTCATCTGTGCTTTTATAAATAACAGAATAAAGAAAATTGCAATCACTTTCAAGTAAATCAGATTGCCCCATCAGACAATGTGTTGTGTAAGTTCTATCTGTGCAAAAAACTACTCATATTTAGTTACTACGAAGAGCTGATTGTGGAAAACAATAAGCTTTTAATTTTTTTTGCCAAACAAAACAGAATGAGTGCAGATACGTGAGCCATCACGTTGTATCAGTATTAGTGGCTGCAGTGACCTGCTTTCCTCTACACATATGTTATAAACGGGGTTGTAGATTTGATACGGCCTCTCTCAATTCATGCTCAATATTGAGCTTAGATCTGTTTTTTTATTTTGAGAAACGCAACAGCAGGAAAAGACGAGCTCACGGAGCTCACGGCGTCGCGTCAAATCGCGCATGCGCAAGCGTTAACCTGTTAACGGCGTACCGTAACCATTTACCCGAAAGTACAGGCATTTGTCCATGTAATTATTAATGACTTAGTCTTATAGCCGTGTACTTGTAATATGTGAAGCCAGCAGCTCATTATTGGTAGAAGACACGAGCACCGTGTCTCGTTTCACCTGGAGCAGGAGAGCTGCTCCGGGTTCAGAGAGCTGCAGGGCTCTCAAGTTTTTAAAACAGGTAAGAGTGACATCTCTCTCTCTCTCCCCCCCCTCCCCCACGCACGTATCTGTGGGCAACTGGGCGGAGAGGTTTTTTGTGTGTGTGTTTTTGAACGATGACAAGCCGGAGTGAAAACAAACCAAAATGAAATAGTAACGAGGCTATTTTTTAAATGTAGGAAGTAGAAAGTACAGATATTTGCGTGAAAATGTAAGGAGTAGAAGTAAAAAGTCGTCTGAAAAAGAAATACTCCAGTAAAGTATAGATACCCAAAATTTCTACTTAAGTAAGGGAACGAAGTATTTGTACTTCGTTACTTGACACCTCTGATTATAATCACATTTTTATCAGTAACTTAATCCAACGTGACAGCCCCTGTGTTTGGTTCCTTTGTCTGTGCTTCCTGTCCTCACAGCTGCAGGCCTGACTGGGGAGCAATCAGTGGACACACCTGGGCTCAGCGTGCCCCTGCACAAAGGCTTGAGCAGCTGAAGTCCTTGGTTGGCAGATCTCCTCTCATATTCCTCTGTTGTTCCTTTTGGTTTATTTTCTTTGTTTTTCACAGCCTAACTAACATGCAGCACATTTTAACCAATCCACTCCCTTCACTATTCTATTTTTTTTTTACTTGCGGTTTGTTTAAAACATTTCTATCTCCTGTTTTTGTCACAGTTTTAGACACCAAGTTTCACAGAATAAGAAAGTATCCTTTATGCCCCTTGGGGAGATTCTTCTCTGCATTTGACCCATCCCTGGATGGGGGGCAGTGGGCAGCCCTGTGGGGCGCAGTTGGGGGTTCAGTGTCTTGCTCAGGAACACTTTGACATGTGAGCTTTGGGGGGACTGGGGATCATCACTGGGGATTGAACCAGCTAACCTTGTGCTTGCAGGACAATGACACATCCCCCTGAGCTACAGCCACCCAATACATACAGTACATTGATTACCGTCTGTTACTTTTTGATTACCTAAATACTACATTTTCAAGTAGAGACATAATAGAGAAAAAAAATCAATAAGATGACTTAAGTATAACGTTAATAAAAAAACAAAATTGCTGCAGTGTTATTTTATGCAGTCTTGCCGTTTGGGAATGCCCTGCATGGTTTTTGCCACCAGGTAGTGCCTGTGAGTGTGAAGCAAGATAAGAAGTTGGAGAGAAAGTATTCTTCCTCTATATTGTCACCGGCCAAGTTTTCCTGGTTGCTGTAAACCAGTTTAAAGCTTGAATTATTGGAGGCAAAAGGCAGATTTGGCACACACTCGAAATTAATCAAAACTAGTACACACTTTTGTGACGATAAGAGAAAATTATGAAGACAAATGGACAGAGGGAGACTGAAGAGGCAGATAACCCCAACACGAGGACAGGATGAGTGAAGGAGAGGCAGAGACCTGTAAAGAGATTTGGTTGAGCTAAACTCCTATGTTGAGATGCTCCTCATGCCTGCTCAAATAATGACAGAGCATACTGCCTGGTATCAAACCACATTTAAACCTTCATCACTTTCATGCTTGAAATTAAATCCACCTCAGAGAAAACATTCGCCCAGATAACCAATATATCCAAAGCTCTGTCTTTATGACCCTGTTGGCGCTGTATGTCTCATACGTTCTTCCTGTCTGCTTTCTTTCTGTGCAGACGCTTTTCTGCTTGCTCTCGCCTCTGTTTGCATTTTTCTGCTAATACCTTCTGATATTCTTGTTTTTTCTTCTGTGAGAATCTTTGAGCAACAGCTCCCGGACACTTGAAAACCACTGGGACTCTATTTTTCTATAGATTTGGCTGGCTATTGCCCTAATTCTGCTGGTTTAAAGATAAATTGCTATAGGCTACTTAGCAGCTAAGCTAAAGCTAAAGAGCAGCTCTGTCGCTGCAAAGGCGAAGAGGCATTCACACACTCGGGATGTGGGAGGACGACTAACAGGACGACTAACAGGCACCAGCACCCTGAGATCTCAGATGCGACTGGCTGGCCTGCACTACCATGCAGGCAAAATTCCTCCTCAACCCCGATACGCCATGGAGACCTCATGGGAAGGAAACCATTCGCCATGGAGACCTCCATGGAGACCTCATGGGACCTCATGGGAAGGAAACCAAAGGAGAGCCAAGAGGAGGAGTCTCCACCCTCATCATCAAGGATTGATATCCCTCTCGGAGAGGACGGGTCTTTACACAGCAGAAAACAGCTGGGAAAAGTAAAACCAGCAAAGAAACTCCACAACAACCAAGCCTACAACTTAAAAACAGATTCGCTCCACTGTCGCAGGATCCTAAATCTGATGATCTGGATAAGCAGCTGTCTTCACAAAGCAGGGTAAGAACCGAACATAAAAGGCCACAGGAAAAGAGTGGGCCTGAGACTCTGATCGTTGGAGACTATGCTGTAAAAGATGTTCGAACGATGTGCAGCAAGAATACCAAAATACTCTGCTTTCTGAAAGATATGGTGTCTAACATGAGAGATAAAATCCTGGACATCATGGCTGACCATCCCACGGTGAAAAACCTCATTGTGCATACGGGAAGCTGTGATATTGTGAAACAAGAGTCTGAAGTTCTGAAGCGAGACTTTATTGACTTGTTAAACACAGTCAGCTCTGTCAATGCTGAGGTGTTTATCAGTGGCCCTCTTCCACCAGCCAGGAGAGGAGATGAAAGATTCAGCAGGCTGTTTGAACTGAACAGATGGCTGTCAATTGCATGTACTGACCATACAGTACATTTTATCGACAATTTTTACATTTTCTGGGAGCGTATACATCTTTTTAAGGCAGATGGAGTTTGCCTGAACAAGTCAGGGGTAAAACTCTTCACCTCTAACTTATTTTTCTTCCTGCGTCACTCGTCTGTTCCCACTGCCAAGGACAGGAGACAAGAGGAATCTAAACAAGAGATAACCACACAGCATCGCCATGGAGACCTCATGGGAAGGAAACCAAAGGAGAGCCAAGAGGAGGAGTCTCCACCCTCATCATCAAGGATTGATATCCCTCTCGGAGAGGACGGGTCTTTACTTCCCTCACCAGCACCTACTTCCAGCCCCCACACTTCATCCAGTTCCCTCTCCTCTCTACTCTCTCCCTCCTCCCCATCCTCCCCCCTAATGGAGTTCACTGACCGCATGAACGAGATGGTCATTGCTGGAACCAAATTCACTCCCCTCCGCACTCCCACTTCCCGTGCTGAAACCCCTCCAGCTAGACCTCCGTCACTGGTTCTAAATGCTTTGACGCAAACACCGAAGTTAAAGCGCCGTGCCCCTCCCCCGCCTCCACAACATCTCCACAACCATCCTCTATCTCCCCGACCTGATAAAGACATTGGTTGATATCTTTTGGGTCCGGACTACAAGGTTAATGACACCACTGATTATCTCCAGGAACAGTCGGGGCCCTGTATGAAGTTAGCCTTCTTAATTCTTGTCCTGACTTATCAAAAAGGAAAGGTGAGGCTGCGAAGAAACTTTAGTAAATCTGCAAATTTATCTAATTTAACATTCATTCCTCGTCAGCCTGTCCAAAGAAATAGAGCAAATATAGTTTTAAACAAATTAAACTTAGCTTTGTTAAATGTCAGGTCTCTGTCAGGAAAAACATTTTTAATCAATGATTTCATTATTAGGCACAAATTTTTTGTTTTTAACCGAAACTTGGTTAGACCAAGATAACAGTGCAGCTGTTCTTATTGAAGCAACACCTCCCAACTTCAGTTTCATGAGTGAAACAAGAGTGCATAAGAAAGGAGGATGTTGATAATCCCCAGGACAGAGGGTCTATAGAGCTATGTGGTGTCCTTGATAACTATGATCTGACTCAGCATGTAACAGGTCCCACCCAAAATAAGGGGCACACTCTAGACCATCACCAAAGGTCTGGACATTTCCAAGGTTGCTGTGACGGATGTTGCACTCTCTGATCATTCCTGTGTTTTCTTTGAGAGTCCAATCTCCCTGCACACAAATGTCCAAACCAAGGTTGTGACAGAGCGTTACATCACTGAAAACACCAGTGAACTATTTATTCAGAAGTTCTGCTCCACACCAGGCCTCCCTTGCATCTCAGTCAATGAGCTTGTGGATGGCTTCAATTCTAAAGTTAAAAATGTTATTGATGCCATTGCACCCACTAAGGTGAAGGTTGTCTCGGGTAAGAAAAGATCCCCTTGGAGAAATGCCATACTGGTCAGAATAGAGAAAAGAGAGTGTCGGAAAGCTGAACGCAGGTGGCGAAAAACTAATCTCCAGGTTCACTGTGGTATCTATAAAGAGAGACTTCACAATTATAATTTGGAACTTAGAAATGCAAGACAGGCCTTCTTCTCTGACATCATAACCAAAAACAATACATGCGCCTTATTTGCTACCGTGGACAGGCAATCAATTTGCCTTCTATTTTGCTGATACAATTCAGAAAATTAGACAAGCAGTCGGTGGCTCCACACCAACCACAGGATATGTGTTGTCCCCATCTTTAAATAGCATCCATTCAAATATCATGACACAATTTCACTCAATTAACCAAAGAAGCCTAGAAGCCTAGAAGACACTGCATGACCGCTGATCTTTTACAAATTGTAAACACATCCCTTCTCTCAGGTGTCTTCCCACAAGCCCTAAAAACTGCAGTTATTAAACCACTTCTAAAGAAGGCTAGTTTAGACCCCGAAATAATGAAAAACTATAGACCAATATCAAACCTCCCATTCTTAAGTAAAATAATGGAAAAAGCGGTTTTTCAATAGCTGAACATCTTCTTGGCCGAAAATAACTGTTTCAATGTCTTCCAGTCCGGCTTTCGTCAGCACCACAGTACTGAAACTGCTCTTGTTAAGGTTTTCAACGACATCCACTTAAACACAGACAGTGGCAGAATCTCAGTGTTAGTATTATTGGATCTCAGTGCTGCATTCGACATGGTTGATCATGACATACTACGAGACAGACTGAAAGTCTGGGTAGGACTCTCTGGCGCAGCACTTAACTGGTTTGAATCCTACTTGAAGGACCGACAATACTTTGTGTCGGTAGCTAATTACACATCAGAGCTGACTAGGATGACATGTGGTGTTCCCCAAGGTTTAATACTGTTCAACATCTACATGCTTCCACTGGCTCAGATTATGAAAAACAACAAAGTTTGTTATCATAATTATGCAGATGACACACAACTCTACATAACTATATCACCAGGGGACTATAGTCCCATACAAGGGCTGGCTAAATGCATTGAAGAAATCAATAACTGGATGTGCCAGAATTTTCTTCAATTAAATCAAGATAAAACAGAAGTAATTGTTTTTGGTCCCAAGGACGAACGATTGAAAGGCAGCGCTCAGCTTCAATCACTAATGTTAAAAACCTCAAACCAAGCCAGAAATCTAGGTGTAGTTATGGATTCAGACCTCAACCTGAACAGCCATATCAAGACAATTACAAAATCAGCCTACTACCACCTGAAGAATATATCAAGGGTTAGAGGACTTATGTCTCAACAGGATTTGGAGAAACTTGTCCATGCATTTATTTTCAGTAGACTTGACTACTGTAACGGTGTGTTCACAGGCCTCTGTAAAAAGTCAATCAGGAAGCTGCAGCTGATTCAGAACGCTGCAGCTCAAGTCCTCACTAAGACCAGGAAAGTGGATCACATCACTCCAGTTCTGAGGTCTTTGCACTGGCTCCCTGTCAAACAAAGAATTGACTTTAAAATCCTGCTGCTGGTTTATAAAGCACTGAATGGTTTAGGGCCTAAGTATGTTTGCGATCTACTGCTACCTTATGAACCATCCCGGCCACTCAGGTCGTCTGGGACAGGTCTACTTTCTGTTCCAAGAGTCAGAATTAAACATGGAGAAGCAGCATTCAGCTTTTCTGCTCCACATATCTGGAACAAGGTCCCTGAAAGCTGCAGGTCTGCTGAGACCCTCAGCTCCTTTAAGTCCACATTGAAGACCTTTCTGTTTGCTGCTGCCTTTAATTGAACCAGATTCAATTACTGCATCTCACTACTGCATTTTATTTCTTAAACTGCATTGCAACTTTTATTTTTTATGTTGCTTTTTCTACTTTTATTTTGCTTTTTTGACTTTTTTAATGTTTTCTTAACTGCTTTTAAATCTGCATTATGTTTTGATGCTTTTAATGGTTTTATGTGAAGCACTTTGAATCACCTTGTTGTTGAAATGTGCTATACAAATAAACTTGCCTTGCCTTGCCTTGTCTTACGTTGATCACCATCAGATTGTCAGAAAAATCAATCTCAATCCAAGCCGCCTATAGTCGTTGCACACGACCATCGGTGCCTTTTAGCATCAACTGCAAGGGTATAAACCAGAAATGCAATACTGACATTGGATATCTTTCTGAAACTCAAATATCTGGATCGGGTATCTCATCTGATCTCGGATACCATCATTTTAACAAATAACAGTTGAGTAGATCAATATATATATTCATTTATGTGTTACATTTTCTTTGAAGAAGTTAGGAAAGCATTGTGTATGTCATGTCTGATGTTGCCTTACCCAGAAAAGAATGTGCCCATACTGGTACTGCTATCAATGTCGAGACTGAAAAAGTTTGATCGCTGCATCCCTCGTCTGGACCTAACCCCAAGTTGGGAACTATTGGCCTCAATTGAACCACTAGTGCAGTGTTTTTCAACCTTTTTTGAGCCGCGGCACATTTTCTACAATAAAAAAATCCTGCGGCACACCAACAACCCAAAAAGTTACAAAATGTCACATTGTAGCATAATACAAATGCAAAACAAAACAGAATGAGTGCAGATGTGTGAGCATCACGTATCAGTATTAGTGGCTGCAGTGAGCTAATTTCCTCTACAACTCTTTTATAAACGACACAACAGCAGAAAGCCGACTTCACGGAGATCTCATAAAGATCGGCTTGTGGCGAAATGACAAGAATCGGCGACTCGCGCATGCGCAAGCGTAACCTATTAATGGCGGACGGTGAACATTTAAAATCAGCATTTTCTCTTGCGCCCCACCTGCAATAAATACCTCCCCAGTTTGATAAATACTGACTTAAAGGAAGTATGGTGTTCATTTATTTCAATGACAACCACAAAGTGTGCAGGCTTTGTTACTGCTATGTGTTTTTCGGGCTTTTGAAGGATATTTCCAGAGCCTCTCGATATGCAAAGTCAGAAACGTCATTTATGGAGCTCCAGGCTGCAGGCTGTTGGATGTTTGTCTTGCCCTGCAAACACATGAACTGTTGGGCTTTAAAAGTGAGAGCTCATAGCTTAAAATAGTGAAAGCTGCAGCAGCAAATCCCATTCTGAAAAGCACGCTCGCTGCTCTCTCTCGCTCTCTGTGCGCAGCGCATGCACGACACAGAGCAGAGAAGAGTTGTAGACGCGACCCAGAAATGACAAGCTGTGTGTAGATAAGATCAATAACATACGGCCGTTTAGTCTGTTTAATAGCAGAACAAGGTGTAGACCTGTTCTATATTACTCTGCCAGCCACTATATTGTAGCTCAGACGCTCAACAATGGAAAATCATTTGCGGCAACTAAATAGTATTTTTTTGGACCAATTAAGTGAAATTGGACATTTTCCTACGGCACACCTAACGATCTATCACGGCACACTGGTGTGCCGCGGCACAGTGGTTGACAATCACTGCACTACTGGACCACACAGTATAGCAAAAAAAACATTGATATGCAAGTATGTGTCCATCTGGTCCAACTTTAATCTTAGAATTGAACGTGACACACTTTGTTTCACCATTGTCATGTCAAACACAAGTGAAAGCAAAAAAGCATATGCAACTGTACAATGACACAATTTGTGCCTCACTCAACTCTGCATTTCATCTCTGTTGTCTCTAGAAAACATGCTGAAGTTGGAATCAGTCAATCATTTGATCGCCATCAATGCATCCTCACTCGTATGGTTAACGTCTGTGGTTTTGAGATATCCCTTTCCCAGTCTTTAGATAATACATCAATCACAGCACGGAGGACACGAGTGGACACGAATGCATATTAGTTTCCAGACTTCTCCATCTTCCATCCAAGTCCCAGCAGCTTGTCGTCCTTGAGTTCCCGAGGCCTCCTGGAATCTTTGCCACAATCTGCTAAAAAGATGAGGTTCATTTATCTTTCTAAGTGGTAGAAACATGCTGAGATGTTTTTGCCGCTCCCAAAAAAAACCTGCAACCTTCCCCCAAAACAAACTTGCCTGCAACATTTTCCAAACCAATTAGGGACGTAATTAATGAAACCCAGCACCTGTAGTGCCAGAGCAATCACCAGAGAGGGGACAGTGAAAAATGTAGCAATCAAATTAATCAAGCAAAAGGCACAGGCCAATTACTCACACACAATCTAGAGTGTGGCACCGCGCTCGGAGAACAGGTAATAGTTATCATTAAATTAGAGGTAGATCAGCGGCTCGAGCTGATCCATCATGTGGGACCTTGATGAACCGCGGGTCGAGCGCTGCATTTGTTATGGGCACAGTGGCAGACAAGTCGGCCCATATGTTCGATTGTTTAAGAGGAGAGGAGGAGAGGTGTTGTGGATAATGATTCATGGAAATGTGAGTGACTCAACGCAACAACAACATCTGGTCCTGCATCGGGCCCTCGTGTGCATCTAGTAGATTGGTGGTGGTCCTGTAGGTGAGCGCACGCATGCACGCAAGCACGCACGCACACTCGCACACATCTTGCGGTATACCAAAATGAGGAACAAACTGAGGTAAATTTAATTTAAAAAACATATGATTTATGATTGTATGACTAGAAGTAAGTCTCGGACACAATACACCTGGCATACTTCCATAACAATACAGGCTAATGCTTCTAAGTAAAAAGAAAAGTATTATAGCCCCCATCAGGAGGATAATCACATTATGTAAACATGGCAGGAGCTATTTAAACTAACCATTAGTACAACATATCCCATGAGCCTTAGCCACAGACACACGACCGAAGCTTCATGCTAGCTGTATTTCTTGAACGCTAACAAAGTAATCAATCTAATAACTGTGTTCAATGTTAATCGCCAGTAAAGGTATAGATACTCATGTGTATTAGATGGTGGAACATGTTTCAGCTTTTCAAAAAGACTGATGGGAAAAAATACATTTGACTCTGAAAACCAGTGCAACAGACATGAATTCTGCAGTAGGCCTTTCTGTATACGCTAATAGGCGGGAGATGTCATCCGAGAGATCACATGTCATGTGGAAAGTTCACAGATGAGTACAGAATGTTTAACAATGTGAAAATAATTTACACTAAAGCAGATTCTGTGCATTTTTAATTGATGCAAGGTCACAGTTTTTACATTGTTACAATGTAACACTGTCACATTGTCAATATGTTTACAATGCAAAGATATTTTCCGGCTGAGGTTTTTGATTCTGTCGTTAGCATGTTGTTTGTCCCTGCAAAGAAATTAATTGCTCTGTGTGGATACAATTTGATTGGCGCTTGCATGGCAAAAGTAAATAAATGGCGGCTGCTGGGGCATGAAGTGAAAACAAAGGCTGGACTAAGTGTACCGGAGTGTGGAGAGCGCTGTGCATTTTAATCGAGTGAAGCAGTGGTCGAGCTGACTGAAGTGCGAGAGGTGCTGTCCGTGGTGCTGATTAGTCTGGACGTGTGTTAAGGCTCGGCAGAATGGAACCAGCTCTGATGGACTGTGTGTAATAAACCATGATGACCTCCTGCTAATCCACACACTGCGGCCCAAAGCAAAGCTAGTGGGTGGAATGCTGCCAGTTGCTTCGTACCTGCTTTGGTCACATAAATAGTCATTTTACCAAAAGATATTGGTAAAAGTCTAGCACAGATAAAAACTGAAACGTATTACCAGTCTACATGACAAGCTGTTTATATTAAATATTACAGTTAATCAGAGCAGCGTTTTGTGAAATTTAAAAGGTATATTATCACACAAAAACATGGGTTTCCAAGTACTTCTTCTGGTATCTAGTCATATAGGTAGTGTCAACCCGGTCTCAGTCCAACTTGTCAAATACTAGCGGTTGGTAAGTGCCTCTATGGCATCTGAAACCAACGCAGCGTGCTTTCAATCAACTCCAATGTAAACCAACGTGCGTCAATATTGGACGCTCAGAGCAACTGCTGTCGTGAAAAGTGCGGAGCAGTAATGAACCAGTATATGTTGTTGTTGTTTTTTGTTGTTGTGAAGATTTTGGCTTTAAATCCACTGCAGTGATGGTTATTTTTATCTCAGCTTGTGTCACAAGGTCCTCAAGTCTGCTGTTCAACACAGATACTAAAATAACCAAATTTAGGGGGTGAGTGGTTTGTATTTTGTTTGGATTAGTTTCTTATCTCTACTGTACAGATGGCTACTACAGTGCAGACACATTCAAATTGTTGTCATGTTTTAGTCATAAGGCTCCCAAACTTGGCCCGGCTCGGACATCAGAGACACACAATCCCATTATACTGAGTCGCTGATTGTGAACTACATTTGGAAATGTGACTAATTCCCCCTTTTTTTTGTTCCTCTTTTTAACAGCTTGACTGGAATAGGAACAAACACATCATTAAATCAGCTATATCCCACTGTCATCGTCATTATGAAACCTGGTTTGATGCGAACATCTTTCATTAAAAAAACATGCAGCCAGTCGGGACCACGGGTTCCTTCGGTACGGAAATATGACTCTAATCATGGACACAGTGCAAGTCACGCTCAGGGAAAAAAAGCTCTCTGCTTTAGGAGCGTTTTCAAAAATAATAATTGATGAAGTTAGCTCTGAACAAAGGCACTAAGCACTTTAAAAGCCTTCCGTCGTCTTACAATACAATTTCCAAATCAATATTTCATTAACTGGATAGAGGTTCAATGTTCCTTGTTAATAAAAAAGGTTTAGCTCAGAGTTAACGTTTAGCTTTTTGTGAATTTCAGGCATGGAGGTAGGCAATTATGTTCCACCTGGGCTTCACACGCACGCATACATACATTCAGTATATTCTCTGAACACACACACACACACACACACACACAGACGGCTGGTCCTCCCTTGATTGTTTCTGTGTTTATGGGCCGTTTTATGAGCGGAGAGCCTTATATCTCCAGCGTCGCCGGGCATCAGGCGACTTTCCCCGCGGCAACAGCGAGAAACAAACACTAGCTCCTCTGACTTTGGCCCTAATTCAAGTGATGGAGAAGGTGTAGATGCAGTGAAATTCGGGACAGAATTAGCTCACATGCCGACGGTTTGGATCACATTTTAAGAGTTGAGGCAGTTAGGCTGATTTACGACCATGATTTATGACCACTATGAATATTCAACTTTGATTGGCCTGGAGGGGTCGTATCATTTTAACATAACCACACAGCTGTGACTCATCAGCTTTCATATTTCATATTAAAAACTAAAAGATTACTTGTTCTGATTTGACCTGCCGTTCTATTACATTTGTATTGCAGATTGCACCTTTTTTAAATACCTCCTTGTCACTTATACCATTTTTGCATGTTCTTCCTGTGTCAGTGTGGGTTCCCTCCGGGTTCTCCGGCTTCCTCCCACAGTCCAAAGACATGCAGGGAAGGTTAATTGGACTCTAAATATCCTGTAGGTGTGAATGGTTGTCTGTTTATATATGTGTGCCCTGCGATAGAGTGGCGACTTGTCCAGGGTGTACCCTGCCTTCGCCCATTGACAGCTGGGATCGGCTCCAGCGCCCCCCCCGCGACCCTAAACAGGATAAGCGGTTTGGATAATGGATGGAGGGGATTTCAGTGACAAATATATACTTACTTGTTATTCACATTCCACTTTTGTCCATTGACTTTCGATAAAAGTGTTGCACAGAATAACACATGTGGAATTTAGGGCCGTTGTGAAGGCAGCGTCAATGGACGGTAATGGTAATATACATTCTCAGGCAAGGCAAGGTTGGCGGAAGGAAGGATCACTCACGACTCTTAAATTGAGATACACGAAGATTATATAAATTAGTTTCATATTTCAGGATGATTTCCCAAAAGCGCTATTCTAAAAACTTTAAGACAATACTGTCCAATCCTGGTGAGCTAGTTTAACACAATGTAATCACAACATCCATGGATGGATTCCTTGCAGGAAGGGCGAGCTCCTCCTTGTGGCATCGGCACCCAGTGGCAAGTGTGTGGCAGGCGGCGAGTCTGCGACGTGTCTGCGGCGAGTCTCAGCCAGGCGGTGAGTCTGCGGCGTGACTGCGGCGAGGTCTGCGCAGGTGTCTCGTGTCTGCGGCGACTCGCCACTCAAGTGCCAGGACATCGGCAAGCGAACGGCACTCGTCGAGAAACTGACTAGCTGAGTGGGTGGAGCCACAATTCACAACAGGTTAGCTGCCGTAAATGAGTTGTATGATCATAGCATGGAGGAGCTGCGTTTTTTCTTTTCTTTTGTCAATGCCTAAGTGTTCAAATAGATAGATAGATAATGTGTGTTTTGTGTAGACTTAATACTTACAATATGCAATAAGATAACATATTGCTGTATAGTACTGATGTACTATATTGAATATTGATTTGTTACTACTACATTTGACATAATATATATATATAATTCATAATATATTACTCTTATATACCATAATATGTATAATGTACCCGCCTTTTTTAAATAAAAAACAAAATATATAATTTATTTATTTTTATAATATATTTTACCATGTCATACTGTTATACCTGAGTGTGACAGCGCTGAGAGAAGTGCCAGTAGTTGTCAGACAACTGCAACCATGGTTTACATGGCTCGTGGTTATATCTGGATCCTGGTCCGGCCCAACACCTACTGCTATTAACATTATTATTAGTAGTAGTTGTTAGTTATTACTATTAGCATTGGAAATACACTTACTGCTTCTATTATCATTATTATTCTACTATATCCACTGCTGCTGGTATTTTTGGTAGTTGTAAATTTTTCATCATGCCTATACCCATTATATTAATTATTCATTGAATGTGCTGTGACTCTATGTCCCTGAAAAGACTCAACAATGTCTTGTCCGGTATGTTTAGACCAGATACTTTATAGAAAAGGTTAGACATTGAATTGCAGAATTAAACATTCACGAGGACAGCTACGTGTTCTCTTGCTATTGTCAACATCTGCTGTAACGACAACAGTAGACGCTTTCGGCTGAAAGTCGCCAGTTAACAGGGCTGCCTGTTAATCCGAAACACCGGCACTTGAGTGGTTACTGCCACTGACTCGCCATGAACACGTCGCTGGGTCGCCGCTGAGTCGCCGCTGAGTCGCCGCTCTCCTGGGACCTGGCTGACGCCTGCTACACGCTCGCCACGGACTCGCCGCTGCCAGTGATCACACTCGCTGTCACTCATTCCTTGATGTTATGTCATCCCGCTCCCCCTTGTCTGTTGCTCTCTACAACCGAACATCAATATAATTTATAAATTAACCTGAACAAAGATGGTGTGTCCATGTAGACGTGAACCCTCTACATGCTGATGAGTGAATGCTGAATAACTGGATGGATGTACAAAATATGTCTTTTGCGTCCTGTTTTATTTTCATGATCATCCAGCATGACAGCAGCCAAGACAAAGAGTGGACTTCCCTTCTTTTAGGAAATCAACTGTGAATTATTGTGAACATTATTATTTGTATTATTACTATCTCAATCGAGGTGACTCAAATAACCACAATCTGCAATTTAAAAATTAAACTGAGTAAAACTAATGATCGCATGATGCATCATGCACATGCATCAAAAACAATTAAGGTCAATAAAAAGATAAGTAGCACCAGTATTTTTCCATCTGCCACATTATGTAGTCCAATAATTCCCTATGTAGTGAGTAGTGACTAGTGAATGAGTGAGACACCTTCTGTCTTTCAATGTATACGGTTTAATAACATTGTATCACAACGTGTGTTTTGTTGTATTGTCACGCTGCAAAATGCACTTTTACTTTGATTCAGCTTTAGATGGATTTGTGTGGAGAGCGTCAATGCAAATGCGGTGATGGGCTGTGCCACAGACATTTGATTAACTATTGTACAGCTGTAATGAAATATAGGAATGCACACGCACAGTATCAAAATTACAGAAAGTCAATTTTACTGTAACAGTTTTTAATATAACTTTTTTTCTTTCTCTTCCCCCTCCGCCCGCTGCACACAGTCCATGCACTGCACGTCTCTGAGCCGAGCGCTGCAGCATGCGTGACAGATTGAAATATTGAAATTCATCTTGATGAATTGAAAGACATGCGGCGCACATACCCGGCAGGATTGTGCTAGATTGGTTTCTGGTGCCTCTGGTTTCACGTGGGATGTGATCCGTTGGAGGAGTCTGCAGAAATGTTAAGGGTAAGCGCCCTTTCCTGCGGAACGTGCACGCTTCTTCGAGCCGCTGCTGAAGCCTCTGGTGTGCAGAGCGGAGCGGGGCGCTTTAAGATGCGGTGCAACAGTGACACCCAGTGCAGCTGAAAATGCTCATATCACCGTGCATTCACTGCGTGGTGGGTCATGAAAACCTGGAAATGGAAAATACTGACAAACGTGAAAACGACCACTCCTCAGTCATATCATTTGTTTTCAATCTGAATATCATGAGTTGTGAATCAAGCGTGCACCAGGTTCTATTTTCTAGCCACTTCCATCTCCCCATGATCAGAATTTTCACCCAGAAAGACTCTTGCCACCTGGCATCAACCCCGTAATCCTCTTAAATTGCTGGATCAAATGAATTTGCCGACTGTGATCAATAAAGCTTCATCCTTTTTAATTTTCATTTATCTGCTGTCGGCAGTGTCTCCTCTCTGAGCTTCATTTTGAGTTTGTGCACCTCCTGGCACACTTTCCTTTTGCATGCCTCTCTTCAGGGAAGTCAGTCAGTGAAGCACCCATTATTTTGTGTTTTTGAACAAAGCATTAATGCAAAGCAGAGCAGGAAGGTTTGAGGGGTTTAAAAGGCACATCTTCTGCTCCAGCACAAAGCCTCTCCAGCTCTGGTTTCAAGGAAACAGCCGTTTATGTTGTCTTTCTTTGGTAATTAGAAGAAGAAGGAGAACGTTTGAAGTGGTTCACTCACCTCGAGGTGGACAGTTCCAATGACGAGGATGCTCTGGGGAAGACCCCCAGAACACACTGAAGAGATTGTAGTTGGCCGCCGAAGTCCCAATGTGTCCCCAGGCCATTTCTGTCTCTTATCTGACAGAAAGCCCAGATGCACTATTCCCCAGGAGGAGCTGGAGGATGTCGCTGGGGAGAGAAAAGCTTTATTTTGCGTCATGGTGGACAACACCGTGAAGGCATTTCCATTCAGTGTTGTTTTTCCCTCATCCATCCAAAGATGCACTTCATGGTTCCCTCTGTAGATCAGCCTGTGCTAAATATATTGTAAACACGCTTAGTAATAGTGTGTATCTATTCAAACCAGATTGCATTTTTAGTTTAGAGTCTGATTTAAAAAATATTTTCATATATATATTCTTTTTATTATCCACTCAAGAACTTCCTTGTTGCCAGTGTTTTTGATACATTTTTAAAAAGGGAGAAAAAAATAATAAGTTGAGAGGAATCTTAAGTAAAGAGATACAAATGAAACACCAAAGTATGGTTTTACAACACTTTTTGAGGAGAGACTGTCCAAAAGTGTGTGCCATTATCGCGATTTTGTGTGATTCATTACGTTGCGCTCTACTCTATGACGGCAGATGTGTGGATAATGGTCATGCATAACAGGTATACACTTTATTGCCAACTGCAAACCTGCAGACAAAGGGCATAACATGGCTGGATTGATGGATTGACATTGAGATGGAAGTAGAGGTTTAAAAGGTGAAAGCCATTAGAACACATTGTAGCTTAAGGTGACCACACTCACTTCGAGCCATAAGGGAGACTGGAGGCCTTTTTACAGCCACAGGTTTGACACTCAAATCATGAAGATCAAATTGTTATGGGGTTGAACCGTGTGACGATGAAGCTGAATATGGAAACAAAAAGGCCTCACAAAAAAACAAATCAACTGAAATATTGACCTGCAACGAGAACAGACAAGCGCTGAAGTGCTTTTGTTTCTGCTTCTTTCTTCCTTTTTCTTTTCTTTTAAAAACAGATGCGTCCCTGTCAGAGATTTTTCTTTCAGGGAAAAAGAGGTGAACGTGGCTTTATTGGAGGCTGTCCATGGAGCTAACAAAGTGTTTTGTGTCTAAATTTGTTTCTCAAGGGCAAAGCATCCAGCGGCAGCCAGCAGGCAGCTTGCTCTGTGGTGTTTGTGCCGAAGATTTCATTTGGGAGCTAACACCATTTTGCGGCTGTTGTTCGAGATAGAGAGATAGAGAGAGAGAGATAGAGAGAGAGAGAGAGAGAGAGAGAGAGAGAGAGGAAGCACCTTGAGGCGCTCCCCACCCACAACTGGCTACTGATTTCTATTTGTTTCTCAGTCTGAGCCTCCGCTGGGCCACCCCGGCACATTGAGCGACAATCGGCATTAAAAACAAATGAAAAGGAGCATCGTGACATCCCATTCTGTTATCCAGGTGTGTGTGTCTGTGTGTGACATACACACTTGTGTACAGAACATTTTCAATGCGCAATTTCACCCGTCATGAATAATACAACCCAGACATTTTGCATCTTTCCTCCAGTTAATTCCCAACTCTGAGAAACATTTCCTCGTCTCGTTGCTTAACGAGCTCATGCTCGGAATGAGACGATTCATAATTCACTTCATGGATCCATTGAACTCCACCAGGACTTCCCTGCGGAGGAATAGTCGGGTGCAACCTCTGTGGATAGGAGTTTAGTTTCTTTTTTTGGATCAATTATTAATTCTACTTCTCCTGAAATCCACAAGAAGGAAAATAAATGGTTCACCACACCAGTGACTCTCGACAAAAGATATTTGGATTCCGGAAATGGCGTGTTCATTTTACATGTACTCACAATATGCATGTGTGTGTGTGCGTGTGTATAAGGAATGATGATGCTTATGCAACTAGTTTGTAGTGGTCAGCTGATAGTGGTGAGACAGGTGGGAAACAAGGGGAGAGAGAAAGGGGTGTGACACACAAAGGTCAATAAGCAGACTTGAATCTGCTGATGAAGACCGGTATGTGGTATGGTTGAAAGCGCTGACATTTTTTTTTTGCAAATGTACCTGGAGTTGGTATTTATGTAAAAGATACATTTTAAAAAGAGTCAAATAGTGAAAAAACGTACTTCCATGCTCACAGCCTTTCCTCGCGCTCACAAGAACAGTAAACAATGCAACAGACATTGAGTCCCACAATCACATATTCAATCTGCATGTGTTCCTCTGCAACTATTCCAAGGTGGATAATATGAGACTGGAAGCATTTTTATTGCCTCTGTGCCAAATGCTGACAGAGTCTGAGATTACAAGAGGGAAAGCGACTTCATTCTCTGCTCAGGGAGACAATAATCCACTAGAAATATGTTTTGCTGCTATATTAAAGCTCTGAATGTCGTAAATTGCTCCTTTTAACATGAGTAAAACATTGTGTGAGTGTCGTAATATCCAAATGTTTGACCTACTTCAAATACCATGATGCAATTGTCTTATATGGTTTTTGTGATAACTGCCCCATGACCACTATACCAGTGAGATTGCAAGTTTTTACTCCTTGACTATACAGTCAAGGAGAAAAAACTTGCAATCTCACTGTGTATACATTATACACTTTACATATGTGATGTTCATGGTGAGAACAACGCCACCTGACGAGCATAGATATGCATGACATAGGCGAGTGAGCAGACAGAATATCATGTATACATGCATGGAAGCGAGCAGAGAATAAAGGCCCGGGGATGTACATCAAGTTGTCGGTCATCTGTTGTGAAACCAACTAACAGAAACATTACAATATATACTGCCCGTTTGTTAATGCGGTCTGTGCATTTTCCTGATGTGTTTTTTTTACTTCCATTACTTTATATGAAGTGTGAAAATATTTAAGTCGTCTTGATTCAAACTAACATGAGTTGTGCAATCCACTGAGGTGGTTTCAAGAAGAAGTCACCAATAATGTATCAGAAGAAAGCTGAGCGATAAACTACACACTCTCTCATCGCTCATTCCGCTTATGCACACATATACACACGGCATAATATTCACACATTCATTAATCAGCAGTATTGCTGCTTCACCAGCACGATTCACAGAAACATGTTCCTATCTGACAGAAAGCCCAGATGGACGACAAGCCTCTCAGGTTCATTGGCCGAATATTTGCCAAACATTTTTTTCACTTCAATATTCAAGTGTGTATCTGTGCACTGCCGGACGTATAACGTGCAATGCCAACTAATTTTAGTGTGCCAACTATTGAACTATTGTTGCGATATTACACAAGTTGTGTGTGTGTGTGTGTGTGTGTGTGTGTGTGTGTGTGTGTGTGTGTGTGTGTGTGTGTGTGTGTGTGGCTGTCTTTGCATGATTACAGTTGGAGAGAAAGAAAGTGGTTTGTCAAAAACAAAAGTAAAAGCAGTGAACGCATTTTCACGGATCCATTACATCATCCTTAGTATCTATGTATGTAAAGGGATGCTAACCAATCACCCATGGATAAACTCTGTGCCTGGACTTTACTAGAAAGGTGTTTATGCACTATTCACTTTACGTCAGACAGTAGAGAAACATAATTTCAGGTCTTCTGTATGTTTGCACAAATGGAAGAAGTGACAATAAAACTGACTTTGGCTTTGACTATATAATCAGCACGACTGATTCAAAGTAACTTGATTACAGTAAATGTACTATTGGGACTACGATGAGCTGTACAAAGTCTGAATGTACAGTCTATAACACAACAGGTAGTCTGCCTTGTTAAGGGGCCTACAGCTCAGTTTTGCTCCAAGTCCTTCTGGTGGGCTGACTTTGTCAGAACCCCTTCTAGCCATAATCCTGTGCAGATGCGGTAGCAAAACCACAGAACTGTGCCACAGAATTAGCAAAAATCTGTGTTCTCTCTCTGTACAGATGTATGCCAATATCTAAGCTGTCAAATAGCCCCCTACTTCTATCTGAAGTCTAGTGAGTCACATGAGAGCAAGCATTTTGACTTCTATTCACGCAACTCCCTCTTTATATGGCTCTGCTGGACTTCACTAACTATATTATAATGTTTTTTGTTTGGTTGTTTTGTTAAAAAGGCAGCATTTGGTTGAGTAATTATCCAAATAAGGAAATACCGTTTTTTCTTGTAGATTCTTCCATTGTTTTGTCCAAACACTGGCAGGAGCAAGTTCAACCTCCCACTGTGCAGACACCTTGATAATGACATGATCCCTCACCGGCTTCCCACTCTTAAATAACCAATGGTGTTTGTTGGAGTACAGAGGTACTTCTTCTGGGAATTTAACTTCTAATGTAAATAATGAATATTCCACTAATGGTTTTCTGCATGTTTGCGCTCAGAGAGGCGGAGGGAGATTCAGAGTAGGTAGTGAACGAGTAGGGGAGGGAAAGGAAAAAGAAAACAGGAAGAAGATGAAACCTTTTTCTCTTTTCAGAAGTCCATGATGCTTTGTGCTGAGGGACCGATCCGGCCTCCAACCTGAGATTGAGGGCACTTGTCTGCTGAAATTGGGGCCAGCAGATGGCATTTTATTTGAAAATACACTCAAAGCTTCTCAGAGCCGCTCAGACGCGGTAACAGGCCGACTCGAGCTGAATCACTCACATCACGAACAGGAAACTAAAGGCCAATTAGGAACAGCAGAGACCAAAGCTCTGGGCCTCGACAACACTGAGAAACTGTGACCTTTAGAAAATACAAATTCCCAAAGAGTGCATTTTCTTCTATCTCCTCCCCAGTTTGTTCTTCTAAGGATGTTTTCTTTGCTTCAAAATTCAATTTATTAGCAGAATAACAGCCAATAATGATGCAGAATTCAAAAGAGAAGGCAAACAATAAATAGACGAGGACATGAAGACACCAGGTAAACATAATTATGCCCTGCAGGAGTGTGAGATAAGAAAGCCCAAAACACATAAAAAAAAGTAACAAATTAAACAAATAAGCAATTTACATGTGAGTCCTCCGACCAACATTAAAAGATTATGTGAACATTAACTGAATTATTGTCTTTTTTTTTAACCTGCTGTTGGCCATTAAATCATATTTTTAAAACGGGAAGCTCTTTTCTCTAGACTGAAGTCACTTTCAGCTTATCGTTTCCTGTTTTTCTAAGGACGTCTGCAGGCTTGCATTAGAGTGGTTGAAGTGTCGGGAGCACGAACAGTGAAGCTGACAGGTATGTACTCCAGGCCGGGAGGAGTTATGGTGACTGCTGTAACACCGAACACAACTAGCAGACTCATCACCATGAAGCCGCGACGTTATGTCATACACACACACACACTGAAACCATCTCATCCCGAATCTCTGCCAGGCATGAAAATATCCAAATCACGTGTCATCAGTAACCCCTTTAAAATAAACAATCATTAATTTGGAAAATGTTCATGGAAATGTCGAAGAAAAAGAGTGACAGTATATGTTCGGTCCCCCAGATATTTATAGAATTCATTAACATATTTCTCCCAGTATGCATGTCATACAAATTCTAATCACCCAGACACGCCATTTTATTAGGTTCGCCTGCTCAACTGCTCATTAATGCAGTGATCTCATGAAGCCGAGCACGTGGCAACAGCCTAACGATCTGCTAGAGTTCAAACCAAGCGCCAGGATGGGGAAGAAAGCTGCTGTAAGTGACTTTGAACGTGGCACAAAAACACAGATATTTACTGATTGTTTGAGGTGTTTTTCCACGCCCGTGCGTTTGCCATTTCGGTGGCTTGCTTTGTGCTGCAGCGGAAAGAGGAAACCAGTGGAAACCACACTTTTGATCACATGTGTTAGCCTCTATTCATCAGACTGCAACAAGTGGAATTCTGGAATTAAGAAACCCTTTCCCTTTTGGTCACAAACTGTGCTCCAGAGTGGTCTTAAATCGGTTGCGTTGCCAGTCCGGGTCTTGCAGTATGGTGGCGGACGAGAGCACACGACCTCTGAGAATTTTTTTGGAATGGCATTGACCCTCTGCACTTGTGGATGTAGAAATAAACACTCTTTATTATATTTATTTCCAGTGATGTACCGCTCTACCACCCGGCTCCAACTTTTCTGTTCTTTTAGTTTCTGTTGATCTCTGTCTGAAGCAGTAATCGCTGTATTTGAAACTACACCACTCGCTGCTAATAATACACAAGACAATGAAAATAACAAATGCGTAATGAGTAATGGTCTCATAACCCATTATTTCACTTCTTTATTTACAAACGTCAGATGAAACAGACACACACAGAAATAGGTAAAAGGTACACGTTAAATGTTATGCGATCAGAAGATCTACAGGCTGTGGATGATTGTTCGGTTCTTGAGGTTCTGGACGTACTCTTTGGCCTGGTCGAAGCTTGTCTTTTCTTCGGTTCTGGGCGGCGAGCCCTCCACCAGCTTCACAAAGTAGTGACAGTTGACTCTGTCCATGATGCCGAACATCCCCCTGCCGTGGTATCGGATCCGCTTCAGGAACTTCCCTTTACCGGAGTAGGACTCCGCTGGAGGAGGGGGGAGACAGGAGGGGGCGGGTTGGTGTGTTATTAAAGAGGGGATGAGATAAACACAGCAAGAGAGATAAGGTACACAATACTCATTTAATTTATAGAGGTACCTTTGAATGAAAGCTGGTCAAAAAAAAATTAAAAAAGTGTGCTGAGTTTAGGCTTATCTGTGATAACAATTACCCACTCTGCACACCATCAGAACCAAAAAGTAATCTACTGCTTAAAAAAAATAATTCATTACCTGCTCCCCTCCTAACTGAAGGTCGTTTCCTTCCCACTTTTTCAATCCCGACACTAATACAGATATCTGAGTTTACTCGATACCGAGTACCGATCCCAGTGTTTAACTAATTAGTACGTAATCTGTCTCACTGTGTGGGAGTGACAAGGATAACTTTGTATTCAAACAGTGCTTTACTCACTTTCCTAAAACAAAATGTAACAGATAAATACTTATATACATTTTCTGAAATGTTTATATTGAAAATACTAAAATCGTACACCAGCAACTTGGTAAAACAATAAAAGCATTTTTTTAATACATCAACAAATTGGTCAAAACCTAAAGAATAATTAAAATTCCAGTGCAATGGATATAGCAAAATTTAATTCAGTAGATCGGCCCCGATTGTCACCGATACCTGATCCAGCTATTCGATCCAGTAAAGACCTGATGTATGATGTCAGTGTGTCCCGAGTCTGAACTTGTTTTTGGCACACGGTGGTTCTGTTTTGTTAATAATGTGCAGTAGGTTACACTGTAGTTGTGTATCCCATCAGTGCTATAAGACACTTACCTACATACAGGTTGGATTTGTACTCTAAATTGTGATTTTTGACCGCCATCTCCTGAGCTTCCTCAAGAACCTGCACAAACAAACACAAGAGAAATACATTCATACAAATTAAAAAAATACACTTCTGGTGCATATATGTGATGGGGGGAAGCTGTCAACGTTACAGTAAATACACAATAATGAAAGGTGAACATGCCGCCACTAACCTCCTTCATGATCTTTGCTCCTTTCTTGTCGTTGAACTTCAGCTGTGAAATGGCCTCATCGATGCTCATCCCTCGGATCTGTGAAGGGGACCAACAGTGAGGTGACGCAATAACTACGTCGTTGGTTCCACAGCTATTAGGAGGACTGTACGGCGTTGCAATAGCCGAGGAAGCAACTTTCTTTTTTAGCACCATGTTTTAAGTCAACCCCGACCACAGCAGGTCTATGCGCACAACAGCCGGATGTAACGGATATGATTAAAACATTGACCTCAAGGTGGAATAGTTTTAGGACTCATTCCTGCACACTCTACAATGCCAATAATATGCCCAATTATTATTTGTTATCAATTATGTGCAGTGGATCATGATGAAACAGAAAAAAATGCCATATATTTTAATGGTAAGTGTAATAATATATGCATATGGGTATGTACTCGTATACCTTCCATCACATTTCTGTCCGCCACATAACAGAAGCAGATAAATCACTACCGGTATTTTACCCTGAATTTCTCTTCGCTGGCTTTCATCAACAAGCATCCGCTTTAAACATTTGACCGAGATATGATTTACTTGATATGATATTGATGAGGAAATTCTCCCGTGGGTCTTACCATTTTAGCCAGGTACCACATCTTGTCTTTGCTGTACTTGATCTGCCTCCTGCTGTGGTGGATCTCCTGAAGAAGGAACCCCCCGCCCCCCACCCAAAAAAAATGAATTCAGATATTTGTAGAGACCAGAGACAATTTGTGCACAGTTTGAGGGATATGGAAATGCTTTCCTTACTCAAACATAAATATGTACACTTTACATATACTTAGGACCATAATATTGGGATTAACAATCCAAAGAAACTCAAGTACTCTGGATTTTTTAAAGTCCTTTCATCCACTCAATTTCCTGCAGGTCACACCTGTCCGGGACATTCACTCTGACTCTGCACATCATATTATAAGCAGACAGAAAAGACTTACAGCTGGTCTGCGATCGTCATCTGGTTGCTGAGGTGGATACACCTTCAGGTTTCTCCTCTCCCAGACCTTTGAGTCCAGCGAAGTGCTGGTGTGGAAACATGAGAGCTGCTGAGGACCTATAACCGCTAACCTGGAGAGACATTCAGGGAAAGGAAGAAATAAAATAAAATAAGCATTTAATTGCATATGTGCACAATCATATGTGACCGATCTCAACGTGCTCAATTTCTATGCTCAGATCTGCCCTGAGGGTTGATACAGGTCTCTAACCAACATAACATGCTGCTTTAAGAACGTGTTTGATTAAGTTCTGCTTGTATTCAACATTAGGCCTTTTCTACCATGTCAGGATACTGTAAAGTGCTTAGTGTCGTATGTCCACGAGTATTGATGCTGGCACTGTGAGCTAAGCCTTGTTAACTTAATATCCCAAAAACAAATTACACTGAGGCTGGTCGTTTGATGACAACTTGAAGGTGAAAATGGCTCATTTGTTTTGTTAATGTAGAACAATTGTGAAGAGTGTGTTGACGACTTATACAAGTGTATTATATGGTATACGTAGTATGCTTGTATACTACGAGAGAAACACGTTGGCATTACATGGGTAAAATGTGTCCGTCCGCAGATGACAGACGTTAACGATAGCTAGGATGCTCCAAGTTACTGATATCGATGCACTTACCTCGAATGCAACATCCCGGATAAATTCCTAAGAAAAGCCATCCCTGGAAACAAGTACGAAAACGTTAAAAAAAAAAAAAAAACGTCAGCAGACACAATACATCTCATAACATGTCATACATTTGTGGAAAAAGTAGGCTGCATTTCTCTTACCATGTCCTGTCATTGGAGTCGCCATCTTGCATTTTTACGACACCACAGTGTCTGCTTGACGGTAAAAATGTGTACAGCCTCAACAGCGACATTCGTTTGCGATTTATCTTCTTTTAAAGTTTGGTTAACTATTATCAATTTAAGTTATCTTCATACTTATGTTTAAAGGCTGGAGTAAAACAATGCTGTAATCGTGGTTTAAATAAAAGACTTTAAAACTGCAAACCCGATGTAGTTTGACCTAACTAGGATTCCGTACTCGGCACTTTACGACAATTTACGACACCACGCTGGCCGTACGGCCGTTAATGTAGTGGCTACGACAGTGCAGCTAACATGTGAGAAGTTTGGCTTTGCTTTTTATCAGACTTTGTGAGAGAATTCCCAAACTTTTAAGCAACAGAGGAATCATGCACGAAAGGGCGCTCCCCGCCTCCCCCAACTGGTACTGCTCCCGCTGCAGTGACGTCAACGGCAGTGGTTTGTTGGGCGTCGGAGCCAAAAACAACATCTTCTTGATTGATGTATCTGCATCCTCCTGCAGGGTTACAGGTGAGTCTGCGGGCACTGCTGGCGCTGGGCACCACACACACAGAGACACGGCCACCCAGGTACTCATCCTCAAGCCTCTAGACGGCTACAAAGTTAACATGCAGGTGATCAGGTCACCTCAGGTGTTTTGATTTCCGCTCCTAGGGTCGAGTACTGGTAGGGAAACAGATGTCTGATCATCTGGCTGAATTGGTAACATGCACAGTATGTTACCAATAGTGCTGACATTAGTAGGTGATCAATAAATCAATCAATCAATCACTCACAGACAGGCCTATTAAATATGTGGCTTAAATTTAAAGACGTCATCTTAGGCACTGGAAAATTGGGATGGGCATTTTTCACTATTTTTTAAAAATGCATAACTCATCAACTAAAGGGGCACTAATGTATTATTGCACTCATAAAAAAGTCTGGGGACCTGCGAGGCAGATATATAAAAGGTAAATAAAGAATTGCCAAAAATCAAAGCAGTAAAGTCCATCTTAAACCTTCACCATGAACAAATCAAAAATCACTGGATCCTATAATTCCCACACTGCAACTCAATAGCACAGACTAACCCATTAACACCCAATTCAACACACACACACACACACACCCCTCCACTTTTTAATGCAGGGTTTACATTTCAAGTCACAATCCCAAAAACCCAGCTCACCCCGATGACGTAAACAACAAGATCAGGGTTATTTTTTCCCTGAGACTTTTTTGGAAGCTTTTCCAGACCTATAGTGGACCGTAGACTTTTATTTCCTGTGTGAAATCAGTGAAAAGCTTCTTTTTAATTGAAACTCTTTATTTCTTGTGACTCACTCAATCAAGTAGATATTACTTTTCCCTCAATATTTGGTATAATGTGGCCCCTTCCCTCCTCTCTTCTATTCTACTTCCTGTGGTTTTATCTCCAGGTGCGCTTGTCGGCCATAAAGACTTGGTCACAGGCTTTTCTTTCTGTCAGCATGCGGGGCAGAGTCACATCTGCGTCAGCTCCTCCAACGATGGAACTATTCGCTTCTGGGACTCTGACAGCAAGGTTTTAATACGGGAGCAGGTGGCCCACCAGGTGAGTGTCAATACTGTGCCACGCTAGCGTCCCCTGCAGGCTGCAGTCAGCTCTGCATCATCAGCGGCAGAGGCAACCAGGAGGCTTGCTTTCTCAGTTCAGAAGCTTAAGCAGTCTTTCTCTCCAGATTATTAGAAGCAGATAGGGGAGCATGTCTGTTTAAAAAAAAAAATTGCCATGACAGAGCGCAAAAAATGTTTGCGTGCTGTCATGGCGAGGGTGAGGCTGCTGAGATAAAGCTAATCATCTGAGCTTGACAGGATGCAGAGGGAGACAAACTGCACAGATTTCTACAGTTTGCTTCCAAGCTGCTCCTCCTACAGAAATTCTGTTCTCTCTCTGGGGCATTTTTTTAATATAGCAGTTGTCAAGGTTAGCCACTACAGTTAGGAAGGGCATTGCTTATTTAGTTTCCATTATTTGCTTCAAATTATGCCTCGAAGCGATCATTTCGCCGCGGTTTGGCTTGATCTGACAAATAAAAGCCAAAGACAGACAGACTGGTTATGCTTCCACATTTGGGAACAGATTCAGTCCGTTAGTAGCTCAGAATTTCTACTCCTAAACGAGCGAATTGTTGCCCTCACGTGAATGAAGCGTGAAACAATCAGATTGACTGTAAATCCATTCAAAGAGGAAAAAGAGGGCTTTCTATTTTTTTTTTGTCATAATCGTTGATCATGTACTCTTTCAGTTTATTATACTGATAACAACGGTTTAAGACTAAATTACTAATTCGGTCTTTTGGAGAAGAATAAAGTGTTTGTGAATGTTACAATTCTAATGCTTGAAATTAAGAAGAATTGAGAAGAACGTACGTTGCCTTCCTGTTTATTTCCCCTTGATGTAGAGAAACCTTTGTAACAGCAGTCTGACCACAATCAGAAACTTTCTCCTGGAGCCTGATTTAGTAAAACACATTAGACATAGTATCAACAGGATTTTTATCCACACACAGAACTCGGTCGCAGCGGTGCACTGGTCTCCAGTAGACAAAAACCTGGTGGTGTCGGGGGACGAGAAGGGCATCGTGGTCTGTCACTGGTACCACACAGGAGACACCGCCAGCTTCTTCCCAGAGCCCAGGACCATCTTCTGCATTACCTGCTCCCCTCACACCTGGAGCTCTGTGGCTGTGGGGTGAGAAGCTCCCTCTGCTGGAACGCAACTCTTTCATTTTTGTTTTCTATGAACGAAGTCCAGAAATTATCGGGTTTCAGTGGGGCTTTGTTTGGTTACGATGCCTAGACATGTTCTTTAGCACTCGTACAGTTTAGTTTCTATAGTTTAAGTTTAGTCTTAAATGTGTTTTATAGTTTATGAATGGCAGGAATGCAATTTAGATTTGAGATATTCTTATATTTTGACATAAATCATCTGTGATTGTAAACTGTGAAACCCTTATACTTAGTATAATAATGACACTATTAATAATAATAAAACTAATGATACATTCCTAGAATTCATACAATTTGTTATGACAAGGGCCTTGGCGTGTATTTCAAATCCAACATGTCAAGACACTGTAAAGTTTAATCAAATGCAACTTTTAGCTGCAACAGCAAAATAGAATATAGGTATCAGTGATTGTGATAAAGACACGGCTGTCACCGTCCTGTCTCAGGTACAAAGATGGGATGATCGTGCTGATTGACGTGAGCAAGAAAGGCGAGGTGCTGTACCGTCTCCGTGGACACGATGACGAGATCCACTCTCTGGCGTGGTCGCCGTTGGTCAGCGAAGACGCCCTTTGCACCAGACTAGAGGACATGGAAGGTAGCGGTGTGCAGTCATTATAAAAATAAAACAAAACGCCAGTCCTACATTGGTTTGGTGCATGATTGTTTTGCAGTTTTATTTTCCCTTTTCTTTTTAATGCATGTTAATTCTGCACAAATACAATTTTAACAGGAGAAAAACGTAATATAATTTCATAATGCAAAAATGTTTACATGCATTATAATTTTTCCCATCCTATAGCAACCAGTGGAGAGTCTGCAGGAGACGAGAAGGCTAGCTATCTTGCGTCTGGGAGCAAAGACCAGACATTGAGGATCTGGAGCACAGTGAAGGGAAAAAGTAAGAGATTCTTCTAAGGTTTGAGCCGCAAACAGCCTTCTGATGACTATTTGTGAAAAAGCCTTCACAAATAGCTGTGGTTTATTAAGAAACCTGATTGAATTGTTCATTGATAATAATAAAAAATATAGAATTTTAATATTCAGTAAGAGAAAATTACATTTAACTGTTTTTAGGGTCAAATTTGAATTTCATTGCACAACAAAAGCAAAATTTAAGGTTTACGGTATATTATATATATTTAATCGATGATCCTCTCATCTCCTGCAGGTGTGATGACTATGAAGCTGCCGTATCTGAAGAAAAGAGGCTCTGCTGTCGACCCCGGTGTCAAAGAGAGACTCTGGCTTCACGTCCACTGGCCGAAGGGACGACCAACACAACTTGTGTCCAGCTGCTTCGGGTACACGCACGCACGCGCGCGCTCGTCTTATCAATGGAAACATCAGAAGGAGCATGATGAAACATGACAACAGTAGTGACTGGTAGTTTAGCATTTATAAACCCTTAATTAATGACTTTCCTGCCAATTTGCCCATAAGTTCCATTCGAAGATCTTTTTTTTTTTTTTTTTACTCTAGGTTTATTTAGTCCTTATTTATAGTCTTCTGTGATCAGGATGTTGTTTTGTCAAGTTTTCTGGCTAAAATGACAACCATAAACTGCAAATGATTCATTTACATGCGTACTTACCTTCTATTCTATCTACAAACAATTTATCTGCAATTGTTTGAATTTGCTATAAATTTGCTCAACTTGTGTGTCCCAGTGGTGAGTTGGTAATGTGGGACTTGACCCGGACGGGGAAGCAGAGGTGGACTCTGTTTGGGACGTCCTCAGAGGGTCAGAACCACAGCAGGATCACCTTCAACATGAGTTCATTCCACCTTCAGGACGACCGAGAGCTGCTCATCAGCACCTCCATGGACCGAGAGGTCGGTCTCCCTCTTTTTGCTCCTTAACGAAGATTTACTTATCGCCAGCGGCATGTTTAGTTTAGTTTAGGTGACATTTGACCTAATTTTTCAAACAAGGAAAAAAGCCTGAATTGGTATTTGAAATATTGAAACTTCTTTGAAACACACTATTTAATATTTAGTTTAGTGGAGCATTTGCAAAGAGCTCTGTCTTAAATCTTTGTGTCCCCAGATTAAATGCTGGGACCTGGCCTCTCTGGACTGCTGCTGGACCCTGCCCACGCTAGGCGGCTTCGTCTACGCGCTGAGCTTCTCCCCCGTGGGTGCAGGTTGCCTGGCGCTGGGTGTTGGTGACAACATGATCCGGGTGTGGAACACACTGACCACCCAAAACCAGTACGACACCAGGTCCTTCTGGCAGGGCATCAAGTCCAAGGTCACAGCGGTAAGAGGTTTTGGCTTTTCTTTTTTGCTGATGTCTGTTTGTACTGTATGGAACAAAGCAATTACTTTTACTTTGCAACACTTTCATTTGTGGTATAGAATAGTAGACTGCTGATTTGAGCATACAAACTCCTTTCAACTGTGACATTCAATAAGGAATTTAAAAAAAATGCTAACAGTTAATGAAGACTTCTGCTTCTTCGTCAAGAACCATAGCAACATCATCAAGAATACCCTGAGGGGGTGCTGTGTATCAATCTTTCACTTGAAGTTTGAGGTTGATGACAATGGCTGAATGACCTCAACATATTTAATGAAAAGCTAATATCAACCCAGCTCTCCATTATCAACAGCCTTTACTCATTTCAGGAACTTTTACTTGAACTAAAGATGAGGTGAAGTGTATCAAGAAACCTTTTCATTCACTGCAGCTGGCGTGGCACCCAAAGAAAGAGGGATCCTTGTCTTTTGGAACAGACGATGGCAAAGTCGGTATCTACGAAGTCTTTTCAAACAGGTGAGTTGAATTCTATTGAGATAATCATTTGTTGGTGGTTTGAATGTCTCCAACACTTTTCACACACACGCACGCGCACACACTTCATTCCAGTTTCATGAGTTAAAGTTTTTTAACCAGCTGGCAAAATTGTGCCTCAGCAGTTCCTGAACTATAATTTAAATGGCTTAAAGTTTTGTTTCTGCCGAGGTGTAAAGGGCTGCTCAGACAAATGACATGTCCCGTACTCAATTATAAGACAAAATATATATATATATTTTCCACAGTTTATTGCAGCAATAAGCAAAGAAGCATTGCCGACAGAAGCAGTGAAGAAGCCCAGTAGGCTGCAAACATGGATAAAAATAATGCATTGTTCAACATATTCCGAAATCTGCTTCGCATGTGTTTTATGAAGAAGGAATCGAAGAAATGCGCAGAATGCATTTTTGTAGAGAAAAAACAGAAAATAAACATACCTTTTTGTTTATGTACAGTAAAAACCCAAAGGGCGCCTTTTTTACAAAATAATTATGTGAATGATTTTTAACTGCAAAAAGGGACACATACATTTTTGATCTGTTTTTGAAAGCCAAGAAGTCAAACTTGCTTTTTTTTTTTTTTTTTTTTTGCTGTGGATTTTTTCCCGTGATTCCCCTGAGTGCCTGGTTGTCCCGCAGCTATCTCTGTCCTGTATTCCTGACTGGGCATTTGTTCTGCTTCGTCTCCTTCCAGGCCTCCTCAGATATCGAGCTCCTATCACAGAAAGACGGTGTACACACTGGCCTGGGGGCCCCCGGTCCCCCCGATGTCGTTTGGTAAACTCCTAATGAACTCCCGGCAACTGCTGCTGTTTTCTCTCCAAACGCTCTGACCCAGCAAAAAAAAAACAACGTTGGCGGTGGGACGCCGGAGAAGAAAAAGCTGACGAGTCAGCGGAAAAGCCCAAATGTCTCCGCACGTCCTTTTTGTAATTGACTCAGTAATCGAGTGAGCCGAGAAAACACTCACTGCTCACCTCCCCCCCCCCCTACGCCTTGGTCGCTCGTGGGGAAATCTAGACCTGGGAAGTTAATTTGGCCAGCTGTCGGCAGATGACATTTTGATTACCACATCAGTCGCTCGGCTTCCGAAGCCATAAACCTGATTGTTGGCGCGCCAATAATCTGCGGAAAGCCCCTAAACGAACAAAAGGATCCACTTATTGGTTTAACCGCGGCCTCGACACCGGCTCGGCGTGATCTCATCGGTTCAGATCGTTAGGGTGACTGACAGCAGGGTCCAGCCTCCCTCTCTGATACGCCTACCACCGCAGTGCTTTTTTTTTTTTAACATTCAGATACAATGCACACTAATAGAATCAGAAATCGTTTATTTACCAGGAATGTTTACACAAATGAGGAATTTTTCTTGGCAGAAGGTGCATAACATTAGACATTAGACCAGGGGTCGATATTTTGTGGCCCCCTACTTGACATCAAAGACGTTTTTCTGAGGTTCGTGCGCGCGGCCCCTTAAGATAACGTTTACTGCACGTTTCTATTAATAGCTCCGTGAAAAAACGGAGTAGAAAAAAGATTCAGATGCTGCTCGATGCGCCAAAGTCTGGAGGTTCCGCCCCACTTCTCTGTGTGATCATACTTGCCTCTCATAGGAGCTCACAGCCTGAGGCGTCTCTGTCCAGCTCCACCTTTCACCTGATTTGTTGACTCGGGTGTCAGTCGACATTTTGTGTGAAACTACCCAATGAACACTCAGGAAATCCCTGCGGACCTACCCACCACATACGCTGCAAAGATACACTGGTTTTTATTCAGACAGACAACACACTACCACCTGAGAGAAAAAAACCTTGCAGTGTACTAAAAAAACCAACACTGGCCACAGAGAGACGGCAGCTCTGCTCCGGTCAGCTGTTCACTTTTACTCTGCGCAACTCGACACACGACCATGCGCTGGTAAAGAGTACACACAGTACACACAGTACACACATGCATACATACAGAGTACATTTGTTGTTCTTGTTCTGAAAACTGTTCTTGAAAAAACGAAACTGAAACATGCACATTGTGTAAACATTGTGAATAGTTCGTTTTTCTATAGAACATATTTTGACTCAAATATATATATATAGTAAATGTTTTGTTTGAAAACAAAAACTGTTGTAATATTAATGTTTCATGTGCACACACCCCATGAAGCTTGATCGGTAGTACGAAGTCATTTCTCAGTCCAGAGTCTGTTGCAAATGGAACTTATTGACTTGCAACAGTGATCTAAAAGCTAAACCAGACATGATGGACCATTTCTGAGAGAATTGCCTCCATCCTTCCCTGAGCTGACAAAAGTGATCAGTCGGGCAATGTACCTTTTTGGAAGCACATATCTGTGAGAAACTTTTCTCCACTATGAACTTTAATAAATGCAAGTACAGGTCCAGGCTTAGTGATGCCTATCGTGAAGCTGTACTCAGGGTTTACACTGTGACCTGGATCAGGGTTTCACTGTGACCTCGATTCTGAATGTAAAAAAAAAATGTGCGCTTTCTGTGTGGCCCTCCGATGAGTTCACAATACCAGCGGTGGCCCCAAGCCAAATTGAGTTTGAGACCCCTGCATTAGACGAAACAATCAATGACAACAAAGTGCAATATATATTTATTTTTCCTGTGCGGTGCCCAGAGTATATTTTTAACTTATACCGGAACACGGCTGATATACATTGATTGTTAAATGTTTCACATCAATAGCTCTGTTTTTTTGTTTTTTTTTGCGTGTGATGTTCAGGTGCCGCAGGAGGAAAGCCGTCCTTAAGCCTGTACAGCTGCTCCGGCGAAGGCATCATCCTGCAGCACGACCCGTACAAGCTGAGCGGAGAGGCCTCGGACATCGACAAGCTGATCCGGGACACCAACAACATCAAGGTAGTGGGGGGTGTCATTTTCTGGGCCATGAGGCCCACGGTCTGTTTACCACGTGGTTTAAGTTCACGTGGTTTAAGTTTTTCAGTGTGGGTTTCGTGCCACCGAAACCACACAGCATTAAATACGTCATTCGACAGCAAAGTAGGTCAAGATGTTTTTGACCCAAATGATTATTTTAGGTTTGTTGTAAATCCTGCAGCGGATGCTTTTAAGCAGCAACTGGACCAATCCACATTTTCAAATGGATACAAGGTGCTTTTCTTTTGAATCTTTTACATTTGAAAGATAAACAAGATGGCAGCAGTCACTTCAGCTCTGAGTAGGAGCAGTAAAGCAAAACTGAATGTTTATTCAGAGAGTTTAAATGGTGTCAGGACAAAAATTAATGTAAAAAGTACTGAATTAAATGACAGCAGGAACACTTTTACATCCACGCACAGACTTTAGAAACCTTGAAGTGAACCAGGGGGCTCCTGTCGGCCACAATAGTACCTTGATAGCCACATCCTCTCAGTGGAACAATCCCATGAGAAGTTCACAGACTTGTCAAAGACTTGAATGAGCAGAATATCAGTTTATTTCATGTTCAGATTTTAATCAGTTATAAAGGTGACCTTTGCTTCCCCAACAGCACAAGCTGTCTCCACACACCGACCTCAGCTGGAAGCCAGACGGGAAAGTGGTGGCCATCGGCAATGAGGACGGGTGAGTGACAGAGCGGGGTCTGACCCGTGAAATATTGAACTCTGCTAACTGGGTGACATTCTGGGTTTATGATCACGTCAACACTTAAACATCCTGATTTACAGCCAAGAAAGATTTCTGTGAGCATGAAACACAAAAAAGAACATCATTGATCATTATAATTTTAAGATTTTAACTGCCTCTGTAGTTGAATATTTAATTTTAATTAATTGTTTGAATTGTCACAAATGCTGCATTTTTGTTGGAGGGAAGAAAATTCATCAGTCGCTTTAAAACCAATCAAAGTTCTCTGACCTCTGCTTAAATGTGTTCAACCTACTTTTCATGTCTTTGTCTTGTTCCTTTTTTAAAATTCCCTTTTTATGAAGTTCTTGTGATCCCCTTCCTTTCTGCCTGACCACGTGCTCTCTGCTGCAGGTGTATTGAAGTGTACGAGGCCCCAAGTCTGCGGCTGCTGTGTAGCATCCAGCAGCACCACAAGATCATCAACGTGCTGCGGTGGCACCCCGACCTCGACGGCCCGTCTGAGCTGCGCTGCCTCCTAGCGTCGGGCTCCAGCAACGCCACCGTCTACGTGCACGACCTCCGCTCCGTCATCGGTGGGTGGCCGCCCTCGAACACATTGTTCTTGGCTTGCATTGTTTCCTGAACCCTGAGGAGTAGCTAACATCACATCTCAGGTATACGTAGCATTTCAAAAGCTCGGCCGGTGCTGACGTTTGTGTCTTTCCTCCCCGGGGCACAGAGAACCCCCCAGAAAGCCCCGCGGTGTTGACGGAGCCGTACCGCAGGCTGTGCGGTCATACGGCTAAAATCACCGGCATGGCCTGGAGTCCACACCACGAAGCCCGGCTGGTCACCGTCTCGTACGATGGCACAGCCCAGGTCAGTACCAGGCCAGCATCACGGAGTCGACAACCCTTCATGATGTTCCTGTCGGAGTTCATCTGAATCAATCCCAGAACACCACACGTGCTCCTGTTTATGGGGTTTGGGTTTATTCCCTTTTTTCCACTGCAAATTGTCCCCAAAGAAAAAAACTTTGTCCACATATTGTATCTAAGAAGATAAAGTGATCAGTATGTTCATCTCACTTCAATCATTTTTATTGCAGAAAAATGTGATTGTCAGGCAGACAAACTGACCAACAGTGTCATAAATGTTGCACTTGACAAACCAAACTGTTTGTTTTACAGTCTACATAGTTGCGTCATTCGAGCTGGACGTGCCAGAGAGAGGTTGGGGCTTATGTCCATGCAAGCAGTTTTCATTTCCGCCATTCACCATGAAAATAACCACTCTTTCTGCTTCATACTTGTTGTGTAAATCGCAAAAAACGTCGGAACATCAAACACCCTCGTGTCTAGGTTTATATTATTATCCGTAGCCGCACACAGCTTGGTGGATTTTACGTGAGGAAGTGCGTCGAATGGTGGCCGCTTCCAGCGCTAGAGTACGAGTAGCCAGTTTGATTTATGCTTCTTCTTTTTTTACGTCTTTGACCAGGGCTATGTCGCGCATGTTATCCTGTGTTTCGTGGAACAGCTGTGCAGCAGCGGCACTACGAGTGACAGGAAGTCCAGATGTTTGATTTAAACACAGACGACACATTTTTAATTTCTTTCTCTGATGTCTCCATGTTTGTTTTTACCAACTCCCGACCCCTGCTGACCTCACCACAAAACACAGCACCATCTACTGGACTGAAAAAGCAATTTATTTTATTATTCAAGGACCAAAAGGTTTATAATTGATATAATAAACGATTGATACTTGGCTTCCGTGTATTGATACAATATTGTCACGCAAAATATTACAATACTATGCTGTATCAAATTTTTTTCCCCACCCCTATAAATCATTTTTTTTTTTTTTCTTTGTCGGCATTCCTCCTTTCAGATTTTCCCACTTTAAGTTTGTAAATATAATTCAGGGTTACTCTATTTTGCTGTTCAGGTGTGGGACGTGCTGCAGGAGGCGGCCGTCTCCAACTACCGGGGTCACGTTGGTTACCTGCTGTGCGTGGACTGGTCGCCCGTCGACCCTGATGTGATCTGGACCGGCGGGAAGGACTTCACCCTGCAGGAGTGGAAAGTCTCCAAACAAGAGTTTACAAAGCCACCTAAAGGTGAACGGCGGTCTTGAAACGCACCCAGAACCACGTCCCTCACCGCAAGACAGAAGTTTCTCTTTATTCAGCCTTTCGGTGCAACGTTCACATGCCTCCCTCCCCCCAGGTAAAAAGATGGTCGACCTGAAGGAGAAGATGAAGACCAACACCAAGCAGAAGAAGAAGAACAAGAAGGCGCCGGGGGCCGGAGGAGCAGCGCCACCAGAGGCAAACGGCGAGCATGTCGCAGGAGGAGGGAAGGTTGCGAAGGGGCATGAGCCGTCTGGTGAAGATGAGGAGGATGAGGTTGGCTCAACCAACAGTCCTGTGCCTCCGTCAGGTAAAAGAAAAGTTATTACAGGTTGAAGAGAGAAAAACATAGGATTGTGGGGACTTTTTAAGTGTATCGCGACCGTAATTCTGAACTTGTGTTTCAGCCACTTTTGAGGCTCAAAGGAAATCTTTCACTGCCGTGAAAAGTAAAGACAAACCAGGTACGCACTTTAAATCTCTAAAAACAACTTCAGCTGTATTTTATTTTTTAAAGCACACACGGTTTTTGAATGCAACTGCAAGTGTGTCTCCCTGTGCGTGCGTGTCTCTCCAGACCTAAACCTGCTGAAGAAGAAGAAGCCTCGCTCCATGCTGCCCCTCAGCACCGCCATGGACCATCGGCCCAAAGAGGATCTGCTGCAGGACTGCGTCACGCTGGCCTCCGTCAGACACAGCAGTGGTAAAACCTTGTTTCAGTTTGGACTGGAATCACCGTGAGAACCGACAGAGAAAGACGGTTTAGAGCGAGTAATAACTGTACCGCGTGTGTGGTTTCCAGCTCCCCCTGCAGGGTGCGTCCCAGGCCAAGGAGAGCACATCCATCTGGGCCTCTTCTCTGACAGACAGGCTCTGTACCACATGTTTGAGACAGAAGGTGTGTGTTTTTTATTCAGCCTTAAGAAATAATTTTCCTTGTGATGCATGTCCACTCTTTATTAACCTGTTAACGTTCTGCCGTCCCACGGGCATCCTTTACTGGACATTCTAGTGTACACTGTACCCCCTATTTATAGTTTGGTACGAGTGCCATATGTGTCTGGAAACCTACGATTGTTGTGATTCCAGCTATATAACCCTTTTTAAGATCAGACCACCACAGCAGCTACAAACGAGACTTTTGTCAGACAACAATAAACAAACAAACAAACGATGGCAAAATCCTGGCAACTCACCGATGACGCCTCATATTCATCCATAAATCCATAACATTCCAACAAAAGTCCAATAAAAATAAATCCCATAAAAGATTTAGTCCAAAACACGTGATTACATCCATAAATATCCACCAACTTATAGAGTGCCTCTATAAGTTTGCAAGACTAAAAGCCTTTTTAATAGTAATAATATAGTATATATATCATGAATATTTTCAATCTCAAAATGGAAAAACGCCTAGACATTTCATTAGAAAAACATGTGTAAAATATTCATTTTCTGTGATATTGTTATCTGCTTTTTACTTAGAATAGAAAAGGCTTCAGGCTATTGTCCCATTGTGTTTTCCAGTCCATAAGTCCCATTTATAGTCATCTACAGGCATTTATTTACAAAGAAATGTTCAGGCGGAAATAAAAACCTTATACTTTAGTGTGTTCAAACTTATATAACTCAGTGTCAGCATCACTTGAAGTGATTCTGACTATTGAGGGAAAAAAGCTTCAGAATGTTACCTTTCAAAAGAGACACGAGTCAAAAGCACTAAATCTGGGTTCGTGTCAGAAATCAGAGTATTTGAAGACTCCCTAAGCAGAGCGAAAGATGTCCGATGTTGTGTCAGTGAAGTCGTGCCTGTGTGTATCTCGTTTTCCAGAGGAGGGTCACGTGGAGGCGGGCCACTACGACTCGGTCGTGTACCTGCGGCTGTGGAGCGGAGACCTGGAGGGGGCGCTGCAGCTCGCTGCGGAGAAAGGAGAGCTGAGTGACCACCTGCTCTCCATCGCCCCCATGGGTACATACTTTGATCTTGAGCTTCAGTTTTTATTTAAGAAAAGTGCCTCAGACATGCACACAAGGTTACACAGAGAGACTTGAATCTCAGGATTTTGGTAGAATGTTTATATGGAAGCCCACTGCTACCAGTAATAGTTCTGAAGATACAGAATGATGAGCGACTTACTCAATCTAGGCTACACTGACTGACTAAGAGACATTTTTCAGGTAAAAGATCTGACTTTCAAAATGAATATATCCCTTGTTAAGTAGCATGTTTGACTTATCTCATACTTTCTCATCATTTATAACCTGCTATAAATATGAATGGCATCATCTTATTTCCAAACTCTTTGTTTATTGTTTTACTATTTATCTGATATACATTTATTTATTTTATTTCAAAAACTAAACAAGAACAAGGCACACCACCACGGTGACTACAATTTGCTCAACTCAGTCCCTTTGACACACTTGGCTGTGTAGTCTGAGTAATCAAGCAAAGAATCGGGAGTCTATGTTTACTGTTTTTTTTTTTTTACTGTTTATATATCTTACTTGTGAGAGAAAACATTACACAACACCTGGTGGTAAAATCATTGATCAGGACATTTATTCTTCGAAGAAGGAGCAGAGACAGAATTAAACAACCTGATATGTGAATCGCGTATCCTGGACTGCTCAATGAATGAGGAAAGAGTTACCTCTTAAATACATTAATGACACAATCACAGAAGCTCTCGTGACGTCTTTAGATTACCTTGCAAATAATGATAACAAGGAACACCACGTTCTTCAAACAGAGACATGTAGGCATCCCCAGCCTCATGACTTCAAATCAGAAGGTCACTTGAAAAGCATACGTATGTTTTAACAGGAAAGTAGGTCAAATGAGAAGCCACAAGCCTTTACACAGTATGATTAATAATATAACTGTGAAACAGTAATTGATTAACAGTAAATATGTTTTTTCTTCCAACAGCTTGTTTTTATTTTATTTTTTTATTTTATTTTTTTTGTTATTTATTTTACTATGTGTCTCTTGTGTGCACTTTACCTGTCTGCCTCTGTAATCCTGCAATTTCCCCGCTGCGGGACTAATAAAGGAATATCTTATCTTATTATGATGACGTGACATTGCAATAATGTTCAAAGCTGATGAAATGCAACAAGAATTGCTGCAATATCCGGATGCCTCCTCATTCATGTTGCATCTCCTCCTCCAGCCGGGTTCGAGGTGTGGAGCCGGACGGTGGAGGCCTTCGTCAAGCAGCTCTGTCTGCAGGAGCAGTACCTGAAGGCAGCGTCCCACCTGCTGTCACTCAACAAGCTATACGAGGCCGTCGGCCTGCTGCGCTCTCACAAGCTCTACAGGTTCACTTCCTTAATTTTTTTGTTTTTAATGGACTAGAAGTGATTATTTGCTTCTTTCTGTAATATTCTTTCAGTCATAAACTTTAACTTTTTTTCATTTTTATTTTTGCACTTTCAGGGAGGCCATAGCTCTGGTCAAAGCCAGGCTGCCAGCCGACGAGCCCGTCCTGAAGGAGCTGTACACCTGCTGGGCCGCCACGCTGGAGAAGGATGGCCATTTCTCCGCGGCCGCTAAATGGTGAGAACTGGACATGTCTGTGATATCGATGCCTCTTCGCACCGGCGTTTAATATGAATAGTTTAAAACGCGTCCTCATCTGTCCACGTCGTCCGTCAGTTACCTGGCTGCTGGGGCCAGCTTTGACGCCGCGAAGGTCATCGCCAGGAAGAATGACTTCTCCTCGCTGAGGACAGCGGCCGATCTCGCGAGAATCTCGGGAGAGGTCGCTCTGGCTCGGTCGCTGGCGCTGAGGTGCGCTAAGGACCTGGTTGCCGCTCAGGACTGGATCGGAGCCCAGGAGGTCCTGAGCTCACAGGAGAGCCTGCTGGTCAGTGGCGAAAAGATCTTCAATGCAGAAAAACTTTTCCTGCCACACCAATGATTTTATTTCTTTAACTATATTTTCCAGTTTGAGAAGGAAAGGTCACTATTTAGGAACATAACACGCAACCCAAGACGAGTCCAAAAGCTTGGGATTCATAAAAAGACATGAAATAGGCAGGCTTGACCCTTATTGATTTAAACAGAAGGGGAAATCATGGAAATTAAGAACTTATTTCACCCTTCTGCAGGTTCACAGGCTGCATTTCTGCGTCGCTGAGCTGATGACTGCGATGCCGGTGGCCTCTCGAGTCGCATCTCAGCCCGGAGAGCATCGCATCAGCCTCCAGGACCGAGTGAGAGACACGTGGCAGGAGCTGTTTGGCGTTTCCCAAAGTTCCGCGGGGCACCGCAACGCCGGCGCCCTTCTGCAGGAGCTGACGTCCGCCGAGAGTCCAACACCCACCGCCAACATTCCTCTCAGACAGGTACGGGGGTCCCCGGGCTGTGCAATTGGTTTCACACATCATGTTTTCAGATGTGCGCTTGTTAGAAAGGAAAAAACAAAACAAATTTCAAGAGAAGTGAGTTCAGAGATGGATAAACTTTTCCAACCTTTTTCCTTTCATCTTGTGGCCGTTCTGTGTTTGTGTTCCTCAGGTTCAGCTGTATTCGTCTCTCCATCTGACCCGTGCCGTGCTGAGCTGGTTACTGGGCGATGATGGTCAGCTGATAAAGGAGTTGTGGCAGGCGGTGGCTTGGCTTAGAGACGCCGGACACTTCTACATCTCCGCAGAGCTCTGCAGGTGGCTGTTTCCAGACGGTACGTCTTCCTGTATCATCACACGTCACGCTTTGATCTGGAAAAATCTTTCATAGTTTTATTCTTACAGAGAGATGCATTTGCATGCTGGCATTTAAGTGTACAGTATTCAAGTGTAAACTGTGTATTTTAAGTTATCAAGCCTCAATTTTCAATCTGAATTTAAAAACTATTTTTGGTGGATATAGCGCCACCCTTTGGTGACTGATCACATTATCATTTAGGTCCCCATAACTTGATTTGTACCGACAAATGCACTACGAGTAGTATGAACTTGTGATCGCTACTATCTTCCATTAAAAAAAATGTTTGTTTGATTAATCAATATATTAATTGAGCTGTAAATTGTCACATCACGGTCTATAATCTCATTCTCTTTTGCTCGCTTTTCTTCAGGTGACGTCAGTGTTTGTTTCAGGAAACACTCCACAGTGCTTCATCACACAGAAGAGGAACCCAAAGCCGCTGCTAAGAGTCTGCAGGCGTTCGTCCAGTACCACCGTCTGTACGAACACTGGTGGAGCAACTCCATCCGGATCCAGAGCGGCGTTCCCCTCCCAGCAGCCGACCCCGGCCCCGGAAACAAGGCGGAGGGTGAAGCGGTGAACGGAGACGCGTCCGAAGAGGGCGCCGGCCCGGCGAGTCGCGAGAAGCTAGACTTTGACGCGTCCGCCCTTCTGTCTGAGCGCCACGCCGCCTGTCAGGCCGCTCAGAGGTCGATGGGAGAGATCCAGAAGCGGCTTGCAGGCATGGTGCTGAAGCACAGCCGGGCCCAGGGAGGGCAGCTCGACCCCGGGGAGAACGAGCCGAACGCGCAGATCTCCGCCTCCAAAGAGCCCTCCGACAGCCAGGGGACCACTGATGTCGGGCAACAGTGAGGCCTCCATTATCAGAATCAGAATCAGCTTTATTGGCCTGTGTGTTTACACATACATGGAATTTGACAACTGTTACACATTGCTCTTCATACTTATATACAGACACAATATACAATAAACAAGATACATATAAAAAAGACAACAGAGACAAAAAGACAAGAGTAGTCAAATTAGTGCAAGTAGTGCAGATGGAGGAGTCTGGTTAATTGTTCTTTGGTTATGGATGATGATGATGATGATGACTCATTTGTTGAGGTGTGATCCTGCTTCAATTAAGCTTCTGTATTTTCTCAGCCCCGAGGACCCGGAGACTCTGCTCTCTCTGTCCGCCAAGATGTCAGAACACCAGAAGCGGCTGGTGGACCTCCCCGTCACGATCAAGGTACACTTCCCAACACAACTCATACAGTATGAGGTTAGAGAAGGGAGGAGGGGTAAGCTTCCCGTGTTTTCCACCGAAATTATATATTTTTTAAACTCAACACATACTTTTTTAACAACCGATGTCTTGTTTGCCAGATATTTGTGCAGGAGTATGATTCCTCACCCCGTTTTAGTTCCTCAAATTACGAGGACAGAAACCTGACCTTATTACTCAAATTAACCAGGAAGAGTTTAATTTGCACTTGCAATAAACTCCCTCCAGAAGTTTCTGTCAGTTTTGAGGGGTTAAAGCTTAAAGACGTGCTAACACACGTACAGATTCCACCTCGCCATCGCTGCCAGTGAACGATTCCATCTGTGTCCTCTCAGATGTATCCTCACCCGGACGTTGTGGAATGCTGCCTGGTTCTGCTGCACCTCAGCAAGTCTTCTCCGTCCGTGTCTGAGTCGCTCCGACAGAAGGCCAAAGATCTGCTGCGCAAACACGGAACGGATGCCTCGGCCTTCAAAGCCACCCAGCAATTCCTCCCGAGTCAGTCGTCGGTGGACGGAGAGAAGCACTTCCACTGTACAGATGTTTGTTGAATAAATACATGTTTAAATATGAAAATGCTGTTCAGGCCTTCTGATTTTGAGTATTTATTTAGTTTAGTGACGTGCTCTGACATTAATTCCCTTTTTATAGCCTACTATTTGAGGACTATTTTACTCTTCATACTCTAACAACAATATTGTATGACATGTTATACTATGACTTGTTTGTCTCTTTTTAATAACACAATAAACTAGGCTTTCTTATGACGTACAGTATTTCCTTCTTGTATTTTTATAACATACTATACTTTAACATGTTTTTATGACTTTTTTTTGTAAAAATACCATACCACAGATCCGCAAAACGGGTCTGGATCGGAGTCTAGATGCACAGCGGGACGGATCTGGAACGGATATGCGTCAAAGAACAAGACCAGATCCGGCACAGATCCGCCCATAATCAATTTGGACCCGTTCATAAAGCGGATCATTTGACCCAGATCCATTACTCAAAACTAACTACAGAAATGTCTCAGATCAAGCTGACCAACATCTAGATCTAGATTGCTTTAGAAAAGTGTGAATACTGTAATAATTAAATGTTGAATTTATACAAAACTTACACTGGAGAACAAATGCATAGTTTGTATAAAATCCCTTGTGCATTTATATCCAACAGTAGACTCTGTAAGTAACAATAAATCCTCTTATTAAAAGAAAACGGTCCTTTCAATAGCTCCCTGGGTTCTAATCCCAACTCTTCTAAAGCAAAAACATTTTTTATTAAAGGACATCCAGTTACAAGGATTTGTATACCATCACATGTATGGCATTTGTTCAGTGGGGGGGATGTTGACAGTGGCACGCCTCCTGGAGCGACGGTCTGCTGCCAGGTTGAACTACGTGTTTTAGAATCTCATCATCTGTGGCCTCACGTGCGACATGATTCTTTCTGACGGCGTCTGTAATCCCACAAGCAGATCATACAGAATCTAAGGAATCCTCAGTGCAACATATAGCAGACATGCAGTCTAAAAGCAAGTGGCTGTCTGACATTTAAAAGGGATGCTATATTCAGAGCTAATATATCATATAACTATTATCCATGTAAAGATATGTTCGAGTAACGTGTACTTGAGAAGAGAATGAAGTTGCTATTCAAATATTGAATGTACCATCGTTAAAAAAGATCTGGGAAGCATGCTAATTTGTAAATTGGAACACTACCTTATGTTGGGTTCCCTGTCTGCTCGTGGGTCTCCACCCCTGGTTTCCGCCCACTGCCACGCCCCTCTCATTCATCCCAGCTGTTGTGCATTGCCTTGATCACCGGCAGGTGATTTAGGGACCACTGCGTACCTGGCTCATTTGTCGGGTTGTTCCAGTTCCAGTCTGGTTTGCTTCTTCAGGTGAGAGTGGATCACAAGAGCGGTTGAGTTGCCCTCCCGACTCTGGAGCGGAATCAGTCTGGCGTGCTTCAAGAGCATTGACCACAAGAGCGGTTGAGTTGCCCTCCCGACTCCGGAGCGTAATCCGTCCGGCGTGCTTCAAGAGCAGCCTTCACAAGAGCGGTTGAGTTGCCCTCCCGACTCTGGAGCAAGGGAGGTGGATCTCCTGTGTTCGCTGGACATTACCGTTGGTATTAGTCTGTCTATTCGTTGTGTTTTGTGTGATCGCAATAAAGTCCGTCCTTGGAACTTGAACTGCTGCGTCTGTGCATTTGGGTCCTCAACACCACACCCCTTCTAACAGAACAACCCGACCAATGATGACGGACCCAGCCGCCGCAGCAGCATCGCTTGCTGCAGATCAGCTGCAGGGGGCAGTTGCCTCGCAGGGCGCTCTCCTCGGCCAACACCAGCAGGTGTTGCAGGACTTACTGAACTCCCAGCGTACTATCGGTTCCCAGATGGAGGAGATCGGAGGCATGTTGCACAACCTCTCGTTGCGCCGCCCCGCCGCCGCGGAGCCGGTCCCGGAGGACGAGGAGTCCGCCTGCACCCGTGAGTCCTTTGTTCCCTCTCCTGTGCCTTATGGTGGCGCGTCTGGGGAGTACCGAGGGTTCATGCTCCAGTGTCGGTTTGTTTTCACCCAGCAGCCCCGCACGTACGCCTCGGACAATGCGAAGGTGGCATATACGGTGGGTTTGTTACGTGGTAAGGCGCTGGTCTGGGCTGAGGCATGGCTCCACAGACGCCCTGCTCGGGTCTCCTACGAGCGCTTCAAGGAGGCTTTCGAGAGCGTATTCGACCACCCGTTGTACAGCGCCTGCTCGGTCTCCGCCAGGGGTCCACCAGCGCAGCAGAATACTCCGTGGATTTCCAGATTCTGGCGGCGGAGTCGGGTTGGGGGAATGAGGCATTGAAGGGGATATACCGCTGCAGTCTGTCGGAGCTTCTGAGAGATTAACTGGCCGTCCGGGACGAACCGGATTCCTTAGAGGAGCTCATCGCTCTCACAGTCAGGCTGGACAGCCGTATTCGGGAACGCCGTCGGGAGAGGAACTACCGGCCTTCCAATCCGGTGCGCCAGTTTTCTTCCGCTCCCGGCTCTCAGCCTCCGAGCCTGGTCGGACGGTTCAGCCAGGAGCGCGCCCGCTCTCCTTCCTCGGTCCCTCCCCCGTTGGAACCGGAGCCGATGCAGCTCGGGCGGATTCACCTCTCTCCGGAGGAGAGAGAGAGAGACGCCTCCGCACAGGAAGCTGCCTGTACTGCGGGGAGTCGGGACACCGCAGGGCCGTGTGCTCCGCTCGGCCAAAAGAGAGAGCTCGTCAGTAGGAGTGGGGGTGCTGGCGAGTGGGTCAAGGAGAATTCCCCATTCTGAGTCTCGGTCATTATTTCCTGCCACCCTGAGGCTGTCATCGGGCCCTGTGCACCTGTCAGCCCTCATTGATTCCGGGGCTGAACAGAACTTTTTGGACACTGACTTTATTAGGAGCCAAGGGATTCCTGTGGAGGCGCTAGAGCGCACTCTGCTGGTAAGCGCATTGGATGGTAGTTCACTGGCGGAGATAACACATTGGACTCAGCCAATTTCCCTGCATGTGTCTGGCAATCACAGCCAGAGTACCCGGTTCTATGCGTTTCCGTCCCCCCAGACACCCTTGGTTCTGGGACTTCCCTGGCTCAGGGAGCACAATCCTCAGATTGATTGGGCTGGAGGTAGGATCACCGGTTGGAGTTCTGCCTGTCATTCTCGCTGCCTCAGGTCGGCGCTGCCCCGTCAGGTTATTCCTCCCAGCAGGCCTGACACCGGCCCTGGCCTCGTCGCAGTGCCTCAGGAGTATGTGGATTTGGGAGAGGCGTTCAGCAAGGAGCGGGCTCTTTCACTTCCCCCTCATCGTCCATACGATTGTGCCATTGACCTGCTCCCGGGCGCTCCACTTCCCTCGAGCCGGTTATATAATCTCTCCCGGCCAGAACGTGAGTCTATGGAGAGGTACATCACGGACTCGGTCGCCGCTGGAATCATACGCCCCTCTTCATCACCTGTGGGAGCGGGTTTCTTCTTCGTCTCAAAGAAGGATAAGAGCCTCCGTCCCTGCATCGACTACAGAGGTTTGAATCAAATCACTATCAAGAATAAATATCCGTTGCCGTTGATGTCCTCTGTTTTCGAATCCCTAGCTGGAGCCAAGATATTCACCAAGCTGGATCTCCGCAACGCTTACCACCTGGTCCGAATTCGCGAGGGGGACGAATGGAAGACGGCCTTCAACACACCCCTGGGACACTTTGAATATTTGGTGATGCCGTTTGGACTAACTAATGCCCCTGCCGTCTTTCAGGCCTTGGTGAACGATGTCCTGCGCGACTTCTTGAACCGTTTTGTGTTTGTGTATATTGATGACATTCTCATCTTCTCCCCGAACCCCGAGGAGCACACCAACCATGTTCGCCTGGTTTTGCAACGGCTGTTGGAGAATCAGCTCTTCGTGAAGGCTGAGAAGTGTGAGTTCCACGTTACATCTGTGCAGTTCCTGGGGGTCTTTATCGAGGAGGGTCAGGTGAGAAAGGACCCCGAGAAGGTTAAGGCAGTAACGGAGTGGCCGGTGCCCACTTCAAGAAGGAAGCTTCAGCAGTTTCTGGGGTTCGCCAATTTCTATCGTCGGTTCATCTGGAACTACAGCCGAACGGCAGAACCACTGACACGACTCACCTCTTCCAAGGTCCGTTTTTCATGGACCCCAGAGGCCGATGGGGCTTTTCGTGCCCTCAAGGATCGGTTCGTCTCGGCCCCGATCCTGGTCCACCCAGACGAGACCCGCCAGTTTGTCGTCGAGGTGGACGCCTCGGACACCGGAGTCGGAGCTGTACTTTCCCAGCGGTCCGCTTCCGACTCCAAGCTCCATCCCTGTGCCTTCTTCTCCCGCAGATTGTCCCCGGCGGAGAGGAATTATGACGTTGGCAACCGCGAACTGTTGGCGGTTAAGTTAGCCTTGGAGGAGTGGAGGCACTGGCTGGAGGGATCGGTGCTTCCCTTCATTGTATGGACCGACCACCATAATTTGGAATATATCCATTCGGCGAGACGCCTCAATTCCCGCCAGGCCCGCTGGGCTTTGTTCTTCACACGCTTCAACTTCACCATTACCTTCCGGCCAGGGCACAAGAACACCAAGCCGGACGCACTCTCCCGTCAGTTTGCTCCGGAGGAGGGAGGTTCTACTCTCGACACCATCCTGCCCGCCTCGTGCGTGCTGGGTGCAGTTACCTGGGAGATTGAGAGGGTGGTACGTGAGGCCCAGCACACCCAGCCTGATCCCGGAGGAGGTCCCCCGAACCGCCTGTTTGTTCCTGAGGCCGCCCGTTCCCAAGTCCTGCGGTGGGCCCACGAGTCCCGTCTTTCGGGCCACCCGGGCATCCGCCGAACTATAAACTGGCTCCGCCGCATCTTTTGGTGGCCATCCCTCGAGGAGGATACGCGTTCGTATGTGCTGGCCTGCACTACGTGCGCCCGCAACAAGGCTTCGCATCGACCTTCCGTGGGGTTACTCAGACCACTTCCTGTGCCCCAACGCCCGTGGTCCCATATCGGTGTGGATTTCGTTACTGGTTTCCCTCCATCTGACACCAACACTGTCATTCTGACGGTTGTGGACCGGTTTTCAAAGGCTGCTCACTTAATTCCCCTGCCCAAGCTTCCATCGGCCCGTGAAACCGCCGATCTGCTAGTTCTACATGTGGTGAGGCTTCATGGCATCCCGGCGGACATAGTTTCGGACCGCGGTCCTCAGTTTTCATCCCAGTTGTGGAAGGCCTTCTGTCACACCCTCGGCGCCACGGCCAGCCTCTCCTCAGGATTCCACCCACAGACTAATGGCCAGACTGAGAGGATGAACCAGGAGCTCGAGGCCATCCTCAGGTGTGTGACCGCCACCAATCCCTCGTCATGGAGCCGTCACCTTCCGTGGGTCGAGTACGCCCACAATTCCCACACATCTACTGCCACCGGGCTGTCCCCATTTGAGGCCTCTTTGGGTTTTCAGCCTCCCCTGTTCCCCAGCCAGGAGGTTGAGGTTGCCGTACCTTCGGTCCAAAGCAATGCCCGTCGTTGTAGACGCGTGTGGAGAGAGACTCGGGCCGCTCTACTTCGCACAGCAGAACAGAACAGGAGATCGGCGAATCGACGGCGTGTTCCAGCCCCGGACTACCGTGTTGGTCAATTGGTGTGGCTTTCGACCAAGGACATCCCCCTCCGCACCGAGTGTAAGAAGCTCTCCCCCAGATATGTCGGCCATCATCTCCATCGTCAACCCGGTGTCGGTCAAACTTCAGCTGCCTCGTTCCATGAGAATTCACCCAGTATTTCATGTCTCTCTCCTCAAGCCCGTTGTCTCCAGTCCCTTAAATCCTCCGTCTGTGCCCCCTCCACCCCCCCGTCTCATTGAGGGGGGTCCTGTCTACACAGTCAATCGCCTCCTGGAGGTCCGCCGGCGGGGTAGGGGATATCAGTACCTGGTAGACTGGGAGGGGTATGGCCCAGAGGAACGGTGCTGGGTGCCCCGTTCTCGGATTCTTGATCCAGGGCTCATTAGAGACTACCATCGACAGAACCCTGGTAGATCCGGTGGTTCGCCAAGAGGCTCCCGTTAAGGGGGGGGTACTGTTGGGTTCCCTGTCTGCTCGTGGGTCTCCACCCCCGGTTTCCGCCCACTGCCACGCCCCTCTCATTCATCCCAGCTGTTGTGCATTGCCTTGATCACCGGCAGGTGATTTAGGGACCACTGCGTACCTGGCTCATTTGTCGGGTTGTTCCAGTTCCAGTCTGGTTTGCTTCTTCAGGTGAGAGTGGATCACAAGAGCGGTTGAGTTGCCCTCCCGACTCTGGAGCGGAATCAGTCTGGCGTGCTTCAAGAGCATTGACCACAAGAGCGGTTGAGTTGCCCTCCCGACTCTGGAGCGTAATCCGTCCGGCGTGCTTCAAGAGCAGCCTTCACAAGAGCGGTTGAGTTGCCCTCCCGACTCTGGAGCAAGGGAGGTGGATCTCCTGTGTTCGCTGGACATTACCGTTGGTATTAGTCTGTCTATTCGTTGTATTTTGTGTGATCGCAATAAAGTCCGTCCTTGGAACTTGAACTGCTGCGTCTGTGCATTTGGGTCCTCAACACCACACCCCTTCTAACACCTTAGACCTCTGTTTTCATTAAATATTAGTTACTTACGCAGGAGCAAAGTCTTTGACGTCACCTGGACGAAGGACTTTTTTCCATTTATCCCTTTCCAGTCGATGCTCTTCCCAAATCATCACTGGATATGCAGGCGAGGATGTTCCATGTTACCCGTTTCGTGTCATGTTGCCAGGGAGGAAATATAAAATGGATAAAAAAAGAGTACTATTAATATCTAATACTTTACAGAATGTTTTAAAAAACATTTCTCTAGTGTTAATTGCATACAAAAGACCAGTGGTGTATAAAGTACCCAAAAGCCATACTTGAGTAAAAGTAAAGATACCTTACTGGAAAATTACTCCAGTAAAAGTCACCTATTAAAATAGTACTTAAGTAAAAGTCTTAAAGTATCTGATATTTTCTGTACTTAAGTACATTTTTTATATCAGAAAAATACTTTTGATACTTAAGTATTGAAAGTACAAGTACATGCTTTTGAATAAAAAAGCAAAGGGTCAGAACTTTGAGAATTATGAAGTTTATTCTTTTAAGTGCTGTGGCCACCATGACCAAGGACAAGGAGTTGTGTTGAAAATAACTGGGTTGGCTGTGATCCATCCATATATATTTATGTATATATATATGTTCAACATAATATATTGTACATAAGTATACTCTTGCATATACTATGAACTTATCATCATAATTCTCCAAAAAGCAATATGACACTATGAAGGAGTTGTAACACTGTGGTTATAAGCAGGGGCGTTTCTAGGATTCAAGGAAAGGGGGGGCTTAGCCCCTAGGGAATTGGCATGTGTGTGTGCGCAGCTCGCGGCATTTTCTTTTTTTTTCGGATATCCATTGTTTCAGACAGTTCATAGATTGGTTCAATCAGAAAGAGTGTGATTTTGCTCAATAGTTTTGCTTGCATTCATTCAGTATATGATAAGAGAAGAGACCGGATTTCAGGGTCATAGTGAACACAAATATGAACTTTTCTCAGATAACGAGAGAGAAACACTTTTCCTACTTGTAAAGGAAAGATGGATAAACTAGCTTTTATATCTGCGTCACTCCCAAATCCAATGGATGGAGAATGGACCTGACAGTGTCAACTTTTGAGTTGTTTACTTGTTTTATTTTGAGCAGAAGGGAATACGATGTGTTTTTAGATTAAACATGAGACGAATAGTCAATAATCGAGGGTTAAGTATTACAACTACACATAAAATAAGAATTTTCTACAACACGTCGTGTTTGCTGTCAGATCTAAGAGCCAATCAGCTCTCTGATGTGGCGAGAGCCAGGCGTTTCCCATCATGCACTGGGCTAAGCAGTCGTTGGAGAGCAACTGCGGCGACTGACTCTGAAATCGACAGCCGGCTTGGTCTCGTGAGAGTATCGTTGACCACGTGTGCATGACGTCAGAGCAAGTCGGGAGCAAGTTGGACACATATCTAACCAGCATGCATTGCGCACCGATCGCCGCCGATCAATTCTGCGCAGAACTGGCTCATCTCGAACGAGCCTATTGTGATTCGCAAAACCTGCGTCGTGGAGTCTGTATTCCAGATAGAGATAGATTTGATTTAGTAGCGAGTAACGAAGGTTTCAGGGGAAATGTATCGAGTAAAAGTACCAGTTTTCTTTGCAAAATGTAGTGAAGTAAAAGTAAAGAGAAATATAAATAGTAAAGTAGAGTCCAGGGCCCTATTTCTCGTACCTGGCTTACTGAGTTAGCGGGCTAATTGTCAGGATAAGATGACGTATGTCAGGCTTTCTCGGTTTCTCGAAGCAAGCTTAGATAAATCACCATAGCAACACATCCAAAAATGTAAACCTGCTCCCGGGCAGGCTTACTGAAATTCACTGGATAAGCTGGCCACTCCCACCGGTCAAAAAAGGCAGCTCCCTTCCTCATTGATGAAGGAGCAATATTAGTTATATTAGTTTTATAGGGAGAGAGTTCTTTCAGATCACCAAGATCCATCTTTTACATTATCATGACTTATATAGATTTTTCCGCTTCTCGAGCCGCGGACATTGATCAGCACAGGCGCAGCCAATCGGCCGTCTCAGACACAGACTATCAGCCGCTGCATGCCGCGCTGTTCTTAAGTTTATTTAGTTCTTAAGAAACTTATGGATGTGTTGAAAGCACTCATAATTATATGACAGTGCTATTAGTACACCATACATATCATTATTTTAGAACATGATTAAGGTGATCGTGATAAGAATACAGAGAATGACACACAATTTATTTTCACTGCTTCAATTGATTGAATTTCTGATTATGAATAATACATACATACTGATCCGCCCATACACATATTCAAACTCCTAGTCTACACATGTATATACATATAGTACATGATTCATACGTGCATACAGTACATATATCCTCATAAATATATATTTATTCGTAAATATAATCTGATTGATCTGTGGGATGAAGATACATTTTCCCAACACTGACGCATTTAACTTGTCTGATATATTTGGACGCTTATGTCTCGCAGCGGGGGCGGTGTTAAAGTTGCGTTCACGGCAACAATGTTGCAAAAACGTTGGAATATTCGTAATGCGTTTGCTGTGAATGACTACGGTATTGACTTCCTCATATGCCTTCATGATCATCTCCTGCTTCTCAGCGGAGGAATAAAAAGAGGTTCCTTTGAGTTTATTTTCCATTGTACTGTTAGAACATCGTGGTGTCAGTGCTCGATTATTATCCCTTTTGAAGAGGAGCGGGCGCGCGCATTTATCCAGATGACTGACGTCTGGCTAGAATTAACGAGACCGTTTCAGAAGAAACCCAGATAGCCTGATGTCAATCATTTCGCTAATTTAAGCTGGAGATTAGGACATTTGCTTGACTTTGTTTAGCCAGGTAAGAGAAACAGGGCCCTGATGTCAATGGGGAGCTCATTCCACCATTGAGGAGCCAGGACAGCAACACATGACTCCATAAGGAACACAAATTGTGGTGTTTACATATATCTATATATTAGTTATGTATTAAGTTATTTCCCTGCTCTGGTCAAATTTGTTTCATAAAACTTCACAACATGTTGAAATTGCGGTGGCACAATGCATTTTATGTTAAATCCTTTAAATTCAGATTGAACCCACCGATACCCTGTACATTTTAAAGCACTCATACATTTGAGTTTTTATGCTTTTCACGGTTGAAATGACAAACAAACTTCAGGTTGAACAATCTCATTTAATGTGGAATTTAAAAGGCTAAATCTAAAATAAGTTGCTTTCCTGAACCCGTGAATCCATGTTGCAATTTTTCCCCACTTGACATTTTGATTTTAAGATCAAACCAATTACATGCTGGGACAAATATCTGCGTATCAATACGCGAGTCTCTTCACCGATTGTAGAATAAAGTAAACCCCACGTTCCCGTCAGCTGTATTATCTTCTTAACCAAAAATGTCTGAATATTGCGAGTGAATTTGAGATCTTGGAAACAAAATACAAAATACATGCAGGTGAACTGAAACACCCTGATGCATTTCACAATTATGTTTGTATTCTTCTTCATAATTTCAGTTTCTAGCGAGTACAACCTTGATTCATATAATTCCTAAAATCTCTCTCTCTCTCTCTCTCTCTCGCTCTCTCCCCTCTGAAAGAAGCAAGTCCACTGTACAGCTATTTGTTGAAAAAAAATTAACCCTTTCAAACAGAAGCGTTAAAGCTGTGTGTCGGTGTGTAAAAAGAAAGATGAAATACTTAAGGATTACATTCAAAATACAAAACAATTTAATATACAACTGTTTAAAACAATGTAGAATGTAAAAACAACAGTAACCACAACATCTGTAAACTGTGGACAGTTTGGTTTGGTGGGTGGATGGATGTACAGAACGACAGTAGTTTGCTCATTGAAACACATGCATAACCAAGCAGTTATACACCTCGACGCCCCCGTTAAAACTTTCTGGAAGTGGAAAAGAGCTAAAACACTTTTATTTTCATCAAAATTATACATTGCAATTTACAGGCCCTTCCAACGTTAACTTAAAAAAATGAAATCCCTGCAACAAGAGACGAAATCCCGCTGAGGAGGATAGTCTGAACTGAAGAATCCGACTGTTTTTGGCAAAGTTTGGTCTGAAATCACAGTATGATACAGGGGCTGGTCCCATGCTGTTAAAGAAGCGGGCCACTATGATGCTGCTGAAAAGAATAATAAAAAAAAAAAGAATTAAAAAAAAAAAAAAAAAAAAAAAAAGAGTTCTTGATATACGACCTTATACTCAGTAAAAGCGACTAAAAAAAACGACTGAGCCAGGGAAGCATCCTATGTCACTGCGAGTCCATTTTACAGTCACTCAGGAGGAAAATTTAAAGAAATATATATATTTTGTTTAGTCTCGTTTAGCGATCGAGTGTTGAGGGAGATCAGAGGGGGGAATCTGCTGGTTGGGTTTTAAAACAAGTGCGTATTCCACTTGAAGATTGTGAGCGCTCTGTCAGTGCTTGTTGTTCGTCTCCTCCTGGCCCGAGCTGGAGAGGCCGTTCTGGGGTTGGGTGGAGCCTGAGCCCAGGCCGTACAATCTCCCACAATACTTTGCGTCGTCAATGTTGTCTTCGAAAAAAAGCTGAACAGAAGAAGAAGAAGAAAAGAAGATAATCAATTAACACCTGCTGTACATATGCATGTGCCACAAAAATCCCTTCTTTGATGGGGCGTGTTTGCATTCAAAACCAGGAAGTTAAGAGTGGGACATGTGACACAGTGAATCTCTAGCCTGAGCATGACAGGATAAGTCAGTAATGCCCAGGGGAAAGGTCTAATAAATAAACTGAGATGGGTAAAGGGGGGAAAGAAATGACATGGTAACAAATCACACCTGGCATCTGTAAATATATTCATTCATTCATAAATAAATACTTCCAGGGGGCAATCCTTCAGCACAGTTTACAGTAAACAAAGTGAGGGGCAGTAAAACATGTTCGGGTGATAAAAAGTTAGAAGAAAAATTGGCTGAAAGTGCACAGAAGCTGCCTATCCTACAAATCAACTACACTATATAAAGAAAAGCACCTCTGGATATTTGCCCGACGTACCTCTTTCATCCTGAAGAAAGCCATGCCGGTGAGAAGCGAGTCTGATCCAGCCTGATGCTGCCGCCCGATCCGCTTCAGCTCCAACTGGTCCGCTACTTCCTGGAGCCCTCCCTGCATGCACACAAGTCCAAAACACATAAGTGAGACGACTAAAGGCTTGTTCTGACATGATGTGACCAATTTAGTCTCCGACAAAATTTGTAGGAGATTATTTTTATAAATCATTTAAAAAAAAATATATTTTGGAGGAAAAAACATTAATGAGCCGCGTGCGTCCCCACCCGTGTCTGTGTTCTATACCTTTAGGTTCTTGCAGCTCTTCATCAAGTATTTGACGTCGTAGATCGCCGGGAAGAAGAGGTTGAGTATCTGGAAGAAGTCGTGTTCCTCCTCGGGGAGCCGCACATCGGTCAGGAGCTTCACCAGGTAGCCAAAGTCATAGCCACTGAGAAATACAGAGCACTGGGATTAGGGTGAAGGATAGGCGGGATCACACTGATGTTTAGGGTCGGACCCGTGTGGAGATATGTAGCCAAACGCTGAACCAGTATACAGGATTTTACCACTACCAAGCATCCGGTCCAGAGTGGAACATAATAAAACAAAAAATGTGGCCATACTGGCGCAGGTTTAGTTCTCTTTGAGAATAACGCTGCCATGCGTTACGACCCCAAAAAGCACACAAGCTTTCAGATAAACAAACACAACGTGGGCCATGAGAATCTTCCCTCCTCGACTGAAATACGACCTCCATGTTGCCAGACTCAGCAGTAGTGTGTTCAGCTTTCTTTTGTCTCAAACAACTTGTTGAAAAATCGTCAATGTTTTCAGCAGCCGACAATAAAAACATAAAAAAATCTGGATTCTGTCGGCGTTCTCATCGATGGAGAAGATTGGCTTTTTTGTAAAAATGAAGAGGACTTACTTAAAACAAAAGTAGGTTGTTTTTTTTAACAGAAATAATGACGAGACTTTAAAAAAAAAAAAAAGTGGTCCTTGGTATAAAAATGAGGATCTTCAAGGACGCAGGTGTTTTTTTGTTTTTTTAAACGAAGACGAGAATGATATCTCTTTTCACCGAGCCGAACGAGATCCTCTGAACAGTGAGTCAGAGCACACAACTGACCTGTGGAAGGAGAGCCACTTGACGTTTTCACACAGCACCAAGCCAGACGTCATGAGGAGCTCAGCGAAGTAGAGTGTCTCAATTCCCTCTTCTTCGTGTTTCTTAAACTGGAGGCCGGAGTTCTGGAGTAGGTCTATGGAGTCTTGTGAGTACATGTCTTCTCTGTGAGGAGCAGAACAAAAAAGAAAGAAAATAAAACAGACAGCATCATCATCATCATCAAGCTCAACCAGGAGTCAGGACCGATCAGAGTAGAATGTGTATAGAATAGAAGACGGTTCGCATACGTGAGGTTGAACTTGAAGTTGAACTGCCACGTCGTCGTGCCAAGAGGGTAGTCTCCGTCCTCGTTCATGAATGTGAGGCCAAGCTGGATGATCTTCAGGAGGTCGACGTTACACCTCAGCAGCTGGTACTGGTAGTCTACTGTGCTTCGGAACTCGCCGATGGGCCGGACAACCACCCCGGGGAACTCTGTGTCCTGATGAAATATATAAGACATGAACAGAAAGCTCCACAATATAATATTCCTACGCTGCCATGTCTCATTAGTATATGGCGGTCAAGGCTCACCTACGGCAGGAGTCTCCAATTTTCTATTATACATTTTCGTTCCCACTTTGCCTTAACAATGTTATATTTTTGTTTTTACGGATGAGCTGAAAAATGGTTGTTTTTAAAAAAGCAAGTTGGTTTTAAATCCCACTTTGCAGAAATGTTGCAACTTAAGACGGGTATAAAGAAAGCAATTTGTTGTTTTTAAAAAAAATACTGAGCCTTACGAACAGGATATATTTTCCAGCATGATATTAAAATGTAGGGTTGGGTACCAAAAACCGGTGCCAATATGGCACTGGTTCCAACACGTCCGGTACCTACCGGACCGAAAAGCAACGCAGATTTCGGTGCTTTCTTCCGGTGCCTGGGCCGATTTAAATATATATTTTTTTTATACTACTTTGTAATGTTGCATGGTATATAGATACTAAAAAGGTAGCGCGGTACCCGCACGTTAAAAACGATAAGATGTTGATGTATCGATACTATTAAAATAGCGCGGATCAGAGCACACTCTCTACTCCTCTCTCTGTTGTCCGCCTGCATGCAGAGCAGGGCTCTGAAATGTGTCAGTGCTTATGCCCTCTGTCATGCATCACCCATGCAAAATGTTATATAAAACAACATCTAAAGTATAGCACATTTAAAAATATAAGACTTCAAGATATCTAATTACATGTCTCAGAGATACAACTTTTTAAGGATTTGTTAATGACATTCAATACTATGATTTTTGTAATGACACTTCTACCATTTTCTCTAATTGATGACATTTGTATGACATAGAAAACGACCATGTTTTATGACATATTTCATGATATATTGTACTTTGACTTTTTAATGTTAGTACTTTTGAAGTATAGAAATATAAATTCAACATTGTGAGAGTTGAAAACTGTTTTTCCTCATGCTGAAACACAACACAAAACATGTAACTACTTAGCCTTTGCTTGGTCTATACAGCCGTTTAAGGTGACACAATGTCTCTTACCATGGCAATGAAATTGTAGCTTTGAATAATTTGTCGGATCTTCCTCATTTCGTCCTCCACATTGCTCGCCCATACTTCACAGATTATCTGACTGGAATCCGTAAGTGCGGCTGGCATGTTGGCTGGTCAGGAAACCAAAAAGCTAAAACCCCAACAATCCTGCAACCTGCAAAGGCAGTGTGATGAGACACCTCTAGGAAAAGGATGAAAAGTAAATATAACAAATTAAAATTACACTTCAACATTGGTATAATAACATCAGATAAAGAAGGAGGATGATTGTTTGTACCACTACTGCTGTTACAATTGAGAATAATGCAAACACCAATACACAAAAACATTACAAAAAAACCCTAAAAACTAGAGTATGAAAAAACAACAGTTGAGAAATCCATATATTCTAAATCAACTCATATTTGTTTAAGCAACTCCCCACGTTACATCCTTTTTAAATGTTTAAATTGACTTAAACTTGTATTTTAAGCTGCAGCAAATGAACATGCTTTATGTTTTGAATGAAGCCATGCTTGCATGTATTGCCAGTTGCATGTACAGTTCAGTAAACCAACTGGTTAAAGGGACTCTGATACAGCAGCTTGCCCTGCAATTAAACGTACCATAATAAAGTGTATAATGTTCACCTTTTGTTTAAACCGTTAAAGAGAGGGACTGATTAGAATAGAAAGGTGTGAGGTGTTTTACATAGCCACTAACGGAACAGTGATGGATTTAAGCGGCATTTCTCTTCTTCATTAACTGCAATGACAACATTTGTTTGATGAAATCCTCACGAATAGTCATGGAATGGGATTTCATTTTAAATTCACGACCTTCATGCTACCGTGAGATGAAGTTGAATTTACGTTATATAAGTTAGCTAGCAGTTAGTTGTTTATAACATCGGGTTAACTTCTCCAACAGCTATCAAACAAAACAGCACCCGGATATAAAAAAGCGTCCACTTTATCTTGAAGTATTTGGAAAGGGGTGACGTTAATAGTGTATAACACCTCAGGAGGTTTTAGTTACAGCACATAAGTAATATCCCTGCAAACTAACGACGATGGCTACGTACTTAGCATGAACGGCTAACGTGTACAAGCTAATCCTCGCGTTACCCGGAGAGCTAACAACACCGGAGAAGAGAATAACTGAACCGGCTCTGCTTTTACACGTCTCAATAGTCTCAGCGGCTATGCACAGTGTGGACGCTGCATAGTATCATCGTGGAAAGTATAAAAGTGCTAAAAAAAAAACTAAACAGGTTTACCTCAGAATTTCCTCGACGTAACCTAGCTAGCTGGTTGATAGCGCTTCTGTTGTTCTTCTTCGTTTTTTTCCTATTCTACATCTTCTTCATTGCGTGTATTGGCAGATCGGCAGATTAGACGGCACACCGCCACCTACTGTAAGGGTGGTGTAACGACGTGAAGATGTATTAGGCGCAACGGGCAAATACAAAACATTTACTCTACATTTCAGAGGTAAATTAACTTTTTATTCAAGAACCATAGTTACTTGTATCTTTTGAAAATGTGTGTTTTTAGAAATTAAGAATTTTTATTTAAAAAAACGAGTACAAAACATGATGAATTGCATGAGATTCAACTATCCATCATTAGAGTTTATACAATAGGCTTCACATTGACATTAAAATGCTTTTTAGATTAATGCATCACTAGAATAATACTAAAATATAACAGTATAATGCTCTTAGGGATCTTTCTTTTTTATCATATTAGTGCTTTTACTTTTGACACTTTAAGTACATTTGACTTCAAAGTACTTTAAGTAAAAATGTAAGCATAAGAAGTGCTGTAAACACTTAAATTAAAGGACCTGAATACTTCCTCTACCACTTGACAAAGAAACAGTGCAGCCTGGTCACAATAAAGTATATGGATTGAGAACCAAACAAACAATACATGCATAATAGTATATAATATACACCATTACGTGGACACATGGACATTATACCCAAATGTAATTGTCAAATGAGTCAAAGCCTCCAGTCTTCTGGTTTCAGACTTACCACCAGAGCTGCTCCCATTCAACGCGGTTGAAAAAACACCCGGCTCGCAGTTGGATAGGAAGTCTGTTGTCAAATCAAACAGGAACGTCACACGTACAAACGCGCGCGCGCACACACACACACACACACACACACACACACACACACACACATTATTTTCTGTATGCATGATATCGCTCTTCATTGGAACTACTGGGTCCAAACCAGGAAACCACCCATAGATCAAAAGTACACTGAGGTATATGTCCTGCAACCATCAACACACAGGAGTTCAACCCATTATCCTATAGCAAATTGTATTTCTAATACACACTAAAACTAAATCTGTAATTTACACTCACACACACACACAAATCACAGGCCGATATGAAAGCCAATTTATTTGTAAACCATCTCAAATACTTGATGTACAGGGAAGTATATTGCTCGACACAACACACACAGCCGTCAGCAGTTCACCATCATAGAACTGAAGCTCATTGGCGAAAGAAGACGATCGCAGATAAAGACGGCAGATAAAGACGGCAGATGAAGACGCTCCTTTGATGATTAATGAACACCTTAAGTCTCATGAATAATGAAGTTCATGAGAATAAAGAGGGAGTCAAAAATGCAAGCATGTTATTAAACCGTGTTCATCTCTAAAAAACAGGCATCATTAGATCCACAATGCAGTAAACCAACTATGGCCAGCTTGCTCACGATTGGAGGACGAAGGTTGGCAAAAGCTAAAAGAACAATACTCTGTACATTGGGGATTTACATTGGGTAACACATGAACTGTATGCATAAAAGATTGAAGAGAAAAATAATTAAAATGATCTACATATCTTACTATTTATCATGGGACGCACCTTTTTCTAAAAACAAATTATGAAGACTAAATTGTTCTCTGGGGCAAAATTAAGAGCCATTGAAGTTGAGATGACCTTGTGCTGTCAGAGGGAAATAGTGTACATGATGGAATAAAAAGGAAGAACAAGAAGTTGCATTGGTTTGCCTTCGCTGGTCGATCCAGACCTCTTCAATACTCTACTTGTAATGAGTCTACTGGGCTCAACAATTAAACCAGCAATGCAACAAAAGTTAACACTGTTTGACAAAAAAACAAACACAAAAAACTAAACAAAAACAGACATTTTCCTCCCAGGTTTGAACTGATTATTTTTCTTCTTTCTTCTGAGCATGTACACAAGACATAATAAGAGCTGATGCAGACAATTCTCTCTCACACACAAAAAAAAGATGTGTCAGTTCTTCGCTGTGACGGAGTCCCAAACATCATGGCAGCGGTGGGCAGCGGGTCACTGCTCTGTGGATTCAGCTCTCCTCTGGATGTGGGAGATCTCCAGGATGGGCATCAGCAGCTGGAAGGCATCCTGGATGTACGACGCACTGTTGGATGCCTGCGAAGAAAGAGGATTCAACACGTAGTTCAGCATCATTCTGAAATGCTCGTATTCGTGCCTGTGACACAAATACAGACAATCCAACTGCAAAACATCTTCCGAAACATGATATTTAAGCTTTTCACAACCTTTTAAAAAAAAATTCAAGGAGAAAAGGGTCAGTGTCTTTAGACAGGATAGCAGAACACAGGCGTCTGCACTTGTGTCAACAAAATGACACTTCATTTCTGGGAAATGCTTTTAGCTTAAATTTAATATGATCTTTTTTGCTCTGCTATTTTATTGTATTGTATTTATTGAGTATTCTTCATAGTTAATATTTTGATGTTTACTCTGTAACTTTGCTTGCTGCTGCTACATGAATAAAGCATTTATCTACCTATCTTACAATAACCAATCTTGTGCACATGCAGATATATAGATACAAAATTCAAGAACTAGATACGAGAGGTGAAATCAACAAAACTGCATTTCATGGAGAGACTGACCCATTGTACATGCAATGGGATGGATACAGATCAAACAGGAACATTGATACTGAGTTACTGTGTGAACAGAATGATGTAGTGCCGTGACACAGACCTCTAAAAAGACTCCGGTTATCAGCGGGTTGAGGACATCTCCCTTCTTGTTTGACTGGAATAAACAAAAACGTTCAGATCAAATTACAGCTCAGCCCTCAGATGAATCAAACAGCGGCGGTGATAATGTGTCGAAATGGAGAAGAGCGGTTATGGAAAATGAAAGATTCTGAGGGACTCAAAGAGCAGCAGGTATTAAGAGTTCTGCTAAATGAGTATTGGCATTTTAACGTGTTTGTGAAAACAAACACAAGGATCAAATGAGGTAAAGATGATGAAACGCATCCCTGTGAACTCGAAATCAGGTTGTGGCTTCATAAATGTCCCATTGCCTCACTCTCACCGACATCGGCTCCACCGAGTGTTAAATCATGATGCTTCTTCTGAGAAACTCAAATACACAAAGTAAGTCGGGGGATTGTACTAAATTGAAGCAGGAGAGGTCGAGATAGACTTGACTTTTAATCCCTGTATTGGGGTCAAGCTCTGAAAACCCTGGATCCTACAATTCTCACACTGCAATTTGCTAGCAGCATAACACAAAACAAAAACATGTATTGCTTTAATGGTTAGCAGTTACATGATGATGATGAAAACAGTCATTCAAAGTATGATCCCATCAAGAGATTCTGTGATTTGGTTGGCAACAGTCTTAATAAACAACTGCCTTCAGGGATATACTGTATTCCCATGTATTCATATTTCCGTTCTTCTGTCACATTATGCATCAATGAAATATCTCATTGTGAAACCCCGCTGTTTGATATACAAGTCAGGTTAGAGTAATCACACTCACCCCGGCTGTTGTTAGGCAGGAGGTGAACTTCTTGGACAGCAGCGAGAGCTCTTTACACAGGAGGACAGTTAACCTGAGGACAGACGGACATGTGTTTGATTTCAGCACGGACGAAACGGAATTCACACAAAAACAACACGGCGCCTTACTGTGAGAGAACGCTGGCCTCCGTGCTGCCGCAGGAGAAGAGGGTCATCTCAGCCAGTTTGTGGAAAAGCTCGATGGATCGAGCCGTCAGCTCTGCCAGACTCCTGATGGCTGCGGCGTGAACCTCCTGATGAAATACAACACACACACACACACACACACACACACACACACACACACACACACACACACACACACACACACACACACACACACACACACACACACACACACACACTTAATATGGATTAGTCATTTGACGACCGATTATTATAATACTTTTTTTAAAAGTATTTATCAAGTCATAACACGAAAAGGAAATCTGCTTCCACATTGTCAAAGTGTCAAAATTTGCTACTTTTCTATATTCAATATTATTGTACGTTTAATATCTTTGGGTTTTGGACTGGCCGTCGGACAATCTAAGAGATTTGAAGACCTCGGGCTCTGGGAAATTGTGTCACTTCCACAATTATTTCATATGATCGATTTAACGGAAAAGATAATGTACAGAAAACATACGTTTGTAATCTTGCTTCATACTATGCTAATTAAAAAAAAGAAAAGGCAAAACCATGTTTGTGCTTCTTCCAAAACTGAAAAAATAAGCTATAAGCTCAACCTGTAAGTCTGACTGCAACCTGAAATGGATCTGTCGTCACGTGAAATACTGACGATATCGGCGGCATACCTCCACAGAAGGTGTTTTCTTAGCTTCTTCCTCGTTCTTCTCCTCCTCCTCCTCCTCCTTCTCCTTCTCCTCCTCCTCCTCCTCCTCCTCCCTTGTCGTTTCAGGTTTGCTCATGTCAGTGATCTGGCTGCAGATGCTTTTGCAGGCCTGTTGCAGGGCAGAGATCATGGCATTAAAATTACGCCGGATGGCTTTGGTTGTAAACCACCAGTTGACCACAGTAAACAAACAGAAAGGCACAATCTAATGGTGAAGTGGCGGCATTATATTTGACTGAATTTGCATGCCGTATACAGGACTGGGCGATAATTAAATGTGATAATTTTATGTCCTTCAATAGAATCATGTTGTGATTAAATCATACATAGAGATATTGTGATACAGAATTGATAATCACAAGCACATACTTACTCAAATTACTTAGACAATCTGATTATAAAGTAAAGTACTAAAGTGCTTTATCTCTGTAGATTTTAATCTACATTAATTACATTTCAATTATCAAGTATTTAATTCACAAAAGGACACAAAACCACATAAGGACGGTTCATTGAATTATCAGAAAAACTTCCTATATCATGATGTGTATTGTTACTGAGATATGAAATGGCCAATGTCGTGATAGAAGATTTTGGCTACATAGTTATTTGTTCCTAACGTAACAACAACACCACGACAAATTGCAACCTCACAGAACCGTGTCGTTGGTACCTTGCTGAGTTTGTTAGCTGTGACAGTGGCACCGAGACCTTCCAAGGCCTCCTCTAACTCCCTCTCAAACTCAGAGCCGTCTTCGTCTGGAATTAGAAACGTAAAAATGTATATTTTTCCAGGTGTTTACGTCACTTCTGACATTCCCGGCGCTGTATTCCTCTTTCAGTGCTGGCACACTTTTACAGAGATGTGCTACCTTTCTTTTCATCCACTTCCTCGTCATCAAACTCCACCAGGGAGAAAGAGTCCTTGATCAAATCCAGCTCCCCTCTGAGCTGAACCAGCTCCTCACCCGATAGCGTGGTCAGCACCGACTTCACCTACCAAAATAAAAATAAACACACACACACACACACACACACACACACACACACACACACACACACACACACACACACACACACACACACACACACACACACACACACTTGTGGGTTTTATCAGATCAAATTGAAATATGAGGCGTGAAAACAATCTATCAGCATGTCTTTGTGGCTGTCACCGTACCTTAGACTCACTCTCCCGAGACAGAATCTCCAGCGCCTCGAGGTGCGACAGACCCTGAAACTCATCAAACAGCATCCCGTAGTGAGCGACCGCCTTGTTCTCCGAATCGGAGAACTCTTTTTCCGCCGTCTGCAGCTCCTCTCGCTCCTTCGCCTCCCTCAACACCTACGAGACAGAGAGTTGAGAAGACGTCAGCTCCCTGTCAAAGACAGCCGGCAGTAAAACCCCGGTGTGAGACGGCTGAAGTGTATCGTATAAAGACAGGATGACGTCTCTGCCCTACCTCCTCCTCATCTTTGACAGGTGCTGAAGGTCAAGATTTCGGCTGCAAAATAGTCTAGTCCAGTATTTGTCACAAAATGAATATGTGGCGCTTTGAAAATGAGTGTTTGACCCCCCCGGTCTGCCCACCTGAGACAGAGTGGAGTTCCTGATCATCATTCCTTTGGTCTTCTTAAAGCCAGGATCTCCTTCTGCTATCACATCCATTGTCTTCTTCCCGATGAACTCCAGAGCATCCAGCCCGCCCGCTATCACCGTCTTCCCCTGTGATCGGATGGAAAATATAAAGTGCTTTGGAACGCCTGCTCTTGGCAAACAATTACCATGTAAGACAACATATTTAATGACTGAAGTAATGAGTTTTTACGAAGCTTAAGCCAACGTTACACTAACTTTTAAAAGGTTCTGTTGCTAGCTCGCTTCCTGCATCAAATTGGACAAATAAAGACACAGAAATCAGTGTTTCCCCTAGGTTTACAGCTTCAGGGGTGGGGAGAATAAAGAACATTGCAATCACTTTCAAGTAAACCATATCGCTCACACCAGATCACTGTGTTAGAAAAATGAAAATAAAGTTAAGCAAAAAAAAATAATATTGACTAGTAAATATCTTATTGTGGAAAACAATTAGCTATTTTTTGAAAAACAAAACCGAATGAGTGCAGATGTGTGAGCATCACGTTGTATCAGTATTTGTGGCTGCAGTGAGCTAATTTCCTCTACAACTCTTTATGAACGGGGTTGTAGATTTGATACGGCCTCTCAATTCATGCTCAATGTTGATCTGAGATCTGTTTTCTGATGAGAGATGCAACAGCAAAAAACACGACCTCATGGAGATCTCATAAAGACCTTCTTTTAGCAAAATGCCAAGAATCGGCGAGTCGTGCATGCGCAAGCGTAACCTGTTAACTGCATGCGGTAAACATTTAAAATCAGCATTTCCTCTTGCGCCCCACCTGTAATAAATACTGACTTAAAGGAAACATGGTGTTCATTTATTTTAATGACGACCACAAAGTGTGCAGGCTTTGTCACTGCAGTGTGTTTTTCGGGCTTTTGGAAGAATATTTCCAGAGCCTCTCGATATGGGAAGTCAGAAACGTCATTTATGGAGCTCCAGGCTGTTTGTCTTGACCTGCAAATACATGAACCATTAGGCTTTAAAAGTGATAGCTCGTAGCTTAAAATACTGATAGCTTAAAGCAGCAAATCCCATTGTGAAAAGCACGCAACATATTTTTCGTCACTCTCTGTCCACTGTGTGCTCTTCACCTGTGTGCAGCGCATCGGGGCGGAACTCCGCGGTGAGACACAGAACAGAGAAGTAGACGCCTCCATGTAGAGACGGAATTACATGCTGTGTGTAGATACGATCAGTTTGTTTAATAACATAACAATGTGTAGACCTGTTCTATAGGAAACTCAAATAACTTCTGTTATTTGGCGCTGTAGAAAAATTACAGGGGGGCGGGGGATTTCTGCAGGGGGGCACCCCGCCCCTCTGTTATAACGGTAGGGGAAACACTGGAAATATTTTCAAGAAAATATATACATGGTTCATTATTTTATGGTGAGGATGAAGAGTTGCTGCTACCTTGTGAACTAAAGACACATGTGAGAAATTCTAAAAGCTCTGACATCTTGTCAAAACTTGTTGCCGATAGAGTAAAAAGAACATATTTCCAATATGTCAGCCTGTTTTTATTTTTGGCAATGACTAAAACCCATAAGCCAATTCCATCCTCCTATGTTTCCAAAAGATCACAAATCACCAAAATTGCACGTAAGGCTTTTTTCAGTCGTGCTCATATGAACTCTCTTGCTTTTAAAAGATTAACCAATAGCAAACTGTCTTAAAACAATAATAAAACAATAGTGGAGAGAAACTAGTAAATTCAGTATCAATTCTCCACATGAGTTGTTTCCTACTTCATCCTTCCTGGGCACAGAAATAAAACAGAGGATATTCCTACTTACTGTGCTCTGGACGACGCTGGTGAGCGACGACAGCATCCCCATCGCACTTCCCAGCGCTGCCGATCCCTCGACTGCCGCTTTGTCTGTCTCGCTAGATTCAGCTTCAGGACGAGGAAACAAAGACAATACACATCGTTATACAAGGTCAACGCAATGTCCACAAAATGTATGATATATCACTGTGTAAAATCGATCCATGATGATTGGATTGGTCGACCCAGCGTTGCCACACAACATGTGGCTGTGCTTTACCGGGCTCCATCTGCTCTTCCTCAACTTGCGCCGAGACCTCGGTCGGACTGGGGATTCCCAGCGACGTCTCGGCCTTCTCTATCACCTGAGTGAGCCCTTGACCTGGACGGACAGAGGAGAAAAGAGAAGCATGTACGATGTTTCGAGGACGTTTTGTTGCAGTGAGGCGCGACAGTGTATTATTTAACAGGTGAAAAGAGAGAATGAGAAATACATTCAAATTATTTCTTGGACTATTCTTTGATTGATTGGTATAGTTGACAATGTCAACCACCACACAGTTACCTTGAAAATACTAAATTTAAGTTGAACAGATATTATATTTTACCGTCACATGACTTCAAGTATGTATTCTGAACTATTAAAGCTTGAGATCACACGTATAGCGTCACATGGCATGCTGCTTTGTTTCAAATGAAGATGCAGAACCGAGGCAAAGACAACGTTTGAGCACCTGAAGACCACCTTGCACATTGTAATCGGGTTAGTTAGGCGGTCCATACTCACCCACAGTGGCCACAGTCGCTGTTGCAGTGGACAGGATGGATTTGCCCCAGCTGCCCCAGTATCCCCAACCACCCTGAGACACAGTGGACTCAGTCGGCGTCTAAGAGAGAGGACACGAGGATGAGGACGGATAAGAAGGAGGTGAAAGAAAAGACAAGAGGGAGAGCAAGAAACGTGGGTTGTGAAGAATGACTGAGATAATAGAAAGCAAAGAAATGGCTTTTGTGACCTCGGGGAAAGTGAGTTCAAACAGCAGCTTGAATATATTTGCACTGGTAGCACCTGAATAGTGATGCAAGAGATCGTGTAAGGCCAGGAAGTCACTAGAGGATCAGTAAGATTTTTTTTGAGAGAGACAGGTTTGTCCAATAATATTAATGAATGTCAAGAACATCATACATTGACATAAAAGGGGCGCCAGGGGACAAAAGTACTACAATTGTACAATTGTAATACCAAGCTGTATTCAATGAAGTCTGAATACTTTTTTGCCACAGACGTTTTTCCCTTTTCAAAACATAACTTGCAGTTTTGTCTAGTACAAACAACGCTTATCTCACCACTGTCTTTGCTGGCTGCTCCTCTACTTTTGGCACTTCCTCAACTTCGGCCGCAGGTTTGACGTCTGGCCTCCTCCTGGCTTTCCTCGTCGGGGCCACGTCAGTCGAATTGTCAGGGGCGGACGGCGAGGAGCCATCGTCGGGCGTCTCTGCGGGAGAGGCATCCTGAATTTCCAGTGCCACCTCTTGAGCCTCCGCGACTGTTGCTTCACTGTCTGACATCTCGACGTCTTACTGCATGCCTTGATGTGACAGAGGATGTAAATATTACAGATCCAACAGAGCTTAGAACAAAAAAACAAAAAAGTTAATGCAGAGCTGGTTTGTATTGAAGTTAACTGAATATATTTGAAATTATTCTTCAACTGTTAGAGCGAAACATATCTGATATTCAACGCATTCATTCCAGGTGTTGACTTTCCTTCAAACTAGTGGTATCATACATTTCCCAGAATGCATTTCAAAACACAGGAAACAGCAGTTATCCACTCAGTTGTTTTTTATCTGTGCAGATTGGAGAGTTAGTTTAAAGTACAGTCTTGGCTTTCTGAAACCCGAACTATTATTGTATACTGTGTATAAAAGCAGGAATTGATATTATGACACATACACCATACATTCAGATTTGTAGATCACATTCTACTGGCATCATCGCACAGTAATATTAGTTTAGCGATAACTAATTGCTATGCACGCTTTAATGTGAGTTTATAGTAGTTTCAGTAAGCTAACGTCAATGACAGCATAGCGACAGGGCTAGCAGGAGCGTTTAGATGTTATTTTATTAACATACGCTACTCTAAAAATGATCAGCACACAACTTAATGTTAGTCGGGAACAAAACAAGATGACGTGACGCTACACTTTGTGTACAAACTCACCTTCTCCCCCTGTCAAAGTCTTGACGCTGTCAGTTAACGGGAGCCGAGCCGGCTAAGCTACCAGTTTCGTTCCCAAAAATCAACAACAATAGCGGGTTTATCTTCTTTCTTTCACCTTATAAACCCGAAAAGCCTTTTTAGTTTCCCAGTTAAGAGTTTAATGATTCAGGGTGTCTGGTTCTTTTTTGTCCACAGATTAGCCACGTCACATTTTGTTTTTACTGACCAGGTCCGACAGATAGCACAATTGAGAAATACTGGTTCCGATTAGCACCTTCAAAATAAAAGAATTATTTCAGAAAATGGAAGAGCTACAAAATAATATGTTGAACATTGTTTTTATTGCAACATGTACCAAGGCGTTTTCGTAGATTCTTTTTTTCAACAACTAGGGATATCTGAAATGTGTGTTGTATATTTTAGATTTGCCTGTTATTTGACTTTTCTCAAGGGTAAGCGGCATTACAATATTATTTTGGAAGGAAGGCCTTGTCATATTATTGGGCTAGCTCTGTGTTACACAATATACCTTGATTAATCTCGTTGCCAGTCAACTTCCGGACCACTGAAATTAAATAATTAAAATTTCCGGTACAAAAACAAGAACGAGAGGATGCTAATCTTACGTTTTTTGTTTATTTTTCATGTCTACTTTCAAGAGTTAAGAAATCCATCAATGTCTTTATTCTAGAAAAAAAAATGGCATTTTGAACTATTACAAAAATGTATATAATAATAAATATACAAATAAATATTATTCATCTCACAGTTGGATAGACCTTATTCAAATGTCTAATATCATTCATGAATCCAAATTGTTTGTGTACAGGCAGAAATAAAGAAATATTGTTTGAATCCTCAATACATTTAACTGGAAACATAAAAAACATTGGATCTCAAAACCAGACGAAAATATATTATCAAGAGCATCATATATTTTTTTTAACATCAACGATATTTAATTTAGCGCTGATTACGCACCCATACATCACCTACCTACACCTGTGTGGGAGAATTCAGAAGAAGCCACGCCCACTCACACGCACCTGCCCACCAGGAAGTGAGCGGAGTCGGACCGAGCGGAGCTTTGCTCAAACAAGCTGCGGCTGCATAACATACTAAAATAAAGTCGAAACGGAATATCTTCGAACAGAGAAGTTATAAAAACTGTTGGCCTCGATTTTTTTTGTTTGGTCGCCATCCGAGCAGGTGAGAGTCCATGGCTCGGGCTCTATTTGGGGTTTGTGGTTGAATTTGCTGTTTTGTCGGCTTTCTTGCCTTTGTAAAACGTGCTGGTTGGGCCTTCACCAATATTGTCATTGAAAAGTCAAAGGATCAAATCCAACACTATTTCAGCTAAAAATATATTTATGCTTTTCAAGAGAAACAAACGCAGACAATGAAAACATGGGTGTTAAACTTCAACAATAGTCAAAGGTATCTAGGAGTGGTAAGAAAAAATAAATAAAAATAAGACAACAATAGCAATAAACTTCCAAATGGAAAATGTGGTTTGAATTTCAAAGTAATCCATGAACCATATATGTCCTGAAGCGTCTCTCATCCTGTTGACTGTTGACTTTTGACTTTTCCTGTGTTGACTTTTCCTGTTTCGCAGGTTCGTCCCATCTAAATGTGAGCTGAAGCTGCAACTCCTCTCGACATGTCACCGTCTCAGAAACGCTGCCTGTCCCGCCTACTACTCGCGGTCCTGCTGCTCGGCGGCTGGACGGCAGACGGAGCTCTGAATGGGTCGGAGGCGGTGGCGTCCAGCATCCCCTCCATTGTGGTGAAGGAGGGATCCAGCACGCTGATCGAGTGCAACGTGACCGGAGGCTACGATGACATCAAGTGGTACAACTCTAAGGGACTTCTGCTGGGCGACGACACAAGTAGGAGAAGGCTATTCATATATATATATATATATATATATATATATATATATATATATATATATATATATATATATACATACATACATACATACATACATACATACATACATACATACACACACCCCAACACATTCATGTGTATATTTCTAAAACGAGGACACGGCCAAAAACCCTACAGGTCAACAACTAACTTCTAAACACTTTGATTTGGTGATTTTCAAATAAATAAATAAAACGCATCTAGAGTTACTTTTACATGTTATTTCATCAGCATTTAAATAACTATATTTGTATGTCAAATCTATTTATTGAAATTGTGTATTCAAACAAAGGTCATATGTTTAAAAAAAAAAGCATAGTTTTAACCCAGAGGCATAATGTCTCTACACTGTTCCCATGTCATGCATTGCTTGGCAATTGTGTTCATGAATCTGATTTATATATATATATATATATATATATATATATATATATATATATATATATATATATATATATATATATATATATATATATATTAAAACTGCTTTTATCTTATCCGGTTGTGTTTTGTGTGCTAATTTGATTCAATTGATATTAAGTAAGCCAACTGTGTTTTTGGGCTAGTGTAAATGTTTTTGATGCATTCCAAACTTAATGGAGGAGACGATGATGATGATGACTTTTTCCTGCTTTCCCAATTCTCAACTCCCATCTTTGCATTGCCTCGTGTGTTTTGACTCCAGGTGGGAAGTGGAACGTTGAGGAGAAGGGCGTCCTGAACATCACCACGGTCTCCTTCGAGGACCGCGGCCGCTACACCTGCGTCACCGACGGGGCCCAGAGCTACGCCGTGACGCTTCGCGTCGCCCACACCGACAGCGGCCTGGGCCTGTACTACGTCATCGTCTGCCTGGTGACCTTCACCATCATCATGATCCTCAATGTGGCGCGCCTCTGCATGGTCAGCAGCCACCTCAAGAAGACCGAGCGGGCCATCAACGAGTTCTTCCGCACCGAGGGCGCAGAGAAGCTGCAGAAGGCGTTCGAGGTCGCTAAGCGCATTCCCATCGTCACATCAGCCAAGACGCTGGAGCTCGCCAAGGTCACGCAGTTCAAGACCATGGAGTTCGCCCGGCACATGGAGGACCTGGCTCGGAGCGTCCCGCTACCGCCGCTCATCCTGAACTGCCGCGCGTCCACGGAGGAGGTCGCGGAGACGGGGCGGCCTCACCCCGCAGAGCAGGCCGGGCCGTCGGTGTCGAGGAGCAGGCAAGCTATCGGCCCTCCCTCCGCGGAGGGAACTGGGGAGGGAGAAAGGGAAGAGGGGTCCCAGGCGCTGCTGCCATCAAGTGGTGGGAACGGTGAAGGTGGAGGCGCCGATGTAAAAGTTTCCATCCACACGGTGTCCGAGAAGATGGACAACAAGGAGGATACGGACGCTGGGATGAGACTCCACGTGCCGGGCTCACGGACAAGTGTGTCCTATGAAAGCAACATATAGGCTATCTGACTCTGAAGCCCGTCAGAAGAAAGACACCTAATGTCTTGAGGAGAAAAAAAGAATTACAAAATGTGGGGTCAGAAAAGAAACCAAAACCTGTCGAAAGCAACAAAAAAGAAAATGGCTATCTTGCCTAAGTTGGCTTCTGAATGTCTTAGACCTGTTCTTCCTTTGAGACGGCGCCCTGGTGTCGGTCTCGGACATTATGGCTTAAGGTGTGGCGATCAAAAATATTAGTATTTGAATAGTCATCCTCCTTCTCCTTCCTGCATCTATTTTATCTTGCCTTGAATACATTTAATCTTTAGTTTTCATGTTGTGTGTGGTTGGGAATCTCTTAAACTTTCCATTCCGCGGGCACACAGCTGGTGGAGCAGCAGATTGTATAAGAGCTGATTTTCCTCGACACCATGTGCTGCCATCAAGTCAGCTTCCACAGAACAAAATATTGTCACGAAATATCCTCGTTCAGTTGTGTCGACTGCTTTCATGTCGCTGATTCCTGTCAATCTGTCACTCGCGGTGTGAAGTGGTGAGCTTTTGAAGTAATGCCTCAAAAACATGTCACTTCAGACGCGATTGATTTCTCCACGTCGCTTCATTTTGTTCGTCAGAATGGTGGATAATTACAGGTTAGCTTTTTCCTCCTGACTGACAGAAGTAAAGATAAAAATATATATACGAGCAATCCATGAAGTTTGAAGAATTATTTTCACCTTTCAAAAGCAGCTGAGTAAACGTGATTTATATTTAAATCATATGTCCTTTGTGATGGAAAATGTCGGAAATTGTGCGAATAAATCTGCAGGTGTAATTCATCATTATGTGTGCATGCCTGGAAAAGTCAGACTTTTTTCTTCTTTTCATACAGGTGATGCAACGTTTTTTTTTCCTCTGTATTACTAATTACATTTGTGAGCGTGGAACAGGAAATAGCGATTCATTTTTTACATCTGTGCACAGACCGTCCATAAGTAGGGGGAGGTGTCTAATGTCAGCGTGTCCATCACAACAGCTTCAGTTTCTTAATGGGATCTCAAGGAAGGCCAGACCTTCACACCTTTTGATCCCTTTACCAGTGACTCTTGTAATTTTGATGTTGACCCAGATTTACATTTTTTTTCATCACTTGATGTATCTAACCTCTGTAGTTTTTATGATGAAACTCAGTTTAATGATTTATGTGTTTCTCTACCTTGGAATACATTCTCTACTTTTCATCTGACTATAAGAAATCTTCCTTGCAATTATGACAAATTAATTTGTTATTTATCTTTACTTACGCATGATTTTTCAGTTATTTCTCTGTCAGAAACATGGCTTACTGAGGACTCAAGAGACTTCTTTAAAATACCAAAATACAACTCAGTTCACCATGTAAGGGGGAATAGACCTGGAGGTGGAGTATCTCTGTTTATTCATAGTGACTATGATTTCAAAATTAGGGATGATCTCACTTTGAAGTCAGAGAGGGATGAGGTGGAATCAGTTTTTTTTAGAGCTCTCTGGTGTCTGGTGGAAAGAATGTTATTGTGGGTGCTATGTATCACCCACCTGACCCTGTTACAAAGTTTTCAATGAAAGTCTGAGCTGTTCTCTTGACCTCATAGACAATGAGGATAAGGTTTGTTACATTTTAGACGATTTCAATATAAACCTTCTAAAAAATCGACTACATACTCCTACTGGGGATTTTCTTAATATCCTTTACTCTAGTTACGTTTTCCCTCTTATTCATAAAGCAACAGAAAATTCAGTGACTTTGATAACATCTTAACCAATTATTTGAGTGAAGGAACTAAATCTGGAGTCTTGTTTTCCGACTTGTCTGATCATTTTTCCGTGTTTCAATACTCTATAATTGAGATTAAGTGAGCTAAACTTACTAAGATAATGATGCAGAAAAGAATTATGAACAAATCAAATATTTCTAAATTTAATGATATTCTTACCAGTATATCATGGGAAGATTTTCAGAAGTTCATGAAAGTTATTAACCTTAGTGTCAATGATTGTTTTTCAATTTGTAGTTCCACCAAGAAAAGCAGTCAAGTTAGTAAACCCTGGTTCACAATACATTTACTGAAGTTACTTAAGAAAAAAAATAAACTGTACAGAAAATATCATTCAACTCCTACTCCTCTTACTCACGGTGCTTATAAATACTGTAGAAATAATTATACCCATACCATTACATCTGCAAAAAAGAAATATTTCAGTAAAACATTTCTGAAGTGTTCAAATAATATAAAAAGCATGTGGAAAGTAATACATCAGGTGCTGCAAAGAGAAAAGACTACCAAAGAGCTTCCTTCAGTCTTTTTGGATGGTGAGAATTCTATTGACAAGCCGTTTGATATCGCTCAAAAATTGAATGAATTCTTTGTAAACATTGGTCAGGATTTAGCAAACAATATTCCAGTTTGTCATGGGAATCCACTGGATTTTATTGCAACAAATGCCCCTATTATCTCTATTTTTATGCCCCCAGATATGCAAGAAATAAGTGATATAATTGACGATCTCAAAACATCTTCGGCTGGCCATGACAACATTTCGGCATTTCTTGTCAAACAGGTGAAACAGTCAATACTGCAGCCACTTGTTCACATCTTCACATTGTCTTTGAAAGCAGGTGTTGTGCCAGAAGATTTTAAAATTGCAAAAGTTATTCCTTTGTTTAAAGCGGAAAACCCATGTTGTTTCAACAACTATAGACCCATATCTATATTGCCTTGTTTTTCAAAAATACTAGAACAAATTGTACAAAAAAGGATATTGTTTCATATAGAGTCTAATTCAATTCTTTACAAACACCAGTATGGCTTCCATAAAAATCATTCAACATATATGGCTCTACTTTACCTTGTTGATAAAGTTATCTCTGCACTTGAAAATAATGCATTTGTTTGTAGTATTTTCATTGACCTTTCTAAAGCCTTTGACACAGTAAACCATAATATTCTATTGGAAAAGCTGTATAAATATGGATTTCAAGACGTTGCATACAAATGGTTAAAAAGTTATGTTGCCAACAGAAGACAGTTTGTTTGTGTTAAAGGTTGTTACTCAAACAAAGCTAGACTAATATGTGGGGTTCCACAGGGGTCCATTCTTGGTCCATTATTATTTCTACTTTATATTAATGATTCGTCCAATGTGTCAAAAAGTATTTTTCCGATAATGTTTGCAGATGACACGACTCTAGTTCTCTCTCATTCAAATTTAAATTCTCTGATTATGGAAGCTAATGCTGGTTTAACCGCCTATGCTACATGGTTTAAATTAAATAAGTTATCTTTGAATATCAAAAAATCAAATTGTATTATTTTCAGTGTTAAAAAATCGTACTTGAAGGATTTAACTAAAATTAAAATTGAATCTCTTGAGATGCCTCAAGTGTCATCTACAACATTTTTAGGAATTATCATTGATGAAAGTTTAAGTTGGAGTAAACATTGACTGTGTTAGTAGAAAAATAAACAAATCCATTGGAATTATAAGGAGGGTTAGACATCTTGTTTCTGTAAACTGTCTCCTTATTCTTTATTAAAGTTTAATTTATCCGTATCTCTCATATTGCAATATAGTTTGGGCAAGCACTTTTCCTACTTCTCTGAAAAAAATGTTGTTTCTCCAGAATCGTTTTGTTAGGATTGCAACAAGATCACAGTATCACATCTCAGCTGCTCCTTTATTTCACAAACTGCAGATTCTTACTATTTATAACATTACTATTTATTTAACTTGCATTTTCATGTATAAGACACTTTTAGGTGAAGGAAATATTCCTGATCATTTCAAGACCTTCTTCAAAGTCAGATTCATTCTCACTCAACTCGTCAATCTTCACATCTTCATCCTCCGAAATTACTGACTAGCAGAGGTCAATTCTCTATTAGATTTAGGGGAACCAAGTTATGGAATAACTTTTCCCACCTCACAAAGAAATGTCCATCTATAAAAAAAATTAAAATTTGCCTAAAAGAAACTATAATTGCTGTTTCGTAAGAGTTTGTTATGTATTGGTGTTTTTTTTCTTATTTTTCTTCTTCTTCTCTTTCTTGTTTTAGCTGTATCTACATTTTTAGTTACCATTGCTTAGAAACTGCCACAGAGGTTTAATCCAAAATCCCTGAACAAACACAAGCCATGCTGACTTTCACGCTCACACATGCACATATGCATACACACACACACAAACAGACTTGACATGATTACATTATTTTTCTTTTTCTTCTTTCTTCCTTTTGTTGTCTTTCTTATGCATATTTCAATTTATGTTTGTAATTTTGTAAAATTTTAAATATTACATAGGTGGAGGCTTCAAATAAGCCCAGTTGGCTTTTTGTCTCTTCCTGCAGTGATATTCATTTATGTTATGATTTTTTGTTTTATTGTTTGAATTGTGCAAAATAAAAAAAACAAGGCTTAAAAAATGTTTAACATTCCAATAAAAATATTTAAAAATAATCTCTTATGTGTTTTTTTCCCTTCTTTTTAAGCTCTAGAAGTAAAAGACCAAAGAGTCACACTCTCAACATCCCATTGTACTTGTGTGTCTGTGGAAATTAGAAGTTTGTTAGAACCTAAAAAACAAATCGGATGCCAAAAAGTGTTGATGAACATGGATGTCTCTTGGTCTCAGGGAGATATATGTAAGACAATTGAGTCACGCAAGAGGTGTCAACTGTGAATAAGTTGTGGAACAGGTGGTGAACTTTGGTTAAACCTTTAGTTGCAGTAAATGTTACAATGCTATATTTGACTGTTTAACCCTAGAACACTAACGTTAAAAATAGTCACACTATCACTAACGTCGGGTGAATTTCACCCAATATAATGTACCTGATAAAATATACTTCTCATCGAAATATATTCAAATACAACAATACAAGGCAAGTTGACGTACTCTTCTTGTATTTTACCCTATAGTACTTCTCATAAAACGATAAACGGGTATCACGGGGAGACCCTGAAAAAAGGCTCAAAATCCGGTGAAAAATTCGGGAATCGTCAATAAAACATGATTAAAAATATAAATAAAGGAGCTATGAACTTGTTATTTGGTCCACATGTTCCTGGGACATGTGAGTCTTGTTATACCCATCCGGAAAAAATAGTCACACTATCACTAACGTCAGGTGAAAAACACCTGAACAGGCGCCTGTAGAAAAAAACAGTGATCGGAGCAGGAAGACACGCCCACCTTCACTAACGTCAGTTACAGAAGGACCCACGCAACTCTGACAAAAAAAAATAACGTAACAACAATCGCCCGGGTGGAAATCACCCGACGTTAGTGTTCTAGGGTTAAGTTCATACGGAAGCACCGAAAGCACCAAGATATATTTAAATAAATGCAATAAAAAACTTGCAAATGTGTTTTTTCTGGTGGCCATTTCAGGAAATATCGCTTGAGCCACTGGGTGGCGCTGTTGGGCAAAACATCACTTTTTCACCTCAGCTACTGTATAACGTTGGTGCATTCATGAGTAAAACACTCCTGGATTTGAACTGTTGCTGATGAGCACTTGACATCATGTTAAAGAGGAAGTTGAGAGCTGAACTTTAGGTTCAGGTTTCTGGGTCTTGCTTGGTTGAAGCACCGAGTTTGAAAATCTGCAGTTGTACTCGTTGCTGGGGACCATTTTCTCAGTAAGTCGAGACAAACGTCATAACATGGGTAAAACTAAAATATTTACTGTGATGTTCTTGATGTACAGTGTCACAACCCGTGCAGAATCACTCTCCTTAAAACACAACACAGTTAATCCAAAGTATTCTGTTCTGGGAGAACAAAGATCAAAATAAAATACAATTTTTCACTTTTTATTTTATTTTGTGACTTTGAAGCTGTAGTTGGTAATGTTAAAAAAACATTTCCAACCAAAAAACCAAGCCCAGTGATGCCAACTTTTTCCAATGAAAGTAGCAGCACTACCTTTAAAAGTTGCTAAATCAAGAAATATTTCAAGACAGTAAAAGGGACAGTTTCATCCTGTCAAGCCTCCCTCCAAAGCCACTCCTCCAAAATTGTCATTATGAAAGTAACATTTAAAAAAAATATAAATATAAAAAGTTGAGGCAGATTTGCATACTGTCACCTTCCTAAAATAACGGGCCTAAGTAATTTTTTCAGGTTTTTCGGAAAACACAAAAAACTAATACCAATGTAATAGGGGTGCACAAGCCGCCTCTAGACACTGCACAACAGTCATCCTGTAATACCGGTCAAATTATGTTATGATTACTAATATTATGTTCGAGTGAGATTTTCATTGACAAAAATGCTAACTAAATAAATGCTAGCTTCAAACTGCACTATTAAAAAGCCTAAATCACACTCTTGACATAGGCCGTTATACTGTAGGGGTAGAATCACATGATCTGTTCAACTGAGGATGTAGGCGATTTTACCAGAGGTGGCCAGTATCATGAGGAGATGATTTAGGCAAGAAAATCATTTTTGTCAAAAAAATGACATAGGACATTATTTTAGGAAGGTGACGATATGAAAGTCAATGTGTAAGCCTATATGTATATACACCATGTCTGATATTTAAAAATAAAAGAAAACCTCCTTTCCCAGAGGTTAATATCTTAGTAACACAGCTATCAATGTGTTACAGTCTGCCCTATACCTGAACAGAAATAGCAGGTTGGAGAGCAGCCCAAATAACAATAACCTTGGGCCTCTGTGTTGCATAACAAAAAAAGAAAGTCATCCTTCTTCCCTTTCGTGTCCTCTCTGGAGGCACGCTTATCTAAATAGAATTGATTGGTCCGAGCGATCATTCATCACGCCGAGCCAAAGCAGACGTTTAAGGAGAAGAGGGAAGGAAGATTTAAAGGATGTGGGTATTTCTAGCCGGCCAAACGTGTCATCGAGGTAAACTAAACACATTCAGGCTAAAAAGGACAAACACTGCATGTGTAGGGAAAGAAAGAAATATATATATATATATATATATATATATATATATATATATATATATATATATATATATATATATATATACACACACTGTTATACACACATACACACACACTGAAGTTCAAACGTTTAGAGTCACAGGTTACAATTATGTTTTTGTTCTTTGCTTTGATAATGACTATTTAACAGATGAATTGATTAACATTTTGACACCAAATGTATTATTTACAGTTGAATAACTTATAGCCCAAAAAGAGGAAGAAATAGATGATCACAACTTGCATTTAGTCCCCATGATGCTACATGTCAGGAGAGAATTCTGTTCAGACAGTTTTCTTCTCCCAAATACTATTTGATTTTAAAAACATAATTTAATAAACACAATAATTCCTAAAAACATCACTGACCCAAGATCATTCTCAAACAGTGCATTTGGGCTCTAAATATTTGGGGTAGCCATTTTCCTTTGGCCCCACTGCAGTGCATTGGTTAGATTGAATAGCCTTAAACTGTGATTTGTCAGTGCATAGTATGTTCAGCTGGTATTCCAATCTCGCTGACCCCAGACTGACCTTCAATATCTGTTGTGACGTTTTAGAATAGCCTTGCTTCACAACCCGGCTGTTAATATTTCAGCTTGCTACAGGCATTAAAAGCCTTTCACAGACGCGTGCACGTGTGTGTATCTGATTATGCATACTTAGAAATGAATGAAGCATGTGCATGCAGTAAATGTGGGCCTCTTGAATTTAAATTGCTCATAAAATCGGATGAGAAGAAAACTGTCGCTAATTGCATTTTATTTCCAATCAGCCTAAAGGAACAAGACAGAGGAAGAAAAAAGAAAAGAAAAGCAAAAGACAATAGATGATGAATTGGATGACACGATGAGAGAAGTGCTTGTCATATCTGTTCATTAGACGAGAGGACTCGGCGCAGATGCAGCAGCGATCGTGATTAGCTCTGCTGTGCGGCTGTGTGTGTTTGTATGTGTGTGTGTTTGTGTGTGTGTGTCTACTTTCATGATTCACTGGCATGATCCCAAACACAGTGTTGCCCTCTTAGATTTTTCAGCTGGATTGTCCCGTACACTGAAGGACAAACTAATACTCCAAACCTTTTTCTTTTTTTTCCTCCTCTGCTGGCGGGGATTTGCCCATCCAAATCTTTTTTCTTATTTTCTCTTTCTATCACACCCTCGAAAGCACAACTTGCCACTAACGTGGCAAAACAGATGTAGACATAATCGTGTTGAAACAGGAATGGGTCAAACACAATCTGTTGACCCAATGTTGGTGGATCGCTATTGACTAAAATATAATTGTATGCTGTCGCACTAAATATCTCCCCTTTGTTTGACCTGAGGGGCCCAAACCCCGTCGACTGGAGCGTCCACGTAGTTTCATATCTTCAAGACTGACCTCCCACATACAAAATTAAATTGAGTTTCTTATTCACCGAAATATTTCAACATCTATCATATGGGCTCACAATTTGTTTGTTGGCGTTCACGGAACCGGAGGAAACCTTGTGACTTGGCTGATCTAGTGCCATCATCAGATCAGTAGGTAATGTTTACATTCTTACTTTTGGTTTGGGCTTTAAATTCAGCTGCCACGTACGGGCATTCATTAAAAGCAACCTGTTTACAGCAAATGTAGGTTACAAGCTTGTTTGTCCTCATTTTCAGATGACCTCCACCAAACACGTGGACCCGCGAGCGGCTCCACACGAGGTCGAACAGCACACAAGCCACAAAGGGATAGGGGCACGGTGGCTGACCTGATTCTCTGCAGGGTCTCGCTGCTACAAACGGGCCTGCTGTCGAGCACTAATGGGAAATAATGGCCGTGGAATCATCACAGCGGCGGGCCGGGCTCGCTTGGGACCGGGGTGAAGGTATTGAGGTCACATCTTCTGACGGCTCCTCGCATCCTTGGACAGATACACACTGCACAGGGAGAAAACATCTTGAGGGAAGGTGGCGAACAATGACGTCGGGCAAATGAGGTTGCATAGAAAGGTTGTGACTGGGAGGAAGTCAGGCGGGCTGAGTGTGTGTCCATGAAGCTTTGAGGGAAGTCATAGATCAGTCTCTCGGGTTCGGGGGGAAACTGCAGCATTAGATTGTTTTGCTGGGAAACGTCATCATCGTTGTGCACAATAAAAGCTTTCCCGGAAGGTTTTCTTCCTTCTTGATAGGTATCCTCATGGGGTCAAGGAGAGTTGTAAAGGAACATTTAATAATGCTTTCTTTTATGAGTCAGGCAGTTTTATGCAATTTGGTATTGACTCTTTTAAACCCGAGTAATTATTCATTAATCATTTTCCATATATTCTAGATTAACCCTGTCTCCTAAAAATTAAGGTCCCTGGTCGCACCGGGGTCCGTTACCGGCCTCTCCCCGCCCCTCTTCGCTTGCCGCTACTGAGGGAATTCTTTTTCTTTTCCATTAAAATATGCTTAAATTCAGCGGGAAAGCAAGAAAACAATAACACAAACAGACGATTAAAAGCGTATTTGTAATATGTCAAACACAAACATAAAAACAATAAAACAAGAATACGTGATAATCAACGTATACGTGAATCAACGTATTTGTAATACGTTAAACACATAATCAGGGAGGAGATACGTTTCTGATCAAACGTAATTAAGAATTCGTGTTAGTTCTGGGGGAACATAAGTTTTAGGAGACAGGGTTGTCTCAATTGTAAAGTCTGTTCACTTTTTAAATCATTATTTGTATTATTATATACAGCTGACAGACTCGGTCACACAAGCAATTCATTGGAATTAATTATCTGTAAGTGTTGAACAGGTCATCAGCATTCATTAGGAGTAATTATCAAAACAGTGAATTGATTGATTCAGAGAGACAAATACACTTTGAAGGATATCAGCCCGCAACATCACTCTTGCATCAGCTGCATAACAACATTCAGCTAGCAGGTGGCTCCTATTTTTCCCTAAATGATAAACAGAACTTTTTTTTATGTTTCCATGTGAAGATCAAATCTCCACCGTTTTCAGAGTTTAGAAATATGCTTCCTGCAATAGAAAGTAAAGAGAACATAACAAAATATATATGATCATGAGCCAGAGTACCTCAAGGTGTTTAAAAACATTTACAACATGTGGCATATGGTACTATATTATTTATTTTTCATTCATCTTAAGTGTTTTTTAAATTCTAAACAAAAACAGAAATGATAAGCCTCCTGCATTATGTGCATACAACCCTGTTGGTTGGGAACACTCACACTTTTAGGGTGGCTTCAAGAAGGATAATCCTGCTTCTCCCTGTGGGAGTTAGAAAAACAGACTCTCACAAGTCCTGAACATGGCTGCCGCTAAAGAAACGTCCAGGTCAATTCTTGCTCAATTTGAAATATTACGGATCAAAGAAGAACATTTTGAACCCATTGATAGATTTATATTCTGAGCACACCTGAAGATGTTTGTTTGAATCCACAATCAAAACCTTTTGGTATCAAAACTGAAGCAGGAAATTGCCTCCGCTCTAGAATCCAGGTGTGTTCTCTGCACTGAGAGCAATTTGAGTCCCAAAGGAACAAACCAGTTGCAAGTTATAATTTGTAGCATTGTGTGAGTCTGAATGAGACCATGATTAAGTGCCTCACATTAAGGCTCTGAGTTCTGTACAAAGGGCCAGAGAGGTCCCTTCAATTTCATTACCATTCTTCAAACCAACAAAGGCAGTCGTCATTTTTTATCCATGTGAAGCTTTTTCTCTGCCTCAGCCTGCAATTTAAAATGTTGTTAAAGAGTTACTGTACATGTCATGTGGCAATTCTTTTTTTCATTTTTGTATTCATCCAGACAAGGTTGAAACAGCTCTCGGTATCAAGCGGTCACTGCTTTTTTCATTTTTATTTTACAACCTCCAGGCTCAACAACCTGCTTCGCCTCGCTATTTCATATTCATCTTCATTTGACATAAGCAGTTTCTGTTAAGTTTCCATATGTGCTTGTTTGAATAGAAACCAGACAATACATTCAAATGTATTACTGGGGCTATTTCTGTGATGAAATTGTTTCCAATTAAAGCTTTCAGATTATTTAGAGCTGCCAGCATTTGTATTCTTAATTTGTAAATTAAAGCAAGACAAATGACAAAACACTAACAGAAGGAACACAAGGACGTAAAAAAATTATATTAATACACGACTGTTAACTAAGTTTAATCAGGAAAAGAGAGAATATGGTTAGCTGTTGTGTGTTATGTTTGATTATGTTAAATTATGTTTTCAATCATTCAACAATCAAACATTTCACAGATACATTCAGTATTTGACCCTTTACAAAAAAATAGCTTGTCCTGATGACGTCAGTGTCGTCCAAAATCAAAGGCATGAATACATGATATGGGTCAAACATTTATGGTAAAGGTTGGTAGCAGATTGCGGTCGTGAAAACCAACCCTGCCTCTTGGTAGGACAAAGGATGTGAATGTTCTGCATGTCAAAGTCAATGTGCGTTAATCCAAACACCGACCCCTCACCGCAAGGAACCACTGGATGAGAACTAATCGCACAACTTTGCTAAGTTCCGCTCTCACTGGTTGCGTGTCGATGATAGAAAGTCAACAAGCAGCTTGCTTGTTAGAAAACACTGTGTATAAGCGACCTACAACATCCTCCAACAAATACCACTTTGTGCCAAGAACAGAAAATGAGAGGGGTGGAACTTTGCATCGCGACAATGCCGTAATCAGTAGGTCTTCAGGCTAAGAGTTTTTTTTTTGTGCTCTAGCAACATCATTTTCCCACACACAAAACACAACAACATGCTATTAAACAAGAAACAGCAAGATAACGTGTTTTCTGTGAAGTCATTTGGTTATGATATGACTTTCATTGGACATTTTGATTTTCATTGGTAGACTAGGCACACACTTGATACTAAAACCCATGCTATTGGAGATCTTGGAGGTCTTCATCAAAGACTTATTATTTTTTATTAAATGCACAAGATACTGTGTTTACATTAAATTGATTGAAAAGCTTACTTCCCCCCCCAGATCAGGCAACCTCAATTAACAACTACGCCAACTAATGGCTGACCATCCATCCATTCATCCATCCCGTCCTATTCATGTGTGCACAGTGTGCAGGACACCAGATTATCTAAGGACTCCTGAGCTGCCAACTGAGCCATATCTGCCTCATATCAGTACATCTAAATTAAAACAATGTTTTCAATATCTAGTTTGGTCTTGAAGTCTTTTGACTCAGACGTTTGTGATGCTTAATAATGTGCGTTGAATGGATTTTGTTCTTCCTTTTTCTGCCTAAAAACAGATTTGCTCAGCCATTTAATGCTTACAAAAGTCCTTCCCTCGAACATTCAATCTACACTTCTATTGCCTTATATCATTTGCCTCTCGCTCTCCCACTGTGCAATGAGACAATCACTGCATAAAGCAGCAACGCAGATAAACCCCCAAACCCATTGGAATTCAGTTCATTCCTCTCATTAGCGGTCGCTTTTTTCTTCTTCTGTTGCACATATTGCGTCCCGATGCTCTCAAGACAAACTTCACTATAGTAGATCAACTGACAAGATTGTGCCCTTGTTGGCATGTCGCTGGCGGTAACGACTCCGTGGGCATCACTTAGCGGGGCGGTTAAATTAGATGACTCTGCCTCGCCGGCGCTGCATGGCTCGAATTTGTGGCTGTTGGGTTAAACAATTGTTTCACGGCATGGACTCCGACAGATTTACTGAGTGGCAGACACACTATAAATATGCAGTAATGAAACTCATGAAATATTTATTGACCAGCTTCTTCCTCCATCTTTCCCACAGACAGGTGGGATGTGCTCCTCTGTGAAATAAGACTGGAAGTTACTGGATGACATTACTGTAATGACTGCAAAGTTGCTATTCAAGCCACTATTCAAAATGAGGAATTTCAGCTCTGGTTATATTTACATAAATCAGTCTAAGACAAGCTGTCAGAGGCAGTCCCAAGCTACAGAGCATTATTTTAGGACTTGCCAACATGGGCTCCATACGAGCTTCATAGCAATAACATTCTGTCATATGTAGGTCATGGCAACTGGCAAGTTAATTATACAGTCTGTGCAAAATCTTCAAGCACATGACACACTGCAAACAAGTTTGCTCTGTGTGAATGTGTGTGTTGGCATCACAGAAATACCAATCGCTGTTTGCATTTACACTCTTCCAGGATTTAAGGAGGCTTTAGGGAAGCTAATTGTGCAGTAAAGTTTGTTAAGCTTTAGGACTGTGATAGATTTTTATTGGTCGGTCTCCTGATTGCAGCAATTTGGGTTCAAAATTAAAACAAAAGGCTTCAGTGTGCAACTTCTGTCTGTAGTTGGTGGTTATTCACAGTCATATTGGATGAACAGTGTCATGACTTTTGGCCGTTCTTTTACACGGTTCCTGAGTTTTATTTTATTTAACCTGAATACATCCAACTGATCACAGACGGCAGAGGATCTGACACCAGCTGTTTAAAAAATGACGACTTTATTTCAGTACATTTTCATTTCGCCTGTCATTTTCTGTCCTATAAAAGTGGGGACATGAACATTCATAAAAGAGAGCTACAATTCTTACTCCGTTTTTCTGATGTGGATGTAAAAGTCTCACATTAAAGTTGAAAGTCAGAAGTTGTCCCTTTATGATCATCGCTTTCTATAATATCTTTGCATGGCTGGTATGCTTCCGGCAGAGGTGTCAAAAGTATTCACATTCATTACTCAAGTAGAAGTATAGATACTAGGGTTTAAAAATACTTCTGTAAAAGTTGAAGTATCAACTCAAGCTTTTTACTTAAGTAAAAGTGTAAAAGTACTGGTTTAAAAACTACTTAAAAGTATAAAAGTAAAAGTAATGTAAGGGGAATGCTTTTTTTCTTCCATTAAGGACAAACTCTTAAGCCGCGCCTATAGTGCACTTCCCCACCTCCCCCAAAACAATAATTTTTATAAAGGCCATTATGACTATAATGTTTTAAAATGTTATGTTGAAAAATGTGGGATGCACTAGGCTACCCGTTTCAGCTGCATATATGCCCATTTATAATGATCACATTTTATTACAATGCAAATACATTAAAGTACCATATGTGTACTGAGCATTAACATGCGTTTCATGGAGCGGAAGACATGATAACTAGTTGCCTATAAGTATTGTAATAGTGCAAAATAGGTGGCGGTGGAGGCGACTCCGACACAAACACTTAAAGCTGTGGTTCTTTTTCTGTAAATAACATAATTGTGTGACTCATCTGTGCTTTTATAAATAACAGAATAAAGAAAATTGCAATCACTTTCAAGTAAATCAGATTGCCCCATCAGACAATGTTTTGTGTAAGTTCTATCTGTGCAAAAAATTACTCATATTTAGTTACTACTAAATAGCTCATTGTGGAAAACAATAAGCTTTTAATTTTTTTTGCCAAACAAAACAGAATGAGTGCAGATATGTGAGCATCACGTTGTATCAGTATTAGTGGCTGCAGTGACCTGCTTTCCTCGACACATATGTTATAAACGGGGTTGTAGATTTGATACGGCCTCTCTCAATTCATGCTCAATATTGAGCTTAGATCTGTTTTTTTATTTTGAGAAACGCAACAGCAAGAAAAGATGAGCTCACGGAGCTCACTGCGTCGCGTGAAATCGCGCAAGCGTAACCTGTTAACGGCGTACCGTAACCATTTAGCCGAAATTACAGGCATTTGTCCATGTATTTATTAATGACTTAGTTTTATATCCGTGTACTTTGTACTTTTGTAATATGTGAAGCCAGCAGCTCATTTGTTGGTAGAAGACACGAGCACCGTGGCTCGTTTCACCTGGAGCAGGAGAGCTGGGCCCTATTTCTCGTACCTGGCTAAACAAAGTCAAGCAAATGTCCTAATCTCCACCTTAAATTAGCGAGATGATTGACATCAGGCTATCTGGGTTTCTTCACGACTGATCCGCGCTGAAACGGTCTCGTTAATTCTAGCCAGACGTCAGTCATGTGGATAAATGCGCGCGCCCGCTCCTCTTCAGAAGGGATAATAATGGAGCACTGACACCACAATGTTCTAACAGTACAATGGAAAATAAACTCAGAGGAACCTCTTTTTATTTATCTAATGAGAAGCAGGAGATGATCATGAAGGCACATGAGGAAGTCAATACCGTAGTCATTCACAGCAAACGCGTTGCGAATATTCCAACGTTTTTGCAACATTGTTGCCGTGAACGCAACTTTAACACCGCCCGCTGCGAGACATAAGCGTCGCAAATATGTCAGACAAGTTAAATGCGTCAGTGTTGGGAAAATGTATCGGCTAATTTGAAGTGCTTCATCACCCAAACCAATCAGATTATATTTACGAATAAATATATACTTATGAGGATATATGTACTGTATGCACGTATGAATCATGTACTATATATGTGTATATGAGTTTGAATATGTGTATGGGTGGATCAGTATGTATGCATAATTTATAATCAGAAATTCAATCAATTGAAGCAGTGAAAATAAATTATGTGTGATTCTCTGTATTCTCATCACGATCACCTTAATCATGTTCTACAATAATGATATGTATGGTGTACTAATAGCACTGTCATATAATTATGAGTGCTTTCAACACATCCATAAGTTTCTTAAGAGCTAAATAAACTTAAGAACAGCGGCATGCAGCGGCTGATAGTCTGTGTCTGAGACGGGCGATCAGCTGCGCCTGTGGTCATCAATGTCCGCGGCTCGAGAAGCTCTCGTAAATAAAGTATTTCTTGTCGGCAAAATCTATAGCGCCGCGTACAGGAAGTCATGATAATGCAAAAGATGGATCCTGGCGATCTGAAAGAACTCTCTCCCTATAAAACTAATATAACTAATATCGCTCCTTCATCAATGAGGAAGGGAGCTGCCTTTTTTGTCCGTGGGAGTGGCCACCTTATCCAGTGAAGTTCAGTAAGCCTGCCCGGGAGCAGGTTTAAATTTTTGGATGTGTTGCTATGGTGATTTATCTAAGCTTGCTTCGAGAAACCGAGAAAGCCTGACCTACGTCATCTTATCCTGACAATTAGCCCGCTAACTCAGTAAGCCAGGTACGAGAAATAGGGCCCTGCTCCGGGTTCAGAGAGCTGCTCCGGTGCGAGGAGAACTCCGGTTGCTCCTCACATGAGAGCTGCTGTTGCATCTTCACCCTGGGAGCGTTTAAAACTCAGATATAGCGGTCTACTTTTCACACAACATATTTTTCGACGCTCTCTGTCCGCTGGTGTATGTACTCAGCGCTCACCTGTGTGCGCGCGCACGTATCTGTGAGCAACGGGGCGGAGAGGTTTTGTGTGTGTTTTTGAACGATGACAAGCTGGAGTGAAAACAAACCAAAATGAAATAGTAACAAGGCTATTTTTTAAATGTAGGGAGTAGAAAGTACAGATATTTGCGTGAAAATGTAAGGAGTAGAATTAAAAAGTCGTCTGAAAAATAAATACACCAGTAAAGTATAGATACCCAAAATTTCTACTTAAGTAAGGTAACAAAGTATTTGTACTTCTTTACTTGACACCTCTGGCTTCCGGTTAGGTGAAGATCGTGGTTATGGCAGATAAACCAATGTTACGGTAAGGGTAAAGGTCAGGCAACTAAAACACAGATTTCTTTTACCTCTAGTAGCTCAGGTTTTTACGAGTGTTTTGTTTGTCTTGTGCACACGAGGCCATGTGTAACAAAAGGCATTCTAATAAAAAAGAAGTATACACCGTTGAGCTACAAAAACATGACAACCTAAAGGAAAAAACAGAATAAACAAATCGAGGGTTGCAATGCATGCAGACGTCAACGCTAAGGACTTACTCAACGGTTTGATGAGAACTATATAATATCATCTCCACACTTATCGGATCTCCACCCAGCTCAGCTCAGTGTAACCTCTGTGAGATGTCTCCTGGTCAAATTAATCTCCTGGAGCTGGGCAGGCTTATGGCAACATCAGGTTTATTGTTCATCTGCATTCATGATAAAAAGGACACATAACGGTCATCTCCTGTGGGCAGCACATGCTCTGTCTAGAAAGACGGCATCACGTTAGTGTTAGCTAGCTACTCTGCTGACATTCTTTACTGCCAATAAAACACATAAAAAACGAATAGTTAACTAAAACAAGGCGAATATACTCTCAGACAATAAAGCCAGCTCAACTCTTACGTACTTTTACAATTAGTTAACACTATCTTTTCCACAGACATTCATAGACACGTTACCTTTTAGAGGATCCTCCGTCACTCCGCAACAGCAGGTGGCATAGGTTTCCCATTTAGCGGGATTTAACATGTACCTATTCAACTATGTTACATCAGCACCCATGAGACATGTTGAACCTCCGACAGCACTCACCACCAGCATCGAAAAACACCAAATGAGGGAATATCTTGAATAATTGGTGTCCATCCCTCCAGGAGAGTTCACACACTTGTTAGCTACATCTAAGAATCATTGAAGCTGTTGTGGAGGCTGGTGGTGGATAAACGTACCAAGACACACTTTTTTTTTATTTAATAAAAAATATATAAATAAATGTATATAAACATATATATATATATATATGTATAATTTATATAATTTATATGTACGTGATCTGTAGTCCAGAGTAAAACATGCAAAATGAAAAAGTAACACTGGCTCATCTCCTGTGAAACATAGAATTCAACCCTTTCAAATTCTATTAAAGTTTGATCTGAAGAAAATTTGAATACTTTGAAAAAGCCCAGGCTGCCCTTTTCAACATGGCAAGTCTATTTGGGATGACTCATGCAGGGAAGATGGCTGCAGATGAGAAGGATCTGAAGTTCGGATTTTAAGATTAAAGGAGTGTCCTTGTTTTACTCAGAGAGCTGAAAGAAAAATAAGTTGTCTTTTCCTGCCCGCACCCGTGAGACGTCCTACCATTTGAATGCTTCATTTCTCTGCCGTCGACAGCCTTGGGTTCACTTCTCTGATGTTCTCGTTAAGCTCCCCTGAGTGGCTGCTCTTGTATGACATTGACATTCTATGTAACGTCTTATTTCATGTCAAACGGTACTGAATACCCCTCAGGCCCCTCTTTGTTAGTGTCAATTAATTCACTTGGCTCTACCTGGATTGAAAACGGCCAAAACACAATTGCTTGTGGAGAAGTTAAGTTTCAGTCAGTTAATTTCTCTTACAGATTAGATGTTGGATCTCTAGCCGTTAGGACATTACCTTTACTCAAGGTTTTCATCTGCCTCGGAGCTACAGTGACCGCCTAAATGAGAGTGAAAGAAAAAAACTCGCATCCTCAAAACTCAAATGGATCGAGGTGAGGACGAGACGACCGCGCCATCATTCGCCGTTAACGGCCTTTGTTTTATTGTTTGGAGTCCTGCGGATGAACGGCGCTGCAGACAAACACCGTCACTGTGAGATTGCTCATTTGGCTGCACTTTTAACACATGGAGTTCTTCGGAAAGCTTTTACACAAGGAGGAACACCGCATGGGAGCAACAGCTTGTGTAAACGAAATCTTAAGCAAACCCACCCACTTGTAAACGCACGCACGCACACGCACACACACACGCACACACTCACACTTCCTCTATACCCTCCACCACCTACTGTGCATCACAAAACAGCACTTTTCTTCATAAAGGCATTTGTGTGCTCAGTGTTCTCTGATGTCTTCACACTACAGGTTTGGGAAGTGATTAACAGTCCACTGAGCTGCTGAGATTAGTTAAAAAAATGAGGAGGCTGAACATGCTTCTCTAACGGAGAGACGAGTCAAGGGGCCTCTGCCAATGAGGTATTGTTTCCAGTTGTATACCTCATATCAAAAGGTTTTAGACAGATTTTAACTGAGGAAGATTCTAACCTCTTTAACGCCCAGCCCCACGGCGCCCATTATCGTACAGGAATAGAGAAAAATAAATCAAGTGACGTTTCCTAAAGGATAACGTTGAATAACTTTATTTAAATTGCTGAAATACTGTAAAGCCTTGTGGGAAGAGTTCTATCCGAACAGACAAAATGTTACCTTACCGTTAAGTTTATGTAATTACATAAACCCCGTAACATTCTGTATATTAGTCCCTGAAAAATCTGAGTGCACTCGGACTGTTTTTTTTGTCCTACTTCCTTGTTGCGTTTTCGTCTCTGCAGGCTTCTGTGATGGTGGGCGGTTTCTTAGACTGCGTCACACGCCTTCGTCAGACCTTCATGCAAATTGTCTTACCTAGCATGCCTCAAACAAATGGTGAAAAGACATAAAGCTTATAACTTTTACATTTTTGAACCGAACAACAGAGTTTTTTTACTAAAACGCCATGTTAACTCTCCAATGCATCGTGTTATTGTGATTTATCTTTACAAAGATAAATCACAATTCTGTAGGTTGTTGTTCAGGCCTTAAAGCATGGAGTTGGAAAAACCCGGGGGTGGCTTGACAAGGCATTTTTTGGGAATCTTAATAAAATTATGCTCAGATCATGCTGAATGTTCATAGTTATGATCAAAATATGGTATAGAAGTGAGTTATTTGAAAATATAATTTTTTTTCACAACTAAATTCTGAAAAAAATTATATAAAATAACACAACTATTCGACCTCACAGGGGGTTCATACGACTACTTGAAGAATGGGTACAGGAAACCCCAGAGCGCCTGAGCCCCATGTATGGGGCATCTGGGGGGCAAAAGGCTAAGGAAACATATACAATTCATAGCTGTTGCGAAGACATAGGCCTGACCCCATTTCAAGCTGTGCAGGTGCATCCTCTGGTGAAAGAGGAGCTCAGATATATCATTAGAAACATCCATCCACATTGTGTATCGAGTTATTAATTATTTAATTTTTTTAAGAAATGTGTGCACTTGGCCTCATGTAAGAACCACACATGTACACAGGTTTGTTCTTAAATTAACAGTCTGTAGGATTTAGGGGGATTTATTGCCCGAAATTGAATATAATATTCAGAGTTTCATTAGTGTATGATCACCTGAAACTAAGAATTGTGTTTTTGTGTCCTATCCTGTTTCACAGAGTCCGCCATGTTTCTACGGTAGCCCAGAGCGCACAAACCAAACACTGGCTCTATAGAGAGCCTTTCATATTTTTACATTACCCAATAGTTTTCCGACACAATTGGAAAGGTAGGGGTGAACGAAGGGGTATTAAGTTGGATGCAATCTACAAACTCGTGGCACTAAATCCAACACACTGCTCTTTTCAGTGGCTTGTGCGATGATTTCGGAGAACGCTTTCACCAATTTTCTCGTATTTTGGAATTTACAAGAGATCCACACCTGTCGTAGGAGTCATATAATTTAGTCTGCTTTTGTCCAAGGCAATCTACACTTTCCACTATTGGATTGTCCATTTTATTACTTTGCAATTCAATTCTTAACAACATTTTACACACACATGTTCAGTTATCTTATAGTTTTACTGTGCTATACTTGTTATAAATCAGAAATGTTTGTTGCAATATTTGAAATTCAAGTGCAGATCAAGCAGAACAAGCAGAAATGCAGGTATCAAGTATGCAATTACTCGTAGTCTGTTGACATGGAAGATGCGGTTGTCTCCTCGCCGTGTGTCAGAGCATGCACAGTCTAACTTGTTAAGTACAAGCATCCACGAGCGCACTCCTTTGTGTTTATTGCACTCTGTGTTTAAAGTGATCCTGATATGGCAAACATCCTCCTCCCCCTCTCTTACGGACTCACATACTGATGTGCTTTGTATTGATTTCCTGACTGGCTGGGTTTTCTTCTCTGCCCTGTCTGTGAGCATCCTGAGGAGTCAGTTAATGGTGCGTTACTAACTCCAGCCCAGCCATCCTTTACATGCTGCTCCCACAAGAGCCCCTTCACCCTGAATATCCATTACTGCCAGACTGTATAGTGACGGCAGTCCATGTTCATAACATATTTATGTATGCAGCCTGAGGGAGGCATGTGTTCTGAATGCTGATGCGATGTTCAGGTGTCATGTTTTTCCGAGTTCAGAAAGTTGCGTTGGCGCTGGTAAGATGGCCACATTGACGAAACAGTGAAAAATACAACCTCTTGAAAAACATTGAAGGCAGGATGTGTCCGTATAGTATTTATAGTACATCATATGTATTTTTTGACGTACATAAGTAACATACAATGACAGGACTGTGGAGAGAAACTTTCTTTGTTCTTTGGAGACATGCCTCTTCATGAAGGTAAATCTATTCCTGTTATGATGGAATTGGATGATTCCTTGATAAACCCTTACCTTTAACACTGTTATGCCAAAACTACTACAACTGTCCTTTTTGAAGTTCTGTGCCCTATAGATTTTACTTAATTTCAAAATACATCAACTTAAGCCGTTTATTAATCAAGGATAAAGTCCTCAATAAAGCTTGTGCATCAAAAGATTGTCACTAACCCGCTGGTGAAAGGACTGCAGTTCCAGGTTATTGTCTGATTCAGACTTAATCAAAGGGTGTGAATTCTCCTTTGATCGGAGCATGTGGTTTTTCTTTTTTAGATCCATACCCGATGTGTTCATTTTAACAGCATTAAGACAGTAATGATCAGACCAACACTCCGAACAAGGACAGAATCTTTTGATGTTATAAATACTCTTTGTACATGGATATGGCAAACATTTGCTTGTGCGAAACTCCTTGTGACGGCGCTCGTAAAAGTCTACCTCTTCTTTAAAAGGCAAGCCAAGTCTTCCATGTTACTCTTGCGAATGTTTGATAGCTACAACGAGCCTCACGTTGAACATGTGTGTGTAACCTTCTAATCACCCAACCAGCCACATGTGTGTGGCACTTCTGATGAATATCGATTAATTATCAAAAATGGTAATTGATTAACTTCTTACTGCGTGAAGGCCTCTTTTTTAGAGCCTAGAAAAAGAGTGTATTTATGTAGATATATTCAGGCGATTTTTTAAGACAGAGGGATTCGCTTTGATTGCCTTGGAGTGTCGTAGGGCTGAGTGTTGTTGTTGGTTGATCATAGCAAATGAAATATGGCAGTTCAAGTAGGGGGGTTCTGAGACAATTGCAGCTATATAGGGAAGCACTAATGATATCATGAGCGTCAGGGAGCCAGTGGAGACTATTAGTGAAAAGTGAAATAAAGTATTGTCTTTGGCTAATTGAAGAATAGAAGGGCATAACAGTAGTCAAGCTGATCTTTCTGACGTTGACAAAGCGACAGATGCAACATGCTAAGCGGAAATGAGTCGTCGTCAATCAATTATGCCCAGATTTCTTGTAGACTTTGTTGGAGAGAGAAAAAAAGGAGTAGCACAGCTGGATACTGATGTTGTGCTGAGCAGAGGGACCGACGGGGACCAATCTGATGCAACCATCATATTGAGTTGATGGTTGCGTCTCATCATCCGCTTTGACATGGAAGGATGAAATGTGTGGCGAGGCGGTAGGATTGTCTGGCAGCAAGGACAGACACAGCTGGGTATCATCAACATTGCAATGAAAGGGGATTTATGTTGAGAAGAAAGGGGTCGAAGCACCGATCTTTGCGGTTCCACCCGTGGAGAGGTAATGGCGTCTGGACACCTGTCCTCGCTTTGCCACTTGAGCAATCGCCCTGTGAGGTTGGACTCAAAGCAATGGAGTGCTGCACCAGAGATAACCAATTAGGACAGGGTGGACGGAGGGATTTGATGATTCACCGCGACAAAGGCCGCCAACAGGTTCAGCAAGAGGAGAACTGAATACTGAACAGCCAGTACACACACACACACACACACACACACACACACACACACACACACACACACACACACACACACACACACACACACACACAACACCATAATTAATTAAATGGAATACACAAATGTAAATATAGTCAGATCTAATCATGCCCTAGTTGGGGCAGTGATATTTTAAACATAATAATTTTAAGTGCTCTACAGACAAGCAAAGCATAGTCATTCATAACTTCGGTAAACAAAAAAGGGCCATACCATAAAGGCAATGAATACAACACAACCAAACAAATAACCAAAAAGAGCAAGTGGAACAGAAAACAAACAAATAAATAAATACACAAACAAAAACAGGGCATAAGAGGGCGACGTCATTTAAAAGCAATTCTATAAAAATGGGATATGTGGCCAGATGCCCCTCCTGCATTTGGCAGCTGCACCTGGGAAGCTTTAAGCCTGGATTTGGTGTCTATCGTCCTCATATTTGTCTAATATTATAGTTTGAAATATACTAAAAAGACATCCTGAGTTTGTTGAACTTGCTTCGCAGCAGAGGCCTCTGGAGGATTTCAGGCACTTGAGCACCGAGCAGCACCTGCAGGAAGACATATGGCCCGCTAGCTGTTGTTTACTTCAGCGCCATATGGGCCGTGAAGTGCATTCAGCTCTAAGCATTCATATTTACACGCATGTGTGGATGCACACAGTCACATTTGCACAAATAAACACACCCACTCATAAACAGAATCATATGCATCAGCTCACTCGTTTTATGACATTTGAAGAGGGAAAAGGAGGACGGTTATAGTTTCATCTTCAAAACGCAAATCAACATGAGGGAAACACAAAGCCAGATGAACACATGGCGCTAAAAGCAGTGATGGATGGCAGAGAGTGAGGGCACTAAATAGCGGCAGAGAGACTCCAGAGATAAAGATAACAACCAGGCTGCACGTCCCCCCCCCCCCTCACTCTTTGTGATTCTTCAGGAGCTTCATGGCAGACAACCCCTGCCTTTTACAGAGATGCCTTTCGTCATTAATGAAACATTAAGCACCTCAGCTCCCGAACGTCAGACAGGAAGTCTTGAAAGTTTCTTATGACAGATGCCATTCTTTGCAATGTGCCACAGAGCCACAGCATTACTCAGGGAAGGAAGGGAAGCAGGTGCACATGTAAAATATGACGATGGAGAGATACAGGATGGAGCATTATTATTAATAAGTATTATTTTATTCATATACCACAAAGTGCTTTTGCAGATTTAAAGAGAACATTTAAGAATCAGTAAACCATGTAAGCCCCAATCTGCACTGAGCCAATACATAAACAGATGGAGGTGCAAGTGCAAATAAAGTTTCGAACCACTTCATTATTTTATTCCGTACAGAGCTGAGGCACCTGGGAAATTTGTCCAATAATTACAGGGTCAACCAGTTTGCAAGCTGTGTTTTTTATTCAATTCATAATGAGCACACTGAGAGCTTTATCCACTTGCTTTGCTCAATGAAGAGGGAATTCCAACCATTCAAGGCTTAATTTTTCATTTTATTTTATTATTATAGAGGAAAACTAAAAGTGACAATCATTTTTTACATTGAAACTGGCCTGAAAAGGTTCCTTTTCTGCAACAAGTTAAAGACATATTTACATTAACATACCAAATAAAAACTTTTATTTAACCATCGGAAGACTTTAAAACATTTTTTAAGTTAAAGCCTTTTGCAATGAATCAGAAGTGTCAAAAACAAAAATGATATTTATCCCATACATTGTCTGTAAAAGAGTTGTGTTTTGTCCCTGGGACGCTTGAATGAAAAGCAGAACAAAGACAGAATAGAAGGGAGATCTTTCCAGAGCTGTTAAAAGACAACGTGCTTTGCTAAACCTTGAAACCTTTTAAGTATATTTGCTGGGTAATGCCACTGAATCAATTACCACTCAAAAACCCTAAAGAAAACAGCAATATATATATATAATATTATTTTACTTGAAAGGCTAAAATGAATGCAAGGCTCCAACCAACAGCAACAACACACTACATAAAAAAAACTCTCCTTCATGGTCAGAAAACATAAACAAGATACATCTGGTTCTTTTTGCATCTTATGTTTGCCATGGCACATATGTTTTGCTTTTATCCTGCAATGTAGAAAAACCTCTCTCTGTGATTATGTAACTTTTACGCACATTATGTCTGAGCTTCTATTGCACTGCTGAATGAACAGCTCTATGGGGCTTTTGGATGTAAGCATGAGCCCGACTACGAAACTTTTGTCTGATTTCAATAAAAAAGGCCACTGTGATTATATTTGTGCTGAATCCAGATTGCACTGGCTGAGGTATGTGATGACTTGTATTTAGAAGGGCTCCTTACTGGTTTGCTATCCCTTTTAATGTCACTAATAACTCAATGTTTAACCAGGATGTGTTTGATATTAGGTGCCAGATGGAAATATTTTTTTTAAATCTCATTTATAACATATCTTTGCTCATATCATACATAACAATTTGAGGCTGACTTCTCATTCTTATCATCTTTACTGATTGGATGGTAGAAATACAGAGATATTCCTTGGCAACGAGATCCCCTTTGTGAGTTTCTCTTAATGAGGTGTAGGCAGCATATGAATTCAGCCCCCGATGGAGTAGAGAAGCTGGTGGTGGGTAAAAATAACCACAGATATGACTTCTAGGCGACTAAAGACAATTATTCCTGGAACCGATCTTCATCTGAGGAGCCAGATGGATTTGACCTGGACCTGATGAGCTTGTTAAATTGAACCTGGAGTTGTATAACAGTGTGAAGGCTGGCTATTGATTAACACTGTTGGGGATCCAGGGATAACTACTGCACAAATCTGACATCTATGATAAGTCAAGTTAGAAACCTCTAGTTAGGGCTACATCTAATGACTATTTATAAAGATTATTAAAGATGTTTGTTCTCATAACATGTGAAAAACAAATAAATCCATTTGTTTTTCACAAATTAGCTCTCAGAACTAAATTGACAGCTTCAGTGAACAATTGACATGTTGTTGATTCACTTTCTGCATCATGTCCAATGTACTTTCATAATATTCATAATAAATAAAACATTTTATTTAGGAAGCGATTTTCAAAAACCTAAAAGACTAGAAAGGAATCAAAGGCAGAAAAATAAAAAGCTGCTTTTACTTTGAAACCCATTTTCTAAATCAGTCAATCTAAACAAATCTGCAAAAGCAGAAAGGCCGATAACACAGTTAACCACAATGGTAGATGAGATTACACACAATGGTGGCTAGTATTTATAAGTTGGGGCTAAAGGAAGGAATGAGACGGGTGTGGAGGGAGTAAGCAGGTCAGGTGATTAGAAGGAGCTAAAAAAATCAAGATGGGTGAATGTTGGACAAAAGGCTTCAGGGAAGAGAGAGGTTCCTCGCAAATTAAGTGAGTCTGCACTAAACAAGTACTCTTAGCTCTTAATGGAAATATGCACCTTAATGTATACCTAATGAACCCAGTGAATACACCATTATTAGCATTATTATTATTATGAGACAGACATAGATGGTTGTGCACCAGGGAGGAGTGGTTGTCAAGATTCTGCACCATCCCCCAGTTTAAGAAGGCAATTTTATGTTATTTTCTTATTTTTTTATTCCAGCAGCACCTGTTTCCCAGTCTGACCATGAAGAACAGCTTCTATTATTACATTGGTCTTGTTTTATTAAGAACATTTTCAGTTTGATCATCAATGACTATGATTATGATTATTATTTTGTTAATTCACCAATTACTATGAGTTCTAAAGCCTCGCTCCACATAGACACGATTTTCATTCAAGGATACAAATAACTTGAGGAGACAAAATGATCATATTTAGCGCACTAATTATTTATTCAAGGTAATGCTGTTATTTGAGGTCATAAAGGGGGATTAAGAAAAAGATAAATTCCCCCAAGCAGTTATTGCACTCTTAAGTTCAATTCAATGCACTACCAAGGGTCTCAGAAATGTTCATAATGTAGAGGGAAAAACCTTTTGAGAGTTTAGACACATTCCAATGTTCTGGTGTTTTTTCCCTGATAAATGAGTATGGATATTGTTCCTATTTACTTTGCTGGCTTGTGCTTTTATGGGTTAAATGTTGCTCGTCTTGTAAACTTAATTTCTTCCACTGGGACACGAAAGAAAACTGAACTGTTTACAGTACGCAGCTCGGCTGCTGGAAGATTGTTATTCTAAAGAAACGGAGGCCTGGAGCCTGACAGCCGACGAAACGGGAGGCCAAGGTCAATGCGGGCTAACAACTTATATGTATCAGGAATCTGATGCATCAGACCTGCGGCTCCAGTATGGGGATTCAGGTCAGCTCAGTTCGGATTCAGATCTCATCAGTGTGCACAGAGAGACACAATTTGTCCTGCAGAGGTCAAGACTGAAAAGGTGAGCGTCCCTAATTGGTGGTGAAGTGCAGAGCAAAGTGCTGTGTCTTGATAATAAAACATGTCAGATTTAATCACTTCAGCCTCACCGCAGTAGGGGGACACTTTGTTTTACTTGACTGCATGTTGATCTCCCACCCCACACACACACACACACACACACACACACACACACACACACACACACACACACACACACACACACACACACACACGTTCCCAGTACCCTTCACTCACCTATGACTACAGTGAGAGACTTGGAGACACCTCCCACCACCAGTGTCTGCCTCCATAGAACAGAGGAAAGGAGTGAGAGTAAATTACAGGCTGCAGTGAAGCATGCTGCATAAAACTTGGCTTTATGACAAGAGAACATAAAACTATAGAGTGGTGAAGTAAAATGTAACTTCCAATTTAAAAGTTTTCATTTAATGGGATCCGCATTGGTCCTCAACATTGAACCACATGAAGTTTAGAGGATTATTTATCCATGTAGATTCATGTTATGCTCATTGCTTTTCACCAGTTTGGTATCAGGACCAAAACACTATAAGACAATAGTGTTAGGCCTCTACTCGGAAATTGCATACCCAAACTAAAAAGGGTGTATCTCTGCAACCACTCGGGCTATTTGAATGCTTTTGGTGTTATAATAAAATGCTACAGATGAGATTTTTTCCAGATGTGTAAATATCAGTATATATGTTACTGGTTAAGAGTAAATGAAGATGACACACAGCAAAAATGAAAAGGTGTCAGGTTCACCAAGAAAAAAAGCACTTTCAGGATAATTATTTATTTGAAATGATGCAGCTGTATGGTCTAACTATATCTCAAATCATAGCACAATATTTGAACATTCTCTCTGCAAAGGTTGACTTTGATAAAGTGAAGCAGGTCAAAGTTAGAAAGGGTTTGGTACAGAGAAAATTCAGGCGAGGTCTCCAAAATGGGCATTTGGGCACATTAGGGCACATTAGGGCACATTGTGTTCTCATGTCATATATTTCACTTGTATATTACTTATGGTGTTCAATACATCCAAATACAGAATTTTTGGTTCTATTATTTAATATATTTGCTCATGATTTACAGTTTTAAATAACAATCTTTCAATCTTCCACCCCGAGGGGTGCTGCTCTTCTGATAATGAATGGAATAAAGGGTTTATTACTTCATCCTTTACTAGCTCTTATAAGCAGCGTAAAGAAAAGCAAGATAAATCACTTCAACTTGTAGTTTGAAAACTAGTTTAACGATTGAACCAATGTTGTATGTTAAATAGTTTTTCACCCTTTTGTCGGTGATGCTGATTGCACCTCGAGGTGAGCAGTGAGCCCTGCCGATACAACTCATTTAATAGCACACTCTATGCTTTCATGGTCCCATTTAGGTGATTGATTCTGGGCATCTCTACCAGCTCAGCTACGCATTAGTGATGAATGCCACTGTGATTTAATACTCTCTTGTGGAGGCACTTGGCAAGCAGCTAATTTTGTAAACAACATAAAAACAACACCTGTATTATAGTGGTCTTTCCATCCAGGAACAAGACAAGTGAATTTCGCAATGAATGCGATTTCACTGAGGAAATAGAACTGGGATGTTTAGAATGTTGTCTCTCGATCAGTGGTTCTGGTGTGGGCATCAACCTGGCCTTGTTTTAGAGGTATGCCTCCTACTCCTACTTACTTTGGGATTTCACTCGCATACCAACACAAAAAGCATGTTATGCAACATGACATTTTATCTGGAATGTCAAACTTGAAAATTGTTTGTCATGGCTGGCTGTCACATTAAATATCTAACAAAATGTATCTCTTCATTTGGGGCATTTGCTGGTCAAATGGCTGCGTGCTTGAAGGGAATTTCTCTAATTTATTTTTAATAAAAGTGTGATGCAGGATGAATGAGAAAAATATTTTGTTATGAAAATCTCATCCCTTTTTGAAATTATTAAAACAGGTATTACAAGTAAATAGTATAATGTTACTCTGGAATTAATGCAACAATTATCATTCAGCTGATCCTGTCGTACCTGAGCTGGTACAATATTACTTTATTATATATTTAATAAGTAGGAGCACTGATCCTTGTAAGACGAAGACAGTCAGCAAGGTCATTATCAAAGTTATGAACCAAATTTACTGCCTGTAATTAATATGACTTTTCAAGCGATCTTTGGCAAGAACACACAAGGGCTCAATCTATCATCGCAGGGCATTTGGGGAATATATCAGCACATTGAGTGGTTGACGTTACAATAAATTATCAACACTGATTAGCGTCTGTTTCTCACAATACATTTGGAAGTCACAAGAGATGTCATTAAACTACAATTTGAATAGATTAATAAAGAGGCATGGTATATAAAGTTGCAGGGAGGACGACACATTAACATTGACTCCTCCCAACAAATTACCCCATATTTCCTCTGAAGGGCTCATTAGTCACATTGGTCAGGTGGTAACCCCAGTTCTTAAAAAGTCAAGCATTTAGCAGTGTGCTGGTTCGATAAAAAACATCCAATTAATAGCTAGCCAGACTGAATGATTCGTTCAGTCTGTTCTGGCATTGTGGTTATGTCTCCCGTTTATGTTTGAGAGGGATTGCTATTACATTATTACACAAATGTACAAAATTAGCTGTGCAATTTGGCCTGAAAAACTTTGTTTGGCACGCTTGTTTTTTTACATGTCTAATCCGCTGTCAATGAGCACCAGACCCCGATGTACTGAAGGCGTATGCATGTGCATGTTTATGGGAATAACTGTATAGACATGAATGTATATGCATATATATATATATATATATATATATATATATATATATATATATATATATATATATATATGTATATATATATATATGTATATATACATATATATGTATATATACATATATATGTATATACATATATATACACATATATATGCATATAATATGTATATCTCACATATAATATGTTAGATGCAAGGGTCAATTCAGAAGTCTGCAGCCCAGCTAAATTCACTTTTTCAGGAACAAAGCATAACAGCCCAATTTTGGCCCGATGATAGGGCGTTTCAGATGTGCTATTTTCTATTGAAAATGTCTGCAGTGAAGGTTTCAAACCCATGAAAGGGTCTGAAGTATATGGACGATTAAATATGTACTTGATTTGACTGATTGAAAATGTACTGACACATTGGTAGTCATTGACAAAATGCATTTTAAACTTCCTGAAAAATAATTTGTGTGTGGTTCTCATGAGACAACAGTGTTACATGGCCTTTCGATGCTCTAAAACAGTGGTTCTTAACTTTATTGGAGGTACTGAACCCTGCAAGCTTCATCAGTGCATTCACCGAACCCTTCGTAATTGGAACAATAAAATATGATTTGTTCAAAACATAGGTATATATTTTATTAGTGCACAAAATGAACCATGCATCAGTTGCACACAAAATCACTGTGTTCAAAAAACAAAATCACAAAAACATAACTCAATGAATATTTACTGCAAATCAATGTGACGAAAAGAAGAAAAATGGTGTGTTGCGGCCCGACATTGCTAGTGTGAACCGGGCTATACTGTGTGTGTCTTGACCCCTGCCGAACCCCTGAGAGTGACTCACCGAACCCCTAAGAACCACTGCTCTAAAAGGTGACGAGGGGGAGCCGTAAATCTGATTCTTGAGCACAGTATGGAGTCCGTGTCATCCAGAACAATAACAAGCAGCAGAAGTAAACGCATGATGAGTGAGATAACCTCAAAGGAGTTAGTGGAGGGAAGAGGTACTGAGGGCACATTGGAAATGTCATTATGGCGAAGGTTCGCTTCAGAGCCGCGGCTAGAAAACAAATGGACCTTATGAGTCTGCACGGCTGAGACAGCTGTTTACACAATTTGCTTATGTGTAGCTAACGTAATAACTCAGAGAGCAAATACGCAGCTTGAATCAACACCATCTTTTCTCACATGTGCAGAATCTGCTGAGATTAAAGCTCTTTCCACTGACAAATGGTCCCTGTTTTGAACTATAGCGAATCAATAACTAGCTAATTTTGTTGCTTTTTCATCTACATTACCAACCGAGTTTGCCATCTGCATTTCATTAGGCTCCACAAAGCCACTTTGACTGCAATATGTACAAGATGAAAGAAAGTTATATCAACATGTGTGCATGTGATGTGTAGAGAGGAAGGCAGCTGTTTCCACGGTGCCTCTTATTCATGGTGGCTTGGAAATTGATTGAATTTGCAATGCAACGTGTTGGTGAAACAAAGCTGCCAGTTGCCTGGGGACGCACTGGGCTTTCTAACATCAATCAGTGACAAACATGCAGATACGCTTTAATCTAGTGAACTACAGCACTGACTGAAAGCAGGCTACAGTCAGACTACAGCACTATTTTTTCACAAATGCACAAATGTAAGCTGGCAGCTACTGGGAAAATGGAAGTCCTCATATGACCTGCAAATAAAGTGTAATCAAACCATTTGTTTGGAAGTTTGACTTTACTGGAGATTAAAAAGTATACAGAAACCACAAATGCAGGGGCCCAAAAAGATAGGATGGCCCAAAGCCAAGCTTTACAAGGTTCAGTCACTCTGAAGAACTGAGGGAAGAGCCTTGACATTCATATAAAAAAGGTCACAACAAAGAGAAACATCATGAAACCTTGAAAGTTAGTTGGTGTTACAGTCACCATGCAAAATGGGCCCATCAACTCTGTGGTGCTTCGTAAGAAAAAAGGCTTTTAGCCATCTGTGCCCAAATTCTGATTGTGTAATCCATCCAATGATTTTGCAACTAATCTGCAGCTATAATAGCTTCCACTCTTCTGGTTTCAGACATTCGACTAGATTTTGGAACCTAGCTGTGAGCATTTCTCTCCCACTGAACCACAAGAGCATTTCCATTGATGTTGACCAATAAGGCCCGGATGGCAGCTGACATTCCAGTTAAAGGTGTTAGATGGGATCGAAGTTGAGTTCCTCCATACCAAACTGGTATAACCATTTATTATCACAGGATTAAATGACTACAGACCTGTCGCCCTGACGTCTGTGGTCATGTGGTCAAGTCCTTTGAGAGGCTGGTGTTGACCCATCTGAAGGACATCACAGGACCCCTGCTGGACCCCCTGCAGTTTGCCTACCGTGCAAACAGGTCGGTGGATGATGCAGTCAATATGGGACTGCACCATATACTGCAATACCTCGACTCCCAGGGTAATATGCAAGGGTTCTGTTTGTGGACTTCAGCTCTGCATTCAATACTATCATCCCGGAGGTTCTGCAACCCAAACTCTCCCGGCTCACCGTGCCAGCCACCACCTGTCGGTGGATCACAAACTTCCTGACAGACAGGACGCAGCAGGTGAGGCTGGGAAAAATCATATCCAGCACCCAGACTACTACTAAGTACTGACGCCCCCCAGGGATGTGTGCTCTCTCCACTGCTCTTCTCCCTCTACACCAACGACTGCACCTCAGAGGACCCGTCTGTTAAGCTCTTGAAGTTCGCAGATGACACAACGGTCATCGGCCTCATCAGGAACGATGACGAGTCTGCGTATAGACGGGAGTTTGAACGGCTGGTCCTCTGGTGTGGGCAGAACAACCAGGAGCTGAACAAGCTCAAGACTGTGGAGATGTCAGTGGACTTCAGGAGGAGTCCCCCAACACTACCCCCCTCACCATTCACAACAGCCCTGTGTCTGTGGTGGAGATCCACAATCTCCCGGAACCTGAAGTGGGCAGCCAACATCAACACCATCCGAAAAAAGGCCCAGCAGAGGCTGTACTTCCTGCGCCAGCTCAGGAAATACAACCTGCCTCAGGAGCTGCTGATCCTGTTTTACTTCGCCATCATCCAGTCTGTCCTCTGCTCTTCCATCACTGTGTGGTTTGGATCGGCCACCAAACAGGACAGAGTCAGACTACAGCGGATAGTCAAGTCTGCAGAGAGAACTATTGGTTCCAGCCTGCCCTGCATCCTGGACTTGTACACCTCCAGAGTCAGGAAGGAAAGATCACTGCAGACCCCTCACACCCTGGACACAAGCTGCTCCAACTCCTCCCCTCTGGTAGACGCTACAGAGCTCTGTATGCCAAAACCACCAGACACAGGAACAGCTTCTTTCCACTGGCCGTCACTCTGATGAACAGTTAATCAGACTCTTCCATCTGCACTTTTCTTGATCACTGTCTTTAATGTCTTTTTTGTATTTATCTAGTTTATTGTATATTGTGTGTGTATAAGTACAAAGAGCAAAGTGAAATCGGAGTCAAATGCTATGTATGTGCAAACTTACATGGCCATTAAAGCTAATTCTGATTCTGATTTATGGACATTTCTTTGCTTGCATACGGTGGTTTTGCCTCCAAAAGAGTTATGGGTTATGGACATGTATTTTACTGTTGGCGTTTTCTCAGATATTCCCATAATGTACGAATGTTTGTCTTTATCCCGGACAACGTGAAACGAGGCCAATAGGAGCTGACATGAAACAAGTTCCTGAAGATCTTTTTTCAATTGTAGATGGGGTAAATTGACAAGCTGACTTGTTGTGCATCCCAAGTCTCCTAATTACACCCACGTTTCCCTCATTTGCGTCTTTTCCTTGTGTCTTAATTCCTCCCATCAGGGATGCATGCGAGGGAAGACCCGAGGGAACGAGGAAATACGTTTTGAGAGAAATGAGACATCCTTTCCTCTAAAGCGTCACGTAAAGCAACGTCCTTTTCTGATGAAAGTGGCCGCTGATCACATCTGGATCAGCTGTGAGTCGACTTTAACAGCTGGAGAGACTTTTGACAGAGTTTGTGTCTACACACATGATCACTGTACTTATACTAATAAAGATACAGTTATCATCATTTTCTCTCTGTAGCCTGCTACGTGTTAAACAAACTGCATTGAGTATTTATACTGTGTTCTGTGTTCTACCTAAAAGCGCAAGACCGATTTCTGCTGACGGATTCCATTTATCTTAATTATTTGCGTCTGTATGTTTTGAAATTCTTATTGTGAAGTCATTATTTAATAACCCTGAATATTATTATGTTTTTTATTGAACACTGGAATTAATTTATTAGGCTCAATGTTTCAAGGGAAATTTATATGACATAACTTATCAAACCCGACACTCAGGAATTATGAGCTTCACGTGACTGAATGGAAATTTTGATAAACAATGTAACAAATGTTTAGTCTCTGCTGCTCAAAAGTTTGCTTCAATGTCTCTTGACAATTGAATGGCAACACATCTATTTGTAGCTTTACAATGTCCCTTACTTTCAAGCCCAAACCATGAATAACAGCCCCCAACCAAATGTGCATAAATGTGTGTGAATAGGGATATTACTATATGGTCCACTGCTGCTAGTAGATGTGTTATATTTTGAAGTGAAGATAGCTAAAACATTGGCAGGCTAGCTTTATTGAAACAGAGATAGCCACTTCATGTTAGATCAAAAGGAAATGGATTAAATTAATAACTTTACTGTAATTCACATTATCACATCATCTCCAGGATGAATACACCAGGAATATTACCTATTAAGAGTATGTCAGAGAAAGAAAAAAAACCTCTTCTCACCTACATAAATCCCATATGAAGTCCCATTTCTACAATCTGCACTCAGACTACAATCTGCACTCAGACACAGTCAGAGTCATACGCCACTACAATCACAGCTCACATCTCTGCCAATTTTCACTTCTGCTCTTTTCCCTTTTCCTCCTCCTCATGCACTGTCTGTCCATCCATCTGTCTCCCCGAAAGCAGCTTCTTCACAAGCGCTGTCCTCCCCCAAATCTGTTGTGATGGTGCAATTTATCATCCCACACACACTAATGGAGAGAGAGAGATAGACGGGGTCCAATTAGCATCCCTATGCCAGACTTAAACCCCAGAGAGTCTCGGGTCGTCTCAGGGTTTTCATTATGCAGTAGATCTTGTTCTTTTTATGGAACTTGATTTAGCTCAACTCAACTCAAAACTTCTTTAAAGAGTAGGAAAATACTGAAAAACTGAAATTTCATACTTTTTCTGGAATGGAGCTTCACTTCAGTGTTCAATCAGTGCTAGAACGCTTGAAATGTGTTGTGAATATTTAAAAGTAATGTAAAAGTTTTTTATTTTCCAATTGTGTTCCTTTTCAAGGACATTTCATGCTTGTGGGATTTGCTAAACAACAACATCTTTAATTTAATATAAGATGGAAGTGCAAAGCTTTTCAGAAGCAAATTATTAGTATTGAATGTCACAGTGTACTTAAACGCACTGTCAATGAGAGTTCAGCAAGTTCAAAGTCTTGCACGTAGATTTTCAAAGAAATGAAGTAAAATAAATGCATGTAAAACACATTGAAATAGTTGCCAATAATAACCAATTCATTAGGTGCGTACAATCTTTATATAGAGACCCAACCGCTAGAATAAAGATCACATGTCAGGTAGTTTGAAGCTGTCTAGAGGCACTCACCAGGGTTGCTCCCTTAGCCCCTCCCTTTTTTGCAATATTCATAGAGCCTCTGGCTCAAGCTATTAGACAAAACAAAGAGGTGAAAGGGATCAATATAGCAAAGGAGGAACATATAATAGGATTTTTTGCAGATGACAGTATTACCTATCTCCAAAATCCCAACTCTTCAATTCCAAAACTTATGAAAATTTTGGCTGACTATGGTTGGATGTCGGGCTATAAACTGAACATCACAAAAAACACAGGTACTCTCTATTAATTACACACCAGGTAAGGCAATTAGGCATACATATAAACTGAAGTGGGAAGCAAAATCATTAAAATATCTGGGAGTGTTAATTACTCAGGAAATGAACAAAATATAATAAATGATAGGATACAGAAAGATATAACAAAATGGTCAACACTAGTATTGGATTTCAGTTCAAGATTTGAGGTGGTGTAAATGAATGTACTGCCAAGGTTGCTCTACCTCTTCCTATCACTTCCAGTCAAAATCCCAGAATCTCAGTTTACAGCATGGGACAAACAGATATCCCGGTTTATCTGGGCAGGAGCAAGGCCAAGGCCACTTAAAACACTCCAAATTGACAAGGTGAACGGAGGCCTAGCACTACCAAATCTCAGACAATACTATTACGCGGCTCAATTGAGATACATTGTTTCTTGGTGCTACCCGGAGTATCAAGCTGGATGGAAACATATTTAATTAAATCTGGGCCAATCTCAACCCCAGGCCAGGCGGAAAAATAATACACTGACCAAACGGGAGATAATTCCATTTTAGAAGAATCACTGAAAAATTGGAAGGAGACAGTAAACTTCTGATTTGGCCCTCTCAGACCACCAGGTTTAGACCTGTACCGATAGATAATACTTTTGCACACTGGAGAGAGGAATAATGGCTGTATGTACACTTATAGAGGGAAAAACTTTTAAAACTTTAGGAAACGGGGACCTGTTCAGATATTTACAGCTAAGACACTTCTATGATACAGAAATTAAAAAAGGAATATCAGCAGAAGCAGGCACGTGCACAGATAGACCCCTAGTGGTGCTCAAGCACCTGCCCTTTTGCCAACATTACGTCGCAACTGGTCCGACGTTTCCTAAAAAAATAAACAAACAAAAAACTCACGAAATCCGTGATTTCAAAGCCTTGTCCAGCTGTTTACTGACGTTTGTCATGGTTAATGTTGTTCGCGGAGCCGTTTTCAGTCTTTCACGGGCCGTTGCATGGGCAAAACAAACAAACCCTGTGCTTTTATTTTGAAGAGAATTTTTAATGCAGCAGAGTGCCATTTATTCAATTCCTGTCATATTCATGGAGTGTGCTGTAACTCCGTTACGTTGTTAATTCTGGTCACATGACATCTATTGCTTCTGTCCATCCGGGGAGAGGGATCCTCCTCTGTTGCTCTCCTGAAGGGTTCTTCCTTTTTTCCCTGTGAAAGGGTTTTTACTATCTTTATTGGGGGAGTTTTTCCTGATCCGATGTGAGGCCCCGGGACATGGATGTGGGCAGGTAGAAAATCCACGGCCTGCCACTGTACAGTTACAACAGGCCCTTTGAGGGCGACCATGATGCTGATGTGGCCTGGGGTGAAAATGAGTTTGACAATCCCTGCTTTAATTTAGAATATTTTGTATTGCATTTGGTTATACAATATGGCCTTCTTTGGTCTGTTTTTGCCTGTTATTTGATAATTTTAGTTAGTTTGTTAACAAAAATAAATATATAAATTGAAAATATCCTGTGTTTTTTATTTATTTATTATTATAATTTTTAATTTCATAAATAGTTTTGGCGATGGGTGCCCCTTTTTTTGGTTTGAGCACCTGTCCCCCAAAATGTCTGTGCACGTGCCTGAGCAGAAGGTAATGAAGTGATCGAAGTGTTGACGGGTGCTTACAAACAAACCCCCTCAATGCTGGTCTCCAAACTGTACAGTAGTTTACAAAAACGAAACGGAAGAAACACACTATATGTAAAACTGAAATGGGAAGTAGAACTGAACATTAAACTGTCGAAGAGTGAAAATATAAACAATTAGGTAAAGAGCAGCCATGCTGGAGAGTGTGTGGGCAGATGAATGCCAACCACTCACACATTTTTGGGACATGTATAAAAATTCAAACATTCTGGGACAGAGTTATTCAGATTCTGGAGGAGATCTTATGCTACAAGATCCCCAGGGACCCACGGACTGTTTATCTGGGACTGATACCTGCCGATATAATTCCAAATCCACGGCCCTTCAGATTTCCATAAAAGACACATCCCCGACGGGCTTGTGGGAGTCTAACAAAATCCTTACAAGGTTCCCTATTAGTACCTGTAAAGTCACAAAACGGACAGTTTTTTTCTTCTTTTTCCGTCACACATTTCGGAGTCCTGAAGCCTCCTTGGTCCGCCCACATTTCTAAACCCACGTCATACAGCACATGCAGAAGCTGCTGAACATTTCACTACCCATTCTGCCTAAATCGGACAATGTTTTGCCATGAAATAAGTAATTTCTCAATTTTTTTACTTAACGACACAGTTTTTTGACTGAATATCCTTCCTAATGCTTTGTTTTATTGTGAGTTTTGCAGATTGCAGATTCCGATTCTTTAGGTCCTAATCATTCCAAACAGATGCCTTATTAGTAAGTGGGCTGTTGTTAAGGTCCTGAACCATACAGTTTTAGAAACTCAGGGACCACTCGAGGAGGCATTTTTGGGGAATCTTGCTCATATCATGCTGGATGTTCATAGTTATGATAAAAATTTGGCATATAAGTGTTTTTTTTTAAATATACATTTTATTCTCAAGAAAATTCTGAAAAAATTAAAATAAAATAACACAAGTATTATAACTCATGTGGGATTCCTACGACTCCTGGAACACGGGGGAAGAGAGCTGCAGGGGGCCTGTCGAGCTGATTTGTTAAACATACAGGAACAAAATATGGTGAGATCGAAGGTCCTCAGACAATTAAGCAAATCCTTTTTAGCATCTCGAAACATACATACATGGCAGTCTCAAAATAATTCCCATGAAAGGAACTGCTCCTTTAGCTTGAATTCCATTTATCAGGTAAATCTTTGGTCAAGACATCTGTGGTAATTATCAAAAAACAGAAGTATCTGCAGTGCTCCCACTAAGAGTCATATAGTGTGCAGCTCCATCACACGATGAGCATAATTTCATGAATGATAACACAAAGCAAGGCAGGTAAACCAGCTGAGCCCCAGCGGCTGACGCTGTTCAGATAGAATTCTTGAAAAGATTACAAGGTTGTTTATCAGACCCCCACTGACGGAAAAAGAATCCACGATCTTTCCTTCTCCCTGTGATGAGAAGGGAGGCTCAAAACTCCCACTAGCATCTACTCGAGGAATTAAGATGAATGTAACGTCCAACAACTAAATTCATCAATTTAGCAATCAAGGTCTCTCAATATTATAAAACACCATACTTCATTATACATTTCCTTGCTATAGCTGTGGTCTTCACCCATCACGCATAAAGCAGAGACATTGAGAATGTTTCACAACAGAAATCTGGATAAAAACAAACTTGATATTGTTTTGTTGCTATGTAGGTAATTATATGGTAAGAATGGGTGAATGTGTATACATATTATGTCAAGTTAAAAAACAATAGATAGTCCTTGACGGATTAATGGCTGCATTCCATTTTGTTTTTATTTTAGCGAACTTGCATTGTTTCAGCCTTCAAATGTCAGTGGCTCCCAGTGTGTGTGTGTGTTTGTGTGCCCCTGAATACATTTTAAAAAGGCGTTATTGTTGTTAAGCAGGAGATCATTTGCAATTGAATTTGTTTCATCTACGTGCACATTTGGTTTTCATTTTGATTTAATTTAGATTTGAAACAAATTGTTTGAGGAATACCATGGAATAGAGTGTTTACTTGAATGAAATGAATAAATTAGGGCGTAAGACCCGGGGTCGCTGAAGGCTCGAAGTATGCGTTCAAGGATTAATCACAACATGCTACTCTGACAAAGAATGTGCAAAACGTTAACATCAGCACAAGATTCAACGCGTATATACGTGCCCACGAAATTAATTGGTTCTGACAGGGATTGTAAATGTAATTGCTGCCTGCATTATGTTCACAATTTTTTCAGTGAGGGAAGAGCTATGTGTCTCCGGCTCTCGTGAATGTGTCTCAATTGACATTCTGAGTCCCACTTGCAGTTCGGTTCTGGCACCAAAATGTTTTTACTAGATGCTCATACAGTCTTGTTTGTTCAGTCACTTTAGACGTATTCAATATTTAACCTGGACCATGAGCATTCCCTCACCTTGACAAGATGCAACAGATCAGAAAATGCTTGTGTGTAAAACAATTTAAGGAAGGCATTGAGAAATGATGTTGGTGATTTTGGATGACAGAATTAGCTCTGCAGGAAGAAAAAAACACAACAAATCAACAACTGTCAACAACTGTTTTGTATAAAACCTATATAAAACTCGCTGCACACAAATAATTGACAGATTGCATATGTAACGACATCCGACATCCATCAGAAAAAAGTAACCCTACACTGCCTGAAAACACAGCCTGGAGCGCTTCATTATCCTTTCATTCTCTCTTGAGCTGTGAAAAGGAAAGAGTTGAATTAATGAAAAACAGCAACAGAGCTAAAAATGGAACATGACGCACGTGCGAACAGTGAGACAAGAAGTAAACCTCACGACGAAGTTAACGGGAATCTGAAGATCAAAATGAAATGTTCTGGGCTGCAGCTGAGCAGATGTTTCTCACAGGCCCAATCTCCCTTTTTCATTTTATAAATCTTTTCTTCCTCTCAGTTTGTCCTTTTTGCTAACTCCCCTTCTCTCCTCTATTCCACCCTTTTCCCTCTTCCTCTCACAGTCTCAGTCTTTTTCTCCTCTCTTTCTCTACCTTTCAAATGTTTTCTAATGTTTGCACATTCATGTGTGGTAAACGTGTTTACAAAAATGAAAGCATGTTCTCCAAAACATGGGACTTCTATGTATCTTGTGCACTTGAATCCACCAAAACAACAGCATAAGATAATATATATTGCACACACCAAGATCTCGTAAAATAAATAATGGCTTTGACTATTTTTGTGGCTGCATCTCTACTCCTGTTGCAGTTAAATGTATTTGCAGTTTTTTATGTGGGACAAACTGCCTTTCTTTAGATGTACCTAAAGTGCAGGAAAGTATAAAGACATGTCTAAAGTATGAAAGGGTTGACTATTTAAAGTGCTTTGTGTTACATGCATATTTCTTTGACTCATTTTTGTCACATTTTCCATTTTTGTTGTTTTCAGAGTTAAGGTTAATGTAAAAACACAGGGAGATTAAACCAAACAAAAAACATGCAGTAAAACCAAAACTATGAAATAGAAATGGCAAAAAAAAAAAAATAGATAAACAAAATCTAGAGCTGCAGAAATGGCGATAATTATCTGAAAAACAATATTGATTGGATTAGGTTTTTATGCGCACTTTGACTTTGTACAGCAAAAGACACATTTATTTTTAGATTAACACTTTTTAGCCCTTATAACCTCTTTAGTTTCACAACTGCATTTGAAAACGGTCTCCATGCACAATGAAGACTTCAAAGAAAGCTTTTCTCGTTGGCTCCCCGGAATGCTGAAGCATTCCCTCCTCGAGTGCAACTCATTTATTTGTATGCAGACCTGAGGATGACATTGTTTCCACGGTAGAGATAAATTGCCAGACCTTATTCTGCCTTTAAAAGAGCCGTATACACGTTTGAGAAGAGGAATGGACAGATGGAGGATGTTCTCTAACTCTCGCCTGTCGACTTGGTTGATTGTGTTTTGCCGTCAGTGAACGTACATCCACACGGTGTTGAGCAGAGACGCTCACAATGGTGAACCCAAAGCCATCGTCCCTCCCACTCTGTAACCGACCCTTTTCCGTTAAGTATGATACATGTTGGTTGAGCTCCGGCGCCCTCTATTTCTATTATTTCCAGCCCCAATCCTCCTCTTTCGCTTCCTCCCTCTCTGCCCCCCCCCCTCCTCTCCATCTGTTAGTCAGATGAAAAAATGGAGTAACATTGTTCTCACCATTTCCCATAAGCCAAAATAGACCTGGCCCACTAAAATGGCACCTTCTTCACCTTCCCATTGGAATTGAGAAAATAATATCTCCCTAGAAAAGTAAAGTAAGTAAGTAAGTAAATCTCCTTCTGTTTAGGTATTCTTTTTTATTTTGTTTTATCTTATAATGAAATTAGTTGTTTAATATTTTCTGTTTACCTCATGGTGTACCAGTAGGCATACTTTGTTAAAAAACTTGTTAAAACTGTTTTCAAACTCAATCCATTATATACCATTATATATACAAAGCCACTAATATTAATAGTCAGTAATCACTGCCATGTGGACAATAGACACATTATTAAATATGAAAGCTGGGTTGATTAAAGTAGAAGCATATCTGTCCAATCAGAGATGGATGACTTAAACACACACAAAGTGTTTGTAGTTTTTTTTTTGTCCAAATAAACCTTACACCAAAATGCAGAAAGTGAAGAAAAGCAGAAAAAACATTACTAATACAAGAATTAGGAAACATTTCAACATTCAGGCTTGCTTAAAGCAATTAGAACTCTTTATAAAACTCTTATAAATTCCTAAAAAGTAGAAAATGTTGAAAACATAATACCAGCAGCAGAAATCACCAACCTCAAGCCAACCACATTCACAAAAACTGTGTTAAAAGCAGTGATGAATATAAATCAAATCTTACTTTTAAATATTAAATAAAAAAGTGTCATTCAATTATTCAATAAATACTTCTTGAAGTCAGAACAAGGAGGTAGAATGCCCTCTTAAAAAGTGAATTCCTAACCGTGTCAGACACACATAAACGCACACATATATATACATGCTCACTCTGGCATACACTCATACATATTCACCACCTGCAGTCTGGAAGCAACGGACCTAATCTCTGCCACATACTGTTGGGTGTAACACAGCATGAAAGATGCATGCACGACATTTTGGAGAGAGGTTACACCCCACGAGGGAACGACTTTCATTCTGTTCAGTTTGGATTGGTGCGTCATTCTGTTTTTTGTTTTTTTTACAAGTAGTAGGTGTCTCTCTGCAGTACTGCAGAGTTTGGATGTGAAGTGAAGGTTGTTTTGTCGGTCCAGAACTGAGCCCTGTGTGGTTTGAAAAGAACTGAATTCCATCAGCCGAGCTCTGATGGGTTTTACTGTAGAGGGAAGGTTATTTTGTGGTTTCTAACTAGGTTTTGCTGAGTAATGAAGGTCATTCCGTATCTTCTCTGTGAAAAGGCAGAGAGCTTTATCTCTGAATTGCAAATGGGAATGACTGTGGAATTAAGGTCACCCTGTGGGTCTATAATAATGTGCCGTAATATAAAAATTAATTGAGTACTTTTTCCTAAAGACCTAAATCTGCTCGGCGGTTGAATTGAGTCGGTTGTTTATTTCTAACAGACAAACATCAAAATCAGTCCAAACATATTTATACGCTAATGACAACAACTGAAAACTGCCTAATTGTTTTTAGGAGTTTTCTTTTTAGTTTTATTAAATAATCACAGCTGAGATCAAATGGTCTGAAAATGTATGATAGGGATCACTTATTGCAATGGAGCCCACTTCTTACACACAGATCGCAATAGGTGGTGTCATCTTTCACGAATAATTGTCACTTGCAAATTGATTAATTTTCTGCTACTTAGACGCATTCTAATTGGACCCTGATGAAGACCTGTGTCGGTCGTAACACGGTGGTTATTTGAAATGCATTTTGCTTAATGTAAAATATAATAAAAGCATTTTCATTTTGTACAAAAAAGGAGCACCTTTATGTGATTACCACAAAAACCCAACAGCGCGTCGACTCCATACTCACATACTTTTGTTATTCCATTATTTCAGGCATGAACTCAGGTTGACTTATTAGAATCCTGTCTGGGTTTTTTTCAACAATAGATTCTCATGTTAACAAGGTTAAAAAAAGTTACTTGAAATCTCCCACAGTCGATAGTTTCAGCTCATATGAATTTAAGGATACCTTCAGGTGTTTCCTTCCTAAAACAATGCTTACGTAAGTTAATTGAATTGGTTATCACATATCTTCATACTAGTCATAAACAATCCGTTATCTGCTGTAAGAAATAAGGTTTTTATAAAAGGTCAGCCAAAAGGTATGATGATGTTACATTTTTATTTTATAAAGAAAGGCTTTATGATCCAATTCATGCCATAACATTTTACACAAAGGGCTTTAATAGATTAAAATCCAAAGAGTTTTTCTTTCCGGCTTTCTATTAGGATTACTTTTAAAATAGCTGTTGTAGAGGAATCCAGTGGCTTGACAGGTGGGTGCATGCTATATTTCTGCACCCTCTATGGCTTGATAGGAGAAGTTGTATTGCATATTAAACACCCTCTCGCTTTCCCACAGCATTGCTGGTTTCTGTCTATCTACCCCAGTCCAATGGAGGCAAAACTCTATAGAACATCCGATATAAAGACCTTACATTTCTGTGTTGGCATATGATATATACTTCAACAATGGTTACATTCAGGTGGTCAGCTGGACGCTTTACAAAGCATCATTTGCAGTACGTGCTGACTTTTTTTAACTTCTTCAATAGTTTTTCAAAAATATTTAATAATTCTTATTGACATACAAAATGTATAAGACATGTAAAAGCCATTTTAAACCTACTGCAAGACCCACAGGACTTGCCCCTGAGTAGCAACATGATCACATTAAAAGAGCCGATTCTACAAAGACAGCAAATAACAAAAATTGACAAGGCAAACTCTCAAAAAGTAGAGCTGAAAAACAGGCTAAAACAAGCTAATACTGGCATGTTGTTGTGGATCCACTAATCACAGATGAGAGCACAGGAGGAAATGTTGGAACTCAATACTCAGCAGTACATTTTTTGTGACTTTTGGGTCCATCAGTTAAATTAACATTTCTACATGATAGCTGACATCAGCCAGAATTTGTTCAGCCACTCGAATCCTGCAATCCGGTGACTCTGAAGAGATGGTTCCATTCCATTATTACAATGGCCAACAGACAAACACGCCCACTCATACATCTCACTATGATGGTCCAATTAAAGTAATGCTCTCTGGCATAATATGCTGCCCCTACTCTATTGCTAAATTAAACAATAAAACGAGAATAATGTTTTTGCCCAAGAAAAACAAATTTCTTGCTTGGCTGTAAACCGCCTCAGCTCCGCCAAGTACTTGTTGACTGCCAGTGAATCCGTAGATTGAAGGCCAACGTAAACATAAAACTTGAAAAACAGAACCCTCCGGCTTGTAACATTTACAGGCCAGTAGCCTGTATCCAAAAAAAGGTAATGAATAACAAATTCTTGAATAGAGGTAGCCTTTGCCCTGCCAAAGTCCCATGTTTTTACTGCAAGCCAGCAGAACTTCAGCTGAACTTTCACTTAACCCTCAGAGGGGATTGGGAAAGCCATCCCTGGCCTTCTTAAGGATGTAATAAAGTTGATTTGGTCACTACTGACTTGGAAAATATACTTGTACTGTATAGACATATTTTATATGTGTGGTGGTGGCTCGTAATGTGTTGAAATTACATGTCAGCAACAGCAAAACAACGCCAATGTAAAGTCAATTAGCATCCTTTGACAAACAAATTAAATGCATCCATGTGAATATGCAATGCTAAGAGCTAGTGACGAAGTTACATTAGTGATGTCCATTACGCTTTAATTTAAATTTACATATTTTATGCCACCACAACGTAATGTGCTATTTAGACGTTGTGGCACGTTGACTCCAAGACATATGGAGACAAGCAAACAGATGGAGCTTCAAAGTTAAGTGTCTTTAGAGATTAAAAGAAGATATTACCAAAATGATGAGATAGGCCTTTCTGTAATCCACCACATGTTGAAAATAATGACACACTTTGCTAACAAAAACCCTCCATAAAAAAACAAAAACAAACAACAAAATTATAAACAATAAAAATGCATGTTGGATGGATTCGTCATGTTAGTTGGAGTCATGTTGGATGGTTGAGTCATGTTGGATGGAGTCATGTTGAATGGATGAGTCATGTTGGTTAGAGTCATGTTAGATAGAGTCATGTTTGATGGAGTCATGTTGGGTGGAGTCATGTTGGGTGGAGTCATGTTGGATGGAATCATGCTGGGTGGATAAGTCATGTTGAATGGAGTCATGCTGGATGGGTGATTCATGTTGGATGGATGAGTCATGTTTGGTGGATGAGTCATGTTGGATGGAGTCATGTTGGAAAGCCATGTTGGATAGAATCATGTTGGATGGATTCGTCATGTTAGATCGAGTCATGTTGGTTGGAGTCATGTTGGATGGATTAGTCATGTTGGATGGAGTCATGTTGGTTGGAGTCATGTTGGATGGATTAGTCATGTTGGATGGATTAGTCATGTTGGATGGAGTCATGTTGGTTGGAGTCATGTTGGATGGATTAGTCATGTTGGATAGAGTCATGTTGGTTCAAGTCATGTTGGATAGTGTCATGTTGGATAGAGTCATGTTGGATAGAGCCATGTTTGATGGAGTCATGTTGAATGGATGAGTCATGTTGGTTAGAGTCATGTTGGATGGAGTCATGTTGGATGGATAAGTCATGTTGGATGGGTGAGTCAAACCAAAAGCAGGAGTTTGACCAGGGACACTGCAGTTTGTGTGAAACCAAATGTTTAAGGCATTTTAACGACTACTTTTGCTTACGTATGTAAGTGACGTAACAGACGTATTGTAACTTAAAACCGTGATTTTTTACAACGTCTAAGTAGTTCTTTTGCCTAAACCCAATAAAACTGCTTCACAACATTAACTACGTGTCTAAAACTTATATTGTTATCTTTAGGTATCAGGAAATGCTGATCTCCTGCCACCGATAAAGCCTTTAATCTAGGAAAAGCTCCAGTGGGTCTTTTGAGATTGTAGGAACAAACAGCCTTTGTGGTTGTATGCTTTCGAGGACTTGTTGCAATTGCAGTCTCCTCGTGCGTCATTTTGTCCAGGACTTTTTTTTCATAATTGCAAGAACCTTTTATATTGTTGAAAGTCCCAAAAATTGACTGAAACCTTCAATGAAAAACTGCTCTGGAATATTTATACAAAGAAATCATTGGAATATAAAAAGAGTTGAACAGAAACAGCCTTCTCCATCTTTATAAATCACAAAACAATAATTAGAAATCAACAAACGGGGCCCTAGTGACAGATCTTTCTGTACGTTATCCATCGGGACCTCCTGTATCTATAAAGCTGTCATTGTAGCTGCCTCCTCATGATCAGTCAATGTAGAGATATGCCACAGAGACCTGCATGGGGATAATAATGTATGGATATAGCAGTGAGCAGTATCCATAGCAACAAGCATCATCATGTTCCCATTAACAGGGCACTAATGACCTATTATACTACTATACATCTGTTGCAAGGTGAAAGCATGGAAGAGGAAGGGCTGCTACATGTGATCATGGTTTGGAAAGCAGAAGCTAAATAGCTTAATAAATCTATGATTTAACTGAAAAGCAAAGCTATTTAAAGCAGTATGATTGTTGTTCCAGTGTCCAGTCGTGTGATTGTGAGCACATTCATGGGAATACATATTATGGATTGAAGAAAAATCAATTGTCAAACCATTGGGATCTTCTTGGTGAGTGTTCACTCAGGCAATAGTACAATTATCTATGGAGAAAATGTTAATATGAATGGGATGAGATGGATGGATGGAAATGCATCTAGCGATGTAACCCTTGACAGATATGACTCATGCTGCCTTCAAATTAAACTTTATGTAACAATTTTCAAATGGAAAGCGGAGTACACAAAAACTGACAGAATACTTATTTCAAATGATGGCATTATTACTATGATGGTTTAGACAAGATTTATTCTGGTTTCTTCGTCGTTTGGAGTGCTGCTAATTGGCACTTCCTTCATCGCAGCGTGCCACTATGAATACATTGCAGTATATACCAGTACTTATATAGGAGCTTCAATTCCAGTCGCTCAGCAAAGAAGACAGTTAAAAGATATGTTCAGACTGAACCCAATGCTCTTTTTCTCTCATGCTGTTGACTTTTATGGCTCTCTGATGATGACAAAAGCTGACCAAAGTGCTGTACATGTACAAAATCATAAAAAAACCCTGTAAAGATGTGGCAAAAACAAAGGAGGGCAAAATCCAGGTTAATACAAATGCTAAAAAAAAACGGAGCGCTATGAAAACAAACCTTAAAATGAATGGCTGATTCTGTACCTTGAGCTGTACAGTTTTACTTATATTAGTAATTCAGGAAAGGTTACTTGGAGATGGGTCTGGAATTTGAGATCATTTCAGGGTTGAAGGTTGGGTTTATTCAGGAGTGGGTTGAAAACAGCATGTTTGAGGGATGATAAACAGAAGCAAAAGGACCTTTAGGACTATTGATAATGGTTCGGATGATGGGGCCAACTGCATCAAGGGACTCCATGAGTAAACGGGTGGAAACAATCTCAAGGGGGCTGGGGGTCAACTTAATCTCCAGGAGAGATGCTCTAGTGATCATATGTCCTATTTCGGATAAAGCCCAGTTTAGGAGAGTTGGGGCTTGGTTTAGGGTTGATGAGCTTGATCAACATGTTCTCATCCCAGGTCATCACATATTGATCGTCCCAATTTATCACATATTGGTGTTTGGTCAGACCCCTTGGCGTCACTTTCTAATACACTGGATAACCCAAACTATGACCCTCCTCTATGTTCACAGCAAACACATGGGTAACATTGTGAATTCAAAACCAGTTGAAGTTTAGTAAAAAAAACATCATGGTTGGGCTTAAAGAAGGAAGCGTGAGAGGGAACATAGAGGCCAAGACGCTAGTCAGGTTGAGATAAAAACATATAAAAACCTCTTTAAATCTCCAAATGATTAAAATTGTGATTTTATCACTGCATTTATCGGCTGGTCCAAATTCAAAATCACTTAATATGTCTTCAGTTCAAGTGAAATATATTTCCATTTGACCTTTGTCAGCACATGGGCATGTTAGCTGAACCAGTGAACAACTGTTGCATCAGCCACTCTTTCATCAAAAGGTTGTTTTTTTTGTGCGTTACTGTATATGGTTGCAGTTGCTGATTGCATTTATTTTTCTTCAGCATTCAGCTTTAAACTATTTATATTCATACTGCAAAGTCTGGATTCAGAGTTCCATAAACACTAAGAATTAATCAATTTTCTTGGTTGATCTGGTCTAAATGATTGCACCCATGTGTATCATGCTATCACAATTAATTAGGCAATGTTGATTTGACATGTTGCAGTTTTAAATTGTACCAAATAAAAATGTGCATGAATCCAGCCTCCATATCAATGCATAATTATATACTCACAATGCAGTTTTGCTGATGCAATGCAGCCGCAATCACTGCCTGTCAATTACGTCTCCACTTCTACCTATTTCTCTCTTCGGAGGCTGTAGGTTGTGATTCTCCTCTCTGCTCTCTGAGCCTCTCTGGCTCCCAGTAATCAGTCATTTATTCTCTAATCTCTCTGTCCAGGAGCAGCCTTGGTCTGGCTCCATATGGCAGAAAGCGGAGGTGGCAGCTGGCCTTTTATAACAGCGCAGAACCCGGCCAGGTTATACACTAACACACACCAGGGAAACACACGCGCGCACACGCCTGCACACAGAGACGGTGCATCAGCTCCTGGGGGCACGAGCCAGATTACACACTGTGTGACACACACACACACGCAGTATAAAATGTACATGGAGATGAACATGCAGTGGAACAAAAACACAGGTTATGCAGGGAAAACACAAGCATTAGTGACCAGAACACTGGACTGTTATCAAGATGTAAGCAGAGAGCACACCGGGACAGAATTGTACATTTGGACCACAGATTCCTGATTTCATGCACAGTCGGTTCAAAACCTGCTTTCACATTTTCTCGCAGCTCTATCACTATTTCCCTCCTTCAATAATTATTTTTTTTTGCATTTTGTTGAAGAGGGTTCAGCTGTGGAAAGTGGAGTGCCTTCTGTGATTAACCCTGCTGTCATTTTGAACAGCTACACATTGTTCATTCGAAGTGATGCACTGGCTCTTGTTGTCTTGGTTAGAAGGCACGCTCCTTTGTCAGCCCTGCGCAGTTGGTTGGATCCTAAAACCCACATGTATTTGGGGCCGCAGCATCATCATTTTCTTTACCAGGAAAATACAGCCGAGGGGTTGATGATGAGGGGTCTATTTCTTGGCTTTGAGCAGTTGCTAGGCGACCATCGAAGGCTTCAGGAAATTAAGAGAAGAGTATATTGAATGGAAAATCCCAACCCTGCTTTTTAACAGACAAACACATTTCCCATCATTAACCCACCTGTAAATTATTTTACAGTTAAATTATTCAATGCTTCTTTTTGGGGTGTTTCAGCAACCTTTACAACTTGAATAAGTGCACCTGATATTTATGAAACTTTGATCCAAAGTGACTTAGATTTTTGCTCTATACACTGTAGACACAGCAACGGGGAGCAATTTGGGGTTAAGTGTCTTGCTCAAGGGCACATCGACATGTACTAGCAGAGCCGGGGCTCGAATCACCGATCCTGTGATTGAAAGACGGGAATGCTAACCACTGAGCTACAGTCGCCCCAGATGTCTTTACATCCACATCCTCCTGGAGGCTGCATGAATATGTTCTCCAAGGTGTCAGCTCGCATTAATAATCAATTCACTCTTGAATCTGGCTTGGCCACTGGCTTGTCACATTGACTGTTTTGTGTAATGGATGCGGCCGAAGCTGAATCATCCTGCGGTCTAATGTATTACCAATTACTTGATTTGTGCCCCGCTCTCGGTCAGATGCATTGATGCAGTGTTGGTTGACAGTGAAAGCTCCATAGTCCAGACTGTCAATAGAACTCAGCTAGAGGCCAAACGGGCATCGCTCATCTACCCAATGCATGTGATGAGTTAGGACTGAAGACACACTGTGTAAGAGCACCTCATTAATCAGCTCCAATAATCTACTGTATTATCAATGAGTTGATCGATGACTGGCTTGAGCCAAATCGATTGTTACGGCAGTGAGTTTCTTATCTAATGTGTAATAATTAGGGAGTGAGTGTATGTTTGAGGGAAGTTCACTGAAGCACGAGTAGTCCATATTTGTGCTCATTTGAAACACTGCTCTGGATGTATGCTTAAAAAGTTGATCATTTCCAGCTATAGGCCAATACCATAACACAAGTGGTGTAAGCTCATTTAATTAAGGCATTAATAGTAAACAAAATTGGCCACAGTATTGTAAACAAAACATTCAATATGCTACAAAGTTGTTCGCGTGATTGACATTTTTTATGGCACAAATGTAGGCCTAATTTACACTCTGCTTGAGCTCCACCAACTCCAGAGAACAATCTGAAGGATTGATCACGGCGTTGGGAATAAACCAATAGAGAGTTGTGGGCTATACAATCACAAGCGTGTTGGGGAACTGCGGTGACCTTCAGGTGACATAAAACACATAAACAGGCTCTCAGTTCTGTAGACCAGTTCATTTCATTTCCCAGGGCAACACCCGATTCTCTGGATGAGACTCATTGGGCATCGGGAGTGTGTTAACGTAGTATAAAGACAGAAAAAAAACACACAGTTCAGAAGCGAGGGGAAGTGGAAGGGTCAAACAAAAAACTGTCCTTCAACAGGGAGAAAAGTGTGATTTTAAAATTACGTATTTTCCGTTCTTATGTTATTTTGCTTACATTGGACTTAGTTTACATATTTATTTTAAGTCCAACCATGATGCTTTTCCTCAACCCTAACTAAGTTATTTTGTTGCCAAAACCTGAACAAGTTTTTTGTTGTAACTCATAACATTAACCGTTATCTTATTGTTACGGTCAAATTCGATAGGGTTTCTTTTCACGGGTTTCTGTTGTTCCAAAGCACTGCTTTGCCTCAAATGTCACTGCAAAGTTGGCAGCATTGATGCTCACTTTAATATGCACACACAAAGGTATCAAAGTAGATACATACATACATGTTTTAACATGAGCCACACAACATAATGCATCCACATTCACAGCAGAGGTTGTTATAGGGCATTTTAGAACAAAAGGCATTGTGAAAATGTGTCGGCCTATTCTGTCACGCGCACATTGAAAGGCACTGGAACGAGTAAAGGAGCCAACTGTATATCTTTCCCTGCCAATCTATATGGAAACGATCACTTTGCTCAGCTTTCATGAAGAGAAATCGCAAAAAGATGAAATGGGTAAAAAATCCACCATTCATGAATTCATTTTGACCATATCTCCCTGTGCCTGACTGGTTTATATATCTGCTTAATGTGGTTTCATGCAGATGAGGATATGAAGCCGTTAAATGCAAAAGAAGCTGTACGACGGCAGATACGGTGAGAGTCGTTCACAGCCTCAATCAGGAGGAGAAAGACCGCTTATGGAAAGGAAATATGTAAAGTCGGCATCTGGAAGGGAAAAAATAAGAAAGAAAATGGTGTGACATTTTAACAAAGTGAACTACTAAATGTCTGAGGAGTTGAATGCTTGTTAAATCCTTTTTTGCTGCCATTAGTATTAATGTAAACACTTGATGCATGATGATAATTGATTGTCACGTGAATCTGTTTGATTCAAATGTACCAGTTTGGATCGATTCAAGCGGCTTGACTGTAGCTGCGGGAATCCCGGCTGAACCTCATATTTATTTTACTTTCTAAAAATGTCATCTAATCTGTTTTCTCTCCGAGCCCGTGAGCTCATCGCTGTCAGTTTCATCCGCCCACCGAGGGCTCACGCGCACAACCGCCTGTCATTTAAAAAGCTGTGTTGCTCCGAATGTCCCAGTTGTTTTGTCAAAACCGTTGACAGCTGGAGAGCAAACATGTTCTCACACCTGCATCGTTAAATCAATATCACTTTGGGTTTTAAAACGAAGTTGGGAAGTTGAAAGTGTGACAGTGAGGAAAAACTTCCCGAGCAGCATGAATAAGGGATATTATTATATAATACATGAGATATTAGACTCACTGCAGGGAGAAAGAGTCTATGTGACCTTTTTTTGTTCACGCCTCCTCCCCTGCAGCCACAAGTGGTAATGATTGAAGGTTTCATGATGTTCCTCCCTTCACTTACAGCTAGGCACCTTTGTGATCTGTTACCGGATTAAATGTACATGCATTAGCGTAGAGAGACAAGGTGTTATTAATCTGAGTTTACTAATTAAATATCGTTAAAAAGGCCGACATTAAAAAGGGGCACTCTGGCCATACTCTTGAAGATCAGTTTACTCAGCATTAGAAGTACCCTTCAGCACCACTACATGTAAAGCCTTCTTTTGTATCTGCTTCTTGCCAATTTCATGGAAGTGCAACACTAAGCAAAACTAAAAGTTGAGGTGCAGAACACTGACATTTACAAAAGCAAAACAACCCTGTCTTCTTTTTTTCTTTATACAATACTAATTTGTTTTGAAAGGACATCATTGCCACTTGAATTATGTACCGTGGCGGTGTGTTCTCATGTGTCGAAAGTGCAATTTTTTTTTGCACTGGACGCAAATTGTACAGGGAGATGGGAAGAATAAAAAGTGCATACTTTTGAAAACAGACAATTGTTGATTCTGAAACAAAACCATCACTGCTATCAGAAGTAAAGATAAAGATGAGTTCATCTCAGTCTGATCAGCCTGACAAATGGTTTAATTTTTCTGAACAGTGGTTCAAAAGCGGCTTTTGGCATGTTTTTCCTGTGATTTTTTTTCTTCTCTAATATCAAACCACGTCTCTGTAATGACTGAGACAGCATTCTTGTGGAATGTAGATGCACTCATTTGCCTCATCTTGATTTAAGCCCAAAAGTAAGCAGCAACAACATTCTCTTTACCCTGTTAATGTGTTTGTTTTTTTCCAGAAATGCAGTTAATTTGATTGAGATAAGATCACATTCAGTTTATGCTTTACAACGTCTCTGCTTACATTTCGCTTGATAGCTGGATGAAAACATAGCTGCTGTACCATCATTCGGCCCCATCGGCATCCTGAGTGTTGGACTTTAATGAATAACAGATAGAAGCTTAGGCTGATAACACTATATTCTCTTTGACTTGAAATATCTAGTATGTCTTTTCGATTACAAAGATAAGGCACTTGTTGGAAGACTGGAGCAAGAAGGCACTGAAGCGTAGCTGTATGATCTCATTCATCTCATCTTTTTATTCCCTCAGTCTGCTCTGTCTCACACTCAGACTTTATAACTCATCACGCTCTAGTTTCCTCACGTTGCCTCTTGGCGAGGCAAATGTACTGTTTTTAAATATGAACAATAAAGCATGAATCTAACCTCTGTATTGCTGGTCCAACTATGTAACTAAGCAGTCAAACAGCTTACTATACAGCTAATGATCCTTATCATCATGGCTGTGTGGCTGTGGATAAGTGGTTAGCATGCCTGTCTTTCAATCAGAGGATTGGTGGTTCAAGCCCCAGCTCTGCTAGTCCTTGTTGTTGCTTCCTTGAGCAAGACACTTAACCCCGAATTGCACTTGTCATACAACTTGATAAATTGACGGTAACCAGATGAGAGGTCTGCTTTTCTACATTTGTCTAAAATAAAGGACCTGTTGTTTTCGAGTGGTGAATCTGTTATCAGTGTAAACTGCACATGTGCCCTGCAAAAATGCAAGCCTGAAATGCATAGCTAGAGTTAGCACATTGACCAGGATGTACTGGGACTGAAATTCAGCCTGTGACTTTGAGTTGGAGAAGATTGTAGCACTAATACACTCTTCGCTTGTTCCCCTCTAATATTGACATTATTACATTGGCCCCATTGACACCAGACATTTAAAAATAAAAACTCTAAGGGAGTCTAACCAAACTTCCTGATGGCCAATCTGCTCCTGCATATGGTCAATTAATCTTTAAATGTATAGGCAATATACAATGTTGGCAACATACAATGGTTGGCATAGTCTCTAGGTAATTGAATAAAATGTGCAAAACCACCGGTTTGGTCGTTAAAATGCAAAATGTTTCGTATTTGAAGGTCAGTTCACTTTTATTATTCCTACTTTCATCGCTCCATCTTGGGGGAAATTCATTGTCCTTAAGTAGATACATAGGCAACACCATCTGCCTGACTCATTAAGGCCGCTGTTTGTTCGAGGCTAAAGAAGCTATCAAGGCAGCAGTGGGAAGAAAATACATTAGAAAATGAGAAGAAAAGTGGATGGGCGGGCAATGTTGATGAAGCTGGGTATGAGAGTGACTGATGAAGCATCAGGAAGAGACGAACCGAGAAGACAGAGATGGACAGACAGACAGACAGACAGACAGACAGACAGATGTTAGGGTTGCTGGATAGGAAATACTACATTCTTTTGACTGCATATAATCTTGTAAATAGAGATGGATGACTGGAGGTGGATCAGCTTTTAGATGCTTCCAGACATTATGATGTTGAATGCAGCTACTTTCCTTTATGTTCCTAATGGTGGAAGATGAAACTCAAGGTCCACATTGTTAAAGCGTCCATATGAGACCCTCATAATGGCAACATTGTGTACAGTGCTTGTATGAGAAAGCAGGAAAAGCTCTTAGTGTTGTCAAGAGCATGAAATTGCAACGCTGTTTCAGTAGAAAGTGCCCAGACACCACTGTAGGTGAAGTACCTGTTTGATGATGATGATGATGATGATGATGGTTGGTGAGCTGATGCTCTTATCTCCCTTCTCATGGAGCACAGCTTTGACATAATTCAAACACTAAGAAGGATGATGGTTTTTGAAGCCAACAGTGGCTGTGGTTCCTGATAAGTTTTAACAAGACAAAATGCAATAACCTAGTGAGCAATCTTACACATAATATTAACAACACAACTACAGTCTGACCACAATTCATCATCCTGAGATGAAGAGAAATTGATTGGATGTCTTAAGATGACAATACATAAGACATAAAAGTGGAAGGCCCGAACACATCTGTCGTTTGTTAAGTTCTCTGCATTGAGCATTCACCAGCTCCACTCTTTTGTTGAGAAGTTACTGTCTAATTTTAGCATGAACACAAGCATTGTTGGATGAGTTTTTCCAATTTCTGGTAAATAGACCCAGGCGTGTCAGGGTGAACGGCACAATGTCTGATGTGCAGCATTCTTCCACTTGGTCGCCATATAGGGCCTGTAAGAGGGGAGTAATGACGGTCATGATCAAGTGGTTGATGATCATTTTCAGCGATGTGATGGTGATGTTTACAATTAAAATGAGAAACAGAAACGGGTTATGTCTAAGTACTATTGCATGTACAAGGAATTTGATTAGTGCATACCAATAAACCATAACACAAAATATGAAAATATACAATAGCATAAAAAGAGAAACAACAAACGAATATATCGATGGTGGAAAAAAAGAAAGAAAAACAAAGCGCAGATAGAAGGGTTTTCCCCACTTTTTCATGATAACTTTGCAGATATGAGGTTTTGCACTTTGGCCATCGATATGAAAGTATGTTAAATATGTCTGTTATTTGAGTGTCTTTATAGTTTAAGTGCACAGTTTTGCAGGGATGTGTAAATGATTGTTCTGGGGATGTACAAATATTGGTATTGGAGGGGTACAGGGCCTTGTTGATGCGCCCGAATGCAGTCAGGAAGAAGCTTTTTTTGGTGTCGTGAGGTTTTGGTCCTGACCGACTACAGCCTACCGGCCAGAAGTAATGGACTCAAACAGTTTGTGTCCAGGGTAGGGGAGGTCAGCGACAGTCTTTCTTGTCCGCCTCAGGGTCCTGGAGACGTGCAATTCGAGCAGAGATAGCAGATTGTGGACAATCACCTTCTCAGCAGAGCTAAAGATCCTTGGCGGTGTCTGCAGCATACCAGATGGTGATGGAGGAGGTGAGGATGAACTCGGTTCATGTATAGTGTAGAAGTGTACCATCATTGTCTTTGGCGGGTATAATTTCCTCAGCTGCCACTCTAGTTCTAGTTTTAGTGTAACAAAAGAAAATAGTCTGCTTTAACCTTAAAAGCACCATGCCCCCCATATGGGGGCGTTGGGGTATGACCTCTTGTTCCCGTGTTCAAGTAGTCGTATGAACCCCAAATGAGTTCTAATACTATTTTATATTATTTAAAAAAAACAACTTTTATAACATATTTTGATCATAACTATGAACACCCATCATGATATAAGCAATATTTCCCAAAAATGCCTCCTCGAGCGGTCACCGAGTTTTTCAAAATGTATGGTTCAGGGCCTTAACAACATCCCACATACTAATAAGTTACCTTTTTGGAAAGATTAGGACCAAAAGGATCGGAAACTCAATAAACCAAAGCCTTGGGGTGCTGTGAAGGAGTTTCAGTCAAAAACTGTCGTTCGGTTCAAAAAGGGAAAAACTACTTATTTTATGCCAACACTTTGTCTGAATGGAGCATGCTGGGACTTGAAATATTCGTCTGCTTCCGCACTTGCTCTATGACATGATTGTAGGAGGGTCAATATCACTACACGGTGCCTTTGGGACTTCCCATTTCACCCCCCAAAAAACTAAGATTTTCCATTGAACATCATATGCATTGTATTGCGTAGATGTTATGCTGTTAGAAATGCATGTTGGTCAAGCTCCCACACTTTTTTATAAATTAACTGCATGATGACAATGTACTTGCAAACAGCCACATATGTCTACCCTCTCATGGACACATTTAAAGTAGAGTAAATACATTGTAATTACATAGTGATTATAAATGGTACAATTTCAGAAAGATATTAAGTCCCTTTCTCAACAACATATTTTATTTGATGGGTAAAGTATTTGGATAACTAAATTATGCAAATAATGTCCACCCTGCAATGGAAAACTTGCTGACAGGGTAAACAATAACAGAGTGGACATTTTTGGCTAATATTAGCATTTAATGAGCACATGATGGACCTTCAGTTAGCAACATGATTCAGTTAGCAATGTGACTGTGTACTGTTTAACAAATAGATTTTGAATTTCTGAAAGGCTTTTATATTAATTGCTATTTCTCTATGACAGAGTGGACATGATAAGCTTGACAACATAACACTGCACACATTAATAGGATGAAAACTACGATATACAAGTGTAAATACTTAGTCTGCAACATGCCACTGTTTCAGCCTCCAGTGAAGAAAGACACATTGGTGGTAGTAATGTCACTGAAAACATCAGAGGTTTTCTTAAAGGGGAAGTTTCCCCATAATAACAAGGTGGACAGTGATGTCAGGGACACGTGCAAAATGTTCAATATGACAATAAAACCATATCATTTTTTGGGGGATTTAATATAATTTAACCATCTATTAGACACACTGTAGTAAGCAGAGCAGTGTGTGGGACATGCCAAAATCACGTACAGCCAATGAAACAAAACAGTAATGAAAACACATTTTTAAGAGACTTATCATTGTATTTCTATGTGTGTAAATGTTTGGCCATTTATAAAAGCACCTCAGAGTTTCATTATTCCGTTACATTTTCATAATAACTGAGTGATTCTGATGAGGACACCAAAGGCACTTTATAGTGATATTGACCCAGGAACGTGAGCACAACAAGAAGCCTTGAGAGCCTGGAAACGTGAAACGGAGGGGAGGGAAAACGCTCTGGCCGTTTTGTGATTTTTCAGATACTAATAGGGGGTCTATCATGGTTATATATATATATATATATATATATATATATATATATATATATATATATATATATATATATATAATACTCACACAAGCCCGTAGGGTTACGATGATGTGTTTGTTAGTGAAATCCGACTTTGTAAAGGTTTTTTAAGGATTTAGTGAAACCTTACGGTCCCCCGTAGAAATTGATGGAGTCAACGGAGATTACGTAAGTACGTAAACTTAACGGTTACTTTAATTATTTTTTACACCACATGTATCTTCTCACAAGGGTTGCGGTATTGTAACAATTTAAATGAAGTTAATCAACGATGTGGTTCCGGAGATAAAAAATGTTTTGCCCGATAATAGGCGCGGGGAGATTTTCTACATTTGCGATGCAATTAATCCTCTCAGCCCATGGTTTTCCGTACATTTTCACATTTCCAAGACAGACACAATATTGGTTCTTAGTTGCAGGCAGAGAAGGATAGAACTTCTCTGTTAAGATTTGCCCTGTTTTACACTTTGGGTAGAGAAAAGCTATTTGTACAACGTGTGCAACAGAACATGTATCTGAGGGACAGACTGAGCCTCTGGTGCCCTGAAAAAAAGAACATAGAATTGAGCAAAAGGCGACTTCTGAAACACACACTCATGCCAGCAACATGTCTTCCAGAAAACCTGAGGTCAGCAATTTCACTGCAATGGAAGAAAGAGAGGCAAATTATGAACTGCTCGACACCCAGAATTGACAAATTAGAGAGCAACAAAAATACAACAACAAGCAACAAAAGTCTGAAAATGGGCACAGCAGACAGTAAACTGGAATGATAGAGCCAAATCCGGCCCGCCGTGTCATTTTATGTGGCCTGCGACGGCTTCACAGACCCGTTTTCAGTGAATCGCGGACCTTTGCATGGGCTTTTATTTTGAAGGGTATTTTGTATGTGCTTTTATTTTGAAGAAGATTTTTTATGCAGCGCAGTGACATCTATTCACACTCCTCAATGCTGCGTTCACAACACGCTTTACTTGCGTGGGTTTACACGTTGGACTATTTGTGATAGTTAAGCTTCATTACCGACTTTTTTATTCCATGTTTGCGCATGAAAACACTGCGTCTGTTAAAAAAGGCTGAAGTTATAAAAATATGTGTGTTGTATTACCTCATGTCCTTAAGATGCACTTTTTGGGTTTTAATTGAGTGTAAAAGGGAATATTTCAAACAATTTTGTTTGTGTTGGCATACTGGGAGATTGTGTACTTTCTCAGGTTCAAACTGCACCATATCATTAAATCAATTTGAGAAGTTGAAAATGTTCCTCGCATTGGATCTCAGCTTGTCTTTAAGGGGTCAAGGTGGGTCCTGCAGCCAAACCAGTTCAGAACCACTGCCCCAGACCAGTTGAACCAGTGCCCCAGACCAGTTGAACCACTGCCCCAGACCACATGCATGTCTTTATTTGCTCACAATTATTTGTTGGACCAGTTATGTCCTTCTCAACTGTGACAAAAAAGCTTTGAAGAAAGTTTATATAATAACGTGAGTTTGATCTTTGTTATTTTCTTCTGTTTTAAGTTTGATCTTTAGCAATGTGGGTTTCTTAACCCTAAATTAAATGGACTTCTGTCATAGTAACAGAGTCATTTGCTTATTTTTTACACTTGAATAAACAATAATCTAATACAAAGACAGTTAACATTATGTTCGGGAGGAGTTAAATGTATACAGTGTTACAACCGGCCCTTTGAGGACGACCATGATGCTGATTTGGCCCGGGGTGAAAATGAGTTTGACACCCCTGTTCTAGACAATGACAGAAATTACTTGGGGAAAGATATGACCACCTGGCAATCCTTGTGATATTTCTGAGGAACTACAACAACTGCAATGGAAGCTGCCAGTTTATCTAAACAAATACAGAGTTACTGTAATGACATTTGAATGCAAGGGATGTAGATATCACTGTGGGACCAGCGGAGACATATTTACGGCACTGGTCCAGGAACAGCTCTGTGTGTAACAGCAAGATTGTTTTTTATCTGCCAGTTGCACCATGAGTCTGAGACAATACTGATGCTGCATAGTTAATTTATACACAGAAAGAGCACGCTTCATTATTTTAAACACACAAGGACTTTTGCATTGAAAAAACAAAGTTTGATTTGGCTGCAAAACATCACACAATGGAATGATTGTGTTTTTAAGACAGGTGATACTATGTAGTTCCCCGGAGAGGTTGAATGGTGATATCCATTTCTAAAATGTTAAGTTTCTCCGCAAAAATATTTTTTTACTAACATTAGCAGAACACTTCTATGCTACGCTAGCTACTGGAGATATACTGAATGTAAAAAAGTGTGATGTTCCTTTATATCATTGTCTTGCCAATTGTCTTGTGATTGCCAAGTGATATGGTGGTTCACTTTTACACTCGGATCTGTCAGCTTATGCAACTATCTATATGTTTTAACCAATTTTCATTTCAGTTTGATATCCTGGATACATCCAAATGCATATTGTTGACCTTTCTTTCTGCTTCTCTCTGAAATTTTTTCGTTTGTCCAAAAAGTAGGTAATATTTATTCAGGGAGCGCAGTTAGTGACAGTGTGGGCTCCATGGTAGCTCTAACAGCTTGAAGGAGAAGCAGCTGGAATCGGCCGAAAAGAAGGTTGATAGGTCAAACAAACACAGGACTTTCATCCAGGAGACCAGTGTTTGTGTCCCAGAGTGTTGTTGAGTTGTTGTGATGTGACATGTGTTGGCGTATGTAAGTATTTGACTTAGTTTACATATTAATTTCAAGCCCCATGACGTTTTTCCCTAACTTGGCTTGAAATGTGATATGGCCTCAACTTAACATTAGTTTTGTTGCCTAAATCTAACGTTAAATTGTTTCTGTGGCAGTGGCCCGTACTCTTCACACATTATGTGCCACCACCCTGTAATGCGCTGTTAAGAAGTTATGGTCATTTCGTACTTCAAATTGAACGGATACCTCTTGCTTCATTGGAAAAGCAATTGTTGATAAAAGCATTGATGAACATTTTCGAATATCTTGGCTCTTTAATGACTGTATTTGATTGCATTTAATAATATGTTTCTTTCACACTTTGTTTCAATGCGATATACAGTATATTCATGTGAATCACTTTAAATTGCCCTGTTGTTGAGATGTACTACATGACTTCCCTTCCTAAACTCTTCTGCGCCACAAGATAGATTGCTCTGTTACAGATTTAGCCAGACTTTTACTTTACTGTGCAATTATAAAGAACGCATTCAATGAATATAGTAAAGTGGAACCATGAACAAGTCAGTTCCACTCTTCGGCTCAGCATACCATCCATGCCTTACATTATTTTGTTCCGTCTTTGCATGCGCGACTGTAATTTCGCCGGTGAATTACCACTTCTTGACCTTTCATGGCATTAAGAAAGGGCACTTTCGCCCATAAATCAAGTGTTCCTCCAGCCTCTTCATCACCAACAGAAAGAGAGCACACCACATATTTTTATGTAGGCTATATTAGTGCAATTTTTTTTCTGCCTTGAATGTGCTTACCACCAAAAGTAACACATCATTCATTGAAACATAATTGTGTGTGCTGGAAGATTTACACACATCCCAGGCTGCAAGACATTATCAATCTGAAGCACATCCTGCTGACTCAGCGGGCGCTGTTGCATATTAAATCCTTTTAAAATATAACCATCCATGACTTGACACCTTTACTTAATATGTTGCTTGCTCTAACTGCATACATCCAACAAATATATCTAATCAATAATACTACTGCTTTATGGGCTTTAGTGGTTTTCACTAATAAATGACGGATTGTTTTTTATTTTATTAATTGCTTCTTCTTTAAATTGATGAAACATGTCTATTACGATCTCCTAAAGCCCAAAGTAATGTCTTGTTTTGTCCAACCAACACTACAAATGTAAAGGAAAACAGTTTACTATCACATAAAGAAAGTAAATGCAGCAATATGTCACAAACAAGAAGCTGGATCAGAGAAACATTTTTGCCGGAAAATTAATCGATTTTCAATATTTGCTAATTCCCTTTTCATCCTTAATGTGGATCTTCATCCTACTGTCTATCTCCCTCTGTGTGAATCACATTTTGCCACTTTAATTATGTGTTGTCTACCATCTTTCCAAGGAGATTGTGTGGACCCTCAACCTGTTCTCGTTTCATTAGATGCAATCCTACCTCATTGATTTGTGCTGAACAGCTGACAAAGGGACAGAGTTTGCAATCTAAACATTGAGGTTGAAATGCCCATGACTCAATACCCAGAGAAGCAGCTCTTGGAGACATTGGTATTGAGCAATATCCCCTTATCAAATCTCCACAGATCATGTGTATTATAGTCGTTTTGTTCGACAGACAGATTCTTGCATAATTATTCAAAGGGGGAATTTCAGTTTCTCACTTACAGAAAGGTGAGATAGGCTAAAACTGCAGAAATAATTGCCCACATTTATCTGTTGTGTCTCCAGGAAAATAGTGCCAGCAGTAATGCTCAGCTCATCACAGTTAATCTAAATTAAAAACGCATCACGTTAATCAGGAACAGAAATAGTATGTACACGGCACAGGTTAAGAGCAGTATTCTGTTAATTAGGTGTTGTGATGATCTCACACACACGGCTATTACACAACACTGTGTTTGTCGGCTTGTGATGATGTAGAACGTACCTACATCTATTTTTCGGGTATATATATATTTTTTTTGCTGCAACTCTGCCAGTAAACACTTCTACATGTTTTAGTCATGCTAATACAAAAAGGAGCTTCTTCATTCACATGCCAGCTTTCAACTTTCAATCACAGACCTTCAGTCAGTCAGGCTAAACAGAATGAAAAAAACAGGTGCATATATATAACATATTTCATTTAGAGACAATTGAAAGGGTGTACACCACACCTGTAGCTTTTTACTTAATAAACGACTCCTCAAGTGTACAAATCTTGTCTTGGTTTCATCTCTTATCGACTGCTGAGTTTGCCATATATTTGCCACAACAATACACTGCAAACTAAACCTCAGGTAATTTATCAGTTGTATCACACATGGTATCCATTTATGTAATATTATCTTATTTTGAAATACATCCCATAAGACAACAACACCCCAATTCATACAACCAGACTCAGATGACGTAGATTTAACAGGATGCCACTGATTTGAAAAACTGATCCCTAAAAACATGCCGGTGCTGCCCACCACTTCCTTAGTCATCAAAAGCCATCCAGATGTGGGACGTGGGGAATATTTAGCATAATGCAAATCATACATAGGACCTGGCGACAAACGACCACACTTGTTTTGATTACCTCTTGAAACAGAAACAGTAGTTGCCTATTCCCCTCAACTACAGAGATGAACTTCAAAGAAACACTGTGATCAGAGACATCTTCTCCCCACTCCTTTATTAAAGAACTGTAAGGATAACTTTAAGGAGCTTACAGGGTTTGAATGCATAATACATCTAAAAAGGCAATCGGCGCGTGCAAACCGATGGGAAGGCTAATATAAGGGCATATTTCCGGGCCCAGGGCTCCAAGTTTCATGAAAATCAGTTCAGCAGTTTTTTCATCATCCTGCCAACAAACATACAAATATATCGAACCGAAAACATAAACTCTTTGGTAGAGGTAAACTAAATGCCCACTGGGAGAGCGCAGACCTTCGCAATGTTAACGCAAGTAAAAAACAAGTTGTGTGTCTGCCATGTAATTCGCATCTGCTCTTAAATTGAATCAGTTCTTCCGTGGTCTGATTGGCAGGGGCAAACTCAATTGAGAAGCGCTCCAGCTGCATGTGATCTGTTTGGCATGTAGGGCAGTCTTTATGGCACTCGAGGGCACCCATTAGTGCACTGCATCTCATTTTCTCTGCTGGAATGGTACCCAAGAGGGCACTTGTTGTTTTAACAACAGTTTGGGCATTCCAGAAGGCACTTCATATTGTTTTCTCCACTTGAAGGGCAGCCTAGAGGGCACTTCATCGTGTTTTAGCTGCGCTTGGGGCATTCAAGAGGGCACTTTTGTTGTGTTATCTCCTCTGAAAGGGCATGTTTTCACCCATGGAAGGTCATCATAGATGGCACTTTATAATGTTGTATCTATCATAGGGACATCCAAGAGGGAAATGAATCATATCGTCTCCATTGGAAGGGCATCCGAGTTGGCACTTTGTCACATTTTATCTACCTCAGGGGCATCCAAGAGGGCACTTAATCATCTTCTCTCTTCTGGAAGGACATCAAAGGAGGCCCTTCATCATGATTTCTCAACTGGAAGAACAATCCAGAGGGCACTGTATCAACTGTTGTGCTGTAGGGGCATCCCTAGGGAATCCCTAGGGCCCAACATTGCGTTTTCTCCACTAGCAGGGCATCCCAGAGGGCACTTCATCATGTTTTATCTTCCGTAAGGGCATTCAACGGGGAACTTTATTCTATTTTCTCTGCAGCGAGGGCACCCCAGAGGGAACTTTGTCAAGTTGTATTTACCACAGGGGCATCCAAGCGGGCACTTGAGTTCACCATAATCCTGCTGACAAACAGACAAACCGTAAACCCAACCTCTTTGGCAGATGTAGCAATGTGTGGAAACACTTTGCCTGGTTGTATCTATATGTGTGACCACAGCATAAGAGCTGGTGTCAGGGATACGCAGATGTTTTCACTGAGGATAATTACTCTAATGTTGACATATAAGCGTTTCCACTTTGTTTGTATACATGTTTAGTTTTTTATTCCCACGTGAATGTAATTTAGTCAAAGCTTCTCAGCCAGATGAGTGCTGGACACTTGCAGCGCCATCATGGCCAAGGCATCATTCCCCAGGTAGCTAAAATGACCTGGCCCAGATCCGGCTTTACGCCGAAAGAAACATGTCGGCCTGGGTCCGGCTGCTGACTCTGCTGAGACTCGGCATGAATCACGGCCCAGAATCGGGCCGAATACACTGGCCCGATTCCGGCGGCCGTCACTGCCGTAATCGAAACTAACCAGGGCCAGCATCGGCCCGAAGCCGGCACACCAGAAGAAACACGTCGGCCCGGGTCTGGCTGCCAACTCTGCTTGGGTCCAGTTGCCGACTCGGGTCGGGTCCGGTTGAATGAATTATTCTCATATAACAATACGATAAAATAAGACACGTAGACCAAAATGTTACAGTACTTTTTTATTAACTGAATGCACATAGGGTTAAATTAAATTAAAAATAGAACTCTAACTGAACACAAAAAGTCCACCGTCACTCCGGCATCATGGCTTTACGTCAAAAAATTAAAAAACATTTTTTTTTTAAAAATCGACTTCAATCCATGCCGTACACACATTTCACTGCGATAAAAACTTCTGCTAGATTGTAACTACATTTTGATTTCAGGAGATAAAACATTGCAATACAATTTCGCCACGTGTGCATTACATTAACGTTAAAGCTACTCCAGCCCTGCTTGCCTTTGTAAACCAGCTGGCTCGGTTAAAACAGTTATAGATGCAGTGTGAGGCGTTGTTACACATGTCTGTGATCAAACATAATGGCTTGATAAATACAAAAGTGTTCTTTCATTACAGACTAGTCAGCTAACAGCATTATTCGGGTCCTCAGGACACGTTTTCTAGCCAACGTGCTGAACTCCCCTGACAAGGTTAGCGAGCTTAAGCGCGGTTAGCATTGAATATACACGGGCCATGTGGCGGAATTGAGCTTCTCTCAAAAACGAGTAATGTATATAAATGTATTAAATAGACATTTCCCACCATATTTGAACAATTTAATAATGCGGGTACTTACCACAAAAGCGGTTGTCAGTGGAGAAAGAAAAGAAAGAGCGACTGCATGATGTCTGGTCCTTTTTTTGCAAAAGGACCCACAATGGAGGCCCTAATGGTTGCCTGTTGCCTTTACAACTATTATTTAAAAAACCTGTTTCTGTGCTGGTTACCGATAAACCCGGCTGCCATGTCTCAGCAGAATAGGCCCATGTCCGTAACAGCTACATCTGGGCCAGATATGGCAACAATGAATTGGGCCAAAGCTGGCTCACATTCGGCCGCATCGAGCCGGAACACAGCCGAGTCAGCCGACACTCAGCCGCAATACGGCCGAGTCCGCTGGCTACCTGGGTCAGGTTTGCTTGCTCAGTTAATTTTTAGTTTTTAATTCGCAAAAAATGAATTTTGTAGCAGCACTTACTTTGCTGCATAGTCTGTCTGTCACTGATAGCACAGCAGAAATTCAAACTGGTCCTTGACTCATTATTGTTCCAAGTGGCAGCCGATCTGCCTCTTCTCTGAAACCTCTGACACACGATGAACAAATCCTCATTTTTAAACCAGCCTCTCTAATCTCTTCTAACCCTTGTATTTGACAGGCATGCATATACAGTAGAAATAATGAGTGTGGGTTAACTCCAGATTTGACACATTGTTTGACAGAGCGGACTTGAACCCAGAATGTGTTGGAGTCACTCCCTCTGCTAATCCTGCGCCTTCCATTCCTGCTCTGGACACACACACACACACACACACACACACACACACACACACACACACACACACACACACACACACACACACACACACACACACACACACACACACACACACACACACACACACACACAGAGAGAGAGAGAGATTCCTCTCTTGTTCTCCCTTCATCTGTACCAGCCTGAGTTGTGACAATTCAATCTGTTCAGCGCCTTCCCGCATGAATTATGGATGAACCTTGCAACCTCTGAATGTGGTGGGGATTTACGCTTTATAACTCTTCCTGCTCATGTCACAGGCTCAGTGTGGATTTGAAAGAGGTTCAACAACAATATAAAACCCAGGTAATTCTCAGTGCATCAAAGCAGAGGACGTGACAGTATTAATATCCCCTGATGGCAAATCACTGATTTACTCTTCTCTGCTGAAAGCCATTAACAGAGCTCATTCAAAAAATGCCTCTGACACGACTTCCCTTATGACAATTTACTCAAGCATCATTCTGTTTCAATGAACTGAGCTGTACACATCAGTTCCTGCAGGCCAAATAAACATTACGAACAACGGAAAGACAGTAATATGAAAATACAAGTTAATGTGTGGGTTGCTTAGTAACTTTACCCCTTACATATATAGCCTACTGTAGTTTGCAGATGGAACCTTACTCATATCAGGCCTCTCAAACTCTGTGAAAAAGTTAAAGTTTCAGAGCGCACTGCTGGGCCCAACAAACTGAAGAAACATTCCAACACAATCACAAAACAGAAGCTCACCATTTTGTTTTGCCTGTAACTCAGACAAACCCACACTTTACGTGAGCTGCAGGTGTAGCCAGTAAATATGAAAGTAGTTGTTAATATGGTTATACAATTAACTTCCCATTGCACGCTGATCAAACAAGCAGGTCCAACAGTTGACTTTAAAAAAATCCCCTCAATAGACAACCCTGTCTCCTACAAATTACGTTCCCCCAGAACTAATACGCATTCCCAATTACTTTTGATCAGAAACATATCTCCTCTCTGATTATGTTTGTGTTTGACGTATTACACATACATTGATTATACACGTATGTTGATTATATGATAGATGACCATAGTCTCGTTGGTCTGGGAACTCACAAGGACCGTTTATTTTAGAGCATGCGCACAACAGTACAACAGTACACATCCTCCCACGTGACCACTCAACATGGCTTTGCTATTCAAAGGAATATACTCAACACTCCCACTCAAAGACATGTGCATAGCTCTCTATGGTGGTAAATAAAAACCAAAAATACAAGACTCCAAAATAAAACATTTTGCATACTGACAGTGTTCTAAAAACTTCAAAAACATTTACATCTGTCAGTTCACATTACTCACCAAACAAATACCCTTTGAAACTCTCAAACTTATTCTTTGTCACTGGCTTGGTAAGAACATCAGCTACCATGTTTGTAGTAGGACAGTATTCTATAGATATTTTCCCTTCTGCGTGTGCAGACCGTATAAAGTGATACTTTATATCTATGTGTTTGCTTCTCTGTCTGCATACTGGGTTCTTAGATAAAGCTATCGTCCCCTGGTTGTCCTCATATCTCTTGACTGGTACATGCTGGTTACTACTATCTATTCCTCTAAGTAGTTGTACAAGGTACATACTCTCTTGAGTAGTGATTGCAAGTGCCATATACTCTGCTTCGCAGGTGGATAATGCCGCCGTTGGCTGTTTCCTACTCTTCCACGATATAACTGGACCATTCTCAGTTAAGCTGAAACAGTATTCACTTGTGCTCCTCCTATCATCCTTATCGGCTGCCCAATCAGCATCACTATATCCCTCTAAATGTAGTCGGCTTTCCTCACATTTCTGGTAGTGTAGTACCCATTAAAGTACCCTCTAAGTACCTCAGTACGTGTTTTGCTGTTGCCCAATGCTGTTGCTTTGGTTCTGTTAGGTACTGAGATAGTTTACTCACAACCCAGCTCAGGTCAGGTCTGGTACATGTCATAATGTGTATCAAGCTACCTACTATCTCTCTATATCCTGTCGAATCAATAACTTCACCCTCACTGTCAAAATGTAACTTTTGCTCACATGAGATGGATCTCGGTTTGCATTCGGACATTCCAAATTTCGCTAATATTTTCTCTATGTGTCTCTTTTGAGTCATTTTGATCTCTCTGAAATCGATGTTTCCCTTTTATAGACATCCCTTCAACCACCTTTTCTAATTTTGCAACATCATCAAAATTACAATGACCAAGTATCCTATGCCACGTTTGAATGTCATGACAACACTTCATCAACATTTTCATCCTCTGCAGTGCTAAGGTAATACAGCCTACCATACACGTCCATTTTGAACTTGGTACCATCCTTGTGGACTAGCCAGTCATTACCGTCCTTGAAGCGGACCTCAGCTCCGTTGGCTGTTGCTGCTTTGACTGAAAAAATGTTTTGTGGAAACGATGGGATGTAGAGTGCTTGCTTGAGCCTCGTCGTTCACCTGTCGTCCCTCGCTGTCCAGCAAGTAGACTTCGCCGTCTCCCCTCATCTTCGCCATCCCGCTCACCTTGGATCCATCAGTGAGCTCGATCATGTGGTCCTCTGGTCTGAAGCTCTTGTCAACTGTTTTGAACTTTGTGGCGTTGTTGATCATGTGTGTTGTGGCGCCACAGTCGACCATGAGACCCTTCTTGTTTCCTCTTTGTGCAGGACAGTCATTCATCCTGAAACAGAAAGATGTATGCTCTGCCTCTGTTTCTCCATCAGCTTTCTTCACATGGTCACGGCCTTGTCCTCGGCTGCGTCCCCTTCCTCGCTGTGGTGTGTCCCATTTTCGTTCCTCTCTTCTCACCTGGTAACCGTCAGGACACGCCCTGGCCATGTGTCCCTTTTTACTGCACGTGTAACACTCGACATCAGCCATGTCCATTTTCTTCCCTCTTCCTCTTCCTCGTAACCTTGTTGCCCCGCTAGTCTTCATCAAGTTGTCTTCATCAACATTCACGTCACTTTTCCCATATTTTTCAGTACTCTCCTAACTTCGCAGTTTTGTTTTAAACTCGACGAACGTTACAGTGTCACTAGTCTGAGTGATGTACACGATGAATGGCTTGTATGAATCAGGTAGTCCTTTTACTACCATAGCCTTATGGAGCGAGGAAAGTTCACAATACAAACTCACAACGCGGGGTTTGTCTTTTCCCGCATAGTGCTCGCGAAGATTATTCAGTGCTTTTCTTCCGTCACGTTTCGCGTCCCTCATTACCAATGACAAGCTCTTGTTGTCTAGACATTGCACTAATTCTGCATATGCCTCACCGTTCTTTTCCTCGTCTTCCGCGAGAGCTTCTTCGTCATCCTCAGCTATCTCCGGGTCTTCCGAGATAACTTCTCTGAGGCGACGTAACTCCATGTGCGTGAGGAACCTCGTTTCCCAATTTTTCTCATCACCGTCGAATAAAAGTCTGAACCACCTTTGGCCTGATTGACTGGGCCCATAACCTGTAGCGTTTGACATCTCTGCAGCTATCTTCGTTATCCTCAGTCACCAAAGTGGTTCGCAAGTAGCTCCTTGTAGCTAGCATTCACGGGAGAAAAAATGATAGACGAATATAGTGTCGTTGGTCTGGGAACTCACAGGGACCGTTTATTTTAGAGCATGCGCACAACAGTTCACATCCTCCCTCGTGACCACTCAACATGGCTTTGCTATTCAAAGAAATATGCTCAACAGGTTGATCCCTCGCGCAGACCGGGCCGGAAGTTCGGGCGTATCCCGAGCTCCGCAGGCGCAGAGGAAGAACGCTCCTTTACGGCAGACAACGCCGGTCGCAAGCCACCGAGGAGCTCAAACCACATCAGCGGTGCTCTCTTCAATCACGGTAATCGCTGCATATTTTTCACATTAGTACTGGCGGCGCCACCAGGGCTCCGTACGGTACCAGCCGGCAGGTTAATCAGCGTTTCATAAACGGGAACTTTGTTCCGCTCCTCCGTGTGTAAGGATGAGGTACTTTGGGGGCAAGACTCGCGGTTGGAGGTGAATGTAGGAGTTTGGTAATCAGTATGAACCATCCTTCTGTGAGGCACAGTAGATAATACAAGCACAACTCAGAGGCAGGTGGCAGGCAAAGTTCTTTAGTCGTGTATTCAGGCAGGGGTCAAAACAAATCCGGTAAGGGGCAGGCAAAATCCAAGGCATAAACGGGGTCAGAACAGGTAGGCAAAAAGTACAAAGGTATGCTGGAGTGTTTGGCACAATGGACAAGACAATCCGGCAGAGGACACGTGCAAGTGAGGGGACCTAAATAGTGAGCTAATGAGGGAACGGGCTGCAGGTGAGATGGGCGTGAGGGCCAGGTGACGGGATGAGGGGTAATCAGGTGTGAGTGGAAGGATCTGGAAGCACAGGAGAGTGGTTAGAACTGACAGACAGGATGAAAACACTTAATATGATGGGGAATCCGTGACACCTTCCAGCGTGGAAGGGCGCACATCTGTAGAGTACTAATCAGGGTGCCTGAGTAATAACGTATCGATGCGGCAGTTAAACTTAGTTCATCCTCGCCTGAGTGGTGACGGCGCCAGGTGTACGTGCGTGGCCGTAAGGAAGTTGTCGCGCTGTGGTTGTGACTTCTCATAAGGTCCAACGGTGGTTGGTTAATATAGACGTACTAAATGTTGTGTTAACGGGTTTGTACTCTAAATAAATAAAGTAGGTAGCTGGTGATATGTCAACAATGAGTTTAATTTCAAATGCTATGGGAGGTAGTAGTGGTTGGATATACTAATATGAATAGGTTCTTCTCAGGTAAGTTTAAAATAAACAATGCAGGTGTTAGACTACATGAAGGTAGTTAACTGCAGCAGTAAATTTAGTTCATAGAGAGAGAGAGAGAGAGAGAGAGAGAGAGAGAGAGAGAGAGAGAGAGAGAGAGAGAGAGAGGTTTTGGGGCATTTTTTGTTTTTTATTTATTTTTTGTATACCTGATATTTTATTTAGGCATGTTTTCAGTGAAACAAACAACCTTCAAATGTAGTAGGAACATAAGGAAATAACTATGCATCTGGCCAAGTGGGCCATAAAGAAAGAAACAAATGAAATATTTAAGCAGGTAAGTAAGTAATAATAAGAAAACAAAGCAATCAAACAACCATGTAACATATATAGGTGACTCCCGAGAGTGGAGCCTGCTGAGAGGCCCGAGTGTGGAGCTGGTTTAGGGACCCGAGTTTGCGGCTGATAGGTGAGTCCCGGAGACCTCCCGCGCCGCGTCCCAGAGACCTCGGGCGCAGAGTCCCGGAGTCCGCAAAGGATTAGTTAGGTGTTTAATTGGCTAGTAGAGAGGTTAGTGCTTGTAATAGTTCCATGCGTTTATTTTTATTTTTTATGAAGTCTTTCTAATTGTATTCTTTGTTTGTGAATGGACGAAGAATTGTTAACTTATCATTATCTTTTTAGTTAGTCTCTGTTTTAGTCTAGTAGAAGGTCCGGGACGTGACAGGTCAAAGACGGGCGTCGGAGAATGATGGGCTCTGGTCCTGGACATGCCCCGTCAGAGAAGGACAGGCTTGGGTCCTGGTTGTGATCCTTCAAGTACGGTATGTGCCGGTTTGTGTGACCCGCCAAAGTTTGACACTCGCCGGTCTAGCATGACCCGCCAAAGCGTGACACTTGCCGGCCTTATCGTGTCCCATCTTAGTAGGTCACCTTCTCTATCCCGGCATTTCTGGTTTCGCGGTCCGTCTGTGACCGGTCATACAGGATCTGACACCTTTCGTTTCCCGGACGGACTTCCCCGGCTTGGAGTGTCATGTCTGGCGGTATGCCCCGACTCATCTGTCCTGCTGTCTGAACTTGACCCCACTGTCCTGTTCTGTGGTCTCATAATAGTAGTCAGTTGTAATGGTAGTCATTAGTGATTCGTATAATACGTTAGTTATATCGCTGTTCGCCTTATGCAGCGGAGACCCCCCGTTAGTCTGTTCTGCGGTCTACACCGGACCCTACCTATACTTGTCTACGGTCTCCCTTGATTCAACCTATCCATTCCTTGGGTACGACGAGACCCCCCTCTATCAATTCCGGATCTTAATATCCCCCTGTACTTTACTGTGCGGTCTGTCCGGACCCCGCTGTCACTCTTCGGGATCTGTTCGGATCCTGCGTTTAGTGCAGGGTATCTATGTAACACCCGTCCCATGTAGCAATATAATATTATTTGAATCGGCTCGGTGTTGTAGTACTATGGGCGGGGTCCTGGGTAGTTTTAAATATGATGGCGCTATTACCTGTTTTTATAAATTAATATTATGGTTCCTACAACCGTTACTCTCTAAATTATGAAAACTGAATTAACTGGCGGTGCCTCCAATAGAATTTAGATAGTACAATAAAAGGTCTGTGCCTCTTATTTAGTCCTTTTATCTGGTGTTGGACTTATATTTGACCCCTTCGTAAACAATTCTGGAACTATAACACACCCAAATACATCAACTGCCTGAAACCTCAGTATGGTATTTATTATAGTATTATAGGCAACAAAACAAAAATGACATGCAGATAGATCTCCTATAAATGACAATATCAACAAAGATACGACACAATATCAAGAAAAACCCAACTTAATTACCAACACCTTTAAACCCTCTCTCTCTCTCTCTCTCTCTCTCTCTCTCTCTCTCTCTCTCACACAAAATAACAAAACCCCTGTTGCAGGCCTGAGTCATAGCTTAGGAGCGTAGAGGCCTAAAACGGTGATGGCCGCTTCACTTGTCCACACAAGCATTAAGCAAAAGGGGCACGTGCACGGGTTGTTATTACTCACGAATCCAAGGAGTATTGGGGGGGGTGGGGGAGGGGGGGGGGGGGAGGAAAACGGGTTGATGGTCGGCATCAAAGCGCAGAAGAAACAGCAGCGACAGTCTACAGCAGCACACGCGGGAAACAGCTCTGATAGTGGTCCACGAGAGCTTTCCCGATCCTTCCTCTCAGTCACAAACGTCCGTCTCCCAAATCACATAAATCAGCTAAACACCCAGTTCATATGCTGATTCATGGCTCTTCAGCAATAGCTTTTCTTAACTGGTTTTAAATACAAAGCTAACAGTATGAAAGCAAAGTTAACCATATTATGCTAATCGCTAATGCTAATCGGTGTTGCTAATTGCGATTAGCAACACAACATTGTTTTACAATATACAGTTAGTCACAGTATATAAAACAATAAACCTCTGCATTTACCTTGTGTAGATCACATAAGTGCAAACAATGGGATAACTGGTCGTCAGCCATTAAGTTATGAACAGATGGTTCTCATACAACAATCACTCAATGGTGGTCATTTGCTTCTGCCGTCCACTATCGCACGATACCTCTAAATCCGCTTATGTCCCACCCCTATACCTGAGACAGATTGGATTGGCTGTTAGTCTCAGGACAACCCAATTAACACACAAACAAAACAAAGATTGACAGATTACTCTGTAAAACAAGTTAGGCTGTTAGAAAGCACATGCTGAATCATGTACACCTCAAGCAAACTATGCTCATTTGCATAAACTCTAACTTTTGCACTGTAAAGATAACTCATCTACTTTTAACTTAATGTTTTAGAAAACTATTTACATCCTAATGTCTAAATGATATTTGTAGACAGGGCTACATCTAGATCGGCACTATTAGCTGCTGTGGTCATTGGGGACCCCCGTATCCTGTTCGGCAGTCCCTTGAGACCTTTTCCTGTCTTTTACTTTGTTTAACTAGACCCTCTTCACTCGGGTATGTGTACGTGGGTATGCTCACCCTAACCCTGGCTACGCCCGAATGATGGGACGAGTTGTTGCTGTGTTGCTTAGGTAATCGCTGCGGCTGGAGGTAAAGTATTGATTTATTTTATCACTCTAAGAAAAAATCATTTTTCTTTGGGGGATTCTGCGGGCGCAGATGTCAGCATCACTACCCCTTGCTTATCTTAATTCAGGATGGAGTCCAATCGCCAAAGACTTTGCACAATTTGAATGTTTGTAATAAATTATGGTTAAAACTCGGTAACCAGTCTCTCCTGATTGAAATGAAGCTCAAGCGCAAGTTCAGTAAGGAAGACATTAGTTACCCGCTGGTTCATACAGGAGCCAGTCTGTAGGCTCACAGCGATGACTCCATCAGCTGATTGGGGGGCGTGTATGTTGAATGAACCAGCCTGGCAGAGCAATTCCCTAAACCAATCACAGCGTTGTTGTCTAACTTGAAATAGTTTCTCCGCAGGGCTGTCAGTTTTCATTTCAGCTCTAACCAATGCGACCTTCCGCCACCCCGGGCACCGCCAGTCAGCAGTCGGTCCTGCTTTATTCATCGACGGGTACAGCAACTCTAGTCTTCTTTTTCTTCTTCTTCTTCTTCTTCTTCTTCTTCTTCTTCTTCTTCTTCTTCTTCTTCTTCACCACCACCAGTGTCTGGACTCCAGGGGGGGATTCTGCGGGCGCAGATGTCAGCATCACTACCCCTTGCTTATCCTAATTCAGGATGGAGTCCAATCGCCAAAGACTGCACAATTTCTGCACAAGTCTCTCCTGATTGAAATTGGTTGCTGGATGAAAAGAGAAGATCATTCATTCATTGACTTACAATAGCTGTGTTCACTATCTGTAGCACACAGACGCTGAACAGGATACACGGATAATGGATGGCTGGATAGTAAGTGCAATTGGAGGGAACCTGAATGTGGTATTAGCATACATCTTTCTGAATAACCACTTCCGACGTAGGTGTTGAGTTTTGTAGTCAGTCATCTGTGCATGTGGGAGAATTAATGTACTGAGAGGTACCCACTGAGACCATGATGAGCCCACGTGTTATCAGGGATCAAGTTTCTTGCTCAAGGGCAGAGCAGCGGGGCAGACGCTTGCTGATGTTTGCATGAGTCACTTGGCGAGAGGACATTCCCCTCGTTGAGCTGATACCTGCTCTGCTCCTTCTGCACGCTATTCAGATGGGATAGTATTTTGCTCAAGCTCTGATTCAGAGTCTAGAGTCAAGCATGGTTGGTGTTAATAAAGTAAGGAGCAGCACAGTGACAGTGCAATATAATGCAGTCATTGTATCTACTGTGTCTGTCTGCAAGTGCAGCCTTGAGAAAAATTGCTTCAGGGATAAGGGAGGCGGTGGAGAGGAGGGCTGAGAAATGTAACAAAATTCTTCACATGGAAGCATGAACTGAGAAAGTGTTACAATGCTCTTTGGCTTCCTATTATGACACAAAAAAGGAACCAGAGAATTCAACATGACTGTGGGATGAGGACAGAGACAAATACTTGAATGCAGCAGCAATGAAATTACACACAAAAACTGTCAGTATTGGTCTGTTTCAGTTTCCCTTTAAAGAGACACTTAACACCAGACTGGGAAGCAGTGTTTTACAGTCTTCTCTGCATAGTGTTTGTTTTAGCCTTTCTGTAAAAAAAGATACATTCTTTACAGATTATTCATTTTGACTTGTGGTTTCATCAAAACTTGAAATGTGTTTACGTTTAGTTAACCATCATGAAGACCTCTGATTTAATTCCTATAAAACGTTGTTGTATTGACGTACTATTACATTTGAAATGTCTGCAGAGCATTGCAAAAAAACCACAATGTATCTTTGGTAGAAATTCCTCTGGATGGTAGTGGCACCATGCTTTGGACCGAGGTCAGCATTCCTCATCCTGAAGGTATTAATGAACCCCAAATAAAGGTGATCGTGTGTCCTCGATTGTTCTGTTGGGATTATCCGATCTACAACTCTGTGAGCAAAAACTACCGCTTGACATCATTCACCATTAAGTCTGTTACTGTCTTTTGTTTCTCAAGCACTACATTCAGAGAAGTTTGTCAAGGGTGTGCACTATTGATTATCCCTCCAAGTCTTCTTTAAAAAGTATGAACTGGATCAAGTTTGATAGAATGAATCAGAAAATCACAGGAAGTTAGGTGATCTACCCTTCAAAACAAAAGCATCAATGTTGTCATTTGCAAGAGAGAAGGGGGCGGGCAAAGAGTGGCTGTGCAGAACAACATTCATCTAAAAACCAAGAAATAATATAATTGATGAAAATGTGTGTATATAAGGAAATCTTAGTTTCACAACAGATTCAAAATAGATTCAGAATAGCAGCAAAACCTGGATGGTCCATTACATTTGTTAGACATACTTCCTAACCACACACAGTGCACAGGAGACCGCACGGCTTTGGGTTTAAATAGACATGTTGGTCGTAGAGGTGTGGCTCACTAGCTGTCTAATATATTTCTTTTAATATGTAGATAGATTTCCAGAAGTCGACAGGAATTAATCTTTTTTCTGTATGTGATTTGTTCAAAACTTGAATTAACAAAAGTGTCTCTGGTGTGAAGATGATGTATCTTTTAACAAAGCATAGCTGTGCACAATGTCAATATCCATATGCATTTTTTACCCTATGTTATCTGTTTCCTATGCATGCTAGGTGACATGATCAAGGCTATTTGCTTGGCAGATAGGCACTTGAATACAAAATTATTGAAATTAATTAGATGTAATCATGTGCAACTTTACGTTATGAATGCAAAGAACAAAAACTGTTGGGGACATTTTATATGCATACATGTATTCTCTGCATAGCTTTAAGTGTGAGGATATTTATTCTACCAGTTTGTGCTTTTTGATACTTCCAGCACAATATCTAGAATACAGATGGCATATGCCATTTAATGAGCAATGTGGGAATTGTTAAATGGACCCGTATTTATATAGCACTTTTCTAGTCTTCCAACCACTCAAAGCGCTTTGACACTACATGACATCATTCACCCACTGATGATAGGAGCACCATGCAAGGTGCCACATCAGATTGTCAACCATTCATACACCGTAGACGCAGCTACGAGAGCAATTTAGGGTTAAGTGTCTTGCTCAAGGACACATCGTCATGGGCTGGCGTAGCCAGGGATCGAACTGCCGATCCTCTGATTGAAGGACGACCCTGCTCACCACTGAGCCACTGTCGCCCACGTTAACGTCTTTCTAGTCATGCAACTTAAATCGTTAACCTCACATGTGCTGGTATTTTACATTTACCACAGGTGCTGTTTCCATAGGGAGCATAATGAGTCTTTCTTCCTGTTTACAATTTGTTTTAATTGCGTTCGAGAAAAGTCAAAGCAAATTTTATTGTGAAAGTCACAACAGGACGTTGCATCCGTTGGGGTTTTTCAACAAGCTTGAAAAGCAGTCCGTCTCCCCGCCCCCCAACACCCACACTCAGTCAGAGTGAAAGTTGTCTCCGCTTGGAAAGCCAAAGGGAGACGGGGACTCGCTAGTCTTTCCACCACCGCCGTCGCTGCTTCACTCGCGCTTCCTCCCGGAGAGATGAGGCGGAAGGAGAAGAGGCTGCTGCAGTTCGCCGGGCTGCTCATAGCGGCTCTCCTTTTCCTCCCCAACGTCGGGCTGTGGTCGCTGTACAGGGACCGAGTGTTCGACAACTCGCCCGGCACGGCGGACGGTCCGGGCGGCATCCTGCGGGTACAGGTTGGTGGATTTCGGTTAGAATACTTCTCATGTGCTGTTTTCTCAAACTGGGGGGAATCTTGAGAAAACACAAGTGCCACGATGTCTCTTTTCGTTTTTCTAATACATTCAAGGAACCTTGCTGAGGACCCGACGATCTGAAACAAAGACCTCACTGATGTAGGCGACTTTGGAAGTGACTGTGATTATCAAGAATCGCTGTAAAGGTTCAGTTGCCGACTGCAATTTGCGGGAGTCAGAACCTCGGAGAGCGCTTTGGCACCTCCAGCGCCGCTCGGATTCAGCACCACGGAGAGCGCCCATAGTTTGTGTGAATAGGCAAGATGCGCTTCTTCTTTTTCTTTTTTTATTGCAGGTCAGAAAAAAAAAAGAGGGAAATATCCAATCCATCCACAAAGTTTAAGATTGCGTTGGTTTCCTTTGGCTTTTGGCGTAATTCTGCACTGATTTAAAGCAGCAATTTTCTAGAGATTTTCCAGCAGTCCCTCAAGGCAGCTGTAGAGGTTTAGGATTGGCACGCGGTTTAGGCTGCAAAGTCACTCGTGCTATCAGTCTTGTTTGCTGCCTGGTGTTATTGATCTCTGCTCAAGACCGGGTGATTTGCTGCAGTTGAATGTCCTGCATTTAAAGGGTGGCATTTCTGATTTCTTTTTTCTTTCTTTCATTAAGTGATCACGTTTTAATTGCTTCAACATCTGGTCCTTCTTGCCTTGGGGGACAACTAAAATCGTCGCTGGCTATTTGCACTATTGATTAATGTAACGATTAATGGATTATCAAGAATAACGAGTAACAGTCACAGGATTATGATTCATGACTCAATTTGGATGTTACAAGTTTGTTGTTCTCATTTTTTTTCTTTTGAAAAGAGTTCTTGGAAACATCCCTCACTTTTGCTGTGATACATCAGAAATATGTTTTGGTTTGGTTTGTTTTACCCTCTCAATGGATTTGTATTTAACTCTCCAGTATGAAAGTCCTCAGTCATTCCTCCCTCAGCATGCCTTTGTGGTATGAGTGCAGCTCATATTGTAAAGACTAAATGCAATGCTGTTGCACTATAGTTCTCAGGTGTTTTGTGATGTGTAACTAATTGCATTTGATATCATCCTGAGAGAACATTTAACGCAGATTGCCTTTAATATCCTCTCTGAATTCAATGACATAAAGGCTAATCATATTATACATCTTCATTTCAGAGTTGTTTTGAAACAACGTTTCAGGCTAAATACTCCGAGAGAGTGAGATCATATTTATATTCAATATGTTTCTTAATGACTCCCAAGGCTTTCCAGTTGTCGACTAAAAAAGAAAGAAAATATGTGAACCTCAAATAATTTTTTTAAACCGCAGTGAGTAGTCAAATTTAGTTTTGTCTGTGGTTTTAGCCATATAATGGATAGTGTACTCTCATTGTGATTGTTGACAAACACATTGTCAGAATCTGAAGTTGAAATGCTGTCGATGTTACGAACCAACATAATCTGCAGAGGAGGTGAGTCCGAGAGAGAAGTCAGTTAGTCGGGAGGAGGTAGAGCGAGTCGAAGTGTTTGCTGTTCGATCCCCGGCTCCTCTTCTCCACATGTTTGAAGTGTGCCTGGGGCCAGAGACCGAACCCAGGACTAATGGCAGTACCTTACAGGGGAGCTCACTATCATCAGCGTGTGAGTGTTGGAGTGTTGCATTGCCTCCACCTCATTACGGTGGCTGTGTGGAGGCCTAGTGAGGAAAACGTGATCACACCTGATACAATTGGTTTGATGACGATTTTTGCCTGTTCGGGGACTTTTGTAGTTCTTAGACATATTGAATTTGTCATAGGACTTGGCTGTGGCTGTGAGGTGGCGCTCTGGTTTAACTCTGACACTAGTTGGCATTATTTCAGTGCCACATGGGTACTGGTGGTTTTCTAGTAAGCATCGTGTGAGAAGCAGGGAAACACACCAGGCTGCCAGATATACATCAGGCAGCGCTAACATGTGTCTTATTTAAACTTTTAATTCAACACATAACCTCTTTTACACTGCTGGAAGCTGGCTGCAAGCATTCATCTTCTTTTCTTATCTGTTTTTTGTTTTTTAATAGCATATAACAAAAGACAAATGGAACAAAGAACAAATGAGGGAAAAGGAAGGAACAATATGTGTGTGTGTGTGTGTGTGTGTGTGTGTGTGTGTGTGTGTGTGTGCGTGTGTGTGTGTGTGTGTGTGTGTGTGTGTGTGTGTGTGTGTGTGTGTGTGTGTGTTCTGTGTTTGAGTGCTCCCTGTGGGCTGGTATGGCTTCACTGAAGTAGATAAAAATCAATACCCTTATCCCATTCAGCCTTTTCCCACATAAGTCTTGTTAGAGACATCTGTAGAGGATATTTCCTTCCCCTTTGTTGGTTTCTGTTTGCTTCACTTGTAGACGACACAGCGCTTAAACCATCAGAATAAGAGCAGAGCGGATTAAATATATAAAGAATGAGCTGCAGTCTGATTTAGACACAATCTCCCCCACTGATGTATTCGATACAATAGAATACAAATGAATTACATTCAAACATATTGTTTTTTTTAAAGACTTATTTAACCAGAGAGGAGGAGAAAACTGCATTTTTTTCTTCAACTCGTTTATTTGGTTGCACTTTTTCATGACTAGCTTTTTCCCTCCTGTTTGCCCTGTAGCATTCCAGTTCGAGGATTTCACAGTGTGTGATTCTTTCCTGCTCTTTCGAGGGAAACTACAGCAGCAGTCAGCTTGGATTCACAGCAGGTACAATGGATCCCGGCAGCAACACCCAGTTGCTTAATCCCCTTTAACCTATGACACACATCTTCAGAACCTCATAGTTTATCCATTATCATTGAATACGTCACCTCCTAGAAGCTCTGAAGCTACTAGGAGTTCCAAAGTATTTGGGAACGTATTGGGCAAGCAGCAGTCGTTTGACAGCAGATGACCTCTGCGAAGGACCTTTTCAGGGTCACTTTTAAAGCCTACAGTGGGATCAAACTAGAGACCATGTTAGAACAGAATCACAGCCACCATACAACGGAACACCTGGATGCTATTGCATTGTCAGTCTATCCAGAGACACACAAATATATACAGATATACAGAAATGTAAGCACCCGGGAAAGTAATGCTTCTGTGTGTGGTGGTTTCCGCTAGACTCGATGTCTACAAGACCACATTTTTCCATGTTGACTCTCTCTCACACACACACACTCACTCACACAGAATCACAAGCTGTATAGTGGTGATGAAGAGATACATTTCCGGTGGCGTATTCCTTTCAGGGCACTGTAGCAGCAGCAGCAGCAGTTGAGGCTGAGAAGAGAGTGTGACTGCCTGACACAAAGCTGCTATGTGGAGATTGAAAGTTCAGCGGCAACTCGCTGTGACCAGTTTTCATGGGAACGACTGGCTGCAGAAATGTGTTTCTGTGGATTATCCAGAGTAAAAAGGGACACGAGGGTTTCCAGAGGTTGCTGATAAATCTTTCAAATGCAATTTCTTTTCAATATTTGAAGAAAACCCCACCGCCACCGAAATCGTATTTGGGTGGCAACAATAACCTCACAGATATCGCAAACTGGGCAAATACAAGCAAACCCATCTGTGTGGCTGGATACCACCAGGGTTGAATGAGGAATTATTACACACTGATTTCCACACGGCATTAAAATTCTGCTTTAATTTTTCTTGGCACGTTGAAAATGGGTTATTTCCTAATGTGGCTCCCTCCTTGCTTCATAATTTGCATCCCTTCATTTGGTCAGGGATGTATTTTCTAAACGAGTCATCCTTGCTCGGCCCAGCGTCATGTTGAGGAGTTAATCCGGATGCATAGCATCTCTACCGACCTAAACTGTGTAAAAATAATTAAGTACTGACTGCCGTTCCTGTAGTGATTATAGATCTATTCACTGTTTTCGAAGAGTTGGCAGTATTCCTTTTGCTGTCCAATCGGATCGCACCGATGACCAAACGGATTCACTTTGAAGGGCTGTTGCCGTCTGAAGCCTCCTCCCTCCTCTTTCCTCATCTCCACTGCGTCCGCGATGTTAGTGGACCTCAATTGATTTGCGAGTCCTGCTGGAGGAGCGAGGAGCAAGAATGGCAGAGAAGAATAATTAGCCGAATGAAAAGCGCTCATTGTAGAGCATGTTGAACACAAACTGTTGCCGGTTAAGTTGCTGCCAGAAGAGCGATATGGTTGAACATTTCAGTCTAAGGGCCAAGAAGCAGCAATCTTTGTACTGTGTTTGTGAGTTGAGTTTACATTTCCGTATTAGATTATAACTATTTGATTTATTTTCTCCAATTATTTTACTGTGAAACGAGGTGAAAAAAAAAAAAAAAGCTGGTTTCTGTTATTTCAAATGTATTTGGTCTTGGGGTAATTCGCCCCCCAGTATACACAGGTACACTGAGAGCTCTGTGTGTTCAAAGAATGTATTCATTATTATTATTTGTGCCTCTTAAACCATACTGAGCATTGATCACTGTAGTGGATGGAGGGAGGATCCCCAGCTCAGCAACACACAGTGCCTCTCAGCAAAACAGAGTAAGTTGGCTTCTCATGGGGAGTTGCACAGCTCCTGCCAGGAGGAGGCTTGGGTGAGTCACATCTGTCCTTTAGTAGCCCTGTGTTGAACGGAGCCCAGCACACGAGCAACAAGCAGAGAGAAAACCTCATCTGTTTGGATTCTGCTGATGGGGAGACATTCACACAGCCGGGGGGAGAAAAGACTGCACGGCTGCCTCTGATGCCGCCTGTCTTGCAGCTTCATTTGCAGCTCTAAAGAATGTTATGCTGAGGGAGAGATGCCGTTTGTGGATGGCCTTCCTCACCACAGCAGGACTCTGCCTCCAATGGCAACACTGCACTGCAGATTCTGCTGTGTATCTGGGCCGCAAAGTTACATTTAATTTCAACAAATGTGAGGTCAAGCACTGAGTCTTCATAACAAAACCACAAAATAGGTCGCTGGTTCTATGAACCGCGCGCTTTTTAGACCGAACCATCTCTCTTAACGTTCTGCCATCCCGCGGGCGTCCTTTACTGTACATTCTATCGTACACTGAACATCTATTTATAGTTCGGTACGAGTGCCACTTATTTCTGGAAACCTATGATTCTTGTGATTCCAGCTGTGCAATCTGTTTCAAGATCAGACCACCACAGCAGCTACAAACAACACTTTTGTCAGACAACAACAAACAAACGAACTATAGTAAAATCCAGGCAACTCATATCCATAACATAGATATCCATAACAGAGGAAAGCGCATCAAAATGTGCTCCGAAATATAACCTTTCTAATGAAACGTCACCTGAACCAATAGGAGCTTCATGTCCTGACTTACAGGTTACATTACCCAACCAGAAGCTACGTTGAAGAACAGGCTCAGCCTCTCTTTTCTTACGTGGATCAAGCCGGTCACGTCATATGGCTTAGATGACAGGCGTTTCGTACAGCCAATGAAATTTCCTAAAAAACGGGTAAACAAGAGGGGGTGGAGATAATCACAACAGCCTTCAGCTTCACCAGAACAGACTGCTGCTGACTGAGCCTCAGTTTGTCATTGAATTAGCACGGAAATACATTCATACTTAATTTTCTCTGTCAGCAATACTGGTAGTAAATATGAATAGTACCTCTATAAGTTTGCAAGACTATAAGCCTTTTTAATAGGTATATAGTATATACAGTATATCAAGAATATTTTCATTCTCAAAATGGAAAAAAAGCCTAGACATTTCATTAGAAAAACATGTTTAAAATATACATTTTCTGTGATATTGTTACCTGCTTTTTACTTAGACTAGAAAAGACTTCAGGCTATTGTCCCATTGTGTTTCCCAGTTCATAAGTCCCATTTATAGTCATCTACAGGCATCTAGTTGCAAATAAATGTTCAGGCGGAAATAAAATCCTTATACTTTAGTGTGTTCAAACTTATATAACTCAGTGTCAGCAGCACTTAAAGTGATTCTGTCTATTGAGGGGGAAAAGCTTCAGAGTGTTACCTTTCAAAAGAGACCAAGACCATGCATTTACTCCAAATAGTTCCAAGTACAGCTTCCAATTTACTTTGGGTATACCTGGATAGGCGTTTTTCTGCAAATTTTACAGGAACGCGAGGTTGCAACAGTTAGTCTGCTGTTAGTGGTGATACAATTCCACTACAATGTGAACAAATATAAACATCCTCTTTTACACTGAAAGCATTTGGTAGAAGTTTATTTTCTGCCTCTGGCTGAAAAGGGGGACAGGGAGCTGCTCTTTAAGCTGGCAACACCACGGCTCAGAACTTAATGGCCACCGTTCTGTATTTCTTTGCCGTTATTCCCCTGCCTTCCTCTCCCTCAGACATGATAATAAGGAGCTTATTTGAACGACTGAGATGTGTTTGGACTGGAGCCAATGGAGGCAGAACCAACACAGCTGTAAATTACCACTGAAGCCCACAGCGGGTCCATCGCACCGTGCTTAAAGCTCACGATGTGTTTTTTTTGTGTGTGCCTTTTGTTGGCACATCAAAAGCCCGTGCAAGGGAGGGTGGATTTTTCTTTTCTCCAATAGATGTTAAAAAAAGGCTCAATTTGAAAATTAAAAAGATATGTATATACTCTTACTTAGCAGTCTAACACAGCTGTCTTCATTTTCATGTGCCAAGGTTTTGAGATATTCATCAGTGGGAATTGAATTATGTGTGTCCCCCTTTCATAGTATCAAAAAGTATGAAAAAAACAAAAGCATCATCCTGGTCTCTCTGATTTAGGTTTGGTTCAAAATCAGATTTTCACTACAAGATTATCATGGCCAAAATAATTCACAATTACCATGTTATTGCAGTTTCAAATTCAGTCAAATACATCTTTAACTTTTTTTATTGTGTGTTTTGTAGACTACTTATATCATAATTTAAGAGGTGCTGGATTATTTATACAATGTGTATATGTGTATTATTAACTAATGTTTTTATATCTCTGTTATCAATACCGGTCAATACCGAACGGGATATGTGACACCTCTACTCTGAATAATGCACAGATATCACTCAGAAGTTTTCAGTTTTCAATTTACTCAACAAATTGTAAATGAGACAATATACGGCTGGCAGGCTCATGCGAACATTCGACAACTTGAGTTCCTCTCTGCCCTTTCTGAAGTTCCACAGACTACCACAGAAAACAACAGAAAACCCTGCAGCATTGAGTTGTATCAGCCAGGTCAGCCTTATTGGATGTACTTAAAAACTTAAATTCAGATATTTGCATGTTTCTCAGTTGTACCCGCCAACAGCTGTTATTAATATCCTGTAAGCTGTTTAGAAGACCATCTGTAGTTGGCTGATAGCGGGACTGCTTTTAGCTGGAGATGTTTGTGTACAGTAGGACAGTTATGCAGTCTACCCTCTGGTCCTTTCTTTGTATTCGTGCACGTACACACCTGCTGTGTATCTGCTCTATTAGTGTGTTCTGTCTTCCAAGGTTTTTTTGCTGCCGTTTGTTTACTGTCCGTGTATGCACACACAGATATGTACAATTACAAGGCTGCAAGCTTAAAGCCGAAGCGGAGTGCTGCCGAGCTTCTCTTCCTTCCACGATGTGTTGGAACCTGGCTACCTGGTTGCCCCTCATTACCATTTTCTTTACGTTTTTACTTCTCATTCATGACTAAATCGTTTTGTATTGCTCCAGGCGAATGTACAAATTGTACAAATGATTTATGCATTTAGACCTTTGCACACCGAGGGGGTTTCTTTGTGTGCACATCAACATATTTTTTTTTTTACTATTTGTTTCTCAAGAACATTTTTATACAGAACGTGAATGGACTTTTTCAAAATATACAGAGGCAGCTCATACCACCAGATCCATTCCTTCAATTCTTACCTTTTACAATAAAAGTAGATTGTGTAATTGTCTACTGGAAAGGATCTCAAATTGAAACTCACTAAGAAGTATCTTACAGTAGCTCAGGTTGTACAGCAATTTACCAGTCACCAGCTACAAGTGCTTTTATCGTGAACAGATATCAAGCAGAATGTAATGTTTGAATAGAACATGAGAGACTGACGGGTTGAGGAAAAAGCTGCTTGTGGCTGCTGGTGCTCTCTGAGCAACCCTGTCTCCTAAAAATTACGTTACCCCAGAACTAACACACATTCTCAATTACGTTTGACCAGAAATGTATCTCCTCCCTGATTTTGTGTGTGTTTGACGTATTACAAATACGTTGTTTAAACACGTATGTTGATTATACACATATTTTTGTTTAATTGTTTTTTCGATGGTGTTTGACATATAACAAATATGTTTATAATTGTGTGTTTGTGTTATTGTTTTCTTGCTTTTCCGCTGAATTCAAGCATATTTTAATTTCTAAAGGAAATAAAAAGGAGCAGTCTGAAGCCGGTAACGGGGCCGGCCTTCAGACCGCTTGGCTGCCGCAGTTAGCTCTCTCGCGCTGCCCAAAGCAGCCCAAAGTGTGTGATGAACTCCATCTAGTGCAGTAGACCACTGAAATCAACTCAGCAGACACTTGGATCTCTGGGGTCAAATCAGCTGGAGAATCTGACGTGAAAAATATTCAAACGGCCGGAAACAGCCACGGAACACAACATCCGGTTTTCAAAATACTGACTGATATGGATGTGTTCAGACCATTTCTGACCACATCCAAACATCTTAACTGTACCAGTATGTTGTGTTTGACGTATTACACTATTTCTGTATGACCAGAACAGTTAAGATGTGGAACACAAACACACGATTATAAAAGTATTTGTAATACGTCAAACACAAACGAAAAATCTATAAAACAAAAATAAGTGTATAATCAACATACATGTTTAATCAACGTATTTGTAATACGTCAAATACACACGTAATCAGGGAGGAGATACGTTTCTGGTCAAACATAATTGAGAATGCATGTTAGTTCTGGGGAAAGTAATTTTTAGGAGACAGGGTTGCTCTGTGTGAACACGCCCGTTTGCAGAATCCCATGTTCCATGTTCTTTATCCTTCACCTGATCTTTACTTTGATTCAGGAGCAAGAGCCTACATTTAGCCGTGCAGGCGATCCAAGCATTTTGGAATGCCAGTGTCCACATCACAATCCAGCAATATCTGAGCAGAGGGGTGGGGGCGGAGGACATCTCTCTGGTCTTCTTCCTGATCTTTCCTGCTCAGCAGGACTCTGGATAATGACTCCTTTTGGGAGACAATGGACTGTGCTGTGGCCTTCTCTTTGAGGGCGTTTGGAGTGCCTCGCTGCAGGGTCCTCCGCCTGGAGGTCCTGTGCCTCAGACTAAAGTCTTGCTCTAACAGCACAGGCAGCGGACGTCGAGAGACATTTGCATGTGTATCAAAACAGGGCTGAAAACCCAAACACCTTATTTACATTTAAAGGTGTCTCTCAAAACTCAAGTGGGCTGATAATGTTGCTCTTTTTTATCCAGTGTTATGACTTGTGAAAGGAGTTATCCCTCTCCCTCTAGCTTGGCCTCTCATTGAACTAAAGCAGGAGTAGGCCAGTTAGTACATGCAGAAGTTTCATGTTCTTAGAAGAGGTAACGGGGGATTTGTGTGCCTCCAGCTCAGCTTGACTTGCCTATGAAGTGGCTGAAGGTGAAGGAGGAAGAGCAGAGAGTGAGTTGGAATAGGAAAGACAGGTAATTGTGTCTCTGGGGGTCGAGTTGGATCTGTTTGTGATCTGACAGAACCGGAAGGGGAGGGAAAAAAAGAGAACAGAAAAGCTTCCTCCTGTCGGCTCTGAACACGGGGAGAGGAAACAGAAGAGGGAAGTATTGACCCAAGGTGGTCGGATTCATCCTCCTCAGAGAACAAGTGGGCAGCTCTGTTTTTATCAGACTTACTGCTCTGCTGGTAATACCATCTTTTCCTCTGCGCCAAACAAAGGAAGTTCAATAGCAGTCCTCAATCTCTGCTTGTTTACGCCTCGTCTTTGTTCAGACCTGGACCAGCTGAAAACGAGCAAAGCGTCAAAAGTGGCTGCTTGAAATAACAAATTTTCAAGGCTGGTATTACATTTGAGCCATCAGCTGCTGTCATTCAAAATAAAAATGCTGTTTTCTTTTTTCAATTGTTGTGAAACAGTGTCACAATTCCCACCAATGTGAAGATACATCAGTGGCTTAGGGCAAGTAGCAATGAAGGACAGCTGGAACTCCAGGAACACAAATGGTCAATAACTAAATGAAGTGAATGTGAACAATGACAATACTATTCTTAAATCTGAAACATTTGTGGGACAACAAAATATAAGTATTGTGTTTTTCAAGATGATCAGGGTGTTAAAAGGAATCTGTACATTCTGTTGGTGGCGCTAGGTAAAAAATCACAGGATCACCAATGTCATTACAATTCCTAGACTGGGCATAATGAATGTCGTCCCCAATTTAATATAAATATATGACAAATTATCAAGTTTTACACTGATCAACTTTGCCCTCCCATTAGTGTGAATTAAAATGGTGAGGGTATAACCATTCATATATGTATACTTTGCATGTTTTCCTTCTGGGTATTAAACTTAACCTATCTCAGGCGTTACTATGCCCTGCCTGAACAGACAACCTTGTGTAAGATTCAGCAGCTGCGAGAAGAGCAAAGCCCACATTTTCTAGACAGCAGTAGCTTATACTGCACTAACAAATGAAGATAAACTATGTGTACATTTGGGGTATTTTATTGCTAGTTTATGTCAAGAAACATTCTTGTCTTGAATAGGAATTGTTTAGTGTTGACTTGGCAGTTCAGCTTTACTCTTGGAAATGCTCTCGGGTTAGTAATTAAGCAAAACAGCATGAAATACAAAGCTATATGGAACGAGAGCAATACAAACAATACCCCTATTTCTGATTTATTCAGAACAGCCGTAACAGCGTGTTTTCTAACAGAGAAAATGCAAAGCATTTGGAAGATGGATGGCAACCTGACATTCCTTTTCTCAGCAAAGTCTTCCAGTATGCTGTCAGAGAAAGTTTAGAGGGTGCAAGTGAGACGTCACTGGCATTTTCTTCTGATTTTGCTGTCACATATCTCAGGAGAAAAGGTTCTCCCTTGTGCCATAATACTGTACACCCACTGAAGAATAAAGCCACTGCCACAGAGCACGCTGAGGCAACTTTTTGCAGAAAAGGTAATGCCTCAGAGGTTAGCATGGCATTTCCATTCATTGCGGTGTGCCTTTCATTGGATTTTGAGGCGTTGAAGACCTTTTCAAGCCTGGCCAGGTGCGACGTGTAAGGCCTTTTTAAAAGCCGGTGGGAGATGGCACAAAATAGTTGGCAGATATGTCCAGAATAAGAAGCAATGTAAAACGATAAAGGGTAAAATAGAGAAGATTAGAAAAGCTGAAAGACCACTTTGCCCCACCTCAGTTAGCTTTCCATTCTAGAATGACACATACGTAGTTTTACTTGATCTACTTCTCAAAAGTTTTGACACAATGGGTCTTTCATTTGACACTGAAGTAAACTAAAGCAGGCTTCTCATTTCTAAGACAACAAATGCACCTGTAGCCACTGTATTAGCTGTCTGGATGTAATGTGCTGCTCATGCAAAATAGTAATAATACATAACTGTTGAATTGATTAATATGATGGATTAACTATCTAGACTTTTGTGAATGCAGTTTCCTTGTTACCAACACAGTTTCACAACACCTTTTGTTCAAACAAAAGATTTACAATTGTTACTGTTATGGCCAACTGCTGTCTTCAACATTTTCATCTCCTCCAAGAGGATCATGTGACCGGTCGCGTGTCTGTGTGTGTGCATCCACGAGTGAGTGTGCTCCTCTGTGTCTGTCCAAGACTAATCTTCCATTCTGCGGAAGCAAACTGCATAATAGTTTTGGCTGGCCAGACGGCGACCTCCTGTTCTGCTGAGAAAAGCCAATGCGCAGGTGTCTTAATACCTGCATTATCTCTCCTGCCCAGCAGGAGGCGACTCCTCTGGTTTTAAAAAGAAGTCAGATTGTATGGAAGTCACTTGATTTATTACCTTAGTCAACACTGTGAACATTTATAGTCTCAAACTACGTCCACTTCCTTATATGGTTAAGGTTTATGCTCACTTTGACTGTTTTGGACAATGTGTTTGGCTTAAGAGCTAACTAGCACTAGTACACACTGCTGAGTACATCACCTCCAGTCAGCTGCTGCTAAGCGGGCCGACAGTTTGGTAAACTTAATTTAGTTTTTGGCAAGATTTGATGGCTTGGAACGACTTTTTTATGGACGGGCATTATTTCATTGTGGGTTGTAGTCATTTAATCGCCCAATACACCGATGGTAGATCTGCAGTCTATTGCGTGCACCTTTCTAGTTGGAAGTCTGTTTAACTAACTGCATAGCTGTGTTAAAAAAAAAAGAAAAGCTATGATTGGGCTATCAATGTGTGGGGGTGGTTTCAGTCAATGATGTAGTGCATTGTGAAAATAGAGTCTCTCTCTCTCTCTCTCTCTCTCTCTCTATATATATATATATATATATATATATATATATATATATATATATATATATATATATATATATTGGGATAAGCACCATGGAACTCATGGTGTTTATCCCAACACAGGGACAGCTACTTTGTAAGTAGCAAACATTAGATGAATAGGAGACTATTAAGAAGCAACATGAAAGTCAATTAGTGATCACTCAGGTGAAATTGGCCATTTTCTCTCTCTCACTGCGTTCAACTTGAATGTTTTACTTGATAAAGTATGAATTCCATTGCAGCGTGTCCCTTATCCGACACAGTGCTTTACAATTAATGACTGAACATTTGGTGCACATAAAACATGGGCTACATGTTTTTTTTGGCGTAGCTCCTGTCATGCCCTATTAGCTAGTTCATGCAACACCTTGAGTATTGATGATGTCGAAAAGTGCCCAAAGCAAAAATGTGTTTGTGGCAGCGTGAAGCCTCGTCCCTGTGATGATGGCCATTAGGAAGGTATCAGCAGGCACACAGCAGGTAGGCAGAGGAAGTAACACAACAAACAGAATAACAATCAGTGTTTACTGTTTAATTTTCTTTTCCTTTTTGCACAATGTGAATGCCCTTTACATCAGCTTTTATGAAGTGGTGGTGTGGTTTATACGACACAATACAGACAGCAGTGTAGATTCACTTCTTTATTTGACATCCTACCCCACATGCCTCACCAGTTCAATTGGATTCTTTCTTCAATAGTTGGAGTAGATGAGAAAGGGTCAAGCAACCATGAGGGTTTTGTTTAGTGAGGTTCAGCAGTCAAGGAAGATCAATGATGGTTCGGCCTGCTCCAAGACTTGCTTGTATCTTTTCAAAAATGAATTGATTGATTTTTGTTTATTTAGCCTGAACCTTTTTGGTGTCATTTTGTAATTAATATCCCATTATGACCAAAATAGTGACAATGCCATTTACCCAACCTGGTTTTGCAACGCCAAATTTAAGAAGAGCGCTGTCCAGCTTTGGTGAAGAGGCGTTTCTATCCGTGAACAAAATTGGGTAAATTATGTTTTAAGTTGCGATAGCTGGTCATTGGGGAGCAGAAATTCCAAACAAGCTGACTTGACAATGTGACCACCGTCTCGTAATATGGCCAAAAATAATGGCAAAGAAAAACATGACTTCATATTTGTGTCTAGTTACTGAATGTATTCATTATCTTTTCAGCTCTAGTTTGGTCTCCACCAACTCCTGAGTAAAAATACCTGGCTAGATTCAACCCGGTCTCACTCCCAACTCTTCAAATGCCTCTTCAAACCCATCCGCGTCATTATCACATGGGCACAGTAAAAAAGTTACAAAGGATCAGCAGGAGGATAGGTTGGATGTCTTAAACCAGTGGTTATCAACTGGTCTGGCTCCGGGACCCACCATCACCCCTGAATGACAAGCCGCGACCCAAATCGAGGAACATTCTCAACTTCTCCAATGTATTTAATGAAAAGATGGTGCATTTTTAACCTGAGATAGTACAGAATATGTATGCTAACACAAAAACAAGTTTAATAACCAAAAGGAGCAGCTAGTGGCGATGATAGAGAGGGAACTATTTCCTTTTACACTCAATTAGCTGCATTTGAATTAAAAACCAAAAAGTGCATCTTTAGGACACGAGGTATTACAACATACATAACAATTCAGAATCTTCAGCTATTTTTAAACAGACTCAACAGCTTTCATGCACAAACAGTCCAACTACTAAGAAGTAGTTTCAAAAAGACTGAAATGACCTAACTTTAACTGAGAACACACACTCACCGAATGACAAACACTTTAGTATGGAACAAGTCACTGTCTTGAGGAGTAGCTTTTCCACTAACTCAAAATAAATTAAACAAAAGTGGAATTCAAAAGGATTCATATATACAACATTAACTTCTCTTGTGATTACCTCATCAGTAGGGATGGGTATCGTTTGGGTTTTTTCCGATACCGGTGCTAAACCGATAGTTTTAAAATGATACCGGTGCCTAAACGGTGCCTGAACCGATACTTTTTTATTGACAAGGAAATTCCTTTTCTTAAAATTGAACAATATATTAACTGTTTAACGTATACATACTTTACATATAAATAAATAAATACACGCAACACACTTGTCTTCAAACTACAGCTTCAAACCTTTTAACTTCAAACTATAAACAATATATATTTAAAAAAAGAACAGACACAAGCATCAGGTGGCCTGATGGGACCGTGTGCAACAGAACTCAGACACTGTTGGATTCTACAAACTGCTGTTTTACTGGACTACACGTCATCATTAATATCAACTTGAGAGATTTGTTCCAGCAAGCCGAGGACGGACGTTCAAAAGCTCGTGCTCGTGTCTGCAGCGATCTCTGTGTGCGCGCTGTAAGTGTTGTGTGAGCGCTGGAAGCCCCGCCCCCTCGAGCCCCGCTCTGCATGCAGGCGGACAACAGAGTGGAGGAGTGAGCTCTGATCCGCGCTATTTTAATAGTATCGATACATCAAAATCCTATCGTTTTTAACGTACGGGTACCGCGCTACCTTTTTAGTATCTATATACCGAGCAACATTACAGAGTAGTGTAAAAGAAAAAGGATTTAAATCGGCTCAGGCACCGGAAGAAAGCACCGAAATCTGCGTTGCTTTTCGGTCCGGTAGGTACCGGACGTGTTGGAACCGGTGCCAATATGGCACCGGTTCTCGGTACCCAACCCTACTCATCAGTAGGTAAATACTGAAAAACATTGTGCTTTACAGAAAATTAAGCAGCCCTCAATTCTCCTCCCGACCCCAGAGTTTTTTTCCTGTCATGCAGCAGCGCCATCAGTTGTGAATGTTATATTCAGTAGGCTGTTTAATTTAATTATCCTAAAAACCCAGAGTCTCCCCCTTATCAGGATGGTTTGTCCCAACAAACTAAGTCAACGTTGACTTATTTTACTATATATAGCCTACTGTAACTTCTGCACTTCACTAACACCAGTAAGTAAGTTGACCTAAACAATTAGTAAAGATAAGTTGGAAGTAAAAATAAAAAAAGACTGTATGCATGTGACGTAAACTGACACGCATGTGACGTAAACTGTCATCCCTGATGCATGAACAACTGACGCTAGAAGGAAAACAAGCACCATTGATTTAAGCGTGGACCACTCGCCAAGCTGCAGTACTTGACAAGTGGGGAGTGAGAATATATTTTGTTTATCAGAGCTTGTTTGTTGAAAACAGCTGCTGCTGGAAATGATGTTGACACGAGTGCTGAGAAAAAGAAAAAAGCTCTGTTGAGCTGCAGAGTTGTGGTTCTGTGTCAGGGACACGTTGGGTTCATTCTACCCACAGTATTTATGTTGTGCTTTTCCACCAATGCCTTGCTTTAATATTGATTCCTCAAGTAAAACGAGAAAGAGCAGGACTGATGACCAAACGTAAGAAGCACAGCTTACTTGTCTTATGATTGCAATACCTTTGTGTCTGTTGGCCTCACTGTGGATGTATAATTTAATCTTTGGCTCTTATATGAATAATTCCTTTTTGGTGCAAAAAGTCGGCTCTCGAAAGAACTTGTAGCTCGACCAAGATTCAATATAGCATTATATGAAACACCACTGCACCTGTTTGCTAGCATATTCTAATTGCAATATACTATTGCATACATTAGACATTTTTGTATGGATTTATTGCACTGTATATTTAGTTTTTTTTGTTATTCATTGACTTTAGTATGGTTTCCATATAAACTCCACTGAAAAGGGAACCCTTGAGCTCTGCACTGGTGTAATGCAAAGTGACAATACATTCAAAGTGAACTGCATTCTATCAAACTGAAATTAATTCATTTTATATGAATATGCCTCTCCAGTGAGGACGGAATGTATGTTTCACGGGAATGCTTCGTTAGTGTTGTGTCCAGTTTAATGTCCTGTATATTATGAATATTGTTATTATTATATTAGTGATTAAGTAAGCTTCTCTGGGAGTTAGATTATCCTGTTTGTTTGCTCTCTGAAAAGTCCTCAACATCTGCTGGAGTGGTCGCTTTTTTTTAGAACACAGCTGGATGTCAGGTTCTGGTGTGACACAATGCACTTCATTCAAGAATATTTTGGTATTCTTATTCTTTAACCTTTTTTTCTGTCCAGTGGGCTTGTACAAGTGTGTCATGGCAGATTCAGAAAATAATCGGAACTTTAGATAACCGTGTCAATGACCAGCATACACACATAATCCCATCTGTGCAAAACTGATCAATAATACCATAGAAGGCTATATGCATCATGCCCTATAAGTCCTACATTGAAGTTGTGCTTTCAGAGTTCCATAAAATACATGAAATATTTTTAACAGCGTCAGCAGAGGAATCGGGGAAGAATAATGAGTGCTGTTAATGCCATGCCACCGGAGGGTTGTACTGTCACTGTAATAATGAGGACCTGGTCAAGTATATGAAAAATGTCTTGCCACTGCAAAGCGAACAATGACTGCAATGACTGAAATGTACGTATTATGTATACAAAATTGACGTAATCACTCTGACCTCGTCATACAAGTCAATCAGAATTCATCGCATCGGTAAAGCCACCAATCAGAATAATTAGCCGGTAATTATTCTTGTGGCACTGAACAATTGAGTTACTAATTTTCCACAGTTAATTCAACTTAAATGGCTGTTCTGTTGACGCGCTGTGTTTCGAATGCCTGCTCTGGGGCTTCAAGTCTTTTTACATTTTCATGTAATTACACTAATAAACATAAATAGTAAGTTCTAGTTGATTTGAAGTCAAAAAGATTTAGACTTTAAGTCCCAAATCCATACTACATACTAATTCTAGGCATGTTTTCAGAACAGTGTGTTCTTGCTGTAAAAGTGACAGTAAACAATGCTTTATTTCTGATAAAATGTTGTATTTACACTATTCTCCCACAATGCAATGCACAATCATAGTAGACAACATACACACACAGCTGTAAGAAAAACAATGCAGAAGCAAATTTTAATGAAATATAAAATATTTATGTTAAGACTTGCTTTCGTTCTAAAGCCGCAGTTTGACTGACTTCCGATAACACATGCACAATATGCAAAATGTAATTTTGATTTATTGTAAACTACAAATAACCGTATATTTTTAAGATGAGAATATTGCATGAGTTTTAATTATGTTTTATACGGTATTTGCCACAGTAGATAACTCTGAAATGGCGAGCAGAATGGAAGCAGCTGCTGGAGGCACATTTCACTCATGAACACACTCCCATTACACCCAGAGTTGTTTTGTTTGCTTGTGCTGTGACATCAGCTAACAGCCTGGTTAATACTATTCCGTGCAGTCAGACATGTCGTTTGTATTAACAACATTTACTAATTGTATCCTCCCATGGAGCTAATTGATTTATCATTGTGCTGTGATCCTATAATATCCTTAGAGTCACATAAAGTAATTTCTAAAGCAGAGAACATTTCATAAATGGCTGTATTGAATTGTAATGTTGAGTGGAAAATAATAGCTTTGGTTATGAGGGTGTGTACTGCATGTGTATGTCTGTGCATATTTGTCACAGCAGTGAAGCTGAATGGCATTTTCTAGGTGAAAATATAAAGAGATTTCCCACCCTTTGTGTAAACCCCCAGCTGCCAGCAGCACACATAACTTACATAGATGTTTGCTTACAGCCAGGAGTAAAATGAAACAGAAAGTAGGTTTCTATAAAGGTTTGTTGAAAAGAAAATGATATAGGTGTATTTTATTTTATTCAGGTCATTTTACTGCAACAATTACATTTTTAAATAGATTATATAGATTGTTACGGATCACATTTGTATTGTTTTGTACCACAAGATATCTTCCTGTATTTTGTTTACAGTTTAATATCAATGACAAAGACAACTGTTTGTTTTCTTCCCTTGTTCACCACCACCAGAAATTCGTTAATGTTTCACAGAAACATTTCTCGTTTTTTTTTAAAGAAACATCTTTCATTTCTAGATCATGGGAAGGGGAGTTTTTGTGTGATTCGACTAAATTCAGAAACCGACCAGCTAAAATGATGAAGGTCTAAATGGTTTTGTATTTTGTTCTGTGTCCCTGCAGGGGTTGAACCAGATGAGGAAGGTCGCTCAGGTGGGACTCGATGGTGTGCGGCGGACAGACTGGCACGACTACGAAGCGATGAGGAGAGATGCTGCTCGCTCAGGTAGGTCCTCATTCTGTGCTGATGCTTCCGTTTTGTTTGGGCCTGTTTTCTTAGAACATCTGCTGTGTTTCAGCACTGAGGCCACACACACACACACACACACAGACACACACACACACAGCAGAACTCTATTGTGATGTTTTTTTTCTTCTCTTAATTCCTTTCAAGTGGATTCCTCTCTCTCCGAAGCAGTGTGAATCAATGCTGCGAGTACAGTTCTGAGTTTGTAAATAAACACAGTTAATCTTCTACTATAAGCATTGATTCAGTCTCATGCATTGAGTAGGAAACACAGCGTTGTTTTTTATATTATTAGGTGGTACTTAAGACCAGTGGCGCCGACAGGATTCTATTTCATAGTACGCACAAGAACTGCCTGCCCGCTTATAGGCTACCTTTAATGTCTAGGTTTCCCACACATGGACATATAAATGCATTCTACTCAATGAGCGAGAGAGAGATTGATTCATGTTTGTTTGCATTTACCACACACATTTCAAATAATCGGCCAATAAGAATGAAAAAGAGCCAGATAACAGAAAACAATTTAACCAGAAGCACCTCAATCTTACTTTAGGCCCTCTGGCTGCAGTAGCTTTGGTGGCCCTTGCCTCACTTAGCCACACAATAGCCACAACAACATTAATTCAGAACCCTCCCCAGATTTGTTTTCTTACTTGTGTGATCCAAACTTTTCCAATAACTGCAGAGCCTTGGTAGGTCCAAAAAGACCAACTCTACTCAGAAAAGATAGATGTTACCAATTCCAAGTTTCACAACATTTTGCCAAATATTCTGCTTCAATCCACAGTTGTTGGCATCTAGCCTTTCAAAAACAAAATTTTTACTTCTGGGCAAGCCTATTCATTAATAGCCCAGTGAAAACAACGTTATCTCACATAAATTCTTTAAATGACCACAACTCTTTAACAGCGGATTGTGTGCAGGTAGCAATGAACACTTGATAGATTTAGGAAAACAATGTCACAAACAGAACTTCACAACCCTTGGCACAAATATAACCATATTATCCTGTTTTTGCTGGCTTCTTACGCCCAGCTAAATAAACAGGCCAAACCATCGGAAAACACTGTTAAAGGGTGGACGGAAGAAGCTACAGCTGCTCTACAGGACTGTTGTCAGGAATGTACAGAATGGCCTATATTCAACGATGACGCCACCCAGGAGATCCTGGGGAATATACATCAATATCCACATCACATATCAACAAATGTGTTGATAATGTGGTCATCATAAAACAATTCCTCAATCATAAAGCATGGATGAATGGAGAGATGAGCGCACATGTCAGCTGTCAAGTCTGCCCCGCCTCCAGTGGACCGGCCACTGTCAGTAACCACAGTAGCTGTGGGAAAAAACCCTGATGAGAATGAATACGAGTAAAGCTGCTGGATGTGATAACATCCCTGGTCATGTACTTAAGAGCACTTGCCAATCAGCTAACCGATGTCATCCCTGTGATTTTCAACATATGACTGTCACTGGTAGCCATAAGTCCTCCTCTCTAGTATTGAACACCAGAGCCCCCCAGGGCTGTGTGTTCAGCCACCTCCTTTTCACACTGTACACCACAGACTGCTGCCAGGAAGAGTACTCTGTCGGGAAGTTTTCAAATGACGATACCGGACGGATTACAAACAACGATGAGACCGCATAATGGAGCTCAGAGAACAACCTAATGCTCAAAATCAAAAATCAGAAGAAAAAAGGAGATGAAGACACACACCCCTGTCTACATCAATGAAGCTGAGATGGAGTAAGTGGACAGTTTTATGTATCTGGGAATCAGCATCACAAACAACCTGACATGGTCATCACACATCTCCATACTGGTAAAGAAAAAAATAAGCTCTTAAGGAATCCCCAGGATAGTTATTGTGACATTTCACAGAGGAGCATTAGAAGGCTCAGTGGAAACATTACAAACTGGCATGGGATGTGCACGGCCCGGGTCAGGAGGGCTCTTCAGCGGGTGATTAAAACTGCCCAGAACATCATTGGTCTGACGTTCTAATGATGTGAGTGTTGGTCAGACGCCACTTCAAATTAGGAAAACATATTCTTTTCACTGTTTCCTGATGATGTGTAGACCAGACTGTCTGAGCATCAGTGATATTAGTGACACGAGGTGCCTGCGAGGAGCACAAAGGATATTGAAAGACAAAAACCATCCCAGCCATATATCCTGATCACCCTGTTGCTGACTGGCACGTGTCACAGAAGTATCAGCTTCCATACCAGCAGACTTCAGAGTAGCTTCTTTCCTCAGGTTGTAAGACCCCCTGCATTCATTCTCCACCCAATCATGTTTTTTTTCTATTTTATCAGGTAACAAAATGGGACTGCAAAATCAATTTTTGTTGCGCAACCCTGTTGTACAACGACAATAAATAAACCGTGTACCTTTTGACACAGAACCTGCAGAGAAATATGGAGTATGAATGTGGGACACAGCTTGTGTTTGAATATCTCAGCGTGCAATAATGGAGAAAGGCAAATTGAGAGACTGGGTTTGAATGGTATGGCTGCCTAGAGAGAGATGGAGACAACCAGAAAGGTAGACAGTGTACATCGCAATACCCAAACCTGTCTAGAGCACTTCACATGCCGCCAGCTAAGTAGGAACGTGTGTCGAGTGCAAGTAAAAGCATTGGCGAATTTGAGTTTGAAGAAAAGCACTGGAAGAATCTGAAATTCAGTCAAATGGAATCTTATAGGATGTTTTTTTTTAAATATATCTTCGGCTTCATATTTGCCTGAGGAGGACCAGAAAACACAAAATAAGTGACATATGTGAGTGTGTTATGCAAGGAAAAGAACACTGTTAAGTTGAAGAGTTTATCTCTGAAATGAGCCAAAAAAGTGAAGAGATATTTTTTTCACAGTCATTACCTTCAGGAATGTAGACAGATCATTTCTTCCTAATGAAACAAGGCAGCTCGCTTTAATTTTAATGCTCTCCTCTGAATATAGATAAGCCTCCATGCATGTGTCTGTGTGTGTTTGTGTGGAGTGCATTGATGAGTGGCTAATGAAACATGCAGCACAGTGTAATTTGATGCACTCCTGAAATGAGCTTGAATGTTTGTGTGTGGAGACGGGTTGTTGGACTGATTAGATACATGCTTATGTGTACATGTTTTACACCTAATCCAAGTGCTATACATATACAGTATATGTATATATATATTGACTGTCTGTCTTGACCTGAAATGATAGTTTGATTAATGAATTACTCAATGGACTGAAAACGTATTGGTACATTTGTTATTAAAGTCATTGTTCCACAGCCGGTTCCAGTGTCTCAAATCTGAATATTAGCATATTGTCTCACTTATTTATGAGATTAAACTAAATAGGTTTGGGTTTTGGAGTGTTGGTCAGACGTCACTTCGAATTAGGAAAACATCTTCTTTTCACTGTTTCCTGACGATGTGTAGACCAGACGGTTCATAGATTAATCAGGAAAATAACCAGCAGATTAATCAATCATGAAAATAATTGTTATTACAGCCCTAAAAATAACATGATATGTGCTTGAATGCTTTGATACCTTGCACACATTTTGTAAATGTAGCTAGTTTTCTCCAGATTTCTCTGTTAAAATAAATAGTGTCTCAGAAGACTTCCTCTTTCTATAAAGGATACACTGATTAAAACGTTCAAATATCCTGTGGAACAGAAACAGATTTGAATGTTTAATGTGAGTTATCAAATTAAGAAACATTTATGAAGCCAACATGTTAGTACTGTATTCATAACTCTCAAACCAACATTTGTGGCATATTGTATCTGTCTCTTTCATCTATTTCACAAAGGAAGTGTCATATAGGTAATTAAAGATGATTTCTTTCAGTGACACTGCCATTTATACACAAACACCTGGTCTCCTCCAGCCAGAAACCTTTAACCAGTGTCAATTGATTTTTGGCCACTTGGGGGCCACAACTGTTGGAGTAAACACACCGTGATCATCGACTTATTTAAATATTGAGTGGATACGGAGAAAAATAAGCTTACGTAGTGTTTAAGTCCAAATGTATGTGTCTGAGATTTGTACAAAGGCTCAGGGTTAAAGGGGAGTCACTGACCTGTACTGTGTGTGTTGGATTCAGGTAACGGCGAACAGGGAAAACCGTTTCCTCTGTCAGAAACTGACCGGGCCGACCAGGCTTACAGGGAGAACGGCTTCAACATTTACATCAGCAACCGGATCTCCCTAAATCGCTCCATTCCTGACATCCGCCATGCAAAGTAAGTCCTGTGTGTGTGTGTGTGTGTGTGTGTGTGTGTGTGTGTGTGTGTGTGTGTGTGTGTGTGTGTGTGTGTCTCCGGGTAAATGTATGAAAGCATACCTTAAACAAAGTCGGACACTTGCTACGCATGGTCAACAATACATGCAATTTAAATGCATTGCAAATGGAGCCTGTGAAATGCCAAGATAAAGATAATTTTTAGAAGTAGGACCAATGGACTCAGATTTCCTTGAATCGTTCAATCATATCTGGTGAAAAAAGTCACGAGCAAGCAGTAAAATGGGGAAGTATATTATTAAAGTCCCGGACATCCACCTGTGTATCTTCATGGGAACGTTTTTGGTGCAGTATTTGTCATGGATGACTGCTGCATCTGAAAATGGAGGATAAAAACATGATTTTCAGGTCATAGAATGTAGAGACCAGGGCCTATTGAGACTCCTGCATGCTCCCCTTCAAGCCCAGCATTGTATTGTTGAGGCCCACAGTTTTTCTTTTGCCTGCTTGACAGACTATCATCTGGCTCTTGTCCATTCCCTTTCTTTCATGTGGAAAGCAGCTTTGAATGCTTTCTCATTGCCAGTTTCCCCAAAAGGACTGATTCTTTTTTTAACACCGGTGCTTATAAAAGCAGGCCTTCCTTGACCGTACACATCTCTTGTTCAACAGGTACTCTGGAATAAATGCAAATCCTTTTTTTTCTAAAGGGGCAGGCACATTATTTGACAGTCAACTGACTGATATGCATGATAAAATGTGAATCCTGGTTTTAGAATATGGTAGGCGGCTTAAGCTTATTAAATCCGCTCATACCCATTTTGATTCCTCGTACATACAGCAGAGGTGTTTTCAGACGTTTTAAGAAGGGGCAAGTGAAAGTCACGTCTCAGGTCAAGTCTGGAGTTCCTTTGGGTCCGTGATGAATCTTCATTAGCAGATAGCTAATCAAGATGCAAGTCTTTTGGAGGGAAATGCTGATCAATACAATGACCCAGCAGTTAAATACTTTATTTCCAAAGCTGTTATTAGTATATTTTTTTACATGAATGAGACCAACTTTATTTATGAAACAAAAGAGTAAATATCTAAATCAATGTCTATATCAATACAAGGCCTTTTAGGAATCATATTGTGATGAGATCATATGTTGATATATCGTGATAAACAATTGCATTGTCTTCATTGATAATAAAAAGCACATACTAACTTGAATGTTTCAGACAATCTGATCATACCCAGTTACAGCTAACTATCTACTTAATCGGAGTACTCTGTTGTTGTGTGCATATGTAAATGTAGTCAGTGTATTATAAAAAGGAACAGAGCAGACTCTTTCTGCTGAGGAGTCTGAGGTCTTTTGGGGTGCAGGGAGCACTCCTGAAGACCTTCTTTGACTCTGTGGTGGCATCAGCCATCTACTATGGAGTGGTCTTCTGGTGCAGCAGCATCACGGCAGCTGACAGGAGGAGACTGGACAAGCTAGTGAGGAAGGCCAGCAGTGTGCTAGGGTGTCCTCTGGATACTGTGGAGGTGGTGGGAGACAGAAGGATGATGACTAAGCTCTCGTCCATGATGAACCGCGCCTCCCACCCCATGCAGGACACTCTGGCAGCGCTGCACGGCTCCTTCAGTCACCGGCTGATTCATCCCTGGTGTCTGAGGGAGAGATACCGCAAGTCCTTTCTTCCCGCTGCGGTCAGGCTGCACAATATGCTGAGCTCTCAGTAGACCACGAACACTTTGATCACTTTGCACACTTTTGAACGCTTCTGAACACTTTAACCACTCATCTGGTGCAATATCCAACACGTGCAATACGTTTAAGTACTTTTATATACTTTTTTTATTCAGTCTGTAAATTTAATATTCTTCTTTACTGTTTTTTATTGTTTCCATTACTGTTTATTTCTATTACTTGATTTTTTTTTATCTTTTATTCCCTTGTGAGCAATGCTGCTGTAATCCTGTAATTTCCCCACTGCGGGACTAATAAAGGATTATTTTATTTGATCTTATCTGTATAGTGGCAATTTATTTTATGTATGTATTTACTTTGCACTTAAATTCAATAGAAAACAATCAAAAAAGAAAAGATGTATTCCACACAGGAGTATACCAAAATAGGTTTCATCATGTGATTATTAAATTAAAACCTTTTATTTGCTGAAATACCAGAAAATGGAAAAATATCATGTTACATATCGAGATATGAAATGATCTACCATGATAGACAATTCTGGCCCTTCAGTCTGTATTAGTGTTCCAGGACTTCAGCAGGCCAAAACAAAAGACTTGAATATGTTTGCTGTTATGTCTTGAGTCAAATCAAGTCTCAAGCAAGTCAAGTCCTTCCCTCCATCAATAATCTACAAGTGTTTACGTGACAACAGCAATAATGGAAGTCCAAAGTGAATTATTAGCATGTAAATGGTGTTGAGGACTGATGTAGCCCCAGTGGCTGCCAGACACTTGTCACCCTGCTGTGACCAATCACATGCACCCACCTGCCCCTCCTCACCGACCAGCCGCCACTCCACCTGACTTCATTCACTTTGTCTGCCTTATAGGCAGCATCTCCCTCTCGGTGATTGGCATGTTGTCGGTGCCTCAGAGGCAGCCAGTCCCAGACCTGCGACTGACACATTTGATTTCTACACGCTGACAAGATTTAATTGAAGCACACACACACACACACACACACACACACACACACACACACACACACACACACACACACACACACACACACATATATCCTCTGTGGAATTGGACAGGGTTGGTTAAGAGTCACCAGCCGACTGCCTGCTTATCACTCCGCCTGCCTGTCTCCCAGCGTTCATATTTGAATAAATAACACGCAGGCTGATGTTCAACACGGACATTGATCGACTGACACAGTTCGCTACACACTCTCGCTCTTTCTCTCTCTCACTCTCTCTCTCTCTCCATCAGCGAGGGGACAGAACTCTCCTCCTGTGATTAGCTCCTATGCAGGGGTCATGCGGCTTGCTGTGATCATCATGTACAAGGCGATCGCTGTCACCCATCATCGGAGCACAATGTTAACAGCTACGGCGACTGATAACAGCTGTATGTGCTGCAAATAATAAAATTAAAGCCGTCTCTGATGTCACTCCAGAGCCTGCTGCACTGACCTAGCGTGAGGTTTGTTAGAATGTTAGAATGTCTCGAAGTCCACAGGAAGGACAGAGTAACTATTTTAACCACGTACTGATCACGCACCAAGCTTTTTTTGTGCCTCAACAAATCGTATACATAGCCATGTCAGTTCAGAGAATGCTAAAATGGTGATTTGTAGGGTTTAGAAAGACACTGGCTTACAATGTTAGGCCATATGTGGTTGTTTTATGTGGTTGTATTTATTGCTAAGCATTCATTTGTTTGCCACTACAGCCAACAACAGAGAGATATTTGATATCTCATATTTGAGAGATGATTTTACGTCTTATTAGTCACTATAGCGCTTTTTATAGCTCTTCACTGAAAACCGCATCTTTTCAAGAATATGATCTTCTCTTTTTTGTGAGTTATTTTTCTGTATTGTGTTGTGCACAGAGGCAATTTGGCACCAAAACCAAATATGTATGTGTATGTATATAGGACATGTTTCAGACATCCATTAAAGCCTAAACAAATCCATTTGAGCACTGAATCCATACGTCACCTCAGTGTCCCGAGATCTGCTGAGGTGGCCAGTGTTTAACCAGCAGGTGGATGAGGGTGCTTTCTTCCTTCCCTCAATTCGATGGATGGAAGGAAAACAAGAGTTGCAACAAGAGTTGTCCAATGGTCACTCTGCATGCATTACGTGTTATATTTATGTATTTCATTTTGCCCGTTTGCAGCTGTAAACAGAAGCTGTATGCAGAGAAGCTACCCAACACCAGCGTCATTATCCCGTTCCACAATGAGGGCTGGTCGTCGCTGCTGAGGACAGTTCACAGCGTGCTCAACCGCTCGCCCCCACAGCTCATCGCCGAGATCATCCTGGTGGACGACTTCAGCGACAAAGGTACAGAGGACACACACTCAGCAGAACACACACCTGCACAGATAACACACCTCCTCACATACAAGATGAACTGTGTTTGATTACTGTGTCACCTCTCTTTGAATGGCGGTTTGAACAGTTATGGCATAGTTTTTTTGATTCTATACTTTTGGTTGAATTTATATATATTACATAGGTTTTCTAAACTACATTGGTTTACTTTTTGTCAATCATTTTGCAAATTTCTGGTGCTAGTACTTCACAATTTCCCCATCACCAAATATGTGTCAAATATGGGTAAATGCACATGTCAAATGTGAGGTCTAACCAATTAAAGAGGGTTTCCATCAAAAATAAGAGTCAATCCTGAATTTCTATCCACAGTGCTGTGCATGTTTCTTTTCTTTTTTTTCAATAGAATGAAAATTTGCTTGATGATAAAACTGTTCAAGACAAAATGAGTAGGATTTCGGTAAATAAAACAATCTATTGACTCTCGGTCATCACCTATGATGAAACTCATATGTATTCTTTCTGCAGCGGCAGGAAGAATTTCCGAGCCAAATTTCTAACCCTAACCGTAAGCACAATCGTTATGTGCCAAAGTTGGGTGAGACTTACCTATAAAAGCCCAGTATTTATATTAAGTGATGTTTTCATGTATCATTGAGCCCAATGAGCCACTTTTCTGTCTCTGACCTATCATACTTTTTAAGATGCCTTTAAATCTCTCACCCAAGCAAAGAGAAGACACTGAATACTAAACTACATTAGATGTCAACACTTGCATAGGCTGAGTAGTCAAACCACAGTCTGAATGAAGTCATGAATCATGCTTTGACCTACGGTCTTCAAAAAGAAAAGAACATGGTCTGTGTGTGTGTGTGTGTGTGTGTGTGTGTGTGTGTGTGTGTGTGTGTGTGTGTGTGTGTGATATTTTGTCTCTCACTGTCCCTTCACTAGCCCTCTAAAGAAAGTGTTTAATTCCTTGTTAATTAGTGCTCCCTGTCACGGTCCCTCGTTGAAGGATGTGTTTACCTCCTGTCTCCACGATAATGAGATGTTCCCGCTGCCTCAGACTCATTTAGAGGTTAACACCCATCAGAGCTCGGAGACCAAACCCTCCCACTGCTGCTGCAGAGCGGAGAGGAAACACAAAGTGGCAAAAGTATGGCTAAAAATAGTGGAGTGTTTTTGAAAGAAATGGCTCGAGGCAGAGTGATCTGACAATTTTGCAAAGCAAGTAATCAATTTAATGTCCCACTTCATCCGATTAATAAGCAATTTATCTATGGGACTTCATAACCTATAATACATTAGAGTAGCCTTGTGACCAGTTAAAAAAACTCATTGGTGCTGGACACAAAAGACAATCTATAGGATTGAAAAAACAAGTAGTACCTGCACACTGGAATTACAGATCCCTTTTGTGTTGTGTCATGGATGTTTCGACCAAGTACAAGTCTACCAAGGGAAAGGAGGGATGTATTTGGGAAAGTGACATGATAATCATCCATTTGCATTCACATGTGTAAAGAAATTATTGTCAAAAAAATTAAATAAGGAAGAAAGAGTCTTGTGCAAGCGTCCAATCAATAGGTCTCAAAAGATGTAGCATAAACCTATCAACCTCAACTCATGAGCTATTCTTTAGCACTTTTAATCAAAACAAATCATCCACATTTTCTATTAAAATTCAGACAGGGGAAATAGGAAAACTTATTTTCCTACAACAGCCCTTCCCCTCTGACGTCACACGTCCCTGCGGGTTGGGAGGTGAAGAGCGACTCAGTTGTGTGAAAATAGCCCGGAACCTGCAATGGCTCTGGGCCTTCTGTCGTCTGGACGGACGGGAGAACGTTTCACAGATGGGAGAACGTTTCACAGCAGGGAAGGGATTTAACCTCTGCAGGCCGTCTGCTCCGCACTCCCTCTCTGCCACTGCCCTTTGATAAGAAATGAGTCGGGCTGTAATTAAGGCTTTAGAGACACAAGGACAAAGTAAACTTCAATTGGTTCTAGTCTCTAGTTGAATGGCTGGTGTTACAATGTCAGAGAGAATAGTCCCGGACTGTTTCTGTGCAGAATACAACAAATCAATGCTCAGCATTAGTACATTAGGGAGCAATTGCATTACAGAGGAGATGAAGAGTCATCTGTTATGAAGTGTGGTTCAGACATCCAGTAGGGTGCTTCATTTCTGGTACACCCAATAATTTACCAACCTGATTAATACATTTCTGCAAGAATGTGGAAAAAGTATGACGTGCCCTTGTTTTTGCATTTGTGGAGCGAACTTCATTTACTCCTTAAATGTATTTTCTTTCCAAGGTTAACGGAATGTTGGCTTCAAGCTGGGAACACAGCCCATAGCAAGTAACCAAAATGTATTTTTTAGTCTTAAAATGAATTTTAAAATATCTGAAGAAAACAAAATAAGTCCCCAAAACATCAATCACTTAAACATGAGGAGACACACTGTCGACAAATCGTTTCCCAATCTGCATCTATTAGGGCCGCAGCGTGCTTGTGAAGCGTGTTGGTTCCCCCACATAGGTGGTTTGACTTTGTCTGATTAGACCTCATCTCCGGTCTGTTCGGGCGGGTACAGACTGCATTTAATTGGCATCTCCCTGACTCTTTTGTTGGATTTGTGATTCCTGTTAGCATGGGACACATTCATCATTCAAAATGATTTCAAGGAATCCGGAGAGAGCCCACGTTCATCACAGCATAGTTTTTTTTTTTTTTTACCTTCAACCTGAGCAGAATTGTAATCAGCTAAAATAAGTGAAATCACCTGTGGGGTGTGCAGTGCATTTAACGCAGCACAACAGGACCCACTGAGGCAATCACTCAAACACAACAACATATCCACAGGGAGATGGAGAGTAAGAGAGTTGTTTTTAAATGAATGATAGACGGTGTTAACTTTAGCTCCGTTTACATATTTGGTGGTCTTTTTTTAATAGCAATGTAGTAAACAGGCTACACAATGCTTTACATCTTAATGAGGTCCCTCCCTGGGTCAGCACACTTTACCGGGCAAACTGGCCTAAAATAAACAAGCAGGGTAGATACGTTCTAATAGCGGAGCGAGTCCTCTATTTAAAAGAGTTATTTCTCTTCATATCACTGAACCAGGTTCAACACTGATCCTTAAAGGACACATAATCTGCATATGCACAAGTGCTCATACCCTCTGTCTGAAATGCATTGTTTTAGCGCCTGTCTCTTTAAGCCCAACTTTGGAAAAAAGCCCAGTCGGCTTTCAATGCTCTGGGTTTTCAGGTCTTCAGCTCTGTCAGCATATTCACGGGCGCCACTGCGGTTTGGTGTGTCAACTACAAGCGGTACATCTATACTGGCTGTTGTGACATAGCATCCTCAATGAAGTTCAGCTCTGTTTCATTCCGAGAACATGAAATACCAACACTCACTCACCAACGAACCCTATAGCGTCAGCATGAAACGCAACAGGCTTTCAATAAACTCCAATGTCAACCAAGTGAGGAGCTAGGAATAACAATGGGTTGGGCAGTCCAGATGGTTCATTTAAAAAGGCACAGTTTCTGAATATGGGATGTGTGCGTTTCTCCTTGGATGGCTTTGATCAACAAAAGGTAATGGACGTGGAAAATTAGCTTTTTATAATACCCCACATTTTAATTAGAAATTTAGCATTTACATTTGGCAATTCATCAAGCCAGGGTGAAGGATATTGATCTAGTTCCCACATGGTCAAATGTCTCACACACCAGGGGTGGAAGGTCTAAGTGAAGCAATAGAAACCTTTTAACTATATTCTGCTGTTTTTTTTTTTTTTTTGCTGAACAAGCACACATGTTAGTAATCTAGATCTAGGTTAAAAGCTACCTAGTAAACCGCTCTGTTCATTCAGTTTTAGCTGCCTTAATTCAATCCTTTTGGTCCAGTTACAGTTAACATATGAGCCTTTATATTCTCAAGCAGTGTGTGATCTAATTCTCATTCACAAAACAGAATCAATCTGTGTGAGTCATTAGCGGCCCAGCCCACCCTGACAAAGGTACTTCTCCTTTCATTACACACACACAGACGGGGAGAAACTCTTCCAATCAGTTCTGCTGACGCTAAGCTACCTCGTTCTGCTTAACAGCACACAGAGCCTACAGTCATACTAATGCCCTGTTATATTTATAACTTCATTATGCGCCATAACGTCTTGTAACAGTCACCTGGGGAAAGTTAACTCACGATGAGGCTGTTTTTTGTATGTTTTTAAACATTGTGAAGTTTGCCTGTAAGGGGAGTTACATTACACATGTTGTATTTATAAAAATGACCTCCCAGTTGTATTAATGTGGTCGTTAAAGGATCCTTCCAGTGTTGCTGAAAGTTAGCGTTGTTTTTCCATTGCAGCCTCTCGTTTATCAAACCTGCTGTGGATGTTTGAAGCTGTTTATATATTAGTTGGCTAAATTGAAACCGCCGTGAAACAGGTTTTTGCATTTTTCAGAAGAGAGTCTATGAGCGATATGAAACGGGATATAGAAACATCTTTCCTGAATGAAGTCTGAATTAGCAAGCATTCAACTCACTAGACTGATCAGTAGTTCCTGCTGTCAGCGTCTTCATAAATATCTCCACCAAACTACATGGAACCGAGTTGATTCACTCCAAACCAGTTGATGGAAAAGCACCAAGATTGCATTAATTCATACAATGCATACATTGATGGTTGCTCTCAGAGTTAATAGTGGCTTTTTGGACATTATCCAACCTTCAGTCATAACATCCTTCAGTTGAGGCTCAAGAGGCTCTCGATGCTCCATGCCTCATCCTGTGAGCTACATCTTTCTTTTTCTTTTTGTGGATACCAAAAGGTGTCAGCAATCACCATACTGATGCTGCAGTCGACGTCTGTGGGGAACCGCCAAGCTTGTTATCCTTTATCTATGCAGTCTTGCACCAGGGGGCAAAGCTTTGAGGCTTGACAACCCTCGTCCCATGGCTCAGTGAGCTCCACCAGAATGTTTCTGAGGATCACGACACTTGGATCATAGAGACTTGTGGACCACGATGGAAAAAGCTGCATCCTTTCTATTGTTTTGACCCTCCTGCTACCATCTGGCTACAGGACAAAACATTTTAGGAAAATTAACTATCTGCAAGAGGATCCTTTTATGCATGTATTTACAATATTCAAGGTGACCTTGAAATCCAAAAGAGAATGGATGGAAATAAGTGTTGGTGTAGCCACTCAGCAGTTTTCTATTCAACAGATTTCTAAAGAATAAACCAAACGTCCAAGCGGCTCTCAGGAGATATGTACTAACCCCATATTTAGCTGCCATTTAGCCATAGATGTTGAATGCTATTTGTCAAGTGGCAATGATTTTTGGAGAGGTATCATAGCAACAGGACCCCTGGAGGTATGGTGGGGAAAACATGTCGTGGGAAAAACCTCTTGGTCACTGAAGATACGGCTCAGTTTCACAGTTTCCCCAAGGCAATTGTTAAGTAGAGGTGATGGACGATGGTTCCACGAACGTATGATTTGATCGATCAACTGAATCCAACCCATCCTTAGGTATCTCATCTCCTCAATCAGTTTATTATCAATTTAATTAATAGATGAGGGTTTAAAAATCCACCTCACTAAATTAAAAAAACACCCTTTGCTGTCTTGTGTAGGCACACTGCCCCATCAGAGAAACTGAAACTGTTTGGAAAACGGCAGGCAGGCAGGCAGGCAGCCAGTCGGAAGAAGAGCAAAACGATCGTTTACAGCGAGAGAACCCTTCAGTCCTGTTCTTGGCTCTTCAATCAATGAAGAAACACTCTCCAGTTATTAAGGGAACTCAACTGATACTATTCCAGCATCTACGCTAACTTTTTCAGGAGACACAATTGTTGCTGAGAACAAACAGATGCCTCAAAAAAAAAAAAAGACCGAACAATTTGTGTCCCTATAGACAAAACCAATAGATTGCGAGACTACATTTCACAAAACTGCCATGCGACTGTGTTGTTTGGTCAAGCAGACACTGAATGTACTCTCCAGATTTGCAGAGGACAATTTTTTTCATAGTGACCTTCAGCAAATTCTTGTTTGGATTGAATACCCCATGAAGTGGTTATCTTTTAAAGAGGTTTCCCTAACCTTAACCCCAAATATCATCACATTATCAACTAAGATATTGGGTCAACATTATTGCCATATATGATATTGCCAATGTCACAGAACTATCTCTTATAAAGTGATTATAATAGTCGAGCGATAGCCATAGATTTCCCTGCTGTCACACTGGATAAATAGTGGTGTGTGTGTCTGGCAGCTTATCATTGGTGGATGAGCAAGAGCAATAAATTCTGCTGGTGGAGCCTAAGTCATTTCACAGATTTTTGGCCAGACGTGGCAGGAAAAGTAGCTTTTACTTGTCTCAGAAAGAATTGAAAGCTGTCTTTAAAAACAAGTGGAAATCGACTATAATTTACGGGGAAGAAATTAATTATTATTTGGTCGAAAGGGAGCAGGAAATTGGAAAGTCTTTTGCCTTTATGATTTTTATTGGACATTTGTTTCAGATATATGGTGCATAAAAAAATCAACACTGCTTCTCCATGTTCAGTTTTGACTCTGGGGATAAAACTGTTTCCAGTTCCAGAGTGGTCTGGCTGGTTCATGTTGCACCAGAAGATCAAAATTGTATAGTCCCTAAACCAGTCAGTGTTTTATAAATCAAAGATGGTATTTTGAAACAAATTTGTTGACTGACAGGAAACCAGCGTAAAGACCAAAGAACTGGAGTGATGACACTTTCTTGCGAGCAGCAGCGTTCATCGGCTGTCTTGTGGATTCTTTAGTGAAACCAGTAGTCTAGTCGACCTATAGTTGTTGTTTGCAACCAATAGAAGTAAACACAGTTTTGTTTAGATAAACAGTTGACCAAGATGTGTACAATATAGCCATATTTCTAACATATTGAATAAAAAAAGAGAAAGGATAATTGCTTTCGGAAACCATTGTAATGTGTGTTGTCTGATCAGCACAATGTTTAAACATTGTTTATATTGAAAGTATCTGCAAAGTGCCAGATCAAAATGTTTGTACCAAATGTATAGCAACAATTAAACCACATTTGCAGTATGGTTTGTACTGTGGTAATGTAATCTATTTTTCAGATACATTACAACCACTTTGATAGTACTATGGGCATTGTAGGTAAAACAAAAGTAGTATGGAGCCGTGCGAGGGGGTAATATTAAAGTCGTAAATTTATGAGAAAAAATAGTGCAGTCTAAAACCATGGTAACGAAAAATAGTGTGTTTTTGGTTAAGGAACCACAGATGCTACCGTTAAACACTACATTAACGCAAGCCTCTAAATGCAAAATATATTATATTAGCGGTCTCTCCATTCATCCGACCATTTTCATCCACTTATCCGGGGCCGGCTCATCAGAGTATCCCAGACATCTAACTCTCCCAAACAAACTCTAAGGACATAATTCACCATCATATGTGATAGTTGAGCTCAAAGGCTGTTTTTTAGTCTGTTTTTTATCTGATGGGAAATAAAAGACACACACTTTTGTGTTGTTAATGGCAGAAGTTGTTTGTCACTAAAAACTTCTAACTTTTACAGTATTATGATGTATCTTCATGAAAGAAGACTGTAAGAACTTGATAGAAAACATGTTTATTTCAGGACGTTCTGCCAACGCCGTCGTACCGCCACATTGGTACTGCCGCATCCAGGGTTTTTAAACTGCATAAACACTCAATTTGGAACTTTAAAGGTTTAATGAAATGATGTTGTATAAAATCAAGTTGATTACAAAAAACATTATTCACAGCCATAGCTGTGGAGGGATTCTTGTACATATTCACACCTTGACACCTGGGGACCGGCCAGTGCCAACACAGCCTGTTGTCCCATACAAACAGCACCAGTAGAGCGGTTTGCTGCTGAGAGCTTTGTTCACCAGTCTGACAGGCGTTAATGATGCAGGGAAAGGTGTTATTAATTTATTTCCCATGGCCGTGTCACAGTAGGGTTGCAACAGGGTGAAGTGAGTTCCAAAGAATTCTGTTGGTGTTTGTATTGAAATGTTTATTCTCTGAAAACTATGGAGCAATGAAACATTGATTCACTGTTTTTATTTTCTTCGTTCTTTACAAAAAAGATCATACTGATGTGTTTTGCCATCTTCGTCCCATTTACCATTGCGATTGCTTCAGATTGTTGGCTGCAGGCTACGTGATCAGCTGACAGTTGGTTTTGGTCTGTGGTGCAAGTCTTTGCACCATTCTGGTCGCTGATGTTTTTCTTCCCTTTGTCCTAGTTTTTTTTAATAGTTCTAAAACAAAGTGCTGTCTTCACATGACTCATACGACAGGACTAGACCGCTCTAAGAAGTGCACTGGAACGGTACTGAAGATTAAAATTGAAATACAAGAAATTGGCGAATCACGTAAATCACATGTATGTGCCAGTTAAAAATTCATTCATCTGTAAAAGTGGTTTCTAAAGTAGGTCGATTTTTCCCTTGGAAGACATTACCATGACTCTCCACCAATGTTTTATAATGCATAAGCCCTTTTCTTTTAAAACTACTACGTTAAAATGATTGTTCTTTCAAACGGCCTCGTTGATTTAGAATTGGCAACCATTTTTGTTAAACTATATCACTGCAACGGTAATGTATGCAGATCAAACAGTTGCTTCAGTGGAAAGCACCTCAGTAAAACTGTGCCAAATGTTCAATCCAGGTTCTTCTTGAACCATGGTGGTAAAGATAATGTTGGATTTGGATGAAAACTGTCCTGTCTGTAAGTAGGACACTTTATTTTGTTGTATTTGTCAATAACTTTGATTTTGTTTTTCTTCAAATAAAAAGACAGTAACAAAGCCTGTATTTACTCAGTGAATCGGACCACATAGGCACACTTCACTACCCGCTTCTGTGATGTAAACTCGACCATTGGCAGCTTGATTTATTGCTTTCCTAATTCCTGCTCCCCATTGGGATCAGTTGGGCAAATGGCTGCCATACTTCATTTCAAATAAGGAGGGATCTGCACGCTGCTCTTATGCAGAGGGACTTTTGATGTATTTCCAGTCAGATGTTGAGGCTTATTGGCGGTCGGACAGCATGGCTCCTAGCAGGTGTCAGCACGGCCTCCAACCTGACGCAACCACAGGGTCTGCTGCTAATTGTGCAGAAAGATATCTCATATTCTGTTGGAAGAAATATTTCCATTGTGTGATGAAAGAGAATGATTGTAACCTCCGTCAGTGCTGCCAACCCAAGCTGCTTGTGAGTTGAATCCAGAGACATTTCTGTGCCTGCTCCTATTTGCTCTCATGGTGAGACAAAGTAGTAAAACATCAAGAGCCTTTTCAAGAATTTATTATTGAGAAAAAACATCCAGATGACAGTAACTGTTGTCACCCTGTGCCTGTGCTGGCGATAGCAATGGCTGGAGGCATTTAAAAAAAAAAAAACTATGTTGCTTAACTATTTGTCAGTCCATTACATTATGACGAGGGTAATTCTAGTTCTAAGTAAATGTCATTGCAATTTGTCATATGTGAGATATACCATGTGCACATTGTTATGCTTCGGCTGGAGTTGGGCACAACAGGAATGCTGGATCCTGGAGTGACTAAAATGTTAAGGGTTCAAAACTGGGCATAACTATTGAATTTAGAAAACGTATGCTTACAATTGGAAAAATAAATTGGCAGAAGAAAAGCTAATGAAAGTACCAAAATCATTAGGGTGCGTCCTCTGGAGTCCAAGAATGACAAAGGCCAGTTTCACGTACATTTTTCATTATATCTTGTCAAGGAATTTTTTTTTCCCCATCAAAGACAAATGCCGATCTGACTACAGTGGTGATCAATTAAATGTCTGGAGGCTCCTGATAAGGAGTCATCCACTGTGGTTCAATATTCACAGCAAATGGCAAAGCAGTCTGGTCAGCAGCTGTCCAGATAGAGAATCTTGCTCTGAAGCAAAGTGTTTGTAATTGATGGACAACCTGACTGACAGGCCTATTGACCAAATCACATCACTACCCGTTGGCAATACCCATTAGCGGGCAAAAACTGAGGCATCTTTGTGTTGTAAAAAAAGTACTTAATGGAATGATTTAAATTTAAGAAACTTATAATAATGATTGAGTTGCTCTGGCTGCCCGGGAAGGCGGCTGCCAGCAGTGTAGAGCTACTTTGAAAATTCTTATCAACACAGGCAGCCTAACCATCTGCATGATGGATAGGTTTAGGGAGGATGCGGCGTTTCTTAGGAGATGACAGACAATTTGTGGAACGCAATACGATGGAAGCGAGTATGAAGCACGGCAGAGGAAGCTATGCAGAAAGAGACTGAACAAAGTTCAGCATGTTTATTCATTCATATGTGTGAGTGTTTGTGTATGTGACTGAGGGTGTAGGGAGATAATGAGATAATGGCGCTCAGTGAAGTGTGACGGAGAAACGAGGGAGAGAGTGATATGAAGAGGGAGGTTGAGAGGGAGACAGACGACAGAGGACAAAAGGAACTAATTAAGTGTTCCCATTTAGAGATGTTGAGCCATCAGTGGAAGCTGGCTGATCGATCCAAAGTCTTTCTGAGGAGAAGAGCACCAGATGAGTCACGTTTACTGTGTGAGGACAGGATAAACGTTGTCTGCTGTAGCCTTAGCGATGCATTTAGTAGCCTCTGCATCAAGCTATAAACTAGAAAATGTAGTGATGGAGGTGCATTTAAAAGCAACTGAGCAAATGCACTTATGTTAATAGGGACAAGGAAGTCCCATTCATCTTTTTCTTTTAATGTATTTGTGACAAGCATTGACTTCTCCTGAGGAAGGAACAGCCTGACTGAAAAAATGTAATAACAAAGCAGTCTAAAGCCTAATTTATGGTTCTCCGTCAGGTCGACGGCGTAGGTACGCCTTACGTGCACCTCCAAAAAATCCTAACTACGCGTCGCGTTGACACGGACCGCAAGCGCTGTGATTGGTCCGCTCGGACCGCTCGGTCTGTCTTCCTACACCACCTCCGCAAATGTCTTCTCTGTCGCCTGCGCTTCAACATTTGCAATATAAGCATTTGCTCTTCAATATTGATGAGCTCCAACTCCAAATGCAGCCGCTCCAACTTGGTCGCCATTGTTTACTGTGACCGGACGAAAAAGCAAGGATTCGGCTATAACCCCTGAAACCACACAGCCACACAGGTACACCCCCCTGGCGGCATGGCGGTTAATTGCAGAGCAACGCGGTCCCTCGACGCAGAACTTCGAATGCTCAACGACGGCGTCACTGATGGCGTCCTGACGGAGAACCATAAATTAGGCTTAACCCATGTTGGGGGGAAAAGTAAGATCTGTGGGGAAACAAACAAAAAAGACAAAAATTGCACCCCTCCCGCCGCCACTGATATATACACACACACATATATATATATACACATATAATAATGTGTGTGTGTGTGTGTATGTATGTATGTATATATGATGTTTGCTTCATTATCCACCACCTCCACTGCAGTGTTGTAAATTTGTTTGTTTGTATAATTAAGCAATAAGGTGCGAGAGGCAGTACTGTATCGTCAATAATGTACTGTTCAAGGGTGTTGTTGGCAAACCCTTGAATAGTACATTATTGTAGATACAGTACTGCCTCGAGTACCTTATTGCTTTTATAATACGGTTACCTGCAACTTTATAAATAGTAATAGTAAGCTCCCTTTCAGCACAAAATAGTTGTAGCCACCAAACGTTGTGTATCACATTACAGCGACAGAGAAAATAGTTCCGTATGTGTATGGCGGTTGCCGTACGGACTAGCGATTTGAAGGCCGGTTGAAAGCAGGGTGGAGGATAACACTCAGCCATCTATGTAAAGAAGTGCTCTTGCTGCTTCTGTCCGTCTTTTCTCCATCATTTTTCTCCTCCATGACGTTTAAAGAACTTTCCTCGCGTCGGAAAATTACCGACGTATTTATCTCTCACTGGAAATTATCACGATTTTGTGATCAAACCCTTTTCATTCCTCATCTTAGTTTCCGGTTTTATGCACTCGCTCATTAGTCTGTTCTCAAAGCGTTATCTGCTCTGCTCTCCTGATTGTGAGCCGTATCAACGTTTGACTGTACAGCAGGAACAGGGACCACAAATACATTATTCACCGCTGACATTCTCATCAAAAGTCATTCCCCCCAAAATATCAAAGTTTACACGAAACATGTTTGGTAACTGTCAAGCTTGAAATGACAACTAACGGTCGTGCAATTTAAATCTACCTGTTATTTTAAGTGCGCACTGATATGGAACGCTCTAAATGTAAACAGGCTGTACAGTACTTTATGGCTGAATAAAGTACACCCCGTGACTCTCTCTCAACCAATTGCCAACATGCACTTTCGTCCTTGCTGGTTTGATACACCCCTTAATATTACGCATGGACAATGCTGTGGTGGTACCCAGATTTACCAAAGTCTTACAAAGTTGTTTTCATCAGTACATTGGGATCATATAAAAGCACTAAAACCAGGTTCCACCCCTCACTCTGCAGTGTTAGTATAGTTAGTAAACTGTAAAAACTAGTTCTTCCTCTACAGTATGTTATGAATTCTGTTTTTTTTCTTTGTTCCTTCTTTTGCTCATGCATATGCATTTGTTGTGCAGTTCTAGAAAGAGATTATATTTAGAAAACCAGCGAACAATAGGGATTTAATTATCCCTCCTGGTCTGAATTCTCGTATCAGTAAAAATCTGCAATATACCTGCCATTCTAAGACACTCAGGGGCAGCATCTTTTGGTCTTTCGTTGTTACACACTATCCAGGTGGCACGACTCGTGTTCATCACAAAACAGAAGAGCGCAGTGGAAACCCTTTTTTGAAAGGTGGAGAACACAATCTGTCTGCCTCCACAGGCCATCGGGGCCTGCAGCTCGACATAGCTTAAAGCCTGCAGGACGTACTACAACCTCCCTCTGTCGTAAGTGTGATGTAGAATATGTCGGGTTGTGGCTGCAGACGTCTTTTTAAAACAGAATTGGATCCTCCAAAACAGAACTAGCTGTAGAAACCATTCACTCATAAATGACGATTTGCTCCATCCTACTCTATTTCCATCTTCCCAACCAACTGCTTAGTTTAGATGTTCACATGCATCAAGACATACTTTAATATGTTGCTTTTACCCCTGGTCTCTCTGTTCCTCTCCTTTACAGTAGAATCCATAATGGCAGCATTTTCATTTTTCTAAGACAAGTCTTCAATTGCTTTGACACCAAGGTTTCATTTCAATCTCAGGAACCACAACACATGACAGGTCTCATTGTACACCATCATAATGTCCCAGGTTGTGCCCTTGAAAGTGTCTCTTGTCTCCTGTTGGTTTCATTGTTGGTTTTTCCCTTTTTAATTTTGAACGTATAGGCAGTTTTTATGTGAGGTACCAGATAGGAAAGTCTACACATTTCTGGAGATTAATGTCAAAAAGGATTTGCAGATGGTTCTACTATCTTCATCAACCTAGACTCCTGTGAATACTGGTAATGGGAGTTTGAGTATCTCAGGGTCTTGGTTTTGACAAAGGGTAAGATGTGACACTGATCAAATGCAACATTCGCAGTAATGCAATGTTACTGGACTGTATGTGGCAAAAGAATGAACAATATAACAATTGAGATTGACGTGCAAGTATGCTCAAGCTTGTCATCGTTGGTTTGTCATGACCCTCCCCGTGTTTCCTGTTGCTCACAATGCTGCATACACTGACTCACAACATGCTCAGTCACTCCCCTGAAAACCCTGTTTTAACGAAGAATAAATGCAAGCTGCTGCAGGAGTTGACGGAGTGTGATGGAGTTCACAAGGGCAGTGGAATATTTTGCTGAGGGAATAAACGAGCGGCTCCAGTCTTTGGTGGTATGCCAAAGCCTCATGGGATTAATCCACCACCCTGGAAACAAAACACAGAGCTCAGTGTGCCATGTTGGATCCACTAACACTTTTTTTTAAAGCATTGGATGGTGGATGTGTTTTTTTTTTAGTGATGGAAATGTGTGGGCACTCATCTGATGCTGTGTTGACCTTAGTTGAAAGCATTTCATACATTAGCCCATTTCAAGGATTATTTTGAAATATACTTACAGACATACATCACAATAAAAAAATATAAGTCTGTTTAACACCAGTTTTTACAGAAAACATAAAACTATTATAGCATGGAAGTTCACTTTTAAAATGTGAGAACAGAAAGTGCAAAACAAATATTTCAAGAAAATAATAACCGTTATTATTGAACCACAACGGCACTTGAGTTTGGGCTTTACATATTTGGGTAGCCATTTTTCGTTTGTCTCTCTTCAGTTGAATTGAAGGGGTTAAAACTTCAGTCAATCGTATGTTCAGCTCAATATGCCATATTGTTATAGGCATCAATGTACACTTGACACTGAAACAGCAACGTGTTCATATTTAATTCTGCACACGTTTTGATGCTTAGCTTCCAGTTTCTTTTCCCAATGACTGGTGTTTTCTTCTATTATTATCCAACTGTTGCTCAGAGGGATATTTGTGTCCGTCTGCCCTTTCCAATTTCAGTCTGCTTAAACCATTGTGGAGCCTTTTGCTCTTCATGCACAAAACCAACTAACAATGTCAAAGTAACCTTTGTTTGTAAAAAAAAAACACATTCTACAACGTCAAAGCATGAAAGACGATGTAGAGTCAGCCATCTGACAGTACATCAGCTTTCTTTCAACCTATGAACAGCTGACTATGAAACTTTTGGAGCTTTCAACCACTTTTTAGCTTTGTAGCTTTGTTGTAGTGATGCCTCCAGATGACCCTGAATGACATTGACATCGAGTTATGAGTTTTAAAATGAATTTTCTTTTGCAACTGGAAAACACGAGTGTGGTGTGTCAGCTGACGTCATTTCAGTTCACGGGACATGCATATGCTAAAAATCACATTTTATCAATGACATTTGAACACAGAGCATTTGACAAGAGCCTGAGGCGAGCTGCCTTTCATCCGCTAACCGCTAATTCAGATTTGAGTACTGCCCTGTTTAAGCAGATGAAAGAAGGCCGGGGCCGCTGACTCACCGTCCACAGGAGAAAATAAGTGAGCGACATACTCCAGGGATGGATGAGATGCTGGGAGTTAAGGTGGAGTCTGAATAAATAGCTTGACTTTTTTTATCAGCAAGCTGGTGTGTGATGAGCGATTCATCCCTCTGATTCACGCTGGGAAATGACCCCGACATCCACGACGCCTCAACCCTCCAATCTCCTCCGCTTCACATTCTAATAAAGACTAATGTGTTTGCCGACATCAGCTCGCTCTCATTAGCGTGATTAATTGCCTCCTTGCTTTTGGTAAACATTGTGAGCGGTATTCCAATTTATTCAGTGAAAATTAAACCAATCATAATTAAATGCTCTGATCTCTCTGCCTCACCTCTCCCCATACAAGCTCTCTTCACTCGCGAGGTGAATTCCTGTTGATTAAGTTTGCGTCGTTTCCTGTCATTAGCTGGATGGTGTAAGCATCGCCTTGTGTAGGGTGAGCGCTTACAAAGAGCCGGAGTCGGGCTCGTAATGGTCAGTTTTTAATGGGTTGATTTATTGCCGGAGCACACGGGAAGGGACGCTCGCCTTTTCCACACAGTGTGGTGCCGACCTTTCCATGCCCTCCCGTCCTTGTTGCAATGTCCCACTTTACAGCGTGTAGGTCAGCTGCTGTGCAACACAATAAAAACAGCAACGGAAAAGAAAAATGGCTGACCTTCACAGGACTCAGTGGGAATATGTGAGGAAGAGACGGGGCTCACATGAATCAGAACATTGGCAATGGAGGCTTAGCTTCGGGATTCATTTTTTGATGGTGTTGTTATAGAGGAAGACTTAAGAGATGGAAATAAATGGAGAATGAATGAAAACCGCATCATAAACACTCACGGTTTGATTTTGTTATTTGCAGAACTGATTGCCATTTTGAGGACTTGTTGAGACCTGCATGCATTTGCATTTGCATCTGAACTGAGTGAGAAAGAAATACTGCATCCATGTTCATATTTCTGCCAGGAATCACATATTAAGTCATAACTCAGTCGAAACTTCTTATTTATGTATAAGATATCAGACAGCAGGCCTAGGTAGGAAATGCACGGCCCGCCACTGATATATACACATGTATACACCACATTTACCTCTTGTTTTCATAACCTAAAAGCAGTGATTCTCAACTAGGGACCCGTCTTCAGTGGGTCGCGGGCCTTTGCCTGGGCAAAAATAAATAAAAAGAATTAATATTTTGTAAAAACGTTTTCATCCTGTGGTTTTATTTTGAAGGGACTTTTTTATGCAGTGGAGTGTCGTTTTCTTTTACAGGCTCTGGTTTCAACTTGTTTTGCACTTGTCCCTCCATGTTTTCAGCAGTGTGTGGTTGGGCCAAACCATCCTGATATGGGGGAGACCCTGGGTTTTTAGGATAATTAAATTAAACAGCCTACTTAATATAACATTCACAACTGATGGCGCTGCCTGCATGACAGGAAACAACAAGGAGAATTGAGCGCTGCTTAATTTTCTGTAAAGCACAATGTTTTTCAGTATTTACCTACTGATGAGGTAATCACAAGAAAAGTTAATTTTTTATATATGAATCCTTTTGAATTGCACTTTTGTTTAATTTATTTAGAATTTGTGGAAAAGCTGCTCTAAAGTGTTTGTCATAGATTCAGTGAGTGTGTATTCTCAGTTAAAGTTAGGTCATTTGAGTCTTTTTGAAACTACGCCAACTACTAATGGCTAAAGATTCTGAATTGTTATGAATGTTGTAATACCTCGTGTCTTGAAGATGCACTTTTTGTTTTTATGCAGCTAAATGAGTGTGAAAGGGAATAGTTTCCTCTCTAGCATCGCCACCAGCTGATCATTTTGGTTTATCATTAAACTTGTTTTTGTGTTGGCATACATATACTGTACTATCTCAGGTTCAAACTGCACCATCTTTTCATTAAATTAATTTGAGAAGTTGAGAATGTTCCTCGATTTGGGTCGTAGCTTGTCATTCAGGGGTGATGGTGGGTCCCGGAGCCAGACCAGTTGAGAAGCACTGTTCTAAAGCCTTCCACAACAATAATTATAATATAATAATAATAATTATATAATTATCACCTCACAAAATAACACATGAAAGGAAAAATCTTCAATCCCATCTAAACAAAATAACAAGTTATCTTGAGAGACACCGTGAAAACGTGCTGTGTCTATGACTAATGGTACATCTGAATTTAGCATTGTGATCTTTGACTTGATTACGGTGATGTAATTACAGTGGCAATCACAAGGCTGACAGTACAAAGACAGTTAGACAGTTTTGCTAGAAGGAGGCTTGCATCGTCTCACTGTAACAGAAGGGATCTAATGCAAGCAATTTATATAGCAGGATAATGGATTATCAGCTGTTTAATAATCTTCATAGGGGAGATTTAAATTTGTCTGAATCCCTTTTGTTTCTGTCTCATTAATAAATGCATGTCCATCTCAGCAACAAAAATATGTGTGCTGTTTTGCGTATTTACTGATGCAATATATTTTTCTTTGTATTGTCCTGCATCATCAGTACAGCAACATTTCTTTCTGAAGCTTGTCAGTCTGATTCTCTACCTGTGCAGTTTAATGTTTAGTCTGTAATGTCGGCATTGAAAATGTGTCGTCCCGCAGGCGGAAAATTGAAGAAAAGTTGTGATTGAGGGACCTGTGCAACCTTTGTTGTTTAAAAAGTTTCCCATTCTGAATCTGTCCTTCACTTTTACTGCGGTAAACATCCATCTTGTGCAGGGTAGCAGTGGGCTGGAACCTCTCCCAACTGTCAGCATGCAGTGGGCAAGATGCAAGGTGCACCCTGGACAGGTTGGCAGTCTACCACAGGGAACTGCAGTAACCACTGCATATAAACATATATGCAGTGAATACCATACAATAGACACTCTTTCAAGGAATAACCCATCGCTCACTCAGAACTCAGAAATCACTGAAGACAAGGCATGATTGACGAAGTAGCTGAGTGCAAAATCTTACAGGCAGGAGTTGGAAACCAGGAAGATAGCTAGGCATGGGAGTCTAGACAGTCTGGGAGAGGGTTAATGAATCTGGGCCGGTAATGAATGGCTGATGATTTAATTTAGGTCCAGGTATGGACATGGAAGTTGAGGTAGGTGAATGAGGTGACTGCGGAGCCGATGAGGGTAATAGGATCTGTAATGACAGGAGAGTGCGTGATCAGACAGGTGAGCACAGGACTAATGTGCACACTATTTTGCAGTGCATTGAAATGTGTGTGTGTGTGTGTGTGTGTGTGTGTGTGTGTGTGTGTGTGTGTGTGTGTGTGTGTTCCCCCCTATATATATATATATATATATATATATATATATATATATATATATATATATACATATACAGTGCTGTAGTGGTAAAATTAGAGGTGGGTAAACTATGGATTTTTACCCACCTCAACACAAGTGAAATATAAGGTTTGCTACATGAAAAAATTCAAATGTCACAGATGCGCGAAAATATGCGCAAATGTGCCGAAATGCAAATTTTGGAAACCTCGCCTGAGTTCTCTCTGTACTTTACCTCTCTGACTTTGTTCTGCTTCACTTTTTCAAGTGAAAACATTGCAGAGAGACTGTTCACATATTGTGCTATGATTTGGGAGAGCCTCAGGGCTTAGTGAAGATCATTTCAAGGAGATAATCATCCTGAAATTGCTTTTTTTTATAGGCGGACCTGAAACTTCTATTTTTTCTGTGTTTCAATCTTCATTTACTCTTAGCCAGCAACATATATACTAATATTTACACATCTGACCAAAAGCTCACATGGGTTTCCTTTATTATAACACCAAAATTATTCATATTCATTATAGCCCTTGTGGTACACCCTTTTTAGTTTGGGTGTGCTATTTCGAGCAGAAAACCTAAAAACTGCTATGGGGCTTAAAAGGTTTTAAGAACTATCTAGATATGGAGTCTCCTTTTTACAGTAGTGCCCAGAGAGCCTCCTTGTCCTCCACGTCAGGTCCTGCCTTGCAGGGGCGTGTTCTGGGGTTCATGGCTCCTCTGTGCTTCACCAGCCTAAGCTAAAACATTTCACTTAGCATTTCTCTTAGCTATGTCTAACTGGCTTGCAAATTAGGCTGTGGGGGGATGGGGTTAAGGCGATGTTGTGCAAACCAAAACAACATTTAAAAATGTGAATTGATCTTCTTAAGTCTTACTTTGAACTTGAGGCCTTTTGCGGGCATCTGTGGGAGTGGGAGCACTCGATGGTCTCTTCAAAAATCGCCTGATATCCATGGCTAATTAATCCATTCCGAACAGGTAGGCAGGCAGGCTAATCCACAACGTGTATGTGTTTACATACTTCCTGGATCCTGATTGGTGTCGCCGACGCAGCCGCAAGGCACTGATTGGAGGGTCACAGACCATAATACAGCGCAGATGAAAATGATTCAGACTACAGCGTTTATATGTTCAACAATATGAAACGTAGTCTTAGGTGTTTTAAAATGACACCAAATTTATTTCGGATTATTCCAACTGAAGAATAAAAGGCGCATGGAACTTTGAGGTGCGTAAACGCCACTTAGAGGTGGGTAAATATATATATATATATATATATATATATATATATATATATATATATATATATCTCAAGTCAACCTCTTAGCGTTCCTGTAAAATTTGACGAAAAACACCTATCCAGGTATACCCAAAGTAAATTGCAAGCTGTACTGTATGACTATAAATGGGATTTATGAACTGGAAAACACAATGGGACAATAGCCTGAAGCCTTATCTAGTCTAAGTAAAAAGCAGATATCAATATCACAGAAAATGAATATTTTACACATGTTTTTCTTATGAAATGTCTAGGCTTTTTTCCATTTTGAGACTGAAAATATTCATGATATATATACTATATACCTATTAAAAAGGCTTATAGTCTTGCAAACGTATAGAGGTACTATTTATATAGGCTCTAGATAGAGGCTCTATCAGGAGAAGTCTCATCTCATCAAATTGAAGGCTGTTGGGATTATCTGCACCCCCTCTTGTTTAGACCCCTTTTTTAGGCAATTTCATTGGCTGTACGAAACGCCTGTAATCTGAGCCGTATGACGTGACAGGCTTGATCCACGTAAGAAAAGAGAGGCTGACCCTGTACTTCAATGTAGACTCTGGTTGGGTAATGTAGCCTGTCAGTCAGGACATAAAGCTCCTACTGGTTCAAGTGAGGATTCATGCGAAACGTGAGATTTCAGCGGTCATGTTGATGCGCCGTTTTCCACTGTGCTCTCATGCAAACTTGTTTTGCTCCTAAAATCAAAAAGTTATTGTTTCAAATATTCCAGCTGATATGAAATGATGCAATGCCAGTTCGTGGATATTTATGGATGTAATCACGTGTTTTGGACTAAATCCTTCATGGGATTTTTTTTTTTATTGGACCTTTACGACGTAACAAAGCCGTTTTTGTTGGAATGTTATGGATCAATATGAGGCGTCATCGGTGAGTTGCCTGGATTTTGCTATCGTTTGTTTGTTTGTTGTTGTCTGACAAAAGTCTTGATTGTAGCTGCTGTTTCACCATCAAAACGCTGAAAAGATGCAAAGCAGACAAAGCTTTGTTGTTCATGCAATGACCATGTGATTTTCACGTGGTTGACTGAAAATCCTCTCTGTGATTTTTCCATGGGCATTCGAGGAAATCAAGAAAATGATTGAGGTCGATTAAAAGCGAATAATACCACGTAACTGAGCAATTCTTGACAGCACAAAACATGACACTGATGATCCCACCCTCTAACCTAACCCTCCTGTATCCCTTCCTTCCTCCCGTCCCCTCTGTGCAGAGCACCTTAAGGTGGCGCTGGAGGAGTACATAAAGCGCATGCCGAAGGTTCGCATCCTGAGGACCAAGAAGAGGGAGGGGCTGATCAGGACTCGCCTGCTGGGAGCTGCCTCAGCTAAAGGAGAGGTCATCACCTTCCTGGACTCCCACTGCGAGGCCAATGTCAACTGGCTGCCTCCACTGCTGGGTGAGGAACATAAAAGCACGCGCTGAGTCACACATGAACATTTCCTGTCAAGATATGACACTCGAGCATACATTCAACAACACCGGAAATGTCTTCTTTGTCTACCTTTTACCTTGCCTCAAAAAAACTTGAAGAACCTGTCACCAAAGTATTTCCTGTAAATGGATGATCATCATGGATACTACCAGGCCCTTCTCAACATGTCCTCTCTTTTCCCAACAAATGTCAAAAGTTTTGAAACCTTTAAAACCTTTTAAGCTCGATAGACCCCCATGGGGGTCGTTTTTCCTTCTGTACCTCTATTTCCTTGTGTTCAAAAGTCGTATGAACCCCAAATTAGTTCTAATACTTGTGGTATTTTAGATGTTTTTTTTCAGAATTTTTTTGCAATTTTTATTTTATATTTAATACTTTAAATACCATATTTTGATCAGAACTATGAACATCTAGCATGATTATGAGCAAGATTCACCAAAAATGCCTCCTTGAGTGGTCCCTGAATTTTTCAAACTGTATGGTTCAGGGCCGTAACAACAGCCCACATACTAATAAGAAAATAGTAGGACCTAAAGAATTGGAATCTGCAACAAAAATCACAATAACACAAAGCATTAGCCTGTTAGGAAGGAGTTTCAGTCAAAAAACTGTGTCGTAGTAATTAATTAAACTTAACGGTTACTTTAGTTGTTTTTAAACCATTGGTATCTTCTCATACGGGTTGCGGTATTGTAGCAATTTAATAATAAGTTAATAAACCAAGTGGTTGCGGAGATAATTAAGTTTCCGTTCATAAAAACAAGATTTTTGTTTTTGCGAAAAACAGGCTTGGGGAGGCTGGGGGAGAATGGGGCTTAAAAGGTTAATTATCCCCATTAAGGGGAAGTAATTTACCACTCATGCATATTTCATTTCAAGAGTTTCCTCTTTCAAAAATAACAATTATCCTTCAAAATCTCTTCCAAAAATGTTCTCACTTTTCCAAAAGCTTTCGTTTTTCTATACGTCCTCTCTTTAAAATAATGCCCTGAATCTCAAGGTCCTCACAGCATATTAATGTAACCAACACACACACACACACACACACACACACACACACACACACACACACACACACACACACACACACCACCCCTACTGTGAGACTAAGCGCTTCCTCTTCTGCCTGATGGACCTGCTCACAAACATTCACTTTCTCAATTACCTTACATTAATGACCCATGTGTGGCCCTGCTTCCCAGCATGGTGCCGTCCCACATCGAGCCTTTTTAACAACAAACTTTATGACCCACGTCGCCTCTGTCACGCTGTTACCACAATACTCGGGAAAAGGAATGCGTGTCTGCCAGCGTGTGACATAGACAGGTGGCCGTATGTGTTCGGTTACAGCACTTTGTGACATTGATAATGGAGAGAGAGGGTTAGAAGGCCGTGGCAACATGATGAGTAAAATTTCATTTTACGTGCACCATGTGTGGCATTCAAATGACAACTGTGTAATAATTGGTAATGGTCTACAATTTTGAATTTAAAAGCAGAGGTGGGATAAACTAAATCACTTTCAAGGACCACACACCTAAAGTGCTGCACTTAATCGAAATTTCATCGAGTCAAACCCTCACCCTCAAATTACCTTTTAAAAAGTTTACACTTTGTGTCACAGATGAGCTTAGAAACGCAACTAGACTTGATGAAATACAATATTCAAATGGATTTAAAGCTGTACTTTTCCAAAATATATATGTGGGTGTTTTCTTTACTGAGTCAACACACTGGCTTGTATGACAATTGATGTGTGTCTGACGTGCTGAGAGCTCAGTGGAAAAATGGGCATTGTGCACAAATGAACTAAAACACACATACATTCTTTCTGCCTGGGCTCCCTCTGGCTGTAGATGAAAGACCCACAATACTCAAACACAGACAGACACACAAACACAACTCTAAGTCCTGTAACATTAAAACCTTGTTTCTGCTTTGCTTCACTGAAAAGCGGTGGACCAACTCCTTTTGGACTGAACTATCTGCCACGTCTGTGTCTCTCAGACCGAATCGCCCAGAACAGGAAGATCATCGTGTGTCCGATGATCGACGTGATCGACCACGACAACTTTGGCTACGACACACAGGCGGGGGACGCCATGCGAGGGGCATTCGACTGGGAAATGTACTACAAACGGATACCCATCCCTCCGGAGCTGCAGAGCGACGACCCCAGTGAGCCCTTCGAGTGAGTGACAGACTCTAAAACATGGTGTCTTTGTTGTCATGCTCCTGGAACAAGCTTTACTCCTGACTATGAGGATATGTTATACATCATCCATCCTTGGACTACTGACCACGTATGTACTCAAAAGTCAGGTAAACATTGCTGTCGTGGCCTTTACTCTCTGGGCATCATCACTCTCTCAATTCTCTCCGTCGGTACAGCATTTGAAATGCTCTCAATATCGTATTCAGCACCTTTTTAAATAATACGATTGTGGCAAAGTTGCATGTTTGGGAAGTACTGAGCATACGAGTGGATCAACGAGATATGGATTATGCTACACAAGCTGTGTGAGAGTTTGCAAACTGATGTTTGCACATAGTTCTGCTGTTGTTAAACCTTGACCACATTTATTTAAATAAATGTTTCCTCAAGAATTCAATCTAACATACGGTGAACAATTGGAAATAGAAATGCGGCTTTAAAATGATGCAACACACGACTGCTATATCATATTGTATGCCGATTGACATCTAGAGCACTTACATGATATGCTGGATAGAGGAAGTTGTCAAGTAATACCCCCACCTCGCTTGGATTGGACGTTTCTGATGTGAGCGGGCTGAAAGCCAGTGTATCATTATTTCCTTTTGTTTCACTTTTCTACTGATAGCCGAGCAGGAGGGGTGGGGGGGATCCATGTGTTCGTACAACAGGCAGTACAGTGGAAGTCAGACACCCCCTGAGCAGCCACTTCACTGCTGCACTGCAGTGCTCTTTCAACTGTAGACACTGTGTCAACACATGAATTAAACATTGTGCTCAGTGGTTCTCCGACTCACAGCCACACTGTTGTAGCACATCCCTTTACACGAGGAACACAGACAAGCAGGTGCCAGATGCCCATTCACAAATCTATTTTTACATACCTGCCCCTCATTGCCTCTGGTCCAATGCAGGGGGGAAATTGAGGAAGGAAGACGTGCATGTTTGCTCTAGGAAACAAAGTAGCACCAGTTGAGTGTGAATTTGATTTTCTCCATGCACAATGTAAATTAATATAATAATCCTAGTAATTATAGCTACCCAATGTGTCCTTTTTTGTAACTGCAATATCAGCTTTCTTAATCAACACACAAAAGCTGTTTGCTTCATCCATTCCTTTGCTTCACTTTGTCTCAGACGTAATTAAGTCCGTTCCCCTGCAACGATTCAAACTAGTCCTTTGTGCTCAAATCTATACTAATATAGATTAAGACCAATTTTTTGAGCAATGGTTCATTATTCCAGGCAAAATCAAACAGTTTCATATTACTTTCTTTCAGCCAGTGGGAATCAGGCTCACTGCCCGCACACTTAAATTTGTATTAATACAAAGTCCATTCAATTATTTTACTTATTACTACTTGCTTGCCCAAAGTATGTGGACATTGCGTTCAATAAATTAATGGTATTTTAGACAATAATGTGCTTTACTGCTACAGTTTGGTAAAGGCCTTTTCCTGTTTCAACATGGTAATGCCCCTTGCACAAAGCCAGCTCTAACGGAAGGTTTGTTTCCCAGTTTGGTGTGATAGACCTTGACCGGCCTACGCAGAGCCACGACCTCCACCCCATCCTGCACCTTAACAATAAATTGGAACACCAACTGGGACCCAGGCCGTATCGCTCTCACATAGTGTCTAAACTCATTACTTTCCTTGTGTCTGGATGGGAACACAATTTGGTGGAAAGCCTTTCCAAAAGAGAGGAAACATCACATAATTTCCCATGATTTTGTAATAATATGATGAGTTAAAAAACATCTGTGAAACATGCCAATATTGAATAAAGAACATTATTGTCATTGAAAAAAGGTAATTGGAGAGATGATGACAAGTTCATCACACAGCAAACAATGCCATTCATTTAGCACACATGTGTATCGTTTAGCTGGCAATTTAGAGACCCATCCAACAAATAGCAGGCACAGCAAACATATTCTCCCCCCTCCAATTTTGTTTTACTTTAATTACATCTATGACATAGAACAAGGCGGTTTGGCCCAAGTGATACAGATATGTTAAAAGAAAAAAAAAGATAATGTCGGAGGGAAGTACAGAGGTGTTTGTTCAGTTATCTGCTGCTAGTGGATTCGCTTCATCCTTTCACCCTTGGAGAAGAAAAACAGCTGAAACCCAGCTGTTATCACCACGGGACTCGTGTCTGTGCTCACAGCTCATGAGGCGTGGGAAGCCCCGGAGTGTTTCTCACTGCTGACAGTACAGTAGCTGCCCTGTTTGCCATTTAATTGATCCTCCTCGGGGACGACTTTGGCGAGAGCAGAATACCTGCTGGCTGCCTGCCTCTGACTTCTACGTGATGAAAAGCTTGTAACTATGACAACCCGGTGTATCTGCAAGCATGTATTGTGATACATCTGCACCAAAGATGGGGTATTTGTGGATTGGGGGCCGGGGGGCGGGGGGTTGAGCTGTGATTGATTGTTAAGATCAGTGTGACATGAATTGGATCAGAGGAAGGCACGTGGTGGTGGGTTGGGTTCCTAACAAGAAATCACATATAGTCGTGTGTCTGCACCTGCTGCCCCAATTTTGTCTGCCTCAGGTGTGCTGCCGCTACAATCAAGCACTGTACGGCGGTAATGCCACCGCTAACAAGCCTCACACTTGGCAGCACAGAGCCTGTCACAACAGACAGAAGCCACAGTGCTCTGCATTGGGTTAATTGGTTCTGCACTCTTCAGTGCATCTTCATTATCTGGTGAGAAATAGCGCCACCGTAAATACATGAACTCTGACTCATTGTCCGTGTCTATGTGTGTTGCTTTCTCGCTCTCATTTTGACTCTCATACTTTGTCATTTGAGTTTTTGTAATCACGTCGGCTGGAAAGTTTGTCTCGCCCTCATCATGGCAGACAGCAGCTGCAGTCAGCTTTGGATTTAGAGCAGTTACAGTGGATTCCAACTGAGAACCGGGGTCACGGCAAAGAACTAAAAACCTCTCAAACAACACCTGCAGCACAATTTGCTGTTATGCCTGCCATCCATATGTTCTCATTGCTTCGTCATTATGTTGCTCATGCTACTTCCAGTGAACATATTGATAACATATTGAATCCATCAATCTCATAGAAATAGATTTAGCTGCCACAGTAATTTGAAAAATTCCTGCCATTCATACATTTGGACTCTTTCTTGCTGTGTCTCCTTTAAAAGGGACACATTGGTTTTATTTGCCGTTTGCTTTCTGGTTGAATTCGGTACATCATGGGATAAAGAACCTGGTTAAGGTAAAACCTACAAATTGGACAAGAAAATATTGGCTAGTATGTGTAATTATCATTGGGATACATCCATAGCTCCCCATCCAATTACATTCATATATTCAAACAAAAGATCACAACGTTTCTTTTTAATAGCAATAATTGAGCACAAATATACTTGTCTAGACCTTTACCTTTAAAATGATTGTTAATAACATCATTTTCAGCAAAATAATCCTTTTTCAATTTCACAATAATTATGTATGCAGCTTAGGTCGAAAACCCATCAGCTGTCAGTCTGATGCCGGTTAAGCGTCTGGAGGCGAGAGGCTATATTTCTGAGATAGCCAGCAGATACTCGAGCCAAGACTTCCTTCAAGCTTCAAGGAAAAAGTCCATTTCAAATCAATATGCATCTGCTCATGTCTGCTTCTATTTCTCTCTTGAGAAGTTCCACCTGTCGACATTTTGATATTTCAGTTGTTAGAAGTGATGCTTTCTGATATTCTCCTTGCTTTCTCTGCCCATTTTGTTCCTTTGACTCCAAACAAGTGCTGAGTTCAAGTATCTTGTGAGTTGTTGTAGCTGTTTGAGAGTAACTCTTACAAGTATTTAGATGTTTTCTTTTGCCAGATGAGAAGTGGGGAGCGCTGCAGCCGCTCTGCATATACATGTTGTGGTTTTTGGGTGCAGCTGTTGTACAAAATGTACTACAAGTATTGAGTGTGTGTTGTATGTTGTGTCCCGCAGCTCACCAGTGATGGCCGGTGGACTTTTTGCTGTAGATAAGAAGTGGTTCTGGAAGCTGGGAGGATACGACACCGGTCTGGAGATCTGGGGAGGAGAACAGTACGAGATCTCATTTAAGGTAACTATCACTCCCTCCAGGAAATACACGACACCTTGTGGTTCTTTTGGTACTGATGGATTATTTATTCTTCAACTCGCCTCTGTCAACATCACCGTCATCACTCCACCGTCGAACTGTTTAAAGACATTTTAACATACAAAACAAGTTGGCGTTCACTTTACACGATAAACAGTTTGCACGTAAATATGCGCGACGGACTTTAAACATAATGAACATACCTCGCTGGCTGCACACTACTGAGAGGGAAATGGGTCCACTTGGAAAACAATAATACCTTAAATTAACACCTTGTCACTTTAACTTATAACTTTCAGCTTTCAACGGAGTAAAACTTCTCACGTTGCACATGTCTTGGAGCTTGTCACAACTAAAAGCGTCCCAGCACAAACATAGGACGTAAAAATGGTTCCTATCACATGTAAATAGAAAACAAAATCAATTTACAAGAAACAAGTTGTACAAATAATAATACAGTAAACAAGCATATTCAATAATGACAAATAGTATTTATGGCAGCCAAACTCCCACCAAATCACATCTTTTGGGATTTCATCTCACAAAAATAACCATGACATTTATTCTGCTTCAAGCAGTAAAACCGTCTTGTGTACAGGTCTGTCAAGATAGACTGGCTCCGTGGTGCGTTTTCCCTGGTTATCTAAGGTTGAGTCACTAATAAACAGTTTTAACTTTCTGACTCTTCCATCAGCGCAAGGGTACACCTGTGCTACTCTTGTTAATCTCCATTGATTTCGTGGAGAAACATCCTCTTGTAGGATGACAATGTTCGCATTTCTCTTATCCTTTTGCCATTTCTGTCTTTGCTGAAGATTAATGAGGTACTCCTTCTTCCACCGTGTCCAGAATTCATTTGCCAAGAATTGTACCTGGTGCCATCTCTTGCGTAGGTAGAGATCCTGACTCACAAACTGACCAGGAGGGGGAGTTGTTATCTTCGACTTCATCATGAGGATATGGTTGGGCGTGAGAGGTTCAAGACTTGTTGGGTCATTTAAGTGCTCTGTTGTCAGAGGTCTGCTATTTACAATAGCTATCACTTCATACAGAAAGGTTCTAAGTGACGCACTGTCAAGTCTTTTAGCAGATTGGTCAAGGATCGCTGTTAGAACGCTTCTGATGGTCCTAGTTTGTCTCTCCCATACACCTCCCATGTGACTTGATGATGGGAAGTTCATTATAAACTCACATCCATGTTCCTTTATCTGTTCATGATCCAGGTCCTTCATTGCATTCATGAACTCTCCCTTTGCGCCAACAAAGTTGGTACCTTGATCACATCTCAACTGTCTTACATTGCCACGTATTGCGATGAATGCACGCAGTGCATTGATGAAAGCGTCTGTCGTGAGATCGTCAAGCATTTCAATATGTATGGCTCTAGAACACATACAGGTGAAAAGAAGACCATATCTTTTGAGTTCCTTTCTTGCTTCTTTCACATAGAATTGTCCGAAGCAGTCTATGCCACTATGTGAATGGAGAGGCTATTTCCAGTCTTTCTTCTGGCAAGTCTGCCATCTTTGGTTCCTGTGTGTTCCTTCTATACTTTCTGCATGTTGTGCATTTGTAAATGTGAGAGGCAACTGCGCTGCTGCATCCTGTAACCCATATTCCATTGGATCGCAATTCATTGACAGTTATTCCTCTTCCTTGATGATGTACCTTTTCATGGTAGTGCTTGATGAGTAAAGAAGACACATGACTTGCCTTGGGTACGATGGCAGGATGCTTGACATGTGGATGAAGAGCAGATCTTGTCAAATGTCCTCCCACCCTGAGCACACCGTACTCATCGACAAAGGGACTTAGTTTGTGTAGCTTGTTTGTTTTGTCTTTGGGTTTTACTTCCTTGCATTGCTTTATACTTTTGATTTCACTGCTGAATGCTTCCGTTTGAACCAATTTGATGATGAAAAGCTCCGCTTCCTGCCTTTCCTCAACACTTGTGGCTTCACTTGTTTTAGGTTTGAGACCCTTGATTTGCTTTGCATGGCGCTTAAGACGAGCAATAGCTTTGACAGCTCTTTTCCAGTCAGAAAACCTTGTCAGGCGGTCTAACAATGTCCTGTCTTCTTTCACTTTGGTGTTGAGTACCTGGGCCTTTCGAAGTTCTGGATCGTTGTCAATGACCTCACTCACTTTGACATCTTCTATGGGCAGCTCTCTTTTCCACAGAAAATCTGGCCCATTAAACCAAGTTGAAGCAACAAGCTGATCTGCCTTTAGTCCTCTTGAAGCATGATCCGCAGGATTATCTTCAGAACGTACAAATCGCCATTGTTTTGGATCTGTAGTGGACTTGATTCTTTGGATTCTGTTGGCCACAAAGACGTGGAACCGTCTTGCGTCATTGTTTATATATCCAAGGACAACCGTCGAGTCTGTCCAAAAGTGTTCTTGAAGACCATGTATTTCGAGCTCATTTCTGAGCACAACACTTGTCCTTGCTGCTACCACTGCTGCAGATAACTCTAGCCGTGGTATTGTGGTCACTTTGGTGGGGGCAACACGTGCCTTCCCCATGACTAACGAACAATGGACATCTCCATTAGTGTTGACTGTTCTGAGATAACTACACTCCCCATAGCCTGTGACGCTGGCGTCTGAGAAGTGGTGAAGCTCATACTGTTTGACATCCATGAAGTTTGCTGGAATATAGCACCTTTTGATCCTTACATTAGACAAGTGTTGTAGATCTTGTAGCCACGATTCCCACTGTGTCTTGAGCTCCTCTGAGAGTGGCTCATCCCAACCGGCCTTGTCTCGACACAATTGTTGCAATATTTGCTTTACCAGGAGAATGAAAGGGGCTATGAACCCCAATGGGTCGTAGATGGAAGCTACTGTTGATAGTACTCCTCTTCTGGTCAATGGGTGTTCCTTGACTGTTACTCTGAACTGAAAGTCATCAGAGGACACGCACCATTGAACTCCAAGAGCTCTTTCCATGAGCGGCTCTCCCAAAGCCATATCAAGGTCTTTCACACTTTCAGCGCACTCTTCTTTTGGTATTGATTTCAATACATGCTTGCTGTTGGAGATGAACTTATGTAGTCTTAGCTTGCCTGTGCTACAAAGATCTCTCGCTTCCTTGACAAGTTGGATTGCCTCAGCCTCAGACGTTACACTCACTAGTCCATCGTCAACATAAAAATTCGTTTGGATGAATTTAACAGCGTTTTGGTTAAATTGATCCTGACCTTTAACGGCCAGATGTTTGAGCCCAAAATTGGCACAGCCGGGTGAGGAGGCTGCCCCAAACAGATGGACTTTCATCCGGAAAGTTGATGGTGGAGACATCAGGTCACCATTCTCCCACCATAAGAACCTCAGGTAGTCTTGGTCTTCCGGCCTTACATGGAACTGATGGAACATTCGCTCCACATCACACATAATAGCAATCGGGCCCTTGCGAAACCTACAGAGAACTCCCACCAAGGTATTTGTGAGCTCTGGCCCAGTAAGAAGGTGGTCATTCAATGACGTGTCTTGGAATCTTGCTGAGCAATCAAAGATGACGCGTATCTTCCCAGGCTTTTGAGGGTGGTGTACCCCGTGGTGGGGAATATACCATGCTGGTTGTTTGTTGAGTTCTTCTGTGGGAACCTTCTCTGCATCACCACGAGCAATGATATCTTTCATGAAGTTCATGTAGTCTGAGCAGTATTTCTGGTCTCTCTTGAGCTTTCGTTCCAAGCCGATTAGATGCTGAACAGCACATGACTTATTATTGGGTAGATTTGGTCTGGCTTGTTTGAAAAGTAAGGGCATTTCATAATGACCATATTGTTTGTGATTGATTTTATCTCTCAGCTTAGTCAAGAAGTGGAGATCTTCCTGAGAGACGGTTGCATCTTCTTCAACTCTTTCTCTGAAATCTGATTCTAGCACCTTAATTATGTCATCTGGACTTAAGATTTCCTTGATCTGAGTCTTGCAAACATAGCAAACTTCACCTTTGAGCTTGATTGATGATTTTGGTTCAGGTGTCACTTTCCTTACAATGATGCGGTGACTTACTCCAATTGCATCACTGTAGTGCTCTTGTGGGTCACCATAACTCACTATACTCCAACCTAGATCTGTTTTCTGAGCAAAGGGTTGATTTTCTTCTCCACATACGACTTCTCTAGGCATTAGCGCTTGTGGGCAATTGTACCCGATTAGCATACCAATTTCACATTCCTTTAGCGGTGCAATTTGTTCTGCAAGATGCTCCAAATGAGGCCATGCTTTAGCGGTCTCTGAAGTTGGAATGTGTGTCCGATTTGCAGGGATAAATTCACGAGTGTACGTTGTTGCCACTGTAATCTTCATAGAGGAGAATATCCCTCTTATTTGTAGGTCTTTGAGTCTTTTACAGTGTACAATTGTCTTTTTTGACGACATTGTAGATAGTTTCAGCCGTTTCCGTTTTCGTATCTAGCATGTTTGCCACTTCCTCAAGAATGAAGGAAGAATCACTTTGTGAATCTAGCAGAGCGTAGACAAGAACTTCCTTACTTGAATCACTTTGCGTTGAGACATAGACAGGTACTATCGTTGAAGTCTGTGTAGCATTGCCATCTTGGACAACTCTGTTGGATGTGGTTTCCTTGATAACGTCTTGTTGTGTTGACTGTAGCTTTCTTTCTTTGCCGTAACGTAGTACTTTAGATGGTTCTTGTTCTTGGTGTGAAGATCTTCGTGTAGGCATGTGGGATGACGTTTTGAGCAGGTGTCACAGACCATCCGGCTACTGCAGCTCTTGGATTGATGGCCAAGACTTAAACATCCGAAGCACAGTTTCTCACTCTGAATAAACTTGACTCGATCAGCTACTGTCCTTTCAATGAATTTGAAGCACTTGTGTAAACTGTGTCCTAATTTCTTACATAACACACATGTGACTGTGTTTCTTTCACTGGTGTTAGTTGTGAAGATCTTGGCACCTACAGTTTGGTTCTTGTAGGGCACCGTGGTTTGGTTCTTGAGCTTTGCTTTATCGGGTTCACATTCCCGTAATGCGTTGTAGAATGTTATAGGGTTGCACGCAATACTAGCTTCCATTGACAAGAATGTCACAAAGTAGATAAAGCTTGGGAACCTACTGTGTTCCAGTTGGTATTGTGTGGCTCTTCGGCTCCATCTGGTACTTAACCAGTCGGGTAGTTTGGCAGCTAGTTTTTGATTCTCAATATCATCATTAAGAACCTTTAGACTCTCATTGTGAGCAATTGCAAATTCACAACTACGTAGAAAGTCCACACATTTTCTTAAGTCTGCACTCTCCTTAGGAGCTAATTTTGGCCAAGCATGTAATTTGTCTCGGAAAGCTTTGGCAATCACAAAAGGCTCACCATAACGGTCCTTGAGGAGGTCCCATGCTGCATGATAAGAATCTTCTGAATCGATCAGGAAATAACCTTCTACTGCTTCTTTAGCTGCTCCTCCCACATATTTCAGAAGGAAGAAGATTTTCTCTGCAGTTGGATTATTCTTTCTCTCAATCAGTGTCTGAAAGGAAGACTTCCAATGGTTGAACTTGAGTGGATCCCCAGTAAAGATTGTAGGCTCTGGAATTGGAAGCCTATTTGCTGATATAGCTTCAGCCAGGACTTTCACAAGCTCTCCTGTGTCGTTGTGAATCACACTTCTTGGAGCCACATCTCTTAGTGTTTGTGGGTGCTGATATGCAGGGTTCACCTGATCAATTGCTTGCTCGAGCAGAGGCAGCTCAGACTTATGTGGAAGAAACCTTTGGTCTGGATACAACTCATGTTCATCATAGACTTGAAGCCTTGCTCTGGCTGCATTCAGTCTTTTTATCTCCTCCAAACGTCCAAGCTCTCTTTTCAAGTCTTCTACAGACTTTTTTCTTGCAGCATTCTCTTCTTGCTGTTTCTTTAAGAGCAAAGCTTCTTGTCTCTCCTTTTCTATCCTACATTCAGTCTCTTCTCTTTCATCTTGAAGACGGCAAGTTAATGCAGCTGCTTTTTGTTCTGCAACTATCTGCTTGTCCTCAACTTCCAGTCTTCGCAGTTTCTCTTGGTGGCATCTTGCTCAGCCATAATCTTCAATACAGCTTTGGTGGCTGCATACTCAGCAGCGGCTTCTTGTCTTTTAACGGAGAATAAATTAGAGCGAATGGAAATAGCCTTAGAACACTTAGAGTCCGAAGATGAAACACTGGAAAGAGTAGATGCGAATACAGAGCTTACATCTGGCCAAATCAGTTCCTCCTTTGTTCCTTGAATTTGAGACTGCGCATTGTGTACGACAATCTTTGTGACTGATGTACATTTATCCAGCTTGCGGCGCATCTCGTGAGCTGGGCTGTCAATCTTTCGATATTCTTCATAAACATTATTCAGTTCCGATAACTCTCTTTGAATACTGATGATGTGTTCTTGTAGGATGTTACTGGGATCCTGTTTTTTAACTGATTTCTTAGCTAACTTAGTTAAAGCTTTCCAGCGGTCATAAATGCTGTCAAAGCGAAGTAGTAGATGCTTGGTTTTTTCTTTCTGAAATTCTTTTCCTTTTTCCGTTAATGTATGGGCTCTTTCACTTCGTCGAGGCTCTTCAGACTGTCCGGCTTCTTCTACAACGCTAGACTCATCTGTCTGCTCTGTTTCTACTACTTGTTCTACGAGTGCTCCTTCATACTGACTCTCTTTACTTGTTTGTGACATCTTAAATTATTTGAAAGTGACCTGTACACAATCCAGTTGTCTTAAATAAATTGTGCAGTTTACAACAAACATTTTACAAAAAAAATACTCAAGAGAATAGGATATGCCAAGTTAGGTTACTTTCTTTTAAATTAACCCTTCAGAATAAAAGTGGGCATTATAAAGACTTGAAATCTTGCAGAATCACTCAAAATAACAGCTTTCTTAAATGCACACAAACAAAAAATTATCTTTCCTTAAATATATCAATTACCTCTTTTTTAAATGAATGACCAATATCCATAAATCACTTACATTAATGTCTCTTAATATCTTGTTAAACACCGTTATGTTCTTTGGCTGCACACAGCCCTTTGTAATCCTTTATATTTTTTCAATCCTTGTGTCACCTTTCAGAACACAAACTTAAGTGTCTGATTTACAGACGTCTTCATGAAAAAATGGATGAACGTGTGTGAGTCCTTCAACGTTGAACAGTGGCTTATCTGTGATTCCATCTTGACGAGCTGTCTTGCAGAGCAGGCCAGGAAACGGTCGCAGGTTCGAGTTCGACTATCACTCCCTCCAGGAAATACACGACGCTTTGTGGTTCTTTTGGTACTGATGGATTATTTATTCTTCAACTCGCCTCTGTCAACATCACCGTCATCAATCCACCGTCATACTGTTTAAAGACATTTTAACATACAAAACAAGTTGGCGTTCACTTTACACGATAAACAGTTTGCACGTAAATATGCGCGACGGACTTTAAACATAACGAACATACCTCGCTGGCTGCACACTACTGAGAGGGAAATGGGTCCACTTGGAAAACAATAATGCCTTAAATTAACACCTTGTCACTTTAACTTATAACTTTCAGCTTTCAACGGAGTAAAACTTCTCACGTTGCACATGTCTTGGAGCTTGTCACAACTAAAAGCGTCCCAGCACAAACATAGGACGTAAAAATGGTTCCTATCACATGTAAATAGAAAACAAAATCAATATACAAGAAACAAGTTGTACAAATAATAATACAGTAAACAAGCATATTCAATAATGACAAATAATATTTATGGCAGCTAAAGTAACAATGATCAAATCCTAAATGTAAATTCCAGTTAAAGCCAGTTTTCCTCAATTTTGTGGACGGGATGGTAAAATAATGTTCTTTAATGTTCATAAACTACTGGCTAATTGAATGCACATTTATTGTACACATTAACAGATGACATTTTTGGAATTTACTCTGGATCCTGTAACCAGTCATCCTGCCATCGGGGTCATACACGTAATTTTAATAAAACATGTCTTTTTGGAAATTAACTATGTTCCCAAGTAATGCCATTATCCTCTTTTCTTTAGGTTTCTGTCACAACTTTGATGAAAGCTTCCTGTGCCAGTTCACTTAGGACTTAATTTGCTTCAAAACTAAAAAGATGATCTCTTTGATTTTTCTTTGAGAGTCCGGCTTTATTTTGAATGTTCCCCTTCAAATTCATTAGAATTATTCCCTGGCCGCTTTTTTCCCACATTGTGGAATAGAATGAGAACATTATTCTTTTCACCTCCAAGAACAATATGTGTTGACAAACTGATTAAAAAGCATATAATGTCCCTTTTTGGTTATCCTGCAGATGAGTAAGGAAAGCAGAGATTTGTTCACACATTTATAAGATTGGCAGTGTTTCTATTCCATCCCACTCCAACCTGAAGCCTGCTCCTTGGAGCCTGTTGGGTTGCTGACCTCTGACATTCATGCTTTGGGTTGCAAAAGAGAAGAAAATTCCCCAATGTCCATCAAAAACATCACCTTCTATATTGTTATTGTTACAAGAGAATCATGATATATGTTTCATTTCCTTTTTCCTAACAGTCATGATAGCAATCTCTTCCTAACCTTCACCAATTTGTTTTTTAAGCCTTAATCCAACCAAATCTTTGCCAAAGCAGTGGACATTCATATGAATTATATTTTAACAGACGTTTGTAACAGTTGTTGGAAGATTCTGCGGCGTCCTTGTGATAGTCTCAGATTAAAAAATACTTATTTAGATGCCAGTGGTGACTGTTGCTAGTCCAGACATCATCAAATTAGCTGAAGAACGGCTTGGGAATCTTCTTTTCAGCAACACGCCACATATTTTGTGATCTTGCAAACTCATTTCCAACACAATGTCTTGGAGGTATATAATGTAAGCACGACACAGCCTCTTATTTTCCTAGTGTGATGGCGGTGGCGGTTTCAACGTTTGAAATCTGACGCTGAAATATAAATCAATTCCCTAAACCTAAAGCACCTAGTACAATTTGACTACTTTACACTGTGACGCAGGAGTATAATTCCACTTTAACCCTGAGAATGCAAAGGATAACTCTGCGCTTGAGCAAAAGGTGAGGATTTCCTTAATTTAAATCTGAAACGATAGGCCTCAACTAACTTCATCCGAGACCCAGGGTGGAGACTTGTGTGCAAAGCTCTTACATTTTAATACTGTTTTGAAGCTTTTCATAACATTTAAGTAATTACTGAGAAAATATCCCAAACCAAGGTTATTATTTTGGCCAAGATTATCAAACCATTAAATGTTGCTATCAGCACATTCCTAGCTGTGCCTCTTAGCCTACATTGTGCCTACAGATATTCAATTTGGTTTCCTTTTTATTAAGATCCCCATTAGCTGATACAGAGCAGACAGCCCATCTCCTGAGTAACAGGCTCTCATACTAATCCTTACAACCACACTGCTGCTCCCAAAGACAGCCCGGCCCTGCTCGCATGTGACACACAATCACTTCATTCACTGGCACAGTTAATCTAAAGCTCCATCTTGGTCACACAAGTATGGGAATATCAAGCATTTCCAACTCATGCAGGGTAAATAATCTCAGCACATACAGGCACAGAGTGAACAGAGGCAACATGACATCACATGCCAAACAAGGAGATGGAGCAAGGCACATAACTGACGGTGGATTTTTCAATACCGCCCTGGGCAGATTGGAGTTTCAGTTATGCGAACATTCCTCAGAGACAGCTGCTCTGGTGGCAGAAATAATTACTCTTCCATGGAAGGCGCCACAAAAAAAGTAGGTATGCTGTATAAAAGTAAGCTAACTGGCAAATAGTTGGTAGAGGAAAACTTTTCTCCAAAAGCATGCATTGAAAAATAAATGATCATCATTTTTTTATTCAGAACTTTAGCAAGAATATTTTTGGATGAGTAGTAGGATAAACGTTCACATATTGGCCAGTGGTATGCTTGATTTGATCATGATATAATGCACCAGCCTTTTGGTGTTTTGTTTTTTTGCCAAAGAAAACATCAACTTTATTGTTCATGACATGAAATATGTTTGCATCAAGTTAATGACCGACTGTCTGTATTGCCATCTGGACCAGATGTCGAAGCAGGCAAACACAAACAAAATGCATGTTATCTAAAAAGCATATAGTCAGTCATTCCGATTTGGTACCAAGCCAGGACGAACCTTGAAGATTTACATTTCTGTTTTTTTTCCCTGACTTTTTGTTTATTGCTGCCAGCCTTGGTTTGGTCATCACTATTCATGCAGTGGAAGGAAACAGAAAACAAGAGCCACTGACATACAGTATATACTGGATTTATGTTTTATTTATCCAAAGGCATCAATAGAGACAAGTTTTAGTTGCACTTTTAGTCAATGCTGGATTTTTTTGTCTTGCAGCAATATGTTTTATTCATGCAGTTGGAGTGAATTCTGTAGTTCTGTAGTTTCTCTCTATCAACTGATCTGAGTTGGTTCACTGGTACTGGAACTTTATCAGACCAGAGAGAGACTGGTAAGGTGGCACGGGTCAATGAGGACTTGTCTGCTGTGTCTGGATGGTTCAATAGCCTCATGCTATTTTGGGATTAAAATCATTCCCATCTCAAACTCAATGCAAGTTACAAACAATCAAATTAAAGTTTGAATAAGAAAAAGCTTGTATTGTAGGTTGAAAAGGTTTTCAAATGTTGACTTGGAATTTCAATGTTATAAATGAAGCGTTCAACTATTATGTACAGCCCTAGATAGGTTTTATTTATTTATTTATTCATAGCCATTCATTAATCCTGAAGGACATTATTGTGCCAGAGATTGCTCAGAAATTACAACAACATACAAATAAAGAGAGTAACAGTATTGTGTGTATTAGAAGTAATACTAATAAAAGTGTCTAATGGGATAACAATAAACAAAGAAATATGATGAATAGCATGAGCATATTCAAATTGTTTAGTTGTATCCCCCCCATATCATTTGTGTGTATGTATGTATGTATGTATGTGTATATATATATATATATATATATATATATATATATATATATATATATATATATATATAAGCTTAAAAAAGGCTACCATCCTATTAGGCCAGAAGACAGCGCATTGCCTTCATCTGCATCCATTTTGAAATGCACATAAGTTTCATCAGTATTTACATTAGTCAGTTTTGCTCTTTCATCCTCAGTATAATGTTTTTAAATGTGCGGCAGGAACACAGTGGGCGAGGCCATCTGCTTACACCTGTAAATGCATTGGACAGGAGTTTGACGACTGCCTTTCACACCTCCTCTGAACTCTGCATTGCACGAGCTTAACACCTTGAAATCATATGTATATTTCATGTACCATTTTTCCTGTTGATGTTCTTGAACTCCCAGTAGTTTCAACCTGCCTCTAGCCTTCAAATAGCATCCATCTTATTTACATAATAAAGGAGTTCACTCTGCTGAAACAATTTGGACGCCCTACACGCTTGTACTTAGCTTGTTTGTTTTCATGTTTTAAATCCAGCTTTTCAATTCCCTACTTTTCATTTTGCTATTGTCGTTAAAACAAAACCCATTTTTCCATCTCGCCTGCTGTCGCTAAGTCTTCCTTTCATCGTGATCCTCTTCATTGCCTCCCTTTCTTTCTCAAGGTTTATTTTCAACGTTCCAAGCCAAGACAGAGAATCATGACTGTTGTCTTCATTATAGTTGGAGGATCAAAAAATGAGGAGCCACTGCCGGATGTGTCGGTTATGTGAGATAGACAAGGGAAAGGAAAATAAGAGATAAAATAACACTCAAGAAAGGTTTTTTCTTTACTTAAGAAAAACACATCAAGGTGCTTAAAATATTGAATTCTCATTGTATGACTTCAATATTTCAAAGAAACAGCATTACTTATTTTCCTGGAAAGCATTTGCAGTCAATATGTGTTGCAGTCGCCATTGTTTCTCCCATATCAGCTCATTTTAAACATTGTCATAGTATTCTGTGCCAATGAGTCTTTTTCTCATCTGAACCTGCTGCTCAGGTGATATCAGGTCACCATCATGATGAACATTTGGTTTTTGTGTCTTCTCTTCTTTCTCCGTTATCCTGCAATTTCATCTTTATTGCCCTCCCTCCAAATTCCCTCCTCTCTCCTCTTGGTCTCCCAGGATTTATAAGCCTGTTAGAATCACTGTACTTCATGCCTCCTTTATTCTTGGCCATCACTCTCCTGCTCATCTCGTTGATCGTCTCCTTCCTAACCTTCCTCCTTCCTTTCCGCAACTTTCTGTCTTTGAAACTTAAGATGGACAAAGCGTCTATATGCAATAGAGATCCGTCTGATGAAAGAGTTCTCTCTCTCTCTCTCTCTCTCTCTCTCTCTCTCTCTCTCTCTCTCTCTCTCTCTCTCTCTCTCTCTCTCTCTCTCTCTCTCTCAGGTGTGGATGTGTGGTGGTCGAATGGAGGACATCCCTTGCTCCAGGGTAGGACACATCTATAGGAAGTACGTCCCCTATAAGGTCCCCGGTGGGATCAGCTTGGCGAAGGTAATTATTTACACTGTGCCTACAATATGCCGCCGCAGTTCATGAGAAAATACAATTCAGCAGATCAGATTTTTTGTGTACCATAAAAGTCTGATGCAGGGGTTCAGTGTCGCATCACCCTTTTTTACATCTGAGACACAACACAACAATGGACTACATTATATTTTAAGTAGGATTATTCTCTAAGATTGCAGGGCTAATCAAAGCATAATGGATCAGTGTTGGCTGTTTAAAGGCTGATCCACTCAGCTCTCGTGAGCTCAGGTAGCATAAACCACAGGATGCACTAGGTGTCTGACACTCCTTTAATAATCTCCACCACAGTGGAACCGACAGTATTTGTAATGCTGTTCGTGCTTTTGTTTTTGCGATATTTCTCAGGTGCACCACGATGGTAAACTCCAGTTTAGCTGAATTATATTATTCATCATGAAATTAAGACCTCAAATCAAACCTAATATTTCAAAAGGTCCATATACTGAGAGTAAAGCACACAAATGTATTTCCTTTTTTTTATTGTAAAAAATTAAATTAAACCAATAAACAATTAATGTAAAGGCCAAGTCATACGTTCAGCATCCGCGTTACTGATGTGTGCGGCGAGCCATTCAATGTCCGCTGTGGTCTGCGTAATGTATTTGTCATCATTCCAGCCTTTTTATATTGCATTTCTATGTTGTGCCTTGTATTGGCCAAGATAAAAATAACACTCTTCCGATAATGCAGCTCAATGTTGTCTTTTTTGTTTGTTAGTCCCTGCAAGATGTTTTTAATGCAGGGATGTAAAAAAAAAAATACTGTCCTTTCGACGCCCCAAGCTTTACCCTGGTGACATTGTTGGGGGGTTGTGTTTATCATTGTGACATATTTATGATTCATGCTTACATATTGCTTGATGTGAAACCACATACATTTCAGCTCAGGAACTATTGGAGTACAGGGATTTGGAAATGTAATCTTTCACAAGCAAATACAAACACACATGCACCGACACTATAAGAACGATACGTGTCCTTGAACTGCGCCGAACAGTGAAGCTGGACTAAAATTATGCATAACTGGTAATCACAAGCTTACGAGAAGGGCAAATGAACCTTTGTCTAATGAGGTTCAAGTGCAGAAACATGAACAAACATCAATACTACACATGTGCAAACACATACTGTATACTTACGCACACACAAACACACATCGCCATAATGTGAGCTAGCCTTTAAGTGGTTTAGGGTATAAGGGAATGCCAGTGTTTTTCGTTCAAATGTCCTCTACTAAGTAGTCTCCTCCTTTCCTTGCCAAAAGCACTTAAAAGTCAGTTCAGCATTTACGACCAAAAGACCACCAGATGAGAGGCAGCAGGATGCCGTGTATCCACTATCTACGGTTTATAGCGTTTGCAGGTGTTACTGTGAATAATGAGCTTAAGTTTCTTTGTTGCTTATATGCTTCAAAGTACCTCCACAGAATGAGAAATGGTCTAAAAGAGCTAAATCATCTGGAGCATTGCCTAAAACTGTTCATTACGTATGCGTCGGCTGCAGCTTGGAACTTGGCTCGGTATGCGACGGAAAGGCACCGGCCTTTGTTTTGACTTTTTATTCTGACCAGCAGCCTTTAAACTGAATCCTCAGGGGAGTGCTGACAGTCCTAAATGAGCCTGACCTTGCAGATGAAGGAGAAAATGAACTCGCTGCCTGCCTGAATTTAAATTTGATCATCAGTTTTTTCCCCTCTTAAATTCTGATCACACTTGAAACGTCTTCTTTTATTGAAGTGCTACTATATTTCAACTTAAACGGCATTCACGGAAACCAACTTATACGGTCAACTGTAATTCAGTTGGCCCAAAGTGGTCTTCATTGGTAAACAGTTTTAAAAAGCTACAGCAAAGTAGCAAAATGTTGCTGTTGATGTGAGAGGCAGAGTCAATAAATGGATGCCACTGGCGGAGAAGACTCCCCGAGAGCAATCTACAGTACTAACAGCAAACATTTATGTTCACAAAACAGTCCAATGTGGTTCCACAAGATCATCCTCACTGCCAGGGACTGTGGGATTTGGGGTTTATTTGCAGGAGGCTCATAGACATTCTGGCAGACTTGAGATGCCTGCTAAGAAAAGTAGGCTGCTTAGTGAACGAATCTACCCGCCTGACTCTCTCTCTCTTTGATTTCAGAACTTGAAACGTGTGGCAGAGGTGTGGATGGACACATACGCAGAGTACGTCTACCAGCGGCGGCCCGAGTACCGCCACCTGTCAGCGGGGGACATGACGGCCCAGAAGAAGCTGAGGAACCGGCTCAACTGCAAGAGCTTCAAGTGGTTCATGAGCGAGGTGGCCTGGGATTTACCGAAGCACTACCCGATGGTGGAGCCTCCTGCTGCTGCCTGGGGAGAGGTACGGATTACGTTGATAAAGTGTGGACCGAGATAGATGTTTCACAGATTGCATGGAGAAGAGAACGTAAAGAGAAGTACACACATTTGGAAATATTTATGCTTGCATGCCAGCCAACGATAAACCAACAGAGCACAAACGTATCCTCTTATCTTAACTCATTATCTAAACTCACTCAAAATGCTTGGATGGATAAGACCCTAGAAAGTTGCAACATCTCCAGTTCTTCAGTAAACCAAACTTTATTTGCGCCGCACTTTTAATATTTTCAGAGATGTACTGTATGAGCTCTAATACACACCTGACTGACAGGTACATGGGAGAAATAAGTCATGTGATGTTGAGGTGGTGTACTGCCTTACAGCCCTAATTGTTGATGTGTGCCACCTGCTCTGAGCACCTGAGTTTAAAAGTCTCTCTTCCACCCAGCAGCACTCTCTCTCAGCCACTTTCAGAGTCTCACCTCAAAACCTAATTTATTTCTTAATTTTCTTTCAAATTACACCCTTTATATTGCTTTCCTTGATTGAGGGTCATAACACATACATGATATTATCCCAGATGGGCATGCAAATGAAGAGAGGAATGATGCGTAATCCGTATGAGATACAAGAATCAGCTGTCAATGATGCTGTAAACCTTCAATGAAACATTGTGAATCACTGGAGGTCCTTGAGCAGACAGTCAAGGATGAGGACAGAAAAATAAGGCTGACGGGTCCAGCAGTATGCGAGATTAGCCGTGAAAAGACAGACAGGCGCAGAGCTACACACACACGCACGCACGCACGCACACACACACACACACACACACACACACACACACACACACACTCTAATACATAATCTGCCGGTGAGGATAGTAATAAGGCAATTAGCTCCCACCCACTGTCAGCACTAACACCGTTATTTTTAAGTTTGTAAATGACTGGTGAAGGTCCTCTACCTCTTTTTCAGATATAAAAAGACAATCTGCAGAGACAAAAGTAAGAGGAATGACAATATCAAAGGAATGAGGACATGAGTATAAACCGCTTCATAGCTAAAAGCAAAGTTAAAACAGTGTTTTTATCTCTTGGTTTGAAAATGTCAGCTGTTTCTACCTTTCGTTAAATCATCTGAAGAAGAAAAAAGCGTTTTTGAATGCCTTTAGGCTCTTCCCCAACTATGGTTCTCAGAAAAACCAAACACTTTAAAAGTTAGTGAATTCATCATGACAATATTTTTGGAGCTCATATTTTATACATTCAGAATCAGGTCATGGAAGTACAATGTTTACACATCTGTGAATTACTTCTTTTAGTCCTTTTGTTAACTAAAACAGAGATGGACTTTATACATTGTTAAAAGTTTTGTGTTGTTCATGCAACAATTAATCTATTAATTATACTGCTGCAGAATTACATTCATGGCTGTGTGGTGGGAATGGGCTATGGAGTGATCTTAATCCCAAACACCGCATGAGGCTATAAAGTGTGGTGGAGTGGCACATGTCATGTTCAATTCAACACTGGAGTTTTTACTTACCTGGAATGTAACACTTGTGGGAGTTGTCCGAGTTAAAAGACGGATGGGCATCGAGCTAGAGATAGCGATGGTAAAAAATCCCAGTGGTAACAACAGACAAGAAACAGTGATGAAACGTGTTTGCAATACAACTGGATATTTTCCTTCTCTTCCTGCATGCTGCAACTATCATCAGAGCATCGTGGGTCCACACCTAGGGGCCAGACAAGCCTTTGGGATCTTCCAAGTGTTAAAAAAAAACAAAAAAAACATTGAATTTATGTGGCCACAAATGGCAACCCAATGGCACAGTCCCTCTGGAATGGAGGTACATGTTACATTGTGTATTGATCAAACACAACAAAGCAATACTGAAATAGGATTATTTTTACACAGATCCAAAGTCAGTATTGCCCACATGTGATTTTATAAGTCGAACAAAAACGTGTGATGTAATACAGTGGTCCATGTTCACCAAATAAAGCCACAACACGCATGTTCTGCAGGTCAGGACCAAAAAAACACAGGGGCCCATGAAGGCCTAAATCCAGACATGCCTTTGCTGGATTAAGAACAATATCTGATGGAACCTGTGCTGGGACAATCCATAACAAGTGATCCATAAAGAGCAAGCAGTACCCGTTTCTGTTACTGCGTTTTTCTGTGTGTTTCGAAGATACGGAACGTGGGCAGCGGCACGTGCATGGAGATCAAACACTTTGTCTCGGGGAGCCCCATCCGCATGGAGAGCTGCGTGAAGGGGCGGGGCGAGGTGGCCTGGAGTCACGGACAGGTGAGGGTCATTCGTTACACCTTCTCTAGTAAAACGTCTCATGAGGTCTCCTGACCTTGGAGGTTTTATTTTTTTGTGGAGCACACAAGGTTGGAGTGCCACACTACATATGTTGTATCTGACAGGACCATGACCATCATGCAGGGGTTAATGAGGAGATGACCCCATTGGCCAGTTGTTTCAGAACCAAATGGAGGCATGGGCCTGTGTATCCTTGTTCATTTATTTGGGTATATTTAGCCGCTCAAGTCGCGGCAATGTCGGCCGTTCAGTTGGTGTAACGCTTTGCTTAAAATAAAACATGCCAGCAGATGAATCCTAGTTAATTGTTATGTAGCTGCTAATGTTAGCATGCCAATACGGTAGCAAGCTAACATGCGAAACATTACTGTAGATGGGCGACTTAACATTCCTGCTAATGTTTGGATATATTCTAATATGTCTCGACTGTCCCCATCCAGCATTCGTAGCTATGCCTAGAAACAACAATGTGATGTAATTCATAGATATCCCACAAAGACAAAGACAAAGCACAAAGAGCGGGCAGGAGAGGAGGTGGATGGGTCAAACAAGACGCAATCTTTCTCCCAAGAGACCACTGTTCATTCCCCATGTTAAACGAGAAGTCAACTTTGATGTATTTGTCCCGTAACTTGCATACTTCAGTAACGGCACTAACTGTTATTATTTCAACACCAAACAACGATCTTTTCCTAAACATGACTAAGTAGATTTGTTTGACTAAACCTTCCTGTGAAGACGGAAGTTGATTTTGAAAAAGCTGTTTGGATGGGATGATTGAAAAATCAGGAATATCTTTTTCGTAAAATATCACGTTGACATGCCACAAGATACACTTGGGATTGCAAGTGATGACGTGCATGTCATACGAAGTCTAAAATACTTGTGCACTAAGCCTCGTAATTTCTTCCCAACATGAAAGCCCCCTTGAGACTGTAGCCTCATTCACCTTCTGTCTCCTTTGAGCAGAGATGCACAAACCGGATGATCTGAAAGAATCAAGTTGATATTCTGCACCCTGTAATCACAGGTTTGATTCAGATGGCTTTTGACATAGTGCGGCACACTCTCCTCCTCGATCCAATTCAAACCTGGCAAACTCCACACAGAGAAACACTCTGATAGAGAAAATGCTTTTTAATTACAGTTGAGATGTGTTTCCTCCCAGGTGTTAACATTTGGTTGGAGGGAGGATATTCGGGTGGGTGACCCCATTCACACAAGGAAGGTCTGCTTCGACGCCGTCTCCCACAACAGCCCCGTCACCCTGTACGACTGTCACGGCATGAAGGGGAACCAGCTGTGGCGCTACAGAGAGGTAATGGGAGAAGAGAGTGGAAACTGAAAGTTTGCAGTTTATGGTGGTTTTCACAGCTGTAATCTCTTTTTTGGCCTTTCAACTGTGCTGCTGCAGCAATTTATTTGGTCAGCTACGCATCACTTCAGTCAATTAATGAATAATTTCAACATAATGGTGACCATCTGTTAAACATCTAATTAAATGGATCTGAAGGAAAACTGAAGGATGCATACATAACAGATGTTAAACTTACCCTGATCCTGTTTCTTGAAACTCACAATGTGATGCGAGTCTTACATCTTTCAGCTCACGCTTCTGGCACTTTTTGTTGAAGTACAAAAAGGACAATCCTGAAGAATGTGTTGCTTTTCAGATCATTCTAAATAATACGTAAGTTTAAACATTATAATAATTTTTTCAGTCTGTTTTATTTGTTGAAAAACATGTGTCCACTGTCCTGCTTTGACTTGGTTTGTATTATTAATCACACTAGCTAAAGGAGCACCATGGGGCCAGCAACAAACACAAAAAAACACAACAACCAGTTGGAAAAAAACACCCGATAATATTCTGTTTTGTATGTGGGATGTGGGATGGGTGGTAGATAATATTTTTGGTGGGAATGTATTGAAAGTATGTTATTTCATCTTTCACCAAAATGCCCCCAAAGTCATATCAAGATGGGAATAAACGCCTTGTTGACATTTTTAGGACCTACATGAATACGTTCCATTTCTCTTTCCTCCAGGATAAGAGTCTCTATCACCCTGTCAGCAACAGCTGCATCGACAGCAGCCCGAGTGAGCGGCGAGTCTTCATGAACGCATGCGACCCCGCTTCTCTTAGTCAGCAGTGGATGTTTGAGAAAACCAACGCCACAGTGCTGGAGCTCTTCAACCGGGGCGCCAACTGAGGCCCCTGGACGGTGAGATGAGGCGTCTTCTGCAAAAAAAAGACCATGAAACAGCGATCACGTTTGATCAGGTGAATAACTTTGTTTCCCTCAGGAACAAAATGGTGCCATTTGTTGACAATAAGAAAAAACGGAATAACGCTGGGTCCTTCTTTGAACTTGTCTCACTGTTGTCCAGATAAGAATGGAAGCTACATGTGAATACCGAGCTGCTTCAGAAACATCGCCCCGTGGCACAGAAGCGATTCTGTGTGACGGCTGAGAGCAGAAGAGCTGGTCGGACTACAAACACTCACAGCAGGATTCAATCATACAGATTGAGCTTGTGATGAGGAGGAAGGTAAGAGAATATCATGCTTGCCTGAGCAACATCCACTGCCACTTGCTTAAAAATATAGATATAAACTGATTTAAACAATAATTTAATCCCCTGTTTGTGTTCTGTCCTTCCCCAGGGGAGAGAACCACGGTGACACCGGATTGTCCTGAAACACGGAAAACACAGAGCTCCTACACACTGAAGTTTGGACCTTTTTTTGTGTTTCCAAGAGTCACAAACACAAACTCTGCTGGATGTAATGGATCATCTAATCTTCTGCCTCTTTCCCTCTAGTCTTTTTCAATTGTTGCCTTATCACTTACAGCGATGGGAAATACCTTCTCCCTATGTTTTCATCTGAGGTACCAAAACAGCATATGGGACACATGTGGGACTTTTGCAAGCCAAATTTCCAAAAATGAAACTAAACAATTTGAAACTATTATTCCTGCAGTGTGCAGATGGACTGCAAGAATCTCTTTTTATAGAAGGAACACAATCTTGTACAGACTCATCTTTTGAAGTGCAATTATTTTTATACTGAGCAATAAAGCAAAAGATTATGTTCATTTCTACAATTTATTTGTTTTATTTAAATCCTTATAATATTCTGTGCTGTCTGGCGATTTACCACTCACGCGTTCATATCTCTTTTGCCGAGAAATATGACATAAATGTACATATGAAATGCCTCAGCAGCTATTGGATATATTTCAGCTCATTGTTAAGCTGTCCGGCTCACAACGTTACTGCTTTGGTTCACTCTCCTTGCTCTGGTTGTATTTTCAGCTTCAGCAAACAGCTGTTTCAAAAGAGACGCATTGGCCGAAACCTGACTGCTTTCATCTGACGATGTTTTAGCAATTTGCTAGTAAACTGGCTACGTGTGAAACAATCCGATTGCACCACAATGCTCCAGTCTTGCATAGATCTCAAGTTACTAATCAGACTGTAAACAATGAACATCACACATAGTTAAACTTATTGTAAGTCTAATTGATGTCAACAAGTTGTTAGGCAGAAACGTATTGTCTCTGCACAAAAGTAATTTGGGAAAATGTTAAAAATGCCTGAAAGGAAATGTTTGTACACATGCCAAAGAAACACTGTCACTGTCAGCCATGGTTTTCTATACATTTACACTTGGAGGTTGGAAACTGGGAAAATTCCGACCTCCGAGTTGTCTGGAACTCAGTATTAAGGCCATCGGAGCTGAAGAAAATCGTCATACACAGTGAATACATTAACACGATAACGACCCTGCACCATTAACGTGACCCCTTCGATCCTTGATGAAAATCCTACATGTAGATGAGCAAAGACATCTTATTGGAATTCTGATAAAAACCAAGGTCACAAACTCATCATCTCTCTTCAGTCCGGGAGGGAAACCTGCACAGCAAGCAAGCAGCAGCTTGAGAGTGAGTCATCAACCTGAGAAGCAATTCCAACACCGCAAGTATGAGTCTGAGGATCTTATTGGCTGTCTCATGCCACCGAGATTAAACAAATAAACAGTGGAAGTCGCTGCATATTGTTATCGTCGTTTTGCACTCTGCTTACCATATTTTACAGATTAGTCCTCTTTAGAGTTTAATGCACTGAGGAATGTCACATGACAGTCTGTGTCTCTGTCATTCAGTTCTCCCTCCACAATGCAATTTTTTTTATTATAATTTGGGACAACAATTGTAATAATACTCATTGCTATTCACCCAATGCTCAATTGAAAATATTGATAACATGTAGACAACCTTTTTCTCTCTCAAATTACTTTGATAGATCAGTTACTGCATGAAAAATGAGATGGAAATGTTTGTGATCAGTAGCAAATGTGAAACGTCTATTATGAATAAAGAAGTTCAGTATCAGATTCCCAGCATTGCACAGTAACATTAGATTGTTAAACCGATTATACTTTTAAAAAGCAGTTTTTAAACAGGCATTTCTTTCCGAAGATACAATACTTAATTGTCCAAGATCTTCCTACTGCTGTGCTACAAAGCATCCATTTGTATCCTCACCACATAGGTCAGAATGATACATTCCACAAGAAAAGCTTCCAATGAATAAAAAATACAAAATGCTTCAGCACAAGTCAGAACAAGTGTTTCTGCTCATTAGACAATGTGACTTCTGCCTGACCTGCAATTGAATCAGAGCCTCCTCTGCTTTCACCATTTGTAGCTATACAAGTAAAATCCAAGATTGAGCATGCTTCTCAGTTCTTAAAATATTGTTGATTAACATCAAGGAAACATCTGTCACAGTTTTTCTTTCCTCATAAATCTGAATGGATGCATGTGTTTTCATGATCACTGAAATGAACTATTCATGCAGACTGTGTCTGAAATAATGTTGCAAAATAGCATTCCAAGGGGCTTTTCCACACAATGAATTCACGCTTATTAAAGAAAGTGTGGAAAACACACTGGTTGCGCTTCTCACAAGTGAAATTAGTTTGAAGTAACAAGACGGGAAACTTGATTAAATATAATATTTCCATTCACTCCCTGCCAGTCACTGTGAGTGCTGTTTGGAAAGACGAGAGATTGAAACATTGACATCTCAAGCTCTCAACTAATGCAGAGACGATCAAAAGTGAATGCTGGTTAATCTTCCCAATTACTGACTCTCTGCTTTATGTGCAATGCATTTTGTCTAGTCAATTTACAAAGGGGGAGAGACCCATGGTACGATTACTTTAATTCCATTTCTACACATTCACCTCCATCATATGACGAACATATTTCAATCAGGAGAGACTGGTTACCGAGTTTTAACACATGTCTTCCTTACTGAACTTGCGCTTGAGCTTCATGAGCCTGCAAATTGCGCGCAATCTTTTTTGATGATGTGCAATGTGAACATCAGACGTCATGAAATGGAAAGATAAATGCGAGCCAGAGACAAAAACTGAACAAAATCATTGAATCCGGCCTGGAAAAAATAAGCTTTTTTACTTCTTCATTGTCAACTTTTATCTTTAATGTCCAGAAAGTATATTTTGCAGAAATAGGTCAGGATGAAAAGCTACTTTTTATGTGTGCTAATCAAGCTAATGGTCCTTTAATTAAAGGAGTCGCATGTTGGAGATAAGACTGAAAAAGTTCACAAATTAAATATGAAATGAATATGAGAGAAAGTGCAGTTTCTCTCTTTGGGGAGACGCTTGCTGCAAGCCTGACTAATAACCAAACCCCCATCTTCTTTTAATTCGCTCAGTCCGGGGAGCCAGGGAGAGGTGTGACAGGCCTGATCCGCTCATGACCTATCAGCTGAATAATTACAGCTAACCTGCTTCTCCACAGAGCTTCGCTGCTATTAACGGCCCCGCTGTCACACACTAATGGGAAATCACGGTCGCGGTGGTGTCGCAGTGGCAGGCTCGAGTCGCCGAGGACCCGGGTAGACGTATTCGGGTCAAATCCCTTAACACTCTTCGCTGTTTAAAAAAGGCAGATTGGGGCCACTCTTCGACGGTTGTTTTCATGTCTGGATGTTGTTGTTTTCTGTTCACGCTGACAAAGAGCTAACGCACATCGAATGATTTAATACTTCATAAAACAGGTGCACTGAAAGCCGGGCTGCAGCCTGAGACTTTGGCTCTGGCATTTCTCTGGCCTAAAGCAGGAGCATTCATCAGGGGGAAAAACACTGAACATCAGTTTGCAGGCTACATTGCTAATTAGCTGATCAGCTAGCATTTCGAACAGCTAAAAATAAAACCGCATATATTTTATTCATTCCACTGCTAACAAAACGCTGTCTGTTCTCACCACGGCTATATTTACCATCACAATTCATTTTCATTGCATCTCTGTGGCCCTGCCGGCTAAACTTCAAACACAGACACCAGCCCGCCCACTCGCAGGCTCAAAGGCTAAAAGAGTGATATTTCTCTCAAAACTATACTTCAATTAGATTGAGGAAAAAAAAGACATGTAGTTTGTTTTCTCTAAATGCTTCGTGACAGTAAATGTTTTTTTTTGCTCCGGGGGAACCAAACTCTTGTCAGGAGTTAAATATGTAACTAAACTTCCTCCTGAGGTGACCTGTCAACATGAAACTCTGTTCTAACAATTGCAGCCTGTTTGCAAGCTATGTGGACCGCTCAAGGTATCCTCATACAATGTATGCATACGTGTACGTTTGTATGATATCTTACAAAGAAAGTTACATCTCATTTTGCATGCGTTTCCCTCCGAATGTCCAGCAGCATTACATTACATCCAGTCGTATCAAAATATACTTGCGGTCGTTAAATATATTAGCGTATTACGTCACTTCCGGTTCCACCGTGTGTGTATGTGTTAGCCGATAACGTACTTGTCTCAGCTCCAGCTAAACCGAGCTAATTGTGTGATATTCTCCAGTACAAGCACCTGATCACCTGCTGTACATCTTTCACATCTAAACACAGGGCTCTCAAGTTTTTAAGACAGGTAAGAGTGACATATCCTCTCCCCCCCCCCCCCCCCCCCCCCCGGCCGCACCTCCGCCCATGCCATATGCCCACAGACCAGCTCCCCTCCCCCCCATATTATTATTAGCTTTATTTTCATTGGTTGCTGGATTACATTTCACCCAGATACAACAGATACGTTTTTCTGATTGGCTATTCGTGTAGCCCATTTCTTTCTTTGATTGGCTGATGAGTGGCACCTCGCGGCAGAACTCCAGGGGATTCGGGGGAGACGTGCTTGATTCCTCCATGGTGAGGGCAGCGCGACCAGGTCATGTTTGTGCGCTGCGGCACATTAAATAGCCTAGAGTTTTTTTTCGGCGTGAAAAATACGATGTGTGGCGGGAGGGCGTGACTTAAGACCGAAATGCGTGACATTCACGCTCAATGCGTGACACTTGAGAGTCCTGTAAACACTTGACTCTCTTCTTCTTTTAGCGACTCAACGTTTAAATCTAACTGTCCTATTTTTCACTTTGTTTGTTCTGCTAATCGTTAGCTACCTTACTTAGCAGCTAGCGATGTCTTCCCCCTCTCCTGCTCTCTCCTGCTCAGTGTGTCACATGTATAGCTATTCCCCTGCCTTCTTTAATGATAACGTTACATGTAATAAGTGTAGTATATTTGCTAGGTTGGAGGCAGGTCTCAGTGGGTTAGTTGCACGGCTCCACACCATTGAAGCTCAGACGTTAGCTACGTTAGCCAGCCCAACTTCCATAGTCGGTGCGGACCAACTAGCTTTAGCTTCTGATAACGTTAACTGTTCCCCGGCAGCCCCCGAGCAGTCAAGGGACTGGGTGACTGTACGAGGGAGTAAGAAGCCGGTATCTAAGCAGACCTCTGGACACCGCCAGCCTCTTCCCGTTTCTAGCCTCTCGCCACTCAGCGGCACTGAGAAACAAACTTTGGTTGTCGGGAGCTCAATTGTTAGAAACGTGAAGATCGCGAAACCAGGGACCACAGTCAAATGTATTTCTGGGGCCACAGCGGGCGACGTTGAGTCCTATTTAAAACTGTTGGCTAAAGACAAACGTAAATACAGCAAGATTGTAATACACGTCGGCGGTCGGAGGTCACTAAAATCAACGTGGAGTCGGTGTGTGCTTACGCCAAAACAATGGCGGACTCCGTAGTTTTCTCTGGCCCGCTCCCAAACACAGTGACTGATGAGATGTATAGCCGCATGTCAACTTTCCACCGTTGGTTGTCACGGTGGTGTCCAGCAAACAATGTGGGCTTTGTAGATAACTGACCAGGACCTGTCCTTTGGCTCACGTGAAACACATCTCAAGGACCGTCTTTTTTCACCTACGGAACATCTCAAAGATCCGGCACATCCTGTCTCAACGCGATGCAGAAACATTGATTCACACATTTGTTACCTCAAGACTGGATTACTGTAACTCCGTATTATCAGGCTGCTCCGGTAAATCCCTTGGATCTCTCCAACTGATCCAGAATGCTGCAGCTCGTGTACTAACGAAGACGTGGAAGGGAGATCACATTACTCCTGTACTAGCTGCTCTCCACTGGCTTCCTGTAAGATCGAGAATCATATTTAAATACCTTCTCCTTACCTACAAAGCCTTAACTGGTGATGCACCATCATATGTTAAGGACCTTATAGTGCCATATTACCCCACGAGAGCATTACGCTCACTGAATGCAGGGTTACTTGTGGTTTCCAGAGTGCTAAAAAGTAGGTTGGGGGCTAGAGCTTTCAGTTATCGGGCTCCTCTTCTGTGGAATCAGCTTCCACTTTCAGTTCGGGGGGCAGACACGGCCACCTCATTTAAGAGTAGACTTAAGACTTTCCTCTTTGATGGCGCTTAGTTAGGGCTGTTTCAGGCTTATAGTTAGGGCTGGCTCAGGTTTGGCCTGGTCCAGCCCCTAGATATGCTGCTATAGGCCTAGACTGCTGGGGGACATCTTTCCTTTCCTTCTCTTCCTCTTTCGCTCCTCCTCTCCTCCTCTCCTATTCACCTCTTCTTTCTCTCCTTCTGGATAAATGATTGTCTCTTCAATGCATATTACTAACTTTACTTTCTTTTTCCATGGATTTGTGGCTGCCTGGAACCAGGAGGGTTCCCCTGCTGATGCAACCATGGCCCTGCTGATGCAACTGGCCTGGAGCCGGTCCTGCCAGCTGCCATGGCCCTGCTTTCTCCTCCCACTGCCCCTGGAATGCCCCTCCTCTCTACCTCCTTCTGCTTAATGGATCGTGGCTATCTGGATCATGGACCATGCATACTGCTCATTATATGAATAATTTCTGTCACATTCATTGAATGTGCTGTAACTCCGTTACGTTATTCATTCTGGCCACATGACATCTATTGCTTCTTCTATCCGGGGAGAGGGATCCTCCTCTGTTGCTCTCCCTCAGGTGTCTTCCCCTTTTTTCCCGGAGAAAGGGTTTTTACTATCTTTATCGGGAGTTTTTCCTGATCCGATGTGAGGTCCCGGGATAGGGATGTCATGTGTACAGATTGTAAAGCCCTCCGAGGCAAACTTGTATTTGTGATGTTGGGCTATATAAAATAAACTGAATTGAACTTAAGTACAGAAGTTATCTGACAACAGCGGCCTCCTGGTTGAAAGAGTGATTTTTGTTTCATGATTTTGACGTCTTCTGTGCCATTCCTCCCATTCAACATAACATCTCGTACCTCCCTGCATATTTGTTTTAGCATCGCTCTTCTGGCTGTGAAGCGAATAGCTTCTTCTTTTTTTCTTTTCTGAGGCTCAGTGACTTAGTTAAATACCTGTTGGTATATTTACATAAACCCATTCAGCCCGGGTGAGCAAATCACACACTGGAGCCGCAGAATAACAAGCGTGTTTTGACAGCGACGAGCAGAAACCGCAGCGCATTGTACGGCAGTCAGTCGCGCGCTGTTGCCGGCGACACACACACACGGCTGTCACCTCCGTCTTTGAGCGGATTTATACAGCGTGCTGTATATTCGGTTCAGGTTGTCTCCACCGGGCTCACGTCCAAAAGCAGCACGAGCACGGCAGCCAAACTGCTCTTCGGCTGAGAGGATACTAGAAAGCATGTCAGCCGGTTTAGAGTTTACATCATATAGCGAGGTAATATAAAGATAATATCCTCTTTTATGTTCATCAGAAGTATGGTATCGTTGCGTGCTGATGACGTTTTGAAGTGCAGATAGAGTTAACACAGCATAGCCACAAAATTACACAACAATAATCACTGTGATGGATCTCAAGCAAATTTGATGTTTTCTGCAAGTAAATTTTTTTAGTATACAGAAATTATCATAAACATCAAAGAGTGCATAAAGGGAAGTAAAAACCCCGTTAAAAACATCTAAAGTAACAAGATGCTTGAAATGGTCAGCATTAATATAAGTTACATGATTTAAAGTAAACGCGTTAAAACAGCAGACTTATAAATAAGAAGTGCACGTAGTCATTGTGACGTCACTCATTGATTTGTTGACTGCCGTTATGGCGCCTGGAGTCCGTCGATTTTGCCGTCACTGTCGCCATGTTGTTGTTTTGCAACCGATGAACGTTAATTACCATTTTCGGAATTCGGACTAGGGAAGTAGTGACACCGGATACTTGCCGCCTGGGTAAAACTTTCAGCAACACATCTGCAAGTTCCCAGCTAACTTTCAAGAGGACGAACCACACACATATTCCTCTTTGTATAAGCTCACCAAAAGCACCAAATATGCACACTCTGCACAATAAGAGAGGCAGTTTGTCATGATCTTTGTTGAGCAAATTCATGCCACCCAGAGGATGAAGCCCTCACATACAAAGCATTGTATGAGCTTACCTCAAGCTCAAGCAAGTTTCAACATATACACTAGAGTTTTATTTCAGATGATGTGTTATTCCTTTAAATACCACGCAGGAGACATTACACTCTTCAAAGGGATACATGGGGGTTTTGAATCCTCTAAGCAAGTTCTGGAATGACATCTGCAAAAGAAGGACAATCCTCAAAACAAAAGCTTCACCATTCTTCACCTAACTGACAGCTTTTGCAGGGCGGGAGGAGCTGAGATGGATGTCAACTTTCTGTGATCTCACTGAAGTGCTTGCTTTACAGTCACAAAGCTGAAAAGGAAACACTTTTCTTTCTGTACCCCCAAGATGGCCTGTCATTTTAATTCCATTTCATCATGTTTTAAGTGATATCTCATGGCACGTGCTGTGCTCCATCCTAATTTCGAAGCCTTTATTTTAAAGTTTGAGTTTTTTTCTGACAAGATGATGACAACTGAACAAAACTTCTCCCTTTGGTATGTTTCACCCTTCTGTGAACTTCACTGTACTCTAGGAGGTATTTTGTTTGTGATACATTGGTGTCATTTAATCTCTGTGCACTCTCTGTAATCTCTCCATGTCTACTAAACTTGGTAACTTCATACATTACCCAGAGTGCCTTTCAGAAACGCACATGGCTACAGACATGGTGACAGGGGAGAGGGGGTCATTCTGGTCTTGAACTTTAGTACAATATGCAAGGTCTGAAAGGACCTTGTAGGACTCAATATATACTTTCCCTCTTGATTAAGCCTCCTTTCACTTCATCCCTTTTTTTAAATTCATGTTTAGGATCATTGTTTGTTTTTTGTTTTTTTATCTCAGGTGAAATTTTAAAGTGCTGTAACCCCAGCAACCCTACACCAATGCTGATCAATCCACACGTTGGCTTTTTCAAACCACAGTCGCCTTTCAGCTCCTTTTTTTACATTGCCCACATCCTCATTTTTATCCTCTCCTCCATCCACAGAGGTGTTCGCCCCGCCTTCCCCCACCCCCCACACAATGGAATCAATCACTGGTAGGAAATAAGAAAGAAATAAGTAAAATATGGTGATTCATTCTTTAAAAAAAAAAAAAAAAAGGTCATCACAGACAATCTATAGTGCAAGGGTCAGATAAATCCCTTACAGAACGCAGAAAAGAAAAAAGAAAAAGCATATTGTCTTAATTTTCTCTCGCCATGCCCGGGTACATGATGAACGAGATTTGCCAAAACAGGAAAGAGAAATAAAAAAAGCAATATAAATTGGGACATTAGACGGTGGGCACTGATAGTCAGAGCAATGCATTATATTAAACATTAGCCACCTGACAAAGAGGTTGAAACAAAGCAACAGAACTAGCATGGGAAGACAAATATATTGTTTTCTGTAGTGCTGCTAAATATCAAAATCATGTTGTCAACAAAAGCATGTTCATTGGGAACATTGATTTGCTGAATAAATGTAATTTAAAATATTCCTATTAGTGAAAATAAAAGGTGGTTGCAAGTGGAAAAGTTTTAAGCCTCAATTTTAGCTGGATGAGGAAGAGGCGACATGAGGAAGATGTTATGATGTGGTGTGTTTTGTGTTCCGGTTTTATTTTGAAGGTCCTTGTCTAGTGTGCCCTCTGTTCCTCTGCACTTCCTGTCTGTGATTGTCTGCTGATTGTTTCCTCCTGTGTCTAATCACCCACACCTTCTCATTGTACTTAAGCCCTCTGTGTCCTCTGTTCCCTTGTCTGGTCGTACTGTGTGTTCCTCCTTTCAGTTAGAGTATAGAGTTTTTTTTGAAGCCTTGTTTTGTTTAGAATAAATTATTTTTTTCACTGCAGCTCTGCATTTGGGTCCTCTCTCCCAGTCCCCCGTGACAGAGGCGAAAAGATGAACAGTCTACATTTCTTGCAGGGCTTCATGATTATTTTGTACAATAGGGGAAAGGTCAAAGAAATTAACATTTCTTCTGGTGACTACACATGTCCAAAAACTAATTTTACGGCAGTCAGGTTTGTGAATTTGAGTTGGTTGGATGACTAAAATTGTTTAATTATGCCGACACTTACCTGAATCTGTATCACCAGGTGTATCCAAATAAACGTAGATCTAAAACCACATTTGATGAACAAAAAACTGCAAACTATCTATGTGCATAGTGGATGGTTTGCAAGAATTGAGCTCCTGCTGAAAAACAAGGATTGGGAGAAGAAACAATTACACCTTGCAATTTCAAATGGGTTTTGGCAGGGATGAACTGACCGTTTCATCTGCCATAACAGCTTTGTTACGTTGCTTTCTCCTCAAATTAAACACAGCTGCAGGAAACCAAACACATTTACTTGGTTTATTCAAGAACCCATTCACTGCCGGTGCTGAGCCGATTTTAGTTTTTTAAGAAACTCATCCTCTGGACTCTTATTCATGGGACTAAAGCTAAACTAAAGCTTCCCTCGACCATACACACCCTTCACTCTCAAGGCCAAATTATGTGTTTTACAAAGAGCGGCCATGATGATGATTTGATGTCCGTCTGAAGGGGTAAGAAAGCACATACTAAACCTACTATCAGTAATATTACATAACATTATTACATAGTCTTCAATATCTAATTGAAGGGGATTTCCACATTCAAAGTTTGTTTATGTGGCTGTTAGACTATTCACGAAACGGACGATCCGACATTCCTACCCACTTCATGGTGTGTTTTTGCCTTCGGACAGATTTTCTCTGCGCCTTCCAGTGTGGCTTTTTGAAATCGGTTTAAACATTTGATCCTCATATGAACTCCTGCTTTTCAGTCATAACGGAGCCCTTTGCATTCAATTTCTTACTCATACAGCCAGCAAATGCAACACAACAGCTGATGAGAACACTAAGATTGAACCAAACAGTAAATGTGCTGTGAAACTAAAACTACGAGTCAAATGAGGCTAAAAAAGCTCCATTAACTGGGCAAAGGCTGACAATTTTCTCCATGATTTCAGCCTGATGAGCTTTTCATATTAAATCCAATATTGATATCAAAATATTGACACATCTAGGTTTAAGTTACCAAAATCTGAGCCAAATTTGTTCCCATCACCAATGTTGCTGAAAGTCATTGGAAATGTTGCACTGTGTGTAAATCTTCAGACTTTACATTGTAAACATGATCTACTTAGTTCAGTTTCTTCCAGCCCATAAAATCCATTAATCCTTCATGAAGCAATTTCCATTGCAGACATTAAATCAAATACTAAAAAAAACACACACACATACACAAACACGGAGCAACCTTCAGAAACTTGCTCCGTGTTCGGCAGCATGAATGTGTCACATAAAGAAGCGTGAAGAGTGAAGAGCCTCTCTAATGCGCCTGCCTCGCCTCCATTCAGTGTCCCCAAAACCCCTCCGACTTGTCAGAGTAATTTTCTTCACTTGAAACTAGCTTCTTCTAATAAAATTATAATTCAGTTATTACAAGCACAGTAACGCCTCAAGTGCTGCCCCTAAGCCCTGACTGGCTTATGGAAATGTGTCCGCCAGATGCACTTAAGCCTCATGCAAATGGATTTTAATTTGGTGGAAATTGGTTCTGTTCATTAACGCCACATTATACCCACGCTGGTATTGAAATCTCACCATTCGTCAACGCACATTGACATCCGTTCAATTTGGCTGAAGGAGCGCTCCAAAGGACGATGAGGTCGCTCCACTTGACGATACTCAACCGTGTTCCTATGAAGTGTTATGAATGTAGGGGGAAAAATCCCGGATTGCTGTTCACCTCCCTGCCTGAGGGGGGTGCTGTGATATGTTTGGCCGTGCTTTGTTCCTGCAGGTGATTGGACGGTGGTATATAAGGGGGAACCTGGGGAGGCTGTCGCTCTCTCCAGCTTCCAACTGGGCCATGCTGCACAACAGGGATTCTTGGGTGGTGAGGTTTAGAAAGGGTGTCGGTAGTGGTGAGAGACCTTTTTTGTTTAACCATGTTTTCTCCTGTTTTTGGGTAGGGAGATAGGTAAGACACCTGTACTCTCTTTTGTGGGCTAGGGAAGTTAGAGTACGTACACAGATGGTTTTGTTTGTTATTTTTGGGCCAGGCTCACCCTGAAGAATTCATGACGCCAGGTGAAAAATAAAAGCATCATTGTACCTTACCTCTGCAGCATTGGTCCTGATTTTTTTGGAGGTGGGGAGACCCGTCCGTATGTTATGCTCAGGCTCCCCTAGGTGCCTGAGCTTGACTTCTGCGTAACACAAGTCAATAACTACATTTACACCAAATGATTTCTGCAGGAACTTGCAGTTCCCTCTGTTTTCCAGCAAGTCCAGTCATGGCCTGATTTCTATTTCAGGAAGGAGAGGAACTGTGGCTGAGGGAGAAACCCACATGTATCAGGATGCATTGAATGCACTGTTGTGGAGAAAATAGTGCATTTTTAGAGTGATCCTCTCTTTGATGAAAAGTAGATGTCAAATAGGTGCAAGTAGATGTATTTCATGACAGCCTAACAGCTTTTTTTTAATAATCTGTCACATCCAGGCTTTTCTTTCCTTCAACTCTAAGTGTTTACAAATATACAAACCGCTTGCAGCACAAGCTGTCTTCGTTTTTTTGCACTCTGAAATGTTAAATATTAGAACTAGTCCTCATGAATTTAAGATGGTTTTCTCACATCGCTATGGTTTTTCTGGAAGCTGTCAGCAAGTTCTTTGAGGAAGGGACTGAGTGAGAGATCATTACTGTAACCTGATTCCGTCTGTGAGTCCTGTCCAAGGGTACTTGTGCGAGCCCCTAACCCCGTGACATTATTCATAGTAACTATGCAAATCAAAGTGTTTTTTGAGAATACATACTCAGACCGCATCTCTGCACCAGTGTTCTTCTCTTTGAACCATCTCAGGATTTCTGAGATGAATGTTGTCTCAAAGCAGTTAGGCTCTCAGGAGTATGAGTATAGTAAATATGCATGTGAGTGACCTTAACACTGTCAGTGGGTAGATGTTCTCTTTGCAGAAAGAATGGCATCATTGTTTCGAAACATTCTTAAAAAAAAAAACATGATTTTGGAACAACATTTTTTTTCTCAATAGCTGACTTGTGTATTATACAGCCAAAAGGCAGAGTACCGTCACTGAAGAAGATATTTTGGTCACTGTCCCTCTTTGAGTGGAGGGTCGCTCCTCCAGTATTGTTGTTGTTGCTGTGATAATAGCAATCGCTGCAGGTAATTGCATGGCACACTGCGGGCGATTGCTGGACCAAAGATTCAATCAAATCAATCTGTCAGACTGCACAATATCTCTTTCGAGGCATGTCAGATTGTGAGATGGATGCCTGGGATAACACGTCATTAACTCGCATTACCCACTTGGACCACTCTTGTTTTTTGTAGATGACAACGAAAAACCAACAAGCACTGGCATATGACCGTATGGCGCCTATTACCCAGGCGGCTACCTCCGGTTCTGCAGAGTGAAGCCCATGCGGAAGTGTCTTAAAACTTGCATTCTCTCGACTGACCATCAGGGGGTGACTCCTCAGGTTGCAAAAATCTGATCGCATAGAAGTCTATGAAAAAATTCCTTGACTTCTCACTTGATTTATTACAGTTATCACTGGGAACTTGAGTTTATGGTCTCCAACACCTGTTTCAAGTCTTTAATACAGCATGATGTTCAGTTTGTAAATTATGGTCCAGTTTAAAGTAATAGACCGAAAAAAGGCAGCTTTAGGGCGGGCATCCTGTGATTGAAAGGTGGCTGCCACTACCAGAGAAGTATACGCCGTCTCTACGTCAGTTTCAAAGTCAGTCTCTACGAATGTCGCTGCCTTTACCACTTAGGCGGCGTCTCTACGAACGCCATCTCTACGTGCGTTCCAAATATGGTAACATCCGTTCATTAGCAAAAACAACATCATCAACCATAACCCGCGACGGCGAAATAGCCATCACCATAATTTGAATTCTATAAACTTCTCCTCGGCTGTTCACACCGCTGTGGTGCACTGCATTTTGCTTTTTAAGGGGAAGTGGTTGTGCCATGCAATCATTCAGAGGTGGATTATTCCATCAACCTGTGCTGATGTATGTCTTCTTCCCTCCTGGGCACCTTGATCAGAATATTTTTTCCCACTTTTAACACATCTTGGTGTGATGCATTGAGCTGAGGAAAGCATGTCTTTTAAAGGAAGTTTATAATTTTATGGATTAATTCACACAACTATTTGCCGGCCAATAGAGGGCCCACCTTGAGCCACCAAAATCAGAATCAGAATCAGAAAACCGTTTATTGCCAGGAATGTTTGCACAAACGAGGAATTTAGTTAGGCGGAAGGTGCATAAATTAGACATTAGACGAGACAAACAACAATCAACGACAGCAACAGTGCAATGATGTCTAAGTCAGATAAGGATAAAGTGCTCAGACAACAGATAACATTAATTTAAGTGTGTGTTTAAGTTAAAGTTAAGTGTATGTGGCATGAGTGTTTAAATATGAATTGTGCAGTGGAGTGACCGGTAGGAGGAGAGAAAGGAATAAAAATGAATGGTCCGAGAATAGTCCTGTGATAGAGTCAGTCAGTGGGGAACCCGGGCTCTATTGATGAGCCCGACTGCCGACGGGAAGAAACTGTTAGTGTGGCATGAGGTCTTGGTCCTGATGGACCTCAACCTCCTGCCAGAGGGGAGGGACACAAACAGGTTGTGTCCAGGGTGAGAGGGGTCAGCTGCGATCTTTCTTGATATATTATTATATATATATTGATATTATATTGATTGATCATTATAATTATATTGATATTATATAAATATATATATTATATGATAATATTAATTATAAAACATATAATAATATTAATACATTATACAAATTGTCAATATTTGTGTTTGAGCTATGGAATATACCCAGTAGTATTTGTAAAATAGGATATCTGCTCAAAATATGCTTTCCTGCTTGTCCTCTCTGCTAGTGGACATCTCTACTGCGCCACGCACGTGGTGGGGCTAGATTGATTTTGCCCAAAGAAGACGGGTCTAATACACAGTTTAGCCAATCACTGATTAAAGATAATGAGTGACATACAATTTATCCAATCAGCACCCTAAAAAAGACTTCCGGAGGGGCTATTCTCATCTCGCCCCAGGCTGCGCGTTCCCGTCGCTATTTCTCCTCAGGGCAGACGAGGTGCCACTATAACAACATGACAGCGGCAAGTGCGAGCACAGCTTTACAGAAAACCAACACCCGTTTGAGAGATGACCTTTGGTGGAGAAACTACAGGTAAAAGACCTGGTCCCAGATCAACCGGACCTCACCATAAAACAAAAGACTACTCTCCCCATGAACATGATAACTTTACATATTTCAAAAGTACAAAGTCCACGGGCATACAACCTCATTAATAAATACATGGCGAAATGCCTGTACTTTCATGGAAATGTTTATGTTACGCCGTTAACAGGTTACGCTTGTGCATGCGTCTCAAAACAGAATATATGGTTAGTTATTTTTTGAACGGATATAGCTTTATTTTCATTTTTCTAACAAAGTGATAACACTTTTTGTTTTCCTACCATCATTGTCGTGGAAATTATTGTGAGGAATAATTAACATTGATATGTGATCAGACAGTCACTTCACATATATTATTATTATTAAAAGGTGATCTGTACAACTTTATCAAACAAGTAGCCCTTCACATTATTTTGTACCCTTGAAGTAGCTCTTGGTTTAAAAAAGGTTGGTGACCCCTGCATTAAGGTCTCGGAAGGTATAAGACTGTTGGTAGTTGTAAAAATAATAATGAAGAATAATCAAGGAAACCTTGCAAATGAATGCAAAAACCACATGATGGAAATGCTTGCTACTTCTAGGGAGTACAACATTGACGGTACGGTAGTCTTTTTGTGTTCAGTTAGAGTTCTATTTCAAATTTAATGTAATTTGTGCATTCAGTTAGTACAAAAATATTTACTGTAACATTTTGGTCTACGCGTCTTATTTTATCGTATCGTGATATAATAATAATTCATTCAACGGGACCCGACCCGGCAACCGGACCCAAGCAGAGTCGGTAGCTGGACCCAGGCCGACGTGTTTCTTCTGGTGTGCCGGCTTCGGGCCGATGCTGGTCCTGGTTGGTTTCAATTACGGCCCAGTGACGGCAGTGTCGGCCGCCAGAATCGGCCGCCAGAATCGGGCTAGTGTATTCGGCCCAATTCTGCGGCGCCATCCATGCCGAGTCGCAGCCGAATCGGCAACCGGACGCGGGCCGACAGTGTTTCTTCCAGCGTGCCGAGCCCATGCCAGATCTGGGCCAGGTCGTTTTGGCTACCTGGGTGACATCCTTAAACTATGCATCTGGGCATCTCACCAGATGCCACAAATATTTTTTTTTCTTTGTATTTGATTATTGTTTATTCAAGTGTAAAACTATTGTACATGGATTTATATAAATGTAAAAATAGATGTAAGCAAATTTTTCTGTTACTATGACAAAAATCCATTTAATTTAGGCTTAAGAAACCCACATTACTCTATAAAAGATCAAACTTAAAACAGAAGAAAATAGCAAAGACAAAGATTACACGCACGTTACTATGGTTCAGAACTGCTTAAGCTAATATTAAATAAATAAAAAAGTCTGGAATGAAGCGAACTATCACAAATAGTAAACTCATGCCAGTAAAGCGTGTTGTGAACGCAGTATTGAGGAGTGTGAGTACTGCACTATGCTGAATTAAAAATTCCCTTCAAAATAAAAGACCCGTGACTCACTGAAAACGGGTCTGACACAATTGCTCTACGAGGTGCGCCACGATTTAAAAACCTGAGCGGTGCCACAGGAAGTGCCTATACGAGGTGCGGGTGCCACGATTTGAGCCTGCTTCTACTGGGTGGATGACCAGCTGGGGGTGGAGGAGGATACAGACTGGATACACACCTGAATTTGTGGCCCATATCTTAATTTCCAAACTTGAATTATGTAACAAGAAAAAGTAGCAGACCAAGCTTTCTATGATAATTCTGTGTCTCCCTCATGAGCTGAAACAATCCCATGAAATGTCTTTTGTCTTTTATTCATGGTCTCTACAAAGAGCTGAGGTTCGGGGTCGTGCCCCCGTGGCCCTTGCACTGTCATTGTGCGTCCCGATGCGCTTCTTCGCCTCACTGCTACAGTCACACAATTTTTTTTTTCCATCCTTGTCAGAGTCTTTGGCTCAGAACTGACTGAATTAATAGCTTATGTCACATTTCAATACATTTTCATTCTGTCATTGAAATTTTAACTATGGCTCGCTGCATGAAGCGCTTTTCTTCACTTTCTCGCCAATATACCTTTTTTCATTTTTCTGATTCTTCTTATCGTTGCCATTTACGAAAAGGCTGGTGGAACTAACAGGGCCACTTGTAATTCATTCTCTACAGTGAATCAGGCTGTGCACATAATATCACAAGGAAGTAAAAAAAAATGCATATGAGTTTACAGATCAGATGCATCATGTGTTTTCCCTATTCCATCTTTGGATAGATTGAGAATAAGTTGATTACATGTTTTAATCCAATGTAAAGCCAATGCTACAGTACATTATGGTTGTAATGCCGGTTTCCGTAGTGGAATCTGCTAGTTTGCTAGTTCTTGGGCTTGATGATTGGAAAACCCTAAAGTAGGTAAGATGTGCTCCAAAGTTGATTTCTAGAATTAAAAAACAAAGACTCTCACTTGATAATAATGTAATCTAAAACAAATATCAGGAGGGGATGTTTGTAGGGATTTTTGGCAACACATGAAGAAACTAAGACTGTAAATACAACATTATCAGCCTTCTTTTTTTCTCCTCTCCAGTAAACTGAACTGCAGCTCGAAACTGCTAACCAACACAAACATGGACAGAAAGAAAAAAAGTTTCTCTCATATTGAGGATCAATCATGAACCAACTAAAGCAAATGGAAGCCTCGGGACTTGATCGCTATCAGTTCAGACATTGTTTGCGTCTGCAAAGAAGTCATGTAAAGCTCATTGGACGCACAACTTGCTCTGGATTCTGCACGAGAGCGTAAGACGTACAGACACAGTGCTGGTTTTACACCTCACAGGCACTGTCCTCTCTCTCCACTCCGACAAGAATCAGTGTCAAGGCGGCCTATCGGCTTTTCTCTGTTCTGTCAAGCTTCACAGAAGGTAAACGCCTTTTGCTGCATTTCATTCTAGTTGGAAAAAGATTACCTGAAAAATGTGACGTGGTGGATTTTTTTCTTTGATGGCAGCAGAACCACTCACGACTTTCTCATGCAGAGCAGGGTTGACACAAGTCAGTCTCGGACCTCAACAGCAACGACATCACATGCAGAGCACACACCATAGCACAACCAGCCCCCCGGTTTTTCTCGGTTGTGGATTATTACATAAGATTGGAGTTCATTTTAGGTTTTGATGTTTTAATCTCTAAAATGTTGATGTTTCTTCAGTGGTAAAGGCAAACAGGCCCAGGACAGCGCCAAAGTTGATAAGTAGGCATGTTACGAATTGTATGTCTTGTTCTTGTGTTTGTATCCCAAAGTACGGCACAGGTGCATCTATATTGGCAAGTGTGTCACAATATATTATCAAGACACAAGTTTTATGATTTAATGGAATTTAATTAACTGGCATTAAATGAAATGTGACTGGAAACGAGTTATGTGTTAAATTCTATTTAAACCCAGTTCTGCAAGAGTGGGTGATGTCATAATCTAGTTTGTCCTTATCGTTAAATATAATTATAAAAACTGAAAATCAATCTTTCTGATTTATTGCAGACGCAGTAGTCTGGGAATTTCCTGACACTGCCAGGAGCCAATTAGTGGTGGCATTAAACCAAAAGCCAACCGAGGTGCTATTGCTAAAAATACTGAATTGGACTATTGGTGGATTTATTTTTTCTGTTTTTTGCTTCTTCTGCATTTTGTTCAGTTATGTGGTTACAAATCTGATATTGCAGCTCAATTAGATATAGTTGTTTTCTTTAAATACAGAAATATGCAACATTTAAGGCTTTAGACATGACATGCATTTGTATGATACATTGCACTGTATAGGTAAAGATCATATATGTAACATGTGTATATATGCAATTGTACACGTTTCATATATTATATTGTTATATATAGACACATATATACTGTGTGTGTGTGTGTGTGTGTGTGTGTGTGTATATATATATATATATACACATACATATTTGTATGGACTAAAAACGTCATAATAAATTATTCCAATTTCTAATAGGTTTTATAGTTTGTACATATACTGTATGTACATACAGGCTTTTACTACATAGGTCTATATATTACATTTATGGAAATTCAAAATATGTACGTCCACACTCACTCATAGACACTGACGATTATCATGCATAAATAATAGACTGGAGCTGAACGTAAACACAGCCTGCCAGTTTTGCTAAAGTTGAAAAGAAGCTGCGAGCGAGAAGGAGAGTGACTAAATAATAAATGAGGAAAGGCTTCTTGTTTTCCAGCTCGGGTTTTATGGATGCTTCACATTCCAGTGAATCTTGATCCAGAAATATGATGTTCGAGCCGGGAAAGGCACGCCGCTGAACCCTATGGAAGAAAATCTCACAGCTTGAAGCTGTTTTTCTTTCCTACCATGAAGCGCCATGCGATGAACTTTTCACCCTCAGAGACTTCTTGGAATAAAAGTTATTGCATCTTTATCACACTTTGCCCGAGAACAACAGGGAAACCCTATCAGTGAGTAAAGTGCAGAACAGTGCTGTCAGTCATTGTTATTATGTACCAAAACTCCTGTGCCAGACTTGAAACTTTTAGTAATAATTCAAATGTCATGATTTTTTGGCCCACAGCAAGACCTCTCAGACATCACTGGCTGGTGGAAAAAAAAGGGATGTTTTCAAATTTAGAGTTTGTATTTGTCACAAAAATATCTGTTTTCTGTTGGCAATAAGGCCGGATGAGCGTGATATGCTGAGACGCCTGTCAGTCAACCACACGCTCCCTCAAAAAACATGATATTTAATTTTAGTAGATTATGTTATGATTCCCTAAAACTCAGTTTCTAAATATGTAGCTTTCTTTTGTATCAACCCATGTTTTTAGAGTAAATGCGTTTTTAAAACAATACTTCACCCAAAGCTCAATACTGAGAGAAACACTTTCTGTAAAGCTTTAAATGTGAAGCTCGGATATAACCATGGATTCAAAAGGCAAACCACAGTGAGTGTGAATGGATATTAAAAAAAGTCACGAAAAGTAGTTAATCACACCTGTAGCCAAGTCCATTGATCCTCTGTCAGTGTGAATCCTGTTGGCTCTCTCGCATCAACAGCCCCGCTAACAAGGGAAGTGCTATGATGAAAGAGCATAAGCTATTATATACAATTGGTTTGGAGACCCAGCGGTTGCTTTTTTGCTTTCCTGAGCAAAGAAGAAGGTGAAGAAGAAAGTAACTGCTGATTTTTTTTTTTTTACATTACAGTAAGAAAGCCTTGCAGTAGCAGATTATGAACCCCAAAGACTGCAGCAGAATGTGCCTTCAGGGATAATGATGCAGCCTCACATCATTGTGCTCCCTGCTCTGCACTCTATATAGCCTGCTGTAGTAAAATGGATCGTGTGTGTGTGTGTGTGTGTGTGTGTGTGTGTGTGTGTGTGTGTGTGTGTGTGTGTGCATGCAAGGCCATGTAAAGACACAGAGGCCATATGGATCACATAAGTCACGTGTGAGTGTGGGTGGGATCTAGCTGGGACTATTTGTGTGATATGTTCACACACTTATGAAATAACAAAATATGGATCACTATAATAATCATACCCATCAGCCAATTATTGTCATCAAGTCTTCCACAGGGTCATGTCATCAATTACCAATACTTTTATCTATTTAGTATTTCCTCCACACAAATGTTATTCATATAAGCAGCATGCCCCCATATGGGGGGCGCTGGGGTTGGACCTCTTGTTCCCCATGTTCAAGTAGCCATATGAACCCCAAATGAGTTATAATATTTGTGTTATTTTATATCTCTTTTTTTCAGAATTTATTTGTGATTTTTTTTTTTTTTTTTTTTTTTTTTTTTTAAATATTTTCCAAAAAAAAAAAATCACTTTTATAACATATTTTGATCATTACTATGAACTATGAAAAATGCCTTCTTGGGCGATCCCGAGTATTTCAAACTGTATGGTTCAGGGCCTTAACAACAGCCCACATACTAATAAGACACCTTTTTGGAAAGACAATTTAAATGAAGTTAAACAACGATGTGGGTCCGGAGATAATTAATGAAACATTTAAAAACCTTTTTTGTCCGATAATAGGCGCGGGGGGATTTTCGCGCACGGTTTCCAAAAGGACAAGTGATGATAAGATAGATTTTTCTTATATATTTACCTACCTAGTGTTTTATAGCATTTGTTGATTGTTTTGAAATAATAAAAAAAACAGTGGCAGATCGTGGATAATGGTGAGTGCACCCCGTAGTTCCCCTGTTGCACAATCAACCACAATCTCTGTGCTCTTCCTGCAGGCAGAAAACACATAATTCGATATAGTTCCTACTGCACCCCAGACTCTCTTGTTTACAGTTAGATAAGACCCAGACTTATCCCGGACTTGTCGTTTTAGAAAGTGTTTTAACACGTGACGTTTCAGGGTTTGGCCCGTGAAGGTCACCATGAGGTGACCTGTTGCACACAGAGAAGGATGTGAGATTCCTCCACATGGCTTCTCCTCTGTCACAGCGTCTCTGGCTCATTACATCAACGCATCTCCCCACCCAAACATCATCACGGATCACAGGCTGTATGACAGATGGCCGCCGTGTCCAGAGACAACCGCGAGCGTCCGGACCGAAGGTCACGGAGCAAAGAGGGGACCCGCTTTTATTAATACCTGTGAAATCTGGCATCTTTTTTTCCCATATTTGTTGGTTTAAAATAAAGAGGCTTTATTATTTTTGTTCAAGGACAGGATAATGTAGGTTTTAGTCAGGGCTTTTTTCTCCACATGCCTTTTAACAACATTTTGGTTGTTCTAACATATTTCATGTTATTCCTTCAGTTGTTAAAAACATTTTGGTTGGCATTACATTTCTTAGACAAAATGTATAGAATCTAAGTTATCCTATAGCGCTCCGTAACGATATTAGAACATTGGATTCCCACAATAAAGCAAAAGCCCAAAATTACAATGAGTGTCTGGTTGTTTAAATAAATGTATAACTCCCTTCCTGGTTGAGTCCAAACAGATCATATATTTCATACGTATCCTTCAGATACTGCAGATGTTTTCCTGCGAGGTGACATTATTGTGAGAGATGCTTCTTCCCGTCTCGTGCGAGAGGCGGCCTTGTTATTGTTTTCACCCTTTCTATCGGCCGGCCTAATTTCACAAGCTTTCACTGAGCGGATGGGGAATTAAAACTATAGTTCCAGTTTTAACATCTATTTGTTCTGATTTGAAAACCAAGAGCCATTGAACACCATTTTCCCCAGGTGTACAGGGAACTTTAAATAAACTGTGATCAATTAACTTTGCTTAATTGAAGAAAAAAAAAGATTAATGGATGGAGAATTTGAATTGGGCATGAATATATCAACACACTAGCACAGTACGTGACTACATTGTGATGTACAAAATGTACCACACATGAGTTTGAAATTCAACCTGCATCAAAGGTTCTATTCAGCAGTGGCTGCAAAACTGACTTATCAGTCATAAAGCAATTGGAATCTGAATTTAATTAATCAAATTGTCAGCTCAACATTAAGGTGGAAAGCTTGACTGCTGATTGATTTACTCAGTCACTCCCTTTAAAGCTGCTGAGGTTTACTTAAGTGGCACAAAGCTGATGACTCTCAATGCAGAATTCTTAATGAAGCTATTTTCTGGCACCAGAGTTGCAGTTTGTGTTTGATGTGACAGTAGCGAATGGGGGGATAGCAGACGGCAACCTCCGGTTCAAGAAAAGTGAAGCCAATGTGGAAGCATCATTTATAATGGCCAGCAGGGGGCAACTCCTGTGATTGAAAAAACAAATCTGATCGTATTGAAGTCTATAAGAACATTCTCACTTAATTAATTACCTTAGAAAATTATCTTAAATGTGTGTGTGTATGGTCTTAGTTGCTTGTCTTCTTCAATACAGAAAGAGTACAGTTCACTTCGTAAAATATTTTAACATTTGGAGTCAAATAGATGTTGTCTGGTCTCAGAGTTTTTGTGTATATTCTCACTATGTTTTCAGCAGATGAAAGTTAATAGTAACACTTCTTATAAACAGTCTACGCTGGATACAGTTGCTTGTGGTCAAATTCGTGGGCAACTTTGGACATAACAATATTCAATACATCCTGAGGAGCTGGTAACAGATTTGAGAACACTGCATTGAATGAAATCAGAAAAAGCATAGCAAAGCATCAAAACAGAAAAATGTTTTGAAGTGGGTTAGCTGCAGCAAAAAAACATGCAGGGTTCCAATCATTTACAAGAACAATATGGTCAGACTGAGCTGTGACCTCTGTGACTGGAAAACTGAAGAAATCGGGTTATTCATATCCCTGTACTACAATAACTTTGCTGATAACTTTCTGCTATTTGCACGAGTGTGTACAAAAACATAGCAGCATTGTAAACTGTGTCCATCTAAACTCACTCATTGTTTCACTTAAAATCCGATGAGTGCAGAAGAGAACCAAAGGAAAATATATTCTTCACCGTGTATGTGTTGCCCTGACAGCTGTTGTTCGTCGGTTTGTAAACTTGATTCAGTTCGGTACGAATGAACTTGGACGTGAACGAAGCAAATCAGCTTTGTGGAGGAGCTGCTGAAGTGATCTCTTTTTGTGAAGCCCACGGAGAGCTGATGGTTGCATTCAAACCAATCCCAACACAGGTGATGCCCCTAATCAATCATCCCTCTGGGATTAAAGGTGTGTTTTTGTCAGTGAAATCACGAGCTGAAGCCTTTTCTCCTGCTCAGTGTTTTACAGCAGGGACAGAGCTGGCTGTACTGATAACAAAAAGAAGTTACTTGTAAATTGCTTGATTAAGCAAATAAAATGTTGCATCTCAGAGTGCTATTACTTTTCTCTCTGTGGACTTAAAAGAGCCTTCAATCATGTTTGTCTTTGCAAACACAGATAATGAAACAGATAATTGAACCTACATGCTAATTGGAAAGATTAGTGAATGTATTGCTATATGATTCAGACCGAGGCCTTTCTAGTTTCACGTCACTATGAAAATACACAGTAGACTAAAAGACGCTCGCCTTTGTGCTCTGCATGCATCATTGTACATGTAGGCCAGAGGTGTCCTCATATTTAAAATTACAAAGAGGGCTCGGTACATATTACCTTGGACGGCAGTCGAAATACAAAATCACGGTAAAATCCTTATTGTGGACTTCAAATAATGTGTTTGCGTCCAGGCCATTCAGGGTCTTCTGAGGAGCTACCGTCAGTGGAGTGGCACCTGTTCTTGGCTTCAAGATGTTTTCGATGGCAGCTTTACGTCTTCAACTTTCATCATATTTGTGGAAGAGCAGAGCTTGCAAAACATCCATGATCTTGTTCAAACTTGATCTCTAATGTATTCACTTTTCCCAAGATGCAAAGTGCAATCCATCATTAAAACAATGTGCCCTATGAAAAGTGCATTCATTCATTGTGCTGCAGGAATAATGTTACAGTGGAAATATGATTGTCTCATCAGAATTCTTGGTGAATACCCAATTTGAAAGAAGGACCACATTAATCAAGTAGCAGAACCCAAATGAGACGTATTGAGCCCTCTGCCCGCCGCCCCATTCTTCTCTCCACACGAGTCCTCATTCACAACCCTTTCTGCGAGAATCTGAATTTGGCAGTTTTAAAGAGCGTGACATTTGTTAACCCTAAATTCGGACTGGCCTGTTATACGGAGCATTGGAAAATATGTTATTCCTTTACAAAATGTCAGTCTTCATTAAGGTATAGCAGCAGAGCAGGCGGATGAGCTCCCTAGTTGATTTGTTCTTATGGGACATATAAACTATCCACTGTGTTTGGATTCAGGGTTTTCCCACAGTCAGCCTTTTATTTTCAGCCTAAACCTAATTAGACCTCACCCGAAGACGTGCAGTTTATCTTTACACAATTATAGACTTGGGATTTATTTTATTCTACATTTAAAAATCAACCCACACTCAATATTTGGGTCCGATTAAAATGTACGCACCTGGGGGGTATTCTTCGTACCTGGCTAAACAAAGTCAAGCAAATGTCCTAATCTCCATCTTAAATTAGCGAGATGATTGACATCAGGCTATCTGGGTTTCTTCACGGCTAATCCGCGCTGAAACGGTCTCGTTAATTCTAGCCAGACGTCAGTCATCTGGATAAATGCGCGTGCCCGCTTCTCTTCAGAAGGGATAATAATGGAGCACTGACACCACAATGTTCTAACAGTACAATGGCAAATAAACTCAGAGGAACCTCTTTTTATTTCTCTAATGAGAAGCAGGAGATGATCATGAAGGCATATGAGGAAGTCAATACCGTAGTCATTCACAGCAAACGCGTTGCGAATATTCCAACGTTTTTGCAACATTGTTGCCGTGAACGCAACTTTAACACCGCCCGCTGCGAGACATAAGCGTCCAAATATATCAGACAAGTTAAATGCGTCAGTGTTGAGAAAATGTATCGGCTAATTTGAAGTGCTTCATCACCCAAATCAATCAGATTATATTTACGAATAAGTATATACTCATGAGGATATATGTACTGTATGCACGTATGAATCATGTACTATATATGTGTATATGAGTTTGAATATGTGTATGGGCGGATCAGTATGTATGCATTATTTATAATCAGAAATTCAATCAATTGAAGCAGTGAAAATAAATTATGTGTGATTCTCTGTATTCTCATCACGATCACCTTAATCATGTTCTACAATAATGATATGTATGGTGTACTAATAGCACTGTCATATAATTATGAGTGCTTTCAACACATCCATAAGTTTCTTAAGAGCTAAATAAACTTAAGAACAGCGCGGCATGCAGCGGCTGATAGTCTGTGTCTGAGACGGGCGATCAGCTGCGCCTGTGGTGATCAATGTCCGCGGCTCGAGAAGCTCTCGTAAATAAATTATTTCTTGCAGGCAAAATCTATATCGGCGCGTACAGGAAGTCATGCTGAGGGAAAGGATGGATCCTGGCGATCTGGAAGAACTCTCTCCCTATAAAACTAATATTACTAATATCGCTCCTTCATCAATGAGGAAGTGAGCTGCTTTTTTTTTGTCCGGTGGGAGTGGCCAGCTTATCCAGTGAAGTTCAGTAAGCCTGCCCGGGAGCAGGTTTAAATTTTTGGATGTGTTGCTATGGTGATTAATCTAAGCTTGCTTCGAGAAACCGAGAACGCCTGACCTACGTCATCTTATCCTGACAATTAGCCCGCTAACTCAGTAAGCCAGGTACGAGAAATAGGGCCCAGATGTCAGTCTTACGAGGTAAAACTTCCTCAGTTGGATCATTTTACGTTACTATAACTTAAACATAACTCAACAACACTTTGGGACACGAACACCGGTCGTCACATAATTTAATTTGCTTGGTCGGTGGCCCAAATAAGCTTCAAACTATGATGCTCTAAATAACCCTTGAACATCAGTCAACATGTCAGTTTCCACTCATTACATGCATAGAGTCTTTTCAAAATAAACTTCTGTCTCCACAAGTTAGGTTTATGCAACAAAACCAGGTTTAGGTAAACGGCGTGGTTGATGTAAATGTGATTGACTAATGACTCAAGTGACTGGCAAGTGACAAACATGTGACAAACCAATATGAAAATATTAGCGTTTACTTTTAGTTTTGCACAGGACACGAACAACGGTCTCCTTGACAATATATATATATACAGTAGTTACTTTATTAATCCCGCAAGGGGATATTTTTTCGCTACAGCAGCATTTATACACAAGCATTGAAATAAATAATAATAGCATAATAAGAAAAATGCACAATATATAACACTAATTAACTAACAAAACAGTTGTGCAAAGATGTAGCCAAACAAATAAACAGCAGTGTAACAGTGTTATATTTAAGTGATTGATTTGGCTAGAAGTGATTTATTGTAAAGTGTTATTGCAGTGGAGTCCTGTGTTTGTTTGATACATACGCCTCTCCTCCCACCCATCTTTCATACTTCGTCAGGTGCCATGAGCGTCAAATAATGCTTGCAAATATTGATGTATAATATTGATATTGAAGTATGCAGTAATATGACTCTTAATTTTTCTTTGTAGGTTTGGAGCAGCAGATAAGACAGTCTCCTGCTGAAAATGATGAGCCCGACATTTGCAATGAGGAGGCCATGACTACAGGGACAGGTAGAGAGGATAACAGAGGAAACAATATCAATTCAAGTTATATATTGTAAGAAAGAGCAATATATGCCAGTATTTGATGAACCAATATGCATTGTTTGCTCAGAAGTGGGTGTAGTAAAGGAGTAAATCACCACTATATAATACTCATGCAGAAAAATGATAATGACCATGACAATGATGGCCTCCATGAGGTCTCACTCCAACAAACCTGGCCTACTGCCTAATTCATGTTAATGTGCACAGAGAAGGAAATCCTCATGTCTATAAGCAACAACACAGTTATAGATACAGTGGCTGAACCCAGTGCACTGCTTAGGCGGTTGCTGATGCTGTTGGTGCTATTCACAATGTAAGTGTATACTGTACTGTGTGTTGAACTGTAAACATTAGTTCAATATGCCTCTTTGTTGAAGAGTGGGATACGTTTCAAATGTTTTATTTATTTATTTCTGCTTTTGTTAATTTATCAACCTATCCTTGTGGAACAGTGGAATATTTGTTGTTAACTTCTCATCTTAAGTGGATTATTGTTGCATTTAACCTTTACATTATTTGTTAGACCATGGTATTAATACAAAAAAACGACAGGATAGTAAGAGCTGAACTGTTGCTTCATTTATCCAATGTCCACTACCATGGAAAAAGTGGGCCGGTCTTGAGCCTGAAATTCCCGGGCTGAAAAGTGGCCCCACTCCGGCCCTGAAACACAAGCACTTAGCGAACCAACTTGCTCAACTGTAAAGCAAGCAGCTTCATAGCTAATGTTGGCTCACAATACATAGTAGTACTCTAGAGATGTATTTACCTGCTTACCAGAACGTTGTATTTCTTTAATCACAAGGATTCACAAATAGTTGATGAAAACCGCTTTATGCCTCTATGCCGGCAACAACCTTGGCCAGAAGCTTTGTGTTAAAAAAAAAATGGCACAAACGTTCACCTGTACTCAATGATCGACTGGTTAGATTTTATACGTTCAAATTTGGTTCAAAGGTGTAGTCGCACTCAAGGTTGAATTGATTTTGAATTTGGTGGTTAAAGACCTGATATTATGACACTTTCACACACAAAAGGTAATCCGTTTCCCGTTTTATTATGAAAGTTAGCAGGAGGAATGGAAGGAGTAGATATTTATTCATTTATTTATTCATTCATCAATGTTTTTTTTTAGTTAGTTTGGGAATTTGTAGGTCTACTAAAGGTTGTTTAACTATCTGTCTGTCCATAAAGGTGTGCAGGTGTATGAAAGGGGAGCAACAATTCAAGCAGAATCCAACAACATTTCCTGAGCTCTACTTTCCAAAGGAAAATATTCTGAGAAACGCGATGGCTCCCTGGGACTTTCTCCCCATTCTAACTCTACTTTTACTTTTGTGCTGAAAAATTATTAATATCTACGGCATGTAGATGTGTAAATGTGAGGAAACTGCCAATTTAATTCCCTTTGGGCTTTCATCTGCAGTCATTTGTAGGACGTTAATTTTGACAATCTTTACTGGCAAAACCAAAACTAAATACGTTTAATAGAAACACTCCAGTTAATTATTTTTTATTTGACAGAGTTTAGCACACAGCAGAGGACAGCAGGGAATTAAATTAAAAACCAGGAGTGAAAAAGTAGAAAACTGAAGTTTGTGATATGGGTGAAATGAATGGCTGTTATGATGCACTTTCCTTCACTTAAGGGGCATTGCATGTGTGTGTGTGTATATATATATATATATATATATATATATATATATATATATATATATATATATATATATATATATATATATATATATATATATATATATATAGGGACAGAGAGAGTGAGGAACCGGAGGCGAGAGAAACGGAGAGGTGCGTTGGGGAGAGACCGGGAGAAGAAATCGACCGGGAGTCGGAGAAAGAGGAGACGGAGGAGACCGAGAAGGAGGAAGGGATATCACAGACAAACCGGGAGCACAGAGGCCCATCGCGGAGTCAAGGTGAAAAAAGAGGAGATGATGAGTGAGCATCAGACTGGGAAAAAAAAGAGGAAATATGATGACAATTATCTGGGTCTGGGTTTCACTTCAGATTGCCCGAAGCCACAGTGCGTGTTGTGCAGTGAGGTTCTGGCTAACAGCTGTCTGAAACCCTCTTATTTGCGCCGCCACCTGAACACCAAGCATGCCAGTGCAAGTCAGAAGCCCCTTACATTTTTTAGATCAAAATTGGAAGAGTTACAAAACAGCCAAAAACAATTGCAGTCTCATTTACGTGAGTCTCTCACTTTCTCCCCCTCCCTCACCCTCTCTTGCTGCAGGCTGAGCCACCTGCGCTGCATGTGAAAATCCTCATATGGACTCCTCCTTTTTTATTTATATCTGTTTCTGAGCCTATGCATGTGCCATTCTTTGTTCTTTATGTGGCTTAGTGTGTTTAAGTAAATAAATGTGAAATGCAATCTGCCTCTGAGCCTGTGCCCTCGCCATCCTTATTGCTCTTTAAAAGTGACGCCTTGTGTAACTGAAATTTATACAGCGGACTAAATCTTGCAACAAACGCCACGCGCGAGCAAACAGTTCTCGCATTGGTCCGATTTTATGCGGCTATAAATAGCAGGGCTCTCAAGTTTTTAAGACAGTAAAGAGTGACATATCATCCCCCCCCGCCCCCCCGGGCGTCCGCCCATGCCATATGCCCACAGACCAGCTCCCCTCCCCCCCCCATATTATTATTAGCTTTATTTTCATTGGTTGCTGGATTACATTTCACCCAGATACAACAGATACGTTTTTCTGATTGGCTATTCGTGTAGCCCATTTCTTTTTTTTGATTGGCTGATGAGTCGCACCTCACGGCAGAACTCCAGGGGATTCGGGGGAGACGTGCTTGATTCCTCCATGGTGAGGGCAGCGCGACCAGGTCATGTTTGCGCGTTGCGGCACATTAATTAGCCTAGAGTTTTTTTTCAGCGTGAGAAATACGATGTGTGGTGAGAGGGCGTGACTTAAGACCGAAATGCGTGACAGTCACGCTCAATGTGTGACACTTGAGAGCCCTGAAATAGGCTCTGTTGCGTTTTTTTTTAAGGTGTGGGGATTGGGGGTGCGTGAACCCGGTCGGGATGTAGAAGGGGGTGCGTGGCCTAAAAAGTTTGGGAACCGCTGGTCTAGAGTAACAATGCCTTATTTCTGGATAAAACTTCTTAGTCGGGTAAAGATGTTTATATCGGGATGAAAACCTTCTTGGAGGATAAAACCTTTCTATAAGCAACTTTTCCCTTCCTGAAATAAAATAATGTCCTTTTCTCCACCAGCTGCAGATATGGTACTGCAATCACCACTCTGTAATGTCTCTTGATTTTCGTCGTTTATATCATATTTGTTTTACAGTCCAGTTTGTTCAGACATAATGCGGGTGAACCAGGAGTCTGCTGTCCCACTCGTCTTCATCGCGGTGGGGAAGTGGACCACGATTCCAGCAGTTTGTTGAAGGGGTTGTAAATCCTTGCATTCTCTGCCATCTTCAGAACATGTTAGAAGAAAAACTTATTTACTCTTAATCAAGTACTGTTTCACAGTTATATTATTAATCATATACTGTGTAAAGGCTTGTGACTTCTCATTTGACCTTCTCTTCGGTTAAAACATACGTATGCTTTAACAGAGACCTTCTGATAGTCTTGAGACTGTGGATACCTACATGTCTCTGTGTGAAGAACGTGGTGTTCCTTGTTATCATATGACCATGCCGATGCAAGCCAATCTGAAGACGTCATGAGAGCTTCTGTGATTGTTTCATTAATGTATTTAAGAGGTAACTCTCTGCTCATTCATGGAGCAGTCCAGAATACGCAATTGACAAATCATGTTGTGATTCTGACTCTGTTCCTTCTTCGAAGAATAAATGTCCTGATCTATGATTTTACCTCAAGGTGTCGAGTAATTTTTTCTAACACACTTTAATGGAGAGTGCCGATATCTTGTGTATACAAGAGACCTTTTTAGCCAAACAAAACCTGGATAAACTTAATTCTGTCCATAATGATTTTCATGGGGCAGGATAATCCACAACAGATCTAAGCAAGGGAATAGTGCGTGGCAGAATACCTGGTGGGGTCGCCATTATGTGGCGTAAAAAGTATGATCAGGCTAGATGTGGACTGGTGCATAGCAATTAAAGTTGTACATAATAAAAATGTTTTTGTAATTTTAAATGTTTACACTCCTTATGAAAGTAACCAAAACGAGGATGAATACCTTCATAGGCTCGCTTTTGTAAGCTCCTTTGCTAAATGAAGTGCATATACAAATATATTTGTTGTGGGGGATATGAACGCTGATATTTCAGATAACTCCCTGTTTGGTCAACACCTAATGCAATTTTGTCAAGAATTTGTCTCGAGGATGTTGCAATCTTGTATGAGCTGGCTACAACAAATCACATACCTGTCTCTATGAGATTAAATGTTGAGAATCTACCTAAATTGACCAGTAATGATGATAACCATGAACAACACTCTAAAGTAGATTGGTCAAAGCGCACAAAAGATGATTTCTTGCATTACATTTCACTAACTGATAAGAGCCTCGAAATATTGATATACCACTCGATGCAATTCTGTGTGGCAACATTAACTGTAAAAACCAAAACCACAATAGTGATCTATGTGTAATGTGTGATAACATTGTGAGTTGTCTAAATAATGTAAGTAAATCATTCTGCAAAAAAAGGGCTAAACAACATAATCTTAGGCCAGGATGGAATGAATATGTGTCTGAACTCCATAGAGAGGCTAGAGAAGCTTTTAAAAACTGTGTTTTATCAGGAAAAGCAAGACATGGTCCAGAGTGTGAAGAAAAACACGCACATGCTAGATTTAAATATGCTGTGCGCTTTATTAAAAGAAATGAACAGGCCATGAGGGCAAACTCCATGCCCAAAAAGTTTCAACATAATAATGTCTATGATTTCTGGAAAGAAGTTAAGGTTGCCAATAACATGAAGATGTCCCTGCCATCCAATATTGATGGGGCTATTGGTTCAGACAGTATTGCAGATCTGTGGAGTTTATTTGAGAAGTTTCAGTCAGGATTTAGAAAGCATCATAGCACAGAGACAGCACTAGTGACAATTACTAATGACCTTCTAGTTGCATCAGATAGGGGACTTGTCTCTGTACTGGTCTTGTTAGACCTTAGTGCAGCGTTTGACACCATTGACCATGACATCTTATTGAACTCGGACAAGAACTCGGACAAGACTGAAGTTATTTTACTCGGACCAGAACACCTCAGAAATCAAGTATCTGATGATATGGTTTCTCTGGATGGCATCGCTCTGGCATCTACCACCACCGTAAGGAATCTCTGAGTTATTTTTGACCAGGACCTGTCTTTTGGCTCTCACGTGAAACAGATCTCAAGGACCGCCTTTTTTCACCTACGGAACATCTCAAAGATCCGGCACACCCTGTCTCAACGCGATGCAGAAACATTGATTCATGCATTTGTTACCTCAAGACTGGATTACTGTAACTCCGTATTATCAGGCTGCTGCGGTAAATACCTTGGATCTCTCCAACTGATCCAGAATGCTGCAGCTTGTGTACTAACGAGGACGCGGAAGAGAGATCACATTACTCCTGTACTAGCTGTTCTCCACTGGCTTCCTGTAAGATCGAGAATCATATTTAAAATCCTTCTCCTTACCTACAAAGCCTTAACTTGTAATGCACCATCATATCTTAAGGACCTTATAGTGCCATATTACCCCACGAGAGCATTACGCTCACTGAATGCAGGGTTACTTGTGGTTCCCAGAGTGTTAAAAAGTAGGTTGGGGGCTAGAGCTTTCAGTTATCGGGCTCCTCTTCTGTGGAATCAGCTTCCACTTTCAGTCCGGGGGGCAGACACGGCCACCTCATTTAAGAGTAGACTTAAGACTTTTGTCTTTGATAGCACTTATTGTTCGGGCTGTTTCAGGCTTATAGTTAGGGCTGGCTCAGGTTTGCCAGGGGGGAGGACCGTAGTCCTCCCCCCAACCATAGCCCTGCAACTGGCCTGGAGCTGGTCCTGCCAGCTGCCATGGCCCTGCTTTCTCCTCCCACTGCCCCTGGGATGCCCCTCCTCGCTACCTCCTTCTGCTTAATGGATCGTGGCTATCTGGATCATGGACCATGCATACTACTCATTATATGAATAATTTGTCACATTCATTGAATGTGCTGTAACTCCGTTACGTTATTTATTCTGGCCACATGACATCTATAGATTCTGTCCATCCGGGGAGAAGGAGCCTCCTCTGTTGCTCTCCCTCAGGTTTCCTCCCCTTTTTTTCCCGGTGAAAGGGTTTTTACTATCTTTATTGGGAGAGTTTTTCCTAATCCGGTGTGAGGTCCCGGGATAGGGATGTCATGTGTACAGATTGTAAAGCCCTCCGAGGCAAACTTGTATTTGTGATGTTGGGCTTTATAAAATATACTGAATTGAAGTAAACATTATAGGGATATTTTCAACAGTGTTAAGAGTGACAAATGTAATATTGGTGATGTTCCTAATGATGCTGGTGTGTGTATTAGACCTGATGAAGTGTTGTATGGCATTGAAAAATTGGCATTAAACAAAGCATGTGGCCTTGACAAAATAACAGCAGAACATCTGAGGCATGCTACCAAGAGAATTTCAGTGTTACATGCTATGTGTTTCTCTGGATTGTTAATGCATGGCGTACATCCTGACTCTATGCTGACTGTTTTGTTAGCGCCAGCAATCAAAAATAAAACCGGTACAATATCCAGCATTGAGATCTACCGACCAATTGCTCGGGCCAGTGTACTTTCTAAAGTACTAGAACAAATTCTTAGATAGGCTTCAAGAGTACATAATAACCACTGATCATCAATTTGGTTTTAGAAGTAAACATAGCACATACCTATGTATTTATGCACTGAAGGAAGTTGTTAGTTAGTACAGGAGTGTTACGCCCGGCCTAGGGGAGCCTGAGTGCAACATACGGATGGGTCTCCCCACCTCCCAAATTAGGACCAATGCTGCAGAGGGGTAGTTCAATGATGCTTTTATTTTCCGCCAGGTGTCATAAATTCTTCAGGGTGAGCCTGGCCCAAAATAACAAACAAAACAATCTGTGCACGTAATCTAACTTCCCTACCACAAAAGGAACAAAAGAAATTACAGGAGTCTTGCCTATTTCCCTACCAAAAAACAGGAGAAAACACAGCTAAACAAAAAGGGCTTCTCATCCCTACCGACACTCTTCCTAACCCCACCACCCCAAGGATCCCTCTTGTGCAGCATGGCCCGGTTGGAAGCTGGAGAGAGAGAGCCGGCCCCACAGGTTCCCTCCTAAGTAGCCGTCCAATTACCTGCAGCGAATGAAAAAGCACAGGGCAAGGCAAAACATGTCACAACACCCCGACTTAATTGTTCTGTCTCCTTATAGCTGCTCAAGGTATGGTGTGCACTATGATATCAAATTCAACTCTAAAAAGAGTGTCATCATGATAGCTAAAACCAAAGGGGATCAAAAGCTACATTTTCCTTCTTTTTTTAATGGGAGATCAGGAGCTAAATGTGGTGGACAAAGTCAGATATTTGGGTCACATCATCAGGAATGACCTATGTGATGATGACGATGTGCAGCGGCAGTGTTGCAAACTTTATGCACAAGCCAATATGTTGGCACGTAAATTTCACATGTGTACAGAGGATGTTAAAACTGCCCTCTTTAGAGCCTACTGTACTCCTCTCTATACAGCCCACCTGTGGTGCAGCTATAGTCAGGCAAAAATAAAAAAGATTCAGGTTGCATTTAATGATGCTTTCAGAATCTTACTCAAGCTTCCCAGATGGACAAGTGCAAGTCATATGTTTGTGACCCGTAATCAGGCACGTGCACAGATAGACCCCTAGTGGTGCTCAAGCACCTGCCCTTTTGCCCTGGATGAGAAATGTGCCCCTTCTTCTGGAGCCCAATTTGTTCTTCATTCATCAGTATTTAAGAATAAAAATGACTCTCTCTGTCATCAATTCCCCCCAAATGTGTTTTGATATCTGACGGGGCATTTATTTGAGTTCTTGTGAGAATTTCGCCCCGCCGCGCCCCTCCCTCCTCCTCCTCCACGTAGTGCTCATCAGTGCTGAGCGCCAAGCGGGTGCAGCCCCTTCTTCTCTGACCCGCAGCATCAGACAAACAGGTGATGACGGTGTTTGTGCAATCCCCGACGTTGTTTGGTGATAAATTAACCACTACATTAGCGCCGCTGAAAACATTACGTTGCATCTGGTCTGACGTTCCCTAAAAAAATAAACAAACAAAAAACTCACAAAATCCGTGATTTCAAAGCCTTGTCCAGCTGTTTACTGACGTTTGTCACGTTTAATGAAGAGAGAGAGGGAGAGATATACACACCGGCATCTTCTTTGTGTTGTATAAATGCCGTTTAGACAATTTCGAAAGTATGTTGAATTTATGTTTATAAATGATACGAGAATTCACAGCTAGAAAAAAAAATTTACAAAAATGTGATTAACTTCGCAATCATCCTCTGCATGGACATCTCCACCCCAGCATTTGAAGTCACTGCTCTTGCATCAGACGCTCTGCAAGAAGAAAGCCTGGACCATTCCACAGCCTACAAGCTAATTAATGGTGTATTTAACATAATAAGCATTGAGGTCGGAGAAGTTTGCCGAGATATTTCAAGGTGCGTCAGAGAAGGCAGAGGCTCTCAACATTCCTTTATCTACTGTTGTGCCTGGTCAGGAGAGGACACGTAAAGGGCCAGTGTGTTTCCAACACAGCACAACTGCATCGTAAGTGAGTTATGAGATTGACTCTGTGGAGTCATACTATAGGAAGAATGTGTACTACACATTTATTGATACCTTGACTGAGGAGCTCAACGGAAGATTCCATGGGATCATCACTGGAAGTCCAACTGGCACTACAGTCCTTCCACTCTCTAACAGTGTGTGCTGGACAAGCACCCCAAACCCAGAGGCAGAGGAAGCTGTCCATGTTCTTTGCGACATCTATGAGGAAAATGAGGACCAGCTGAAGACAGAGGTAAAGGTGTTCCACACCAGCTTTCCTCAAAGAACCGGCAAGAAATCCTTGCCATTGTGGAGGAGAACACTGGCCAGCTCATCTTTCCAACATTTGTGAAGATGGTAAGGATCTATGCAACACTGCCAGTGACAACAGCTTGAGTGGAAAGATCCTTTTCAAAACTGAAGATAATAAAGAACAAGCTCAGGAGTCTCTGTGGGGAAGAAAGACTCTCCGACCTTCTCCTGTCACGGTTCAGCGCCACACTCTTCTTTAAGTTATTTTCATCCTGTCTGCCTGTCTGTGTACTAACTGTCCTGTCATTTCAGATCCTGCTGCACGCCCCCTTCATCAGTCACTCCCTCCTCGTCAGCCCTCATTCCTTGCACCTGGCCCATCCCTGTCTCACCTGTAACACATCCCCTCATTAGTCTTCACTACTTAGGTCCCCTCACTTGCACTTGTCCCCTGCCAGATTGTCTTGTGTTTTTGAACCTAGCTCTCCCTGTGTGTTACCTGTTCAGTAAAATACTTATATTCTTTATCTCTGTTTGTCAGAGTCGTGCTTTTGGGTCCTTGCGTAATCGGACCGTTACATCTCCTGCTTGCCATTGAGCAAGACATTGAAATACATCACAGTGAAGTAATACAAATCTTCCAAGAGATGTCACCAAGGAGGATGCTCCTGTGAAGATCCTTTAATTTATCCAGAGCAGAGAGTTATGATAAGTTTTAAGTTAGAATATTTTTTGATTGCATTTGGTTATACAATATGGCCTTGTTTTGTTTGTTTTTGCCCGCTATTCATTTATGTATTCTATTTGATAATTTGAGTTAGTTTGTTAACAAAATAAATATACAAGTGGAAAATGTCCTACTGTTTTTTATTTTTAACTTCATGAATAATTTTGGCAATGGGTGCCCTTTTTTTTTGGTTTGAGCACCTGCCCCCCAAAATGTCTGTGCACGTGCCTGCCCGTAATGTTCCCACTTTCCATGCTGTGCTGAGGAATTATATTTACAAATTTAAATAGATTAAAAGGCTCAGAAAATGTAATCATAAAAGCCTTAACTGAGCCAACACAGAGTGATACGAGGTGTTCTTCCTATTTCTGGAAACATTGGAACAAGTGTCTGTATGTTTTTTTTTTTTTAACTGCAATGATTCTACCCGTGTCCTCGTATTGTATTTTATTGTATTTTATATATTGTTGTTGTATTTGTGTGTTTTTGTTGCTATATGGACCTATGAGTCTGAATTAAAAGGAATATAATATGTCTCTCAGTGGATTGATATTTGTAGAAATGGAACAACTTGACAGACGGCTGATTGACGTCTCAAACAATCTACGAAGGTTTGCATAACCTCGGCAGTGTGGATTGCCATGAAGTCCGCTATAATGACAGACACAGGAGGATAACAGGCTAATGATCACTGGTGTCTGCGGCTTGCAGGGACCAGCTACTGCATTTAGATGCAGGTCACAGCGTTAATCAGTGTGTACAGATAGAGTGTTCATCTTGTTGAGGGGAGAGGGTAAGAGGGCCGGTGGCCTTAATTGGCGGTAAACCACAGAGCAGCATGCCAGGACTTGTAATAAAACACGTCGGATTCAATCAGCTCAGCTGCACCACAGCTGGAGGACACCTTGTTTTGTCTTGAAAGCCTTCTATCAGATTATCGATTCCCCTCTAGCCCCCGCGGCACCCCGTGATGCTTATTAACCCTGCTGATTTAACCAGACTGAAACAAGTGAATCTCAGACCTCCAGAGGCACAGCACTCCTCACTGCTTTCTATCCGTCAGCATGGCACAAACTACAGGGGAGCCAGGGGTAGCTCGACTCCTCATGAGCGCCGCTAAAAACATCTTTTGTTAAATTCTTGTTGAGAGTGTGCTCTTTTTTGACATGCATTTGTATTTTTATATAAATGAGGCATTTTCATCGATGTAAGATTCCTGCATGAGGGTGATTTATCACTTGAGATGGTGGCATGCATGCTCTTCTTGCCATCACCTGCACGCCAATAGCCATCATTAATTTCTCCGTTTTGTATTCAGCAGCATACAGATATGTCAAAAACAAGGGACAGGATGAAGGTTTGTTAAAAAATGGCGACGATAAACGCTGTTCACGAGCGCTGAAATCCGGTCAACCAACCAATAGTAACCATTTCATTACAAATTGCAGAGACTTGAAACAGTTGCATCATGTTTGTAATGTTTCATATTTAGTGTTAAAAATGGGTGGATGAGCCATAATTAGTATACAAAATTAATCCACGCATCAATAGTTTAACCTTTTTACTGGCAGCCACGCAGGATGTCTGTAAAGTGAGGCTCTTGGCTCTGATCCTGCTCACACTGATTTATTCTTTGCCATCGGAGGCATCCTTTTGTTGCCAGGCAACGCAGCACAGCTGTCCGTCACTTGTGTGCCAGTGACGTAATTGTCAACAGCAGCTATGTTAAGGATATGAAAAAACACAGCAATAACAGACAAACGGCGCCACACACGTGTTCCTGCAGGATGCCTGTGCCACAGTACAGAGGAACCGTATCTACCGTAAACAGGAGTGATGATATTTCCTGCAGTAGCAACTGAAAATAGTAAAATACAAATAAACGTATCAATGAAAGAAAATGATTCCCGTAAATATTGGTTTTGGTCATGTAAACCAAAGTAACATTTAGGAAATGTCCTTTAAATTACAGAGCTTGCCATGCAAACGCAGTTTAAACCTCCATTTAAAATGGTTTCACGGTGGGCTGTATCAACATGCACATCAGCATTACACTTCATCGCAGGCTTTCTCCACTATTGATTCATGCAGAGTGAGTGCAAACACTTCCCCATACGTGATGCAAAGTGAATGAGCGGAGGTATCTTCAAAGGAATTGTGAGTGTCTCCAGAGGATCTCCACCCGAGCTCACTCCCAATGAACCTGCTCATCGCCAACATCTTCCACACTCGCACACAAACACACACCGTATGTATATTAAGACCCAGTGGAACCTGTGTGAGGAATTTAATTTAATATTCTAGTTATAGGACAGGGCGGCTGTACCGCAGGGAAATCCATCATCTCTCGCTGCAGCTTGAGGCTTTGGTTGATCAAGTTAAATTCCTCCTGCATTGTCTGTTTCTTTGTAGTTTTCCAATACCTTTGAAAAAAAAAAGGAAACAGTTTCAACACACGGAGTACTTTGAACAGTTTCACTCCTGTCCTTTGAGATTATTACAAGATACCTAATAAGAAAAGAATAACTTAAATGTTTCTATGCGCTGATTGCGAACAGCGCGCTGAAGTAAACAGATGTTTCTCTCTGACGAGATGTTTAATTTTCCCAAGAATTGAAGGTGGAATTGTTTCTTGTTCTACTGCACTGCAGTCAGTGATCTATTTTAAGGAGACATTTATTATACAATCTGAAAATGTGTCACATTGAGAAAAAAAGTTGTCTCTTGTTTCCAAGACAATCCATTTTATATATATATATATACTCCATTAGTAGCTGTTTGACAATTTAGAATCACGGTATAGAGAACAGAAACAACCTACCATATTTATGTCCGCTACATTGTGTCTACAAAATTGTATTGTATTGCGGTGCGATCATATTTATGAGTGGATTTACTGCTTTATATCATTAACTATTGGTAAAACAAGCAATGTGAAGTTGTCACTGTTTTCTTTCCCCACCTTTTTCATATATTATGGAGTATGGGTGGAGCCAAATCGGTAAAACACACATTACAGTGGTCCCTAAACATACCGACATTTCACAACTTTTCAGAAAACACGACAGAAAAGGAGAAAACACAACTTTATAATCTAAAATTAGAAAAGCTGGATTGTTAGACATTTTCCACATTAATTCAAATACACATACAAATATTTTTACCGCCTCAAACAATACAAACTCTCTCTCTCTCTCTCTGCATATCCTCATTAAGGAGGAAACCATTAATAGGTTGGCTGAGAAAGATAATGCCAGTAAGAAGTTGCAGCCTTCATCATAAGGATGATTTAAACACCATTAAAATGAATGTAGTGCCGATGTGGTGCAGATTGTGGTTGTCAGAGATACAATAAGCTGCAGCCCACGTCTCTCTCAGTTCTTTCCCGGCTGTGGGTGAGTTGAGGTGACACTCTGCCTGTAGGGTCTCTGGTTTTAGTTAATTTCATTCAAGGCTGCGAGCTACAGACATCTATTTTAAAGATGTCAGGCACAGTGCAGCGTGGCAAACTGATGTATCATCCTTGTGTGCCAGAGATCAGGCCCTTTTGGGTAGAGAACAGAAATGACCTCATTATACCAAAAGGTGCTCATGCAGGTCGTGACCTTCCAGTGTCTTTACCTGTTAAACTGTGATTAAAGAAGAAGGGAAACTGAACCGCACCTGCTGCCGAAATGTAATGAGTTCCGTAATTGGTGTTGCATTTTTAATATAAACCCAAGGCTAACTTATTAAAATGTGCTGCATGCGGCTTTTTTCTTTCAAACTAAGACAAACAAGTTTCTTTCACTGATTAGTACATCTTCTGCCAGAGAGTGAGAATCTCATTAGTGACATTTTCTGAGTGCTTGATTAATAAAGGGAATGACAACCTACATTCTCTCGACCCTCTCTTGACATCCTGCATGCTGTTATTGGATAAACACAGATGTGAATTTCTAGTTCAGCTGGTTCAGTTTTGTGGTACACACACACACATATATATATATATATATATATATATATATATATATATATATATATATATATATATATATATTACTCAAAATAAAATCCAAAAATCTGCTTCCAAATGTTTTCTAAAGATGGAAAAGCATTAACTTAACTGTCAGAAAAGGGTTGTTTTCCTGCGGTTTAGGAAAATTACTTTATAGACCCCTTGCTTCTGTAGTATTTCATCATATTCTCTTGTGCCTAAATTCACAACAAGGAATAAAGTGTTTTTGGTAAATATATATATATATATATATATGCAAACTGCAGGATTTTCTTAATATAAAATATATAGCTATCCAGTGCTTCCTGGATTTTTGGGATGTTCTAAAAAGTTTAACAATGTACTGAAATCTGGAGTTGGAGTAACAGACTTCCAAAATGGGGGTAATGCGAGTCAGTAATATTGCAGAAAGCAGATGTGCTTTTTCTTGACTGAGTGAAGCTGACAGAATTGAATAGCTTAAGCCACATTCACTGATGGTAATTTCACAGTCTGGGGATTTCTAAGAGCTTGTTCTATTAGCTCCGGGCACGTTGGACATGTTCAAGATCCATTGGCCAGCAGCTGCTAGCTTCACAGTTCTTTTAACCTTTATCTACCCAGGAAGTATATTTAAAGGTTATTATACATGCCATTTTTCAGCAACAGCCTGCTCAACATAGTTACGCTCACACCTGGGACATACTTAGTTGAGCCAAAGTCCCCTTCTGCTCAGCAATGAGCATCTCCATCTGAGCAAATGGCGGTTTAAGACCTGAGCCTGAAGTTTGGATGCACCAATCAGACCTTTTCCCTACAGATACTGATTATAATACGTCTAATTTGGGTGTCAGTTGGTTCTAATCCAATAACAATACCTCTCTTATGTAAAGTATATGTGTAACACTGCAGCCATTGGCATCATTTTCATATAACATATCAAGAGGCCATGCAATTCTTAAGACTGCATTTGGAAGGCAGCAGATGAAGCCTTATTAAAATCATAAAGCAAGCTGGAATCTACTATACAGCCAATATAGACAATACAGACTAATAGTCAATACAGATATAGACAACAAAGACTACTATATAGACAATACAGGTGACAATATAGACTACTACATACATAGACTATATAGACTACTATATAGATAATACAGACGTGTGTATATATAGACAATATGGACAAATAGACAATACAGGCTACTATATACAGTGGCTTGCAAAAGTATACCCTTGAACGTTTCCACATTTTGTCACATTACACGCCACAAACATAAATATATTTTATTGGAATTTTATGTGAAAGACCAACACAACGTGTGATACAATTGTGAAGTACACAGAAAATTATATATGTAAAAACATGTAACATATACACTCACCTAAAGGATTATTAGGAACACCTGTTCAATTTCTCATTAATGCAATTATCTATTCAACCAATCACATGGCAGTTGCTTCAATGCATTAGGGATGTGGTCCTGGTCAAGACAATCTCCTGAACTCCAAACTGAATGTCAGAATGGGAAAGAAAGGTGATTTAAGCAATTTTGAGCGTGGCATGGTTGTTGGTGCCAGACGGGCCGGTCTGAGTATTTCACAATCTGCTCAGTTACTGGGATTTTCACGCACAACCATTTCTAGGGTTTACAAAGAATGGTGTGAAAAGGGAAAAACATCCAGTATGCGGCAGTCCTGTGGGCGAAAATGCCTTGTTGATGCTAGAGGTCAAAGGAGAATGGGCCGACTGATTCAAGCTGATAGAAGAGCAACTTTGACTGAAATAACCACTCGTTACAACCGAGGTATGCAGCAAAGCATTTGTGAAGCCACAACACGCACAACCTTGAGGCGGATGGGCTACAACAGCAGAAGACCCCACCGGGTACCACTCATCTCCACTACAAATAGGAAAAAGAGGCTACAACTTGCAAGAGCTCACCAAAATTGGACAGTTGAAGACTGGAAAAATGTTGCCTGGTCTGATGAGTCTTGATTTCTGTTGAGACATTCAGATGGTAGAGTCAGAATTTGGCGTAAACAGAATGAGAACATGGATCCATCATGCCTTGTTACCACTGTGCAGGCTGGTGGTGGTGGTGTAATGGTGTGGGGGATGTTTTCTTGTCACACTTTAGGCCCCTTAGTGCCAATTGGGCATTGTTTAAATGCCACGGCCTACCTGAGCATTGTTTCTGACCATGTCCATCCCTTTATGGCCACCATGTACCCATCCTCTGATGGCTACTTCCAGCAGGATAATGCACCATGTCACAAAGCTCGAATCATTTCTAATTGCTTTCTTGAACATGACAATGGGTTCACTGTACTAAAATGGCCGCCACAGTCACCAGATCTCAACCCAATAGAGCATCTTTGGGATGTGGTGGAACGGGAGCTTCGTGCCCTGGATGTGCATCCCACGAATCTCCATCAACTGCAAGATGCTATCCTATCAATATGGGCCAACATTTCTAAAGAATGCTTTCAGCACCTTGTTGAATCAATGCCACGTAGAATTAAGGCAGTTCTGAAGGCGAAAGGGGGTCAAACACAGTATTAGTATGGTGTGTTCCTAATAATCCTTTAGGCGAGTGTGTGTATATATATATTTTTTATGTTATAATAATTATAATACTCGGCGGGCCGGATTAAAATGCCCGTAGTTTGCCCACCTCTGTTATAGACAATATAGACTAATACATATAATATATAGACTACTACTTAGACAATGTACTTATCTATAGACAGTATACTACTATATAGACAAAACAGACTATTATATAGACAACAGTTATCTATAGACAATATGGACTATTAGTCAACACAGACTACTATATAGACTACTATACTACTACTACTACATAGAAAGGTAACTAATTAACCATTACTTAATGACCATAAAATACCAGCCATGATAAGAATAAAACATTAGTTTGATGTGATGAAAATCTTAAGGGTTATAAACCGAATCAAATTGGAAAATATCAGAGTTGTTAAACATGTTATTGGATTTCTCTGGCAAGGTGTTGTGTGCAGATTGTCCAGGGTCTGAGTGCATGCTGTGCTGTTAGCAGCATAAATCACTGATGAATAAACGGATACTACATTATCTGGTTAACTCCCAACACACTCGAGAGTAAGCGAGGCAGCAAACTTGGGAGGTTCATCCTTTTGTCTTTTCCGCTCTGCGGGAGTTCAGTCACACGTTTGACTTCTTTGCAGTGTCCATCTTGTTTAAATGTCGTCACAGACGACATTTACGTTTTTTTTGCTCCCGAACACAACAATGATTCTGAAAATATCTTAAGATTGAAACTAGATTACAATTAGTGAGGAACATGTTGTGAAAACCAAAGAGGTTTGACATGAGTAGCATGATGCATTCATAAAAGTTTGACTCTTAAACACTTGAATGCCACAAGATAGCATGTGCCGTCTGTCCATGACAAGCTTAGTGAAAACTGATGTTTGTTTAAATTCCCATCCTCCGTATTTTACCCTTGTATAATTGAAAACATGCCATGTTGTTCATCTTGTAAAAATTCCCAGAAAAGATGTGCCAGGAGGATACATTCCAATTTTACCTGTGCATGTTGCTAAAGGGATTATGCATCATGGGTTCCCAGACAGTTCTCTTGTCGCACTCTGCCTATAAATGTGCAAAGCTCCATATTAAACACAGCTAAAGAGAGAAAAGGCATTGCAGACATATTCTCTGTCCTACAAGCTTCATGTTCCACATCAGGGGCCGATGAAGACATAATAAAAGACTTTCTCATCTACTATGATTGTTATAGGCTGCATGCCCGCTGGCTCGATCCATGTTCAAAATGCATACAGTGCAATGGCACTGCTGTAAAGCACATGGGACACTGAACCTCCACCAAATAGGGTTTTGTTCTGTGTTTTGTTTCCAAAATGCAGGTTTCCAGTGTTGTTGTTTTTTAAGGCGGTATGATTCTTTCGACTCACACCTCACATCCACATCCTCGTGTTGTTTTTGTGGAAACAAAATCCCTCCGTGGCTAACGAGCATCTGTTTGCATGGATAAGATATGAGCGAGGTGCAACAGTCAACATCGCTTAAGGAATCATTTCACATTCAACTCATTCGAAAAGACAGCCAGAGGACGGCAGCAGCCCACATGCTCACCAACGAGCCCTGTGAGACCCTGCAGCAAACCTGCAGTCCCTGAGATAGGAAATGACAGCTAAGCAAATGATTTTTGATTTGGGATTTTAATTTTTTATATTTTTGTCTGGGAGCCACAACTGAAGCCTTACAGGAATATAATACAATACATAAAATACACTGTGGTCTGCGGATTATTCCCTTAAAAACTCCAGTTACCATTTTACTGTTGCTGTTGGAGGTACTTTCTGTTTTTCGCCAGGACAAAAAGTTGCAGTCGGTCTTTACTAGTTTTTCAAAGCTAAACTTTACAAACTGACCTATTAAGGTTAAAAATATATTTCTATAACTAATTCTAGTTTTTTTAAACATGTAAAGTGTAAAGGTTACGAAGATGATTTAAAAGAGAAGCTGAGAGAAACCATGAAGTTGGATTTCTATGCATTTTCATTGGATAAAGCATGGTTCAATTATTTATGTTACGAGGTGAAATGTCTCTGAAATGAAGTGAGAGACATATAGTCAAAAAGACAGGCAGAGAGACAAACTGGGGAAAGACAGGTAACTCAAAGAAAAAGGGATGAGAAATTATCCTGAAGATGTACAGTAAGTATATATATATATAAAAAAAAAAACATTCACATTAACCAAATATGCTGATGGTACAAATGCAGGAAGGACGGTGCAGCGAAAATGCAGCAGCACCTGTTGGAGCCAACAGTAAATATGTAAAATAGCAAGAACACAGAAGGGTTTTAGCCCTGAAACAATGTCTAGATTTTGACTCCATTTGTAAAAATAGTAAAATAAAAATAAAGCTTTCGCTCTCTGCAGTCACAGCGTATGATTTAAGACAGCATAAATGTGTCTCCTAAGAGTGCGTAAATATTTGTCTCATGATGGGGGACGTTTGCCACAATCTTACACCAAATTTAGATCGAGTACCAAATTACCAGATCGCTGTACCATGGGCCGCTGACAAATATCTTTGTAGCAAGATAAGTGATACTTTATGAGAAAGCATTTTTTGGGGGGGATGTGTACGAAACCTTTTATTCACTTTCTTGAGACAAATACTGCAGGGCCAGTCTTCCCTGGTGCCTATTTCTCGTACCTGGCTTACTGAGTTAGCGGGCTAATTGTCAGGATAAGATGACGTAGGTCTGGCTTTTCGGTTTCTCGAAGCAAGCTTAGTTAAATCACCATAGCAACACATCCAAATGTAAACCTGCTCCCGGGCAGGTTTACTGAACTTCACTGGATAAGCTGGCCACTCCCACCGGACAAAAAAGGCAGCTCCCTTCCTCATTGATGAAGGAGCGATATTAGTTATACTAGTTTTATAGGGAGAGAGTTCTTTCAGATCGCCAGGATACATCCTTTACATTATCATGACTTCCTGTACGCGCTGATATAGATTTTTCCGCTTCTCAAGCATTGATCACCACAGGCGCAGCTGATCGCCCGTCTCAGACATAGACTATCACCCGCTGCATGCCGCGCTGTTCTTAAGTTTATTTAGTTCTTAAGAAACGTATGGATGTGTTGAAAGCACTCATAATTATATGACAGTGTTATTAGTACACCATACATATCATTATTGTAGAACATGATTAAGGTAATCGTGATAATGCAGAGAATCACACACAATTTATTTTCACTGCTTCAATTGATTGAATTTCTGATTATGAATAATACATACATACTGATCCGCCCATACATATATTCAAACTCCTAGTTATATAGTAATCTACACATGTATATACATATAGTACATGATTCATACGTGCATACAGTACATATATCCTCATAAGTACATATTTATTCGTAAATATAATCTGATTGATTTGGGTGATGAAGCACTTAAAATTTGCCGATACATTTTCCCAACACTGACGCATTTAACTTGTCTGATATATTTGCGAGGCTTATGTCTCTCAGCGGGGGCGATGTTAAAGTTGCGTTCACGACAACAACGTTTGCTGTGAATGACTACGGTATTGACTTCCTCATATGCCTTCATGATCATCTCCTGCTTCTCAGTTGAGAAATAAAAAGAGGTTCCTTTGAGTTTATTTGCATTGTACTGTTAGAACATCGTGGTGTCAGTGATCGATTATTATCCCTTCTGACGAGGAGCGGGCGCGCGCATTTATCCAGATGACTGACGTCTGGCTAGAATTAACGAGACCGTTTCAGCGCAGATCAGCCGTGAAGAAACCCAGATAGCCTGATGTCAATCATCTCGCTAATTTAAGATGGAGATTAGGACATTTGCTTGACTTTGTTTAGCCAGGTACGAGAAACAGGGCCCTGTTCTCTCGGTAAATGGTATTGCTGTCTGGGGACATTTTTGGGGGATGTGGTGGGGTGGCATTACAAAAGTGACACATAGTGCAGGTTGGGAGATGAGATTCAACAAAACTGGTCAAGAGGAGAATATTTGACCACGCGTTTGACCACGCATTGATGATGTTGCACAACAGATTTCCAATGACTGCCGCTCATCAAACATCTTGTGCGTTTCCTTAATTATTTACATTGTATTTTCATTTACGTTTATTAAATAATTAAAATATACATTTCATGTGCAGAGGATATATAATAGTCACATCATACAATGATGACACGCTCCTTAATATATCAATGTTCTATTGTGCGAGTTAAGTAAAGCATGACCTTTCATAGGCGACCTGACTTTATACACAAATAGAGAGGAGTCTTAGAAACAGGTAACTGGGTCTGTTACACAGAAATTCTGCCAACTTTAATGTTTTTTTTTTTTTTTATTGATTCAAATGCAACAACCTACCCTTTTCTATCCTCTTCCAAGTTAATTGATATCAACTGTGAATACTGCACTGAGAAAAATAAGGATGTAAGGACTGAATTATAGAAAAACATAACTTAATGACATTGAATAAGGTATCTAAATCGAATGAGTTAGCCAGCACTACACATCTTCATGTGCTAATCTGTTGATTTTTTTTTTTTGCTTCTTCCAAAATCCACGATCAATTCACAAAATTAGCATTCTGTGTTTAGAGATCAGTGCAGGGAAGCTGTGCAAAGTTGAACAACTTTTCTCCCTCTGCACTGTGCACAGTTTTCAGCAGAACACTCTGATATTTGTGTCATTGAGATTCCACATTCCCGTGTGCAGATATGCTCATTGAACCCACGCATGCTGCTCGGTTTTCAAGCAGAAACTGCTGACAGAGGACGACCAAAAGCTCACCGCACTTCCTCCCACAACGTTTCCCCGGTCTCCGAACATGCAGAATACAGGCAACGATGCATAAACTTCTGCACAGGAGTGGGAAGGTTTCAACGTAGGACTTTGCGAAGAGTCAACAGCAGTCAGAAGTTGAAAGATAAGGGAGCAAAACAAAAAAAAGGTTCTACTGGGAAACGGCAGCATTATACACTAAGCGCTGCCTCCCCGCAGGGCTGCAAGTGGACGGACGCATGGAGAGCTCTGTTTCAGTCACTGCTAATGAGGAAGACTGCCTGTCAGCGGCCTGCTGTCGACGCACCAGCTCGCTCACACGCTGACCTGCATCCATACATATTCAACAGCCTCCCCATCCTTCATAATGCATTAACCCCGCTCTCACCATCTGCCTGACACCACTGAGAGCGGCGGGCGCGTTGAGCGTGGAAGGGAGAGGTTAACGCAGGGTTTGTTTGTGTGCCTTGTGTTTGTTTGCATGGCGGTTGTGAGCGCTCGTACTGTACACCAGAAACAATGTGCTGTAGATTTGCCCATGCAAATGTATGAAAAAAAAAAAATCCCATTTTCTGTTTAATTATTTGACTTATATCGCGCACTTCACATTGGCAACCATCCAACAATGTAAATTAAAGTGAGATGGTCAAAGGCTAAAGCTGATTGGAGAATACATTCATTAATCATTTAAAGAGATAATTCATAAACCATACAGACAGTCAGGTCAGGAGAAGTTTGCTGTTTGGAGCTCTTTGAGCCAACGATGGAGCAGCTTTCAGGAACGTAATAAAGGGAAGAATGATGTGTTCTGCAGGGCAGCCTGACAGCAATGAAGCCCGGGGACCTGCAGGGTCTCGCTCTCCTGCACTCTGTCTGACCGGCTGCATGCCGACTGTCTGCAGGTCGAAGCCGACCGGCTGATTACTCTTCATTTACCCAACTCAGACTGCTGAAAGCTTATCTCAATTTTAGTACTTCGAACACTCAACACTTTTGTTTTGTCATAGTCAAATTAATTTTAATTATGAGCTCAATAATGCTGGGCCATAAACTTACACCAATATGTCATTATCTTCCCTGAAGTGAAAAGCACAATATTCAGTGTGCACATTGTTGTATATTTAGAAGGGTCTCTGGCGTATTCATCCCATTCACTGAGTCATCAACTGCATGTTTCTGTTCACTGTCTTTACTGAACACTCTCACATCTGGACTATTCTTCTGCTTATATTACTCTGTCTGTTGACCCTTGTGTCAGTCTCCTAAAGAGAGGAGTCTTGTTATCTGTTTCATTTCTATTTCTTGTTGTAACACTCCACAGGATCTAATTTTGCCTTCTTCCATCTGAAGAGATACTCTTAACGTGGCTCCTTCCATATGTCTGATGAGATACTTTAAGTGTAAATTGACGCTCATCTCCCCTCATACCTCTTAACTCTTCTCTCTTAACTTTACATAAATACAAGGACAGCTCAACAAAAATACCTCAGGTTGAGTAAACTGTGGTGAAAAGCCAGATATTTTGTGATGAAAACTAAGCTGCACCCAAGTTTATTTACTCCAAACCAGATGGTGAAAACGCACCTAATTCCCATTTATTTTTTGCGTAATTTCAAAGGTTTGCTTATAATTTGCTTTGACAATTGAATGTACACAGCTTATTGAGTTTAATTAGCAAGACCATAGCCTCACGCATCTTGTGTTGATGGCTCCCTGTGGTAACCTTTCTGTTAGGCACAACATTTCCTTCCTAAATTTGTTGTGAAGGTGGTACAATTGCCTATTTAGAAGACCTTCTTTCAGTTAAGTGTGAGACATTATTTTCCAATTTCCATGCATGATTTCTGCCAAATCTTTAGTTGTGTATTAATATAGCTGTATCTGTCATTCTTGTCTGTTTACCAAAAATGTGACACCCCTTTAATTGAGTATAAATAAATAGTGTTCATTGCAATTCTGATTCACGATTTATTTTAACCAAACATAAATTGTTATTGACACTGAGCACAATCATTCAAAACAACTTGTTTAACCACACTTTGAATTAGTTTCATAGTATCTCTTTGTTTGCTATATTAAATGTTAAATGTAAAGAGCAAATGCCTCAAATGTGTTAAATGTTGTTCGTATATCTTTTAGCGTTCCTGTAAAATTTGCCGAAAAACGCCTATCCAGGTATACCCAAAGTAAATTGCAAGCTGTACTTGAACCATTTCGAGTAAATGCATGGTCTTGGTCTCTTTTGAAAGGTAACAATCTGAAGCCTTTTTCCCTCAATAGTCAGAATCACTTCAAGTGATGCTGACACCGAGTTATATAAGTTTGAACACACTGAAGTATAAGGTTTTTATTTCCGCCTGAACATTTCTTTGCAAATAGATGTCTCTAGATGACTATAAATGGGACTTATGGACTGGAAAATACAATGGAACAATAGCCTGAAGCCTTATCTAGTCTAAGTAAAAAGCAGATAACAATATCACAGGAAATGAATGAGTCAATCAAGCTCCTATTGGTTCAAGTGACGTTTCATTGGAAAGGTAAGATTTCGGTGGACATTTTGCTGCCCAGCTTTTCCTCTGTGCTCTCATGCAAACTTGCTTTGCGAGTGGAAATGCAGAAATATTGTTTCATATCTTCCAGCTGATATGAAATGATGCAACACCAGTTTGTGGATATTTATGGATGTAATCACGTGTTTTGGACTAAAGCGTTTATGGGATTTTTTTTTTACGGCAGAACGCTAACAGGTTAAATAGTTAATATTACAGTTTGGAGAAGCTTCAATGAATACAAGTGAATATTAGACAGACTGGTCAGACAAAAGCAAATAGTTTTTTCCCTCAACATTCACTAAGCTGTGACACAAATTGACTTATTCATGAATTACATTCATGCATTTATTTTTTTCTTCTCGTGGGTCATATCAAATGAAGGCAGTTTAAAGCAGCGGTGCAGCTCAACGGGTTGTATTTGCTAGTAGCTGAATGCAGAGGAAGCAGCGTGGTTAGTGATACCATTAGTTGTCCGTTGGCCTTTTTTCTGGTGGTATAAAAGTGCAGGCAGGACTCTGGGGATGTACTGAAGAGCTGTGGAGAGGCTTAGTTTCTATGACTGCAACCCAGTGAACATCCAGCAATTGTGATATTTTTCATGAGTAGATGGTTAAGTTAAAATAGGGTGAAAAGTCAAGTTACTTGATCACTTCATGTGTAGTATTATTGCAGTGTTTATTTTTTAAATCGATACTAGAAAATGTATTCTGGTGTGTGGGTCTGTGTAGAAGACAGTTTACAATATTTTTTAATTGGCACTAGATTTATGGTATGTTATTTTCAACCATGTCTCCTAAAAATTACATTCCCCCAGAACTAAAACGCATTCTCAATTAGGTTGACTAGAGACGTATTTTCTCCCCGATTACGTTTGTGTTTGACGTATTATAAATACGTCGATTATACACTTGTTTTTGTTTTATTGTTTTTAAGTTTGTATTTGACGTATTACAAATACCTTGATTATACATATATGTTTGTTTTAACAAGGATTGTAGTTACACTGCATCTTTGGATTCTTCAGTTTCTACTTGAGATGTGAAGAGAAGACACATATCAAAAATTCAGAATAAAAACATGTTTCTTTGCTGCATGCAGCATCCATAATGTCACCAGACATCTGACAAGATAGCAGCACTCAGTGAAAAATATAAGCAGGGTGGACAAAAAGGCTTTAGTTGATCTTTTATCACCTGGCTTTGATGACACAGTTTTATCTACACAAAGTTGTGCGCAGAAAATATATACTGTCAGAGCATTTGGCCCTGCAGGCATTAAGACTGGTGGATGTGCATCTACATCTCTTGGCTTTGATGAATAAAAGATGAAAACTCTGTTTATATCGCTTTCTATTTGACTTGAAATATTTATACCTTGTTTCCTATTGTAAAGACAAGCAGGTACCACAAGAGAGCCAGGTCAAGGAGACTCGGAGCTCTAATCTATATGATTTTCCATTTTTTTCCTGCTTTCTTCTTCATTCCTTTCTGCCCTCTATCTCTCTCTCTCTCTGCCTGGCATAATTAATCACCCCAGACTGATGTTTACATAGGCTGATAGCCTAAAGAAAGGTCTCAGAGGGAAAACTCTAATTCCCTGCCTCAGCACAAACAGGAAAGAGCATTAGTGATGAGAAGGAAAAGTTTAACTCATGGCTGCAAGGCGGAGTGCATTCTTATATTTTTCATCCGCTTTAAAACCATTCAGAAATTTGACATCATCCAACAGGCTGTGAGAGTCTGGCCATACTGTATCTGAAAAAATTATCCCTCGAATTAATGAACACAATGTCCCCAACAAATGATGCTTCCCTTGGGCCAGTCAGTAAACAGGACTGAGGAGTCTTGGCGTTCGTTAGACCACATGATAGAAATTGTTGGATTGGACAATACGGATGACTTTGTTTTTCATTGCAAAAATCATTACATTGAGTAAAAGATGTTTGTCCTGCGGTATGCTGGAAAAAACAAGTGTCATTTGAAGGTGAATATGGTTCATTATTGTATTTGTTTTTTCTTTATGGGATATTGTTTGTTGAGCTTAAAGTGTTGCAATAACAAAGATGTCCTCATTAGAAGCTCAGAGCAACTGATGTAGTAAAATGTGCGATATTCCACTTTAGGGCATGTGGGGCACGGGGTGGACAACCAGAATTTCACCCAAGAGACGGCTGTTACTGCACGTGCAAAGAAAAAGTAAACATTTACTTATTTTGTCTTAGTCGTGTGACTTGGTAGTTATTCATTAGGCATGTGAATCCCGAGTTGGTTGACTCATTGGCACTCGGTCACACATTATCAATCAAAGTAAAATCAACTAATATATTCTTTAAACCCAAACTAAGTGATTTTGTTGCCTAAGTATGTAATAAGTGGAAACTGACTGCCGTCCCTGACACTTTTTTTCAGTGGTGAAACAGTTTGGATCTTTGAAAGTTATAAAGTATATGCATCACTACCATCAGTGTGATGGTAGTGATGCATGTAATGTGTCTGAAAGCAGAAGGCTGTGCTCAGACCAACGTAAGTGCTGTGTCCAAAAACTCAGCCTCCACATTCATTTGGAGGTGTGGTTGCTGCCACAAGGCGGTCAGGCAGAGAACTCTGGGTCATCAATCAAAAAAGTTGGACCTGGCTCAACTTTTGCTTCAATGCAATGCCATCCACCAACATTCTGGCCAATAATTGACATGGAATCGTACGTTCATGGTAGATTTTATTATAAAATGAATGCTTTTAATATATTGTTTAACTAATTTTTCTTTTTTTAAATGAATCATAACTTTGCATTGTTGTTAAATACCTGTTCCATTGTATTATAAAGCACAGTGCATAGTTCTGCTGCCTGATAAACCTTCAAAGTCACAGATGTATTACTTAAACTGGATTTATTCTAATGCAACAGGACCAAACCAACAAAGCCTCATATGTGTTTTAGAAATTTGATGAGTATGCTGCAAATTAAAAAGTTTGTGTATCCTGGTAATGGAGATCCCTGAGTCATATTTATACGAAACCTGAAGGGAAAAGAAGGAAAACGTTGTTTCTACTTTCGTGGTTTTACATATTGTACAACGAAATCTAGAAGGGCACTTTGAGAGAGCAGAACTCAGCCGAGGCCAAGTGAAAAATAAAGCGTTAATCTGTCCCGCAATGCTGACCCACTCTAGACTAGTATAGTTTCTTACTTGTTTAATGCTACACACTTCCACCAACTTTCATAAAAATTGGGTCAGTAGATTTTATTTTCCGTAATCCTGCTTTTAAACGAAGAACAAATCCAAGTGAAAACATAATCTCATTTTTGGTGGAGGTAATAATTCATTGCTTCCTCCCTACCCCAGTTCCACTTGGGACAGTCCAGAATGCCAACACACGGTCAAGCAAATGGCATTGGCTGCAAACGAAGCTCCCCCTCACGGGCAGCAATACTACTTTTCTTCAACAAGACTAACAAGTTAAAAACAACTCCTGCAGGGACCACCATAACTGTGACTCATATTATACACAAAAAAGCACTTAGTACATTTTGCTGACCGACAAACTAAACTGATGAAATAGAAATGATGAAAATGGAAAAATAAAGTCGTGAAATATCTACTACTTCAACAGAGTAAGAATGTCCGTAAAATTACCCCGCAATTAAACATGTATAGCTAATTCATGTTTGTCTGCTAAATATTGGTGTACCTTTTGTTAAATTACTAATGGCATAGTATTTCTTTAAATTACATGTACCTAATCTAGCATGTGGCAAAGAACAGATATTCTGTTATATTTGCATACATATTAAACCAGAGACATTCTTTGTTGTTGATAGTGTGAAGACTGGTTAGTAAACCAGTTCATCTCAGCAAATCACCTGAGATTGAGATTGACGATCCTCAGACAGCCGCACCATCTGCTGAAGCCATTAAGGCTATTTGGAGGCTGATGAAGGTATTAAGGCGGTGGTGGGGAGGAAATAGGTTAGAAAATGAGAGAAAAGCTGAATAGGCCGGCTGTGCGCAGCATTACGAGAGAGCGATTGATAAAGGTGTTCCTGTAGGAAGTTGGGAGGAAAATGAGCCGCAAACTGGCATCTGGAAGAGAGGGACTGCATCCTGATTCCAGTGATGTATGCACACACTCACTTATTCCTCCACGGGTAATGAACCTCAAGCACAAGCTCAGACAGGTAGACTATACTTCTGCATGCTCATAGTCATGTAGTCTATTTCTCATGTACCCTTCCATTCAACTAACTCATGCATACTGACTCATCATTTATTTGCTGATATTGTTTCGACTCTGTCAATGATTTAACAGAGATTTAACAGAGTCCTGTATGAGTAGAAGCTCCAAGGACTCTGTTAACACTTTGTTATCACACGTCATCTGTTATAACACAATGTTATTTTTATTAATTCACTTATCTCTCCTTATTAAACTGGATATTGGTGACTGAGGACTGAACCTTTCCAATAACATACTTCGTCCATGCACCTCACCTGACTGGGGGAAAAAAAAATAGATTTTAGGAAAGCACATTAATATCGCCAAGTAAGAATTTTAAGCAAGCTCAAGAACATATTAAATGTGAGTGTTATGTAGCTTAATTATGATCAATTAAATGGAACATGTTTGACATTTTTGGCGGCTGTTTTGAATTATTTTAGGCTCTTAATCATCAGTCAGACTTGACTTGATAAATTGTTCAGCTGTGGTTGTTATGTTGTCTCTGTATTTCTTAGCTCTCATGTTTGGTTGCCATTGGCTTTGCTTCCTCATTGCTTGTGAGCCCACTGACTGCACAGCTGGATGTGGTGAATTATCTTGCAACACACTGGACTTGAAGATTTGATAAACGTGACAAAATGTCAATGTTTACGTCTTTTTTTGCACGGAACACTAACAGCGGTCTCCTGAATGAAGGTCCTGCGTTTGTTGGACCAATCCACCACGCAGAAGAACAGTCGAAAGTTACAGAACAAACAAGATGCTGAGTATAGATTTATTTTGTCAGCATGTGTCTCAAGATCAATATTGAACTGATGAGCTCACACCAAGCTATTATTGAAGTTAAAGTTATTTTTGTTCCATATAAATGTAATCAATCAAGTTTACATGAGTGATGACTTCAATGTTTGGTGCTTCACAGTAAATAAATAGAGCTTTCCTCAGCACAGTGTGCTGTGAATTTCTCCCTCGCTTCATCTTCTTTCTCCTACATTTTTCACAACACCCATCGCTTACTGTGGCACTACTTATGTAAGTAATACATTCAAGTTCGTAGCTCAATGAGGAATCATTTGCTTTGACAGCAATCTTGAATGAAGTGTTTTACAAACAATTACAAAAAAAACACTTTGTGTATTCCATGAGAGAAAAATTGGACTGGCTTGAAAAGGAGTACTTATCATCTTTCCAGTAACCAATGTTTGTGCCGCGTGTGAAACCATAAGTCAACGTTGATTTAAGAAAAGAAATAAATGATCCTTTATTAATCCCCTTGGGGAAATTCTTCTCTGCATTTGACCCATCCTTGGTTAGGGGGCAGTGGGCAGCCCTGTGAGGAGCCCGGGGAGGAGCTAGGGGTTAGGTGTCTTGCTCAGGGACACTTCGACATGTGAACTATGGGGGGACTGGGGATCGAGCCGGCTACCTTGTGGTTGTGGGATGACCACTCATCTCCCTGAGCTACAGCCACCTTCTAACTGCTGTACTTAAGTTAATGTCAGTTTCGTAGTTATTTCACCCCAATGCACACTTGTTTTGTTGCCTAACCTAACTGAGTTATCTAAAGTTCATTTAGAAAAAAACTATCTTGAAAATTGACACATATTGCTGGCTTTTCTAGGACAACCCATGAAAAATAAGAAGAAAAAAAAATGTTCATACACTTCACACGAACTGTTGCCTTTGCTGAACATTTACAAATCAAAGTGACAGGAATCTGTACTTTCAGACGTATGGCAGCAGAAATGCAGGGAGTTACGAATCCACAAGTTAAAGCATTTATTTATTAGGACTGTGTTGGAGTCCGATGGAGGGTTTTGACGTCTGATGAGAGGCAGAAGAGAGGAAAAGACTCTGTCTCTGATTGCCACCGCAGGGCGATGGCTCCAGAAGATCACAGGCAGAGCGTGGGGCTGCTCAGTGCTCACTCTCTGCGATGAACAGAAGGTGCCACATACCTGCTCCTATCTGACCGGCTTGCTGTCAGCCTCAAGAGCACTTTGTCTTTTGAACTGTCAAACTAGAAAAAAAATGAAAAGAAGAAGCTCTCTCCAGGCAGCCATCAGTAGCTATAGCGACTTGAGCAGATAAAGGAGTGACTGATGGACGGTGATGTGTGGTTGGGTAGACAGAGATTACAGTGAGGAATGGATGGGTAGGTGGGCAAGGAGAGTGGTAGATGTGCACGTGTGTGGATGACAGGATGACGTTTAAAATGGCAGCTACGGTAGTGGAAGAGTAGATGGGTGGAGGGTTGTATGACAGTTTAGGTTTTTCTCATGAGGAAATACAACACTTTTACTGAGGTTAAATCACACTCATGGGGTTTGAATTAATCCATCCTGCTTGTTTCTGGTCACACAGAAGTCCTCATTTTCCAGGAAACAAGACCAAAAATACATGTTTGTAGCATGTTTATAACATAAGTGCTTGGGTTTAAATACCAACCCTGTGATTTATGGCTGAGCCCCATGTTCTTTTACACTGGTAGCCTATTGAACCACAGTTGTCGATTGCCTCGGGTGCCTCTTTTTCAGATTATCAGAATCACATCTCTGCAGCTGTAGCCGCCCACCGGAAGCTTTATGCCCCTGGGAGCTATTCTCCAGGAGGAACCCAAAAGTACCCACTTACCCAAAAGACAACCGAATAGTAAAACAGCAGCCGCAAAGCATACAGTGAAAGTCAGAAGAAAAAGTATTTAGAGCTTGTGGTTTTAGTAAAGGCCGGATCCTGATAGAGACCCAAAAGAAACACCCACCAGGTAAACAAAACATCAAATGCATAAAGAAAATACACAACATGAGGGTACTCCAAATTAAAGGCATACAACTCAGAATAATAACTGTAAAGGGCCAGAAACCTGACACACACGCCATTGCTCTATACTGTTCACTGTGAGCATTGCTCTTTACATTGGACGCCCACTCTCTGACAGGCAGGCCAGCTAAAATATTGGCATGTTTTTTATTCACATTTCTTACCACCCAAAAAAGGGCACATCTATCTGGTAGTGATATATTTAAGCTACAATCAAATAACATCTCTGAAAACACAGATCAGTCCGACTCACATTTGGACATTCTGCAGAAGAACAGCAACGTCATGCACGTTTCCTCACTTCATTCTCTACGGGTTTTGCCTCAGTACACAACAAACTTTTATTTTATTGTTGTTTAGCTATGTCCGGCTGATTTATATGTTTCACATACTCTGCATGCTTTTATGTTATATGCCTCTGACATGGATGTTTAGTGTCTAACTTGTCTCTATCTTGTCTTTAGTCCATTCTATTTTAACATGGTTATCACTCATTGTATTTGCTTTGTGTGTTTTGAATTTGTAAGCCTCTGTGTTGTCTTGTTAGTATTTGACTGTCTCTTGAATGAGGATACTAAGTATTTTAATATTCTCACTCTATCCATTGTATTTTAAAAGAGTCAACATTTTATAACCTTGTATATTTAATCCTATTTCTGTTTTTAGGTTTGTTTTTTAACATCTGCTTCTCGGGAAAAATAGCCTCTTGGCTAACTCTGGAGCGTTTACTGAACTGTTTTTTATTAATGTGCACTGTCCCCTTATAAAAATAAATAAACCATTTCATAATTAACCATCACGGTCATCAAGATTCATTTGTGAATGAAAGTTGCCTGGCAGAAAATTCAATGTCGGCACATTCAGCTCTAAAGAGAGAGAAAATAAATCCCACATTTCCATAATGTTTATCGTGGCATGAAATTACAGTACATTAGCAAAAAGACTTGTAAAGGGGACTGTTTTCATGTGTTAAATACAAAGTGAATTTGGGACAGGGTATTATTGTGTTTATACATTAAATATTGCTACGTAGATACAAACACATATTAAATATGAGTCCATCAATGAAATTGTGAAACATTATATCTTATTCGGAACTGCACTGTCCAGCTACACTGCTGGGCAGTCTGTGGGTGCATCCCAAGTCTCTAAATTGCCGTTTCCTCGCTCCAAGTGGTTCTGCGTCGCCATTTTGACGACTGTCCCAAAGCTCTTATTCTGTTCTGAGGAGCGAGGATCGAGAGCCACGAGAGCAGGCTTCCAGGAAGCGTTTTAACACTGGACACGCCCCCTCACTGTTCATCTGTTATTTGATTGGACGCTGCAGCTGAACGGACTGACATTTCACCCAGATACAACAGATACGTTTTTCTGATTGGCTATTCGTGTAGCCCATTTCTTTTTATTGATTGGCAGTGGATTCGGGGGAGATGTTCTTGATTCCTCCATGGTGAGGGCAGCGCGACCAGGTCATGTTTGTGCGCTGCGGCACATTAAATAGCCTAGAGTTTTTTTTCAGCGTGAGAAATACGATGTGGCGTGACTTAAGACCGAAATGCGTGACAGTCACGCTCAATGCATGACACTTGAGAGCCCTGTATTAGTGTATTAGTCACAATCTATCTGGTTAAAATATATGTTCAGTGTAGGTCTGAACAACAAAAGGACCACAAAGATTTTATCTGTCGTTTCCCTCTACAACTTTTATTATGTATGTAATTAAAATCAGAGAGTTGGAGAGAGGAAACACTTGTTACAATATGGATGGTTATTTTATAATGTCACAATCAGAATTTCAAAACATACCGACGTAAATAATTAATAAATAAGACGCATTTCGCGGTAGAAATCTGCGCATATAAGCAGGACACAGTATAAATACCACACACACGTATATAAATACTCAATGCAGTTTGTACAATAATACAGCTAACAGACGACAGAGAAAACATCTCCACTCTGACAGTGATGTAACTGCCTTTATTAGTAGTTGTCTCATTTCTCATGTCTCTTAAAACATACTTCCTTGCATCTTCTCTCCTCGCTTCGTTTTCTTTCGTCTCATCCCTGGCACCTCTTCCTGGAGCCGCTCCTCCCCTAATTCTAAGTATTTCTGCATGTGCTATACGTATATGCAGTGATTATACAGGGTTCTGGTTGAAGTGCATGGCTGCGTGGAGCACTTCCTTTTTCATGCGAACTGCAGAGGTTTACGCCTTTCAACTGAACTTTGCTAGTCATAATCAAACAGTGTTGGGGTAGTTACTCAGAAAAAGTAACTAGTTCCAAGTTACTTCTGAAAATTGTAACTAGATTACTTTACTAGTTACTGCATTTGAAAAGTAACTTCACTACTAGTTACTTTACTTTCCATTTTTTTAAGCAAATGTCCAAATTAACCGCAAAGATACATGGCCAAACATCATGGCCCTTTCATCACTTTATTTTCAATTTTCAATAAAGGGCATCTATTAGCCTTTCCACATAGTGTATTGTAAACATGTAAAACAAAATGGCATATAAAACTCAGCCACTAACTTGAACAAACATTGACCCTGTTCACACTGTCTGACCAAAGAAATATGCCTCACTTTAAAATCCAGACAACATGATACAAGAGGCTGTGTAGGGTGGGGACATTCAGGTCGGTCAAACAGCAGTAACATTAAAAACAGGCCCAAAACAGGCTTTTGGAAACATGAGACCCCACTAAACTAAATGGGGGCCTACTCGTAAGAACAAAACCAGTTTGTTATAGGAATTATTGTAGTGGTTTAAGAAAAATAAATGGCACTTTTTCCATAAAATAGAAACAGAAAATGCAATTAAATAAACAGAAATTCCACTTCACCATTGCCTAAATAAACAAAGTGCACTATATCCTATGAAGTTTGTATTTTTTCTGTATTCTTCAAAATAGCGATTGTATCGCATGAGTAAAAATCTCTCGAATCTTTTATCCGACAGTCTGTTCCTCCTTGGGGTCAGAACAATACTGCCCAGGCTGAAAAGCCTTTTGACAGTGTTGTAACTTGTTTTATTACATGATTTACTCTTATTGTGAAGAGCATGTAAACAGGAAGTGCGTTTACTTTGAAGGCAGAAAGTACAATGATACGTGATTGTTGACGCTGTTACGTGTGGAAAATATATACATGTCTGGTGCAAGAGCGCGTTCTCAATGCTTTAACAGTTGTAATACTGCAGTTCACCAGTAGAGTGATTCTGTTCATACCAGACGTGTCTTGTCCTCATTAGAAGCTCCACTTCATTACAGACAGGTGCACTTGATGGTATTGGAGTGTTGTATTGCTTTGCAATATCCTTAATCCTAGGAAACCTGGAGAGAACCTCCCAGTTGGATACGGGCATTTTTAAGTACTCCATGACTTCTGTTTCTGCCGTGGAGGAAAACTCCTCTTCAAAATCAAAAAAGTCAGTGTGACTGGACAGTTGAAAGACACCTCTCGCCTGGACATAGTGCATTTTACACTAATATTTTTACCCTTTCGAGCAACAAAGTTAAAATAATGAGAATATCGCCACTGGCTGAACCCTCCTGTCTCCGTCTCATCCATTTCCCGCTTCCCTCCTTCTACGCACCAGCAGCTACGTCACTCAAATCACTCAAATCGGAGTTCTGTGATAGATTGTTCATGCAGGAAGTGTTGTGTGACTCGCGCGCCGCTAAAAGAGACCTTTTCGGACTGGTAAAAATGGCTTGAGTAACGCAGGAAAGCGCAGTCCTGAGGTCTAGTAAAGTAGTGTAGTTACCAATATTTTGAGTGTAATGCGTTACTTTACTTCGTTACCTATAATAGTAATGTCGTTACTGTAATCCATTACTTTGTAACTCGTTACCCCCAACATTAATCTAATAACTATAATTTCTAAAACCCATCCCAGATTTACTTTGGTCTAGTGCAGGGGTGTCCAAACTACGGACCGTGGGCCGCCCCTTTTTTATTGGCCCGTGGCAGATTCTAAGAATATAATGGAGAGAAAGTCAAGCAAACAGCAGCAAACCTGCTAGCTCAATCGTATTTTTGCCGTCCGAACAACACACAAGAAAATGCCTCATAACAGCTACGAGGTCGCTCATCTTACAGCGCGACAATGAAACCTCTCAGACAAGACTTCATAACACAGAGTAGTGATGTGTCGGTCGCGAACGAAACGGCTCTGGGAGTCGGGTCCTGATCGTCTCTCTCTCTCTCTCTCTCTCTGAGAGGAAGCATGGTGGCGGAGATCTGAGAGTGTGAGGTAATCGTGGTCTATACGGTATTTAGCAGGTAGAGTGGTTAGTATAGTGTGTAGTGTAGTGTCACGGTGGGGTTGTAGGGGTTGTGTGTTTGTGTGTACGTGGGGTTTGTTGGGTTAGTTTGTTTGCGGCTGCTCGGCTCACGCCGGGCAGCGCAGCATGGACTACAGCGGACTGACGCGGAGACACAGGGTGAGGATAGCGGGCTTCCCCTGCTCCGTAGAGGAGTGCGGGCTGGCCGTGGGGCGGGTGGTGCTGCCCGCATGAGCGGAGGAGTGGTGCTGTTCATGGACAGCGTGGCGAAAGCCAACATGGTGGTGGCGGGCGGGGTGCAGGTGAACGGCGCGGCCGTGGCCGTGATGCCGCTCTCCACGCCGGCGGTCCGGGTTACGGTGTCCGACGAGGCTCTGGTCAAAGAGCTGGCGAAGTATGGGAGAGTCATGTCCCAGGTGAGGAAGATCTCCTCTGGGTTCAAGTCGCCGCTGCTGCGGCACATAGTGTCGCATAGGAGGCAGCTGCATATGGTTTTAAACGACAGGAGCAGAGACCTCGACCACGTGGTCAAAGTAAGAGTCGATGACTTTGATTATATTATGTTTGCAACCTCAGGGTCCAAATGTTTTGTGTGCAGGAGCTCAGGACACCTGGCCAGAGCCTGCCCTGAGAGGAGAGCAGGTGAAGGCGCTACAGGAGCTCCTGATGGGGAGCCGAGGGCTGCAGAGGAAGAGCCGGAGGGCAGAGACCCTCAGGATGACCAGGAAGCACAGGAGGGGACAGGTGGGGTCCAGAAGGTGGGTTAGAAGGGGGTGGTGGAGAGTCAGGAGGGGGCGGGAGACGTCCAGCAGGAGGACGTGGGACAACAGGTAGAGGAGGGTCAGGAGGAGCCAGGTGAGCTCCAGGGGGACGTGGTCCAGAAGGGGGACGTGGTCCAGGAAGTGGAAGGGGTCTAGCGGGGGGATGACAGGGGTCAGAAGGAGGCGGGTGAGGATGAGGAGCATGAGGAAGGTGTGGAGGATGTTGGGGTCTGAGGGAGTGAGGCAGACATGGAAGCAGAGGAAGAGGGGCCTAAAGCTGGCCGGCTGAAGAGGAAGTGTAGGGAGGACGCCGGAAGCTCGCAGCCAAAAGGAGCAGGGGGCTCCGGGAGAGTCGGGGGAGGGACAGCAGAGTCTGAGTCCAGTGGGGAGGAGTACGCTGCTGAGAGCGCCTCCTCTGAGTCTGAACCTGAGAGGCAGAGTGGTAGGAAGACCTACAGCTTAGAGAGGATTCAGAAATTCCTTAAGGACACGAAGAACTTGAGGGGGATGAAGTTAGAGGACCACTTCTCGGACAAAGAGCGGTTGTGGGAATCTGCTCGTTCTCTCTTGCGGATAAATGTTTGCGGATAACACCTATGTAGATATTTAAAAACCAGACGTTTCCATCTAGAATAGTCATTTACCACATTAACAATGTGTAGTGTATTACTGATTAATTTAATGTTATATTCATTGAAAAAAACAGTGCTTTTCTTTGAAAAATAAGGAAATTTCTAAGTGACCCCAAACTTTTGAACGGTAGCGTGTGTGTGTATATATATTTTGTAGACTTAATACTTACAATATGCAATACTGCTGTACTATACTGAATATTGTTTTGCTACTACTACATTTCACTTCATAGTATTACACTTATATGCCATAATATGTATAATGTACCAGCCTTTTTATTTAACCATATTATGTTATACTGTTGTACCACTTTACTTTGAGGAGACATCACTGTTAGTCTAGAACACTGAATAATGTTTCCACCAGTAAACCTGAACATGCACACCTCTCTCTGTGTGACAGCAATTATAACCACATAACTCTATAGATTATAATTAACTGGAGGATACACTTTTTCCTACACGTAGATCTTAAACCCTTCAATATAAACAGTAGCCCGGCCACCCTACGGAGGAAACTCATTTCGTTTTTTTTATTAAAATAAAAGTTGGATAACATCTTCATTGTCCTCTCCTTATATGTAGTCAGGTGTCGGTAGGTAGAACTGCAGTGCCGCTGACTCGCCGCTCTCCTGTCTGACGTCACATGCTGCCACGGACTCTCCGCTGCCAGTAATCTCACTTGCTGTCTCTCCAACAACGTTAGCTAACGTTGTCTCTCTCCCAAAAACAAAAACTCTTCGGATCTATACGATTCACGTAGGTCACCCATTTTGGTTTCAAAACGGCGAATTTCGCCCAAGGTGAGAGATTTTCATGTCTGCTTTTAAAATGTAGCTACAAAGGCTCTGTGGAAGGTGACTATATTGTTAATCTCTATCCGTCTGCTCTGTGTGTGTCAGTCTGCTCGTCGCGCTCGCTCTCCGTTTAGACACAGACGAATAGGCGCGTCTCTTTTACAGTCTGAAGAAAGGCCAACTTGATTAATGCCAACAAGAAAATTCAAAATAAATAAACCGGTGAATGCAACAACTTTTTCTGAAATCACTTGCACGTGCCACTTGGTAATGGTTCCTTCAGTGTGTTTTAAAACACTTTCAAACCCAAATATTCATGGGAGTTGCTCTCCACACGCTAAACAATATCAAATTCAAAAATTAAAATGGCAACATTTAAAGCCTGAAAGCAGTGATTCATTCCAGTGACTCCCTGCAATTTCTTCCATGTCACTTTAATAGCCCTTCAAAAGGTCGACCGGCTTTTTGCCTGACGCCAATTTCACCCTGTCTGCTTCCTGTTGTCGCCTTTTCTAACATACACACATTTATGCCATCACTTACATTTACATTTGTCCAAAACGACACGCGCGGACGTACCGACAGCCACACTCGCTCAATAAAAAAACACCCTCTATTCTTCCTTTAACTAAATCCTCATTATGTGGTGGCTAAGCATGCACTTTCCTCCAAAGCTTCAACATAACAATGATTAAATACGGCAATCTTTAATCAAGGTGTGGGTGTATTAAATGTCTGTGAAGGTGTACATGACCTTAGTTTGCATAAGAGTTAAGAGAATTTAAAGTGAATACGGCTCCCCAAGGTAGTTTTTCAGTTTTTTTTTTTTTTTTATCATTGTAAGTTAACACTAATTATTTCTTGCATTGTCAGCATGAATAATATAATCAATAGCTCCTTCTTTATTTGCTGATGTGCTGTTTACAAGCCCTGCAGGCCCATTATAAAGATGAGTCACTTGACTGCTGCTGTTTGGGTTTGTCTGTTGTTTCACACAGTGAGCATGGCAGGCTTTCATATTTCACTGAGTCTCCATTGTGTTGCTTGTTAGTTTGTTTTGAAGTCTGGGTTAATGGGCAATCTATTCCGTCTCACTGGGCCTTCGACGTCCTCCACTAACCAAAAGCTGAGATAACAAGACTCTGGAGAAGAGACGGAGACAGGCGGACAAAGAGACTCGCTTTGAAGAACCGGAGCGTTTACACTTCAGTCTTTTCAACATGGGTCTGACGTTCATATTGACACTGTTGATTGTCCATGATGAGCCTTTTGGTAAGTGACTCAGGCGTTTGCAGCTGAGACGCATTGCGAACCACAAGTCAAATAAAAGCTGGACTGGGCTTGGAAAAGAAGTGACTAAAAACAAAAATAATGTTCTCTAAACAGTGAACCGAAATACCAATTGTAGTGCCAGAACTATTGAAAATAAATTATATTTGAGCCCATTATTTTCTCCCACATTATGCAAATTGGGGAGTACAGTCTGTCCTCTCCCGAGGGCCATATGTATGGATTCAGCTCAGCCAACATCGACAACGGACATCTGATTTGAACCATTAATAAATCCCCTTGGGACATAATGGGAGATGGCTGCTGATAAGTCTGGACATGGGAGTATTATGAAGAGTGCCAGCGGACAGATAAAAAGAGGGAAAGAAACTTTTCTAAAACGATGATTCAACATGTAACTCCTGTTGTAGAAGCCCTATTGCATCCTACATAATAGGAACTTTGACATCCTCGAACTGATAATCAACCCAAAATGAATCGCATTATTTAAAATGTCGGCACAATAATATTTGGAAATGCTAAAGCAGGATTTACTGAACTGTTTCACTGCTCGAACCAACTGGAAGCCCGTTTTTTTTCAATTAGTGGACCAGTGCCAATGGTCTATAGAGGGATCGACAGGTCCAGCCGACTCTTATCACTGAATACACGGCTCAGCAAAACCCTGAAAGGGATCAATTATATCGATAACCTCAATCTGTTCTGGTGACATGAGAATCTTTTCAGAGCAGAAGGCCTTTACCCGAGCAGATATGAAGTGTGAGTACTGATGGAAGTTTGGTTCAGTCTGTAAAATGTATTGTCCAGACCTGAGTTGAAAGCAGCCTGACGAACAGCAGCCACAATGTCGACAAGCAGCTCGTCTCCTAGTTCCTCCTCCTTTCTCTCCACTGCCTCCCTCATTTTGGGATTCAGTAATGAAAAAGAGGTCACGTTGCCATTAGATGCGCCCTGATATTTGCTTTAAAAAAGATCTCCTAAATGGCGCCGACACCACAAACACGCCAAGAGGTTACCTGTCACTCAACAATTCAACCTCCTTAATTATGCATCACTTTAAGCCTTAAAAAAAATGTACTAGGGAGAGTTTTATTTAAATCCCCTCCCCTGACTCGGATATTGGCTATAGAGACAAAAACAATTTTAGTATCAGATTGTAAACACGTCTATTTCTGCTGTAAAGTTGGGGATTTTAACACTGTGGGGATTGACTCTCTGTTGGAGACAGCCTCCAGTGGCCATTCAAAGAACAGCTGTTTGTCACTTCCACATTGGCTTGTCATCACCAGAGCCTGCCGCGTGGATATCTCTAACAAACAGATCTGAGATAAAGGAACTGGCTGTGATAATGGGCGTCACTGAGCTGATATCTTGAATCGAGCCATTCAAACCATCACGAAGCAAACCTGCCGGGCATCAGTGGAGACGGGAGACATGATCAAGTCCCAAGGACAGACCGGGTCCCTGTCCTACTGCCACAACCCCTGTATTACTCTTCTGTTGCAGTAGACTGAGCAAAACATACTCAACTGAATCTGCCGATTTATTAAGTTTGACATCAATTACTCTTCAGCCACAGTCTGTCCTCACAAAGAAAAATAAATTGTGGGAATGCTATTAAACACTAAATTAAACATCAGATGTTTGGCAGGCAAATCATTTTAAATTTTGTATTTGATTAATAAGCACAATCTTGATTTCATGGTTTGAACTGAAACAGTGCTGCAGTGTTTCAGAGGCAACCTCTCTCAACTTAAGACCTTTGTTTGTTTCTGCAGTTCATTAAGTTACTTGCACTTTACATGCAATGTCGTTTTGTTCTGTCTAATTTGTTTCCTTCTATTTTATCTTAATGCAGTCTTCTATTTTTCTTTAATTTAATTCTTTCAAATCCATTGAGGTGTATTTTATATTGACTTGTGTTTCTGTTCTGAAAGCAATGGTTGGTCATCTCATGAAAGAGTATGCTAGATTTAAATAAAAATGATTCAACAGAAAGCCCTGCATCGTGTTGCCAACTTTCATTAAGGTCGAATTAAATTATTAGAGCTTATTAAAAGCCTGCGAAGGAGATACCGGATTTAGTTTTTTTTTCATTTCTTTATCATAACATTTAATATATTGATTGCTGTGTTGATGTCAATTTCAACAAATAGAACCAAAACGTTCTTTGGAAGAATATTACAAAATCTAGCTTTAATGCCTTTATGACTTGTCCGTGCTGCCAACACTGGAACAACTGAAAGCCCAGTTTTTGTCCTAATGTTTTCCCCCCACAACATTTGACACACACAACTTTATTTGTTATTTAGAAGGTGAATCAAACTGAATTATGTGCAACAGAGCAGCCAAGTGCCATTTTGCTTTTGTTTGTTTCATGGAAGTCAGTGGTAATTCCCAAAGAAGGGAAACAACACACCCAAACCTGTGGAGACAGTGGCAGATTCTGCTGAACAGTATGTCCCAAAAAATGGATCCTGACTCACTTCTGGCTGAGGCGCAGACTGAGCGCGTGCAGAAGCTGCTCTGTAGGCCTGTCAGGGATCCGCTGACCCAGATCAGCACGCAGAGCCAAAGGAGGGACAGGTGCAGCAGACAGCCTCTGGATACGGGCAGACATGTAAAGCTAAAATAAGTATAACATTATATTTAATGTAATAAATATTCAAGACATGATATTTGTTTACTGGGTAAAAGGCAAAAAAAAATTAAAAAGTACAGTCTGTACAGTAAGTGACATGTAAAACCTTGTAGATATTATTTCATTTCAGCAGGTGATTTGATCTAAGTTGCATAACTCCAACTTATTTTCGAGCAAAAACATCTAAATATTTCTATGAAGCCATTATCCTGTTAATATTTTTCCAAGAATATTGCCTGCAAGTTCAAGAGAATCTGGAAGGCAGCTTATTACGCGAGAAAATTGTTTGTTTTCTGTTCCAGCTGTTCCAATCCAGCAAACTTCTTGACAAACTCACTTAAAAAAAAGAAGAAACACTTATGGGCTCCTGACATTCCATTTTTCTTCACACCAGCGGTGAAAACATGGAGACACGAGATGACAGGGCTTCTTATCTGTCAGATTGGACTGCGATGGGACAGTAAGCTGCTCTCGCACTTCATGTGCCACCACACATACACGTTATTACTGCGCCGTTATCTCCACACCTGCTTCTCCCACAGAAACTAGGAATAAGTTTGAGAGCAACCTCTTATTTTTTTTCTTTTTCTTTGAGAGAGGTTTGAAATAAATCCCCAGTTTAATTCAGTTTTAAAGCCGAGGATTAATGATATTTGGAGTACTTATCGTACTTCTGCATCCGCACGGTTTTACAATTCATCAAATTTGTCGAACGTGTGAAAATAAGACTGCATAACAAGGCTGAAAGTTGTTTTCTTCATTTGATCTATGGTCTATACTGGAACTGCTGAATCCCTGATAGTATTATCTGACGTTGGAACACCAGTTAGATATGATAATGGAATTGATTAAAGCTCAATCAATAAGAGCCAGAAGAAAACAACACGAAACACAATATTCATAAACAAAACTAAATAAAAAGCTGAATGGGTGACTGCGCAAATGAGCAGTGACTCACAATATGCCAAATAACATCCTTCAAGGACTAAATGATGCAGTGATAAAAAGCCAGTGGAATGGCAAAAAAAAAAGAAATTAACAAAGGAAAGGGGGAAAAACATTTTATTTGTTTTACCAACGATTTAAAGTTTAGGTTTGCAAAATGAATGGACAGAAATTATTCTCACTCCCAGGGTGACAAACACAGGATTTTCAACCAGGAGACCGATGTTGTTGAGTGATTTCTGTTACGTGTTTTCCGTACTTATGTTCCGTTGTTGACGTTTTTCCAACTCACGAGAACCAGTTGAGTTTGCGTTAACTTGTGGGGACGAAGCAGACATCCATCCAGCAGCTGCAGCATCAGCCACATATACTTTACTGTGTATTAACTATCAGTCAAAGTGTATGTGGTGCTCCTCACCTTCAACACACAGACTTTAGGATACTGAGGAAGACAATATAGCTAGCTATATAATATAGCTTGATGTTTCAGTCCCTGAAAGAGTTCCTTATCATGAAGTACAATTAAAACGTCAAAAACTACTCACTAAACATCACTTCAGTGCATCCAATAACTATACTCTCTAGTACAAAAGTGAGAGTTGCAAATGTCAATATGATATATATATTTCACCAGTGGCGGGCCGTGGTATGTATACCTACACTTGCTACAGCTGGGTGCCGCTATATATATATATATATAAATAAATAAAACAACACTCAAATTTAAACTTTGTAATTCTGTTTAGGCCAGCAGAGAAGGCTTAGAAGGCCCTGACTGCATTTCACTCACATTTAAAAAGTAGCCAGTCATCACACCTGCAGTTTCCAGGTCTAGCTTCCAATAAACTTCAAGGACCTTAAACTTGTATTTTTTGCTACATTGTTACATTACATTTGAGGCTTTATTGGAAACAAACAGGAACACAAATAGAAGCAGCAACTCTCACAGGAGCTGAATAAAAATAAAACGTCAAAGTAAATTAAAGATTACTCATTTTAGGTAAAATTGTCTCGGCCCTCCAATCGCTCAGTGTCTCTTTCAGCTGCCTGGTGTTTTCATCTGAATTATTACCAGATTTAAGATGCTTTCCCTGCCACTTGTAAGACGTCAGTTAATGAGCGCTCAGGTTGATGGAGACAAAATAGGTTGTGTGGCTCGTTGCTACACGAATGCCCTGCTGGAGTGTTTGTGCTGCACCTCGAATATCAAGAAGGTGGAAAAGAGCCCCGAGTGGAATGATTTTGTGCTAGCGCGGTGGCTCGGCCTTCAGCGGAGCATCAGACCGTGGTTGTGATTATGTCTGAAATACACCACGGCGTGATGCAGGAATTCCACCCCAAATGTACAGATGGAAACTGAAGAAACGTCATTCATTAGCAGTAAACATGTCCTCTGCTACTCTTGGCCAGTACATTTGCTTTTCTGTCAGTGAACAGTGCCTCTGTCAGCCACCACAATTGATGTAATTATACTTGAAAGTTGGTGTAGATGGTTTTAGGGCCGCTTTAAAAAGGGAAATAAAATCAAACTTGAACTCCTTTACACTTTCAGTGTTAAATATCATCAATCTGTGAGTGTATAAGCAGGGCTACTTTGGTCAAATGCGACCTATCCACAGTCGTTCCACAGTAGTTAATAGGGGGGAAATGGCTCTTTACAAATTAACATTCCTCTTGTGTCTGCTTGATCGTTAATTCCAATCCAATGTATACATGTATTTGATACCTCGTGAGTTTAAGTGTATGCATGTCACTCACTTGTTTATTTTGTTTGTTTTATGGTTTCATAGGATTGTTGTTGCTACGCTGGGCACTGTTAGGATAAAGAAAGATAGGTCAGATAGTTCTGCAGTAAATGTCAAAATATAGGTTTGGGTTATTCTGTAAAATGTCATCGACTGTGGAGGGGGACAAGGAAGCTGCAGCTTTCTTTTGTTTGGTGTTGTTGCAATAGTTGCCCCTTTGATTCTGTAAAACTTTTTAATAATAAAAAGACACTTTTTTCGCACTATTCCTGCTTATCAAGCTGGTTCTTCAACGTCTCTTTTTGAAGAGCCAAATAACCTCAACTGCCCTTTATATGGAGTGACAGCACTACATCAGTAAGACCTGGTAATGTCTAGTTTTCACATTTAAACATACTACGAAAAACTGTAGTTTCACCTGTAGTGTCTTCTGAATGTTTCGAATCATACAATACTTATCCTAAAAGGCCATATCCTAAAATCCTCTTTGTTTTTAATCATACAAAAAATGCTCATTTAAGCAGCCCTTACATACACCAAACTTTCCTGTTTAATTCCTATCTATATTCCAAAGGTTTCTAGAGAGGGTGTTTTTCATATATCACATGACAGGTTTATTCTTTAAATCATGGCAAAGGTTTTTTTTCTTATGCCGCTGATGGCTGAAGAGATTTATGGAGAGATTAAAAAGAGATTTTTAATACAAAACGTACCTGTCTAATCAACTGGGGAAGTTTCATTGTGTCATCTGTCACTTCTTTACCCCATTCACCTGTAGTGTCTCCCCCTAAAGGCAGGTGTAATGTGTCCAGGCCCGGGGTGGGTAATCGGGAGAGTTCTCGGTGGGCTGCTTCACTTCTGGGCCCTATTTCTCGTACCTGGCTTACTGAGTTAGCGGGCTAATTGTCAGGATAAGATGACGTAGGTCAGGCGTTCTCGGTTTCTCGAAGCAAGCTTAGATTAATCACCATAGCAACACATCCAAAAATTTAAACCTGCTCCCGGGCAGGCTTACTGAACTTCACTGGATAAGCTGGACACTCCCACGGACAAAAAAGGCAGCTCCCTTCCTCATTGATGAAGGAGCGATATTAGTTATATTAGTTTTATAGGGAGAGAGTTCTTCCAGATCGCCAGGATCCATCCTTTACATTATCATGACTTCCTGTACGCGGCGATATAGATTTTGCCGCCAAGAAATAATTTATTTACGAGAGCTTCTCGAGCCGCGGACCTTGATCACCACAGGCGCAGCTGATCGCCTGTTTCTCAGACACAGACTATCAGCCGCTGCATGCCGCTGTTCTTAAGTTCATTTAGCTCTTAAAAAAACTTATGGATGTGTTGAAAGCACTCATAATTATATGACAGTGCTATTAGTATACCATGCATATCATTATTGTAGAACATGATTAAGGTGATCGTGATGAGAATACAGAGAATCACACATTTATTTTCACTGCTTCAACTGATTGAATTTCTGATTATGAATAATGCATACATACTGATCCGCCCATACACATATTCAAACTCATATACACATATATAGTACATGATTCATACGTGCATACAGTACATATATCCTCATTAGTATATATTTATTGGTAAGTATAATCTGATTGATTTGGGTGATGAAGCACTTCAAATTAGCTGATACATTTTCTCAACACTGACGTATTTAACTTGTCTGATATATTTGGACGCTTATCTCTGGCAGCGGGGGGCGCTGTTAAAGTTGCGTTCACGGCAACAATGTTGCAAAAACGTTGGAATATTCGCAACGCGTTTGCTGTGAATGACTACGGTATTGACTTCCTCATATGCCTTGATGATCATCTCCTGCTTCTCATTAGAGAAATAAAAAGAGGTTCCTCTGAGTTTATTTGCCATTGTACTGTTAGAAGGGATAATAATGGAGCACTGACACCATGATGTTCTGACGAGGAGCGGGCGCGCGCATTTATCCAGATGACTGACATCTGGCTAGAATTAACGAGACCGTTTCAGCGCGGATCAGCCGTGAAGAAACCCAGATAGCCTGATGTCAATCATCTCGCTAATTTAAGATGGAGATTAGGACATTTGCTTGACTTTGTTTAGCCAGGTACGAAGAATACCACCCTGGGCCGGTCGAGAATTGTATTTGTTGACATTTGTCACGTTAGTCCATCTTCTCTTAAAGTGGGCTACACACGTTCCGCATTCTGACACCGCAGCCTCTGCATGGGTTGTACCATGCGAGGAAGTTCAGCTTCCCAAATAGAGTTGGTTCGGTCCATTATGGAACCAACCAACTCTATTTAGGAGGGGAGAACTTCCTCATATGGTACAACTGATGTACCATGCGAGGAAGTTCTCCCCTCCCAAATAGAGTTGGTTCGGTCCATAGCCCGTCTTTTCCAAAAAGTTTTCTCAGGCTACCGATAGCTGGGCCGGACCGACCGCAACGATACGCGTCAGGGAGGATGGACGTGTGGAAGAGGGCAGGAGGGGCTGAAAAAAACAGGTTGAAAAAAAGAAAGGCATTGGAGGAGGATGCTGCCAAATGTGCTAAGCTTACCGATTTATTTTCAAGAGGACAAACACAAGAGAGACAAAGGCCTAATGATTAGCAACGTAACTATTCGGCTAACGTTGTAGCCTTGATTAATATCGTTGTAGCGTTGTCAACCTATTCCCAAGCAAAATATTAAATTGAATTAAAATATTCGCCTTTTTATATCACCCAAAATATGGCGATCCATAGACTTTGCAAATATTGATATATAATATTGATATTGAAGTATGCAGTAATATGACTTAATTGTTCTTTGTAGCTTCGGAGCAGCAGATAAGAATAAGTCTCCTGCTGAAAATGATGAGCCTGACATTTGCAATGAGGAGGCCATGACTACAGGGACAGGTAGAGAGGATAACAGGGGAAACAATATGAATTAAAGTTATATATTGTAAGAAAGAGCAGTATATGACAGTACTTGATGAACCAATATGCATTGTTTGCTCAAAAGTGGGTGTAGTGAAGGAGTAAATCACCACTATATAATACTCATGCAGAAAAATGATAATGACCATGACAATGACGGCCCCCCATGAGGTCTCACTCCAACAAATCTGGCCTACTGCCTAAGGTCAAATCCGAAACCGTAACGTCCCTAACAGGGTCGAACGGTTTGGATGCTGTAAACTCCCCGCACCTCAGGAAGGCATAAAAAGCTACCATGAAAAGCGCCTCGAGCAGAGCATCAATGTACGCTGAAAACACACCTGCCCTGAGTACGGTAACCATCCTATGTAATATCGGGAGAGTGATAGGCACTCAATCTAATGGCATTATCTACTGAGGCATAATGCAGCCCGAAAGGGATGAGGCAGTTAACGCTGACAATGGGGCCATAACGGGGAGCTGATAAATCGAATATAAGCCTTTTCTTCCCTGAATATTTCCCCGTTGCGATGCCGACGGGACTTGTGCGAAACACAGGAAACAGCAAGGACTTAAACGGTCCGATGACATACTTCTTGCTAACTTCCTTCTCCAGCAGCTGCCTCACCGTTTCCGCATCATTCACTGCCGACAGGAGGTTTTTAGACACAAATGTCTCGGTTGGCAACGTGAGAACTCCTACCCGGAACCCTGTCAGATAATCTACGAAAACTGAGTCTGGATGAGAGCGCAGTTCACTAGCAAGTGATCGCAGGTTTATTGGAGTAGAAGGATGCCCTTTCAAAATTTCTTTGAACCACGATGTCTCCCCCCCTTCAGGCGACTGCTGGGCGTGCGCCGGGGGCAGACTGACCGGGGATGTGCATCCCTGTAGAAACTACAGACATGGAGAAACCGACACTCATGAAACGAACACACACTTTCATTGAATTTGGAACAAATTGGAGGCTCTCTTAGGCTATGCACCTCATGGTCAAGAGTCTCGTTATAGCGCCGGAAAGGAGCCAGCTGACCAGTTCTAGAGTGGCCTGGGAGAGGTAGCTGGAACGCCGCAGCTGTACACAACGCCTATTGGTGCCCAACATCCCCGCAGGACCCGCACGCCAACATTTGTGAGCCGCCAGCAACCATCAGCAGAATCTCTGCGTCCAAAGTGCCCCAATCCAGCCGACTGTTGTACTGAGATGTACAACGCGGCTTTACCGGAGAACGCTCTATGATACTGGTAGAATATCTTACCCCCGTATCTCAAATGAAGATCCCCAATCAGCACCAAGTACGTATCCAATTCCTGTCTCCTCTCTGGGTACACCTCACATATCACGTCACGGTACACTCTGAAAGCTACCACAAATTGCCCGATGGTTAACCCCCCAACTAACCACGGATCTGCCGCTTGAAACACCACAGATATGTCTCCTATGGAGGCTACGCTCCTATCACACTCCGGGGACGGCAACAAAATGCTGATCAGATTAATGTCACTCCCTTGCAAAATTTTTGCCCTGAGCCGTGAAGAAATATTCGCCACCTGCGGAAGATAAGTCCTACCCTGCGCCGGAACTGGGACAGCAGACACCAGCGAATGTTGGGCGGCTTCCACCGGAGCCGCTGCGACCAGTAGATCCGCGATGCGTGGTCGCCCCAAGCCTAGAGTGGCCATGCTGGTACCTGTCGCCCCCGCCAGCTCGCCTGCTCTCTCCAGCGATTGCAAGCTTGCCAGTGCTTGTCAGTTTGCCAGTGCCTGCAAAGTGGAGACAATAGCGTTATCCGCCAACGACGGCCCCGGCGACGCTGGAGGGGAAGACCCACGCTCCGTCCCACTCTTCTTCCTAGCCGGCTCCCCTCGGGAAGCGCCTGCTTTCCGGCCCCTTTTCGCCGTTTTCGTCAGGGAAACGCTCTGACAGGTTGGTTCATTCACGTCCCCAATCAGCTGATGGAGTAACCGCTGTGAGACTACAGACTGGCTCCTGAATGAACCAGCAAGTAACTATGGTCTTCCTTACTGAATTTACGCTTGAGCTTCATGAGGGTGAGTGGCCTTCTCAGAGCTCTGTATGTATGTGTACTCTCAGTCACTTTGTGGGAACGGCAAAAAAACACTAGTCCCCACAAGGTAAAACTAGCAGGTTAAACATGACCCTAGATGTGCCTTGATTGGTGCCACCACCACAATCGTTATGCAAGTGATTTGTCTCGTAAGGGGCTCACATAAATGCAGTCCATTTATTAATAAAGAAAAGAAAATTAAGTCCAGTAAATCAGGCCGTACCTTTCTTTTCTATGTGTATTTTACTGATACAAATTTTTGTGATGCAAATATTTCTAAATAAAAGCCTTGTGCTAAAAATGAAAGGATTCTCTCCACAGAAAGAGATGGGTTATATTTTAAAACGTAAACAGGAAGTTTGGACTTAAAGATACATTGTAATTCTACAGTATATTGGTATTTGTCATGTGGCTGGTAAAGTCTGTGTTTTTTATTTATGTAGAAGAAGAAAGTATCCTTTATAAATTCTTCTCTGCATTTGGCCCATGGATGGGGGGGCAGTGGGCAGCCCTGGGGGGCGCGGTGTCTTGCTCAGGGACACTTCAACATGTGAGCTATGGGGGGACTGAGGATCGAACCGGCTACCTTGTGGTTGCGGGACGACTACTCATCCCCCTGAGCTACAGCCGTTGAAAATGTAGCAACGTGTGTCTAATTAACTGGCAACTCAATGCATGTGATGCGGAACGGTAACATCCTAAATCTTAATAAGTGGTACTTTACCTAGTCCCAGAATAAGACATGGAATATAAACTGTGTATTTCTGCCAGTAAAACAGTAGTTACGGAATACTGAAAGATATTTAAGTCCAGTTGAAGCAAAGCATGTACGACACAAATTTAATATTTCCTTCATGAGATAACCCTAGAACTTGATGGGCAGTGGATCGTTGCCGTGCAGCATTTTAATATTGTATGTAGTCTTGCACATCCATTTTTCATGTTAAGTATCAATACCATCGCATACTCTGCTATACTGTGGGTTGACAAATGCTTTAAATTAAAGATCGCCATTTGGTGGACACTTTTCCCTGTCCACCAAATAAATAATTTTTTCTGGGAGTCAAAACTCATTAAAATCAATGGGAATTAAATCTGACGGTGTATTAAAGTCCACATACCAGAGTTCATTTCACACTTAAGGTAATTGAGTACTGTCAATCTAGAACTGTATGTGATTGGACAAGCAATTAGCCATACATAATAAAATGTATACGCTCATTAATAATTAATGTTGTACCAGTAAGTTGTGTTGGCTGACTTGATGCTCTATGTAACTGACCATATATACATGTAAATGGTTATACTGATAATTGTAAATAAGCAATGAAGTGGTAATGCGAAATCATTAATTTTTGCTAAAACTTACGACGCTTAGTCGATCCACTACAGAAACCCAAACTGTGATACCTCAACACTTATTCAATTAAAATTTTGTACAGACATTTATGTAATGTGTTACGCTTTACAATGTTGAACATATCCCTCCCTCCAGCAAGTCCCCTTTATCCAGTTCAAGTGTGTCTGACAATTCTAAACTCCCTTGGATATAAATTAGAAAACTGTATGTTTCACAGGATAAGTGCTTACCGTAGAACACACCTGGTCGAAGCACAAAGCACAATATACCCAGAAGCACTGGCAAGAATCTAAATTATCCCTATTAAATCTCAGTAACCATAATATCTCGGTGCCAAACACATTTCCTGACCTGTGCAATAACTGGCCTTTCGCAACACCCACAATTATATTTGTTCAGGCTGTCTGGCAGCAGCTAAGAGAAGTTTACTAAACCACAGAGAGCTCAAGTTGGCTCTATACAACTTTTATTTTGCTCAATGCTATTGCTCATTATCTGTCTTAATCAAAAGTTATGGGTCTGGACTCAACATAATTTAGCTGCAGGCTTCACACTGGCCTCTGGTGTTCTCTGATCTGATTGATTTCCATTTATACTCTTCATTGCCTGGGTGTGTGCTTTATTTCTCACATTTTAACCCTATATGAGCCTGTACAGTTTTCATATTCTTTTGTTATACTGGTTTATCGTTTCCTTTACCCATACGTTTTACCGTTTGCTTCATCATAATAATTGTCCGTTGACCATGCTAGCACCATGGCTCAAGAGATGAAAATGTCCAGCTCTATCTATAGTGAAGCTCCTATTTGTCCTCGAGCCCTGTGCAAAGAGATAATTCGGCCCCAAAAAGTAGGCTTTTTGAAATCCTTTAAATCTCTTATGAAAACATACTTTATCGTGGGGACAAATTGTTGGTACTTTAAACGGGTCAATAGCGCATTTGACACGGGGTGAACGGAGTGAAGGACGCGAGTTGAAATATCCCAACTCCGGCGACAAAATCGTGTGTCATAGTTGCGTCAGCCAATCAGCGTTGAGAATCAGCGTTGAGAAGCTCCACCCGTCACCACCGCCGTTTTGCAGTCGCTGAATCAAACTGCTGCTGCTCCGCCAGAAGTAGCGGCTTCATTCAGACACTGTTGTGGGACTCCGGATAATATTATGAACCCAGACACGATGGAGTTTGATGTTCCGACGTATGTGGAATTTACGCAACAAGTATATAGCAGAACTAGTGGTTATTTCCATGGTGAATGGCAGAAACGGTATCCGTTTTCGGCCGTGTATCCGAGACCTCAGTCTTTTGGTCACGACCCAGAGTTTGTGACCATAGGTGTGGATTGGAATGTAGACCGACCAGTAAATCGAGAGCTTTGGCTTCTGGCTCAGCTCCCTCTTCACCAAGACAGTCCGGTGCAGCGCCTGTTTTACTGCTGCAGCCACACCGATCCGCCCGCTCCATCTCAAATTTCCATTTTCTCCGCCCTGTGGCTGCGCCTAGGTATCCTGTCCATGAAAGTCACGAACAGGACCGGTGATAAAGGACAGCCCTGGCGGAGGCCAACACCCACCGGGAATGTGCCTGACTTATTACCAAGGATACGAACATAGCTCCTACTAAAAGGCGTACAGAGACCGGATGCCCCATTGCAACGGGTCCAGCACTACATACTCCCGCAGCACCCCCCACAAAAACCCCAATCAAAAACATGCTACCAAACTTAACTCTTGGTAAATTGCACAACTCTGAGCCATTTATTTTCCTCATAATGCCAACCTTGAACCCACCTGAAAGCAGCTGGGAAACGAAATGAGATGGATGAAATACAGCCAAAGTAGAGGCAGGCGGTATTTTTAACATGAAATCTCATTCAACCACAATAATCCATATCTGCCATGTTTTGGAACCTGAAGCTCCTCTGTGATTACCTCTGCTTCCCTTCAGGTCGGGCAGTAAAACGTCACATAAAATTGTCGATGGCTTCTACTTAGGTTGTATTTCTCACTCATGAGACATAACATGAGTAGGTAAAAAATGCCACAGAGGACAACACAACACGTTCTCATTACGCTTTTTTTTTATTTTTTTTAGAAATAAGCATGACCTATATGATGCAGGTTAAGTACTGTGAACATGTTTTTCGAATATTATGTTACTCCACTGTGCAAAGGTCATGAGGCAAAAACATGACTTCCAACAGAAATCCAATTTTTTTTTTTGGTTTGAAGGGAAATAGTGTTCACATTGAATGATCTGCTTCAATGTTGATGTACTATAGTTTTAGATCCCTGAAAACCTTGTTTTAATAATCCACCTAAAGTTACACTAAAGAATATCTGAATGACACTAAAGAATATCTGAATGAATCAATGAAGTGCAGGACTCTGTGTCATTTGATACCACTTGCTTGCAGTGATGAATCTAAAGAGACTCATCACATGATTAGTTAACATCATATTTACAGCAGGTACTGAGTCTCAGTGCTCAACTTGGGTTCCAGCAGCAGAAGCCAGCTGTTTTTCCCAAAACAAGCCAAAACCAAAGCCAATGTATGCTACGTGGCTTCTGAAATACTGAGTAGGAAAACTTTGTTTTTTAATATTCTTAAGTCTATTAAGGAAAGAGCCAATACAGACCCCAAACCACCAAAAGCTGATTGCTTTGCCGTGTTGCAGCTGGAACATTACAAAGAATAATGCAAAACAGCTCCAATGTGTATCTGTCACTCACACAGGCAGCGTAATCAGTTTGAACTATGGAGTCAATGCATGACTTCGGACCCTTACATAATAAATCAGGGGACAAGTGCAATATTATCACTGGGATTTCAGAGGTTGGAGGAAGGGGAGATTCATCATAAAGTGTGGTTTTGAACCACTGTGTGATGCATCATTTCCTGTTCACATTTCCATTTCTCGAGGCGTTAAATAATGCACTAAAAGTATATGGGGAGGAGGAGGCAAAAGAGATAAGTCCACATACTGTGTATAGTGTGTGTGTGCATGGGTACTTCTGTGCCCCGCAGCTATTGTAGCTTCTCTCAGATCCAGATGAGTTTATTGTCTGTGTGTGCGTGAGCGTGTGTTTTGAAGGAACTGTGTGCCATTTGTTTCTTCTTTTTTTTTGTTTTACTAAATTGAGATTAAGACATGTTCAGGGTTACTATAAGCATCCTGCTTCCAGATACTTGTATGTCTTTTATCATATTTGGGATCTCATTTTTACATGGAACATAGATTAACCATCATCTTGAATATTATCCAGGTTTCTGATAATTGTGCCTTGATGAGCCTCTTCACTCTTGCAAGTATTCTGAAGGGGTCCTTATGCTGTGTTCACACCAAACGCGGCGCGAATTCGACATGCAACCAGATTACATGCAAAGTCAATGTACAGCTAGGTTTCGAAAAAGCGAAATTGGTGCGCGAATGACGCGGCGCAAACTCGCACGGGTTGACATTTTCCAACTCTGGCAAAAAAAAATATGTTGCGTCAGCAAATCAGCGTTGAGAAGCTCCGCCCGTCATCACCGCCGTTCTGACGTTGCTGAATCAAACTGCTGCTGGTCCGCCTAAAGTAGCGCTGGTAGCAGCCGTCATTCAGGCGCTGTTGTGAGACTACGGATATTACGAACCCAGTCACGATGGAGTTTGATGTTCCGACGTATGTGGAATTTACACAACAAGTATAAAGCAGAACTTGTGGTTATTTCCATGGTGTATGGCGGAAACGGTAACAATTTTTATGGAGATAAGCCACACCCCCTTTCAGGCGCGAGTAACATTCGCAATGCGTTTGGTGTGAATACATGTTTTTTGTCGAGCAAGTAAACTGACACGGTAAACGCAGCGCGAATTTTCGCAACGTGTCTGGTGTGAACGCAGCATAAGAGTTCACCCCATAATATTGCTATACTTGCAATAATTTTCATTCGGCCTGTGACCATTCCCCTCAGGCCGTCTGTTGTAGGAACTCCACCAAGACTCCTCAGTTCTGTTGGTGATTTTCTTTGGTACAATGGTGCAGAACACAAAATGAAGACGATCCCTTACCGGCTTCCCATGCACAACCATGGTCGGTTGTATTTGTTAGAATGTATCACAAAGTTGGAGATCATGTGATATCACTTGAGCTCAGGCGTCAGATGATCAGTAACAGTTCAACTGGGCTGTTGTGGAGAGACCATCTACAATTTGTAATAACGAGACATTTATACTGTAAATAGCAGTGGCGGGCCGTCAGGGCCTGCTAAGCCTTCTCTGCTGGCCTAAACAGAATCACAAAGTTCTAGCTTTTTTATATATTTTTTATTTTATTTTGTTTTTTCATGTATTATAATTATTTTTCCCTATTAGCTTATTTTCTCATTGCACAGCTCCTGTCTTGTCTGTTTCTCAGCTTCTGGCCAGTGCGCTGGTGCAGCTTGGCAGCTGTTAAGCAGAGCTCATCCAAACAGATTTCACCTCTGTTTCTCTCTATGGTAGAGAAGTCAGTTAAACTACATGGTGACAGCCAGCTAGATAGGTTCTCACACTCTGGTACACTAGGTGGCGGTATGCACCTAGTCAAGTTGGTTGCGATCCGCCATTAAACTGAAGAAAAAGAAGCAGACTTTCCCTGCAGACTTTCCGTGTGGACACTGTATAACACTTGGACCTGCTGTCCTCCCCGCCCCGCGGCGCATCTCATCCTGCCTGGCCACCTGAGGCACGATGGAAAGCAGGTCTAGCTCGCAAGCTAACTAGCACTCGCTGTTAGCTCGCGAGGGGAGGTGATCCACTGAAGCCCCAGGTAGAAAATCCACGGCCCACCACTGGTAAATAGTGAGGCAGCCTTTTGTTTGGCTGCAAGTTTGGAAACGGTACCTCTACTTTGTTTTTGAATCTCAATAGGCTGATATGTTTGTTTTACAGTACAAGGACAGCACCATGTATCTTTTGCCATTCTTCACCCAACTGTAGTGCTTAATTTCCCCAGATCCCCATGAGCTTGATGATGTTGCATCTAAAAGACAAGATTTAATACAATGCAGAGACTCTCCATAAAATACTGCAAGCTCTTCATATCCCCAAGCTCAATAAACAAGAGCAGTTCTCAGAAGAAACATTATTCTCATCCCGGGCCACAGTAAATTGTGTGGGAACAAATTAATAAATAATGATTAATAAGGAACCTTAAAGGAAATTGCTCACTTGACACTTCGGACATAAAAACCCCAACATGATGTACAACAGTCCATAAAAGTACTGAAGATCGGTGTCTCAAATAAGCACTGCCTGTTTGTGTGAATATAAAAACTCACCAAGAGTCACCTCTTGATGAAATAAAAAAAAAAGAATTGGCTCCATATAGCAGACCCGTTATGGCATCCTAAGCTTGTCTTTCCAAGGTGTTGGATGAATTCCCACATACCTTGGCACAGCACCAAAAACTGCTAATTTATTGCTTAAACAAAATATCCCACTGCCCTTCTGATCTCCATCACATCCTCCCAATCTCCCAGTGCTCAGCTAGGAATATTTTAAGTTGAGTTTCTGCAGTATAGATATTAAAAAGGTTGAGGACAATTATTCTTCAATGGATGACTTATAAAGTAAACGTTGAATCTCTCCTGTCAATCTTCTTATTTCTATTATTCGTGTTTTGTCATGGTTGTTTCTCCAAAATATCTTCTTAAAGTCACATTAATGATACATTTCCATTAATTCTAATAGTACATGTTTTCTGTATGTCACAATGTACTAACACTATTGTTCTTTGAACATACAACAAAAAGGAAACTAAATGTAATACTTTGTTTGGTCAATTGTCTGCAACTGTGCCTAAAACATGATATGTGGCTGAACTTAATACCAATCCAAAGCCCTACTTTTTAAGAAGAAAAAAAAGTCTGCAAATAAACTCGGAATTTACAGAATAATTGGGGAAACATACAGGACAGCTGACCCTTCATTAAGACCCGCCCATCAAACACATACCGGCCAATCATAGTGTAACGTTGGCCAGCTCAAACTTTTTCAGGATGGTTTCGTTGATTAGGAGCTATTCATGGTTAATCATTGTGGAACAGTGATACTTGTTACTCGGAGACAAGTTTGTAAAACCTGACGTTACTATATTCAACAATCCAATTAGCAAAGCACGTTAGCACCGCATTAACTAGTGTTAGTGCTTCTATGCTATGCTAGCTACTAAAAGTGCATGCTGCTTTTGCTTTTTAACGATAATAACTTTAGTAAATATTTACCTGTTACAGGAACAGTGTTTCGTTGTCTTCTGTATTGATAGCCAGGTGATGTGGAAATTTAATTTTACACCGTAACCTGTAGTCTTTAGCTTCTATCTTTATCTTGTTAACGTGTTTGCTGCTGAATCACTTTGACCTTCTTGATGAATCCATCAAACGTGTGTATATATATATATATATAGTATACTTTTCTGTGATCTTCTCAAGTTGTATGCGAGGAGTGCACTTAGTGACAGTGTACAAAGTAGCTTTGCGAGGCAGGGCATAGTGAAGGGTCAATTGGACAGAGAGCTCCTGCAATCACACACAAACACAAATTATTGTACCAACACAAGGTTTGCTTTGAATCAAATCAAGTAATAAACAAACACATTGCGTATTCCGTTTGTCTACTCGTAAACTTAAAAACTGCTCAAATTTCCACCAACAAATTTCATGAAGCCTTTCCTTCATACCCACTGGGAGTTTTCACCTAACAATTGTTGGAGGAGAGCCCTCACGCAGCATGCACAGATCACATTTAGGAGCCGTTCTGTGGAGCTTAATCCTGTTCAGATAATCAAATCCCTGTTTGCTCATTTTTTAAAATATAATTTCCCACTTACAGAAAAAAAATCTCTTTGAATTATGCATGAGCTTAAAAGTTGAGAGGAGGAAGAGAAAGGAAAGAGTATACAGTTTTACCCTCTGGAATTATTGGCACCCTTGGTGAGGATGAGCCAAAAAGCTGTAAAAATGTGAGCTATTCTTCATAAAGGCCACCAATAATTCTGGAGGGCACAGTAAAACTACAGTAACACACTGAATTGAAGCTTTGCTGACATGGGTATTCTTTTTTTTCTAGTCTGAATAATTTTTCGCAATGGCAGAGCGGGCGAGAGTGACACAAGGGTTGAGCAAACGTACGTGTGTAAATAGAAGAGTGAAAGACTGAGAAGACATTATTAACATGGTTTTAACCATTGTAGCTTGCTTTGGTAACACGTCAAATGTCAGGCCAGTAAAAGTCACGAGCATTGAACGGAATCGATGAATAGAATAAGAGAGGAGATAGCAAGCAGTGAATGAAGTATAAAGAGCTGTTTCGCTGAGGGCAGCTCCAGCTGTTTCTTTGAGATCTTAGATGTTGCAGAGCCCGAGGCAGCGATCACACTGCAAGCGAGGGGCGACTGCACAGTTATTCATGGGTTTAGAGCCGTTAACGGCGTGACTCATAGGAATGTTGTGTTGCAAAATGTCAGAGTGAAGTTTAAAGCCACACTAACAACATTTTTGTTTTCTTTTATGCAGTTGGTATCGGATGTATATTTTTCCCTACTCGAAATTCACATTTACGAAACATTGTTTTAATGAGCATTGTTCTTCAGTATAACATCACGGGTGTAGCTTTAAATGGAGGCTCTAAAAAAGCTTGTCGCTTGCTCCTTTTGTGGATGACAGCAGCTGCAGTCTGCTTGGATTAACAGCAGATATGATGAGTTTCCTCGGTGACCAGGGGTCATGTCAGAATATATCAAAATGCCATGGGGTGTGGGTATTTCATACTCGAAAACAACACGAAGAATTTGCAGCCAGAGGAAATGCCCTGGAAGTGTGATAACAAAGGATGACAGGTCCGCACAGGACTTTCAAGCAAGAGGCTGGTGTTGGAGTCCAGTGCTGACCTATAAAGAAGTTACCTTAGTGATGTTCTTGCTGGGTTTTCCCGACGTATCGTACGTTGTTTATATCTTAGTTATTTTCTGCCCAATCATGCAGGTTTTCCTAAATCTATCCAAGTGTTTTTTTGTTGGAATTCACAACTTTAACCACAAACCACAGATTTACTGCAACCTTATTATACCTTATTATAAAAAGTGACTTCAAGTGGTGATGATATCATGTGACTAGTTAGAATGAGAACATGTAGCGCTATGTCGCTTCAGCATGGCTAAGAAAGAAAGATATATTTTTAGTGTTCCTTTAATGTTAACGTTCTGCCGTCCCGCGGGCGTCCTTTACTGTACATTCTAGTGTACACTGTACCCCCGGTACAAGTGTCATATGTTTCTGGAAACCTACGATTCTTGTGATTCCAGCTATGTAACTCGTTTCAAGATCAGACCACCACAGCAGCTACAAACAAGACTTTTGTCAGATAACAACAAACAAACAAACAATAGCAAAATCCAGGCAACTCACCGATGACGCCTCATATTGATCCATAAATCCATAACATTCCAACAAAAACGGCATTGTTACGTCGTAAAGGTCCAATAAAAATAAATCCCATAAAAGATTTAGTCCAAAACACGTGATTACATCCATAAATATCCACCGACTGGTGTTGCATCATTTCATATCAGCTGGAAGATATGAAAAAAAGCAGTTTTGTTTTCAGCAGAAGTCAAGTTTGCATGAGAGCACAGCTACAACTCAGCACCAACATGACTGCCGAAATCTAAGCTTTCTATTGGATCCCCACTTGAACCAATAGGAGCTTCATGTCCTGACTGGCAGGCTACATTACCCAACCAGAAGCTACGTTGAATTTCAGGCTCAGGCTCTATTTTCTTACGTGGATCAAGCCTGTCACGTCGTACAGCTCAGATGACAGGCGTTTCGTACAGACAATGAAATTGCCTAAAAAACGTGTCTAAACAAGAGGGGGTGGAGATGATCCCAACAGCCTTCAGCTTCACCAGAACAGACTTCTGCTCATAGGTCTGTCATTGAATTAGCATAAAAATGCATGTATACTTCATTTTCTCTGTGTCAGTAATACTGGTAGTAAATATGAATAGTACCTCTATAAATTTGCAAGACTATAAGCCTTTTTAATAGGTATATAGAATATATATCATAAATATTTTCAATCTCAAAATGGAAAAACGCCTAGACATTTCATTAGAAAAACATGAGTAAAATATTCATTTTCTGTGATATTGTTATCTACTTTTTACTTAGGCTTACTTAGGCTGTTTTCCAGTCCATAAGTCCCATTTATAGTCATCTACAGGCATCTATTTACAAAGAAATGTTCAGGCGGAAATAAAAACCTTATACTTTAATGTGTTCAAACTCATATAACTCAGTGTCAGCAGCACTTAAAGTGATTCTGACTATTGAGGGAAAACATCTTCTGTGTTACCTTTCAAAAGAGACCAAGACCATGCATTTACTCCTATTTACATTTACTAGTTCAAGTACAGCTTGCAATTTACTTTGGGTATACCTGGATAGGCGTTTTTCGTCAAATTTTACAGGAATGTTAAGAGGTTAATATACAGTACGCCCACCAACAAACTGTTAATGCAACAGTTTAACCATGTGTGCTAATTTGCTCTCAGCTGACCACATAGCTTTGCTAATACACACTAAGTATTTAGTATTTACCAGTGGCGGGCCGTGCATTTTCGACCTGGGCCTTCAGTGCCGTCTGATATTGTTTACATAAATACGCGCATGACGGGATGCTGCGTCATTAACGGACAGTGTACTTCACTTTATTAATAAAACAACACGATGCAGCGTAGTTTGCACAAGACGGAAACCACTTCCAATATCGTTCCACACTAGAACGTTTCCTCTCCTCCCGTTTTTCCCTTCAGCCCCAGAAACGTAAATCCGAACACTGCTTCCTATAAAGCTGTTCAAATACGCAATATAATAGCTTAAAGTTATAACAAAACATGTCCGGCTGTAACTCAGGGGGATGAGTGGTCGTCCCGCAACCACAGAGGTGGGCAAACTACGGCCTACGGATCCGGCCCGCTGAGTATTATAATTATTATAACATTAAAAAAAAAAAAAAAAAAAAATTATAGTAAAGACCGTTGTAGCGCTTCTCCGTTCCCAAGTTCAGTTTCCCGAAGCACGATGACCACAACAGACCAGTGTTGATGTTTCTTCATGCTTATTTATTGCACAGCGCTCTTTTAGGCTTTCCGTGTGTGTTCTGCTGCAGCAGAAAGACCGCTGTAATGCATTCTGCTGCGCACACAGCACTGCTGCAGAAGAACACACACACGAAAAGCCTAAAAGAGCGCTGTGCAATAAATAAGCATGAAGAAACATCAACGCTGGTCTGTTGTGGTCATCGTGCTTTGGGAAAATCAAGTCGGGAACAGAGAGGCGTTACAGCAGTTTGTGCGCCGTGTGGACCGCTGCCTGCCGTGGTCTGCTGATCTAGAGCGCGCACACAACACTTGCTGTGCTGCGCTGGTCAATTCCACCCCTCCCCCACTGATCCCACAGACAAGGGCGACACTTTTATATTTTTTATTACCGTAATATACCGCAAAACACTGAAAAGCTCCACTTCTTAGCGGTCAGAATCCTTTTTAATTATGTTGTAAAGCGTTAACTTTAGAAGAATTACGGTAATATGAATCACTTTCTGTCGCCGGAGACAGGGTTTGTACTACAACAGTTTTAGAGTTGTAAAATGAACTGATAGCTGCATGCAGAGTATTTTTCCTCAGTATAACTAACATAACTAACCACATTCGACCCACGGAACTGCGCCACCCTGCGCGCTCATGTCATGTGACTTATAGGGTTCTGTCTGTCAGCCTCCTGCATTGATCCCTTCTGTCACAATGAGTGGACCCAAGAAAAGACAAGTCGACAGTGAGTGCAGAGTCTTTAATGAGTGGACTGCTAAGTATTTTTTCACCGAAGTACGATCAGAGGCAGTATGTCTTATTTGCCAAGAAACCATTGCAGTATTCAAAGAATACAATATTAGCCGCCACTTTTCCGCCAAGCATGCTAACTATGCTAGCCAACAGTCAACAACAGAACGGGCGGCTACTGCTAAGAGGTTGACAGCCAATTTAAAGAGTCAGCAAAAAAAAATTCTCCGCCAAACTGCTATACAAGAAAAAAGCCAGCAGGCCTTTCTCTGAAGGAGAGTTTTGAAGGAGAGTTTTTGAAAGAATGTATGAAACAGCAGGTCTCTTATGTCCAGAGAGCAAAAACAAATTTGAAAAATTGAGTTCATCACGCAGAACAGTGAGTCGGCGTGTAGAACAAATTGATGAAGATTTAACCAGCGAGTTTAACAAAAAAGCTGAGTCATTTACGTTATGTTCTCACACCGCCCCCTGCCGGCCTCGCCGTCGTCCAGTGTAGAGCCACGGGTCTCACACTGCCCAGCACCCCCTGTGGCGGACCACAGGCTCCCCACCTTCCCTTTGGCTCCAATAATCTGTTTTCCAAGATACTCATACTCTCATGTGGTCTGCATTTGGGTCCGCAACATTGTCCTCCCGTGACCTGTGGCCCCTGAGCCAAAACGTTTGCCCACCCCTGCGCAACCACAAGGTAGCCGGCTCGATCCCCAGTCCCCCTCATAGTTCACATGTCGAAGTGTCCCTGAGCAAGACACCCAACCCCTAGCTGCGGGCCCACTGCTCCTTAAACAAGGATGGGTCAAATGCGGAGAAGAATTTCCCCAAGTGTATTAAAAAGGATAATTTCTTTCTTTTTTTCTAAAACAATCCAACAAAACTGCGGCACTAAAAACACTGCACACACAAGAGCACGAGGCGATCAGAACGAATGATATTAACTACCGTAAAATACGGCTACTACTTTTAATTTTTTCTTCAACTTTGACCCGTGCAGCTGATATGTGGATTTTTCCGATTCTAAATTTAGCAGCAGTTGCAGAGACAACGGTACAGAATTCACGTGAAATATTCCTAAATCTCCTTCACGAGTGAACAGCTGCAGCACCACAGCTGACCCTGCTGTCCTCTCACCCAGCCACCCAGCTTGGTGGGGTCGAGCAGCGAGCGCTCCCAGTACCTCCATAGCGCGAGCTAGCCTAGCTCGCGATAGTGGCATCAATGGTGGGTGCCGGCGGAGCGCCAAGCAGGGTAAAAAACAACACATAAAGCAGAAACAACAGTTGACTCACCCGATGCTGTTCATTTAATAAAGACAACGTCCATCCTTCTCTTTGTTAACAGTTAAGAAGTGCGCTTCATTGACGCCAGTGAGGATCCCCTCCATAAGAAAAAGGCATAAAGTAAATCCGCCACCAAGTTAATTGACCACGTTAATGGTCAATGCTAGCAGACTGTAGCCATGTACTAACTATTGTACCATAGAGAAATAGAGGTGAATTCTGATTGGATAAGAAATCTCCTTCACCAGCTGTGCCGCAGGCCTGAAGCTGAGGAACAGACAAGACAGGAGCTGTGCAATGAGAAAATAAGATAATAGGGAACAAATAATTATAATACATAGTGCATTTGTGAAAAAACAATTAAATGATAAAATAGCTATAACTTTGTGATTCTGTTTAGGCCAGCAGAGAAGGCTTAGCAGGCCCTGACGGCCCACCACTGTTATTTACACACTAATTATACCACATAAAGGAATATCTACATGGTGGTCCTATAAGCTCCAGTTCACAATCATGCTGGTGAAATCAGGACATTTCCTCTTTTCCTCTGTCCATGTCTCCTCTCATCAACCCTCCCTCGTCTGTCCTTTCATTCTCACCCCTTTTCCCACTTTTCGTTCCCTTCATTAGCTGAGCAGGAAATGGACCCTACGCTCCCCAGGGAAAGCTATTTAAACTTAATAAGCCTTTTTATCCTCTTTTCTCCCTCGTCAGATGCCGCCCTACCTCCAGCACTTCCTCTCCTTTCACAGGTGATACATGATTAGCTAGGAGATGATGATGTTGATAACGGCAATGTTAACAATGACCTTATTAAGAAGATGCAAAGCTTCAACATTTATTTTTACTATTACAGATGCTAATGAAGCTGCATTCCTCGAGGGCAACAGCTCCGTCTCCAAAATAAAAGTCCAATTAAAGAGAAATGATAATTATCGCCACTTTGTGATCAAGAGACCAGACAAAGAGAACAACTCATTTCTACGAGGCTTATGAGTATATCGTAAAATAAATAAAAAAAGCCAAGTAACAATTTGTAATGACAGCCCCTCTCTTAAAGAGTAATTATGCAAAAGTGCATTGAGGGAGCTCGCCGCCGCAGCAGCAGCCTCGGCTCCTCTTTCTCTCTGCCGCAGCGGATACAGATGGTATGCCTGAATATGTAAACAGCACCTTGTACCCCGCGGCCCCATAAACACATAAACACAGCTCCACTAAGAAACACAAAAGGTAATGAGTTAGCAGACGGCGCACGAGCCAGCCGCAGACAAATCAAGGCAGAGGTAATGATGCTGAACGCTCGGCCTGCGTCCCCTCCCGACTGTAATTAATCAAACCGTGTAAATTTGGATGTGAACATGGTGCAGAGTGCATTGCACACACAGCTGTGTGCCATGGGGTTGAAGGTTGACCACCTCTGTTTTCTATTCGTCCCCCAATGCGTTGCATGCAGTTGAGGTTGAGGGCTTTCAAACTAAACTGGGGGAAACGTTTCTTTTTGCCCTTGGTTTTGTGTTTCGTCCTGTTGGAAAAGGAAAAGGGCAAAACTCTTGATACAAATTAGAAAACACACTACGGTCTAAAATTCCAGAGTATGCTGTTTGGAGAGGATTGCCATAAAATGTAACATTGACAATTCAATTGTAGGTATAGTTGTAAGTATATTGTAGGGATGTACTGATTTCAAGATAACGACAATTTGGGCACTTATATATCAAAGCTTGATAGTACTTAATAATACCATTACTGTGCCAACAATGACTTGGTTTTATTTTCATCAGATGTTTCCACCAACTTTATGACTAACAAACTGTGCAGCATGATGCAGCTGCTGACAGTTTAACAAGCAACTTTTTGTTTTCACAAGACAAACAAAGTATAGTTTGCTGAAGGTATAACAACCATTGTGCACGGTATTGTAGTGGCTAGCATTGTTACCTCACAGCAAGAGGGGTCAGGGTTCGATCCCCGATCCCGGGTAAGGTGGTCCTCTGTGTAGAGTTTGCAGGTTCTCCCCGTGGCAGCGTGGGTTCTCCCCGGGTTCTCCGGCTTCCTCCCACATTCCAAAGACATGCAGCCTAAATTAATCCTAAACCCAATTTCCTGTAAAGTTGGAAGGTTATTTTGCAAAGACACTATGCATGTAAAGAGCATATTGAAACAACGTCACTGACACATGCAAAATTGATGTTAGCGGCGTATCGGACCGATATCGGATACTGCTTGCCTGGGGAAAAATATTATTGTACAGGTAGAAATGCAGAAAAAGGTGCTGATGATAAATGACATGCAAAGAGGTTAGGACTTATCTTAGAGATGGAGCTGAATAGTTGATCTGACCTTTTGAATACTTGTAGTGGCAGGAAAGTTGGTCTCTCCCCCTCACCTTCCTTTAGCTAATTTATCATTAGCTGTGGCCAGACAGACATCAGACAAGGCAGGTTTCATTACGACTGGCGCTTACACTCCCCCCAAAGCTGCCTCACCCCCATTCCATCTCCCCCTGCATCTTTTCCCTCACCTAACTAAGCCTTATCATTAGCTGTAGCCTGCCAGACATCAGACAGACCCGCATCGTTAAGACGGGAGATTGGCATTCACTGTCCACAGGGCATCGCTTCCTTTTCTATTTATCTGTCTCGGTTTATTTGATTTTTTTAAACTACAGGCAGCTAAACCTCAGCTCAAAGCACTCACTGATAAATGGTTTCTGCCCAAAACATGGCAGTATACAAATGTAGCCATTATTATAACAGTTGTCACTGCTTCGCTTACTTTCTGTACTATTGCTGCATCATGGCTCCAAAAGACATTGAAAAAGAACCACCAGGTTTTGCTTTTTCGGCTGCCGTATAGGTTGAAAATAATGAGTGCATGGTGAAATAAGTTAACCCTGAGTCCTCATTATGACAGTTTAACTTTTTTTGAAACTTGACAAATAGAGATTTTCCAGTTATATAACACAATATGGTCTGCAATCTGCTGCCCCATTAAATCTAACACTCAAAGCAATATTCTTAAACATGTTCTGGAGCTAGTTATTGATCGAGGACAGCATTTGAATGTATCCACGTGTTGTCATATTGTGACACATTTAAAGACGTCACAACCGTCATGGGTGCGCAATGCTGTACTAAGATGCTAAGCTACTTCTAGTGTATTTAATCTACTGTAGTGACTGTGACTTCATAATTCACCCTTGTTCTTAGTGTGGTTCTATACACTGTTGTTTCATGCAGTTATTCAAGTAATGTGTTATACACGTAGGTATTACTGTTCCGGGATCGCGGTCCCTTTAAGAGTTCGGCTGATGACGTGAGCCCCAATGCTTGTTAGGTTAGAGGGCAGCGCCATCTTGTGTTGTTTTTCGACATGTAAAATAAACGAGACACGACTTGTGTTCTCAACTAAAGGAATTGCCTTTTCCTTTTAAATACAAGTTCCTTACTGGTGACCCTGACGTTTGTTTGCTCGGCGTATTCGCAAACACGACTCGACCATGGCCGTGAACGCTGTTACCCTCAAACTCCCCGAATTCTGGGAATCATCAGCGGCGGCGTGGTTTGCCCAGGCGGAGACGCAGTTCGCGTTGCGGGAGATAACCACTGATGCAACACGGTACTACTACGTTGTGTCGGCTCTCGGTAACTCAACGGCGACCCGGGTGGTGGGTCTCCTTAAACAGCCTCCAGCTACGGAGAAATATGCAGCGCTCAAAGCCCACCTGTTAAAGACTTTTGAACTGTCCGACGCTGAGAGAGGTAGCAGGCTTTTCTCCCTCCAAGGACTGGGTGATAGAAAACCGCCTGAGCTCATGGACCGCATGCTAGATCTCCTGGGTGAGCACAGAGCCGACTTTCTTTTCATCCAACTCTTCCTGCGTCAGCTGCCTTCCCAAGTCAGAGCTGCATTGGCCAACACCACAATCACTGACTGTAGAAAACTGGCTGAAGAGACTGATACATTTTTCCTGGCAAGCCAAGGGCACTGTGTCATGGCCGCGCATTTTCCCGCGCACATCGCTCCTGTGACAATTGAGGATTCCACACTTGTCGCAGCTACCTCTTCTCGTCGGCAGCAGTCTTCTTCAGGCTTGTGCTTTTATCACGAGAAGTTTAGACCGAAGGCTCTTAAATGCCGCTCAACATGCAGTTTCGGCGGGTTGGGAAACGCCAAGGCCGGCGCTCATTAGTGGCCATGAGTGACGGCCGCGTAGGCAGGCTACTTTTCATCCGTGACAACATTTCCAGGCGGCGTTTCCTGTGCAACACATGTGCACAGAGGAGCGTCCTGCCTGCATCCCGTTTGGACATGGTGACCGACAGCCATGGCTCCCCGATGGAAGCGGCTAATGGGACCCCCATCCGCACATATGGCACAAGGTACATTGATTTGCGCTTTGGAGGGCATCGGTTTGGCTGGGATTTTGTCACGGCAAAAGTCGTTCTGCTCTTATACGTGCACGCTTAGATGACTTCCACCGTTTGCTGGCTGGTTTTCCAGTACTCACTCAGCCCACTTTCCCTGCGTCGGCCGTGAAGCATGGTGTGGAGCACCATATCGCCACTACTGGTCCACTCGTCTACGCCCGTGCTCGGCGCCTCGACCCGACCAAGCTTGCCGTTGCTAAGGCTGAGTTTTCTAACATGGAACGCCTTGGAATAGTCCGCCGATCCGACAGCCCGTGGGCATCACCCCTTCACAAAGTGATGATACGACCGATCTCATGGAAATGTGTATGAATAGCTCATAATTTCCCACATCCAGGTTTCATCAATTGTACTATCTTTTCATGTTTATCAATGTTGTGCTCACAACTTGTTAGTGTGGCTTCAGATGCTTTACATGTATTTTCTAATGTGCTAGCTACATCTAGCTCTCGATCCTCAAAAGCTTTTGCAGAAAGAATGACTTCAATGTGACTTGTTCTGCAGTGGCCACTGCTGTACAGGTGATTGGCTGTGTTTCTCTCATCTGCTCCAATATCTCTTCTCTCCCTCCGATCCTTCCCTCGGTCTTCGGGCTCGTTATTACGTCGTCCTTCTCCCTGAACTTGGTTTCATCTTCCTGGTTTTCTCTCTCTGTCCATCCCTGCCCTTCCGACAAATTGTTTCCTATCTTTTCATCACTGCCTCTCCCATTTGTTCCCCATCTCCCCGCCTCTCCACGCCTCCATCTCTGTCATGCAGATGGCGAGGCTGCTGCTGGTGATAAGACTGTTCAAAGTAGTTTTATCCTGCTGACGGCTGCTTTTGACAAGAAAAAAAAATGAGAAAAGAAAACATCAATAAATTGTCCTTAAACCAACGCTGTAATGCACAGATTTCAAAAAAAAAAAAAATAAATAAGTAGGACATCACATTATTAAGCTGCCATTCTGCCACTATGTGTGTGTGCCTATCCAGCTACTTGCCGGAAATTGGCTTTTTACGATGTTTGACGGGACTTTTTCGGACGTCTCCCAAAATACATTTGAATACGCTCATGACATGAATAGCAGCAACCCTTGCCACGTTGTGTGTTTACTTTTTATAATACAATTCCAGCATAGTTCGGGGGGAGAAGCACTAAGAATAAACCTGTTTGCCTGCATCCTGTAGCATCCGTTGGGACCTTCAGGGATATCTGAGGTTAAGGCCTAAGGTCGTTTGAAAATACAACGCTCATTAAGATGAGTCTATTAGTGGTGGAGCAGGAACATGATCAGTTGAGAAAAGTATTAGCAGTAATAAATGAAAAGTTGCATGTCCAGCCACTACTGAGATTAATACCCTGCTGGCATGTTTAGCTTATATAACTCCCTTGGTGTCTATACTATCCATTTAATGAAATACATATTATATACATACAGCATGTACAGTATACATATACAGCTCTAGCAGCCTCAGGGGCAGATTTATGCTCAGGAAGGTCATATAGTCACTGATTTTGATTCCGATGAAATTGACTGCCTTCTTGACCTAAAGCACTGTGTGTCACTAAGAATAATAAGAGATGGTCCAATTCCATGAAATTACTTTTGCATACAAAATAGTAATCATTAACAGCATACATTGCAGCATTTTGCTGAAGCAATATGACCTGAACAAAACACATAAAAAACTCCTTGCTGTACTTTTAGTGAAATGCAGGGACATCGATTGAGGGAGGAAACTACAACTTCAAGCAGCCATGTTGTTGTAAAAATCATGGATTCTCTAATGGAATACAGTATGCATTACAAGCATGATGGCCACATGATGAGAAGTGAACCATTACAATATCCAAACTGCTTATCCTGTTTAGGGTGAAGGCAGGGTTCACCTTGGACAGGTCGTCAGTTTATCTCAACCATTCACGCCTACGGGCAATTTAGAGTCTCCAATTAACCCAAACTGCATGACTTTGGACTGTGGGAGGAAGCCCAACTACCCGGAGAGAACCCACGGCGCCACAGGGAGAACATGCAAACTACACAAAGGAGGACTGCCCGGGATTGGGGTTCCAACCAACCCCAGCCCCTCTTGCTGTGAGGGGACAATGTTTAATCACAGTGATGGATTTTGAATTCATTTGTCTGTCTTCTTTTTTGTTAAAACTACTAAGTGGTGTTTGTGTTGTTGTTTTTTCTTCTACATACCGGAATAATTGTTTAAGTGAAAAGCCCTACAATACACTTTGATGGTTGAAATAATAAAATTATGGGGAACCTATTTGTTGCATAAAAACATCCTTTCATTTTAAAAACCGTCCTCAGAACACCACATGGCCTGTAATTAAATAACATGCTAATTATTAAAATTACACAAACATGAGAAATTTCAAATCACAATCAAAAGAGGCTGTCAGAATCAGCAGGACACCAGGAAGGACTTGTTCATTATCAGATATTGTTCAAGTGGATAGGCGAAGAGAAGGGCGTCAGACTTTGTGGGTTTTTGCTTACACAATTAAATGCTGACAGGATGCATGCGAGGGAGAGGTTGGTCGATTTAGCACTAAGTGTGTAATTTGCTGCGTGGTGAAAAAAAGCAGCTTAAAAGCATATGAAGTTGCACTCTGTCGGATGGTTCTGTGTCATTTGTCGGTAAGCTGTAATTACTCTGTCTGGACTTTATTGCTCGGTGCATTCAGAGATAAAAAGGGGAGAGAGGGGAGTGGAGGCTGAGAGCGGCTGGAGTCAAAGGATGAATGGAGTAGAAAAAAAGAGAATAAATATTGTGTTCAAAACCACTATTTACTACAATGCAGGGTGAAATGATGTTGTGTGTGCACATAGGGTGGACCCTGTGTCCTCTTTATTAAAATATGGGTATATGCATGAAAACAGCAACATTCAAAAGGCTCAATTATGAACAAATTAGCAAGTAATTGGTGAAGAAAGTAGAGAGACTTGCAACATTAGGGCTTAACACCACTAAGTGACCAGGCCCTTGTGTGCTGATGAATTATTATTTTTGTGTGTTTTGAACAAAAATGTCTCTATTTTTATGAGTAAAAAAAAAGAGAACATGTTCACATTTGATTTTCAAACATTTGATTCCTACATCCCAGGAGTTCGGGTCTGTGAGGTGTTTTTTTAAGAGAACATGTCAGAGATAATACATGACATAGTGTTCTTACCTACCAGATTTTGGTTTAGTTCTATTGTTTAAAATGACACTGCACTCACCACCTTACCTCGGTACTCACAAAAATAATGGCAGAGATCTCGGGCTGCAAAAAAAAAAAAAAAAATCACAAAATAAACACATAAGTGCAACTATTGGTTGCAGACATCTATCCCTTTTGACCTATCATACTTGCCGTATTGGGGCACACACAGTTTTCATGTGCAGTGATTCACCATTAACCTCTAACGTTCTGCCTTCCCGTGGGCGTCCTTTACTGTACTTCTATTGTACATCTATTTACAGTTCTGAAAACCTACGATTCTTGTGATTCCAGCTGTGCACTCCGTTTCAAGATCAGACCACCACAGCAGCTACAAACAAGACTTTTGTCAGACAACAACAAACAAACAAACGATAGCAAAAGCGAGGCAACTCACCGATGACGCCTCATATTGATCCATAAATCCATAACATTCCAACAACAACGGCGTTGTTACGTCGTATTGGTCCAATAAATAAAAAAAGCCTAAAAAACGGGTCCAAACAAGAGGGGGTGGAGATGATCCCAACAGTCTTCAGCTTGATGAGAAGAGACAGCTGCTGACTGAGCCTCAGTTTGGCCTTGAATTAGCACGAAAATGCATTTATACTTCATTTTCTCTGTGTCAGCAATACTGGTATTAAATATGAATCGTACCTCTATAAGTTTGTAAGCCTTTTTAATAGGTATATAGTATATATATCATGAATATGTTCAATCTCAAAATGGAAAAATGCCTAGACATTTCATTAGAAAAACGTGTAAAATATAAATTTTCTGTGATATTGTTATCTGATTTTGACTTAGACTAGATAAGGCTTCAGGCTATTGTCCCATTTTGTTTTCCAGTTCATAAGTCCCATTTAGTCATCTACAGGCATCTATTTGTAAAGAAATGTTCAGGCGGAAATAAAAACCTTATAGTTTAGTGTGTTCAAACTTATATAACTCAGTGTCAGCAACACTTAAAGTGATTCCGAGTGTTACCTTTCAAAGAGACCAAATAGTACAGCTTGCAATTTACATTGGGTATACCTGGATAGGCGTTTTTCGTCAAATTTTACAGGAACGCTAAGAGGTTAACGTCATAACATGTGTGCTCACTTTATATTTAACTTCCAAATAAAGTGTTTAAATAATCACCAGACGCTCTCGGTATGTTTACAACTCGTGTTAAACCTATTTTTTATCAATGTCACTGCACTCTATGACATCAGCAAAGACTTTGGTTCAGGAGAGTGTAATAATAGATAAAAAGTTGTCAAAAACCATAGTTTTCCTTTAAGTATCCTTGAGGAATTGTAAATGCTTGTAAACCTTGGTTTCCTATGCAAATGTTCTTAGATCTTAACCAAGAAGTTTAAGTTCCTTAACCCAATATCCAATCCATAACTGAAGAGGTGGCAGATCAGAAAACCCTCACATAATTACGAAACATATTTCCTCATTTTAGAAATGTTTTGGAAAATCAAGGTTGATAAGGTGGTGAGAATTTCAGGACACCTTGGCATCCGTTATTTAACCCTCCTATTATGTTCGTTTCAGCAATGATGTTCCCGGGTCAATTTGATCTAAGTGTGGGTGGAGTTTTCCCATGGGAATAGTATCAAAATAGTATCTGTATTTCTCGCACAGGTGGGGTAGTTAGAACAAGAGTGTGCATCTGAGATTGGGATGAAAGTGTGTGTGTGTCACTCTCAGTCAGTGTCTCAGTCAGTCTATTAGAAATCCTATAGTACCTTATTTATTAGGAGAGACATGAAAGAAACCCTTACATTGATGTACCCGATGTATTTAGAGGGAAAGTGAAAAGATAAGCATTGTTTAGTCTGGAAGGTGTGGTTCACGTGAGGGGATGGGCACATGAAGCAGGAAAGAGATGGTGTGTGTGTGTGTGTGTGTCTGTGTGTGTGTGTGTGTGTGTGTGTGTGTGTGTGTGTGTGTGTGTGTGTGTGTGTGTGTGATGAAACATGGTAGGAGGGAGTCTCTCACATTTTCAAAGAAAGAAATGGTCTAAACTTGACCCTTCTGACCACTTATAGCCTCCACTTTCACTGCTGGGTTAAATTGACCCGAATATCATCTCTGTAATATAAACCTGCAGGGGGGGTTACAGATACATGATGTTTTTTTTACGTTGATTACACCAATTAAGGCAAGCAGAAGAAGTTTCATACAGAAAAAGTACTAGTATGCGGCCGGGGGGTGGGAGGGTGGCGGCGGAAGCACGACCGGGATTACATTTCACCCAGATACAACAGATACGTTTTTCTGATTGGCTATTCGTGTAGCCCATTTCTTTTTATTGATTGGCCGGGGATTCCGGGGAGACGTGCTTGATTCCTCCATGGTGAGGGCAGCGCGACCAGGTCATGTTTGCGCGCTGCGGCACATTAAATAGCCTGGCGGGAGGGCGTGACTTAAGACCGAAATGCGTGACAGTCGCGCTCAATGTGTGACACTTGAGAGCCCTGTGCAGTGTATGGTTAGACATGCACTGTGTCTCTAGTTGCAGAACAGTGGCTGATTATCACTAGCGGCTCATACCCGTCGAGGTCGGTTAAGAGTAGCGGGTGAGGAGTCAATGGCATTATAAAACCAGCAAAATAAAAGGTGTTTTGATAAAAGGGTGATAATCCCTGTGGTCATTAGAATGACATTATTCTGTGCACTCGGCCCATTTATCAATCGTCTGTTCTCCTGGCATTCATTTTCTCCCCCCTTTATAAATCATTGCATTGTTCAGCCTATTTTTTTTTCTTCCCCCAAATATGATTCTCAGTTTCATCATTTCCCTCCTCTCCTATTCCAGTCCACCTCGCCGAGACGATTTCCTGCTCAGCACTCCATGACATTCTCCTCCGAAAAGAAGTAATGATGGCTTTCCCTTTGCTGCACTATTCCTGCATCTCCTTTCGAGGCTGTCGAGAGCACTAATTACCTTGGTTTGGCTCCCTGTTATTCATGCTATCCGCCGCTTTTGTAGCCGTTTATAAGAAAGAGACTTGTCATGCTTTGTGTTGCCGCCATACAAGGAGGTGTGGTGTGACCTTCAACATGTGGATTTCTCTTGATGGAGATAATGGATTTCTCCCAGCTGTGTTGTGAACAAGCAAGGGTCCTCGTCTGCCATTGATTTTGTACACTTTAGAGCAGGGGTGTCAAATATACGGTCCGCGGGCCGGATCCGACGCGCCAGGGCGTCCAGTCCAGCCCACGGGATAATTGTTAAAATTGCAGATTTTAAAAAAAAACTGAGATGGGCTCAAACCACTAATCCACTGATTGAACATTGGGCACGCTATCCATTGACCCAGAGTCACAATTGATTTCAGTACTGACATTACTACACATATTGCTCAACTGCAAGGGAATATGCAGAGGAGAGCCCAGGCAGGTAAACAGTGGGCTGTAAAAATACCTTAAAATAGGGTTTATCATCCAAAAACCTTCACCAATGATTTAAACATAGAGAAATATTGTCATTATGTATGTGTTAATATGCTGTGATTTTACTGGTTCGGCCCACTTGAGATCAAAATGGGCAGCATGCGGCCCCTTAACTAAAAATAGTTTGACACCCCTGCTTTAGAAAGTGAATCCACAGGAGCTATTTGTAAGAGATTGCTCATATAAATAGCTCAGTCCATTAGCACGGTTCTGTGTGCAAAAGAGATATCCGATACAATAAGAAATAATAAGTAAACCAGTGTCAAAGCTGAACCTAAACTTTATCTTAACTTTCTTTGGGGGCGACTGTAGCTCAGGGGGATGAGTGGTCGTCCCGAAACCACAAGGTACCCGGCTCGATCTCCAGTCCCCCCATAGCTCACATGTCGAAGTGTCACTGAGTAAGACACCCAACCTCCATCTGCTCCCCGGGTGCCTCAAAGGGCTGCCCACTGCTCCATAACCAGGGATGGGTCAAATGCAGAGAAGTGCATGTTTCTTTTTCTTTCTTTCATTCAGTGCAGATTGACAAAAGCTTATGTACACCCACTGGGAGCTACAAAAACACAGTTTCCAATTCTAAGTACGTGGGCTCATGAGATTTTGTTGGTGAGGAAACATCTTGGCAAGTGCCATCGTTTGGCTCGGATTCAAATCAACTTTATTATCCTACATGGAGGAAACCGTTTGGTCCAGTGCTACAGATGTGAGGATAACCGTGAACAACAATTTCACACACAATAAGACCACAACATGCGGTTGGACTATTTGTTCCGCCCCTACACCACTTTGATTGGACGGCTCGGTCAAAAAGTGACGATGACGAGGGCAACATTTTACCCACAGTTGATCATTTTTCAACCCCTCGCAAACAAAAAACAAAAAAAACACGGCAAATTGGAGGTCTGGTCAACGCATAAACACACGAGTGTCTCATTGCAAAGAATTAAAAGAATGCACTGGCCTCAGGAAAAAATAACACATTTAGTGCACTTGACCTCTTAGGTCCTGATCAGACAGCTTGTGTTTTGCAAGTGGAAAGTGTGAGGTGAGGTGCTCTGTAATACAGTTTTGTTGCCCGATCAAAAAGGATATATATATTTTTGAAAGGTTTGAAACTGGTTGTTTTTGATTCTTTTTTATTAATGCAGATAACCTTTAGGTTTCTTCCTTTTTTTCCCTGTGAAAGGTTTTTTTTCTATTTTTTGGGAGAGTTTTTCCTGATCCGATGTGAGGTCCTGGGACAGGGATGTCGTATGTGTACAGATTTTACAATCTGTGCACATACTTTACAGCCCTCCGAGGCAAATTTTCATTTGTGATTTTGGGCTATACAAAATAAACTAAATTTAATAACATTCCACCAAACCATTCACAGCAATGAAAATGGTCACCTCCTTATCAACCTTAATGGAAAAGAACCTCAACAGGTTTGCAACCTCTCTTTTATCTGGAATTGACAAGTTGAAAGTTTTCCTGGCTTAACCTCCTCCTGTTTAGAGAGCCTTCTGTGCACAGGAGGCTCTTCTTTAAAGGGATTCTGCATAGTTTTCTGCTTCGGCTTTTCTCTCCCTCTCTCTCTTGGCTGAAACGATGCGCTGCTCTGAGCTCCAAATGTTTTCCAGGGTTTAACAGGTTTACCTATGCGCTTCACGTTGGATATTTGTTCATCTTTAAACAAGTGCCATACTTCAAATGGATTTCAAATGAAATCCAAAATTAAATGTGGTAGTTCTTAAGTACAGCCAGCTCAAAATGGACAAAGGTCCGGATGACAACATACAGATTGGGCCCTCCAGCCTCTTTCACGAGATGTTTTTAAAATGTTTCCCGCTCCTAGCATGACATACTCCTGCATCTTTCCCCTAGGATTGTACTAACAAACTGCAGGTGGCACATTCATCACTTTAATCAAACACCTTGAAGTTCACTTTTAGGAGCTACTGTTCTTGTACAATTGTGTCTATAGCGAGGGAAGTAAAATGTTACAACTTAGCCCAAATTCAATACCATTTTATCTTTATACTGTCGGTGGATACGGTTTGTGGATTTATCTGCCTTTCCATCTATATTATGGATGGATAGGTATCTATACAAGTCTATTTGTCCTTCCATGCATCTATTGATTGGTCTATCATTGATGGATGAGTCAAGTAAGTGTGTCTGATAATTGATAAGACTGTCAACTCAGCATCTACGATGAATGACCATGAAATTTGGAACAGACCGTCATTCATTCAGATGAACTATAATGGACAGCAGCCTGTTGCAGCAACTCTCTCTATCAAATTTCCCCTCTGGGGATTCATAAAGGTTTATCTTAGAATAAACTGTTATCACTTTCATGATCCTTTTTCATCAAGCGCCGTCAACATTTTAAATATGTCTATGTAACACTTTGCTTCATGACTTAATATATCCACAGAACTAACGGCATTCCCATCGGCCTCGTTGTACTTCATGTTTTAGTGCAAATTATAAAATGTCTCGGCCTCAACTGACTTTATCTGTATTTTATGTTTCTACCCATCAAAATGTTGTGATTCTGCTGTTTGTTGACACTTTACCTCTAGAGGTGAGGACGGCTTCCACTCTAAGGAAGTGAGGACGAAAATGGAGCTCAAAAGTGCCGCTGACAATGATGCAGACCAATCCCTCAGTCATTTACAAGAACAGGCATCATAATTATTTGTGTTGCAAATTCTGGTTCAGTTCTGATTTAAATCTGGTTTCTGTTGCATGACGTGCTCAAAGATTTTGTATTTACCCCCTTTTTTGCCAGCGAAAGTCTTCCATTTTGGTGAGCCAAAGTGCAAAATCAATTCAGCCGGCAGACAAGTGGGACTCACACAATCATCACCTGTTGTTACATTGTCATCGCTCAGCGGCAGAGCCTGTCCTCTGCGTCCTGAGCTGCTCCGTTTGTTACGGCTCCACCACAGGGACGAGCTCCCACAGCACCGGGAGCCGAAGACCATTATGTAGTTTGGCACGGTAGAGCTTGTCACCAGTCAGAGCCCACAGTGGTGCAGATGGGTTAATTGGTTCTTGGCTGTACATAGCACCTTCAGACTCGAGCGAAGGGAACAAAAGCCCAGGGAAACTCTCTTGGTTGCACACGGTCGCAGTAAACAAGGCAAAAGAACTACTTTAAAATAAAACATAATTATTTTCATAGAGTATTTTCTCTGAGCATGTAATAATAACAACAACAATAATAATGTGCAGTAGAAGCACGGTGTGTCTCATATAAACGCTATAGTTATCAGATGCCCTGTGGCGTGACAAAGCATCAGTGTTTGACACAAGAGAACGGTCTGATTCATCCCACCAAGGTCAACCTTGAAGCGCTAGGACTGAGCCATTATGTTCCATATCATTATCCTACCTTCAATTCAGGAATATTCTGAATAGCAGAAATATGAAATGCTTCCCATTTTCCCCTCATTCTATAGCCTGAATGATTTTCAATTAATCAAATAAGACTAGACAAAGCTATTATTTTTTTATGAAATCAATTCACTTTTTGTATCCTCTCGATGAACGATTTGGTTTCAGCAATAGACATTCAATGAGACAGTCTTTTAATATTGTTTTCATTCTCATTCTTAGGAGCCTCTTCATGGATTGAAATACTCTTCATCGTGGATTCACAGAAAATTGTAAATGCATGCGATCCAATGTTACAGTTTCTACTTCAATCACATTAATATCAACCCCACTTTATTTAAAGCTTAATTAGGTTACTGGTGTTGCAAACCAAGCCACATGCTGCTGCCGCTTAACGTTGAACAATATTTTGTTGGGGGAACATAGGGTCGCTTTTATTGTCAAACTGAATTTGCAGCAAGGTAACAAACCTTACTGTGCTATGCTGCTGTGTGGAACACTATTTGTGCTGCGTGACATCCGATTGTGAGTTTAAGAGAGGCAAAAAGCCACGGTTGACATTGTAAGTTTACAAATTCCCTTTATTCCCGTATTCCTTTGGAATATACTGCTTTATACATGTGCAAATGTTTGCTAGTTTGGTTTAGTCAGAGAAAAGTTACTGGAATTGTAAAAAAAATAAAAAATACGAGAGACGTTGGAAGAAAACCAAATTGATCCTAAAAACAACAACTTTACAGACTAAATGTACTGGGTCCTACGGAGTTCAAGCAACCAAATGACCCAAACCAAAAACAGAAATGACAGCCCATCACCTGTTTAAAGTGGTATTGCGATGCAAGTGACTATGAGTGTGTGATGCAGTGCAGCAACACACCCTATAATGCTGCAACTACGCAGGTTGAGGTTATATTCTCAAGACAAGATGACTTAACACTCTGGGGTCTGGGGTCATTTTCTCGATTTTACATAATTTTTAAATTTCCCTTTTTAAAGTCACTTGCATATGATACATACATGTGTTGTATATAAAAAAATTACAGAACAATCTCAGCTATCTATATAATGAGGCACCATTGTCCCAAGGCACAAGTGTAAAGAGAAAATATGACTAAAGCTGAAAAATTGAATCTTGATTTTGGAAATCTTTTGGTGAAAAGACGGTTTTGGTGATGGAAATTGGTTTACCAAAGGTCTTAGGTTCACAAAAGCAGTGGAATATATGAATACAATGGTAGACACATGTAAATGAATGTCAAAAACCAAATTTATTATGTTATGGTGGGGATGATGAGCTGTGGCTGGCTTTGAGGCCTGCTATGGTGATGTGTTGGCAGGCAGACAGACTGGGAGACTGCTGCAGTGATGCTGCATGTTGTCCTCTGGACCCTCGCAGTATGAGTATAAGTCAGTATGAGTTAACTGTAAGAAAGTTAACGGTGATAGGGACAACAGTTGAGTGTGCACCGTTCAGTCGTAGATATGGAAAAGACATCCAACACAGCGCTATCTAGTGACGTGCTAACGCTACGAAGCTATCGCCAACAAACAAACGTTAGTTACGGTCTTACAAACACATAATGGAGGTCCAACACTACTTGTCGTACTAAGTTCACTGTAAGAAAGTTAACGGTGATAGGACAACAGTTGAGTATGCACCGTTCAGTCGTAGACACGGAAGGAAACATCCAACACGGCACTATGTAGTGACGTGCTAACGCTACGAAGCTATCATCAACAAACACATGTTAGTTACGGTCTTACAAACACATAATGGAGGTCCAACACGACTAGTCGTACTAAGTTCACTGTAAGAAAGTTAACGGTGATAGGGACAACAATTGTTTACTCACCGTTCAGTCTCACAGAAACGTTGTAGCCAGCTATCTGGCCCGTTAGCTCCGGCTAGCTCATTGTTAGCGAATCCTTCAGGCACTGAAGCTGCGCCGTCAGTCCCCTCCAATATAGCTTTGCTCAGGACTCTTTGCTTGGCATCTTCTGACTAACACTGAAGCTTTGCACACGTCGCAAGACACGTCCATGTTCAGATGCTCAGACGCGGAAGTGGAAACCATATCCGCCAGATTTTAAACCATATCTCTGTGACGTATTATTGCTAAGATATAATTTTATTAAAAACGTAAACGTCTGCCGCCGCTTCGAAGCGGGCCCCGCCCCAAAGGGTTAAGGGCTTTCAGAGAAATCTTTGTGGCACGTTGCTAAAAACTTCAGATTCTCCCAAATAGCCGGTCCCTGCAGTTAAGAGAGCTCAAAACGTTGTGGTGGAGAGGATGAAGGGTGCAGAATGTTTGGCCAATGGGAAGATGGAGGGTTTGGCGTCATACCCAGAAGAGAGGATGAAAGATGGAGTTTGACATGCAGTACGGGAAGGTGGAGATGGAGGAAACCACGTTGCTGTGTGGGAGGGAGGGGTTGTTTTGTTGTGCAGAGGGAGACAAGAAAGTGCATGAGACCAGAGTGTTTGTTATCCTCCTAAAGTAGACATGCTGCTACTAGTGTGCTTCTACCCAAGTAAAAGCAAAAATTGTGGAACATCCACCTACCAGTAAAGAGTGGCCAAATGAGTATAATCACACAATAAATGACAGACATTATTACAGTATTCATGGGGGGTGGCGGAGGCACGGCCGGGATTACATTTCACCCAGATACAACAGATACGTTTTTCTGATTGGCTATTTGATTGACTGGGGATTCGGGAAGACGCGCTTGATTCCTCCATGGTGAGGGCAGCGCGACCAAGTCATGTTTGTGCGCTGCAGCACATTAAATAGCCTAGAGGTTTTTTTCAGCGTGAGAAATACGATGTGTGGCGGGAGGGCGTGACTTAAGACCGAAATGCGTGACAGTCACGCTCAATGCGTGACACTTGAGAGCCCTGTAATTACAGCGGAGCGTTCAGGTGACCAGTGCATCAAGAAGCACTTCGGACTTAAATACACTCCTTTATTGCAAAAGGCACTTACTTCGGGTGGATTCATGGGGTCGTGTAATTGGCCCTTTGGACAAAAGACATTTTAACTTGACAAAGCAGGAAAAGCAAAGATGGCTGCATTCCATTTACAGTAGGTGTGTCAGTTCCAGGGCTCAATAACTAGCTAGCTAGCCCTACAACATCCACTGGCATAAAAACAGGAAGCCAGTTGCAAAGTAGTAACACTTGCCTCTTGCAAGATTTGAATCGGCTGTCTGGGCCAGGAGTGACATTGACAGAGACGTGCTACTCCGCCATAGCATTAGAGTTTCCAGCGGCGCGTCTCGGTGTCATCGGGTCCTGAGCCTCTTGGAGCACTTTAGAAAATACTGACCGTCTCTGTGGAGTGACAGCTAACCATTAGCGGACTGCCAGGTTTTGTGAGAAAGGACCGCAAGCATCGCAGCAGCAGCAGCCTTGACAAGGACACATTGATTGATTGGCACACATTCAGAAGAAATCGGTGTTGAATTCAGTCATGTATTGGGGTTTTCGCATCGGGTAATGTAATAATGAGTGGGACTCGTCGAAGACAAGTAATAAATAATATATACTATCATCATTGTTTTAATTGCGGGGGAAACTGGGTGAACTCAGTGAATGTTTGAAAACCGGGACAGTTCAGCGTCGGGACTGGACAATCCCAGACATCTGGTCATCATCGGACAATCACACTAAGAGGCCTGCAAAACCATTGCTTTGTGTCTGCACGCACACCCCATGCCCCCTCCGACATTTTTAAGGTGTTTGTGGCATATTTCAAGTTGCTGATTCAAGGCCCAGAGTTCCATCGGGTCGTTCCGCAGGTGCGATGATGTGGACTGCCTCTGTGTGTCGTTAAAGTGGATATATCTGTAGCAAGGTGTCTGAAATATTGCAATCACGGAGAGATCCACAAATCATGATTATTGCTGCTAGTTGAGGTAACGCCACACCTTCTCTCTCTCTCTCCGACATCTGAACGTACTCGTAAATAAGCACAGTCGCCCCTCTTCTTTTTCTCTCACGCTCAAATTCTTCGGCTTACACAAGGCTGAACCGTTGTCCTTCACAGTTTTCACAGAGTTTCCCTGTGTGTGTGTGTGTTTATGAGTGAGTTCAGAACACTGTGTGTGTGTGAGTGTGTGTGCGTGCGTGCCTCACACCTTTCTTTGCCAACACAATGCCTCAAAATTGTCATGTATATTTCATGCTTTGTTGGCCCTCGCCACACGTCGAGCCTCAGCAGCCATCAAACATTCATAGCACACTCGCACATTTACATATCAAGGGACCCTGCTCAGCCAAATGCAGTTGGAGCGAGTACCTCTCCCTCTCCGTTCCGTTATCACTCTCTCCGTATGTTTCATGTCTTAGTCTGTCTTTTCAGCTCTCTGCCCCACCCCCCCTACACCCACCATTTTGTTCCAATCCTCTTTTGTTAAAAGCCTTTTTGTCTTTCCTTTTGAGTTCATTAGTCATTCCTTCTCAGATTACTGTAAAAAAAAAAAAAAAACTTGGATGAAGGACTGTGGAGACAAAGCAAAGAACTGCACAAAATGGTCTTCTGTGGATGTGGATCGGCAGAAATATCAATGCTGCTTAAAAAATGGCAACTTCACAGCCCTCTTTTTTCAAGTTTGTCTTGTTTCTTGCAGCTCAAAGTACTATTAACTATCAGAAGTGAATTATTTTTCTTTGTATGTTCATCAGTTGGTCCGAGACGAAGCCGAGACTGGTCTAATCAGCCTCTCAAAGAACGATGACAGGGTGTGGCTTGTGGGTTTCTAGTCGAGCGTGTGGATGAAGCTGTCAGTGAAATTAGAGCATTGTCAAAGAAAAATTGAAGATGTATCCGAATTGATGTTGATCATGTCAGGCTTTGAAACTCTATTTGGCATATAATCTCAGTTGGGTACACCATTTGTTCAGCAGTTGTTTGCGCCATTTGGTCCAGTGCAGATGAGCTGGGAATTAACAAGTGAAGTGGCATCATACTCATAAAGCATGCACACATTTGCAGCTATAAGCAGACACGTTACACACCGCAAATCAAATAATTTGTTCATTTTATAAAAATAGTTGTGACTGTGACAAGTCGAAAGATGTGTTGATTTCATTGTCTGTTTATGTTGAAATGTGATGTGTTAAAAAGATTGTTTTAAAATAACAAGTGTGATAACTGACTTACATAGTGGTTTTGATCTCAACTCTGAGATCGATTGTTTTAGTCTCCGCCTATACATAGTGGTCTTGATCCCAAAGTGTTAAAAAGATCGTTTTAAAATAACAAGTGTGATAACTGACTTACATAGTGGTTTTGATCTCAACTCTGAGATCGATTGTTTTAGTCTCCGCCTATACATAGTGGTCTTGATCCCAAAGTGTTAAAAAGATCGTTTTAAAAAAACAAGTGTGATAACTGACTTAGATAGTGGTTTTGATCTCAACTCTGAGATCGATTGATTTAGTCTCCACCTATACATAGTGGTCTTGATCCCAAAACCTGAGATCGATTGCTTTGGTCTACGCACACACACCTCGGGGGAATTCGCTGTCTGTTCCTCACTTCAGTAACAGTTCTACTGAGAGAAACTGCATCATCACTCTCGTGATCATTTCTCCTCCTGTTTCAGGTATGTTGTTTAATTGTTGAAGTTAGTGTGTCAGTGTAGATGTGGGATGTTTCCTGAGAATGTTTGTGTGTCTATTATGGTTTCTTTGGAGTTGAGTTTCTGCCTGTTTAGCTAGCTATGTCAAGTGTAGCCGCCATTTTGTGAAGGTATTGGGTTTTGTGTTTGGGAATATGTATATGTGTGTGTGTGTGTGTGTGTGTGTGTGTGTGTGTGTGTGTGTGTGTGTGTGTGTGTGTGTGTGTGTGTGTGTAAGAAACCATATCATCAATTTGATGGATCAGAATGAGATAACCTGGATAGTATGGACGTGCACACACGAGAAACCGTTTCTAATACCCAAAGTTAATTTGATTGATAATTTGATTGTTGATTATTGTTTTGTGTGTATATAACTTTAGTAAAAGTTCTACTGAGAGAAACTGCATCACCACTCTCGTGATCATTTCTCCCCCTGTTTCAGGGGTGTAACATTTTGGAGGCACCGCTGGGATTGCTGTTCCGATGTCCAGTGTCCACAACCTGTTCGCTGAATTCTGAGCCAGCTAAATCCCCACATTACAACCCAGGCAGGTTGCAGTAAAGGAAGTTTGCTGTTCAAGGAGAGCTGGAAGCTAGTGGTTGAGTACATGTCACCTGAGGCCGGTTGGAGATCATCAGGGACAGAAAAGACCATCCAGTTCAGAGCCGTCTCCTTTACAGTTTAACATTTATCCTGCCCTGTCACCATGATGACAACCCTGGAAGCACTACAGGAAGGGATAGTAGGTACATTACCCACCCTTACCAAAGACAATTTACTCAATCTGTGAGTTTATCAACTTATCAGATAAACAAAGACCAACTATTAAAGGAAGTCACGCATCTCATTAGTGACTCATATTTTGAACCACCTTGAAAGAGACGAGTTGGCAGAGCTAGAAGATGATGGCATGTCTGAATTATTCGTAATGAAAGACTACGTTTTTGAGGTGTCACAAAAAGCATGACGAGAAGGCAGGAATACTGAGAGAAACAGTGGAGCAACAACCAGGGCCGACAATTGCCCAGGCAGCCCTTAGCCAGTGCTCAGCCACCACAGAGCAAATACTGGCGCAACGATTTAAAAATTGCTGGTCAAATCGGCGAACCAGGCCAGAGAGATAAACTGACATTTTCCAGTCTTGCTCACCAGATTGAGAATGGACTAAGCAGAGGATATCCTGAGATAGAAATAGTAGACGCTGTAATCAGGGCTATTTCTCCTGGCTCATAGCTACGGAGCTATTTGGAGGGAAAACCCCACCTTATACCTTCCACTCTTAGATGCATTCTGCGCTCGCACTTTCAAGAAAAGACCGCCACGGAGCTTTACAAGCAGCTAGCTTCAGAAGCACAGCATAGCAAAGAGACCTCTCAAAGTTTCCTGATGCGAGCCTTAGATCTAAGACAGAAAGTACTGTTTGCGTCCCAAGAGTCAGAATCTGGGCTTAAGTATGATCCAGCTCTAGTTCAGCGCATGTGTTTACACACAGCACTTACTGGTCTTCAGAATGACAGTATCAAGATAGATATGCAGCCCCTCTTGTTAGATACTGACAACTCAGATGAGCTTTTGCTGGAGAGGTTAAACATTGCCTGTGCTAATGAGACTGAAAGAAAAGGTTTTAATTGTTCTTTTGTCAATACTCAAGTGTACATATATACACACATGTGAGGCAGTTGGTCCTACCAGACCGGTACAAAGGAAAGGTGCTGGAAGAGCTGCATGATAACATGGGTGTGGTGGCAGGGGCGTGGTTAGCGCTGCTGGAGAGGGGAGAAGCGACTCAGGGAACAGGTGTCGGGATGAGACCTAAGTGGCCTCAGCTGATGCAGGTTGTGGGTCTTGCCTACATAAGCGATGAGAGGCACAGTCTGCAGGAGATGCATGTGACAATAAAACAGTTACCGACGCAATCCCACGTGTGCTGTGTCATTGGTGCTTGGTGGTGGGGGTGGACCCAAGGAAGTAGCAGTATCGTGTTACAGTGGCGCCCAATGTGGGGCCCCTTGAACGAGCACAATGATGGACAGCGAGCAACACCCAGATCTGCCGGCCCAGCCGATGATTATGCTGGGGCAGATGCTGGGGAGGATCGCAGCTATGCAGCAGGACCAGGCAGAGGCAAATCGGAGGCTCATGGAGGCGCTCCTGGCCCAGACAGAGAGGCAGGCTCACGCCCTCGAGCAGCTGGCCCTGCAGCTGCAGCTCCGCCGGCGGCGAACCTCTCCACCTTGGCAGGGGTGACACTGCATCAGATGACGGCGGCGGACGACGGACAGTCTTTTTTAGAGACCTTCGAGGCGACGGCGGAGGCGTGCGGCTGGCCAGCGGCAGAGTGGGCGGTCCGGCTCCTGCCTCTCCTCACCGGGGCGGTGCAGACAGCGGCCATGGGGCTGCCACCGACAGCCCGGGGCAATTACGCGGATGTACGTAAAGCCATCATCGATCGGCTGGGGCGGACCCCGGAGGACCACCGGCGGAGGTTCCGCGAGGCCACGCTGGAGCGCGTGGGCCGCCCGTTTACGTACGCGCAACAACTGAGGGATGCCGCTACCAGATGGCTACAGCCCGGGAACCCGGAAGGGGCGCAGGGGGTGGTGGCAAAGATCGTTCTGGAGCAGTTTGTGGGGGGGCTGCCGGCCGAAATATCGGCATGGGTTCGCTGCCACCGCCCTGCTTCGCTGGAGACCGCCGTTACCCTGGCGGAAGACCACCTGGCGGTTCATCCCAGCGGTCAGCGGGGCAGCGATCGCCCACCGGCTTCAGCCAGGCCGACTCCCGCCAGCGGAGGAGAACACCGCAGGCCGTAACGACCCCGCGGTCGGCAACCCCGCCCCGGTCTTCCGGTCCCTTAAACCCAGCAAACACCGGCACCCTTCCCAACCCACAGGGGGGCCCTCAAATGCCAGAGCAGGCATGTTGGAGATGCGGGCAGCCCGGACACTTCTGGAGGGAGTGTCTGCTGATGGAAGTGGGCCAGGTGATTCGGGTTGCCGGCTCGCCAACACGATGTACCGCATTCCAGTAAGAATCCAGGGGAGTACACATCAGGCAATGGTGGATTCAAGCTGTACGCAGTCTATGATCCATCAGAGCCTGGTTCGACCCGGGGCATTGGTGGAGGCATTGTGGGTAAAGATTAGGTGTGTGCATGGGGACGTTCACGAGTATCCCATAGTGTCAGCAGAAATTAGACACGGGGGAAAAAAACACAATGTAAAGGTTACGGTTAGCTCCCGCCTTACGCACCCTCTAATCTTGGGAACCGATTGGCCGGGATTTATTAAATTAATGGGGCAGGCAGCAGGGGTGCATTCGCGACAGTCAGGGTCATGCGATATGTGCGCTGTGCTCAGTGGCGACGCGAGGTTGTCCGACACTGCAGACGAGGAGGAGGAGGAGGAGGAGGAGGAGGAACCGGCTCCCGAGTTCCACTCCATGGAAGATTTTCCACTCGAGCAGTCTCGTGACGATACTCTGCAGTCGGCCTTTGACCAAGTGATACGAGTTGATGGTCGCTGCTGCGCCCTGACACAGCGCAGTCATATCCGCACTTTTTATTGATTAGGGACAGGATGTACAGAGTGAGTCGTGACACTCAGACCGGGCAGGAAAACACCCAATTGCTGGTGCCGAAAAGCCGCCGGGAAATGATTTTCCAGGCGGCTCACTATAACCCGATGGCTGGTCACATGGGATATGAAAAAACACTAGACCGGATAATGACCCGATTTTATTGGCCGGGCATCCGGGCGGATGTGCGCCGTTGGTGCGCGTCCTGCCCGGAGTGTCAATTGGTAAATCAACCGGCCATTCCGAGGGCGCCTTTGCACCTTCTGCCATTAATGGAGGTGCCGTTCGAGCGAATCGCCATGGACCTCATCAGGCCATTTCACCGGAGCGCACGCGGATATCGCTTTGTGTTAGTCCTGGTGGATTACGCTACACGATATCCGGAGGCAGTGCCGTTGCACAACATTTCTGCAAAGAGTGTCGCGCAGGCGCTGTTTCAGGTCATCTCCCGTGTCGGAATCCCGAAAGAGATTCTGACTGACCAGGGCACCTCGTTCATGTCACGTACACTGAGAGAACTTTACGGGTTGCTGGGCATTAAATCTATTCGGACCAGTGTTTACCACCCACAGACCGACGGTCTGGTGGAGCGTCTGAATAAGACTTTGAAGTCCATGATCTGTAAATTCATTAATGATGATGAACGTAATTGGGATAAATGGCTTGACTCTCTGTTGTTTGCAGTGCGGGAGGTTCCCCAGGCCTCCACGGGATTTTCTCCCTTTGAACTGCTGTTCGGCAGGACTCCACGGGGGGTGCTCGACCTGATTAAGGAAAACTGGGAGGAAGGTCCGAGCACCAGTAAGAATGAAATTCAATACGTCCTGGACCTGCGAGCAAAACTCCACACACTGGGTCAGATGTCACGTGAGAATTTGCTCCAGGCCCAGGAGCGTCAAAAACAGCTGTACGACAGAGGAACCAGGCTGAGACAATTCACACCGGGAGAAAAGGTACTTGTATTGCTTTCTACGTCCAGCTCTAAACTCCTCGCCAATTGGCAAGGGCCCTTTGTGGTCACACGGAGAGTGGGGGAGGTTGACCATGAGGTGGTGCGTTCTGACAGGGGCGGAGCTACACAGATCTACCACCTCAACCTCCTGAAAGCATGGAGAGAGGCGGAGTCTGTCTCTCTGGTGTCTGCGGTTTCTGAGAGAGAGGAGCTGGGGCCTGAGGTCCCAAAATCCACCAATCCGGCCTCGCTCCTTTGTGAAGACCATCTCTCCGGGACCAAGAGAACAGACATTGCCCAGTTGCAAGATCAGTTTGCTGACGTGTTATCTTTCCTGCCAGGACGCACAAACCTCATCACGCACCAGATTGAGACTCCTCCGGGCGTGACGGTGCGGTTTCGACCCTACAGGTTACCTGAACACAAACGAAAAGTGGTTCAGAGGGAATTGGCTGCCATGCTGGAGATGGGGGTAATAGAAGAGTCCAACAGTGCCTGGTCTAGCCCCATTGTTCTTGTTGTCAAGAAGGATGGGTCTATACGGTTCTGCGTGGACTATCGCAGGGTGAATGATGTGTCACGTTTTGATGCGTACCCAATGCCCCGGGTCGACGAGCTCCTGGACCGACTGGGTACTGCACGTTTTTTTACGACACTGGATTTGACCAAGGGCTACTGGCAGATTCCTCTGTCGCCAGAGTCCAAGGAAAAAACGGCCTTCTCCACTCCGTTTGGTTTATACCAATTCACCACGCTTCCCTTTGGGTTGTTTGGTGCCCCAGCCACCTTTCAGCGCCTCATGGACCGGGTGCTGCGTCCGCACGCTGCATATGCGGCCGCCTACTTGGATGATGTGATCATCCACAGCACCACCTGGGCGGAGCATGTGCAGCGGGTGGGCGCGGTGCTGGAGTCCCTGAGGCAGGCTGGGCTCACCGCCAACCCAGGGAAGTGTGCAGTTGGACGGAGGGAGGTACGGTATCTGGGGTACCACTTGGGCGGCGGGCATGTGCGCCCTCAGGTGGACAAGACCGCTGCAATTGCGGCCTGCCCGCGGCCCAAGACTAAAAAAGAGGTGAGGCAGTTTCTGGGGCTGGCGGGTTATTACAGGCGCTTCATCCCGAACTTCGCAGATCTGACCAGCCCCTTGACTGACCTGACCCGGAAAGGTGCCTCAGATCCGGTCCAGTGGACGGAGCAGTGCCAGTTGGCGTTTGAGGAGGTAAAATAGGCTCTCTATGGGGAGCCGCTCCTTCACACACCTAACTTCTCTCTTCCCTTTACTCTGCAGACTGATGCGTCGAACAGAGGGCTGGGGGCCGTTTTGTCCCAGCAGGTAGAGGGGGTTGACCGCCCGGTCCTCTACATCAGCCGGAAGCTATCCGAGAGGGAGGCCAGGTACAGCACGGTAGAGAAGGAGTGCCTGGCCATCCGGTGGGCGGTCGACTCCCTGCGCTACTACCTCCTGGGACGCTCTTTCACCCTCTGGTCGGACCACGCCCCACTCCAGTGGCTACACCGCATGAAAGATACCAACGCCCGGATTACTCGGTGGTATCTGGCTTTACAACCTTTTAATTTCAAGGTGATCCATAGGCCGGGGACGCAGATGGTTGTGGCTGACTTCCTCTCCCGCTCTCACGGAGGGGAGGGGGAGTAGGTTAGGCCGGATGAGGCCCCGGCCTAAGACGGGTGGTGGAGGTATGTGGTGGCAGGGGCGTGGTTAGCGCAGCTGGAGAGGGGGGGAGGGGAGAAGCGACTCAGGGAACAGGTGTCGGGATGAGACCTAAGTGGCCTCAGCTGGAGCAGGTTGTGGGTCTTGCCTACATAAGCGATGAGAGGCACAGTCTGCAGGAGATGCATGTGACAATAAAACAGTTACCGACGCAATCCCACGTGTGCTGTGTCATTGGTGCTTGGGGGGGTGGACCCAAGGAAGTAGCAGTATCGCGTTACAATGGGACACCAAGGTGCAGACCACACTGTGTCTCTAGTACGAGACCACTTCTTCTGGCCATATATGCAATCTGACATTGAGCACTATGTGACTAAAGTTTGTACCTGTCTCAAGAAAAAAAAAAAACATCACATGAAATGAGAGCTCCCCTGACAAATATCGTGACAACACAGCCCTTTGAACTCGTATCGATTGATTTCCTACATCTCGACCAATGCAAGGGTGGATATGAGTACATCCTTGTGATTGTGGACCGTTTCACACGTTTTGTTCAAGCATATGCCACCACTTCAAAGTCAGGAAAAACTGCTGCAAATCTCATCTTCAACGACTTTGTCCTGAAGTTTGGGTTCCCCTCTCGCATTCACCATGACCAAGGGAGAGAATTTGAAAATCAGTTATTCACTCAGTTGAAAAACCTCAGTGGCATGGCAGGATCTAGGACGACACCCTATCACCCAATGGGAAATAGTTAAGTGGAGCGTATGAATAGGACTTTGTTGCAGATGCTTAAGACACTGACTGA